>NC_081553.1:134302624-135790436 GCF_963082655.1 Stomoxys calcitrans
ACAAAAAATTAAGTTTACTTCCTGATTTTAGCTAAAATTAAAACAAAATCTTAAAAAAATATTCTTTTGTTTTTAAATAATAATTTGTATCAGCTATGACATCTGATAATAAAGAAGACACAAAAAACATAAGACATATGAAATGCAAAAAAAAAAAACACACACAAAACCAAAACAAAAATGATGTAAAGCATAACAGCAGAAATACAAACCCTAAGTGGAAACAGGCCCTCTGAACCAATTAAAACACAGTTCGAAAATGAAACTGCACAGCATTACAAATAAGAAAACAATTTCACAAAAAGAACTCCCAAAGGTTTAAAAAATTATTTTGACCCCAAAAAAAATAATAAAAGAAAAATATCACAGAAAATAATGCATTTGTACAAGAGAAAAAATAAAAAAAACAATTGTTTTAAAATCTAAAATACAAAAACAAACAAAAACTAAAAAAAGTTATGAAATGGTTTTGATGTATAAAAATATCAAATACATATCAATTTATGGCCTATTATTTTATTTTTTATATTATTACACAAAAAACTAAAAAATATTAAAAAGAAACCTAAATTTAAGATCTTTCATATGTGAAAAAACAAATTTTCGAAAACCAAACATTTATTATTATTTAGTTATTTATTATTATTTTAAGCACATTATAAAGATCTCATTAAGCTTTGCATTGGTTGCTTTCAACCTTTAGAGTTTAGGATTGGAGAATGAAATGCAGGCATATTTTAGCTAACCCACCATTTTGTTTCTGGCTTAATATAAAAAGAGCTTAAATCATTTTTTTCCTAAATTGCAGATGAACCTTCCGTCAAAATTTCAGGCTGATATAATAGCAAGTTATGAAGATTTAAATAAAAGACCTACGTGAAGGTTTTTTCCTTCTCTTGTCACGTAACAAAAAATCGAGTTAGGCACTTTTTATATTATTAAGCCATTGATATGGTAAATGTATTAGAAGCATTCATTTTTTGGTATGGTCTTAACAAACACCGTTTCAAGGCCAAATGTAGTACCATTGATATCAAATCAAGGATTTAAATTCAAAATGTTCCCTTCTGCTGTGAGTTTACTTCAGATAAAATAACATTAAACCTAAGACAAATTAGAAAAAAACAAAATAATTACGGAATATTAATGCGGCGTGTTTTCTAAGTTAAACCTTTTTCAAACACTGTAAAGATGATGAGTCTGGCAACACCTTTCTGGCAAGCTCTCTATCAGACATGCTCTCTTGTACTTTAACTATAGACAATCCTGTTTAAGTTTGCCTTAGTATGGGGAAATTAAAAATGGTAAATATAACATTATACATTAATATTTTAAAACATTTTCATTGATGATGATGCAGAGCGGCGAGCACGATGATGATGATAACATGACAAACTGGCATGTGGTAGCTATTAGATTGATATGACTTTGCGTAGTTCTACCAAATAAAATAGATAACGCTGTAGGGATAGTATTGCTGTTCAAGAGCAGTTGATGTAACTTCGACAAATTCCCTCAGAATCCTTTTATAGATCACAAACAGTACATTACGGAATATTTATAAAATGTGCGTAAACTTGATCGGAGAAAATTTAAACTCTTTAGAACTCGTATTCACAAACTCTAGATCAGAAAAACCTACAAAGTTTTATATAGGTAAAGGAGTTACTCAAACTTTGAGTCAACATTTTACTTTTCAAAAACAAATTTTTTAACAATAATGGAGTCAAAATAAATTTCGACTTTATTTCAATGTAAAACTTGAAAATTTAAGATAACAATATGACTCTGTAAAATCTCCAAGCAATTCCACAAAAAAAGCTATTGTGGCTTAAATCAAAAATTTGTAAATTTGTCGGTCGGATGTAAATTCTGATAATTTCTAACATTCTAACAAAAATAATGGTTATGACTCCCAAGTCATGGGTATGACTAAACCAAGAAAAAGAAAGCATCGGCTTGGACAAGTCGAAGTGAAAACCATCAGTTAGTTTAGGTAAGTTAATGCAGGTCGTCTAAAATTAGATTCACTTTGAAAATATTTGTCTATTGCGATGCCACATTAGCGGCAAACAAAAGTCTCTGGAAGAAATCAAGCCGACTACAACTGCATTGGTAATCGGATCCCGTTATCAACATCAGTTGAAAACAACCAACGGTAAAAAATTCTGTTGGATTTGTACTAACGAAGTGCGAATTGCACTTTTAA
Source organism: Stomoxys calcitrans (assembly GCF_963082655.1). Lineage (NCBI taxonomy): Eukaryota > Metazoa > Arthropoda > Insecta > Diptera > Muscidae > Stomoxys > Stomoxys calcitrans. Next base: position 134,304,834 of record NC_081553.1, read on the forward strand.
AAGGATTCCTGAGAGAGTAATTGAAGTCACTTGCTGTCAACACCCGGAACTAACCGAACATTACTTTTAGATAATCGTAACGTATTTATGGCAGTCATTTTCAGGAGCAAAATATTATAAATACCGCGATACCGTAAGAGACCCCTTTGCGTAACAGCAGTGAATAAATATATGCTTGATTATATATATGTTTAATATTCTTCACATAATTTAATTGTGGTATGTCAAATAATCACGCATTACCAACAGTAAGTGGGGATCCTTTCTTCAGACAAAAGGCATAAAAAGTTCACAGACTTTAAAAAAAGAATGAGTTTTCCAACTGGTGAATTGAAACTATGAAAAATTTCCCAGTTTCAGTCGTTGTGCATGCTACTTCACTTGGAAATCACACACTAAAGCGTTAAGGAGAGAAAGATGCATATAGATGAAAAACCTTGATTTTTCCTCATATTTGCATGTAAAAATACAAATGCAAATTTGCCCATGAACTTTCGATAAAGGAACGGGGCAAACTTCTCACATATCAATAAGTGCTGTTCGATTCAAGTTTAAAGTCCTATTTATTGCCGAGTCTGAAATGCATGATCCAGTGCGATACCACTTTGGAGAAAAGTCTACATGGCTTCTTTGCATGACATAGTACCTCATAAATATCGCCAGCGTTAGAAGGGGTAACCACCGCTGGAAAAGTTCTTCTGATGTTCTAGCCAGGATTCGAATCCAGGCGTTCAGCGCCATTGGTACACATGTTTACCTCTGCGCTACGGTGGCCAACTCTTTTGCATGTTTATGAAGTATATTCTGTGAGTACAAAAAGATTTAATACAGTCCATTTATAGAAACCTCTGAATAATGTACACCAAATATAGATATTATCATTTCAAAGCCTATGTGAGATATTAAAAACATGTGTTTGAGCATCGTGTCAGGCTCTCTGCTCGCAGCTTACTTATGAATTTCTATAGTCGTAGTCGGTGCAATATTATCCACAAAGGCGGGTGTGTATAAGAAACCTACAATACAGAAAGATTAGCACGCCTTATCGTAAGCATATCAGACATTGCAACTGAATAAACAAATGCTAGCTGTCCTCAATACTTCCGCTTGCATTAATTGTTATGCATCAAAAGAGACGTGTTCCATAATTTATCTTGCCCCAGTATATAGATAGGTCTGTGAGTGCATAGTAGTACTTTTTGTACTACCATGCACAACAAAGCTCTCTTTTAAGCCTGGGTTGCATAAAATTCATTACGAATGGTTTATAAAAGATATTTGCAAAATTCAGTGGTAAACTCGTTTCAATATTCTCTTAACATAAACGACAAAGCATATTCTCCGTCAATGCCTATCTATACACTAAAGGTTAGCCATTTTTAATTTCGAGAAAGATTTAAAAATCTTACAAAACCAAATTGCAATAATAATCAATAAATATGTGTTCTTAAAAAGTAAAAATGTGTTATAAATGTCATAACAAATCATTATAATTTATTTTAATTTGAAACAAAAAACAAAACATTAGGGATCTGTTATAAGTAGTAAAGTTTAGGGGGCGAAAGCCTTGCTCCAAAGAAGAAAACAAAACTTAAGAATTTTGTAGAGGACAAAAAAAGATTAAAAGAAATGATTTTTGTTACTATATACACATACATTTAAAGAAAGTATATAAATATATATATATATATATAAATGATATAAATTTGTCAAAGGAAAGTATTAAGGCATATCGACATAAGAAAAACAAAAACTTTACTGTTAAAATATTTATATATACATAAATATATATACATATATCAAAAACCAAAGTACTGAGAAACAAATTATTACCGAAAAATTGATATTAAAACAATGAACTTCAATAATAGTAATAATAGTTTACTAAACCTCAAAACACTCTCCCAACTTTTTCGAACTCTAAATCTTTCTTCAAAATAGACTTTATCCACACACACACACACACACACAATACTCTTTGACAAATATTCATTATCTCACTCGCTCCCGTATACTACTTACTCTCACTCACATTTTAAATACCTTCTCTCTCTCTTTTTTTCTCACTCACATATACAAACACTCTGCATACCGGCTGCAATGCTTTCATTTATTTTTCCAACTTACAGCTATAAAAATAGTGCACAGATGCTTTCCGATGATTTCTACTCAAAAATATCCTGTGTTTGTAGCTAAAAGAAACGATAGCAAAAGTTATCAATATATCTACCATACATAAAAGAGAAAAATTGACATAAACAAACATTATTTAATGGAAATATATTTTTTTGTATGGCTTTAGTGTTCAAAAAAAAAATATTTTTGTTGGTATTTTAGTTAAATAATTATAAACCAAATATATATACACATATATTGAATATTTATATTTAGCGAAATTAATGATAATGAAGAACAACATAACAAACTTATTATTAATATTTAAACAAGAAAGATATAAAAACCAAACAAATACACTTCATTCCGCATTAAACACTTTCAATGTGTTTTAGTAACATTATTTTAAACAAACAGAAATACAAAACAAAAAAACATTTATATAAAGAAGAAAAATAATAAGAGGACAAACAAAAAAAGAACACACATATAATAAAAACAAATTCAAATGATTACAAATTAATGCATTAAACAGAAAACCAACATAACAAACATTGTAGGGATCATTTAAGAACAAAATACAATTATTATATTAATACCGTTAATATTATAAACCAAACAAAAAACAGAAAAACTCCTCTAAATCGAAAGAAAAACCCAAAGCAACACAACCACAACTTGATACAAAGAATTCAAATTCAAACTATTATAAAATTATTACAATGAAAAGCAAAGGAAGAAAACTTAAATTATATATCAAAAAAACAAAACAAAAATTAAATATAAATAATTCTACTAAAACAAAACAATAAATAATAAAAATTCATATAATAAAATATACATACTGTATGAACAAATCGATGTTTCATTTTCAGAGATGCTAGTTATATATTTGTCCTTTATTTACAACTAGCCGAACCGCTGCGCCTTCTTTAACTCTCTAATATCTTTTTAGGGTGGGGACACTTCGCCCTTAATGCGGATATCGAATTCGTGTCATTGTAGCCTATGACGCTGAACGCGTTTGGATCCTGGCGAGAACATCGGACAAAGCGGTGTTTATCCCCTCTTAATGTTGGCAAAATTTGGGGGGGGGGGGATGGGGGCGACCTCCCATTCTTAGGCCTAATGCTTCATGCCATATTTGTATTCTACAGCCTAGTACTTTTCATTTGAGTCCCATATTGACATGAACTTCGAATATATCTGTTTAGAGGAGTTTTGGGGTTGGGGGTCCCCGCTGGGTACTTGGACCCTATACTTTGACATGAATTTGTATGCCATATTCGTTATCTACTCCCGCATACTTTTCATTTGATACCCATATTGTCCTTATCGGTCCACTGTTGATTTTGGGTGGTGTTTTTGGGGTAACGGTGGAGTGTCCGCCTTCCCCTTCCGCTATCAATAAATTATAATGTCTATTCCTACTTCCTATCCATATTCGTAATTTACTTCCAAATACCTTTCATTTGAGTGCCATATTTTCATGATCGTCAAATATAACTATTTTAAAGGGCTTTGGGCTGGGGCGGACCCTCCAGGTACTTGGACCCAACTTTTATTATGAAATTCGTACTCTACTCTTGAATACCTTTCATTTGATTTCATTATTGTTCCGATTTGGGTAGTACTTTTGGGGTTAGGGGTATATCAAAAAATTATATAGCCTATGTTTCCTTCCAGACCAACCTACAAAATCTGTGAAAATTTCAAGGTAGGAATATATTAAATATATTACAATAAAGTATGACCAATAGTAAACTGTTCAGTGTTAACATAGGGTTGATGCTCTCTCCATTGAGCTTTGTCGTTTGTCATAGCCTTGGCCCGATTTCACGATATTTGGGTTGATTCCAACTCTCTTTTCGTATAGCAAATCCATATGTTTTATGGGCGACCCCACCGTCGCTGTCCTTGCGGGGTCCAGTCTAGGACATTTCTCGCCATATCATCGTGTGATCGGCGTAGGATATGACCCAACAAAGTACATTTTCTCTTCCGAATTTTTACATCGACTGGGGAAGTGTTTGCTCTTATTTGCAATTTTTCATTTGAAACACGGTTTGGCCAGAAAATTCAAAGTATTTGAATTTTCGCTTGTGTCAAGCTACAAGTTGTACAACCATATAAAAAATATTTCAATCTACTGTTGAAGATTTGACTTTTGCGTTATTTGGGGTAGCACTACATCTCCAAACCTTGTTGAGTTTAGGAAAGGCACTTCTATCTTTGTTGATACGTACGCGTATGTCTGCCACTGAATCTCCGTGGTTAACGTCTTCAATGACATGGTCGTTTTAATTGAGCGGTGTCAGATTTGATGTTCCTATCCTCATCAATTTGGTTTTTGCTATGGTTATTCTCAGGCCTACTTAGGCAGCATTTCGATTCAATTGTTCCAGTTTCGTCTTTATGTGCTCGAAGCGATAAGCAAAGAGGCATATATCATCCACGTAGTCTATGTCCCCGAGGAAGTCGTTAATGTCCCAGAGTATGCCATAGAGTGTCTCAACATTAGTTGCTTCTAATACGGAGTCTAATAAAAGAAAAAATTTGCGTCGGCGACAGGATGCACTCCTGTCACTTCACTCCTTTGTCGATACCGAAAGGTCGGCTCTCTTTTCCATTAAAACGAACTGAAACTTCATAATTTTTATACAGCTTCCTAATTACGATTTTTTCAGTGATGCCCTTACTAAACAGCGTGGTCCACATTGAACTTCCCAAAACTGTGTCAAAAGAACGCTCGATGTCTATGAATGAAAGGTATAGATGTGTATTAAGTTCTGCAATCTGTTCAATGATTATGCGCAGGGAGTTAATGTGGTCGGCACAAGAACGTCCTGGCCGAAAACCTGTCTGTTCCTTCCTCAAAAAACCGCAACAGAGGAAGACTTGCCATCATTTTATTTATTGCGTTTAGCAATGTAAACACCCTCCAGTTTTTACACTGGGTGAGGTCACCCTTCTTTGGGATTGTAATGATCCCCGTCTTCCATTCCGTGGGGACAGCGTTTGTATCCCAGGCCTGATTATTGGGGTGATCGCTTGAGCTATGGGGTGTGCTCTATACCACAACAGTTCAGCAGGTATATTGTCAGGGCCGGCTGATTTGCCGTTTTTGAGTGAGACCAGAACGGCTTCAATTTCTTTGCAAGTGGGTGGGCCGTAAATATGTCCCTGCGTTGGTTTCGTCGTACAAGGGGATTAAGAGGGTCGGAGCTTACGTCCTCGGTTGCTGGTCCTTCGGAGCTGAAAAATCCGCGTCATCGCTCTTATGGCTCTTCGGATGTTAATTCTGATCCGTCCTCATCTTTTTTTATTGCCGTTGGCCTTATATTGTTTCCGCTCAATTGTTTTATTGAATCTAAAACAACACGAATGTTCCATTATTAGCTGCATTTTCGGCTTAAAAATATATTCGTTAATCTTTGCGAACTAGGCGTTTGACAAGGGAGGCGGTGGCGGCATGTTCAGTCCTGGCTGAGGTTTTTCTTACACTTGATTAAGACCGTAGCAGAGCGTTGCGTAGACGTTTCCGGTAGGGATGAGTTAGGAATTAAATTAAATTGGCGCGTAGCATCATCTTGCCATCATGATGTGTTCGCTTTGCTTTCGGCAACAGTAAAAGACCGACTCCATTTATTCGGTGGATTTCATTGCCTGAAAAAATGAAGTGGTAGCCACCTTAAAGATCAATAGTTCCGGATTTAGGCCATTGTATTTCACTTTAACCAAGGATGGCATCTCGTTCTTTATTTGGTAAAGTCTCGATGATTCTGAGAGAGTTCTAGCGTTTCATGTTCCAATCATTAGCCGTGTTCTGAATCCATGGGACGTCATCGGGGGGTTTTTATTTCGATTATTCCTTGTTTATGTTTCTGTTACCGTGATTTTTTTTGAATGGATGGCGGATAGAGCCATCGCATCGGTGCCTAATGCTGGGGCTGCCAACAATCCTCTAGGCAGGGCTTTCTTGATGGTGAATCTTCTGAAGATCTGCGAGCGCCACCGTTGGCCATTCCCCTTGTCTCATCCACGACCATCTGTTTCAAATTTCGATCGCTGATCGTTATTTTTTTACTTCACAGAAGACTGTCCAATTATTATGTTTGAAAAATTGTTTTTCTTTTAGCTTATCATCTTAAACTAATAAAATTGAACACTTAAAGGCGCTCCTATTTCAAAAATAATTTTTCGTCTTGTTCCAAAGTTAACCTCCTAAAAGCAAAACAGAATGAGCGCGTTGAGCTTTGTTTTTGATGGTTGCAGATTGTTGGTTTTATATAGATATAGGTCCCCGATATATCTTTCATCCTAAATAGACTTTAGCCTGTAGAAACCACAATGTTTGTCCGATTTTGCATGGGACGTTTTATTTGACGTTCCAATACGTGCGCAAAATTTCATTAAAATCGGTACTGATTTATATATAGCTCCAAGGCAGTAAAAACCATAATTTTGGTCACATCTCTACCAGCTAAGGTGTGAGATGTTCTATTTGACGTCCCAGTATGTGCCATCAAAACTGGCACAGGTTTCGATATAACTCCCATACAATCTTTTATACGATATAGCCTCTTAAGGATGTGGAAATCCAAATTTGTTATCCTATGGTAGGAAAAGCTTACAATGTTCTATTTGCTATTTCAATAGGTATCCAAATTAAAGTCTGGCTAGATTTCGAGATTTCGACTAGGTGGTGTAGGGTATTATATAGCGGCTCCGCCCGACTTTTGCCTTTCCTTACTGGTTTTTATTTATGTTTCTTTATTTGAAGAATCCCAATCCTACAATAATGATTGGCACAACCAATAGATTGATTATGATCATTTTTATTTAATGCTTTCAATAGTACCGTAATCAAGTTAACTACTGATCTAAGAAAATGACTTATATTTGATGTTTACAATTAAAAATTATTTACCATTATCATCAATTTATACCTATAATCGAATTCCAACCAATGGTTTCTATGGGTGCAGACTTACAAATGAGGAAGAGACGGGTAAACCAGAGGGATACACAGTTCGTTCCCAGCCTTTAAGTAATAGTGGTGCTTCCGATTCAGATCTATACAACGACAGTGCCAATAAAACAGTAATCGCAGGCATCTGACATTCCAGGTATTTCTACGAAAGCTGGAAGAGAATCAGATCTCTACTACAAAATACTGCTAAAACGCTGAAGAAGGAAAAAAGCTTCCCGCTTTCAAGTACTTTGGGTAGACCAAGCCAGCCCCTCCGAAAGTGCCCTGCGGAGGAAGACAAAGTCGGAAGCGGATTAAAGAAGGAAGACAAAGTCGGAACAGGAAGGACGCAAAGCTATCATACGCCAGAGTGGCAAGGAAGCAAAAAGAGACGTGCTGACTTATGCAGTCATTAATATGAGCAGTGCATCCGGTAGGATTCCACCAGATCTTCAGTCCCAAGTGGAGCATCTGGTTATCGGACGGATTTTCAAACACTTCTTCAAATGATGACCTGCGAGGACATCATTACGCTGCGCTTTGCGTCAGCAGAATGCATTGATACCGCTAAAAAGCTCGTTGGAGTTATCCACACTCCCTGGGGCGCAAAGCTCGATCTAGTGAGAAAGATGGACATTCCCCAGCTCACAAAGGCTACGGTATTCATCAAGGGATGAGGGATTCTCGACGGAATGTAAGGATTCTTAGGCAAGCTCTATCTTTCAAGAACTCTCCTTGTAACGGCTGGTGAAGAAGGCAAAACAGACAGGAAATGAGGTACAAATAGGGTGCGATGCGAAGTCTCACCACATTTCGTGGGGAAGTACCAACATTGATATGAGGCCAAGCCCTGGAAGAATTCTTGAATGCAAACGACCTAATAACATTTAATATTTGTAACATCGCTGCCTTTGTTTATAGGCTTAGAGAGGAAGTTTTAGATGTGACAATATGTTCGCAAAATCTAATTGGAAGGTCTGCATGGAGCACTCCTTCTCTGACCATCACTACATTAGGTTTAGAATAGCACGGCCATCGCCGAATTCCTTAAGTTTCCTTAATAAGTTGAACGACTTTCTAGAAGAAGACTTGGGAAAGATGATTTAGATTTTCCAAGCATAGAAGTCATTGACGACAATGTCAACATGATTACAACTGCAATTGTGGGGTCTTTCGAAGATAATTTTCCCATTCGAGAAAGAAAATCAGCCCCAGAAAAACCCTGGATGGCCGGGAGATTCGCAATAGCGGTAAAGAGGTCCAAAGACTTTATGACAGAGCACGTTTAAAAAAGAGTTTTTTGGGATGTGTATACATAAGGCTCAAGGAATACAATAAGATGATTTGAGCGGCGAAATGTGCCTCCTGGAAGCTTTTCTGCGAACAGGTCGATATGGTTAATGACGCCGCTATGATGAAAAAGTTTCTCTCAAAAACCCATGTCCAAACTGAATCGTTAGTAGACCACATGGGAGTGAGAGCAAAGACAGTTGAGGCTTTTGTAGAAAACCCATTTTCCACAGGATGGCACGGGACTTATGGAATCTCTGGAATCTTGAAATAATGAGGTGGATCGAAGGCTTATCATTACAGAATTTATGGTAATTGAAGCCTTGAGAACCTTCAAACCATATCTCTAGGTTACTACGCAGGGAGGCCTACTATCTGGCGCCCTATTTGGCCAATATTTTCGCAGCGTGTCAAGGACTTATATATACTCCGAAAGCCTGGGAGAAGGTATGTGTACATTTATATCCAAGCCCGGCAAGGAAAGTTAAGGGACATCAACGGCCTACAGACCTTTAAGCCTTACGTCCTTTCTACCCAAAACGATTTAACTTATTGTGGATACCATGATAGAGAGCTGGACATCCAGCCAAGTGTTCAAATGCAAACAGCATGCCAATGGAAGGTCAGTGCCTTGCACGAAAGTGTGCATAAAATAGAAGAATCCTTCGATGCCAAAGCGTACACATTGGCGGTATGCATTAACATCGAGGGGCGTTTAACAATGTGCAGTCCGACACAATGATCCAATCCTTAGATTAGCAGCACCGGGTGCACTGCGTCCTGAGAGAGTGCACTCAACCAAATTTGTTATTCAAAACAGCAAAAATGTTTACTAAAACAGCAGTTTTTGTCTGCTGAAAATGGGAAAGCAGACATTACTGCTGTTTCAGCACACTTAGGGTTGCAGTACCAGCAACCATTTCTTACTGCTATTTCAACTAACAAATCTGCTGTTTGAGTACACAAGTCTGCTGAAAAAACTTGTATGCTTCTTTTAATGGTTGTTTTGATTACTTTAGGCATTTTTAGGAAATTTTTTTTGAAGAGATGATTTTAATTTATGGATTATTACTCTAAAGAAGTTACCTGATCCATCCAATGGTATACATTTCGAAATGTAGCTTAGCTAGCTCGCATTTTTTGTTATTGTTTTACTAATGAGCACATGACTGGCATGGCCTTAGATACCCTCCACCATGGATCGCATCTTTCGAGTTCTTTGCGGAGTATCTAATAGGCAAACAAAGAATAATGAATAAGGCAGAGGGGGAGGAGCTATGTCAAGTTATAGTCCGATTCTGGGCTCAAGAAGCAAAATCGGGAGATCGGTTTATATGGGAACTGTGTCAAGCTATAGATCGAATCAGACCATATTGTACACCTATGTTGAAGGCCTTGGGAAAAGCCGTTCTACAAAATTTGTGCCAAATCTGATGAGAATTGCGCTCTCTACAGTCTCAAGAATTCAAGATCCCAGATCGGTTTATATGACAGCTATATCAGGTTATCAACCGATTTGAACCATACTTAACACATTTTTTGGAAGTGATATTAAAACACTACGGAGTGCGCAATTCTTATCCGATTAGAATGAAATTTTGCACGACGTGTTTTGTTATGATATCCAACAACTGTGCCAATAATGATTCAAATCGGTTCATAAACTGATATAGCTGCCATATCAACCGATCTGGGATCTTGACTTCTTGAGCCTGTAGAGGTCGCAATTATTATCCGATTTGCCTGAAATTTTGTACGACGGATCCTCTCATGACCATCAACATACGTGTTTATTATGGTCTCACAGCTCACATATAAATCGATCTATCTATTTTACTTATTGAGCCCCCAAAGGGCGCAATTGTTATTCGAATTGGCTGACATTTTACACAGGTCTCCAACATATAATTTAATTGTGGTCCAAACCGGATCATATCTTGATATCGCTCTTATAGCAGAGCAAATCTTTTCTAATATCATTTTTTGCCTAAGAAGAGATGCCGGGAAAGAACTCGACAAATACGCTCCATGGTGTTGGGTATATAAGATTCGGCCCGGACGAACTTGGCACGCTTTTACTTGTTTTTCTTCTAACACCCTCTTCATAATTAGGCAGCAGTCATTTTTAGCAAACAATAGACTTTGCAGCAGTAAGCCTGCTGCTCTGTAACTGCAGAACTACTGATGTAATAGTAGAACTACTGGTCATCCATAGGGCTGTCGCCACCCTTTCAATAATAAAATATTTTTCAACATTCATGACCTCGAGCCGAACAAATCAAAAAAGTATTTAATAAAAAGGTCAACATTGGCAACACAGCACAATAATATGTATTTTATATTTTTTTGATAAAAATATTTTTATACGCACCATCGAAGGATGGGGGTATATTCATTTTGTCATTCCGTTTGCAACACATCGAAATATCCATTTCCGACCCTATAAGGTATATATATTCTTGACCAGCCTAAAAATCTAAGACGATCTAGACATGTCCGTCCGTCTGTCTGTTGAAATCACGCTACAGTCTTTCAAAATAGAGATATTGAGTTGAAATTTTGCACAGATTCTTTTTTTGTCCATAAGCAGGTTAAATTCGAAGATGGGCTATATCGGACTATATCTTGATATAGCCCCCATATAGACCGATCCGCCGATTAAGGGTCTTAGGCCAAAAAAACCCACATTTATTATCCGATTTTGCTGAAATTTGAGACAGTGAGTTGTGTTAGGCCCCCCAACATCCTCCTTTAATTTGGCTCAGATTGGTCCAGATTTGGATATAGCTGCCATATAGACCGATCCTCCGATTTAGGATCTTGGGCCCATAAAAGCCACATTTATTATCCGATTTTGCTGAAATTGAAGACAGTGAGTTGCGTTGAGCCCTTCGATATCCTTCGTCAAAGTGGTTCAGATCGGTTCAGATTTGGATATAGTTGCCATATATACCGATCCGCGGATTTAGGGTCTTGGGCCCATAAAAGCCACATTTATTATCCGATTTTGCTGAAATTTGAGACAGTGAGTTATGTTAGGCCCTTCGGCATTCTTCGTTAATTTGGCCCAGATCGGTCCAGATTTGGATATAGCTGCCATATAGACCGATCCTTCGATTTAGGGTCTTAGGCCCATAAAAGCCACATTTATTACCCGATTTTGCTGAAATTTTGGACAGTGAATTGCGTTGAGCCCTTCGACATCCTTCGTCAATTTGTTTCAGATCGGTCCAGATTTGGATATAGTTGCCATATATACCGATCCTCCTATTTAGGGTCTTGGGCCCATAAAAGCCACATTTATTATCCGATTTTGCTGAAATTTAGGACAGTGAGTGGCCTTAGGCCCTTTGACATCTTTCTTCTATTTGGACCTGATCGGTTCAGATTTGGATATAGCTGCCATATAGACCAATTTCTCGATTTAAGGTTTTGGACCCATAAAATGCGCATTTATTGTCAGATGTCGCCGAATTTTGGGACAGTGAGTTGTATTGGGCCCTTCGATATTTGTCTTCAGTTTGCCTCAGATCGGTCCACTTGTACTTATAAGCATTTGGTCTAAATCGGATGATATGTCTATATAGCTGCTATGGGGCATAAGGTATCCATTTTTCACTGGATTTTGACGAAAGGTGGTTCACATATATACCCGAGGTGGTGGGTATCCAAAGTTCGGGCCGGCCGAAATTAACGCCTTTTTACTTGTTTTACATTGTAATGTTGAAATATACTCAATTACAAACTTAAATTCTTTTATTATACAAAAATCTCTATCTATTAATATATAATAAGGGCAAATATTTAGAAGTGATCTTGGACAGGAAACAAAATTGGAAGTGTCACATTCAGGAGCGTACCGAGAAGGCTCACATGTGTTGGGTTTTGTGTAGACGGGCCTCGAAATGGGGCATAAATCCGAGGATAGCACACTGGCTCTACAGATGCGTGATAAGACCAATACATACTTTTGCGTCAGTAGTTTAGTGGACTGCGATAGATAACCATAGTATTGCCATATCCTATACAGATGGATCAAAGCTAGAGCACAGAGTGGGCCCGTGGTTTTAAATTGAGAACCCAGTGACTGTTTTCGACTGCCTGACCATAATACGGTCCTGCAGGCGGAGATCCGGGCAAACATGGAAGGCGTGAGGTGATGTGGTGTTAAGGCGAGGATGTCGTGTGTGAACATTTTTGCGGTCAGTAAACTGCGCTGCTTGCTTTTAATAGTTCTTTTTCTTGGTTGCTCCTCTCCCACGGGGATTTCTTCCTCGACTTATTACGCTTTAAATTTAATTTTATATGTTTTGTCGTCGGTCGAGGATAGATTTGTACTCATGATGTCATCTTTGGTAGTCTTTCACGCATCCTTTAGCATACCGACATCATTTTTATACCCTCCACCATAGGATGGGGGTATACTTATTTTGTCATTCTGTTTGTCACTTCTCGAAATATTCGTCTAAGACCCCATAAAGTTTATATTTTCTTGATCGTCATGACATTCTAAGTCGATCTAGCCGTGTCCGTCCGTCCGTCTGTTTGACGAAAGCACGCTAACTTTCGAAGGAGTAAAGTTAACAGCTTTATTAGTGTAGGTTGTTTGGGATTGTGAATGGGCTATATCTGTCCATGTTTTGATATAGCTGCCATATAAACCGATCATGGATCTTGACTTCTTGAGCCACTAGAGGGCACAATTTTTATCCGATTTCGCTGAAATTAAAAACATGTTTTTTGGGCCTATTTTCTAAAATAAGATTGAAGAAAAAAAATTTTTGGCAGCCCAGAGGATTCGAACCTTTGTGTAGGTAAGAGGTAAGTTCAACTCCGGTAGTTGTAGTTAGCACAACTACCGTAGAGTAGTTAGCACAGCTACCGTAGGGGTATTGTCTTAACTCATTGGTACTACTGAAGAAAATAAAACGTTGCTGATATGATACAATTGGCAGAAGCAACATAAATTAATTTCTAATGTAACATCTTCCTTTAATCCTTTTGATTATATCGTCATTTAGATAGCTACAAATCTATGGAAGTAACGAATCTGTGATTCAAACATTTGAAATTAATTTAACATTTTTATACCCTCCAGCATAGGATGGGGGTACACTAATTTCGTTTGTAACACCTCGAAATACTCGTCTAAACTATTTATAATATATGTATGTATATATATTCTTGATCGTCATGACACTTTAAGACGATCTAGCCATAAATCAGTACATGCCCTGTTATAGCTGCCTAATAAACCGATCTCCCGATCATTTTAGTCTAACTTCAAACAACTGTAGTCTATAACCTGACTTTCTGAGCTTGTTGAGAGCGCAATTAATACTCGATTTGTCTGAAATTTTGAAGGTGATCTTTTTTTTGGACTTGTACGGCATGACAATTGTGGTCCATATCAGTCAATAACTTGATAAAGCTCAAATATATTTGAAAAAATCATTCAAAGAACTTGGCAAATGCGATCCTTGGTGGAGGGTATATAAGATTCGGCCCGGCCGAACTTAGCACGTTTTTACTTTTTATGTTTTCTGTTCTTATAATCGAATTTTACCCAATGATTTCTTTGGGTGTGTAAAAAGAAGATTAATGCCCTCTCTGAAGATGACACGATCTGCATCGTTTGGGTGCCGGGCCAGAGGTCTGCCGTTAACCCGAACCTTTTCGGGTCGACGCAGCCCGAGTTAAGGACGTAGGCTACGAACAGATCTGGATTATAAGATGAGGCTATTACTGAAATGAAGCAAGAAGGAGGTCAGTAAAGATTTCGGTAGCATAACGGCACACGATGACTATGAGATCACTAATGCAAAATCGGTGCGGCAAGTGATAACATGGTAAGGCATGCAAGGAAGATTATGCGACGTTGGAACAGTTCCTATTTGGCTGCTTACAGACACATAGGTAGGGACACAATAACAGACATGAACCAACTTAGGGGAGTGGTATCGAAAACAATTAGGGATTTTGTAAGTAGCTTTTCAACCCAACCAAAACTAATCGAATGTCAAGAAAAATATCTTTCACCAAGGGAAATGTTTCCTTAAAAGGTTGGAAAATTGGTTATCTTTAAATTTAGTTTTCCTATCTCTAAAATTAGGACAAAGTTTTTTCTTAAACTTTTTGATGAATATTTAAGCTCGATGTCAATGTTGTTTCTTTTTATTTATTCAACAACATTTCGCCTTCCTTCGGTTGGCATCATCAGGTTAGCTAAGTCTTACAATAATCAAACGTCTTACAAACACAGATTTGTATATTGAATTGATGTAATTTAGTTTAGCTTTTAAGGAAGTTATATGGATCGAGCTCTCGATTACAATTTATTTTTGCATGATAATTATTGTGCCAATCTTTTAATCGAAATGTTGCTTATTCCTTAACCATTATAGCTTTACAGTTATAATCACATTATCATAGAAAATATTGCGTTTAAGTTTAAATATATTTTGTAACATAACATTTTATGTAAAAAGTTCATTTCATGGTAATACGTATTCCCAACAGCTGCTTTGTACCTATACTTTACTGTCTGTTTGAAAAAACTGCTGTTTAATTTATTTGATTGGATGGTCTATAAAGTTTATAATGCTCATGGAAATTTCTTTGCATTTGATTGTGGTACGATATTACAAGATTCATTTAAACGCAAAAATATAATTAACATATAATTTAACATCGCAAAACGTGTCTGATCTAATCGATGGCAAGATTGCAATAATAAATTTGCAACTAAATGTTGTTGGAGCAATGGATAAATCATAGAAAGCCAAGCGATTTATGGGCAGTTATAAATCTGATTTTTATAAAGTCTCATCGATGATAAGTACTTGTGTAGTACATAAGTTTTAATGTTTACAAACTGATCACAGTGCTTTGGACAAAAGGTGCAGTTCATGCAGGCAAATGTTAAAAGTCAACTTGGATTAATAATTAAAGTGTAGAATTTCAGATGGCACATAAAAGTAAACAAACTCAGCCCATACACTTTTTCGCTACTGATATGATTTCTACTAAATATACTTTATAATGCGGTACATATACTTAAAATTCCAATGATATATTAAAACAGGGCTTTGAGGAGGAGCATCTCGTCTAGCTCAACAAAAAGTGGCCTTATTTTTACAGCCGATCCCGGACGGCATGCCGTGGAGAGAGGCAAAGTTTTAGATGGCTGTTGGACTTACAACAAACAATTAAGAACAATGTTTCTAATGTCGTCGTCAAGACTGAAACTCTGCCATTCAGCGCCATAAGCGGACACACTACCAGCCGCTTTTTAAATTATCATCTATTAAAGGAAGTAAGAGAGGAATTGTCAATAAGAGCTTTTTTTAATTTTATATATATAATTTACACTTTGGTGAAGATCTACTTACGCCAATCTATTTATGCAGGCCTATATTTTATTTTAATTTATTAGGAGGCCACCATAGCGCAGAGGTTAGCATGCCCGCCTATGACCCCGAACGCCTGAGTTCAAATTCCGGCGTGAACATCAACAAAATTTTCAGCGCTGGTTATCCCCTTAGTAATGCTGGCTTCATTTGTGAGGTATCCTGCCATGTTAAAACTTCTCTACGAAGTGTTGTCGCTATGCTGCACGCCGTTCGGGCTTGGCATAAAAAAGAAGTCCCTCATCATTGAGCATAACTTTAATAGGACTGCACTGATTGATATGAGAAAAGTATCCCCTGTTCCTTAGTGGAATGATCGCAGGATGTTTAATAGTAGTAGTAGTAGTATATTTTTTTACCTTTGGTTGAAATAAAAGAAGCTACATTTGTTGTTGCCATCCTCATAAAAATGATATTAGTTTCATTCAAAATATTATGTAATGCTATGTCTTAAATTACTAGTTTTGCTTATGTCGTTTTGAAAGTCATCTCAACCGTTCACACTACTTGAGATGATTTGGAAATTGCATGTTTTCACACTCCAATATAACTGTTTTGATGCACTATTGTTAAGATTTATTCTTTTTTTCTTGATCTGTACCATTTGTATATTTTTGAAAAAATTAGATTTTCATTTTTTTGACATTATTCGGAGCTGTGTTTATTTAGCACAATTTATGCATTCATTTGGGCTCACAACGAGCCGTTTTCAGAGCATAATAAAAGGAAAACGAGTCGTTTGGTCTGAACATAGTATTAGAGCTTAAGTTTTGCTATGTAACAAATTAAATTTCGAAAAAAAAAAACAATTGTCAAATAATTTCTTTACATTATTAAATGCTCCTCTTAGTAGTGCACATTAAGTCCGGATACTTCCATTGCTTTATTTTTATAACGGACAGTCTAATGCATTATAATTGGGTGATAAAAGTGCAATGACGACTTTAAGAATCGTTGGCAGTTGATACTAAAGAGGCATCTGCTGCTACCTCATCATACAGCTACTGTGTTAATACCGCATCTTAGATACGAATATATTGCTATTTGCATATACAAATTATAAACAACAGCAGTATATGTATGCAGTCAAATACGATGATGTATGGGCTGGCGATGCTACTTAGAGTACCGCCCCATTCATAATGCACTTTTATCTCAGCACAGTACAACACCATATCGATTATACACCCGGAAGCATTTCGAAGTGCCACTAGTTCGTAGAATAAATTATCCATAGGATGGTGATCGGTTCTATGGTCTATACGAACACAATCATCTTTCAATTGTGTTGTGAGTATTGCCCTTCATCTTTGGTATGCTAATTTGTTTTTATGCAACTGGTAAAATAACAATTATTGCAAATGTAAACATAATTATCTGTATGCTACATAAATTGTCATGTATTCGTGCAGACAAATTGTATCACAATAGTCTTAACTGTAAGCTTTTTTTATTTGCCGTTTAAGACACGTGCCGTATATATGTAACTTCACTCTTAGATAAAAGGCTTTACATACTATTCCATACAGTATTGGTTTAAATTTAAAAAGGCTGCTTCATTATCACTAGCATACTGTATTAGTAATAGCAGTGTTGGTCTAAAATTCATTTTTCACAGTGTTCATGCGACCTTAGGCATTTTATATACCAATTAGATCGGGAAACGGACTTTTGTATGTATTTCCGTCCGTGGAAGATGCATCCAAGCCTCGAGGCTATAGAAACTTCTAGCCTTCACACCAGGTGTAGGTTTTGTCCAGTTAGGAACCACTGCACAGATAGGAAAAATTTGTTTCAAAACCACGCGCCAACGTTGCCATTATCATACATGGGCGTTGTTGGAAATATTGGCAACAAGCGTGAATGATTTTGTGAACAAACGTTGTTGTTTCATGCATTGATCGTTGTGGACACTATCCCTTTGAAATGTGTACATATAACAACCTTAATAGCTCTTAAAACCTTGTATGTGTAATGCCGCCCGTGGTGCAATGTGATAAGGTGTTTGTTAACACACAATGAGATTTATGGAACACAGGTTCGATACTCATCGGCACACAAAATCTTTTTGTGATCTTTAAATCTGTGGACGTTTTGTTCAACATAACTGTCGTTGGTTTATAAATGTTTGTTGTTGATCTAATAACATCTGTGCGTTGATTAGCTTTTATGAACGAATGTGACAACTTTATCAGCGCCGTGCTTGATTTTTTCTATGGGTGTGGAATTTCTCCTCCGAGAACAACACGATACTAGAAGGCGTTGTTGCTGATGTACATTAGTCGGCAATTAAAAAAAAAAAAAAACATTTCAGAATAAGTATTCTTAACACTCAAATGGACCTTAGTGCCTTACTAGGTTTTTTTCATCTCACTGCGCATATTTCTTTTTGGTTAATGCCATGGGACCTTATTCTTGCTTTTTGAATACCTCAACCGAAATGTTTTCTACCAAATTTTGATGAAATTTTTTCTTTTGCGCTCATTGTAATTTGCTCTCAAGCTAGTATTATTATTTCAACAAGTTATTGTTTGTGTCGATCAATTGGTTTTAAATGACTTTTATTTCCATAAAATTTTACGTAAACTAATTGAAAAATTAAGCAACTAAAAATGTTAAATATTTCTTAAAAAAATAATTTTTGACCAATTTTTACAATGAGCCATCTACGATCTGTTTAAATGATGCCGCTAATTTCTCCTCCGAACGTTAATCAAATCGATCGTAAATCCTTTTTTATGGAAAAGATGTTCGGTAAAAATTGCATCCAACTATTGCCGTATAGGCTTTAATTCGCATTATGCTTTTATAAGTCCTAAAGTTTTCCTAGTTTATTGAAGATAACATACGAAGAGGTGGCAGAACTCTAAATCAGAAATACGAAGAGATTTTGACTTCATTGCAGTTTTAATTTTTACTCGGTGAATGAAATAAATAAATAATTGATGTCAAATGATCTAGCGACAACTGTAAGTGTAGTATAAAACTTGCTCTCATAGATAAAAGTCTGCCGACTAAAATTATTTTAACACATTTCCTTACTTAAGGTGGGTATTCAGTTCTTTTCATTGTAAAACGATTTTTTTTGGACGAAAACCAATAATTAAAAAAGAAAATGTAAAAATCTTTATTAACTTATTTTACTTTGTCCAACTCTACGATCAAAGCCTACAGAACTAATTAATTTCTACTTGAATCAATACTTCTTGCTATTGACTGATAAATTTTGACTTTGACCTCGATATCTATTTCCACAAATACTGCATTGTGAACTATGAAATTTCAAGGAAAAAACTAAATGGTTTCATTTGAAATAATTTTTTTGAAATGTAAATTAATCTAGGTGATTCGATATTAAAGAAAATGTCATTAACCCATTAAATACGAATGGGTAGAAAAATACCCAAGAATGGTGCAGTCTTAGAAAATTTCCAAATCTTCTTTCCAGATTTTTGAAAAATTTTACAAGTATTTTTTAAAAAAATTTTGTAAAAAATAAAATATCATCCGGTACGGACTGAAGAGAATAATACGCTAAATTATAAAAATTTTGCCTTTAGGAAAAATTGTATTGTATGTCCTAAGTAAAACAAGTTAAAAAGCGTTAAGTTCAGTCGGGCCAAACTTTGGATACCCACCAACTCGGGCATATATTGCATATCTTATGTCCCATAGCAGTTACATCAAAATATGTTCCGATTTGGGCCAAATACTTATAAGTACAAGTCATTGTTCAATTGTGTATAACAAAATATTGCTCTTTTTAATAGCTATATCTAAAAATAAACCGATCTGAACCATATACGACACGGATGTCGAAAAGCCTCACATAAGTCGTTGTGTCAATTTTCAGTGAAATCGGATTATAAATCCGCCTTTTATGGGGCCAAGATTTTAAATCGAGATATCGGTCTACATGGCAGCTTTATTCAAATCTGGACCGTTTTGGTCCAAGTTGCAGAAAAATGTTGAAAAGCCTAACACAACTCACTGTTCCAAATCTCGGCGAAATCGGTCAATAAATGCGCTTTTTATTGGCCCAAAACCTTAAATCGGGAGATCGGTCTAAATCTGCACCGATCTGAGCCAAATTGAAGAAGTACGTCGAAAAGCCTAACACAACTCAATGTCCCAAATTTCAGCACATCGGATAATAAATGTGGCTTTAATGGGCCTAAGACAATCGGCGGATCGGTCTATATGGGGGCTATATCAAGATATAGTCCGATATAGCTCATCTTCGAACTTAATCTGCCTATGGACAAAAAAGAATCTGCGCAAAGTTTCAGCACAATATCAAAATCATATTGGGGAGGGCTCGGGCCCGAGGCAGCCCCCACTCCCCTGCCTACATCCCTGATGGGAGCTATATCAAGTTAAAGACCTATTGTGACCACACTTGGCACAGTTGTTGGAAGTCATAACAGAACACTACGTGCAAATTTTCAGGCAAATCGGACAAAAACTGTGCTTTTAATGGCACAAGAGGTCAAATTGGGAGATCGGTTTATATGGGAGCCATATCAGGTTATAGTTCGATTCGGACCGTACACAGTTGTTGGAAGTCATAACAGAACACCACATGCAAAATTTCAACCAAATCGAACAAAAATTTCCGTTTCTAAGGGCTCATGAAGTCAAATCGGGAGATCGGTTTATAAGAGAGTTATATCAGGTTAGTGACCGATTTGGACCGTACTTGCCACAGTTGCTGAAAGTCATAACAGAACTACGTGCAAAATTTCAGCCAAATCGGACACAAATTGCGGCTTGCAAGGGCTCAGGAAGTCGAATCAGGAGATCGGTTTATATGGGTGCTATATCTAAATCTGAACCGATATGAACCATTTGCAATCCCCAACGAACTATATCAGTAGTAAGTTTCTGTGCAAAATTGCAAGCGGTTGGCTATACGCATTCGACCGCTATCGTGGTTCCGACAGACGGACAGACGGATGGTCATGGCCGACCAAGAATTTGTATACTTTATAGGGTCTTAGACCAATATTTCGAGGTGATACAAACGGAATGACTTAGTATTAACCCATTCTATGGTGGTGGGTATAAAAATTTTAAAAAGTAAATTGAGCCAGCGGTCCCTTTTTGCGATTTTGACTTGGCATCAATTTAGAGGTTAATGTGATCCGGAATTTAAAGTTTCATAATAAACGGTCTTTGGTTTGGATAATTTTGTGAAGCAAAATGATACTTCTAATAATAAGATAATTTTTTAAAAGATATTTTAAAAGCTTGAAGTGCAAATTGCGAAATACTTTGAAGAAAGAAACAAAATTGACTATTGTAATAATTTTCGAATAATTCAGCTACTTGAATGAATTGTTCTAAGGCATATTTGTTATACCCACCACCATGGGATGGGGGTATACTAATCTATTTATTTTTTGACTTACTAATATTGTTTTTTTTTTTTATTTTTTATTTCAGCTTTAACACGACAAGTATCAAAGTATGCTGAGCAGATGTTCATCTATTTCAAAACGTGGTTGACAAGTGGTTGAAGTCCCTAAAGAACAAATAAACGCTTCCTTCTCCATTGTGTTGAGCAAGTCATCATAGATTGCTATCTGTCTCCATTGAATATGCCAAAACTAAACTAATATTTAAACTCATGTGAAATCATTGTTTTTAACGAATTTATTAGCGAATAATCCACTTCCATAATCATACATGACAACTTCCTAAAAAACCTCCAAAAGAATGAAATTGATTTGCCATATAAATTTTCGACAGCTTTAAAGACCGGTGCTTCGTCTGTGGCTGATGCTGTCACAGACGAAAATGGCGAAGAGTGCTTAGAACACTTGAACCTGACAGGTTATTGAGACAGACTAAACATAAAATACTGGACGAGGTAGTTGCGAGTTTTAAAGAATAGCAATGAATTTGTGAACAAGTAGGGCTTCCGAATGACGATGAGGCGCAGGACAATATTTTTGTAACCTACATGGTTCAAGCCATATGAGGTTAAAGTAGCATTGCTAAGAGAATTACAGTTCGCATAAAGTTTATGATTCGAAATTATAATCAAGAATATCGAAATATAAAGGAGAAATTATGGACCACAATAATAGTAGGTAGTCGTAGCATATAAGCTTGTTTGTAACAAATTAATTAAGTAATGATCCAGAATGACAATGAATTAATATGACTTGCATCTTCCTCCTCAACCATGGATTCCCAAATGATGGTGGACACCAACTTGGTGAATATGCCTATAGTGTCTTTACAGTTGTAAGTGCGTACTGATTTATTTTGTAAGCTCTATTATTTCTTTGTTGTTAATATGGATTGTTTTAGCGAATTTATAACACATTGTAAGTCTATCGTTAAGAGAAAACCAAATGTCAATGATAATGGTGTTGATGCTTAGCAACGGTTGTGATACGGAACATAATGATGACAATGACGTGGTGGTTATGACAATATTGTTCGCAATGAACGAATTGCTATGAGTCGGCTGTTTCGCAGGAGATCTACTCATTGCGAAGTTCTGTGACAGAATTAAGTACTTTGTAAATATTTATATTTAGCTGTGTAAAATGCGAGAGTGTAAGGAAGATATTTTTGTAATGGTCTTGAAGACATGTATGCGTGGGTAAACTCCATCATCCTTAAACAAAAGAAAAAAATGCTGCATGTCTACACTGTCGATACCTATAAACTAAACTAAACATTTGCTTCCATTTATCCATTGTGAGTTTAAAACAAATATATGTACTTGTTAATGTGTATTGTTGTGAGAAAATATTGTATAAATAATCGTAGTAAATAAAGTTATATTGCAGGTTCTCTGGTACGGAATGTAATAAGCGTTGTTTCGAAGATTCAAAGTTTTGTTAACTCATCAAGCTTTGCGATCGCATTAATTCAATCGAATGCGTGGAAGAAATGAACTAGGTAAACTAGTTCACATTATTCGTTACTTATCGTACATATACAAATGATTTTTTTGGTAGTGTAGAATAGTGCTGTGTAAAATCTGAATTGCAAAGTTTAAAAAATTGCCATATGAATGCAAATAGTACTGAAATAGGATGCAAACAACACCCAACACCCTTATGGTAACCACAAATATGTAAAATAGCCTTAGGTAAGACAGAACCAATTTTAAATACCATATATATAGATTTCATTTTTCAAGTTCAAAAGTGTAATTGACGTTTGTAACAGAAGTACAAACAATACAAGAAAAATTTCATCCAAATGGAATTATTGCACCTTATAGAGGTTCAACAAGTCAATTTAGGAAATCAGTTCATATGGGAGCTTATCACATTGTAGAAAGATTTGGATTATACTTGACATGCATGGAACAAAACACCATCTGCGAACTTTTAGGAAAAAAATTTAGCCAGATTTGGCCCCTGATCTACATCAATAAAAAGTACAGTCGCATAACTGCAATACGCTTTAGTGAAAAATCCCGCTTACGTGAAACTTGATGGAAAGAGCATTATTTTTTTGTGTTATTCAATGCAATTGAATTCGTTTAAGTGAAAATTGCTTAACTAAAAATGCTGCTAAAAAATGTTTACATCTTAAATTCTGTTTTCATATGAAACGCATACCGCATAACTGAAAAGATCTTTTTCTCTCTTTTTTAACTCAAGTTATATCGTACATAATTACCACGTTTAAGTTAAAATTCGCTTTGCAAATACGCTCATAATACTTAACTGGAAACAAATTTCACTTATCTGAACTATGCTTAACTGATATTTACGGAAAAGTGAAACCAAATGAATGCATTTTTAGCATTTCACTTAACCAGTTTCGACTGTATGTTGAAACCTGTACCTTTGCGAGCCTTTGACATACGGATAAAGGGACAAATGTGTCTACTTTCGAAATAAAATGCAACTCAAATAAGCCAAATTGTGCTATGTTCGGTCGGCATGAATCTTGGAAAACCACCACGATGAATTGTGCTAACAACTTTCTTAAGTTAACTTAGTTGAAGGGCATACGTGTACTTACGTACCAAATTTCTGCAAAATCAATCAAAAATTTTTGAGTTTCTTGGGAGCTATATCAGGTTATAGACCGATTTGTACCATACTTGGTACGTTTATCAGAAGTCATAACTCGGTGCAAAATTACAGCCAAGTCGGATAAAAATTGCGGCTCCTGGGGGATCAAGAAGGGAAGTCTGGAGATTGGACATGGGAGCTATAACCAAATCTGAACCGATGTGGTTCATTTGCAATCCTCAACGACCTAAATCAATGAGAAGTATCTGTGCAAATTTTCAAGAGGATATCTTTATTCGTACGAACGCTATCGTGATTTCGAAAGATGAACGAACATGGCTAGCTCGAAACCTAATGGGTCCCAGATCAATATTTCGAGATGTTGCAATCGGAATGACTAGATTAGTATACCCCCTCATTCTATGGTAGTGGGTATAAAAATGTATTTGGGTGAAGAGTTAGATTTAACTCCAACTCCAGGAGAACTACCCTACTATAATATCCCTAGAAGGGATATTTTTAATAGCAACGTGAAGCTCAAATGGTATGCAATGTTGTCCAAATTTGAGTCAAAGTATCTGCGATCCCAGAAAGACAAAAAACCCAATACAGAATATAAATTTGTGATCGCCATGTCTAAGCTGAATCAGGAGGAATTTCTAAGTCGACATGTACATTTTAGCACCGCCACAGTTGTGGCGCAAGGTAAGTTCTCGTTAAAACGATGATTGCCATATAAATTAGTTATTTGACTACCGATTTTATTTCAGGACCCACAATTTTAACTGGTTCCCTTAGAATGCTCTACACCTAACTGTGTACGTCGCACAATGGGTTAGAATCGAAAAAAATAGTAAAACAAAAGTTTGCTGAAAATAGCAAACACTGTCTGCTGAATATCAGTAGTTAATTTTGCTGCTATTGTAGCAGTAGTTCTGTTACTACAGCAATAGTTCTGCAATTTTAGAGCAGCAGGCAGAAAAGTCTGTTGTCTGCTGAAAATGACTGCTGCTTGATGTAGGGGATGTTAGAAGAAAAAATTAAATACAAATGGAAATATGTGTCTTAGTGGATGTTTATAATCGCCATTAAGTGTATACTTTCCATAATCTTTTTTCTTTACATTTAGATAGAAAAGGTCATGTCAGTCACACTACACACATAGTGGAGCAATAACAAAAAATAACATTTCGAAATGATTACAAATGGATGGATCAGGTAGCTTTTTACTGTAATATTCCATAACTTAAAATCATTTATTCCAACGAAATTTCAAAAAAAAAATCTAAAACAAATAAAAAGGCGTTCAGTTCGGCCGTGAGGAACTTTGGATACCCACCACCTTGGGAATATATGTAAACCACCTTTCGTCAAAATCCGTTAAAAAATGCATTCCTTATGCCCCATAGCAGCTACATTGAAATATGTTCGGATTTGGACCAAATATTTATAAGTACAAGTCATTGTTCAATATTGGTCTTTTTAGTAAAAATGCACCGAACGGCGTGCCGCAGTGCGACACCTGTTTGGAGAGAAGTTTTACATAGCATAGTACCGCACAAATGTTGCCAGCATTAGGAGGGGAAAACCACCGCTAAAAATTTTTACTAATGGTCTCGCCAGGATTCAAACCCAGGCGTTCAGCGTCATAGGCGGACATGCTTAGCTCTGCGCTACGGTGGCCTCTTTTTAGTAGCTACATCTAAAAATAAATCGATCTGAACCATATACGACACGAATGTCGAGAAGCCTAACAAAAGTGACTGTGTCAAATTGCGGTGAAATCGGATTATAAATGCGCCCTTTATGCCCCCAAAACCTGAGCCAAATTAAAGAAGAATGTCGAAGAGCCTAACACAACTCGGTGTCCCAAATTTCGGCGACATCGGACAACAAATGCGCTTTCTATACCCTCCACCATAAGATGGGGGGTATACTAATTTCGTCATTCTGTTTGTAACTACTCGAAATATTCGTCTGAGACCCCATAAAGTATATATATTCTTGATCGTCGCGACATTTTATGTCGATCTAGCCATGTCCGTCCGTCTGTCCGTCCGTCCGTCCGTCCGTCTGTCTGTCGAAAGCACGCTAACTTCCGAAGGAGTAAAGCTAGCCACTTTAAATTTTACACAAATACTTCTTATAAGTGTAGGTCGGTTGGTATTGTAAATGGGCCATATCGGTCCATGTTTTGATATAGCTGCCATATAAACCGATCCTGGGTCTTGACTTCTTGAGCCTCTAGAGTGCGCAATTCTTTTCCAATTGGAATGAAATTTTGCACGACGTGTTTTGTTATGATATCCAACAACCTTGCCAAGTATGGCTCAAATCGGTCCATGTTTTGATATAGCTGCCATATAAACCGATCTTGGGTCTTGACTTCTTGAGCCTCTAGAGTGTGCAATTCTTATCCGATTGGAATGAAATTTTGCACGACGTGTTTTTTATGATATCCAACAACTTTGCCAAGTATAGTTCAAATCGGCCTATAACTTGATATAGCTGCCATATAAACCGATCTTGGGTCTTGACTTCTTGAGCCTCTAGAGTGCGCAATTCTTATCCGATTGGAATGAAATTTTTCACGACGTAGTTTGTTATGATATCCAATAAATGTGCCATGTATGGTTCAAATCGGTCCATAAATTGATATAGCTGCCATATAAACCGATCTTGGGTATTGACTTCTTGAGCCTCTAGAGTGCGCAATTCTTATCCGATTGGAATGAAATTTTGCACGACGTAGTTTGTTATGATATCCAATAAATGTGCCATGCATGGCTCAAATCGGTCCATAAATTGATATAGCTGCCATATAAACCGATCTTGGGTCTTGACTTCTTGAGCCTCTAGAGTGCGCAATTCTTATCCGATTGGAATGAAATTTTGCACGACGTAGTTTGTTATGATATCCAATAAATGTGCCAATTATGATTCAAATCGGTCCATAAATTGATATAGCTGCCATATAAACCGATCTTGGGTCTTGACTTCTTGAGCCTCTAGAGTGCGCAATTCTTATCCGATTGGAATGAAATTTTGCACGACGTGTTTTGTTATTATATCCAACAACTGTGCCAAGAATGGTTCAAATCGGTCCATAACCTGATATAGCTGCCATATAAACCGATCTTGGGTCTTGAGTTCTTGAGCCTCTAGAGTGCGCAATTCTGATCCAATTTGAATTAATTTTGGCACGACGTGTTTTGTTATGATATTCAACAACTGTGCCAAGTATGGTTCAAATCGGACCATAACCTGATATAGCTGTCATATAAACCGATCTTGGGTCTTGACTTCTTGAGCCTCTAGAGTGTGCAATTCTTGTCCGATTGGAATGAAATTTTGTACGACGGATTCTCTCATGACCATCAACATACGTGTTTATTATGGTCTGAATCGGTCTATAGCCCGATACAGCTCCCATATAAAACGGTCTCTCTATTTTACTTCTTGAGCCCCCAAAGGGCGCAATTCTTATTCGAATTAGCTGACATTTTACGCAGGTCTCCAACATGTTATAATATAATAATGACAGAGCAAATCTTTTCTTATATCCTGTTTTGCCTAAGGAGAGATGCCGGGAAAAGAACTAGGCAAATGCGATCCATGGTGGAGGGTATATAAGATTCGGCCCGGCCGAACTTAGCACGCTTTTACTTGTTATGGTTCCAATACTTTAAATTGAGAGATCGGTCTATATGGCAGCTATATGCAAGTCTAGGTCGACCTAGGCCAAATTGCAAATATATGTCGAGGGGCTTAACGTAACTCACTGTCCAAAATTTCGGCGACATCGGACAATAAATGCGCCTTTTATGGGCCCAAAGCATTAAATCGAGAGATCGGTCTATATGGCAGCTATATCCAAATCAGGACCGATCTGGACCAAATTGAAGAAGGATGTCGAGTGGCCCAACACAACTCACTGCCACAAATTTCGGCGACATCGGACAATAAATGCGCTTTTTATGGGACCAAGACCTTAAATCGAGAGATCGGTCTTTATGGCAGCTATATCCAAATCTTGACCGATCTGAGCCAAATTAAAGGAGGATGTCGAAGGGCCTAACATAACTCATTGTCCCAAATTTCAGCAAAATCGGATAATAAATGTGGCTTTTATGGGCCTAAGACCCTATATCGGCTGATCGGTCTATATGAGGGCTATATCAAGATATATTCCGATATAGCCCATCTTCGAACTTAATCTGCTTATGGACAAAAAAAGAATGTGTGCAAAGTTTCAGCTCAATATCTCTATTTTTAAAGACTGTAGAGTGATTTCAACAGACAGACGGACATGGCCAGATCGTCTCATATTTTTACGCTGATCAAGAATATATATACCTTATATGGTCAGAAATGGATATTTCGATGTGTTGCAAACAGAATAACAAAATAAACATACCCCCATTCTTCGGTGGTGGGTATAAAAATGCCTGAAGAAATCAAAATAAGTAACTGGTAAACGTAAACACAGCATTACTCTTTTTCGGCACATGTTTGTACTTAAAATAGCAGATTTTGTTTGCTAATTTAGCTGACCGAAATCTTTGCTACTACAGCAGTAATGTCTGCTTTTTCATTTTCAGCAGACAAAAACTGCTGTTACAGCAACCATTTTTGGTGTTTTGAGTAATAAATATGGTTGAGAGTAAAAGTGGTCTGCACTCCTCTTGACAAGCCCCTAAAGTTGGTCACCTCAGCATTTCGAAATTGTTTGGGCTGCCAAATCTTCATTTGTGCTCCGATTTTCAAAATCCTTTTTTTCTGCTGGAAAATGCTCAAAAAGCACTATACAATATCTCTGCTGGATTCGACGATTTTTGATTTTATTTTTTTGTTTTTATATTTTGGCCGAGATTGACTTTGTATATTGCAATGTATGAAGGCATTTGTGGTTCTATTTTCGTTTGTCAACACTCCATATCAAACATCAAAGTCAAAATCTAACCACAAATGCCTTCGTAAATCGCAAAATACCAAACCAATCCCGGGCAAAATGTCAAAAAAATTAAACTCAAATATCCCTGAAACCAATGAAGATATTGAATAGATCATTCGAACCTTTTTGAAGAGCTTTTTAAGCACTATCTAGCAAAAATTGACGGAATGACCAACTTTAGGGATCTGCAGAGTTATATGGAGTTATCTCTGTTCATTCTCAAATGGCATATTTTTTACTAGTTTTTTCGATTGTATCCCACTGTGCGATATATGGGAACGGGTTGTCGTTAACCGACCGCCACAATATTTCGTATTCAGCTTATTGAGGTCAGAACGAGAAAAATTGTACTGCGTATGCATAACAGGGAGATGGTCCTCTTGATATCTAGGTATTCATTTCATATCATAAAAAATTTAAGTAGGAGCGTAATGATTTAAGAGATGTTTAAAAATTTTTAAACTGATTTACCCACCACCATAGGTTGGAAAATATCAATTTGCAACCATATATAGTACATATTCGTGTTTATCTTAGAAGTCAATCCAGCCACAACTGTTCATCCGTCTATCCTTATAACGACATCATTAAAAAGAATGTATGATAGTTTTTATTGATGTTGGTCATTGGGGATGGTAAAAGGACCATAGGATTGTTTTGCACGTTTGAAATTATTGATTGTTTACTTCTAAATCTCCTACGGAATATCGTTCTTTGTGTTGTTCCAAAATATTCTCATATTGAGCAAATTTGCAAGGAGTTGACAAAACATTGGTCTTCTGTACAACCGTAGAAGTATTAATGCAACAAAAAACTAAAAAAAAAATGATTTTAAGAATTAGAAACATTCACCTATCAAAATAATCTTAATATTCTATTGTAATTTTTTTTCTTTGCGAGTTGTTTGAGTGATGTGATACATGAATCCATTTAAGAATTTTTGTATTCGATTAGTCTTAAGAGACAATATGTATGTGTGTATGTATGTACTCGTATGTCAACGTATTTCTTTAAGAATGCAAAGCAATATCAAATAAACTCTTTAGATTCATCGAACTAATTGAATATATTATGGTCACACAGTGAATGCTAATGAAAAGGTAAGTCAAATAATCCCAGATACATTGAATTACGCAGTATTCTTTTTTTCTTTAGGCCATCGGACGACAGGTGCCTTCTTCCATTAAATAATTGGTAAATATTTAGCTAAACCTCTGGCGATGATATTTACTTTAGCTCTTGGCGGTCAAATAGTTAATAAAATTCAAAACGAAAGCGTTAATAGAGAATGGGAACAAACATTTGGCCATATTCTAGCATAAATGCTAACGAATTCTGATTTATGATCTTTCAATTAAGTGCGGCGTGTGTGTTGTGGGCCATAGTAAACCTGTCCACTACTTATACATCTATCGAGCAAACGTTACAGTGGATCCGGCACCGCTTAAATTTATTCAACCACTTGGCCATTATTAATTGGCCTTCAGACACGATTGATCCACAGAAGCTGTCGATCTAAATCATGTCCTTTGAATATTGACGTTTAAGTTGTTCATCGACCTATCGGCGGTTCATTTTGTTTATTTGCAAATCTTTTCGTGTATTAGTTTTGAACAGCTGGTACAAGTCTAAGGGTGTCGGGCAAACACAAAACAGAAAAGAACAAACGAACCGAATTCCAATCGTATAGTTCTGGTCTTTGCATTTCAAATTTAGAGCACAGTGAATGACTAGGCAAAAGTCGTAAATAATCATTCAAAATGTATTGATGTTTTATTTATTTTAATATTTGGAAGCTCTAAGAGTCACAGATCGGGTTTGAATTAAATAAAAACATATGTATTAAATAAAAAAAATAAGCGGCAAGAATGTGTACAAATGTTAACAACCTAAAGGTAGTTTTGGCTACCTAGGTTCATCTGGGCTAGACTGCCAGTCTGTTATCAGCTACGCATGGTAGATTTACAAAAACGACGGCAGAAAGTATGCCTTCTTACAGCTTTCTATCAACGAATCAGTTTCTGGTGATTAAGAAAGCCCAAGCGTTGTGTTAAATACGAAAAACCACAGCGTCCTCTATGGGATTACATGCAATACCGTCTACAAACTGGAAGACAAAATGGTGTGGGGGTTACCATATCTATCTATGGCTGGAGTATCCGAATATTTTTCTGCGGTGGTTATCCCCTCTTAATGCGAGGGGCCACTTGTGAGGTACCAGGCCATGCATAGAAACCTACATGGTTCTTCTACAAGCTTCTCCTCAAAGAGGTCGTCCGTTTGGACTCTGCTAGGTCCCTTACCATTGAGCTCTAATACTTGAATCCGTCAGCACTCATTGATATTTGGGAAGTTAACCCCCTTTTTCTTGTGGGCAAATTTGCTTTAATTTATCATCTACAAATTAGTCTAAAAATACTATACACTACAAATAGTATCGACAAAGCTGTGATAAGCCTTCGATCACCATTGTCGCGTCCATCCGTCTGTCACTACAATAAAATCTAGTAAAACAAGTTTAAATTAGGTTTCTTTATGTCCACCACCATATGACGGGGGGTATAATAATCCAGTCAATCTGTCTATAATATCTTGAAATATTGATCTGCAACCCCATGGTTAGCTTAGGTAAGGTTCCAGATGGCAGTCTGCCATCAGATTTACTTAGACGTTTTTGTCCATTGTGAAATCACAGGAACAGAAGAAGGTAGATGCCTTCTAGTTCCTACCGTTGAATCATCCATCTTTGTAACTCCTATTACCAGGTATATTGTAGTTCCCATCGGTTCTATCAGGTATAATGGTACAGTACTTTTTATCACAGTACAGTACTTTTCAAAAAGCGGCTTAGGTAGGATGTAATCCACACTGTATCAGCTGTATCAAGGATAACACAGAGCCCGTAGCTGTCACATGACTAAAGGGAAAGCTCGCTTAGCCTCATGGCAGTGGTCGAGCAATTTGTCTAGTCACAATGTCCAGAGGCATAAGATGTAGCATTTAATTCAGTGCATCAGATGGTGTAAACACAACAGCGGCAAATTCCACTCGACCGACCCAACTGCTTGATGAAAGCACTCCTTGTCCCAATGATATAATGGCGCAATGGCAAACTATTGCCCACTCCATGGAAAATGCCGTGAAATCTGACTTGGGTACCGGAAGCCTCCAAGAGTGTCGAGATGCTACTGGAGCCAAGAATGCGGCATATAGAGCAACCCTGCAATTAGTAGCAACGCCAGATGAAGGAGAGGTATCAGGAGAAAAGGTGAGAGGAGAAACGTCTATTCCGCAGAAAGAAAAAGGAAATGGAAAGACCTTAGTGTGAGCGAATTGAGATGTACAGGAGTCAGAATGAAGTCCAGAAATTCTACCTAAAAATTAAACATCAAACCGATGGCTTTGGTGCAGGGATATCCTCCTGCAGAGACAAAGAAGAAATCTGAAACTGGCACAGATAGCATGCTGAGGATATGGAAAGAACTTTTTACGCAACTGCTAGTGTCCGACGTTGGCGGCGAAGAGGATACCACAGAACCAATCAATGATGATGGTATAGAATGTTTACCTCCTAGTCAGAATGAGGTCCAGGTAGCAGTGACCCGACTGAGGAACAACAAGGCAGCAGGAGCCGACGGGTTACCCGTTGAACTATTTAAGACCGGAGGCGATACGCTGATAAGGCGTATGCATCAGCTCATCTGCGCAATCTGGCTAGAAGAACGCACACCCGATGATCAGAACCTCAGCATACTATGTCCCGTACACAAGAAAGGAGACAAGACGGAATGTGCCAACTACAGAGGAATAAGTCTCCTCCCCATCGCATACAAGATACTCTCGAGCGTACTGTGTGAAAGATTAATGATGACGGATGACACTTGCTGATACGCGTTCCAAAGTAAGAACAGGAAAGAATCTCTCCGAGCCGTTTAATACCAAACGAGGTTTCAGACACGGAGACAACCTATCGTGTGATCTCTTTAATATCCTGCTGCAGAAGATTATACGAGATGCAGATGTTAATATCTATACACTAATCACAAGAGAACACATGCTACTCGCCTATGTCGACGACATCGATATCATAGGTCGGTCACCGGAAGTAGTAACTGCAGCCTTTGATAGAATCGAAAGAGTGTCAGTGAAAATGGGTCTGGCAGTAAATGGAAATAAGACAAAATGGATGGTTTCAACTCTCAAAACGCCTTGTACCACCGAGCAGATAAAGAAAATGGAAAAAGTTGGGAACCACAGCTTTGAGATAGTCAGTAACTTCATCTACCTCGGCACCGCCGTAACCGAAATTAATGACACCAGTTTTGAGATTAAGCAAATAATAATACTGGCAAACAGATGCTATTTTGGACTAAGTAAGCAGTAAAGAAATAAGGCCACCTCTCGACAGACAAAAATTACACTAAACAAGACACTGATATTATCCGTGTTGAGAGAAAGATTAGTTGTAAAATATATGGATATATACAGTTTGCGTTAATGGAGAATATAGGCGACGTGTGAACCACGAGGTCGTGTTGTCAGAATGGATGAAGAAGCTCCAGCAAAGAAGACTTTTGAAGGCAAACACGGTTGGTGTTTTTCTGCTTTCAAAATTAGAGTTACAACTAAAATAGTTTTCTTTAGCAATATCAATATTTTGATAATTATCCCTATAATTTTTTCCAAGTGAATTTGCCGCACATTTTACCATTTTAAGCGTACGTTAATCAAACGTGTTTTTTATACCCTCCACCATAGGGTGGAGGTATACAAATTTCGTCATTCTGTTTGTAACATCTCGAAATATGTATCTGAGACCCCATAAAGTATATATATTATTGATCGGCATGTCATTTTAAGTCGATCTAGACATGTCAGTCCGTCTGTATCTCTGTCGAAAGCACGCCAACTTTCCAAGGAGTAAAGCTAGCCCCTTGAAATTTTGCACAATTCTCATCCGGTATGGCTGAAATTTTGCATAAAGTGTTTTGTTATGACTTCTAATAACTGTGCTAAGTATGGCGCAAATCGGTACATAACCTGATATATCTGCCATAAAACCGATTTGGGATCTTGACTTCTTGAGCATCTAGGGGGCGCAATTATCATCCGTTTCGGCAGAAATTTTGAACAACGGCTTCTCTCATGATCTTCAACATACGTGTCTAATAATGTATGAATGGATCAATACATTGAAACAGCTCCCATTTAAGCTGCCATATATTCCGATCTCTCGATTTAAGGCTTTGGGCCCATAAAAGGCGCATTTATTGTCCGATGTCGCCGATATTTGGATCAATAAGTTATGTTAAGCCCCTCGACATACTTTTGCAATATGGCACAGATCGGTCCAGATTTGGATATAGCTGCCATATAGACCGATCTCTCGATTTTCGGTTTTGAGCCCATAAAAGGCGCATTTATTGTCCGATGTCGCCAAAATTTGGGAAGGTGTGTTGTGTTAGGGCCTTAAATATCCTTCTTCAATTTGGCCCATATCGGTTCTGATTTTGATACAGCTGCCATATAGACCGATATCTCCATTTAAAGGCATGGTCCCATAAAGGGCGCATTTATTGTCCGATTGCGCCGAAATTTGGGACAGTGAGTTGTGTTAGGCTCTTTGACATTTTTCTGTAACTTGGCCCAAATTGGTCTAGATTTGGATATAGCCAAATCCAAATTTTTTTGCTATACACAGTGAGTTGTGTTAGGCTCTTTGACATTTTTCTGTAACTTGGCCCAAATTGGTCTAGATTTGGATATAGCCAAATCCAAAGTTTTTTGCTATACACTACTGCAGCGTAGCAAAAAAAAAGAAATTTTACAATACTTAAAAATTAGAATTAAACAAGGAGAGTTAAAAATTAACACTTTATTTTTTTCTTAAAATTTTATGTCCGAGATGTGATAGAAGCTAGACCTATACTTGGCGCATTCGCACTTCTTTTCGCATCTTCTTATATATAAAATTCAATTTGTGTTTGTTTGTTTGTATGTTTGTTTGTCGGTTTGTTCCGTATAGACTCAAAAACCGATGAACCGATTACCTTGAAATTTTCACAGATTTTGTAGGATGGTCTGGAAGGAAACATAGGCTATACAATTTTTTGATATCGGGAGGGGGCGGACCCTCACCCTTACCCCAAAAGTACTACCCAAAAATAAAATTGGACCGATCGAGACAATATGGGATTCAAATGAAAGGTATTCAAGAGTAGAGTTAGGTCCAAGTACCTGGGGGGCCGCCCCAGCCCCAAAACCCCTTAAAATAGGTTTATTTGACGATCATGACAATATGGGACTCAAATGAAAGATATTCGGGAGTAGATTACGAATATGGCAAGGAAGTAGGAATAGGCTTTATAATTTATTGATAACGGAAGGGGCGGGCCCTCCACCGTTACCCCAAAAACGCCACCCAAAATCAAAAGTGGACCGAAAAGGAAAATATGGGTATCAAATGAAAACTATTCATGTCGAAATATGGATGGTCACCCCACCCTCACAAAAACGCCCAAGTACCCTGGAAGTGCAGCACGAATTTGATATCCATATTTGAGTCGAAATGTCTGAGGTGCCATCTCTCCCCAAATGAGAACATTACACTTAGGAAAAACAATATCACCGGGAACCGAGAAGGGCCAAATTCTCACACATCAATGAGTGCTTTCAAATTCAGGGTTAAACTCAATGATAAGGGACCTTTTTTTATAATCGTGTACGAACGGCATCCCGCAGTGCTAGAGCAGAATTCGAACGCGTTCAGCGTCATAGGCTACAATGGCACGAATTCGATATCCGCATTCAGGGCGAAGTGTCCCCACCCTAAAAGAGTTAAAGAAGGGGCAGTGTCCCCACCCTAGAGAGTTAAAGATGGGGAAGCGGAGCGGGCCCGGTTCGGTTAGTTACTTGTATATGAAAGGGAACAGTATAATCTTGATCAATGCCCAATCTATACTATTAAATAAGAATTTATTACTTGCCGTGATACTATAAAATCGAATTTCTATGTCAAAATTAATTAAATCAAGTAAAACCTTGTTTGAAAAGTTATTTATATGTCAATACCATGTTTAATCGGTCACATTTAGGCCTATATTTTTTATGTGTAACAAGCAGCGCATGCTTACAAATGAGCCACGGGAAAAACCTTCGGATGAGTACTGCCCTTTATTAATTGCGCCGTGTAAAAATAATAAAAGTAGTTTTTCGATGGACTACTAACTAGGTTATTTTGTAATTAGACTTTTTTCCGGAAGGTTCGTGGCTTAACTATTATAATTTTTTGAATTTTCAACAAATGTTTAAATGATGGATCAAGAGTTCGACGACGGTAACTGCTCGATTCGACTTCATGAACTTATTGATTCCACCTCGTATAAAAACGTTAAATTTGAACCAATAAAAAAGAAGCTTGTGGCATACAAAGCTATGCAGAAGCCATAATAAAAAACCCTCATCGAAATGTGAAAAATTGTTCACTTCGATTTCTTTGAAACCGGTTTCTGCTGTTAATCGCTGTCGCATTTCGCGCAGAATTTCTATTTCAAATTCTTCTCTTGTGCCGGCTGGCTGACATAGACGCCTGTCAGAGATATTAAAAATATGTAAATTCTTTTTAAATTGGTGGAATTTATATGGAATACAAAAAAAAAAATATCTTCTAACCATTAGATATTTCATCTGCACATTTTGAATGGTCAGTTATCATACTTAGCTTTTTAAATTTTCTCTAAGCTGTTAATGGGTTAGTAAGTTGCGTTAGGAGCGACAAGCGACATGCTTACCCATGCTTCACGGTGGTTTCTTAACATTCATTCATAGTACGCATAAAAAATCACAATAAAATCCATCAAACATAAAATGCCCCGACAGACAGAATCATTGAAAAAGGGAAAATCAATAAAAGTAACATGACTAATATACTAGTGAATTACAAGCTCATCTTAAAATGTATACTTATAACTAGAGACAATATTTACAGTATTCACATGTTCTTAGAAACTCCTATCACTAAGCCATATCATATATAATGCCATCCATATCAGGCGATCGGTTGCTGTGTTGGTAGAACACTAATCAAATCTCCTCACCAATGGAAATGCACATAAACATCCTAAAGTTCCTTCATACGGAGGAGTAGCCCCAAAATGGCATTCGCTCTACCCTCAGACACCTACACCGTCCTCTGCTGTGGAACGATGGAAAGATGTCCTCATGATATACAGGACACCCAACATTCTCGCAAATAACTTTGCGTATTGCTACACTTCGTAACTTGGACAACAATCGCTCGTTCACACTGTAGTTTGGCTATTTTCAGCTCTGTCACTTGCACCATCAGGGCTGAAGTCTTAGAGTCACGCTTGCAGAGAGTTTCCTCCAGTCGGGATAGTGGACTTAAATTCAACCATGCCACCGCCATCGGTCGTCTTCTTCTTACGTCTCTTCCGACTTGCTTCTTCATGTCTCATTCTGCCCCTTTTCATCATCCTCCTCATCATGAGCATTTTCCTCAGGTCGACTGTCGAAATCTCCAACGCACTGATTTGCGGCCCACGAAAATCGCCGACCACTTTACACTTCCTATATTTGCTTCCCAATAACGTGCTCCAAAACAGAAATGTTCTGTTTGGCTAATTTTTCCATCGGTATCACTTGCAATTCTGCGATTTAAATGTTTCAGTCTTCTCAAGTTGCGGCTTGACTTCAGTGTTGGACTTATGCCTACAAAGATTTCTTAAAACAAGTAAAAAGGACTTAAGTTTGGCCGGGCCGAACTTTGGATACCCACCACCTCCGGTATATATGTAAACCACCTTTCGTCAAAATCCGGTGAAAAATGCATATGCATATGTTCCGATTTGGACCAAATACTAATAAGTACAAGTCATTGTTCAATTGTGTATAACAAAATATTGATCTTTTTAGTAGTAGCTATATATAAAAATAAACTGATCTGAACCATATACAACACGGATGTCGAAAAGCCTAGCATAAGTCAATGTGTCAAATTTAAGTGAAAACAGATTATAAATGTGCCTTTTATGTGGCCATGACTTTAAATCGAGATATCAGTCTGGCAGCTATATCCAAATCTGGACTGTTTTGAGCCAAGATGCAGAAAAATGTCGAAGACATTCACTGTCCCAATTTTCGCCGAAATCTTACAATAAATGCGCATTTTATGGGACCAAAACCTTAAATCGAGAGATCGGTCTATATGGCAGTTATATCCAAATCTGGACCGATCTGAGCCAAATTGAAGAAGAATGTCGAAGAGCCCAACAAAACTCACTATACCAAATTGTGGCGACATAGATATACTATAGATATAGCTATTTAAAGCCCAATATGTTGGTATACACAATTGAACAATGACTTGTACTTATAAGCATTTGTTCCAAATCGGAACATATTTCGTTATAGCTGCTATGGGGCATAAGGTATGTACTTTTCACCGGATTTTGGGGAAAGGTGGTTTACATATATTCCCGTGGTGGTGGGTATCCAAAGTTCGGCCCGGCCTAACTTAACGCCTTTTTACTTGTTTTTCATACACTTAATTTGTAAACCAACCACCATAGGTTGGGGTATACTTATCTAGTTATTCCTTTTGTAACACGAAATATTCTTTTACGACCCCACAATGTATATATATATACATCGACGTTCTGAGTCGATCTAGCCATGTCCGTCCGTCCGTTTGTCGAAATCACGATGGCGATCGGACGCGTAAAGCAAACAGCTTGAAATTTTGCACAGATACTTAATATTGATGTAGGTCGTTGAGGATTGCAAATGGGCCATAGCTCCTATACAAACTGATCTCCCGATTTGAATTCTTGATTCTTTGAATTCTTCATTCCAATAACTGTGCCGAGCACAGTTCAAATCGGTTTGTAACCTGATATAGCTCCCGATCTCCCGATTTTACTTCTTGAGCCCTCAGGAGTCGCAAATTTTGTTCAACCGACCTACATCAAAGAGAAGTAACTGTGTAAAATTTCAAGAAGTTAGTTTTACTCGTTCGAAAGTTAGCATGCGTATGAACAGACAGGTATAAAAATACTGTGCCAGACATAAAAAGGTCAAAAAAATCTGCAATGTCTCAAAAATACAAAAAAAAAGAAATTTACACAACGCTTTAAAACAATTTCACATCTTTTCAGAAATCACAAAATTTTCAATAAATTGTTTTCTTAAATCAAAGTTATGTAAGCAATCACCGATAAACACTTCCCAATTGTCAATTTTTGCATGTTGTTTTTCAAAATTAAATTTTGCTACCATTTTATATGAGAACCAATAACACGACTTAAATAAACGACAACTTATTGGAAAGAGGCACTTCTCACCTTTCAGAAACATGCATATTTTCACAATAAAAACAAAATACGAGTATTACAATTTTACAGTCAGAAAGCTACATATATGCTTTGTGCTGCCCTATTGTAACACCAGGGCGATCCCCTCCAATATCACTGCTCCCACTCAATATTTGGTCTGTACATGTTCTGGAATTCAAAGCATGAGAAAATACCGTGGCTTATTTGAATTGCAGAGCATGTGGAGACCAAATATAGAGTGGGAGGATATATTTTATTGGACCATCCATTCCTTGTGGACAATCTGGTCTACACTACAGCTGATTGCGTTATAAACGACCATACGATTTGTTTATAAATCGCCTGGTACGAATAGAGCTATGATTGAATAATTATATTCGAGGTTTTGTTTTAATGTGCAACTTCTACAACATGAAATGTAATTCTCATTAGGCTTATATGACAATTGGTACGATTCTTGCATGACGAGTAATACGATTTTTTAAGATTTCTTTGCTATTGTTTGTTTTGCTATCAACAGACTTATCTTTGATGTCTTGAGAACAAAACTCCTCAAGACGGGGAATCGACTACGTCTCCTATGCGAGTTCTTCCGCGATTATAATCTTCATCTAGCAGATTCGCAGCATATTATTTGGCGATAGAAATTATTTAAAGGGTGGTTCAAAAGCACGAAATTTAGAGAGAGTTTCTTACTTTACTAAATACAGTGAGTTGCAGCTAAATCTCAAATATATCTTAACCTTCATAACGCATAAAACTTGCACAATTACTATTCAATTGTCCATAGAACGATGATACCAAGCTGTAGAGACGGCTTGTGAATGTATGTAGAAGTCATATTTCAAAATTGACAGGTCAACAAATAACAGTATTATTATTATGTTAAGTTTGTGTTTAGCCTACTGAATGTGTGGCTCTGTAAGTAAGCCGCCTTTGACCCTCATGGCGTGCGGGGAGAACAAAAAAAAAAAAAAGAAAATCTTGCAGCACTGGCTGGTGTGGCTTTTCGAAGCAACAAGTATATTCAGTAGACTGGTTGTCGCTCTAGCAATGTTGTTTCGTAACTTCTTAATAGAGATATTCTTTGCATTTCCTGGAAGTTTGTCTCTTAAATCTATTGTTTCATATTTATATGACTTGAAAACAAACACAAAACCGATGAACATGCAAAATCAAAATATAAGCACGTGCTGAAATTGATTAGTCACGGTTTTGCATGGAAGCAAAAATATTAACTTGACCGTTTGAAAAAGGTCAACTTTCATTGGGCGTTTTTCCATAAGTGGTGGTAGCTAAACAAACGACGTGCATAGTTTAAGTTTGTTTGCCAAAAAGGCAAACTTACCTTGGCTTTGACCGTCGTTTTCGCTCAAAGCCCAAGATAAACTGGCAAGTTGTATGTGGTACTGGTTTTCTTAGTTTTACCTAAAATGTCAATGCCCAAGAGTCAACAACCAATTTGGCAAATTTGTCATGCCTAATTACATTTACTTCCAGGGTGCCAAATCTATTGCTTGATTTGGCCAAAAGTTGTATCTTAAATTTTGGCAAATGGCATTGAATTATCGCGTTAAAATATATAATGAAGCCGATTTAAGAGTGCGGAGAACTTTATAAGAAATGGGGCATTGTGTGTAAGAGATTGTGGGGACAACTGCAAAATGTGCAGCCACAGATTAGACTTTGTAGGTGACTAGCGGAAGTGACAATTCAGATTTAAGGGAAAATCCAATTTAAAATAAAATTTGATATGTTATCGCTTGAAAATAAACTACACTATGATCAATGCTATGACACTAAATTATCACATTTGGCTGATTCTGTATTGATGCTCAACTGTGGGAGTAGTCTTCGTCATATCCCTTCCGATGAATTGTTTCATGTAAAATTTTTGTGAGTCAAGATATTTACACAAAATATTATGACACTGATAATAATTTTATTACAGGTTTGAGCTCTAGCCGCTCATTCATATGTTATGGGTATTTTGGGTCGTTTCGCTACATTGTTGTAGTTTTACTGGCAACTTCGTTCATTCATAAAATTGTCATCTCATTTGCGTCAAAAATTGTATAAGCACGAAATTTAAACCTAATCAAAAAATACATATGTATAGAGAAACCTCCAATAATACCATAAAATGTGCAAATTTCATTTGAATGATATTATGACAAGAAAATTCCATTCCAGAAATTCCGAAAAATATTTTAAGGCTAAAGCGATATCGTCTCAGAAAGTTGGAGGAGAATATCTCCAAAATAATAAGAATTTATATTTGACTCAATGCCATTTTATATTAGTATGTCGCTGAGACTGGCAGACAATATGGTGGCGCTTAAGTTCTTGGAATAGAGGACAGTATGGTGCGTTGAGGAATGTTTGGAATTTAAGATGGGATACTAATACTAAATTTCTCATGAACATTATTTTCAGGAACAGGGGATACTCCTCTCATATGCATGAGTGCAGTCCGATTAAAGTTTTAAGCTCATTGATAAGGGGGCCTCATTTTTTATGCCGAGTCCGAACGGCGTGCCGCATAGCGACACCACTTGGTAGGAAAGATTTAACATGGCGGGACTATTAGAAGGGGGATAACTACATTTAAAATTGTTTTATAACAAATGTACCAATATATTAAAAACAGGGAAAAACGTGCTAAGTTCGGCCGGGTCGATTCTTGGGAACCCACCATCATGGATTTAGCTAAAAATTTATACTAAATAAATTAAGTTGAAGGGCATAATTTTATTTTACATACCAAACTTCTGTCGAACCAGCAAAAATTAAAGCTTGTAGGAACCGACCAAGGATGATCGAGAGGCCGGTTTACGTGGAAGCTGTATAAGGTTATAGGCTGATTTGGACCGTATTTGGGGCAGTTGTTGGAAGTCGTAAAAGAACACTGGATCCGAAATTTCAGCCTAATCGGACATAAATTGCGGATTGTAAGGACTCAAGAAGTCAAATCGGGAGATCGGTTTATATGTGAGCTCTATATCATATATTATAGTCCGATTTGGACCGTACTTGGCACAGTTGTTTGAAGTCATAACGGAACACCACGTACAAAATTCACCAAAATCGGACAAAAATTGGGACTTGTTGGGGCTCAAGAAGTCCAATCAGCATATCGGTTTATATGGGAGCTATATCAGGTTATAGACCGACTTAGAACGTATTTAGCACAGCTGTTGAAAGTCTTAACAGAATACTACATGGAACTAATTTCAACCTAATCGGACGAAAATTGCGGCTTCTAGGGCCTCAATAAGTCAAATCGGGAGATGGATTTATGTGGGAGTTATATCATGTTATGGACCGTACTTGGCACCTAACGTGCAAAATTTCAGCCAAATCGAACAAATATTCCGGCTTCTAGGGGCTGAAGAAGTCAAATCAGGAGATCGGTTTATATGGGAGCTATATCATGTTACAAACCAATACTGTACTTGACACAGTTATTGCTAGTCGTATCAGAACATCGTATGCAAAATTTCAGCCAAATCGGATGAAAATTGCGGCTTCCAGGGGCTCAAGAATTCAAATATGGGAACTATGTCCAAATAACGACCTACATCAATATTAAGTATCTGTGCAAAACTTTAAGCGGATAGATATACACGTTCGACCGCTATCGTGATTTCGATAGACGGACGGACGGACAATGCTAGATCGAATCAGAACGACGAGACGATCAAGAATAGATGTACTTTATGGAGTTTTAGACAAATATTTCGAGGTGTTACTAAAAGAATGACTAGATTAGTATTCCCCCATCTTATGGTGGTGGTTATAAAAAGCGTTCCAACTTAAATGAGAATTTTTAGTAAACTAGCTGGATGTAGATCATAGCAAGGATGTAGAAACTTTTTACGGATTGTTGGAAGACATATGGGACTACTTAAAAGTGTTAAGAACTTTGGAATAGGTGCTGTGCGATTTGAGGAAAATAAATTGTTTGTCTAAAAATGTTCCATAATGAGACGACCTCAACTTATATATTATCGGGACTTCCACAGCATTAACCAGTTATCAGGTTATAGAACAAATATTGCGGCTTGTTAGAACCTAAGAAGTCGGTTTATATGGGAGCTATATCGGGTTATTGACCGATTTGGAACGTACTTGACACAGTTGTTGGAAGTCAAATGCTCAATTTCAGACAAATTGGACAAAAATTGCGGTTTCCAGGGGATCAAGATATCAAATCGGGAGATGGGTTTATATGGGAGCTATATGAGATTCTTGACCGATTTGGCACCTTTGTTGGAAATGATAACAGAACACTACATTCGAAATTTCAGCCAAATCGGAAAAAATTGCTTCCTCCAGAGCCACAAGAAGTCAAATCGGCAGATGGGTTTATATGGAAGCTATATCTAAATCTGAATCCATATTGCCCATTTGCAATCCCCAACGATATTAAGTATCTGTGCAGAATTTCAAGCGGCTAGCTTTACGCGTTCGACCTATATTGTGATTTCGACAGACGGACATGGCTAGACCGACTCTGAATGTCGAGAGGATCAAGATTCGTCCCGGCCGAACTTAGCACCCTTTTACTTGTTGTAAGTATAGGGGTAAGTGCAATTATTACCATAGGTTGAAAGTGAGCAAGAAGCCTCACTTTATGTCCCACTTCAATGCAATATAAAAGAAAGAATCATATTACTCACCTACATATTTGTACCGAATTTGTTCATATCGGTCCGAAGCTCTTAAAAGCCGCATTTTTAATCCGACTACACTGAATATTGGAACAGTGCGTTGTATTAAGCCTTCTGACATCCAAAACTTACATGGTTCAGATCTGACCATATTTGAATGTTGCTGCCGTATCAGTATTCACGAAGTAGGGTTTAAAATGGGCGCATTTGTTATCCAATTTTTGGGAAATTTAGACTAGGGGCTTCAACACACATTCTGAATATGATCCATGGTACGGACTATTTTATATAGCCGATCTGCAATTTAAAGACGAAAAAATGTGCCAAAATTGCGCTTATACCTGATATCAACGAAATTTTAAACTGGGGGTTGTTTTCAACACGTCAAAACCCTTATCCGATATGATCTAGATCGGAACACTATATGATATAGCTGTATAGCGATTTACCGGATAAATTTCAAAGGTTCATAAATAGTGCTTTTAATCGGATTTCGACCGTGCCCGAAACACGTTCTGCTTCGCATTGTTAAAATAATTCTCCTGATCCAGCAAAAACTGGAAAAAGGTTAATTGATTTATTTTTTGAGATTTTCGCAACCATGCGGTTGTCTCATGTCCACATTCTTTAAGTTGTTCATCGAGTTTGGGAACTACTTTAAAATACAAGGAAATGAATCCTCCTAAAAGACCTTCGTCCCAAATATATCAAATCCGTACTGTTCTCTCAAAGGCGTTTAATTTAAATTCTATACTTCCTAATCGACCCGTAATTCAGTTTTGGGGAGTTGATCGGTAGGCGCTTGCATTCTGTTCTTTTACGTGTACATGTATTTTTCATCATCACAGTTTGGATTATCGACGGTTAGGGACGATATGCACAACAAATATTGTGGACGATGTCTAGATGAGGTTGAGAAGGAGATGATCGAACGCCTGCTTTGCTCATGCCCTGGTCTACAGGGGCGTAAGTTTTCCATCCCAGGATGGCGGTTATACTCCGATCTCGGCGGACTTGTAGACTTGTGTCTCTGCGAGGTCTGCTCAGATACTTCGAAAAGACGGGTTGATTCGGCGAGTGACTCGATGAGATTTTAGACTATTATGAGCTCGCAGGCGCGGAGCAGCAATGGCTTGCACTTTAATACTTGAGTGTGTTTGAGTCTAAGACCCCATAAAGTATATATATTCTTGCTCGTCATGACATTTT
This sequence comes from Stomoxys calcitrans, assembly GCF_963082655.1. NCBI lineage: Eukaryota > Metazoa > Arthropoda > Insecta > Diptera > Muscidae > Stomoxys > Stomoxys calcitrans. The sequence goes on from NC_081553.1 coordinate 134,349,799, forward strand.
ATGTCAATCTAGCCATGTCCGACCGTCTGTCTGTCGAAAGGACGCTAACTTTCGAAGGATAATTACTTCCTATTAATGTAGGTCGGCTGGGATTGTAAATGGGCCAAATCGGCCCTCGTTTAGATTTAGCATCCATATAAACCAATCTCCCATATATACTTTTGGAGCCACTAGAGGCGACTTGGCTGAAATATGGCACGAGCACCTTTCCTATGACCTTCAACATGTGTACTGAGTATGGTTCCAATCGGCGCAAAACCTTAAATGTAGCTCCCATATAAACCGATCTCCCGAATATACTTCTTGAGCCTCTAAAGGGCAATTCTAAACCAAGCATATACAAAATCCATGGGGATTTCTTGTTATTATCCTTTTTTTGTTATTGCCTATAATATATGGTTATATGGTTGCTAAGCATGGATACTTGTGAAAGCAGATGAGGCAGTGCTTGGAGTATTTAAGAGAAAGATTCTTCGTAAAATGACGTAAGAACCACGAGCTGTATGAGCTATATGACGACGATAGCATAGTTACACGAATCAAAATACAACGGCTGCGTTGGCTAGGTCATGTTGTCAGAATGGATGAAGAAGCTCCAGCAAAGAAGTCTTTTGAAGGCAAACACTGTGGTACACGCAAACCGGGAAGAACAAAAGCCCGATGGAAAGATCAATTTGTGGGAGACACCTCGAAACTTGGTGTCAGCTATTTTAGAATGAGCGCAGAAGATCGAGGCGCTTGGAACGCTATTCTACGTTCGGCAAGTGGATCAATATTCTGTCATATCTAATTAAAGTAAAGTAGGCCTATAAAGGGAAACCGTCCAAAGCACTTGACAAATGCGATCCACGGTATAGGGTATACAAGATTCGGCCCAGCCAAACTTAGCACGCTCTTACTTGTTCATGTTGAGATTTAACTTCTCATGTATGTTGAAAATTCAAACAGAACATAATATTCAAACTTTTAAAATCTCGTTTAACAAGATAGTTTTGAATAAGCTCTATGCTGGTAACATATATTACTTTTTAAGGCTGACTTGCCTACTTATTAAGCGCCCTTGTAGTTGAGATTGTAGCAAATTCTTATTATTATAGTCTGTCGCTAATGAGAACGTATGAATGAATAAACATTTCTGCTTGAAAGTTATCACAGAAACTTGTAGTTAGCAACATACAATTATAATAGAAATATATCTTAAGGTAGAAACAAGTAAAGAGCTTAGTCCGGTCCCAATTTTATATAGCTTTGACTATGGATGGCATTTGTCGAGGTCTTGGCAAGCTTTCTCTTTACATGCAGACACTAAAAAGAAAAATGTTAGGTGAAGCAATAAATCCCACCTACAAGCAAGTAATTAGATAAAAATTGCTTGCTGTAGGTACTTTAAAACCAATGAACTAATAATGGTCCGTTTCGGGCAATAAGTAGTTCAGATGTTATAGGTCTAAGCAGAAATCAGAGCACAAAATATCAGCCAAGTCAAAGAAGAATAACACTCTCTACAGAACAGAGGAATTACACTTTTACGACAAACATCATACTTGTATTACGAAGTGTTTCTTTTATTGTAATTGTTTAACTTTTCGTTTCAACATAGCTCATGTAACTTAGCCTTATTGATCGTAACTAACTTTTTTTATTGTAAGAAAAATTATTCCAAATCTAGACAATATTCTTATAAAATTAAAAAAGAAAACCTTTTCATATTCCAACTAAATGAAGGTCATTTGAAATGTGTTATTCTATAACATTTCCAGTAATTACAATTCATGATGAATGAATTCAATTGGTGAAACGTATAGTAGGTAATGCCACTTTGTAAGCCAAACAAGTTTTATTTTTAGAAGTGCATAATTAAACTTTAAAGTTATGTGCTGTGGTTATTCGAAAATCGTGTAAATTTAATGAGACTGGATCGTTAATTCTTTCAAAAATCAAATTAAATTCCAGTGCTTTGTATAGGAAATTGATATTTTCTTAACGCATGTTCAATATCATTACCGCCATTATCAATGAGTGTCATATTCGCGTATATTCATAATCAGTTAAATGCAACAGAATGTTTTTAATAAGGTGTGTATGCAGCTGAAAATTTATTGCTAAAAATTTTTTTATTCAATACATGTTTATACCCTCTAACGTATTCTTGATCGCCATGTCATTTTAAGTCGATCTAGCCATGTCCGTTCGTCTGTCTGTTCGTCTGTCCGTTCGTCTGTCCGTCCGTCTGTCTTTCGAATGAGTAAAGCTAGCCGCTTGAAATTTTGCAGAAATACTTTTTATTAGTGTACGTCAGTTGGGATTGTAAATGGGCCAATTCGGTCCATATTTTAATAAAGCTGCCATATAAACTGATCTTGGGTCTTGACTTCTTGAGACTCTAGAGGGCGCAATTCCCGTTCGATTTGGCGCGCAAAGAACTAGACAAATGCGATCTATGGTGGAGGGCATATAAGATTCGGCCCGGTCGAACTTAGCACATTCTTACTTGTTATACCCTCCACCATAAGATGGGGGGTATACTAATTTCGTCATTCTGTTTGTAACTACTCGAAATATTCGTGTGAGACCCCATAAAGTATATATATTCTTGATCGTCGCGAAATTTTATGTCGATTTAGCCATGTCCGTCCGTCTGTCCGTCCGTCCGTCCGTCCGTCCGTCCGTCCGTCTGTCTGTCGAAAGCACGCTAACTTCCGAAGGAGTAAAGCTAGCCGCTTCAAATTTTGCACAAATACTCCTTATAAGTGTAGGTCGGTTGGTATTGTAAATGGGCCATATCGGTCCATGTTTTGATATAGCTGCCATATAAACCGATCTTGGGTCTTGACTTCTTGAGCCTCTAGAGTGCGCACTTCTTATCCGATTGGAATGAAATTTTGCACGACGTGTTTTGCTATGATATCCAACAACCATGCCAAGTATGGTTCAAATCGGTCCATAACCTGTTATAGCTGCCATATAAACCGATCTTGGGTCTTAACTTCTTGAGCCTCTAGCGTGCGCAATTCTTATCCGATTGGAATGAAATTTTGCACGACGTGTTTTGTTATGATATCCAACAACTGTGCTAAGTATGGTTAAAGCGGTTCATAACCTGATATAGCTGCCATCTAAACCGATCTGGGGTCTTGACTTCTTGAGCCTCTAGAGTACGCAATTCTTATCCGATTGAAATGAAATTTTGCACGACGTGTTTTGTTATGATATCCAACAACTGTGCCAAGTATGGTTTAAATCGGTCCATAACCTGATATAGCTGCCATATAAACCGATCTTGGGTCTGGACTTCTTGAGCCTCTAGAGGGCACAATTCTTATCCGATTTGAATGAATTTTTGCAGGAAGTATTTCGTTATGATATCCAACAACTGTGCCAAGTATGGTTCAAATCGGTCCATAACCTGATATAGCTGTCATATAAACAGATCTGGGGATTTGACTTCTTGAGCTTCTAGAGGGCGCAATTCCTATCCGATTTGGCTGAAATTTTGCATGACGTATTTTATTTTTACTTTCAACAACTGTGTGAAATGCGGTTCAAATCGGTTCGTAACCTGATATAGCTGCCATATAAACCGATCTGGGATCTTGACTTCTTGACCCCTATAGGTCGCAATTATTATCCGATATGCCTGAAATTTTGTACGACGGATCCTCTCATGACCATCAACAAACTTGTTTATTATGTTCTGAATCAGTCTATAGCCCGATACAGATCCCATATAAATCGTTCTCTCTATTTTACTTCGTGAGCCCCAATGGGCGCAATTCTTATACGAATTGGCTGAAATTTTACACAGGTCTCCAACATATAATTTAATTGTGGTCCGAACCGGACCATATCTTGATATCGTTTTAATAGCAGAGCAACTCTTTTCTTATATCCTTTGTTGCCTAAGAAGAGATGCCGGGAAAAGAACTCGACAAATGCGATCCATGGTGGAGGGTATATAAGATTCGGCCCGGCCGAACTTAGCACGCTTTTACTTGTTTTTATTTAGTTTTTAACAAGTAAAGGCGTGCTAAGTTCGGCCGGGCCGAATCTTATATACCCTTCACCATGGTTCACATTTGTTGAGTTCTTTGCGCGGTAACTCTTCTTAGGCAAACAAAAGATAAAAGAAAAGAATAGCTATGTTATTGGAACAATATCAAGTTATGGTTCATTTCGGACCATAATTGAATTGAATATTGCAGAAGATATAAATATAGACGTCATTGTGTAAAATTTTAGCCAAATCTAGTTAGAATTGCGCACTTTAGGGGCTGAAGAAGTAAAATAAAGAGATCTGATCCGATTCATGCCATATTCGACACGTATGTTAAACGTCATGAGAGAAGCCGTTGTACAAAATTTCAGCCAAATCGAATAATACTTGAGCCCTTTAGAGGCTCAAGAAGTCAAGATCCCATATCGGTTTATATGACAGCTATATCAGGTTATGAACCGATTTGAACTATTCTTAGCACAGCTGTTGAAAGTTATCACAAAACATGTCATGCAAAATTTCAGCCAAATCGGATTGGAATTGCTCCCTGCAGAGGCTCAAGAAGTCAAGATGCCAGATCGATTTATATGGCAGCTATGTCAGGTTATGAACCGATTTGAACTATTCTTAGCACAGTTGTTGAAAGTCATAACAAAACACCTCATGCAAAATATCAGCCAAATCGGATAATAATTGCGTCCTCTAGTGGCTCAAGAAGGCAAGATCCCAAGATGTTGGAAGTCATAAAAAAACGCGTCCTACAAAATTTTAGCCAAATCAGATTGGAATTGCGCACTCTAGACGCCCAAAAAGTCAAGACCCCAAATAGGTTTTTATGTCAGATTCATCAGATTATGGACCGATTTCAACCATACTCAGCACAGTTGTTAGAAGTCATAATAAAACATCTCAAGCAAAATTTCTACCAAATCGGATAAGATTGTGCCCTCTAGCGGCTCAAGAAATCAAGATCCCAGATCGGTTTATCTGGCAGCTATATCAAAACCTGGACCGATATAGCCCATCTACAATCCCAACCGTCCTACACTAATAGAAAGTATTTTTGCAAAATCTCAAGCAGCTAGCTTTACTCCTTCGAAAGTTAGCATGCTTTCGACAGACAAACGGACGGACATTGCTAGTTCGACTTAAAATGTTATGACGATCAAGAATATATATACTTTATGGGCTCTTAGACGAATATTTCGAGGAGTTACAAATAGAATGACGAAATTAGTATACCCCCATCCTATGGTGGAGGCTATAAAAAAGATTAGAAAGATAAAATATAAATAAAGATAAACATAAACATAAAAAAGATAAGAAAGTGTTTGTCATCAAAGAAAGGAAAGTTTTTTTTATCTTTTAGTTAGTAGAGCGGAATTCTTTAAGTCCGTAGTACGTTCATGTATATGTTAGAGTTTACTGACTCGGTTGGTTTGTCATGGGCAAACTTTTCCACAAAGAGCTGTCGCACTGCTGCACGCCGTTCGGAATCGGCTATAAAAAGGAGGTCCTTATGATTGAACTTAAACTTGAATCGGACAGCACTCATTGATATGTGAGAAGTTTGCCCCCGTTCCTTAATGGAATGTTCATGGGCAAATTTGCATTTGCAAGAAGAGCATGCCATTGCTGTCCCTCGCGTCAAATTATACCCTACACCACCACTCTGGTACCGGGTATTATAACTTTGTGCTTTTGTTTGCAACGCAAAGAGGACAACAGCTAGAATCATTGATAAGTATACAGATAGGCATAGCATCACATCCTGATTCGATTTTGCTATGTTCGTCTGTTGTACAAGTTTCTTTCTTTCTCCAAAGACGAACGCTATTGGTTTTGAAAAAATTAAATCAACTTTAGATATAGCTTCCTAATATCTTTCATCCGATATGTCTTTAAAGGCCGTAGTCGCCACAATTTGCTTAACTATATGTTTTGCTAACGTCCCTATACGAGTGCAAAATTTCATTAAAATTTGTCCAGATTTAGATATAGCTCCCATATAAATTTTTCATCCGATATGGCCCTTTAAGGCTGTAATTGCCACAATTTAAGCCCTATCGTAAAAAAATCTTACAAAGTTCTCTTCAATATTTCAATATAGATGCTAAATTAAAGTCGCACTTGATTTCAACATAGGTTCCATATATTAAAAGTAGTACATAGACTCGGTGGTGTAGGGTACTATATAGTCGGCTCCGCCCGACTTTTCCATATTCGACACGTATGTTAAACGTCATGAGAGAAGCCGTTGTACAAAATTTCAGCCAAATCGAATAATACTTGAGCCCTTTAGAGGCTCAAGAAGTCAAGATCCCATATCGGTTTATATGACAGCTATATCAGGTTATGAACCGATTTGAACTATTCTTAGCACAGCTGTTGAAAGTTATCACAAAACATGTCATGCAAAATTTCAGCCAAATCGGATTGGAATTGCTCCCTGCAGAGGCTCAAGAAGTCAAGATGCCAGATCGATTTATATGGCAGCTATGTCAGGTTATGAACCGATTTGAACTATTCTTAGCACAGTTGTTGAAAGTCATAACAAAACACCTCATGCAAAATATCAGCCAAATCGGATAATAATTGCGTCCTCTAGTGGCTCAAGAAGGCAAGATCCCAAGATGTTGGAAGTCATAAAAAAACGCGTCCTACAAAATTTTAGCCAAATCAGATTGGAATTGCGCACTCTAGACGCCCAAAAAGTCAAGACCCCAAATAGGTTTTTATGTCAGATTCATCAGATTATGGACCGATTTCAACCATACTCAGCACAGTTGTTAGAAGTCATAATAAAACATCTCAAGCAAAATTTCTACCAAATCGGATAAGATTGTGCCCTCTAGCGGCTCAAGAAATCAAGATCCCAGATCGGTTTATCTGGCAGCTATATCAAAACCTGGACCGATATAGCCCATCTACAATCCCAACCGTCCTACACTAATAGAAAGTATTTTTGCAAAATCTCAAGCAGCTAGCTTTACTCCTTCGAAAGTTAGCATGCTTTCGACAGACAAACGGACGGACATTGCTAGTTCGACTTAAAATGTTATGACGATCAAGAATATATATACTTTATGGGCTCTTAGACGAATATTTCGAGGAGTTACAAATAGAATGACGAAATTAGTATACCCCCATCCTATGGTGGAGGCTATAAAAAAGATTAGAAAGATAAAATATAAATAAAGATAAACATAAACATAAAAAAGATAAGAAAGTGTTTGTCATCAAAGAAAGGAAAGTTTTTTTTATCTTTTAGTTAGTAGAGCGGAATTCTTTAAGTCCGTAGTACGTTCATGTATATGTTAGAGTTTACTGACTCGGTTGGTTTGTCATGGGCAAACTTTTCCACAAAGAGCTGTCGCACTGCTGCACGCCGTTCGGAATCGGCTATAAAAAGGAGGTCCTTATGATTGAACTTAAACTTGAATCGGACAGCACTCATTGATATGTGAGAAGTTTGCCCCCGTTCCTTAATGGAATGTTCATGGGCAAATTTGCATTTGCAAGAAGAGCATGCCATTGCTGTCCCTCGCGTCAAATTATACCCTACACCACCACTCTGGTACCGGGTATTATAACTTTGTGCTTTTGTTTGCAACGCAAAGAGGACAACAGCTAGAATCATTGATAAGTATACAGATAGGCATAGCATCACATCCTGATTCGATTTTGCTATGTTCGTCTGTTGTACAAGTTTCTTTCTTTCTCCAAAGACGAACGCTATTGGTTTTGAAAAAATTAAATCAACTTTAGATATAGCTTCCTAATATCTTTCATCCGATATGTCTTTAAAGGCCGTAGTCGCCACAATTTGCTTAACTATATGTTTTGCTAACGTCCCTATACGAGTGCAAAATTTCATTAAAATTTGTCCAGATTTAGATATAGCTCCCATATAAATTTTTCATCCGATATGGCCCTTTAAGGCTGTAATTGCCACAATTTAAGCCCTATCGTAAAAAAATCTTACAAAGTTCTCTTCAATATTTCAATATAGATGCTAAATTAAAGTCGCACTTGATTTCAACATAGGTTCCATATATTAAAAGTAGTACATAGACTCGGTGGTGTAGGGTACTATATAGTCGGCTCCGCCCGACTTTTGCCTTTTCTTTCTTATTTTGGTAGATATTTATCAACATTAAAACGTTCACAAATCTTTGTTTGATCATAGAATGTATTTGGACGAAATATTTACGTCAATTATATAATGATCGTTTTGATAGTAATATGGTATATATTTCGCAATTTAATTTCGGATTACCAGTGAGCGAGTTCTAGGTTCGATTCCTATCAAAGACCTTGGTTTGTTACGTCAAAATAAAACTGTGATATCACAGTTGTTTGATTGCGTCTAATTACAGGCGCTAGTAATATCTAAACTAACATAACATAAAACACAAAGAATCATTACAAGATATCGACACCCGATTAGGCTTCGTCAACAAATTACTTCAATGGCATTATCTAATGTTAAGATAACAAACATGATATCTAAAAACAGATTTACAAGTTTTAATACTACAACGTGATTCATGGCTATTTTCAAAGCCGAGTAAACAGCATTTTGTGGTTGCATAAATAATAATTGATGGAACACAACTCATTCAATGATTCGGAACATAAATAACTAACTCTAACTCATATGACATTTTCTTATTGAACGTTTAGTATTGGATTAGCAAAAGGTAAATCCATCATTTCCGGTGCGTGAATAAGTGGCATTTTTGCATCGATAATTAATTGCAAAAGATTCATCTTGTGATCTCGTGACAAGCAGCATTTTTAATAAAAACAATTTATTATTTGTCAGAAAATAATGCATTACTCTAAAGACAAAGAACACTCAAAGTCCATTTAATCAACCCAGTTGGGAGAAAGGTTAACTTTTCATATGTAATTGATTTTATTTGTTTTTCGTTCTTGACATTATATATATATATTATATATATAAATATATATATATTCTTGATCGTCTCGACATTCTGAGTCGATATAGTCATGTCCGTCCATCTGTGGAAATAACGATAGCGGTCTAACGGATGAAACTACACTGAAAAAATTTTTGTCATAATAAATTGAATATAAAGGTAGCATCTTTATTTTAAAGTTTGGGTTCTTTGGCTCGTTTTCATTGCCAAGTTCCTACAAATAAGGAAAAAACTTAAATTTTGTGTCATCTTGTTCTTCAGTATACCGACTTGAAATTTTGCACACACTTTCTTATTGATGTAGGTCGTTGGAGATTGCACATGGGCCATATCGGTTCAGATTTGGATATAGCGCCCATATAAACCGATCCATCGATGTGACTTCTTCAACTTCTAGAGGGTATGAATTCTTACAGGATTTGACTGAAATTATAACCTCCAACATTTGACTGAAATTATAACCTCCAACATTCGTGCTAAGAATTAATTGAATCTGTCCATAATCTCATATAGATGTCATATAAACCAATCTCCCGAATTTATTTCTTGAGCTCCTAGAACGCGCAATTCATACCTAATTTGACTTAAATTCTACATAATGACTACTACTATGACCACCAATATTCGCGCCAAGTGTAGTCAGAATCTGTCAATAACCTTATACAGCTCCCATATAATCTATTTCATGGTTTGTCTTCTTGATCAACTACGGAAAACATTTCGTATATAATTTTTGCCTATCTACCTTTTAAAATAAGTAGTGCTAAAACTTATGCGATCGATTGTGAGGGTATACAAGATTCGGCCCGGCCGAACTTTGCACGCTTTTACTTGTTTATATCAACACTAGAGCCAGTTCCGAATTTAACCGAAATTAGAAATTTAATGTAGATAGGGTCAAATTAAATACTGAATCATGATTTTAACGGATGGTAGAAAGTTGCTAGATAGTCTTAGAATTTTAGATGACTTTAATATACATATTTCGGAAATTTATAATTCATGAGTTGCAAACGGAATGGTAAAATGAATATTCCCCGGCCTTCAGCGTTGGGTTCAAAAATGAAGTGTCTTGTTTTCATTCGGTGCTCATGCTCTAAATTTTTGAAATTTCAGTGGAATCAGTTAAGTACTTGTATTACCCACTACCTGTACCCCACAGTCTAGTCTAGCCATTCCATTTGTAATGCAAATGCAAATTTTGCCCATGAACATTCCATTAAGGAACAGGGGCAAACTTCTCTCATATCAAGGAGTGCAGTCCGATTCAAGTTTAAGCTCAATGATAAGGGGTCTCCTTTTTATAGCCGAGTCCGAACGGCTTGCCGCAGTGAGACACCTCTTTGAAAAGAAGTTTTACATGGCATAGTACCTCGTAAATATTGCCGGCATTAGCAGGGGAAAACCACCGCTGAAAATTTTTTCTGATGGTCTCGCCAGGATTCGAACCCAGCGTCATAGGCGGAGATGCTAACCTCTGCTACAATTGCATTTGTAGCACCTCAAAATATCGATATACGATCCCATAAAATATATAAATTATTGATATGTCTGTCGAAGTCAGGATAACTTTCAAACAAATAATAAAATTTTGCACAGCACTTCTTAAAAAAGTATGTTGGACAGATCGATTGAAGTTTGGTATGTAAAGTACATGAAGTAAGTTTACCACCCTACGTAAAGCGCATTTATTGCCCTCAATATTTACGCGAAATATAGATTTCATAAAAATAAACAGCCCCATTAAATCAAGAAGTTGTAGACTTTTCCTGATTAGGGTGCAATTCTGTATGTGGAGTTCACCCATATAAATAAATATAGCCACCCTATTGACCTATTCCACGGTTTTACTTCCTGAGCCGCAAAACGCGCCACCGTTAATCCTGTTTGCACTGAGTTCGGTAATTATAGTGATGCCCTTTAATACTCACACCAAATGTCGCCCATAGAGGACCATAAATTGATGTAGCCGCTTTAATTACCCGATTTGATTTCTTCAAAAAAAGCCAGTCTTTTTCAGATCCACATTAATTGATTTATTTCAAGTATTTGATATATTCCTTTAAACCCATAACATAGAGATACTACGTGGCATACAACATTTTGTAAGACCAACAGGTCCTTTCCGTATCGATTTCACCTACAATTTTAGTACTTTCAATTATACGGTACTTTCAGAGATGCTTCATTTGAGCCTCATTTGCCACGATCGATCTACACGTCCAATTGAAAGGTGCTTAAAATCAGATTCATTCTCTGATTTTGAAAACCTTTCATTTGAGTCCCATATTGTCCCGATATAATACATCTAATGTTGGGGGTTTTTGTGGTGAGGCGGTCCAGAAATGTATTCCAGATTCATAGTCTACTCCCTAAGAGCTTAAAGATCCAATTTGTATCGTTGGACAAACATTACCCTTTTGGTTTTGTTTTTGCGAGTGGGACGGTCCCAGACAATTTTATATCAGATTTATGCTCTACTTTCAAATACCAATACCAAATAAACAGCCCCATTAAATCAAGAAGTTGTAGACTTTTCCTGATTAGGGTGCAATTCTGTATGTGGAGTTCACCCATATAAATAGATATAGCCACCCTATTGACCTATTCCACGGTTTTACTTCCTGAGCCGCAAAACGCGCCACCGTTAATCCTGTTTGCACTGAGTTCGGTAATTATAGTGATGCCCTTTAATACTCACACCAAATGTCGCCCATAGAGGACCATAAATTGATGTAGCCGCTTTAATTACCCGATTTGATTTCTTCAAAAAAAGCCAGTCTTTTTCAGATCCACATTAATTGATTTATTTCAAGTATTTGATATATTCCTTTAAACCCATAACATAGAGATACTACGTGGCATACAACATTTTGTAAGACCAACAGGTCCTTTCCGTATCGATTTCACCTACAATTTTAGTACTTTCAATTATACGGTACTTTCAGAGATGCTTCATTTGAGCCTCATTTGCCACGATCGATCTACACGTCCAATTGAAAGGTGATTAAAATCAGATTCATTCTCTGATTTTGAAAACCTTTCATTTGAGTCCCATATTGTCCCGATATTATACATCTAATGTTGGGGGTTTTTGTGGTGAGGCGGTCCAGAAATGTATTCCAGATTCATAGTCTACTCCCTAAGAGCTTAAAGATCCATTTTGTATCGTTGGACAAACATTACCCTTTTGGTTTTGTTTTTGCGAGTGGGACGGTCCCAGACAATTTTATATCAGATTTATGCTCTACTTTCAAATACCAATACCAAATAAACAGCCCCATTAAATCAAGAAGTTGTAGACTTTTCCTGATTAGGGTGCAATTCTGTATGTGGAGTTCACCCATATAAATAAATATAGCCACCCTATTGACCTATTCCACGGTTTTACTTCCTGAGCCGCAAAACGCGCCACCGTTAATCCTGTTTGCACTGAGTTCGGTAATTATAGTGATGCCCTTTAATACTCACACCAAATGTCGCCCATAGAGGACCATAAATTGATGTAGCCGCTTTAATTACCCGATTTGATTTCTTCAAAAAAAGCCAGTCTTTTTCAGATCCACATTAATTGATTTATTTCAAGTATTTGATATATTCCTTTAAACCCATAACATAGAGATACTACGTGGCATACAACATTTTGTAAGACCAACAGGTCCTTTCCGTATCGATTTCACCTACAATTTTAGTACTTTCAATTATACGATACTTTCAGAGATGCTTCATTTGAGCCTCATTTGCCACGATCGATCTACACGTCCAATTGAAAGGTGCTTAAAATCAGATTCATTCTCTGATTTTGAAAACCTTTCATTTGAGTCCCATATTGTCCCGATATTATACATCTAATGTTGGGGGTTTTTGTGGTGAGGCGGTCCAGAAATGTATTCCAGATTCATAGTCTACTCCCTAAGAGCTTAAAGATCCAATTTGTATCGTTGGACAAACATTACCCTTTTGGTTTTGTTTTTGCGAGTGGGACGGTCCCAGACAATTTTATATCAGATTTATGCTCTACTTTCAAATACCAATTTTATATCGGATTAATGCTCTACTTTCAAATACCTCCATACAATACTCGTAAAACCACAATCACAAAACATTTTCTGTTGGGGAGTTTTCAGTGAGTGGTGCAAAATTGTATTTTTCTGCTCTGCACGTTGATTAAAAAGACACTTTTCAGGGCAAATTCTTCACACAAAGTCCTTCGGACTCGGACATAAAATATCAAGCAGCGCATTTTGATTTGTTTACCTGCAGTTTTTTAAGGGATGTGCGGGCAGCCATAGACATTGACGCAACAAAATTACCTGTCGATATACGAAATTTCAAACGGAACATTTGGATATAGCATATACATAAAACGATAACCGATTTATTTCTATCCCATTTGGCTGAATTTCGTATGTAAAGTAAACTCTAGTCTCCTAACATCCACACCAATACGGTAGTCGCCATTTCAACACTTTAAACCAAAGCATTTAGCCAATCCTTGAGGTAGGTTACATTTGTTAAGGTTAAAGTGGTATTCTTTTTTCTCAACAGATACACATATACTAATTTAGTCTATGGGATATGGCAGTAGCGACAGACCACACCTCTCATAGGAATCAACTCCGCTCTCCTACCAGGGCGATCAACTGTAAGATTATTTCTTTACTAACTGAGACAACTTGTATACCATTATATTTAAAATCTGTCGTATTGATTATGAAAGGATCGACCCTACAGATCTTTTATTTCGACCTGACTTATAGATGGTTGTAGTAGTATGAAAATAAACCTTAATTTTTTAATGGAGCACTCAAGGGAAATCGATCTCAATGAAATTGTAAATATGGAACATATTTATAACTGGTATATACCCATCAACAACTTGATAAGTAATCATTTTTGACATGTAAAATAATGGATAACTAATTGTCCAGGTTACTGGCTGCTTCTTTATAATGAGTTATTTATAGGAATACCATCTGTGTTACCGGTAATACAAATATCATAAGATTCAACCTTCGACGAAGCTCAAGAATACCTACTAATTGGCAATAATAGAAAAAGTCATTATTATATTCAAGGATAAAAAGTATTATATTCAGGGGTAAAAAGTATTATACTCAGAAATAGCATTTCTTTAATGATATAACAAAATTGCTTAAAGGGTATATACATTAACTTTATAAAAGTAGATGAAATAGTGACCAATTTTACTTGAACGAATAAGCAATTAACTTGCAAATTTTCACGGGATCATTCCTTTTACGTCCGGTGGGGATACTTCTCTCATACCAATGAGTGTTGTCCGATACAAAGTTTAGCTCAATGAGAAGCGACCTCCAATTTTACTTTAATGAATAAGCAATTTACTTGCAAATTTGCACGGGATCATTCCGTTTAGGTCCAGTGGGGATACTTCTCTTATACCAATGAGTGTTTATACTCAATGAGAAGCGACCTCCATATTATTGGGAAGTCCGAACGGATTGCCACAGAGCGACACAATTTCGTAGCGATAAAAACTAGGAGGGGCTATCTACCGCTAAAAATTTTTCTGATGTTCAAAAGCGGACAAGCCAACCTCTGAGCTGTGGTGGCTCCCTCAATATTGCGGCTATTGACTTAAAGTGAATAAAATCATTTTATTGTTGACTTCCCCTTTTTTATACCCTTTACCATAGAATGGGGTATACTAATTTCGTCATTCCATTTGTAACACCATGAATATTGATCTGGGACCCAACAAAGTACATACATTATTGATCGTCTCGACATTCTGAGGCGATTTAGATATGTCCGACGTTCTGTCTATCTGTCAGTCGAAAGCCTGCTATCTATCAAGCTAGGTGCTCGAATTTTTCGCAAATAATTCTTATTGGTGTAGGTGGGTTAGGATTTTAAATGGACCATATCGGTTGGTGTCTGGATATTGCTGCCGTATAAACTTATCACCCGATTTGACTTCTTGATCTTCTGGAGAGCGCAATTCTTATCCGTTTTGCGAAACGAAATTTTGCTATGATTTCCAATAACAATGCCAAATATGGTCTATTTAGCTGCCATATAAATCGATCTCCTAATTTGATTTTCTGATCCTCTGGAGGACGCAATTATTACTCGATTTGTCTGAAATTTTGGAAGTGTTATTTTTCTATGACTTCAACAGCAATGACAAGTTCGGACCATATCGGTCAATAACTTGATATAGCTCATACATATTTGGAAAAGTCATTCAAAGAACTTGACAAACGCGATCCATTCGGCGTGGCTGAACTTAGCAAGCTTTTACTTGCTAAAATTATTACTGAATGCATTACTCAAGCCCCCACCAAAATGATTTTGTCTAAAGAAAAATATTAAATTATTCTAAACAAAAATTTCATTAACATTTTAAAATTACAAAATTTTATATTTATAATATTCTACAAATACAACATTTTGCCTTAAAATTATTTTTCTTAGGACAAAATCGTAATGAAATTCTTAATAAAAACAAAATTTTAATAAAATTTTTTCTAAAAAACATTTATTGATATTTTTCTAAAGACAAAATTTCAGCGTAATATTCTCTAATGACAAAATTTCAGCACGGCCTCGCGAACGACTACATTTTAATGATTTTTTTAACTAACTTTGATTAACTTTCAGCGAAAAACTCTCCAAGACAACCTTGCCTCGAAATTATTTTTTAAAACCAAAATTTAAATTTTGCCTAAACATTTTTTATTATGCTTATCTGTCCCAGACAACATTTTCATAAAATTTTCATTTCATAAAAAATTTCACAAATTTCAATAAACCCATTACGCATGACCCTCGGTTCCATTGTCCGATTTTGATGAAATTTTATCTCTATATATAAAACAGACACGTGATTGACTGATCAACGTCCAGCCAAATCGGCTAAAGCTAGACTCATGAAATTTGGCACGAATGTGGGTCTTGTGTCGTGGGCGCGCGATAAAACGGGTATTAGGTACTTAAAAGACGAAATTATGACTTTTTATCCAGCTCGAACGCATGGGGCTAGAATTATGACTTTGGGCTTAAATGAATGAGCGTCTCAAAAAATTTTTTTTTGTGACAAAAATTCCCCAAATTGGTGGGAAATATGGTACGTTTAGTATCGCAATTGGTACTTTTTGGTGGCTTGTTTGTTAATTAAGCTAGAGCTTCGAATTTTGAAATTTAGGATCGATCTAGCCATGTCCGCCCGTCCATCCGTCTGTCGAAAGCACACTACCTTTCGAAGGAGTAAAGCTAGGCGATTGAAATTTTGCACAAATACTTCTTATTAGTATAGGTCGGTTGGGATTGTAAATGGGCCATACCGGTATATACTTTGATATAGCTGCCACATCAACCGATCTTGGATCTTGACTTCTTGAGCTTCTAGAGGGCGCAATACTTATCCGATTTGGCTGAAATGTTGCACTAATGTTTTGGTATCACTTCCGACAACTTTACCAAGCATGGTGTAAATCGGTTGATAACCTGATATAACTACCATATGGGACATATCGGTATATATTTTTATACCGATATCCGATTTGGCTAAAATTTTGTGTGAAGTGTTCGAGTATGATTCCCAATAACTGTGCCAAATATTGTCTAAATCAGTCCATAATAGCCGCCATATAAACATATATCCTGACTAGATTACTTGAGCCTCTATAGGGCGAAATTCCTATCGGATTTGGCTGAAATTTAGCATGACGTGTTTGGTTATGACTTCCAACAACTATGCTAAGTATGGTTGAAATCGGTGGATAACCTGATATAGCTGCCATATAAACCGATCTTGGGTCTTGAGGGAGCAATTCTTCTAGAGGGCGCAATTCTTATCCCATTTGGCAGAAATTTTGCATGTAGTGTTTTATTTTAATTTCCAACAACTGTGTCAAGAAAGGTCTTAATCAGTCCATGTCCTGATATAGCCGCCGTATATACCGATCTCCCGATTACACTTATTGGGCTTCTAGGGGCGCAATTATTATCCAATACGGTTGAAATTTTGCATATGTCGTTTTGGTATGACTTCCAACATCTGTTCCAAGTATAGTCTAAATCGATATATAACCTGATATAGCTGCCACATAAACCAACTCCCTAATTTGACTTTCGAGCCTCTAGATACTCCATTTGCCTGAAATTTTGTAGGTGGTGTTTTTTATGACTGGTGTTTTTCTATTTGAAATGGTCATTCAAAGAACTTAACAAATGCGATCCATGGTTGAGGGTATATAAGATTCGGCCCGGCCGAATTTAGCACGCTTTTAATTGTTTTAAGCTATATTCAACAAAGGAAATATGTCGTTAGTTTATGACAACTTGTATGCTATGACATAAGTACTTATTTTTGAACTACTGGTATGCTTGTGCGGAAAGACTTTCCTTCTAGGACATCGACATGTAAAACTAATAAAGAGCGACGCCTAGGAATAAGTAGTTATAAGATTTTGAATAAGCTTATCAACTAGGCTATTTGGTAATGAAAGTCTTTGCCTTTTAATACAAAACTTTGCATTTGCAAGGTCTCAGTCCAAACAATATAAAAATCGACCTAGATTCTACTTTGAGGTAATCAGGGCCTTCGTTTAACTCCATAAAATATTAGGCGGCTGAGTTTAATCCAGGCCGTACGAGCTGTCATGACGAACACCGTAGTGGTTGACCTGTTGAGATGCCCATAAAATTATCAACAAGTAAAAGCGTGCTAAGTGCCGTGCCGGGCCGAATCTCTGGAAACCTCCATTGATTTTGGTAATACTTTATACAAAATAATTTAGGAGGCCACCGTAGCGCAGAGGTTAGCATGTCGGCCTATGACGCTGAACGCCTGAGTTCGAACCCTGGCGAGACCATTAGAAATAGCGGTGGTTTTCCCTACTAATCCTGGCATAATTTTATTCTACATACCAAACTTCTGTCGAACCAGCAAAAATTAAAGCTTCTAGGAACCGAATAAGGATGATCGAGAGACCGGTTTACACGGGAGCAATATTAGGTTATCGACTAATTTGGACCGTATTTGGCGCGTTTATTTGAAGTCGT
Source organism: Stomoxys calcitrans (assembly GCF_963082655.1). NCBI lineage: Eukaryota > Metazoa > Arthropoda > Insecta > Diptera > Muscidae > Stomoxys > Stomoxys calcitrans. The sequence continues at coordinate 134,367,790 of NC_081553.1, forward strand.
AACAAAACACCGCATGCAAAATTTCAGCTAAATCAGACAAAAATTGCGGCGTGTAAGGACTTAAGAAGTCAAATCGGGAGATCGGTTTATATGGGAGCTATATCAGGTTATAGACCGATTCGGACCTTACTTAGCACAGTTATTGAAAGTCATAATGGAATATCAAAATTGGGAGATCGGTTAATCTGAACCCATATGGCCCATTTGCAATCCCCAAAGGCCTACATCAATATTAAGTATCTGTGCAAAATTTCAAGCTGCTGTGATTTACGGGTTCGACCTATCGTGATTTCGACAGACGGACGGACATGGTTAGATCGACTCAGAACGTCGATACGATCAGGAATATATATACTTTATGGGGTCTTAGACGAATATTTCGGGGTGTTACAAACGGAATGACTATATTAGTATGCCCCCATCCTATGGTGGTGAGTATAAAAATGATATTTGTTGACCGTCGATTGAAAGTTAGTGAACTAGCGTCATCGCATATTGACGGAAAATTTTATGATGAGTAAACTGTACGCAGGATAGATAGGTTACGCGTTTTTTTTTCATCAAGACAATGCACCAATTCACAATCCCACCATTACGAGTGCAAAGAGGAATTAACGCTCGAATTGATTCCGTACGCAACTCATCGACAGATTTAGCTCATTTGGATTATTGTTGGTTTGCAACATTAAAACAAGTAAAAAGGCGTTAAGTTCGGCCGGGCCGAACTTTGGATACCCACCACCTCGGGTACATATGCAAACACCTTTCATCAAACTCTGGTGAAAATTGCCTACCTTATGCCCCATAGCAGTTATATCGAAATATGTTCCGATTTGGACCAATTACTGATAAGAACAAGTCATTGTTCAATTGTGTATAACAAAATATTGGTCTTTTTAGTAGCTATCTCTAAAAATAAACCGGTCTGAATCATATACGACACAGCCTAACATAAGTCGCAGTGTCAAATTTCAGTGAAATCGGATTATAAATGATCCTTTTATGGGGCGAAGACTTTAAATCGAAATATCGGTCTACATGGCAGCTATATCCAAATCTAGACTGATTTGGGCCAAATTGCAGAAAAATGTCGAAGAGCATAACACAACCCACTGTCCCAAATTTCGGCGAAGTCGGACTATAAATGCGCCTTTTAAGACCCAAAACCTTAAGTCGAGAGATCGGTCTATATGACAGCTACATTCAAATCTGGACCGATCTGTACCAATTTGAAGAGGGACGTCGAAGAGCCTAACACAACTCACTATCTCAAATTTCAGCGACATCGGACAATAAATGCGCCTTTATGGCCCAAAACCTAAAACCGAGAGATTGGTCGATATGGCAGCTATATCCAAATCTGGACCGATCTCTGCTATATTGCAGAAGCATGTCAAGGGGCTTAACCTTACTCACTGTCCCAAATTTCGGTGACATCGGACAATAAATGCCCCTTTTATGCGACCGAACCTTAAATTGAGAGATCGGCCTATATGGCAGCTATATCCAAATCTGAACCGATCTGGGCCAAATTGACGAAGGATTTCAAAGGGCCTAACACAACTCACTATCCCAAATTTCAGCAAAATGGGATAATAAATGTGGCTTTTATGGGCCTAAGACCCTAAATCGGGGGATCGGTCTATATGGCAGCTATATCCAAATCTGGACCGATGTGGTCCAAATTGACGAAGAATGTCGAAGGGCCTAACACAAATCTTTGTCCCGAATTTCAGCAAAATCGGATAATAAATGTGGCTTTTATGGGCCTAAGATCCTAAATTGAAGGAACGGTCTATATGGCAGCTATATCCAAATCTGAACCGATCTGAGCCAAATTGACGAAGGATGTCGAAGGGCCTAACGCAACTCACTGTCTTAAATTTTAGCAAAATCGAATAATAAGTGTAGCTTTTACGGGCCTAAGACCCTAAATCGGAGGATCGGTATATATGTCAGCTATATCCAAATCTGGACCGATCTGAACCAAATTGACGAAGGATGCCGAAGGGCACACAACTCACTGTCCCAAATTTCAGCAAAATCGGATAATAAATGTGGCTTTTATGGGCCTAAGACCCTAAATCGGCCGATCAGTCTATATGGGGGCTATATCAAGAAATACTCCGATATAGCTCATCTTCGAACTTAACCTGCTTATGGAAAGAAGAATCTGTGCAAAATTTCAGCTCAATATCTCTATTTTTAAAGACTGTAGCGTGATTTCAACAGACAGACGGACGGACATGTCTAGATCGTATATACTTTATAGGGTCAGAAATGGATATTTCGATGTGTTGCAAACGGAATGACAAATGAATATACCCCCATCCTTCGGTGGTGGGTATAAAATGGGTCGTCGGGAAATAATTTGCCGGTTGACGGCTATTTTGGGGAGCTAGCCAGTTCATAACGCAAACAGGATGTCGAAGCTATTGAAAATCGATGGAATAGGTGTATCGAGCTAAAAGGAAGTTTAATTGAGAATTAAAGAAAATTCTTCTCAAAACATGTTGTGTTGTCTTTGATACGTTGGCTACTATTGGGACCCCCCTCGTATTAATTTCAAGAATTATGTGTGTTTCTTTTTATACCCTCCGCCATAGGATGGGGGGTATACTATTTTCGTCATTCTGTTTTTTATTACTCAAAATATTCGTCTGAGACCCCATAAAGTATATATATTATCTTGATCGTCGCGACATTTTATGTCGAGCTAGCTATGTATGTCCGTCTGATTGTCGAAAGCACACTAACTTCCGAAGGAGTTCATGTTTTGATATAGCTGCCATATAAACCGATCTTGGGTCTTGATTTCTTGAGCCTCTATAGTGCGCAATTCTTATCCGATTGGAATGAATTTCTGCACGACGTGTTTTGCTATGATATCCAACAATTGTGCCAAGTATGGTTTAAATCGGTTCATAACCTGATATAGCTGCCATATAAACCGATCTTGGGTCTTGATTTCTTGAGCCTCTATAGTACGCAATTCTTATCCGATTGGAATGAATTTCTGCACGAAGTATTTTGTTATGGTATTCAACAACTGTGCCAAGTATAGTTCAAATCGGTTCATAACGTGATAAAGCTGTCATATAAACAGATCTGGGGACTTCACTTCTTGAGCTTCTAGAGGGCGAAATTCCTATCCGATTTGGCTGAAATCTTGCATGACATATTTTTTTCTAACTTTGAACAACTGTGTCGAATGAGGTTCAAATCGGTTCATAACCTGATATAGCTGCCATATAAACCGATCTGGGATCTTGACTTCTTGAGCCTCTAGAGGTCGCAATTATTATCCGATTTGATTAAAACTTTGTGCGACGACCATCAACTAACGTGTTTATTATGGTCTGAATCGTTCTATAGCCCAATACAGCTCCCATATAAATCGATCTCTCCATTTTACTTCTTGAGCCCCCAAAGGGCGCAATTCTTATTCGAATTGGCTGACATTTTACACAGGTCTCCAACATATAATTTAATTGTGGTCCAAATCGGACCATATCTTGATATCGCTCTAATAGCAGAGCAAATCTTTTCCTTTATGCTTTTTGCCTAAGAAGAGATACCGGGAAATGAACTCGACAAATGCGATCCATGGTGGAGGGTATATAAGATTCGGCCGGCCGAACTTAGCACGCTTTTACTTGTTAGTTTTTAGAGCGCACAACAAGCCGTTTACTGGTTTCGGTGTATGTCCACAGTGACATGGGGCTGATTAATATCTGCACCCTGTTTTCAACATAACCTAACCTAACCATGTATCCCTAACAAAACAGTTGAAAAATTTGGGATCAAATTGCATCTATTTTTATCAAATTAGATGTAATTTGATCCAATTATATCTGATTTCAGATAATATTGCAAAAATGTATTATTTACAATGCTCACTACTTGTTTAGAATCATTATGCATTTCTTTCTCTCATGCATTGCAGCTTAGTTGACATCGCGTAGGATAACTTATAAACCAACATCAGCTGACATCAATGAACATAATCCAACTGATATCATTGATTAAGCTTCTATTACACGATCAGACATATGCTTTGTCATATGAGCTGTCACTTTCTGTATTCATAAGACTTGTGTTATGTACGTCATATACGAATAGAGCGCCCTCTAACCCGCATGTATTCTCATATGTATTGTACTTTTTTTATACCCTCCACCATAGGATGGGGGTATACTAATTTCGTCATTTTGTTTGTAACTACTCGAAATATTCGTCTGAGATCAAATAAAGTATATATATTCTTGATCGTCGTGACATTTTATGTCGATCTAGCCATGTCCGTTAGTCTGTCCGTCCGTCTGTCTGTCGAAAGCACGCTAACTTTCGAAGGAGTAAAGCTAGCCGCTTGAAATTTTGCAAAAATATTTCCCATTAGTGTAGGTCGGTTGGGATTGTAAATGGGCCATATCGGTCCATATTTTGTTATAGCTGCCATATCAACCGATCATGGGTCTTGATTTCTTGAGCCTCTAGAGGGCGCAATTCTTATCCGATTTGAATGAAATTTTGCATGAAGTATTTCGTTATGATATCCCAAAACTGTGCCAACTGTGGATCAAATCGGTCCATAACCTGATATAGCTGTCATATTACCCGATCTGGAATCTTGATTTCTTGAGCTTTTAGAGGGCGCAATTCTTATCCGATTTGGCTGAAATTTTGCATGCTGTATTCTATTATGACCAAATAAGGTTAAAATCGGTTCATAACCTGATATAGCTGTCATATAAACCGATCTGGGATCTTGACTTCTTGAGCTTCTAGAGGGCGCAATTTCCATCCGATTTGGCTGAAATTTTGAATGACGTGTTTTATTATGATTTTCAACAACTGTGCCAAATAAGATTCAAATTGGTCCATAACCTGATATAGCTGCCATATAAACCGATCTGGGATCTTTACTTCTTGAGCCTCTAGAGGTCGCAATTATTATCCGATTTGCCTGAAATTTTATATGACGGATCCTCTCATGACCATCAACAAACGTGTTTTTATACCCTCCACCATAAGATGGGGGGTATACTAATTTCGTCATTCTGTTTGTAACTACTCGAAATATTCGTCTGAGACCCCATAAAGTATATATATTCTTGATCGTCGTGACATTTTATGTCGATCTAGCCATGTCCGTCCGTCTGTCCGTCTGTCTGTCGAAATCACGCTAACTTCCGAAGGAGTAAAGCTAGCCGCTTGAAATTTAGCACAAATACTTCTTATTAGTGTAGGTCGGTTGGTATTGTAAATGGGCCATATCGGTCCATGTTTTGATATAGTTGCCATATAAACCGATCTTGTGTCTTGACTTCTTGAGCCTCTAGAGTGCGCAATTCTTATCCGATTGGGATGAAATTTTGTACGACGTGTTTTTTTATGATATCCAACAACTGTGCCAAGTATGGTTCAAATCGGTTCATAACCTGATATAGCTGTCATATAAACCGATCTTGGGTCTTGACTTCTTGAGCCTCTAGAGTGCGCAATTCTTATTCGATTGAGATGAAATTTTGTACGACGTGTTTTTTTATGATATCCAACAACCGTGCCAAGTATGGTTCAAATCGGTCCATAACCTGATATAGCTGCCATCTAAACCGATCTTGGGTCTTGACTTCTTGAGCCTCTAGAGTGCGCAATCCTTATCCGATCAGAATGAAACTTTGCACGACGTGTTTTGTTATGATATCCAACAACTGTGCCAAGTATGGTTCAAATCGGTCCATAACCTGATATAGCTGCCATATAAACCGATCTTGGGTATTGACTTCTTTAGCCTCTAGCGTGCGCAATTCTTATCCGATCAGAATGAAACTTTGCACGACGTGTTTTGTTATGATATCCAACAACTGCGCCAAGTATGGTTCAAATCGGTCCATAACCTGATATAACTGCCATATAAACCGATCTTGGGTCTTGATTTCTTGAGCCTCTAGAGTGCGCAATTCTTATCCGATTGGAATGAAATTTTGCACCAAATACTTCGTTATGATATCCAACAACTGTGCCAAGTATGGTTGAAATCGGACCATAACCTGATATAGCTGTCATATAAACACATCTGGGGATTTGACTTCTTGAGCTTCTAGAGGGCCCAATTCCTATCCGATTTGCATGACGTATTTTATTTTTACTTTCAACAACTGTGTCAAATAAGGTTCAAATCGGTTCATAACCTGATATAGCTGCCATATAAACCGATCTGGGATCTTGACTTCTTGACCCCTAGAAGTCGCAATTATTATCCGATATGCCTGAAATTTTGTACGACGGATCCTCTCATGACCATCAACAAACGTGTTTATTATGGTCTGAATCGGTCTATAGCCCGATACAGATCCCATATAAATCGTTCTCTCTATTTTACTTCGTGAGCCCCAATGGGCGCAATTCTTATACGAATTGGCTGAAATTTTACACAGGTCTCCAACATATAATTTAATTGTGGTCCGAATCGGACCATATCTTGATATCGTTTTAATAGCAGAGCAACTCTTTTCTTATATCCTTTTTTGCTTAAGAAGAGATGCCGGGAAAAGAACTCGACAAATGCGATCCATGGTGGAGGGTATATAAGATTCGGCCCGGCCGAACTTAGCACGCTTTTACTTGTTTATGGTCTGAATCGGTCTATAGCCTGATACAGCTCCCATATAAATCAATCTCTCTATTTGACTTCTTGAGCCCCCATAGGGCGCAATTCTTATTCGAATTGGCTGACATTTTACACAGGTCTCCAACATATAATTTAATTGTGGTCCGAACCGGACCATATCTTGATATCGCTCTAATTGCAGAGCAAATCTTTTCTTTTATCCTTTTTTTGCCTAAGAAGAGATGCCAGGAAAAGAACTCTACAAATGCGATCCATGGTGGAGGGTATATAAGATTCGGCTCGGCAGAACTTAGCACGCTTTTACTTGTTTTTATAGACATGTCTCTACATGTATATTCGATGAATTAAAAGAGAGATTTAATCAAATAAATTGCAAATTTATTCCAAAATAAAATTGTCATATTATTGTAAGTTTTACGTATACATCATACGATGTGTAAAACTTTCAGGGTTGCAATTATTGGAATTACATATGACATGTCTGATCGTGTAATGGCGGCTTTAAGGCAAGTTTTTGAAATATTGAAGTGTTTCTATGAATCGGCTGTAACAATTTGAAATGTGTAAATAAACAAATTCCAGCACAATTGCTCCTCCCATCAGTGAGAGGTAAGTGAATTAGTCGTCAATTTGCGCATATGAGGTCGGCTCAGCAACGCGCAACCCATCCATCTTTGATATTATTTTTTAATAGTTATTTAACTACACTTAATTTCGATGTAGTTGTGTGATGTATTCGATATTAAATAGTTGATTTTTATGTTTCTCCTTTTTGCTATTAATTTGGATTGGATTCTGTTCTCTTTCTGACAGCATCGATTTTACTTAATTGCCGTTTTTACATAGATCTAGGAATCGGCAGAGTAATTCATATACCAATGACTGAACAGGAAACAAACAAGTCGAGAAATGAATTTCAATTATTAGATTATTCTAATTGGCATTTCGTTTGGAGATGCAACTAATCTTTGGCAACAAAGTAAAGTAAATAGTTAGAATTGAAGGCCATTTTGAATTGTTATCGCATTAGAAAGGCATACATGTGCTGTGCGATTAGTTTAATTGCAGGAACGATGGATAGCGGAAAATGCACCTTGTAGAGAAACAATGTCATCATATCCGAGAAATGAGAAATTGAATTGGAAATTGCATAAACACGAAGCCCCTTGCAGGCAAAGGTTTTGCTTTGATAGAATTTAAAGATAGTTGCAACAATTAAAACCAACTATAGATCCTGCTTAAAATGTACATAAATTCAATGGTGATTACAGTTGCAATTCCCAATATCAATAGAAAAAATTAATAATCAAATATTCCCCCTTGGTAAAGTAAAATAAGAACAATGACATTATTTTGAACAATGTCCATTTATAGAGGGGATAATTTCTGCACACCTACTTTCGAAAAACTTTATGGCATTCGTTGTTAATAAAATTTGTTACTGACATACACATCTGCAAATATGCAAATAATTTCAGTATTCGTCTTGCCTTTACTAGTTATTTTTAATTATATCCCATAAAATGTGTTAATAAATTTTGTGGATGATTTAGTTTTCGTTGTTTCATTAAGGAGAAGACAATTTCAATGAAACCGTATATAGACAAACCTTAAAAACTGTTTGGCGATTTAGAAAAAAAATAACAGAATGCGGTCAGTCGTGAGTTTGAAAGCAGATTAGGGTAGGAACCATTTGTTGCCATCTAAAATTCGGTTTCAGAATGAAATAGTGAAATTCAACGACGGAAGAAAAAATTCTGAACATGAGGGTAGACAAAAGGGCTATGTTATATCATATATCTTGTTCATTGATTGTATATAGCACTACAGTTTCAACTCTCATTTAGGAGCTAAAAATTTTTTCACAAACAGTGTTTGCTGATATCAGCAAACTTTTATTCTGAGTGAAGCGTGCTTCCGAGGATCCTAACTTTTCATGTTATTATTACCAATAAGTTCCTTGAGTATAGTTCAAAGTGAATCATTTATGTTTTATAAAAGATTTTTACCAGATTTTCTGAAATAACCTTTCTTGTTGATAGGCCCATTAATAATTTGCAACATGTTGTATTCGCATCATAACAAACTCCATTCATATTCTTTGTGCATTTAGCATTTTTATAGCCTCCACAATAAGATGGGGGGTATACTAATTTCGTCATTCTGATTGTAACTACTCGAAATATTCGTCTGAGACCCCATAAAGTATATATATACTTGATCGTCGTGAAATTTTATGTCGATCTAGCCATGTCCGTCCGTCTGTCCGTCCGTCCGTCCGTCTGTCTGTTGAAAGCACGCTAACTTCCGAAGGAGTAAAGCTAGCCGCTTGAAATTTTGCACAAATTCTTCTTATTAGTGTAGGTCGGTTGGTATTGTAAATGGGCCATATCGGTCCATGTCTGTCTGTTGAAAGCACGCTAACTTCCGAAGGAGTAAAGCTAGCCGCTTGAAATTTTGCACAAATTCTTCTTATTAGTGTAGGTCGGTTGGTATTGTAAATGGGCCATATCGGTCCATGTTTTGATATAGCTGCCATATAAACCGATCTTGGGTCTTGACTTCTTGAGCCTCTAGAGTGCGCAATTCTTATCCGATTGGAATGAAATTTTGCACGATGTGTTTTGTTATTATATCCAACAACTGTGTCAAGTATTGTTAAAATCGGTCCATAACCTGATATAGCTGCCATATAAACCGATCTGGGGTCTTGACTTCTTGAGCCTCTAGAGTGCGCAATTCTTATCCCATTGGAATGAAATTTTGCACAACGTGTTTTGTTACGATATCCAATCACTGTGCCAAGTATGGTTCAAATCGGTCCATGACCTTATATAACTGTCATATAAACCGATCTTGGGCCTCTAGAGGGCGCAATTCTTATCCAATTTGAATGAATTTTGGCACGTAGTATTTTGTTATGATATCCAACAACTGTGTCAAATATGGTTCAAAACCGTTCTTTACCTGATATAGCTGTCATATAAAGAGATGTGGGGACTTGACTTCTTGAGCTTCTAGAGGGCGCAATTCTTATCCGATTTGGCTGAAATTTCGCAAGACGTTTTTTATTGTTACTTTCAACAACTATGTCTAATAAAGTACAAGTCGGTTCATAACCTGATATGGCTGCCATATAAACCGATCTGGGATCTTGACTTCTTAAGCCTCCAGAGGTCGCAATTATTATCCGATTTGCCTGAAATTTTGTACGACAGATCCTCTCATGACTATCAACTTAAGTGTTTATTATAGTCTGAATCTGTCTATAGCCCGATACAGCTCCCATATAAATCGATCTCTATATTTTACTTCTTGAGCCCCAATGGGCGCAATTCTTATTCGAATTGGCTGACATTTTACACAGGTCTCCAACATATAATTTAATTGTGGTCCAAACCGGACCATATTTTGATATCGCTCTAATAGCAGAGCAAATCTATTCTTATATCTTTTTTTTGCCTAAGAAGATATGCCGGGAAAAGAACTCGACAAATGCGATCCATGGTGGAGGGTATATAAGTTTCGGCCCGGCCGAACTTAGCACGCTTTTACTTGTTTTAATTTATTTATTAGCTGAAATATTAGCCAAACCAGACCTTATTTGACTAATAGACTACATATCAATATTATACATATTTTTTATCCACCACCATGGGATATGGGTATACTAATCTAGTCATTTCGTTTAAAACACATCGAAATATTGGTCTGGGGCCGCATAAAAAATAAATATATATATACATATTTGATATATTTGGCGGCCGTTTGTACGTACCTGATTGACCCGATGGAGTTCTTCATCGACAAGGGCTGCCGCCTCAGTGCATAACACACTGCTGCAACAACCTTATTTTTGATCGTCTTGACATTCCAAGATAATCTTGCGATGTCCGTCCGATTGTAGAAATCACGATAGCGGTCGATATAAAGATATCCGATTGAAATTTTGCATTGATGGAGGTCTTTGGGGACAGCAAATTGCACAAATTGGTTCAGATTTGGATATAGCTCCCATACACAGAAAAAAATGACAAGTAAAAATGTGTTAAATTCGGCCGGGCCGAATCTTGGGAACCAGCCACCATGGATTCTTCAAAAAATTCCGACAAATGAATTCGGTTGAAGACATACGAGTCTGATCAAAAAATAAACGTTATTTTAAATTTTTTCAAAAAGTATTTATTTATTTATCTTGCCCCTTTCAAAGTAATCCCCTCAGACATTTTTTCCAATTTTTTTCCGAATAGTAAAAAATCGAAGAGCACATCAAAATACGACAAACCTTTTTATCTCTCAACAAGTAAAACCGTGCTAAGTTCGGCCAGGCCGAATCTTCACACTTCGTCGAATCCTGAAAAAGACCCGAGACACCTACCATCTCTTTGTTGACTACAAAGCCGCTTTTGATAGCCCTATACGATCAAAGGTATTTCAAGCCATGTCTGAGTTTGGTATCCCTGCAAAATCAATAAGACTCTTCTGGCACACTACTCACAAGACGAACACATGCTACTCGCCTATGCCGACGACATCGATATCATGTCTCGGCCACAGGAATGGAAATGTCAGTCAGTGAAAATGGGTCTGGCAGTAAATGGAGATAAAACGAAATGGCTGAAGAAAGTTGGTATAGTCGGCAAGTATATCTACCGACGCACTGCCGACCTAAACAAATAACACCAGTTTTGAGATTAAGCGAAGAATAATACAGGCAAAAAGATGCTAAGCAGTTTCGACAAACGAAGATCACACTATATAAGACACTGATACTAGCAGATGAGGCAGTGCTCGGATTGTTTGAGAGAAAGAGGAAGAAATTCGTAAAATTTATGGGTCAGTTTGCATTGATGGAGAGTAACGGCGTCGTATGAACTACAAACTGTATGAGCTACATGACGACGTTAGAATAGTTACACGTATCATAAAACATCGGTTGCGTTGGTTAGGTCATGTTGTCAGAATGAACGAAGAGTTTCCAGCAAATAAGGTTTTGAAGGCGATCACGATGATGCACCCAAATTGGGACGGCGAAGGGGCCGATTGGAAGATCAAGTTGTGAGAGGCTCCCCGAAACTAGGTGTCAGAAATTATAAAAGAAGCGCAGAAGACCGAAGCGCTGGGAACGCTATTCTACGTTCGGCTAATGGGACAAATGTTCTGTCATAGCCTATTATAGTAAAATAAAATTTTTAAATGGGAGTTTTATCTTATCACTAGCTAACCCGGGCCCGCTCCGCTGCGCCTTCTTTTACTTTATATGGAACAAAAGTTCCCTTGGAATATTTAATTTCGAAAATTAAAGAGCTTTTAGTGAAATACCATGCTACGAATATAAATAGTATATCGCTTGACTAATTGTTTAACGATATACGTGCCTTTATCTGAATCCAATATGATATTTATTGGTCTACGAATTTAAGTTTGGATGCAACGTGTACTCCATTCTTAAGATTTGGGGGTGAGTTGGTCGCCCAGGCACTTGGCCCTGAAAGAATATCAGCATCGTGCTCTTCTTTCAAAAACCATTTATTTAAACCCCATATTGCCATTGGTTTAGGGGAGTTTACACGATGAGGCGTCCCCCAAACACATGGCCCAAAATAGGTTATCAAATTCGTTTTCTAATCTTAAATACCACATATTGGAATGGTCGACAAATTGGTAAATTGTCGTGTTCCACTCTAAAAACCCTCTTATTTGAGCCTCATATTGCAAAAGTCAAACAATTTCAGTTGAAGACTGCCAGATGACGCTAATTTAAATGTTAGTGCTACTCGCTTAGAGTGGATCATATAGTGAATGACTATTCATAGACAACCACCATACCATATGACTACTTATTAAATAGTCATCATTTAGTCTTTTTTATACCCACCACCGAAGGATGGGGGTATATTCATTTTGTCATTCCGTTTGCAACATATCGAAATATCCATTTCCGACCCTATACAACATATATATTCTTGACCTGCGTAAAAGTCTGTCCATCTGTCTGTTGAAATCACGCTACAATCTTTAAAAATTGAGATATTGAGCTGAAACTTTGCACAGATTCTTTTTTTTTTTTTTGTCCATAAGCAGATTAAGTTCGAAGATGGGCTATATCGGACTATAACTTGATATACCCCCCCATATAGGCCTATCCCCTGATTTGGGGTTTTAGGCCCATAAAAGCCACATTTATTAACCGATTTTGCTGAAATTTGGGACAGTGAGTTGTGTTAGGCCCTTCGACTTCCTTCGTTAATTCGGCCTAGATCGGTTCAGATTTGGTTGTAGCTGCCATATAGATCGATCCTCCGATTTAGGGTCTTGGGCCCTTAAAAGCCACATTTATTATCCGATTTTGATGAAATTTGGGACAGTGGGTTGTGTTAGGCCCTTTGACATTCTTCGTCAATTTGGCCCAGATCGGTTCAGATTTGGATACAGCTGCCATATAGACAAATCCGCCGATTTTGTGCAATATCGCACAGATCGGTTCAGATTTGGATATAGCTGCCGTATAGATTGATCTCTGAATTTAAGGTTTTGGAACCATAAAAGGCGCATTTATTACCCGATGTTGCTGAAATTTGATACAGTGAGTTTAGGAAGGCTTTTCGACGTCCTTCTTCAATTTGGCCCAGATCGGGCAAGATTTGAATGTAGCTGCCATATAGATTGATATCTCCGTTTAAGATATTGGGCCCATAAACGACTTATTTATTGTCCGATTTCGCCGAAATTTGGGACAGTGCTTTGTGTTAGGCAATTCGACATTTTTCTGCAACTTGGCCCAAATCGGTCCAGATTTGAATATAAGTGCCATGTAGACCGATATCTAGATTTAAAGTCTTGGCCCCATAACAGGCGCATTTACAATCCGATTTCACTGAAATTTGACACAGTAAATTATGTTTGGCTTTTCGACATCCGTGTCGTATATGGTTCATAACGGTTTATTTTTAGATATAGCTACTAAAAAGATAAATATTTTGTTATGCACAATTTAATGACCTGTACTTATTTGTATTTGATCCGATTTGAATGAATTTTTGCACGAAGTATTTTGTTATGATATCCAACAACTATGCCAAGTATGATTTAAATCGGTTCATAACCTGATATAGCTGTCATATAAACAGATGTGGGGACTTGACTTCTTGATCTTCTAGAGGACGCAATTTCTATCCGATTTGGCTGAAATTTTACATAACGTATTTTATTTTTACTTTCAACAATTGTGTCAAATAAGGTTTAAATCGGTTCATAACCTGATATTGCTGCCATATAAACCGATCCGGGATCTTGACTCCTTGAGGTCGCAATTATTATCCGATTTGCCTGAAATTTTGTACGACGGATCCTCTCATGACCATCAACATACGTATTTATTATGGTCTGAATCGTTCTATAGCCCGATACAGCTCCCATATAAATCGATCTCTCTATTTTACTTCTTGAGCCCCCAAAAGGCGCAATTCTTATTCGAATTGACTGACATTTTACACAGGTCTCCAACATATAATTTAATTGTGGTCCAAATCGGACCATGTCATGATATCGCTCTAATAGCAGAGCAAATCTTTTCTAATATCCTTTTTTGCCTAAGAAGAGATGTCGGGAAAGAAATCGACAAATACGATCCATGGTGGAGGGTATTTAAGATTCGGCCCGGCCGAACTTAGCACGCTTATACTTGTTATATATATAGATGATTAAGCTAAATTTGTTTATTTTCTCGTCAGCATTTATTAATCGTTGTATTGTTTCTTTGTCATGGAACGGCTCATATGTGTGCATATATAGGAACAAGTGGACACAAACAGGAATCACGGTAGTTATCGGTAGAATCCAAACAGAACAAACTGCGGCTTTTTTATTAAAACAAAAGAAAAAGTTTAAATTGCAAATTGGACTCACATACAGCTAAAACAAACGGGCTAAGAAAAACGAGACGTGAAACCAATCACACCATAACTAAACGGCCGACGACCGACATTAATAAAACAATGGTGTTTAAACTTTCAGAATCTGAAACATACCAAACGAAGAACATAAAAAGGAACACATATTGCGTACGCAACTGCAAATTTAAGTATTGCTCACACAGAAAAAAGGAAGGTAGAATATACCTTCAAAGTGAAGGCAGATATGCGCTCAAAACAGGTACTGTTACATGCTGTCGTTATCTTTTCAGATTAAATACTACCACGACGCACTTGCACGCATGCGCGACGAACATAATCGAAAAAACAACCAATAAAGGTGGTGATGATGATAAAAGCGGTGGTGAACACGACAAAAAGTGGAATTTTGATTCCCATCGTAGTAGCGATGTGCAGTGGGAATGGGGGGCGGAAGGAGATAGGACCTGTGAAAAACAAAATCAACCCTAAACTACTATTTATTGGGATATGCCACACATGTCGTTGATGACGCGTTGTCGATACGCAAAAGCTAGTGACGTCGAAGCCTTTTGATTTATTTTGCTTCCAAATGCACATAAATAATAAGAATTATGCGGCGAGATTTTAATAATAAAGCAGAGAACACGGGGAAGGCATAAAAGCGTATGGTTTACACTATTCCAATGCGACTACTGCGAACCAATACACGGTTTACTGCCTCAAGACCATCAATTGCTTTTGGAAAAACTACAATCGAATTTCATGGGGGTAATAATAGCGATGGTGATACAACTCTTCAACTATAGAAAGGAAAATCCAAATTCATGAATAGCGACAATGTTCGCTGCATCCGGCTTTTGCGATGAATGCATCTCCAACGCACAACGATCAGACCGACGCACAACGTTCAGAAAAAAAAAAAACACAAACGTATCTGACGTCACAACTGAATATGTTTCAAGGATTTGTATAAAAAGACTTAAGTTCCGTAATGTTACCATTATCAGATATAAAGAGTGAATTTTAAAGATCTATAGGAAAGTTTTTCAAAAAAAAAAAATAAATAAATAAATAAAAATGTAGAAAAATTCATGAAATCTTTATTTGAGTCGTTAGTACGGTCAATATAACCGCTTGAAATTTTGCACAAATACTTCTTATTAGTGCAGGTCGGTTGGGATTGTAAATGGGCTATATCGGTCCACGTTTGGATATAGCTGCCATATAAAAAGATCTGGGATCTTGGCTTCTTAAGCCGCTAGAATGCACAATTCTTATCCGATTTGGCTGAAATTTTGCATGAGGTGTTTTGTTATGACTTCCAACAACTATGTTAAGAATGGTTCAAATCGGCTCATAACCTGATATAGCTGTCATATAAACCGATCTGTGGTCTTAAGTTCTTGAGCGTCTAAAGTGCGCAATTCTTATCCGATTAGAATGAAATTTTGCACGACGTGTTTTGTTATGACTTCCAACAACTGTGTTAAAAATGATTCAAATTGGTTCTTAACCTGATATAGCTGTCATATAAACCGATCTGTGGTTTTATCTTCTTGAGCCACTAGAGGACGCAATTATTATCCGATTTGGCTGAAATTTTGCATGAGGTGTTTTGTTAAGACTTTCAGCAACTGCGCTAAGAGTAGTTAAAATCGATCGATAACCTGATATTCAATATTCTATTATCCTTTTTTGCCTAAAAAGAGATACCGCGGAAAGAGCTCAACAAATGCGATCCATGGTGGAGGGTATATAAGATTCGGTCCGGCCGAACTTAGCACGCTTTTACTTGTCAAGTTTCAATTCGCTCGAAACATTTTTTTAAAATCAAAAGAATTAATGGCGGACCTAGCCGACATATGCGACAGATGCCATACTCCACTATGGGTCAAAATGCATTATGTTAGGTTAGGTAAGGTTTAAGTGACAGTCTGTCATCAGACTCACTTAGACGTTTTTGTCCATTGCTACACCACAGGAATAGGAGAAGGAACATTCCTTCTAGTAGCTCTTACCATTGAACCAGCCAGATTGCTTTAAAAAGCCCAACAACTTACGAATGTTCACATCCGCTAAATCAGACATGTTCTCAAGAATGGTAAAGCGGTAGACCTCTTCAAGTCTAGACTAGACCACATAATTTTGGAATTCCCACAACACCCCTTTTGTGAGCATCTATCATCCGTTGCCCTTCGGGATTGATCCTGAAGACTTAGCTAATATGTCACTAGTGGCATACCAATAGATTCCAGTCTACCTGGAATGTGTTAATAAGTTCCCAGTCCCACAAGCTCGTTCGCTCTACAATTCCTAGGGATATCTCTATGGATCGGCACCCAGAACAGGTGAATTTTGAACAGCTCAGCCATTTCATTGACAGATTTGAGACATTCGAGGGCTGTTTGTGAGATCAGAAATACATTATCCATGGGTGTAATGGCTACTTGGCTGTCTAAGAAGATATTTATGCAAAATTTCGTTATGAAATTGCATCTTAGTCATTCCACCACTTCTTAAATTGCGAGAATCTCCGCTCGTTACACACTGTAGTGGTCGGGTAACATTCTTGATATACAATACAAGTTCATTACAGTACACCCCAATGCCAACCTGGTCGTCCAGTTTGGAATCATCCCTATAGAAGCCTATGTAACTTCTATTTCCAGATATAGTGTATTTCCAATGCGTTCTGTCAGAAATAGGTTACATACCTTTTTTCAAAGCAGTGGCTCAGGCAATGTGTAATCTCCACAGCCTGGGATATCAGGCATTATGTCAAAGATAACACAGTGTCCGTATGTGCCGCATGACCAAATGGAAAAATCCCTAAGCCTCACGGCAGTGGTCTCATCAATTTGTCTCGCCACAATATTCAAAGGCATTATGTGTGCCATTAAATTCAGTGCATCAGATGGTGTCGTCCTCAGTGCGGCTGTTATGTACAAACAAACAATTTGGATCCGGCTCCTGGATCCTTATAGGTCTGACAACTGCATTATACACAAGTACATGACATTCGGTTTAGATCCATTCTTGCCCTTTCCAAAATGTTGGATTTAAAGTTCAATTCCGTGTCCAGCAAAATACCTAGGTAAATATCTAGGTATTTTGCCCTTTCAGTAAATGGAACATTCTTTCCTCCCAAGGAGACAGGGGCCACTAAAGATAACATGCATCTTCTGCTGAAAAGAACTTCTTCTGTCTTGCACAGATTTACGCTTAGATCACTTTCGGTCGCACGTAGGACTTCTTGAAGTATATCTCTAAGAGTGCTGGGAAACTTTCCCTTACTACAATTGTTACCTTTTTTGTTAGAGAATTTATTGTTAAAGGCTATATTGCGAAGTGGGGGAGACAGTTCATCTCCTTGAGGTGTTCCTCTGCTGATCTATCTTTTCAGATCTACAGATCCCAAGCCTGCCGTAATGCATCTTTTACTTTTAAGTTATTAATAAACTATCTTACAGTAGTGTTGATGCCTAGAAACTCCCGCTCATTCATAATTGATGTTGGTTTTATTGAAAGCACCCTCAATGCTACCATTGCATACTTCTTGACAGCGAGAGAACCCTCTATGAAGGCGAGATAGGCGATCTCCAGGGATCTTTGCCCTGATATATGTTTCCATTAACCTCTCTAGAGTCTTCAGTATAAAGAATAACAAATTATTAGGACGAATATCCTTCGCCTTCGTGTGGTTAGGTTTTCCTGCTTTTGGAATGAGAATGACCTTTGCGTCTCTCCATCTAACAGGTATATACGACATGCAAGCAGAGTATATCTCCCTAAGCCAAGAACCAGTCTGTCGGATACGACTTATAATTCAATAGGACAGACATCATCAGGCCCGGACGACTTAAAGGAGTCGAAATTTTTGCCTAAAATATTTTCGACATAGGCACTATTTCCTCCAAAAACCTCCGACAAATTCATACCTACGACAACTTCTTCTAGCGCCACGTTGTCCGTTGGAGAGTTGTCCGGGTAATGAGCATCAACGAGTAGTTATAGTGTTTATGTTAAGAGTTAATGTTTCCTCCCTAGACATCGTCCATACATTTTCCGACTTCATTCATTCTCTGAATGTATCCCACCATAATAGCCCTCGAGGAGAGGATCTTCCATAGCCTAGAGGCCTCAGATGTATCTTCCATGGAGCTGCAGAATTTGTCCAGAGCCTTTCTCAGCTCGTCCTTGTATTTTCTTAGCTCAGCCTTATTGACGTTCGGTTAACTTTCTCGTTCTGACGAGTCCAAGTTCTTCAGTATACTCCCCAAAGCTCACCTGGCCATCTAGTTTGGAACCATCCCTATAGAAGTATATGTAACTTCTATTGATATTGTAGTTCCAGTGGGTTCTATCAGGAATAATGGTAAAGAACTTTTTATGAAAACGTACAGTGTGGATTAACATTGCCTGAGCATGACCAAAGGGAAAGCACCATTTGCCTCACAACAGTGGTTTCAGCAATTTGTGAAGTCACAATGTCCAAAGGCATAAGGTGTAGCATTAAATTCAGTGCATCAGATGGTGTCGTTCTCAGTGCGGCTGTGATGAACAAACAAGCCATCCATCAAATTACAACACCATACTGCATTATACTATGGGTCAAAATGCATTATGTTAGGTTAGGTAAGGTTTAAGTGACAGTCTGTCATCAGACTCACTTAGACGTTTTTGTCCATTGCTACACCACAGGAATAGGAGAAGGAACATTCCTTCTAGTAGCTCTTACCATTGAACCAGCCAGATTGCTTTAAAAAGCCCAACAACTTACGAATGTTCACATCCGCTAAATCAGACATGTTCTCAAGAATGGTAAAGCGGTAGACCTCTTCAAGTCTAGACTAGACCACATAATTTTGGAATTCCCACAACACCCCTTTTGTGAGCATCTATCATCCGTTGCCCTTCGGGATTGATCCTGAAGACTTAGCTAATATGTCACTAGTGGCATACCAATAGATTCCAGTCTACCTGGAATGTGTTAATAAGTTCCCAGTCCCACAAGCTCGTTCGCTCTACAATTCCTAGGGATATCTCTATGGATCGGCACCCAGAACAGGTGAATTTTGAACAGCTCAGCCATTTCATTGACAGATTTGAGACATTCGAGGGCTGTTTGTGAGATCAGAAATACATTATCCATGGGTGTAATGGCTACTTGGCTGTCTAAGAAGATATTTATGCAAAATTTCGTTATGAAATTGCATCTTAGTCATTCCACCACTTCTTAAATTGCGAGAATCTCCGCTCGTTACACACTGTAGTGGTCGGGTAACATTCTTGATATACAATACAAGTTCATTACAGTACACCCCAATGCCAACCTGGTCGTCCAGTTTGGAATCATCCCTATAGAAGCCTATGTAACTTCTATTTCCAGATATAGTGTATTTCCAATGCGTTCTGTCAGAAATAGGTTACATACCTTTTTTCAAAGCAGTGGCTCAGGCAATGTGTAATCTCCACTGCCTGGGATATCAGGCATTATGTCAAAGATAACACAGTGTCCGTATGTGCCGCATGACCAAATGGAAAAATCCCTAAGCCTCACGGCAGTGGTCTCATCAATTTGTCTCGCCACAATATTCAAAGGCATTATGTGTGCCATTAAATTCAGTGCATCAGATGGTGTCGTCCTCAGTGCGGCTGTTATGTACAAACAAACAATTTGGATCCGGCTCCTGGATCCTTATAGGTCTGACAACTGCATTATACACAAGTACATGACATTCGGTTTAGATCCATTCTTGCCCTTTCCAAAATGTTGGATTTAAAGTTCAATTCCGTGTCCAGCAAAATACCTAGGTAAATATCTAGGTATTTTGCCCTTTCAGTAAATGGAACATTCTTTCCTCCCAAGGAGACAGGGGCCACTAAAGATAACATGCATCTTCTGCTGAAAAGAACTTCTTCTGTCTTGCACAGATTTACGCTTAGATCACTTTCGGTCGCACGTAGGACTTCTTGAAGTATATCTCTAAGAGTGCTGGGAAACTTTCCCTTACTACAATTGTTACCTTTTTTGTTAGAGAATTTATTGTTAAAGGCTATATTGCGAAGTGGGGGAGACAGTTCATCTCCTTGAGGTGTTCCTCTGCTGATCTATCTTTTCAGATCTACAGATCCCAAGCCTGCCGTAATGCATCTTTTACTTTTAAGTTATTAATAAACTATCTTACAGTAGTGTTGATGCCTAGAAACTCCCGCTCATTCATAATTGATGTTGGTTTTATTGAAAGCACCCTCAATGCTACCATTGCATACTTCTTGACAGCGAGAGAACCCTCTATGAAGGCGAGATAGGCGATCTCCAGGGATCTTTGCCCTGATATATGTTTCCATTAACCTCTCTAGAGTCTTCAGTATAAAGAATAACAAATTATTAGGACGAATATCCTTCGCCTTCGTGTGGTTAGGTTTTCCTGCTTTTGGAATGAGAATGACCTTTGCGTCTCTCCATCTAACAGGTATATACGACATGCAAGCAGAGTATATCTCCCTAAGCCAAGAACCAGTCTGTCGGATACGACTTATAATTCAATAGGACAGACATCATCAGGCCCGGACGACTTAAAGGAGTCGAAATTTTTGCCTAAAGCATTTTCGACATAGGCACTATTTCCTCCAAAAACCTCCGACAAATTCATACCTACGACAACTTCTTCTAGCGCCACGTTGTCCGTTGGAGAGTTGTCCGGGTAATGAGCATCAACGAGTAGTTATAGTGTTTATGTTAAGAGTTAATGTTTCCTCCCTAGACATCGTCCATACATTTTCCGACTTCATTCATTCTCTGAATGTATCCCACCGTAATAGCCCTCGAGGAGAGGATCTTCCATAGCCTAGAGGCCTCAGATGTATCTTCCATGGAGCTGCAGAATTTGTCCAGAGCCTTTCTCAGCTCGTCCTTGTATTTTCTTAGCTCAGCCTTATTGACGTTCGGTTAACTTTCTCGTTCTGACGAGTCCAAGTTCTTCAGTATACTCCCCAAAGCTCACCTGGCCATCTAGTTTGGAACCATCCCTATAGAAGTATATGTAACTTCTATTGATATTGTAGTTCCAGTGGGTTCTATCAGGAATAATGGTAAAGAACTTTTTATGAAAACGTACAGTGTGGATTAACATTGCCTGAGCATGACCAAAGGGAAAGCACCATTTGCCTCACAACAGTGGTTTCAGCAATTTGTGAAGTCACAATGTCCAAAGGCATAAGGTGTAGCATTAAATTCAGTGCATCAGATGGTGTCGTTCTCAGTGCGGCTGTGATGAACAAACAAGCCATCCATCAAATTACAACACCATACTGCATTATAGGTCTGCCAACTGATGTAGATAAAACCAGTAAGAAATGCCAAAAGTCGGGCGGTGCCGAATGTATAATACCCTACACATACACATTGTGTAAAAAGTGGGAGCTATATCTTATTCTGAACCAATTTTGACCTCGGCTGTTGTTTTTAGATGGGTTACAAAACAATCCATATCATATTTCGACCAAATATTTTCAAACTGTAATAACTACATTACATGACTACATTACTGCAAATTACCCAAATTCTGAGGCTTGCAGTAGCTCTAGGAGTGAAAATTGTTTGAAATATATATAATGTAATGTCGAGAGTTGAGATAAAACCTTTTGTGCCAAATTTCGAGAGAATCAGTTAACATATGATCACATTATAACACTATTAGTGCAAATCGGAAGAACATGTGGGAGCTATATCCAAATCTGAACCGATTATTTCCGATTTCAATAGACTTCGTTTCTAGGCGGATATACATGCCTGCACCAAATTTGAAGACGATCGGAAGTAAAATGATGCTACCTGTACTTTGTACACAAATTAAAATGGGCAGGCAGAGGGACAAAGCTAAACAGAGGGACATAGCGAAATCTGGCTCGATCGGAATACTTATACAACGGGTCCAGCTCTCTTCCTTCTGGGTATTACAAACAAATGAACTAGGTTATAATACCCTGTACGAAAGAAATGATGTAGGGTGCAGAAATACCTAATATCTGTAACCAAAGGTAATGTTTCCCTAAAAGTTAGCTCGGTTCCTCAAAATTAGGACAACAACCTTTTCGGTTCACTATGTTTATAAAAACACTTGTTGCACTGCACTGCGTGTCAATTCAAGTGCCGACCAAACAACGGAGACAATAGTTCATGCGATTATAGTGCAAAGATAAAACAAATAAAACCTCTTCATTCGTTCGCCTGTTCAACGGAACATGATCTGGAACAATAAACATGTTCATCTTACATCTGAAATTAAAGATTACAACATGCTGATGGTGCACTTTATTATGGCATTTTGCAATTGTGAGAATTTTTATCTCCATATAATTGTTGTTAAATGGTAATGCAAACAGAATTGGCCTTCAATTTTGTGGCTCTCAATAATCACCTACTGGTTATCAATTGCCATTGTCAGGTCCATGTCCAGGTTTGAGTGGACAAAAAAAAATTGTGGTCTTCATCAGTTCATGAAAGACGAAGTATCGTGTTTGTTGTGGCTGAGGCGTACAGTTGGTCAATTCTGTGTTTATGGGTTTTAATTTGCACTTTGCATAAAATAATTTAAGTTGTATGGTATTTTCGGCTTTTGTTTTTCTTTTTTCATTCCAGATGCTACACAGCATTTATTGATTTTTTTGTTCGAAACTCAGGCATTTAACTTAATAACCATACAATAGGTTTCCGATTTTTTGAACGTCCTCTTGTGTTTGTTTGTTTACACCCCATATTCATTGAACACAATTAATTTTGTCAATGGTTGTTTCCCAGTAAACATTCGCTGACTCACTTCGCGCTTTTCGAGCATTTTATTATCAATGTTGTTTCTTGCTCTTCAAAATTTCCTGATGGTGATTGCTTTTAATCATTCCATTTGTTGTAATATCAGTTATCAACAACAACGAACTGCGAGGCCTATAATTTTCAATGTGCAGCATTTTAATTGTATTTCGCCACCAGATGTTTAGTCATGTGGAAATGGCTGTAAAGGATATATCCCCTAAAATTTCAATTGGTTGGAGGCTATCATTGGTTGGAGCGCAGAGGTTAGGCGGACATCCTGACGTTGAACACCTGGGTTGTAATCCTGGCGAAAACATAATAAAAAAATTTTCAGCGGTGGTAAACCCTTCCCAATGCTGGCGACTTTTGAGGTATTGTACGATCTGATATGTCAGTCGTGTAAAAACATCTCCACAAGGGGGTCGCATTGTGGCACGCAGTTCGGACTCGGCTATAAAAAAGAGAAAAGGAGTGGAGAGTGGAATGTTCATGGGCAAATTTGCATTTGCAAATCTATTTGCTTTCGATATGAAAAACTAAATAAAATAAAATGATCATATTTAATATTGTTAAAGGTTATATTCCAAGGTGGTGACAACAGGTCTTAAGGCATCCCTCAACTGATCCATCTGTATAGATCTACAGTTCTTAAGCTCGCCGTAATACTGTTGTCAATAAGTAAGTTATTAATAAACATTATTTCGGTTGTTCTGGCTAGACTTTCCAACTCCTTCATAACTGGCGTCGGTTTTACATTATTAAAGGCATCCTCAATGCCACGAACGGCCACGAACTGTTATCGTAGTATATTTCTTGACAACGAGAGAACCTTCCATATAGCAGACTTAGTCATGAGGGACCACTTCAGCAGGTCTATCCTTTATATAGACGTGCTATTGACGAGAAATGTTCTTACTGTGATATATACTCATGATCTATTGTTGAGTCTCTAACATAAAGGATAACAGAATAATGGTATGAATAACTTTTGCTTTGATGTGGTTCGGTTTTCCTTCTTTTGGATTGAAAATAACCTTTCCTTCTCCTCACTCAATTGGTACACTGAAAAAAAGTTAGCCCAAATTTAAGATTTTTATATCCTCCACTATAGGATGGGGGTATACTAATTTCATCATTCCATTTGCAACACCTCGAAATATGCGTCTAAGACCCCACTAAGTATATATTCACGATCATCATAACAATTAAAGTTGATCTAGCGATGTCCGTCCATCTGTGTATCAAAAGCAAAGCTAGACGCTTGAAATTTTTTCATAAATACTTTTTATTAGTGTAGGTCGGTTAGGATTGTAAATGGGCCACATCGGTCAATGTTTTGATATAGCTGCCATATAAACCGATCTTGGGTCTTAACTTCTTTAGCCTCTAGAGGGCACAATTATTTTCAAATTTGGTTGAAATTTTTCATATGTCGTTTTGGAATGACTTCCAACAACTGTGAAAAGTATGGATTAGATTTCTTGAGCTTCTAGAGGGTGCAATTCTTATCCAATTTGGTTAAAATGTAGCCTAGGTCGTTTTGGTATGACACAAACTTAACGATTTATTAACCTACCATTTAAAATAAAAAATCCTTAATATGAAGGAAACTCTTTTTCACCAAAGGAAATTCTTCTTTTAAAAGTTGGAAGTTTTATCATCTTTAAATTAAGTTTGCTTATCTTTGGATCGAATCTTTAAAATGAGGACAACAATTTTTTCAGTGTATAAACGATATGCTGCTACAAGCAAATCAACATGTCAATAGGTAAAGCTGCCTAAGGCAGGAGTCAGTTGTGGCAATGTGTTAACTGGGCCTGGCGATTAAAATGAGTGAGAATTTCTTCCGATGTTCGATGCAGAGTTTCCCTGTTAACCCCAAGCTCAGAACATTATTTTTTTGGATAATTCTGTTGGATTCTGTTGTTTGAGCTATAACAAGTTATGGCCCACTTCGGACAATATTTCGATTAAATGTTGGAGACCATAGTAGATAAGAATTGCGTCCTTTAGGGGCTTAAACAGTCAAATAGGAAATTGGCTTATACGGGAGCTGTATTAGGTTATAGACCGATTCAGACCATATTAGTCATGAAAGAAGCCGTTGTACAAAATGCTTCAAGCTATCACTAGCCGAACCGATTTTACATAAGTGAGCTCGTAGTCCTATGTGTCCTGTTACGATACCAATAGCTATACTGACCTCCTTCTTGCTTCCTTTCAGTAATAGCCTCGTCTTCTCACGATCTGGATCCCCCATAGGATTTTCACCGTCCTACCGACCGTTTCGCTGTTCCACAATGTTGCATTTGCATTCGTCGCACACTCCCTTAACTCGGACTCCCTTAACTCGTCGACCCGAAAGGCTTCGGGTTAACCAAATTCATTGACGGCAGTCCTCTGGCCTTCACCGCTAAATCGTCTGCCATTTTATTTCTCCTTACTCCGTTATGGCTCGGCACCCAAACGATGCGGATTTTGCCATCCACAGAGAAGGCGTTAATCTTCTTCTTATACTGCAAGACTGTTTGTGACCTTACCGTCCTGCTTGTTATTACCCTTATTGCAATTTACTGTCGGTAAAGATGTTCACATTCGACGTCCTCGCGTTAGCACCACACCACTTCACGCATTCCGTGATCGCCTGGATCTCCGCCTGCAGGACCGTATTATGGTCAGGCAGTCTAAAACAGATCTCAGTCCCTGGGTCTCAATGTAAACCCCCAGGCCCACTCTGTCCTATAGATATATAAAGGGTGATTTTTTTGAGGTTAGGATTTTCATGCATTAGTATTTGACAGATCACGTGGGATTTCAGACATGGTGCCAAAGAGAAAGATGCTCAGTATGCTTTGACATTTCATCATGAATAGACTTACTAACGAGCAACGCTTGCAAATCATTGAATTTTATTACCAAAATCAGTGTTCGGTTCGAAATGTGTTCATTCACCGTAACGTTGCGTCCAACAGCATCTTTGAAAAAATACGGTCCAATGATTCCACCAGCGTACAAACCACACCAAACAGTGCATTTTTCGGGATGCATGGGCAGTTCTTGAACGGCTTCTGGTTGCTCTTCACTCCAAATGCGGCAATTTTGCTTATTTACGTAGCCATTCAACCAGAAATGAGCCTCATCGCTGAACAAAATTTGTCAAAATTTGAACACATTTCGAACCGAACACTGATTTTGGTAATAAAATTCAATGATTTGCAAGCGTTGCTCGTTAGTAAGTCTATTCATGATGAAATGTCAAAGCATACTGAGCATCTTTCTCTTTGACACCATGTCTGAAATCCCACGTGATCTGTCAAATACTAATGCATGAAAATCCTAACCTCAAAAAAATCAACCTTTATAACGCACTCGCGAAAATATGAACACGCTATCACACATATATTTTTTTAATTTAATGATTTTTTTTAATTCAATAAACAGTATATAGAAAATGTACATAGGAAACACTTATTTTTTGGTAAAAAAAAGTTGTTAAAGGGGAACTAGATGCCATTTGCAAATATAAACAATCATATTATCGCGAGAGCACGGTATTTGTTGGGAATATTAGGCGTAGCCTTGTATGAAGAAGATAACGGTGATTTCAGATATATACAACTATGTCCCATCAAACTAGCTTTGTTTAACAAAGCTAGTTTGATGCGGGACTTATTATCAATATTATATGCTTAGCAAGTCCACTTAAAACAAAACTGTGAAATTGGTTAACCATCTCAAAATGAACGTTCATATATCACAACACATTTGTTGTCCATCGCCTTCATTATGCATATATAGCATATTGATAGTTAATATGGTATGAATCAGAGAGTGAAGATGTTTAATTGTGACTTCATTCAATTCTGTGTAAAATTTTAGACATTGAGTAAGGTTTTCGGTTTATTCCCCATTTTTTACCATTTATATCCATTGTCATTAAAGAGAAATTATGAATCAGTCCACGGATGGTTTTGGTATTATACAAAAACAATACAATTAAAATAAAAAACTCATTGATTTTTTTACCACGTACCATGTTTGCACCTATCTTGAGTACATGACCAAGAGGTACAACGAGTTGTATCCTTTTTTAATATATATCAACAAATTGTGATGATATTTCATGATTCATATTTCTGACTAAATTGTAAATAGGCTGATTGAAACAAAATAACATGATTTCGAGGAACATGACACCCTCCTTTGTGATAGTAAATTTCAGAAATATTTTTAATGCTACACTAAGAAAAAAAAGTGATCGCAATATAAAACAAGTAAAAGCGTGCTAAGTTCGGCCGGGCCGTATCTTATATACCCTCCACCATGGATAGCATTTGTCGAGTTCTTTTCCCGGCATCTATTCTTAGGAAAAAAAGCAAATAAGAAAATATTTGCTCTGCTATTAGAGTGCTATCAAGATATGGTCCGGTTTGGACCACAATTAAATTATATGTTGGAGTCCTGTGTAAAATGTCAGCCAATTCGATTAAGAATTGCGCCCTTTGGGGGCTCAAGAAGTAAAATAGAGAGATCGATTTATATGGGAGCTGTATCGGGCTATAGACCGATTCAGACCATAATAAACACGTATGTTGATGGTCATAAGAGGATCCGTCGAACAAAATTTCAGGCAAATCGGATAATAATTACGACCTTTAGAAGCTCAAGAAGTCAAGATCCCAGATCGGTTTATACGGCAGCTATATCAGGTTATGAACCGATTTGAACCTTTTTTGACACAGTAATTGAAAGTAAAAATTCAAGAATTCAAGTCCCCAGATCTGTTTATATGAGAGCTATATCAGGTTATGAACCGATTTGAGCCATACTTGGCACAGTGGTTGGATATCATAACAAAATACTTCGTGAAAAAATTCATTCAAATCGGATAAGAATTGCGCCCTCTAGAGGCTCAAGAAGTCAAGACCCCAGATCGGTTTATATGACAGCTATATCAGGTTATTGACCGATTTGAACCATACTTGGCACAGTTGTTGGATATCATAACAAAACACGTCGTGCAAAATTTCATTCCAGTCGGATAAGAATTGCGGACTCTAGAGGCTCAAGAAGTCAAGACCCAAGATCGGTTTATATGACAGCTATATCAGGTTATGAACCGATTTGAACCATACTTGGCACAGTTGTTGGATATCATAACAAAACCCGTCGTGCAAAATTTCATCCCAATCGGATAAAAATTGCGCACTCTAGAGGCTCAAAAGTCAAGACCCAAGATCGGTTTATATGGCAGCTATATCAAAACATGGACCGATATGGCCCATTTACAATACCAACCGACCTACACTAATAAGAAGTATTTGTGCAAAATTTCAAGCGGCTAGCTTTACTCCTTCGGAAGTTAGCGTGCTTTCAACAGACAGACGGACGGACGGACAGACGGACGGACATGGCTAGATCGACATAAAATGTCGCGACGATACTTTATGGGGTCTCAGATGAATATTTCGAGTAGTTACAAACAGAATGACGAAATTAGTATACCCCCCATCCTATGGTGGAGGATATAAAATGTATAAAACAGCTGGAAAAAATGTTTACATTAACAATCCCAAATGTTCTGAAAATAAGCGTTCTTTTGGCAGACGGACGAAAGACTTAATCGGCATAAATTGTCATAGATATTAAGAATATTATGATATGATATATTTTATTTTTATGTATGCTTAAGACCAATATTTTGAGGTGTTACTAAGTGAATGACCTCTAGAGAAGGGTATAAAAAGATTTCCAAACTAATGAATAATAGGCTAAACAAGTTAAAAGGCTTTAAGTTCGGCCGGGTCGAACTTTGGATACCCACCACCTCGGGTATATATGTAAACTACCTTTCGTCATAATACGGTGATGCATTATATCGAATTATGGTCCGATTGGACCAAATTCGGCAAATTCGACATTGAGTGGTCGATTAAATACATGTCAATTTTCTATTTTGGTTCAAAATTAGTATTTTTGGGATCTATATCCAAAAATATGGACCGATCTAAACCATATAGGACACGAATGTCGAAAAACCTAACATACGTCACTGTGTCAAACTTCAGCGAAATCGGACAATAAATGAGCCCAAGGCCTTAAATCGAGAGATTGGTCGAATTGAAGAAGGATGTCGAGGTTTCTAACACAACTCACTATCCCAAAATGTCGGCGAAATCGGACAATTAATGCGCCTTTTATGGGCCCAAGACTTTGAATCAAGAGATCGGTCTATATGGCAGCTATATCGAAATCTGGACAGTTCTGGGCCATATTTAAATAGTATGTCGAAGGATCTAACACAACACACTGTCCCAAATTTCGGCGAAATCAGAAAATAAATGCTCCTTTTATTGACCCAAAACCATAAATCGAGACATCGGTCTATATGACAGCTATATACAAATCAGGACCGATCTGAGCCAAATTGAAGTAGGATTTTGAACTTAATCTGCCCACAAAAAAAAAAAGAAAATATATAAAGTTTCAGCTTAATATCTCTATTTTTAAAGACTGTAGCGTGATTTCAACAGAAGGACGGATGAACATGGCTAGATCGTTTTAGATTTTTACGCCGATCAATAATATATATACTTTATAGGGTCGGAAATAGATGTTTCGATGTGTTGCAAACGGATTGACAAAATGAACATCCTCCCATCCTTCGGTGGTGGGTAAAATAACTATGTGATATTATCTTTAAACTCAATTTACTGTGTACTGACGGACGCAACTCTCGGATTTGAATTTCGGACGCTGACTTATTTTTAATTGTTCATTCTGTTTTGGCCTTAAACCCCATAACTTTTGACAAAAATCGGATAACAAAATATGGAGCATCTAATTTAATGTTAATTTTGTAAGCAATCTGAATCTGATTATAAGAAAAAATAATTTTCATCAATAAAGCAAAGGTCAGCCTACAAAATTCGTAAAGACGTTTAAACATCACCGGAAGAATTTTTCTCCTTAAACGAACAATTTGCGAATAAAATTAAAGGAGATGTTTTAAACATTTTATACATGTCTTATAGTAGACAATTGTAAAGGTATTTCAGAGCACTATTTCAATAAGACATGTGTGCGGAAAAATTTCGAGCATGAATTATATATTAGGGGTAAAATAAAAAAACAATAAATACTAGACTAAATAAAGTAAAAGCGTTCTACGTGCGGCCGGGCCGAATCTTAGGAACCCACCACCTAAAAATTAATACAAACTAAATTTAGTTGAAGGGCATAATTTTATTCTACATACCAAATTTCTGTCAAACCAGCAAAAATAAAAGCTTCTAAGAATCAAACAAGGATGATCGAGAGACCGGTTTACGTGAAAGCTATATCAGATTAAAGACTGTTTTGGACCATATTTGGCACAGTTGTTGGAAGTCGTAATAGAACACCGCTTGCAAAATTTAAGAAAAATAGGACAAAAATTTATATGGGTGCTATATCAGGTTATAAACCGATTTAAACCAGTGGCTCAAGAAATGAAATCGGGAGATGGGTTTATATGGGAGTTAAATCAGGTTCTTGACCGATTTAGACCGTAATTCGTAAAGTTGTTAGGAGTTATAATACAACACTACATGCAAAATTCAACTAAATCGTACAAAAATTGCGGCTTCCAGGGGGTCAACAAGTCAAATCGGGAGATCGGTTTATATGGGAGCTATATCCCCAACAACTTTCATTAAATAGAAGTATCTGTGCAAAATTTCAAGCGGCTGGCTTTTCGCGTTCGACATTCTAACGTGATTTCGACAGACGGACGGACATGGCTACATCATATCAGAATGTCGAGACGATCCAGAAAACATGTACTTTATCTGGTCGTATATCAATATTTCAAGGTGTTACCAACGGAATGACTAAATTAAATTAGTATAAAAAAGTGTTACTTTGAGGAACTATAAATTCGGGACGTAAATTGATATATTGATGCCTTATTCGAAGTTTGAAGAAAAAGCTTTGATTGAAATAATAAAAAATAATATTTGTATCAATATGTTATGCAAAGCGCTCTAAAAGGCCTAGATAAGGTACAAGCGATGGAAAAATTTGCCTCTTTAGTAAAACAGCTGTTTCTCACACGATTTGTTTAGTTTCGATATCACATCATTATTTTAGATTTGTTGTTGTTTCTTATCAATATTTTAAAATGTGGACCTCGTTAAGATATTCATAAATGCCACCTGCATTAGTGACGGGGAACCACAAAAAACCATGAAAATGCGGTAGTGGCTAGGATTAAATTTACACTTTGGAATTTTTACGATCCTAGAAAGAACAAACAAGTAAAAGCGTGCTAAGTTCGGCCGGGCCGAATCTTATATACCCTCCACCATGGATCGCATTTGTCGAGTTCTTTTCCCGGCATCTCTTCTTAAGCAAAAAAGGATATAAGAAAAGAGTTGCTCTGCTATTAAAACGATATCAAGATATGGTCCGGTTCGGACCACAATTAAATTATATGTTGGAGACCTGTGTAAAATTTCAGCCAATTCGTATAAGAATTGCGCCCATTGGGGCTCACGAAGCAAAATAGAGAGAACGATTTATATGGGATCTGTATCGGGCTATAGACCGATTCAGACCATAATAAACACGTTTGTTGATGGTCATGAGAGGATCCGTCGTACAAAATTTCAGGCATATCGGATAATAATTGCGACTTCTAGGGGTCAAGAAGTCAAGATCCCAGATCGGTTTATATGGCAGCTATATCAGGTTATGAACCGATTTGAACCTTATTTGACACAGTTGTTGAAAGTAAAAATAAAATACGTCATGCAAATCGGATAGGAATTGCGCCCTCTAGAAGCTCAAGAAGTCAAATCCCCAGATGTGTTTATATGACAGCTATATCAGGTTATGGACCGATTTCAACCATACTTGGCACAGTTGTTGGATATCATAACGAAGTATTTGGTGCAAAAATTCATTCCAATCGGATAAGAATTGCGCACTCTAGAGGCTCAAGAAGTCAAGACCCAAGATCGGTTTTTATGGCAGTTATATCAGGTTATGGACCGATTTGAACCATACTTGGCGCAGTTGTTGGATATCATAACAAAACACGTTGTGCAAAATTTCATTCTGATCGGATAAGAATTGCGCACTCTAGAGGCTAAAGAAGTCAATACCCAAGATCGGTTTATATGGCAGCTATATCAGGTTATGGACCGATTTGAACCATACTTGGCACAGTTGTTGGACATCATAACAAAACACGTCGTGCAAAGATTCATTCTAATCGGATAAGAATTGCGCACTCTAGAGGCTCAAGAAGTCAAGACCCAAGATCGGTTTATATGGCAGCTATATCAGGTTATGGACCGATTTGAACCATACTTGGCACGGTTGTTGGATATCATAACAAAACACGTCGTGCAAAATTTCATTCCAATCGGATAAGAATTGCGCACGCTAGAGGCTAAAGAAGTCAATACCCAAGATCGGTTTATATGGCAGCTATATCAGGTTATGGACCGATTTGAACCATACTTGGCACAGTTTTTGGATATCACAAAAAAACAGGTCGTACAAAATTTCATCCTAATCGGATAAGAATTGCGCACTCTAGAGGCTCAAGAAGTCAAGACACAAGATCGGTTTATATGGCAGCTATATCAAAACATGGACCGATATGGCCCATTTACAATACCAACCGACCTACACTAATAAGAAGTATTTGTGCAAAATTTCAAGCGGCTAGCTTTACTCCTTCGGAAGTTAGCGTGCTTTCGACAGACAGACAGACGGACGGACGGACGGACGGACATGGCTAGATCGACATAAAATGTCACGACGATCAAGAATATATATACTTTATGGGGTCTCAGACGAATATTTCGAGTAGTTACAAACAGAATGACGAAATGAGTATACCCCCCATCTTATGGTGGAGGGTATAAAAAACTCTTTAGGTTTGGCCGGGGATACTGCCTCATAACATCAATGAGTGCTGGCCGACTTAGGTTTAAGCTTTATGATAAGGGACCTCCTTTTTGAAATTGAGTCCGAATGATAAAAGTCTCGCAAAAGCCGCACACTCTTCTCAACCTGTGGTACGAGGTACTATATAAGAGTGGCTAAACTCTACCATCTGTGAAATTTTCAAGAAAATCGGTTCAGCCGTTTTTTAGTCTAATCGGAACAAACAAACAAAAAAAGAGCAACATTTTTATATAATAGATAATCATATTTATACGTATTTTTAAAACTCGATCGTACGATTAGAGTAGAGCTGACAAACTATCGATAATCGCAACATTCGATATTTTCGATAGTTTTAATAATAAATATCGATAGTATCGATATTATCGTTAATTTCCCATCGCCTATATTTCAAACGAAATCTAGAAGTAAAAATCAGGAGATCGATTTATATAGAAGCAATATCAAGGCATAGACCAAATAAAACCAAGGTTAGTAAAATCAGTTGAAAGTCATGAGAGAAATCATTGTACAAAATGTTAGCCTAATCGGTTAAAAAAAATGCGTCCTCTATAGGCGCAATGTATCTTAAGGCATACATTTTTGCGTAGTATCTATCGGAAAAATATCAATCGATATTCAGTCAAAAAATTAAATATCGATAGTGCCATCGATATTTTGCCAGCTCTATTTCAAAGTTCAACATAAGTTCGAAAACCCGTTCGTTACCAGATGCTCCACTTGGGACTTACAACAGGTAGTGTAGGGTATACAAATAAAAATATCTATTTAGAGATCCATATATTTTTATACAATACGGCGAGTATATAACTTAACTGTCTAATCTATGCATTTCAATAGCTGAAGCATAGAACGTCTTTTTGGCATGTCCAAAGAGTTTAATAAAATTATGATTATTTATTTAAATTTCCTCTAAGACCCCACATTCAGTCTTTATTGATGTTGAAGCAGATTCACACACCATTTAGTTCACATACAAGTGAGTATCTCTACACCACAAGTATATGTCGTCATTTTAAATCAACGATCGAATGGAAACAATCAATGATGATAACAATAATTATTATTTTCTGTTTGATTATTTGTGTCTATTTCTGTTGCCGATATTGAGACGAAAAAGGCGGAAATAATTCATTGCAAATTGAAATGTTAACATTTTCAAAAACTGCAATTAATTTTATGATGTGACTTTTGTATATATTCTCTCTGTCTGTCGGTCCGCGTGTCTGTTATTGATGTCGACATCAAATAACGCAATTCAACTTTAAATCATCACCATTGGTGTTTTTGAGTTGCATTGATTTGGGCTTGGTTGGCGGGTTTGATGAGAATGCCTTGCAATTTATTTGGCAGAGAATCCAATGACCCAAAATCACCATGAGTGGCTATTAGTTTTCGAAATCGACATAAAAAGTAATCGATAAATTAGTGTGTAAGTAAATATGAGGGAAGTGCATTTTGCATGAAATATGATTGTTGGAGATCCAGCAAACGCTTTTAAATGCACAATTCAAAGGCTCATTATTCACAGGCATATTGTATTTGCAACTCTATGTTAACTTGTATTGTGTCTTATACCCTTCACAACAGGATGGGGACAATACTAACTTCGTCATTCAGTTTGCAATATTGGCTAACTATATGTATATTCTCGATTGTAGTGACAATCTAAGTCGATTAAACCATGTCCGTCAATTTGTCGAAATCACGTTATTTATCCAACGAATAAATGCTGCCGTACCTTACGCGCTCTTACATATGATTAATTCTGCATTTGTTAGAGACGGAAATACAATTGCAACCAATTAGTTAAACGAGCGAAAGGTGGAAGTTCACCCAAATGGATGGCTCGGGAAATCTTAAAAAAGTTGTTAAGATCTACAATATTGCAAATCACTGTGGCCAGATGTAATTAAAGAAATAGAAATGACCAAACTCCCAACCCCAATCAAACAGGGATATGAGCACTTTTTATACCCACCACCGAAGGATGGGGGTATATTCATTTTGTCATTCCGTTTGCAACACATCGAAATATCCATTTCCGATCCTATAAAGTATATATATTCTTGATCAGCGTAAAAATCTAAGACGATCTAGACATGTCCGTCCGTCTGTCTGTTGAAATCACGCTACAGTCTTCCAAAATAGAGATATTGAGCTGAAATTTTGCACAGATTCTTTTTTTTTGTCCATAATCGGGTTAAGCAGATCCATAAGATGGGCTATATCGGACTATGTATTGATATAGCCCCCATATAGACCGATCCACCTTTTAAGGGTCTTAGGCCCTAAAAGCCACATTTATTATCCGATTTTGCTGAAATTTGGGATAGTGAGTTGTCTTAGGCCCTTCGACGTCGTTCGTCAATTTGGCTTAGATCGGTCCATATTTGGATATAGCTTCCATATAGACCGATCCTCCGATTTAGGGTCTTAGGCCCATGAAAGCCACACTTATTATCCGATTTTGCTGAAATTTAAGACAGTGAGTTGCGTTAGGCCCTTCGACATTCTTCGTAAATTTGGCACAGATCGGTCTAGATTTGGATGTAGCTGCCATATAGACCGTTCCTCCGATTTAGGGTCTTAGGCCCATAAAAGCCACATTTACTATCCGATTTTGCTGAAATTTGGCCCTTTGTGTTAGGCCCTTCGACATCCTTCTCTAATTTGGCTCAGATCGGTCCAGCTGCCATATAGACCGATCCGGCGACTAAAGGTCTTAGGCCCATAAAAGGCGCATTTATTGTCCGATGTCGCCGAAATTTGGGACAGATAGTTAAGTTAAGCCCCTTAATATACTTCTGCATTATCAGCCCAGGCCATGTGATAGGACGTGGCATGCCAAACTATTTGAGGACAACGCCAACATTGGGTCGCGAATTTAGGGATAAGAAGTCGAAGCACCGTAGAGTGAAACAGGGAGTTCCCCAAAGTGGGGTGGGGTTCTCCACCCATTGTTGACATCTGCGATAGTTTGAATGTCTACCTCAACGTACTTGCCTCATATTTCGCTGCAAGAAATCTGAAGATTTCAATGAAATATTGCCTGAAGGCAAAATGTTGCTTAGGCAAGGGCCTCCTCGAAATTATTTTTTTTTAAAGCAAAATATCAATAAATTTCATTACCACCTATTCTAGCATGTTCTTCAATTTTTTTCTACAGACAATCTTCAATAAATATTTAAAAAAAAAAAATTTAACCCTCGATTCCCTTGTCCAATTTGGATGAAACTTCATGTATTCATAATTTAGAGCTTTTTTATTAACCTATTCATTTTTTAACAACAATTTGTTTTAAGAACATATGTAAAAAAATTTTAAAAGTTTTTGAAGAAATAAAGAAACAATTTTTTTTCTAAGCCACAATGTATTTACAACAAAAATATCATTTTTTTCAATATTTTATAACCATTTAGTGAATGGCTTATGACCATTAAATTATTTTTTTAATATAGAAACCATCAAATGCAACAAGGGTCTAAACTGGATTCCCGAAATATTACTCATAAGAATTTTGAGAAAAATTTTTGTTGGATAGTTTTGGACAAAAATTATTAAAATTTTCTTCATGGAATTTTTGCATTTTTTTTTGTTCCGAATGACAAATATTTGACAAAAATTTTTCAAAATTATTTTAATTGAAAATTTATCTGTAGAAAAAATATTATTTAAAAATTATCTTAAAATTAAATATTTTTCTAGTTAGTCTGAAAAAATTTCAAAGAATTATTAGAAATATTTAATTATAAGATATTTGAATTACATCAGTAGTGAAATAAAAAATTTTAATTAAATGTCAAAACAATATTAGTCAGCAGACTTTTACCTATGAGTTCAAGTTTTACATTACAGTTACGGTTACTGCTAGGTCATTTGTCATTATTTATTTATTTCATCTACGGAGTAAAAATTAGTGGGTAAAGAAAGAACAACTGCAATGGAAATCCCTTTGTATTTCTGATTTTAAATTCTAGCACCTTTTCTTATTTTATCCCCAATAAATTAGGAAAACTTTAGGACTTATAAAGAAATGATGCAAATTATTGGCATATATGGCAATAGTTGGAAGCATTTTTAAATGACATCTTTTCCATCAAAAACGGATTAGCGGCATCATTTAAGCATAACAAACGCTCGTCGTAAAAATTGGTCAAACTTTATTTTTTTAAATATTTAACATATATAGAAATTTATATAAAAGAAAAAAAATCATAAAAATACTGAAACAGATTCGCCAAAACTATCACTTTAACTATGAAGGCTTCAAAAGATTAGGGTCGGCTTATAGTCTGCTGGTAAACGTTACAAAATTCAGCTCAATATTTAACCAAATGTTACCGCCGATGGGCAAGTTCCTGCAACCAGTAGCGACCACAAGTTTAAAGAAAAAAGTTTGGGGTTTTTTTTCTAATTTCACAGTAGCAGAAAAATTTTGGCAATTTTCGATTTTGAAAAAATGTAGGGTTTCGCCAATAAATGCCACAGTTTTGGTCCGATCTTTACACAATTTTGCATGAGATGTTTTATTTGACGTCTTAATACGTGTGCAAAATCTTACGATAATCGGTTCAGAATATAGGTTCCATATATATCGCCACAATTTTGGTTCGATCTTTATAAAATTTAGCTTGTGGTGCTTTATTTAACGTCCTAGCACATGTGCTGAATTTCATTAAAGTCGGTTCAAATTTAGATAAATCTCTCTTTCATCCAATATGGCCCTTAAAGTCTGTAGTAGCGACCATTTAAGTCCTATCGAAAAAAAATCTTACAAGGTTCCATATATTTTTACAATAGTAAAGCAAAATTAATGTCAGACTAGATTTCAACATAGGTTTCATATATTGAAATTAGAATGTATGTTGACTCGGTAGTGTAGGGTATTATATTGTCGGCTCCGCCCGACTTTCGCCTTTCCTTCCTGGTTATATATATAGACCAGCTGAGCCCGGCTAGCTCCACCACGCGAAAATATTTTTCTCATTCTTACTCTATAATTTTGACAACATTTTAATTAATCATTTCTCCAAAATTCTTTATTCTCTAGAAAATTTTTGTATTTATATCTACTCTTATCTATGGCAAAGATAGGCATCTAAACAACATAAAACACCTATTTTTGAGGCCGTAAGTAAGTTCCTATATTTTATTTTGCATTATTTTAGGGACCGATAGATTGTCACTGGACTGGGCGCCACACCCCATCTGCTACTTGAACGCAAATTTGAATGACGCACTCCACTCAAAATTATCTTTCACTATATCCCCCATTTATTTAATGGCTGGAATAACCTATTGGAGGCGATTTTAAGAGGCAAAAGCACCACTCTTTGGACCAAATATTAATGTCATATTCGTTATCTTCTCCCAAATACCTTTCATTTGAGTCTGATATAGCTATGATCAAGTAATATTCCCAGTTAAGGCGCTTTTTGGGAGTGGGCGACCCCAAATTACTTGAACCAAATTTTTTATATTACTTTAGCCATGTAGTCTACTCCCGAATAACTCTCATTTGAGTCCTATATTGATATGTGCGTTTGGGGAACTTTTGGGGTTGGATGACCCCTTGGATAGTTGAACCTAATTGTGATACCATATTCGTCTTCTACTCTCCAATACCTTACATTAGATACCCATATTGTCAGAATCGGTTCACTTTTGATTTTGGGTGGTGTTTTTGGGGTAAGGGGGGAGGGAGGGTCCGGCCCCTTTCGGTCGGAATAGGTCTATAACCTAATATATCTGCCATATAAACCGATCTCCCGATTTGACTTCTTATGCACTTACAAGCCACAATTTTTGTCCGATTTGGCTGAAATTGAGCACGTAGTGTTTTATTATGACTTCCAACAACTGTGCCAAATACGGTCCAAATCTGTCTATAGCCTGATACAGCTCCAATGTAGAGCAATCTCTCGATCATCCTTGCTCGGTTCCCAGAAGCTTTAATTTTTGCTGGTTTGACAGAAGTTTGGTATGTAGAATAAAATGATGCCCTTCAACTAAATATATTTTGTATAAATTTTTAGCAGAATTCATAGTGGTGGGTTCCTAAGATTCGGCCCGGCCGAACTTAGCATGCTTTCACTTGTTGTATATATAGATAGATTTCTTGAAAATTCAAAAGGCCTGGAAATTTTCAGAAAATATTTTAAATCAAATTTTCTGCAAATTTGCCATAACACCAAGTCAAAATCTCAAGTGTTGAGGTTTAAAAAAGTTTCTTTAAAATATTAATTAAAATTTTGCATTGTAGGAAACGTAAAACTGTTCTTTTTCTATTTGAATAGACGCAAATGATTGCAGCACTAGTCCATAATAAACTACTTTCTAAGAGTTAAAATAAATCTGGAATTTTATAAACTTGAAGTCCGAGTTTTCAAAGAACTCAGTTAGAAAATGGAAAGCAATATGTGTAGAAGAACAAATTTTATTCTAACCGAATGGGAGATGCATCAGTCATGGTAGTAATCACCAAAAACCGGTTAATAATTCTTAATTTTATTTTTCTTCACAATTCGAAGAAAAAACAAATAAATAAACAAATGCGACGAAACCTAATACTAGCCAATTCCACTTGAACTTGACTGACTCTGTCATATTAGTTGTGCGCTTACTATTTATTCCTCATAATCGACCATGCTTAAAACATGGCGTATAGCGATGGTGGTGTTTAACGATGGCTTTGCAAAAAAAGTGAATAAATAAAAAATTAATCTGGGAGATAAGAATTTCAATGAACCTGCTATACGCAAATTTTGCATTAGCATATTTTTATTAGCTTAAAGAGATTGTTGGCAACAAAACTAACGATAAGAAAATGTTAAACTCGGCGAGCAACATGTTGAAGATACAAAATATATAGTCAAATTTAAACATGTTTCTTGGCTGTAGGTTGTCTTTTCCATATGTTCTGTTTCGGAATAGTTGTGGAAAACTATAACAAAATTCAATTTGGAATATATAATAAAACATCATTTAAATAACTTCAGTGCTTTGAAAATGGCAGCGTTTTCAATAGAAAAGATATGTTTTTCTTCAAAATTTTCCAAAATTCCGCCAAGTTTTCGGAAACTTATGCCATCAATATATAATAATTTATTTGTATTATCATAAAGCGCAAGTATCAAAGTATCGCTATGTGTTCATTTGTATGAATATTTTAAAAACTATACAGAAAAGAAACAAGAACATATCACAATCTACAGTTATTCCATAAAATCATGTTTACTTTTAAAAGTCTTGTTTGCTAAGGAAAATTAAAAAAAATGTCTAAACAAGCAAAACTGGCAGGTAAATGAATGCAAGGAAAACCAACTAAAAATAACTAAAAGGGCGTTAAATTCGGCCGGGTCGAACTTTGGATACCCACCACCTCGGGCATATATGTAAAACACCTTTCATCAAAATTTGGACCATATACAGTAGCTATATCTAAAAATAAGCCGATCTGAACCATATACGACACGGATGTCGAAAAGCCTTACATAAGTCACTATGTCAAATTTCAGTAAAATTGGATTATAAATGCGCCTTTTATTGGGCCAAGACTTTAAATCGAGATATCGGTCTATATGGCAGCTATATCCAAATCTGGGCCAAGTTGCAGAAAACTGTCGAAGAGCCTAACACAGTTTCGGCGAAATCGGACAATAAATGCGCCTTTTATGGGCCCAAAATCTTAAATCAAGAGATCAGTCGATATGTCAGCTATATTCAAATCTGGACCGATCTGGGCCAAATTGAAGAAAGTTGTCGAAGAGCCTAACACCACTCACTGACTCAAATTTCAGCGACATCGGACAATAAATGCGCCTTTTATGGGCCCAAGACCTTAAATCGAGAAATCGGTCTATATGGTAGCTATATCCAAATCTGGACCGATCTGAGCTAAATTAAAGCAAGATGTCGAAGGGCCTACGACAAAACACTGTCCCAAATTTCAGCAAAATCGCATAAATCGGAGGATCGGTCTATATGGTAGCTATATCGAAATCTGGACCGATATGGGCCAAATTGACGAAGGATGTCGAAGGCCCTAACACAACTCACAGTCCCAAATTTCAGCAAAATCAAAAAATAAATGTGGTTTTTATAGGCCTAAGACCTTAATTCGGACGATCGGTCTATATGGCAGCTATAACAAAATCTAGACCGATCCGGGCCAAATTAACGAAGGATGTCGAAAGGCCTAACACAACTTACTATCTTAAGTTTTAGCAAAATCGGTTAATAAATGTGGCTTTTATGGGCTTAAGGCCTTAAATCGGCGGATCGGTCTATATGGGGGCTATATCAAGATATAGTCCGATACAGCCAATCTCCGAAATTAACCTGCTTATTAACAAAAAAAAAAAAGAATCTGTGCAAAGTTTCAGCTCAACATCTCTATTTTTAAAGACTGTGGCGTGATTGTCAAAAATTGTATATTGTCGAATTGCTTTACACAGCCTTATTAAGGGAATCCTGATTTCAACCAATGGGCATATCTATCGATATCTTGATGAAGCTCCCAAATAAGGGTAAATTTCAAGAAGATTTTTCAACCCAGTTTAGGTTAGGTTGAAAAGAAGGTGCAGATATTAATCCGCCCCATGCCACTATGGCTTAGGCGATTGTTCATAGTAGCAAGGTGTGTCCACAGTGGCCACCAAAACTGGGTGGAAAAATCTCCCTTATATTTACCCTTATATGGGAGTTTCATCAAGATATCGATAGATTTGTCCATGGTTTCAAATCAGAATTCACTTAATAAGGCTGTGTAAAGCAATCCGCCAATATAACATTATTGACAATAGGTGGCATGTCGGTTGTCAACTTGTCCTCTTTAGCTTCATTACTTGTTTACATTTTCTCTTATTTGTGCCATTTTCAATCGGCACATTTGGACATCCATAATGTTCATGGAACCTTTCTACTTTTAGTGTTCGGCAAGTGACACAACCTTCTATGTGTGAGCCCTGACTTAAAATATACTTTTGCCATGCCTAGAAAATTTTGCAAGCTAATTTTTAGAAAAAAACAAGTGAAAGCGTGCTAATTTCAGCCGGGCCGAATCTTGAGAACTCATCACCGTGGATACTGCTAAAAATGTATACAAAATAAATTTAATTGAAGGGCATCATGTTATTTTACATACCAAACTTCTGGCAAACCAGCAAAAATTAAAGCTTCTAGGAACCGAATAAGGATGATCAAGAGACCGGTTTACATGGGAGCTGTATCAGGTTATAGACTGATTTTGACCGTACTTGGCGTAGTTGTTGGAATACTACGTGCAAAATTTCAGCCAAATTGGACGAAAATTGCGGCTTCCAGGGGCTCAAGAAGTCAAATCTGGCGATCGGTTTATATGGGGGCTTTATCTGGATTTAAACCGATTTGGATCGTACTTGGCACAGTTGTTAAAAGTCGTAAAAGAACACCACGTGCGAAATTTCAGCCAAATCGAAATAAGGATGATCAAGAGGCCGGTTTATATGGGAGCCATATCAGGTTATGAACCGATTTGGACCGTACTAAGCATAGTTGTTGGAAGTCATAGCGGAACAATACATGCAAAAATCGGACAAAAAATAGCGGCTTCCAGTGGCTCAAGAATTCAAATTGGGAGATCGGTTTATATGGAAGCTATATATATATATATTGCAGTTCCCAACGACCTACATCGATATTAAGTATCTGTGAAAAATTTCAAGCGAGTAGCTTTACGCGTTCAATCTCTATCGTAATTTCGACAGACGGACGGACAGACATGGCTAGATCGATTCAGAACGTCGAGATGATCAAGAATATGGGGTCTTAGACGAATATTTCGAGGTGTTACAAACGGAATGACTAGATTAGTATACCCCCATTATATGGTGATGGGCATAAAAATGGAACAAATTGTAGGTTTCAGAGCAAAAATACAAAAAAATCAGGGGTAAGTTTGCATGGGACCTATACCTAAAGTTAGTCCTATCAATATATTTAGATAATACTCGGCATGGTTGTAGATAGGTCTAATAAACTATATGGTAATTATATATATCAAAATAAGGTCTGATTTGAATCATATTTTGCGAGGAAACTGATGGGTATATTATAAAAAATTTTTCCAAATATCAGCAAAATCAGACACCAAATACTCTTTGGAGAAATGGGCAGGGGTCAACCTTGGGATTTTTATTTCCTTTTGGCCCTATGTTCTTCTCTATAAATGTCTATAACTTTTTTCACCGCTCAGATCAAGTTGTGGACTTATTTCCTTTTTTTCGCAGTTTGCATTCCACAATTTGTGGGTGCCAGAACACAGAAAAAGTTAAAAGCATTTAATTAAGAAATT
Organism: Stomoxys calcitrans; assembly: GCF_963082655.1. Lineage (NCBI taxonomy): Eukaryota > Metazoa > Arthropoda > Insecta > Diptera > Muscidae > Stomoxys > Stomoxys calcitrans. The sequence continues at coordinate 134,411,430 of NC_081553.1, forward strand.
TGTACATTCAATTAAAAAATCGCTGTAATCGCCCATATAAACGAATTTGTATAATTGATTAACAATTTTGTAATTTGGACTTACGGCAAGCTCAAAAATCAAATCAATTACTCAATCAATTAACTCAATAAACCAATTTGTTTGAAAGCTGTCTCTTCTCTCAAATAATATTTTTACCAATTTAACAAAAGAAAATTGAAATTGATATTTGTTTCATTAATAATTTTTTTCATACCCTCCACCATACGATGGGGGTATACTAATTTCGTCATCGAAATATGCGTCTGAGTATATATATTCTTGATCGTCATGTCATTTTAAGTCCATCCAGCCATGTCCGTCCGTCTGTCTGTCGAAAGCACGACAACTTTCGAAGGAGAAAAGCTAGCCGCTTGAAATTTTTCACGAATACATCTTCTTTGTGTAGGTCGGTTGGGATTGTAAATGGCTGCCATATACACCGATCTTAAATCTTGACTTCTTGAGCCTCTAGACGGCGCATTATTTGCCCGATTTGATTAAAAAATTGCACGTGGTGTTGTGGTATCATTTTCAACAACTGCGCTTAGTATGGTTCAAATCGGCCCATGTTTTGATATAGCTGCCATATAAACCGATCTTGGGTCTCGATTTCTTGAGCCTCTAGACGGCGCATTTCTTGTCCGATTTGACTGAAATTTTGCAGGTGGTGTTTTGGTGTCACTTCCCACAACCTTAAATCGGTCCATGTTTTGATGTAGCTGTCATATAAACCGATCTCGGATCTTGACTTGTTGAGCCTCTAACTAAAAAACTAAAATAATTTCCCATGAAAATTTCATTAAGGAACAGGGGATACTTCTCTCACATCAACGAGTGCAGTCCAATTTAAGTTTAAGCTCAAGGATAAAGCTATGCCGAATCCGAACGGCGTGCCGAATATCGACACCACTTGGTAGAGAAAATTTAACATCGCAGGATACCTCACAAATGTGGCCAGCATTAGTAAGGAGAAAACCACCTCTGAAAATTTTTCTGATGTTTACGTTGGGATAGGCGGACATGCTAACCTCTGCGCCACGGTCGCCTCCTTAAGTGGCGAGAGTAATTTTCTTGCGATTTGGCTGAAATTTGAACTTTACTCCCTATAACTGTGCCAAGAATAGTTCACATCGGTAAATAACCTGATATAACTGCCATATAAACCGATCTCGAACCTAAATTCTTGAGCCTCTAGAGGGTGCTTTTCTTTTCCGAATTGGCTGATTTTGCATGAGGTATTTTGATTTCGCTTGCAATAACTGCGATAAGTATGGTCCAAATCGGTTCATGAACTGAGAGAGCTTCCAGAGAGCTTGACTTCTTAAGCGTCTACAAGATGCAATTACCACCCGATTTCACTGATGTTTTGCGCGTTAAGGTTTGGCTACTTTAGCCTATAGGGGGCGCATATATTTCGCTGAAAGTTTATTGAAGTATAGACCATTTACACTCCCAACCGACCTACATTAATAGGAAATATATGTGCATAAATACGAAATTTTATGTGTCTAGCTTTACTCGAGTAAGCTAAGGATTCTTCAAAAAACAGCGTGTTTCGACGCACGGACATGGCTAAATCGACTTAAAATGACAAGAGTATCAAGAATATATAATTTGTTGGGTTTCAGACCCATATTTTGATGTGTTACAAAGGGGTGAGTATAATTTTGAGACCAAAATAATAAGAAGCGTAAAGGCTTTCTAGTAAAAACATACGTTTGGTATTTTAATTAGGGTATTGTTGGTTAATCCAATAATTGAACAAAAAAAATCAATTTTACTAGTAGTATCGATAATTTTAAAAACTATTCGATCGACAATGGCGCAAAATCTAAAATATCGATAGAGCCACCGATAGTTTGCTAGCTCTAGTACAGGGTATTATAACATAGTACATTTGTTGGAGAGAAGAGGGATAGACCCACTGATAGGCATGCGGAACGCATCACAATAATTTTCTGTCTGTTCCGTACTTATTTGTGATCGCATTTTTTATCCAATTATCTCCAAATTTGGAACAGACATTTTTGTTGACCTAAGTACATAGCTTCCACATATATATTTTGTCAAATTCTCACTTCTAGGGTCTTTGTCAGCGCATTTATTGTCTTCTTTTATGATTTGTATTATGTGTACAGATTTTAATTGAAATCTGTTAAGATTTAAATTTGGCTCCTAGCGAGCAGTATTACTCAAAATCGGACAAATATATGTCTGTTTAATACAATACAATATTGCGATAATTTCCCTACAATTACACATAGCATTCTTCAATGATCGTTGACATTATTAGTTAATTTTGAAAACAGATCGCCCCATATATATTTATATAGCCGAAGTCATTAAAATCTAGTACGGATTTGCCTGCAAATTTGTATTGATTGTTTTATTACCCATCTGAACACTTTGAACTGCCAAAGTCCATCAAAATCGGTTCAAATTTAGAAAGCGAAATTGTATCGCCAAGTTTACACTTATAAGATAGGTGTAAAGTATTATGTAGTCGTCATCGGCTGAATTTTTTAACCTGATTTCAATAAGCAGATGGACATGGCGAGTTGATCTAAGAAATTTGCAAATATCAAGGATATACTTCATTGAGCCGGATATTAGTATTTCGATACAGGGCAAACATAATGTCAAAATGTGTATATCTTCCATTCCATTGAGGTGAGTATAAACATTATCTGTCTCGTGTGCTGCTGACTTAAGATTGTATGTAAAAAGTTTATGAACAATCTTGCCATAGATCCGCAGAGCAACATGTTGTTTAAACAATTTTATTTATACCTTTTAGAGAGAAGAAAGTCTGAACAGCTCGATACAGTAGGCACATCTTCATGTATTCTCTGTATTGTAAGATTTGAAATAGCACCACGAGCATGCTATCTACGAAAATAACTCTCTTTTTTGTTCGAAAGATTGATGATCCTAACCGTCTCTTTTGGCTACACCACATTGTTCCATGCGTCTTCTCATTCGATCATCAAATCGATCTTTGTGAGCGAGCGAACGCTGTGTTTGTTGTGTTCAAAAAAAAAAAAACGATTGCTCTTAACGCAGTATCGGGTTTCAGCGGGCTGTTGCCTGTTTCAGTTTTATTGGCATGGGCATCGGCGAGTATCTTTTGTATTTCGCCGTATATAAACGTGCGTTAGCGGACACCGGTAAGCCATAAGACGCCTTCAAGTCTAGCTGGCTGTTACAAACGAGAGTGGATATTGAAGTTGTGGCAACTCGCATAGAAAACAAAATCGGATTTACATAAACAATTTTATTTTGGATTTACATTTGCTGCAAAATTTGGAAGTGACAAAATAAAACAAAAAAAAAAACAACACAAATCCATCAATCAGTGTTTTCAGCAGAGCTGTGCTGTGTTCCCTGGACAAATTGTCCACAATTTAAAAGCCTAGGCAGATTTTTATTTATAAGAAAATAATTGGTGAAATAAAAGTGAATATTTCCAAAACAAATAATTTTGTCTTATAAATAAAACAACAACAAAATAAAAGAAAAACAATAAAGTATTCAATATTCACCTAAAATTTGTCCAAATATTTAAACAAAATTAAAAGAAAAAATTATATATCCTCTAACAAAAGTGAAGTGTTAATCAAAATGTTGAGCATAAAATTCCAACAATGTCTAATTCTACAGCTCAGTGTCTTGGCCGTCTGCCTGAGCACATCACTAGCCTGCCATGGCACCTTATTGAGTAAGTACAAAAACAATTTATATAACGGATTCAATTTGTGCAAAAAAAAAAAAAAAATGATAAAAAAAATAATATTATTAGTGGAAATATATGCCATTAGGTACAATTCACATAGGAAGAGAAACGTGTTTCAGTGTGCTATCAGTAATTCGCAATAAATCTCTTTTTGTCAACAAGTCATGCGTTGAATTTTGAATATAAGCCCGAAAAAAATTAACACAATTACCAACAGACGCCAGTATCAAAAAACCCACCTTAACATAATCAAATTAAAATACAAATTGTGAAGAAATTTACATTTGAGACAATTAATTTGTACTATAACAAACAGTTGCGATACTCAAATTTCGCCTAAGCTAAAATTTCGTTAGCCTCAATGGTCATTAGTTGACGAGCTTTTTTACCCCCTGCCAATTAATTGCCGGCAAATCTTTTCTAATTGAAATTTGTATTCGCAACCTGCTGTGGGAATGGATTTCTGTTGTCATAAATATACACACAAGAAGAGTGTTTGTTTATTATTCTAACAACAAAATCCATTGTAATAAAGAAAAAAACTTAAATGCAGTGAGTTACCCATCTTTTTCTCCGTTCCTAAAAGTTCAGGTTCAGGTACTCTGGTTAGGACTACGCAAACCAGTATGAATATCAAGTCAAATATATCAAAAAAAAAAAAGTTGAATAACGCAAATACTTGTGTTTCTTCCCAAACTTGATCTTGAACAAATTTAAAGTTGTCTTAATGGAAGACAAGTTCTTGTGGAGCTAGACATATATCCTTATTTCAATTATGCTAAAACGGAAGAATTCATTTTTCTGAGGACGTTCTAAATTGTGTGATATACATGGGGTTGTATTTTTTCCTAGTTGACTGAAAGATCCATTAACCCATAATGTAGAACACTGTCGAAGTTAATAATTGCATTAAAAATAATGAAGTGTTTTTTATAAACACAATCGGTTTGAGAGATCTTAAAATTCTTACTGAAAAGAAGGTTATTGATTCAAACCTAAACCACTGTGCAGCGAGCATTGGAATGCGAGAAGAAAGTCGGAAATAAGTCTGTTAATTTTGAAAGGGTAACGATTATTTGGAATGGGTTGAGATAAGATCTTTATCAACTGATGTTAAACGTTTTTGGGACACTGGAGAGTACTAAGGGCTCATTGGTGGGACCCATGATATTGAATACTGCAGCTCGACTCAACTTGGTCTTGTCTACGAAAGTACCATTTTTAAACTGTCTTAAACACCATTAATAGTTTTGAAGATATTCAACTTACAAATTGTCTTCAATATTTGGCCACAAAAAAGTACAAGTGAAAGTATTTGTGGATAGATTTCTAATCCAAATCAATTATAATGCCTAGCTTAAACTACTTTCTATAGATCATATGCGTCGTAGAGAAGCCCAGGATAAAGATATATATTAAATTGAGTCGTAAAATTTGGATGAAGCTTTAGATAAGTAAACTGAATTGTCCAGCAAATCCAAACGTAAATTAGTAAGAAAATAAAAAGTAGGGCGGAGCCGACTATATAATACCCTGCGCCACCGAGTATTCGTACTAATTTTAATACATAGCATCTAGTCAGACCTTAATTTAGCATACCCATTGAAATATCGAATAGCACGAGTTTTTTTTACGATAGGACCTAAATTGTGGCTACTACAGCCGTAAAGGGCCATATTGGATTAAATATATATGGGGGAGCTATATTGAAATCTGGACCGATTTGGATGAGGTTTTGTATACATACTGGGACGGCGAATAAAATACCTCACGCTAAATTTGGTTAAGGTAGACCAAAGGATGATAAATATAAATGGGAGCTATATGTAAATCTGTATCGATTTGGAGAATTTATGCACTCGTATTGGGACTTCAAATAAAACACCTCACGCCATATTTTGTTTGTGCCTATTACAGACTTAAAAGTACATATCGAATAAAAGATACATATGGGAGCTACATGTAAATCGGAACCGATTTTGATGAAATTGTGCTCACGAATTGGGATAAAGATTCAGAAGCCATATCGGACGAAAGTTATATACGGGAACTATAACTAAATCTGGACTGATTTTTACAAAATAAATAGCACTTGTTCTTGGACCAGAACAGTGATTTATGCAAAATTTTATTACAATCGGACAACAAATGCGACCTGTACCCCGATCACAAGAATACATGGACAGACAGACGGACATAGCTAAATCGAATCAGGAAGTTATTCTAAGCCGTTCGGTATACTTATCAATGGGTCTAGCTCTTTCCTTCTTAGCACAAAGTTATAATACCCTGTGCCACAGTGGTGATGTAGGGTATAAATACACCGTTACACTTTTTCTGCGTTTTATAGATGAAAATAACCAAAATTCCAATACCTGAAAAATATATTAGCAAAATCGTAATTTTTTACTATAACAGTCTAGTATTGAAGTCCTCAAACCCTAACGGACCAACAAATATTTTGCAAGTATTTACAACAGCTTAAAAAAACAATTGCTTGGAGATTTCTGATTTGCCTTTAAAAAAAATTGAAGGGTTTATCGTAATCTACCACGCATAACATTATATAAATGATTTTGTTTTATATCAATCTATCAACAAAAGCTTTCGTATATTACGATAAAAGATTTGCGCATAAGTTCCTACAACAATTATAATTTGTTGTCGAATATTGTCAAAGCTAAATGGGGTATTTCCCACCCATTATTATGAGGTCTTGGTTCATGTCACGATCAATCCACCATGCATCAAAGATGTGAAGTTCTGGCACGATTTCTCTTTACAAGGAGAAACTAAAAGCTTAAAGTTAAAGGTAATATCAGAAATCGACGTGCAAAACTTTAGCAAGATCAGATAAGAATTGTGTCCACCTGAGGCTCAAGAAGTTAAATCGAAAGATTGGTTTATATGGAAACTACATCAGTCTATGGACTGATGTGTGCACCATTGTTGGTTTGTTAAAATTGGAACTCGTAATACAAAATCTAAGTCAAAGAAGAATTGCGTTCTTTATAGGCTCAGGAAATAAAATCGGGAGATCGGAGTACATAGGGACTATACCAGAAACAGTCTGATATAGTTAATTTTCGAATTTGGCCTGAAAAAAGCTATCTGTGCAAAGCTTTTGTCCATTACTTTAATTTTTGGAGACTATTGCGTGATTTCAACAGACAGATGGACGCATATGATTTAAGAGCTTGGGCGCATATAGATAGTCACATTTTTTGAGTTGAATAAGCCTCCTAAAATCCGAATCATTAATATGAAATGGGTGTTTTAAAAAAATCTGATATGCATCTCTTTTTAAGAAATCCAACACTTCAAATGAAACGTAACTAGTTTGGAGCCCCAATAGGTTAGGTTAGGTTGAAAAGACGGTACGGATATTAATCCGCCCCATGCCACTATGAACATATTAGGTGTCTAAGCCAGTAATCGGCTTGTTGTGCGCTTTAAATTCTAAAAAAGTAACCCCAAAAAATCTGAGTTAGGAATTCCGTGCAACTTATAAAATTCGTAGTTGTTTTTAACGCCACGTCCCTAAGTTGGTTCATGTCACGTATTGTATCCCCACCTAAGTGCCGGTATTTTCAGCGAAAGCCGGGCAATGACATAGGAAATGCTCCAACGTCTCATCTTCTTTCCTCTATGCCCTACACATGATATCACTTGCCGCACCGACGGCAATTCTCTGGCCTTCACTGCCAATTCATCTGCTTTCTCATTTCCAGTTACTCGGCTATGGTGCGGCATCCAAACGATGCGGATCTTGCCATCCTCACAGAAGGCGTTAATCTCCTTACTCCTTCTTACATTCCAAGGCAGTCCCTGATCTTACCGCCCTGGTTATTATGCCTGTTTATTGTCCCTAAAGATGTATACACTCGGCGTCCTCGCGGTAAAAAAATAGCATCAATTTAACTTTTCGGACCGCATTAACTGCCAAATTTCATTATTCAATCTTTACAAGGAACTCATTTTCTCGAACATGACCACAATCAAGGGAAAATTAATTCAAAGAATTTTATTCGTTAAATATGTTTATATAAAAACTACATATTTCAGATATTTCCTATGATGTTTTGTAATGCATTCAGTTACACGCATTTAATTGCTCCTAACAATAGGTATTGGTTTCGGTTCGGCCCGTGTTAGAACTTTTCTCCTATTTTTATACCTTACACCACTACTGATGTACAGGGTATTACAACTTAGTGAATTTGTTTGTAACACCAGGAAGGACCAGGACCCATTGATATTTATACCAATCGACTGAGAATTCGATAGAAATCGGTTCAGATACAGAGATAGCGCCCATACATATTTACCGCCCGATTTCAGCTTCTAGAGCATTTGCAAGCGCAAATATCAACCAATCATCTCAAAACTTTGCACTACACTTTCTTCTACGACTAGCACAAAACTTGCGGATTTTGGTCGAAATCGGTTCAGATTTGGATATAGCTCTTATATATATATATATATATATATGTTCGCCCGACTAATACTGCAATAATATCGTCATTTGTGAACCGATTGACATATAATATGGTACAAAGGATTGCCTTCAGACTTCCAACATTGCTGTTGAATTTCATAGAAATCGGTTCATATTCAGATATAGCCCCCATATATATGTTTCACCCGATTTTCACTTTAAGAACCTTTCTCACCGTATTTCATAACAGATTTTCTCTTAATTTTGCACAATGTGTTTTTCTATAATTTTAACTGTGTATTCAGATTATGGTTAAAATCTGTTAAGACTTATATATAGTTCTCATATATATTTCGTTCGATTTTGACTACTATTGCAATAGTTTGGTCATTTGTTAAAGGATCTTCACAAAATGTTGTCACTAAAGTTTCACTTATGACTTTTCTGATCACTGGTTAATTTCATAGAAATCTCTTTAGATTTAGGTATTGCTCTCATATATATATATATATATATATATATATATATATATATATATATATATATATATATATATATGTATTTCCCGATTTTCATTTTAAGGCCTTTGCTAACGCATTTAAAAACCTATCTTATCAAAATTTTGCACTACGATTTTTTCTATAACCTTCCAACCTAAGGTTACCTTCAGTTTGATTTTTCTATATGTCGTATCTTAAAAGGGCAATGTGTTTACATCATTTCCTATTACAAATAAAGCATTTTTAAAAATTTCTCTTTTTATGGTGCCACAAATTGATTTATAATGGAAAAAAAAAGATTATATTTTGAAACAGCAAAATGAAATATTACTTTCGCGTCTGAAAATTTCACGGAACATAAAATCAAATTATGTGCTCGGATGTTAATTAAAAAAAAACTATTCGGCTCCATTTCTAATGAATCTTCACGGTGATGTACACGAAAGTCAAACAAATTGTTTTTAGGTGATACAGATAGTCAAACAAAACGAACTTAAAAACATTAATCAAAATTAAATTTATAGCTTACTTCCTTTTGACAGTTATCAAGCGTCAAGATAATTTGATTGTTGAACACAATCAATCATCAGGGCTTTGGTTAAAGTGTATAAAATATTCATCAGAAAACTCATGAAAATAAACAGATTCTCTGTTCGAAACATCAAAAAGGGGAAAAAGTCGAGTCATTCATGTTAACGCACCCCAAAAACAAAGCACGAATGAACGTCATTTGGTTTTGTATTTATTGAAAACTATTTATGAAGTCTTAAAACGTGCAGACAGATACGGGCTATTCCATGGTTAACATGTCTAAAGACTATTATCATTGTGCAGAGGAGAGCCTTGGCGTTGATTGGGGATAGTAAAGTATCCAACTCTAATTCCTCCCTAGACACTAGACTTTGCAGAAACTCGCCCCTGGTTGTGGTTGATGGGTCAGCAGACCGAACTATGCATTTCATACAGAATTCTTTTGTCACCGTTCTTATATGGAAACGACTTCCGACTTATGTTTTTCCTAGCCACAATGGCATCCAGAGATTTGCGAGAAATGCCAATAGACACTAATCCCTTTTCCCCCTCCAAGTCTTGAAATATCATACGCTAAAGCAATGCACTGCATTTATAGAGAACATCCCCTGCATGTTGGTTGATATACTAGAAGCTATGGGAGCTATTGGGAGCTATGTCCAAATCTGAAAACAATGTTTTTTCTGGCTTGGTCTTTAACCCAAAAAAAAGCCTATGCCAAAATTAGAGATGATCGAATGAAAATTGCGCACTGTACTTTGTATACAAATTAACATGGACAGACAGAGGGACATGGCTAAATCGAAACGGAAAGTTGTGCTGCTTCGATTCGTACTCATCAATGGGTCCATCTCTTCATTCTTGGTGTTACAAAAAATGCTCTTAGTTATGATACCCTGTACCACAGTGGTGTAGGGTATAAACATTTACACCAATATTCACAAATCTTGATGTAGATTTGAAGTAGGTTTATTTGACAGATTTCCTTTATAGAACTGTCAATAAGGTTTCATTAAATTTAGTGAATTGTGTAAGCAAAAAATTTTAGGCACCAATCAATAAAATTTCTCATAACTGAATGTTGCTCAAGTTGGTCACTTGTACACAGCAGCATGAATTGACTGACCCTAGGGTAAAAGTGAACCACACGCAATTTAACAAAAAAAAAAAAACAAAAACAAGTATACAAATATATTGAAAAAATGAAAACAACAACATCATTAGTAACAAACTGCATAGAGATACGCATGCGCACAATGTCTTTAAAACGCGCAGCAAGTAGTTTTAATGGAGATGATAAACTGCCTCAAGCGAAATTGCCTTTAAACCGGCATTTACAAATTGTTTTCCTTTTATTTTCTGAAGCGCTATTGTTGTGGCTGAATTTATGAAAAACAAAAAACACCGTTAACAGAGACTTTGTTGTAAACGACTTGAACATCTCAATGGTGTAGTTCAATAAACAAACGAATTATTATTTTTATTGGTCGACTGGTCGTGCATTTGCTGCGGCTATGCTTCTCAATACTTTTTTATTGACTCATTATAGTGTTGGACAATGGCTTAAAGCGAAAAACACTCAAAAAGTGATGTACGTATTTTTTTATATCAACAGCAGCAATAAATTGACAGAATTTGTCGATCATTGTATATGCCGTAGCTGGTATTAAGAAAATATTATGATTAAGTTTCGAATATGGGTTTTAACAAAAAATAAAAAAAAATGGGAAAGGTAAATATAAGTTGAAGATTTTCATTGCTGTGGTGAATTGAACTTCAAGCTATTATCAACAACTCGACGTTATTTTAATGCTGTTGTCCCTCCAACAGGTTGTAAAATGTCCACATCAACACTAATTGTCATTTTCAATTCTGCCGCAGTGTCATCCAATTGTCATATAAATAATGTATACTCATATAGACGACACACCCATTTTTGCAAAATCTCCATTTAAATGTACCTACTTGACATCTTTTTTCTATTAAAATATGTATAGAATCAATATATAACGTATTTTCCAATACGAATATCAATCTTTTTGTTTTCAAACATTTACTTTCTGGGGTAGCAAAATAAAAAACAAACAAGTAAGACCGTGCTAAGTTCGGCCGGGCCGAATCTTATATACCCCATGGATCGCATTTGTTTAGTTCTATGCGCGGTATCTCTTTTTAAGCAAACAAAGAATATTGAATAAGAACTGTTATGCTATTGGAGCTATATCAAGTTATAGTCCGATTCGGACCATAAATGAATGCTGAATATTGTAGAAGTCATTGTGTAATATTTCAGTTCTTGCGGATAAGAATTGCGCCTTATAGAAGCAAAATCGGGAGATAGGTTTGTATGGGAGCTGTTTCAAGCTTTTGATCGATTCAGACCATATAAGACACGTATGCTGAAAGTTATGAGAGAAGCCGTTGTACAAAATATCTGCCACATCGGATGACAATTGCGCCCTTTAGAAACTCAAGAAGTCAAGTCCCAGATCGATTTATATGGCAGCTATATCAGGTTATTGGAAGTCAGACCTAAACACCATGTGCAAGATTTCAGTCAAATCGGACGAGGATTGCGCGCTCTATGGCCTCAAGAAGTCAAGACCCTAGATCGGTTTATATGGCAGTTATATCAAAACATGGACCGATTTGGCCGATTTACAATCCCAACCGACCTACTCTAATTAAAAGTATTTGTGCGAAATTTCAAGCGGCTATCTTTACTCCTTCGAAAGTTAGCGTGCTTTCGACAGACGGACGGACATGGCTAGATCGACTTAAAATGGCATGACGATCGACTTAAAATGACATGGCCCTATCCTATGGTGGAGGGTATAAAAACAGCACAATGGGTTATAATTAACAAGTAAAAGCGTACCAAGTTCGGTCGGCCCGAATCTTGGTTACCCACCACCATGGATTTTGCAAACAATTTATACAAAATAAATGTAGTTGAAGGGCATAATTTTATTATACATACCAAACTTCTATCAATGCATCAAAAATTAAAGCTTCTAGGAACGGAACACGGATGATCGAGAGACCGGTTTACATGGGACCTTTATCAGGTTATAGACTGATTTGGACCGTAATTGGCACTGATGGCGAAAGTCGTAACAGAATATCGAATGCAAATTTCAGACAAAATTGCGGCTTGTAAGGGCTCAAGAAGTCAAATCGGGAGATTGGTTTATATGGGTGCTATATCTAAACTTGAAACGATGTAGGCCATTTGCAATCCGTAACGACCTACATCAATAGTAACTATCTGTCAAGCGGCTAGCTTTACGCGTTCGACCGCTATCGTGATTTCGACAGACGGACATGGCTAGATCGACTCAGAATGTCGAGACGATCAAGAATACTTTATGGGGTCTTAGACGAATATTCGAGGTCTTACAAACGGAATGACTTGATTAGTATACCCCCACCCAATGGTGGTGGGTATAACTAGAATTCCCTTGCAAATTGACACAGGAACATTCCAGGGAGAAAAATCGGGTATACCTCTTTTATTTATATAAGTGCGTGCTGCATAATTCAAAGTTTAGCGCTAGCGAGCCCAGGCGTGTAGCGTCCAAGGCGGAAATTTTAACCTACGTTTCGGTGACCTCCACTCCACACTTTTTTTTTAATAAAATAAATTAAACAAGTAAGAGCGTCTAATAGTGTGCTTATAGCGCCTTCTAGAGGTCAAGTAGAAAAATCTGAAGATCGGCTTAAAAGGCAGCTTCATCAGGTTAACCACCGATTTGGTCCATACCTGGTACAATAGTTGGAAGCAGGGCTGAGGATACGAAGTCGAGCAATTTTGCCCGGAGTCGCGATAATTTTTAAGTAGATTGTTGTTATTTTAATACAATAGTAGACTGTTGTATTCAACTTTGCTGCATTAACATTCAAGTTCGAGGATTTTCACTTCATCTAAATGTTTATATCTACAATTTTTAAGAGGATTCACCTAATAAAAATAACCGGTATGAACGCTTTTCAATAATCTCAAAAATTTTATCTGGTTTTTTTTAAGATCACATTTTTTGAATAGTTTGAAACCCGCTTTCACGAACAATCCAGTTTATTGATCACCCTACTTGGGACAATGGATTTTGGTTCAGGACTATTGTGCGATGGTTATGTATTCGAGATTGCAGCCATTTAGAAACCAAACCATTGGGAAGGCGCTTAAAACTCGGTCCTTTGCAATATTGTTTTCTTCCTTTGTGTTTTCATTCAGTGAAATCCAATTAAACTACTAGTCGCGAACATCTGCATCAGAATAATTTGATAAATAGCTTAAATGAGATTGACATACAATTTTTCTATTTTACGATATATTAAGACGTCACTTTAGATTTAAATGCATTGTGTGTTTAAATGTCGACCTGTGTCACACGGAATTTGTCATCCAGTTAAATGAAGAAATACCAGTTTGTTGCTTAACTCTCTTGTTTTAGTGTTGAATTCTTCTACCATTGATGTCATTGTTATGTTTTTCATTTATTAACATATCATGTCCAATAATGGGTTCATTAGCTTTTTAGAATCTGCGTAAGCTCAAATGAAGATTCTGGCTCAGCATTGTGGTCTAAATAAGATTTTTGTTGCTCTAAAGAGTAAAGGCGGAATTTGATTGTTATGTCTTTAAGTATCGCATCCATGCAAGAACAAACAAGTCATAATGGGCGAAGTCGTTCATATTAAAATATGAATAAGAAGGAAATTGTGCAACATTTTGAGAAGATCTGTCCATAAATGAGTTTGCAAAGTTACACAAGCGAAAATCGGCAGATACATATATATGGGAATTATTTCTAAGTCTGAATCTATTTCTATGAAATTCATCAGTGATCAGAAGAGAAATCTTCGTGTCAAATTACGTGAGGATCAGATAATAAATCATAAAATGATTGCACTATTACACAAAAAAGGACGAATATATATATGCCAAATTTCGTGGGAATCGGTTAGCAAATGACCATATAATTCTTTTATTAGTCCAAATTGAGCGAACATGTATATGGGAGCTATATCCCAAGCTGAACCGATTTTTTCCAATTTCAATGGGCTTCGACTCTAGGGCAAACAAATATCGATGCCAAATTTGAAGATGATCAAATCACAACCTATATTTTGTACTCAAATTAATATGGCGTATATAGAAGGGCATCGCTAAATTCAATAAGAAAGTGATTCTGAGTCGATCAGTATACTTATCAATTGTCCTCTACATTAATATTGGAACAAACCATCAACAGAAAATATTCCAGTATTCCTGATGCAGTTATTTGGAGGTAAGATGGCTTTTTAAAAAATTCAATATTAATAAAACACACTCATTTATTACCTTTATATGTTATTGGCATATGCCAATACTTAAATATAAAATGTCAATTAGCCAAACAAAAGAAAAGAAAAAGAAAGACAAACCGCCTCATTAGATATTCAATATGCACGAGCTTCAAATTTCAAATTGAATTTTAAATTTTCAAAGGCAACAACAAACCACGCCACTCAACTAACCAAACCTAAATCGGGCACTGCCCTCCCGTGCCCCTGGAGTTTTTTTCCGATAACACAAGATGCGTATTTATGCAACCACCACCCCTCGGAGCTGAAACAAGTTTATGATCAATAAAACGATAAAGATAAATTACCACATAATGTTTAAAGACAAAACGTGTCTTTCTATGGCCAATTTCTAGTCGGGTCGTTTAAGAGAAATTATAATTTTGATGATTTTTTGTTTAAAAGATCACCTCACCCCTAGATGGCGGTCGACTTCGTCTTTAGAGCGCTTAGTTTGCTGGCCCTAATTGTGCTTTGGGCAAAACTCAGTTCAGTTGTGATTGGTTTGATCCAAAATTGTGAAGCTTTCTTAAGGTGTTATATTGTGAGGTGTGTAAATTGAATTAATGAGCAGGGGTTTTTGGATTTCCATCCCAAGCATTGATTACATTTTATTTGTAGCGATGGTGTTTCTCGTTTCTCATTTAAAGTGTGAAATTTTAATTTTGTTTAATATGAATTGATTGCATGCGACACTGTATGACATATTAATTTTGTTTGACGTGTCCAGCATGTGCTGGGATCTCATGATAAGGAAAGTGTAGCCAAAGCCATTGGCTTTTCATAGATTTTTAATTACTTATTTATCGATGTATTTATTATTTCATCGAACTGGTATTTACAGCGTGTGGTTTTAGTGTTTCTCGTTTTCTATTTAACATTCTGGCCTCTTGACTTAATTTTATTGTCTTGTTTATTTTACACACTTTTACGCTTCTACAACTGATTTTATGATTGACGTCACATCGTAATTTCTAATGTAAATACTTTTTTTTAATAAACAATATTACATTTCCACAAGATGAGGGAATCTTACCGTATATTTGATTTTATCAGATTGTAATTTCAATTTTTAATTATAAGTAAATTTTGTCTTTGACTTGTTTTGTCATACAGTAACCACTTTAGGCCACTTGGTCATTGTTACATCGGCAAGAGAATCGGCGGAGAAGATTATGTAAATAATACATTAAAAACTAGTTTTTTGTACGTTAGGGAAAATTTATTGTCTATACAAGAGGTTTATTGAAAGTGGGTTATAAGGTGACAAAGAAAAAATATTCTTTAATAAAATCGTGATTTGCTGAGTTTTTTTATAAACCTTACTTTTTCAAGTGGACTGCCATGTATTGTCTTATAACTGTGATTTATAGGCGTGATTTATGACATGGCAGTAGTAGGCTGAGGGAATATTTAAAATAAATATTGAATGAGAAAATAAGTAAAACAATATGTCAATAGAAATCTTCGTTAGAGAGTGGTAAAGCAATACAAAAGAAATTCGAAATAATTTGTTCAAAAAAATATTATGTTCGAACGATTTGTCCTAATTTAAACTATTACGGCTGTATTCCTAAAACTTATTAATGCCTTAAAATATGTTTCTATACGTGGCAATTCAAAATAGGAAATCAAATAACCTAGATTATTTCTTCGCATGGGCATAAAGCAAGTTGGATGTCATAACAGTAGTCCTCATGCAAAATTTTCCCTTATTCGTATATTAATTAGACGCTGAAGGTGCGTAAGAAATCAACTCGAGATATCTCTCACGTCATGGACCGATGTTGAATGTATTTGGCATGAGTCTTGAAAGTACAGTGGCTGAAGAAGTCAAGTTGCAAAATAATTTTATATTGAAGCTATATTTAAATATAAGCCAATTTGGCCAACGTACAATAAAGCCCTGTTTCTTAATGGAATGTTCAAGGGAAAATTTGAAAATATGCATTGGCAATCGAGTCGATCTATACTCTTGAGAAGCATTTGAGCGGCTAGCTCAACTCGTTGGAAGCTAACTTACTTTCTACAAAGAGATGGACCTGCATGGCTAAATAGACTCAATATGTAGTGACAATCAAAATATATGTAAGTATATGCTTTAAAAATCCTTAGACTTACAGTTCGCAATGTCACAAACAGATTTCAGTTGCTAAAAACCGATAACTTGGTACGTGTGTTACTGACTGGTATTCGCCCAGACGAAACGGCTGAACCTACAAACTTACAATTTTGCAAAAGGGCACAGTTGATACGAAGATGCGAGATTAGGCTTAATTTTTTTTTAATTCGAGCTAGAACATACTAAAATTAGTAAATTACTTAACACAGAAATTGTTCTTGCCTTTCACTCGTTTGTTTCTGCTTTTGCAAAGCCATATTGCAAAAGCAGTAGTTAAGTGAATGTGTGAGATATACAGTTAGTGTACTTCATTTCCAAAGGGGATATCCCCTTACCATAGTTTTCAAAAACTGTTTATCTCGGAAATGCGAAAATGCTTGGATTCAAGCGACATTTCGGTTGCCTTCTTAGGATAACCCAAAAACACGAAAATGGTTTAAAACTTGGGGTAGCGACCGACAAATCCATAAATTTGATATGAAATTCGACTATGGCAATTTGGGCGTAAAGTAAAAGTTATTTAAAGGTGCATAGTGTTTGAGGCCGCATTATCATTTAACAGCCCCCAAAAAGATTGGGGCATGGAAATCAAATTAAAGGTATTTGAAAGAATACAAATTTGATATCAAAAATTTAGCCCGTAGTGTCTGTCTGTATCGAACGATTTAAAAAAAGTCTCGATGAAGGCCTTGAAATTTAACAACGAATGTGGTATAAATATTTAGGACAAAGGAACGATATGACAGTTAATTGAAAAGTATATATAATATGAATATGGTATCAAAATTTGGCACCTGCCGTAAAAGCCTCCCAAAAGGAAAAGTAGTCTTAGCAGGGTAGTATGGGATGGGAATTGAAGGGTATTTGGGTGTAAAGTAAAGTTCCAAAATCGGTACAAAGCGTGGGAGGCCCGCCAAATTATCCCCAAATAAAACTGTCGGCTAATCGAGACAATACAGGGCTCACAAATATATGGGGAGTACGAATCTGTTATCGATTTTAGGCATCAAGTGTCTAGGTAACCGCCCATCTTAGAAAACAACCCGCCAAAACGGACATGCAGGTCGACCGGATAATATGGACTTAAATTAAAGGATTTTGGAAGCAGAGTAAGAAATTTTAGAAACCATGTGTCTGAGGTCCTCTAAGTGTCCCCAAAGCCTTCTGCAGAACGACAGGGGCAACGTAGGACTTTAAATAAAAGGGCTTTGGAAGTAATGTACGAATCTGATCTCCGAATTTGGACACAAGTAACTTGGGCCCGCCACAAAACCTCTCAAACGGATACGCAAGCCATTTGGGATAATATGATACTTAAATTAAGGAAACTTGGTATTAGAGAACGAATCATACAAGCAGAATTTGAATAATGGATCCACGAAGGATCTGTGGGACTTTAAAACTATTGTATCGGGTACAGTATGAATTTGGACCACAATTACCATGGCGGCACATTCAGGAGCGTAATTTGAATGTTTGCAGGTGCTAAGTACTATGTAGTTGGGCCGTAGGATCGAAATTGGGTCGTAGGCCGTATGTGTATTTTAAGGTAGCATCTAATATAAAAGTTTTCTTAATTATCTAGAAATCAACAAAACATAAAATTTACTAACGTTATACGAAGAGTGAGATCAATACAAACGAAAACCAATAAAAGCGTGCTTAGTTCGGTCGAGCCGAATTTTATATACCCTCCACCATGGATCACATTTGTCATGTTCTTTGCCCGGCATCTCCAAATAGGCAAACAGAGGAGAGCGGATAAAATTTGCCATGTTATTAAAGTTATATCAGGTTATGGACCGATTCAAACCATATTTGGATGTTGCAGTCCTTAGTGAAGGTTATTGAACAAAATTTCAGCCAAATCGGATAAGAATAGGGAGATCCGTTTATATGGGAGCTATATCAGGTTACAAACCATACTTGGCGTTCTTGTTGGAAGACGACACAAAATTCTTCATACAAAATTTCAGCTAATTCGAATAACAATTACGCAATCTAAGGCTCAAGAAATCAAGATTCCAGATCGGCATATATGGCACCTATATCAGGTTATGAACCGATTTAGACCATACTTGGTACAGTTGTTGGAAGTCATAACAAAACACTTCGCGTAGAGTTTCAGCCACATCCGATGAGAATAGAGGCCCAAGAAGTCAAGATCGGTTTATACCAAAACATGGACCGATTTTGCCCATTTACAATCCCAACCGACCCACACTAATAGGAAATATTTGTGCAAAATTTCAAGCGCCTTACTTTACTCCTTCGAAAGTAAGCGTCCTTTCAACAGATAGACAGACGGATGGACGGACAGAGCTAAATCGACTTGAACGTCAAGACGATCAAGTATATATACCAAGCCTAATATATGGAGGCCACCGTAGCGTGGAGGCTTCCTCGCGAGACTATCAGAAAAAATTTTCAGCGGTGGTTTTCCACTCCTAATGCTGGCAACATTTGTGAGGTACTATGCCATGTAAAACTTCCCACCAAAGAGGTGTCGCACTGCGGCACGCCGTTCGGACTCGGCTATAAAAAGGAGGCGCCTTATCGTTGAGGTTAAACTTGAATCGGACTGCACTCATTGATATGTAAGAGGTTTGCCCCAGTTCCTTAGTGGAATATTCATGGGCAAAATTTGTATTTGTAATTGTTGTAATATTTGGAAAAGAGAGAAGGAGAACGCTATGGCTTTCGAAAGGTAATCTACAGCATGTGGGGAAGACGTTGGAACTTATCTTATTCAATTGCCACTTTTTCGAGGTAACATTTATGTTATTTATAGCTACTGACTACTGTGCTCTCCAAACTTCAAATATGGGCTATACCGAGAAAAGTTTGGAAATATTTATGCAAAATTTTGAGCGTCTAGCTTCACTCAGATGAAGAACTTTATGCGATCTGAGACCAATATTTAGAGGTGTTTCAAACGGAATGACGTAGTTGTGTGAATATAAGATACAAATGGACAGATATTTTACACATTTAAAAAAATTGCATGCGCAATAATTACTAAAGCTATCAATTTTTAATTGCTGTAGATAAACTGCTCTACAAGATTGGCATTAGTGCTAAAGTTATGTTGGAGTAAGCAAAAAAAGAAACAATGAAATTTTCTTAGTAGCCACGGGGAGTTTTTAACCTATGTATGTGCTATTAGAAACAAAGTGTAACTGTTAGTACTCTCTTTGTGTTATTGGTTTACAAATTATAATAAAACCATAATTGGTAAAATTTCAAAGACGAAGATTGTTCCATTCTCTTTCTGAACGAAATTCGTTTTGCTTAAAAAAAAAAACCAATTAAAACTTTATTACAAACACGTGTATTACTTTTTGAGTAGAAGTAGTAGTAATAGTAGTATCTCTTTCAGAAGCCCATCAAATATGGACGTAATTACGAGCAACTTAAGCCAAACATGTTCTGACAATCTATTTTGCAAAACATGTCATTTACTAAATTTCACATAATTTGCTCATGTTTGGCGGTTTAAAGGAAACTAAACAATGGTCAATCAGTTCCATCAACTGGATAAACTAACAATGGGATTTAATTCCTCTGATAACATGATAAAATTTTTAATTTATAAACAAGCATAGTTATCATCTTTCCAGTGATACTCACACAGCAAACATCAAGAAAGATGTTTGCCATCAACATATAAATAAAAATATCCAGGGGCGCTTCTTCTTTCTATTCTTACTGAGAACAGCCATAAAAACAGAACAATAGCAATACTCCTTTGTTACTTAGAGTTTTATAGATATTCGCTAATTTAACACGAGATAAGGACCATGCATAGGTAAATTAATTAATTTTTATAAGCACTAGTTCCACATAAAACGCAGAAAGTAATATTAAAAGCTCGGAAATTCTATATTTAGCATAAAAAATTCAACAAAGTTTGTTGCTTAAGTCTTTTGTTTGCCTTCCGCTAGAACAACACAAGTTGCTCAAAACAACGCCCTACTGCTGTATGGGCATCTCCATTCCACATACACTTGCACTGTTTAGCTCCAAACGTGTCAATATACCATAGCTCATTAGTGCTGCGACGGCCTGTGTGTCTGGTGGCTGGCATAGTGACAAAACATATCATAAAACACAATTTTTGTTTGATTTATCAACAGTCTTCGATCTGTGCTATTGTGTTTTCCTTTTGTGTGTTTGTCTTCTACTCACTTTGCTAGAAGTTTTGTTGCTGCTTTTGCTTTGAAGTGTTAATTATTGTTTAACTTAATTAACATCGCTGCTTGCAATGGATGACACTGTAGAGATTTTTGTACATCGTACATAGCTGGTTGCGTTATTAATGGCTTTGAGAAAATTTAGACGTTTGCATAGCAAATATGGATTTAAAGCTTCTTCTACACAATGAGACATAATAAACGCACAATATAGAAAAAACAAAAATAAATAACACAACTGGGGAACTTTTGTCATCAATAACTTTGTAAAAACAAAAAATTAAAATGAAGTCGGCTTAAAAAATCCGAAGCTTTACGACTCTCTGCTGGCATAAGAGAGACAACAAAAGTGCCTTTGTAATGTGTTAAGAAAAGTTATCTTCTTTTATTAAACCCTACACCACTGTTGTGTATTTGAAAAAATCTACAGCTATTTTTAAGTATACCGATCGGCTAATATAGATACGTCCGTCTATCGACAATGAATTTTTGTAATTAAAGCACAGTAGGCATTCAACTTTACACCACATTAAATTTGGTCACAAACTTTACAGCATTTTGCCTGGGACTTTAATACCCAACACAATAGGATATATACTAATCTACACAGAAAAAAATAACTCTTAGAAAGAACCAACCACCAAATAGGTATGTGAAACTTTGAAAATTCTCAACGAATTTAAGCATTGTATTAAAGACATTATTTGTTGAAGTAGGTTTGTAGAGACTTGACAAAGAAAAAATAATTGATTTTTTTCACTTATTTTAGGAAATTCGACATAAAAAATGTGTATTTCGTATTTAACAAAATTTTTTAAATGGTTTTTAACCATCTTTTTTTTTTTATTTAATTAATTGAGACATTATTGTGCAGTGGTATATATTGAGTTTTTTCATCATATAGAAGATGATGTCGGTAGGCTAGAGGATGCGTGCAAGACTACCAAACTTGAGATCATGAGTTCAATTCTTAGCGAATGCAAAATTATTTAAATGTATTTTTAAGGGTAAAAGTAGAGAGAGTGACAGAAAAACCAGAATGCAGAAGTAAACAAACTGGAACTATTAGCAGCACGAGCCGAACAAGGAAAAAAAACTTATCACCAACCACGCACACCGAAGCTGTGCAGCAAAGCAAGTACATGTGTGCCGTCGTTGGTAAAAGAGTTTTTAGTTTTGCTTTTGAATAATATTGTTATTGTTGTTACATGTTTGCTTGCAAACCGAGTGTCTTTCAACAACAAATTAGTACTTTGGTTGAGATTCGTTGAGATTCAAATTAATTATTGCAGGAAAATTAACAAATTTTGTCGTCGGTTTTGCGACAAAAGTTGAGGTTCTTTAAAATTCTTTTTATCATTCCATTTGTAACACCTCGAAATATTGATCTGTGCTCCTATAAAGTATATATATTCTTGATCGTCGTCTTGACATTATAAGTCGATGTAGTCGTCTCCGTCCGTTCGTCTATATGCTTTTGAAATTATTCACAGATACTTCTCGTAGGTTGGCGCATCCATATAAACCGATCCCCCGATATGATATCTTGAGCGCCTGGAACCCGTAATTGTTATGCGATTTGGCTGAAATTTTGTACGTAGTATTCTGATATGGCTACCAACATGCGTATTAAGTATTGTTCAAAGCGGTTCATAACGTGTTATAACTCCCATATAAACCGATCTCTTTGTCTTTTATGTCCTCAAAAAGCTTAATTTTTGCTGATTTGGCAGCAAACGCATGTGCCCTTCAAATAAGTTAATTTGGTGGTGGGTTCCAAAGATTTGGCTCGGCCGAATTAGCATGTTTTTACTTCTCCACAATGAGATGTCCCCGTTGGGCGTCGGCTAAAAAAAATTAGGTCCCTTATCATTGAGCTTTAACATTAAATCGCAGAGCACTCGTTAATATGTGGGAAGTTCCTTAATGGAATGTTCATGGGCAAATTTGCATTTGCATAGTTCAAAATGTTTTTTTTTTTCGATCTTTATAAAATTTTACATAATGTTGCCAAGAGGTTTCCATACCCCTTAGCGTGTAATCGGCTTATTGTTCGCTTCTACAGACAAAAATAAAATAAAGCATTTGAAATATCTTTGAGAAAAACCAATATGTTTTATTGGAGGAGGTACCATTTTTAAAGTAACTGTACAACATTTCTTTCCACAGTCGAACGTTACAAACAAACGTTATGGCTTAGAAGTTATTAAGTTAAGGAATTATTTTTTTCCGTGTATTAAGGAAAAGTTATCTCAAAAAATCAATTTCAGTAATTCTGTGCATAATTATCTTTATCTATTTTATGCCCCTAAGTCGGTTCAAGTCTGTTATCGTATCATCGGTCATGCTCCAAAGTCTCGTTGTCTTTCCCACATGTCCTTCACACGCAAATGCAAATTTACCCATGAATATTTCATTGAGCAACAGGGGCAAACTTCCCTCAAATCAATGAGTACTTCCCAATTCAAATTTAAGCCCAATGTAACTCCTCGAAATATTCATCTAAGACTCCATAACGTGTATACATTCTTGATCGTCATAACATTTTAAGTCGAACTAGCCATGTCCGTCCGTCTGTCCGTCCGTCTTTTTGTCTATCGACAGCACGCTAACTTTCGAAGGAGTAAAGCTAGCCGCTTGAAATTTTGCACAAATACTTCTTTGCAGCGCAGATCGGTTGGGAATGTAAATGGGCTATATCGGTCCACGTTTTGATATAGCTGCCGTATAAACCGATCTGGGATCTTGACTTCTTGAGCCTCTAGAGGGCACAATTCTTATCCGATTTGGCTGAAATTTTGCATGAGGTGTTTTATTACCACTTCCACCAACTGTGCTGAGTATGGTTGAAATCGGTTCATAACCTGATATAACCGGTCTCCAATTTTCAATATTATTTTATCCTTTGTTTGCCTTAAAAGAGATACCGTGGAAAGAGCTCGACAAATACAATCCATGGTGGCGGGTATATAAAATTCGGCCCGGCCGAACTTAGCACGCTCTTACTTGTTTAACCTATATTTTACAAAACTCACAGTGCAAAATGTCAGTTGTATGAGAATTGTGTACTGTGGAACTGTACCGAGAAGGACCATTCTTGGCGTAGGTGTTGAACATCATAACGGTCCACACAAAGATTGATTACTACATATAAGATATGCTTCTTTAAATGAAGCTCTTCATCTTTGGCTCCAATCGTCAAAGTAAGGATAAAACTTTTTCAGTGTACTTAATATGCAAAATCTGCCACATTAGATAAGAAATGCGCCCTCCAGATGCGCATTTAAACATGAAATTCTTTTAACGAGTGCATTTAGGCATGTAAACATAAAACTCCTTTAATTTGTAAAATATTCACAATTCTTATCCACAACTTACACAGCATTAGCCAATAAGCGAATACTCCGCTTTATTCCCTTCACATGTCATGCTAAATAATAATGTTACATTTAGAATTAAGCCTGATTTGATTATGTTTCTTCCTCTACGCCGCTTGATGTTAACTGACAGTGCAATGTTGCTAGAGATTAATTTCAAAATAATCTACCCATAAATTATTCCACATCTCGTTCGTTGGCAGCAACGAACAAAGAACTTTGCCATCGGCATTGACGTCATGAGCCCTCGTCGGCTGGACACATTAACCCGAGGCTCAAAATCATCAACACTTTAGGTACTGGGAGGCGTTCCTCTTTTATAGACCATTCATTCAATTTAAATAATTATGTCTGTTCAATAGTTTTTGCGAGGCGGCACAATAATAAGTACAAGTATACAATAAACAAGGAAATCGACTCTCAAATTTAACGACAATGTTAGCAACGATGACGTGTGCAAAGCGATACCTTTATTACTCCGCAAGCGGTATTCCAAAGTCGTGGCGATGTTCATGCACCGTGAGATCAGTGTACGCGAAACAGTTTCATATAGTATTTAGCAAATAAAACTTTATCTGCAATCTCCGTTTTATGCATTTAATGTAAGGGTGGTTCTTTTGTTTGTTAACTTCATTGGTTCGCGTTCGTTGGTTCCAGAAAACGTGAGAACATTTAAATTTAATACGTTTCTGATTGGGTAGGTCTTCTTGTGCCTGTGCTGCACTTCAGCTCAACTTTTTCCCATCATCCATGGTGGGGCAGAGCATTGGGACCTTAATATGGGACCTTTGTTGCGGTCTGTGCCAATTCATCTGATTCACTGGACCATGTTGCCCAACTGGGCTACCAGGAATTTACCGCTTCGTTTTGTTTTGTAGTTTGCGGCATGTTGACCCTGACCAAGGCAGCACGTATAGAGGCAAACGGCTACGGACCTCAGAATTTGCCAGAATTTGTCATAGTGTCCACAAAGGAGGTATTTAATTAAGCAAAATAACAATGGGATGGATTTCAATGGGATGGTGAGAGTACAAACATCACCCGATATGTTCGCAACAGGTTAACATTAATTGTTTGCATAGCCCTTGGATTTAACAAGATTTTTATGCGGTGTCACATTAATCAGCTCTTTCGGGTGTAACACAAATTTCTGCCAATTACCTGATCATTAAGGATTTTCTTAATCAGGCCAAAACCTGCACCAGGAATGCTGGACCCACAATGATGGGTTGAACACTTTGCCAATCGTTTTTTTTTTTCCTTTTTGGTTAATGATATTTACATTCGTTAAATTGACACTAAATGCCAACATAAATGGGTGAAGATATGGACCAGTTTTGTTTGTGACTCAACTGAAGCCTCAAATAAATCACCAAGATTGATAAGCTGGCGTTTGGGATTAAAAGTTGATGTCCAGCCTGCAAACCAACCGTGCGACCAAAAAAAAAAAAAAACTAAGGAACGGCAACAAGACAGATGACGCCTTAAGGTCTGGTGTTCAAAGCGATACCTCACACGCTGACTTGCGGTTTTGCGTCTTTCGTTGGCGGTTTTCTTTTTTCTTCAGTCTTCCAAGCGATTTCGACACCGTTTTAACTCCAATACCCTCATGGAAGATCAATGGAGGCGTCTCGTGCTAATAATGCAATTAAAACACATATCCAATCCGCTATGCGGTCAACATTTATAAGAAAATTTATAAAAAAAAATGCCCACTAAATGATAAATGATTTTTGTGACACAAAAGAAAAGAGCATACCCAAATTCCTTAAAAGCGACACAATAACCCTCAAACATGACCGGTTAATTCGGACGTTTATTAAAATGAATGACTCAGAGTTGACATCTGAAGGTGCACCATTATAAGGAACAAGAGTAACAACTTCAAATCATATCAAATTAAGTCTGC
The DNA here is from genome assembly GCF_963082655.1 of Stomoxys calcitrans. Classification (NCBI taxonomy): domain Eukaryota; kingdom Metazoa; phylum Arthropoda; class Insecta; order Diptera; family Muscidae; genus Stomoxys; species Stomoxys calcitrans. The sequence goes on from NC_081553.1 coordinate 134,437,600, forward strand.
TATTTCAACCTAGTACATTTAGATATAGACCTTTTCGCTTGGGATTTCTTATATGTGTGTAGATTGGACGCATCTATTTACCATTTACATAATTTTTTGCTTGACTATGCTGGCGAGCTCAAATGCCTCTCTTTCTTTATAACTGCACAAATTTCGTTAAAATATTGCGTTGCCCAAAAAGTTATTGCGGATTTTTCATATAGTCGGCGTTGACAAATTTTTTCACAGCTTGTGACTCTGTAATTGCATTCTTTCTCTGTCAGTTATCAGCTGCTACTTTTAGCTTGCTTTGGAAAAAAATTGTAAAAAGTATATTTGATTAAAGTTCATTCTAAGTTTTATTAAAAATGCATTTACTTTCTTTAAAAAAATCCGCAATTACTTTTTGGGCAACCCAATAGTTAGGAGAATTCCTTTACTGAACATCTTAGTAATATTGTCAAACCGCTTGCAATATCATAACTTAAGGAGTCTAAAGTGTTTTAACTGAAAGATTTTCATGTTTTGGTCAAACTTCACGGCCCCGTGGCGTGGAGGAAACCGAGGCGCAGGAACTGGGTTCGAGGTTGTTATCCCCTCCTAATACTGCTGATATTTGTGAGGCATTAAGCCTAACTTCTCCTCAAAGACGTGTCGTGCTGCAGCACTCCTTTCGAACTCGGCTTCAAAAGAAGGTCCCTTTTGATTGAACTTAAACTTGAGTCTGACAGCAGATATGTAAGATGCTTGCTCCCTGTTTCTTAATAAAATGTTCGTTGGCAATATTTATCACACGTTTAAAAAATGTCAGGAGCAATGGCAGACGAGGAAGTTTTCAAATATCGAGCGATCTTTTTAAATTTATTTCTTGATAATATGTGTCTTCTTGTTTTGAAAATGTAACGCAAAAAATATTTTTAAAAACCGCTCAATTTCTTGATAATATTTAGATTTTTTTTAATTGTTATATTTTTTTTTTTTTTGATTTTATTTTGCATTTCAATTTTTAAAATTTTCTTTCTACCGAATTTTTAAGTATATTTAATTATTTTTTTTTTTGTGAAAAGCAGCAAGTGCTTATTTGTTTTACGAAAATTGGACAATTTTTTCACTTTTTAGCTAATATCTTTATAGTAAATGTTAGCAAATTTGTTTTTTTTTTTTTAACACAATTAAACAAAAGTCACAAATTGTGGAAAATTACCCACAGTAATATGGAAGTATTCCCAAAAAATATGTTATACCGCAATTATTTTTAAAAATGTTGATTGTTTTGAATAAAACTCCAATTCGGCCCAATAGCTAAATGAAAGAGGGCAAAATTGGCTCTAATAGTTTGGTTGTTGTTCTCGTGATTGAAGCATATTTTCATTTTGGTTTTGGGGTGCTTTTTCACGAGGCCAAACTTAATATTGCCTTACTTTAAGGGTAGAGTCAACATGCAAGCCACTTTTAAAACGAAAACTAGTTTTTCGAACGATATGGATATTATTTTCAGTTTTCTGTTTACTAGTGTAGTTAATAAATTTTTAATGGTATCTAGTTCTAATTTTTATTTCCTCATATTTATTAAGCAATGAATTGCTTGTCATCTTACCTGCTTCTTTATTATCAAGCAACGTTTATTTTAATGATCCATTATATTTGGAACTCCATTGAAAATGAATTAGAATCAATTAATTACTTCCTATCACATTGATGGCGAAAAACAGCCAGAAAACTGTCGCCACCTGTGGTGCTGGGAATCAAAGGTATCAACATACACAAAAATAACTGGCATACAATAGAGCATCTTCGATTGAAATGAAAACAACCAAAAAAATAAAACACAATAAAGCAAATAAGCTTCTGCCCAAAGAAATAATCGCTTATTAAGGCTTTTTAAGCATGTACGGGTGTTTCAAGGTTTCCTCCTCGGCATGAACAGGAAAAAATATCCATAAGCTCAACGTGATTCATTGAGCGGAGCAAGGCAAATCAATCTTTTTATACGGCTGTTAACTGATGATTTCTGATGTTGAAATTTAGTCAGAAAAACACAAACTCGTACAAATTTCCCATAGTGCTGGAATCATATAATAGCTGTCAGCTTCTCACATATACAATGTATTTACATTCACTGAAACAAGATAAATTAAATTTAAGCAAACAATCAAGTTTGTGGCTTAAGTCTTTCGTTTTCACGCTGGCCATTTGACGATTGTGCCTTCAGATTTCGTTCTCCGCAGACTTGTTGGCGTTTTTGCTTCTCTGCGGGCCTCCCAGAAGTTGATCAATTGGTGTTTATGTCCGACTGTCGCCCTAATGATGAATTGTGATCAGATCAGATAGCACACAGCCTTTGTTTTCTTAAAAGCAATTAAATTAATGTTGCTAGTTAGCGGATGTAAAGCACCGCATATTTTGCACTAAAAGCATGTTCCTTTAATTAATGACCTGTTTGCCGTTTAGCAGCCCATGATAAACGACTTCGTGAAAGGACCTGTGAGTGAGGCAAATGGCCGAGGGCCTGGTTTTTAAAGGGCTTTCAACGGGCAATATCTCAGAGTACATTAAGTTCTTTTCTCCAACACCCTATGAAGGCCTAGGCAAATGTATTTCGGCACATTGAATGAAACGAATGCTTTATGATCAATTTGTCATGTTTGATAAGGTGGTGTGCACAGAAGAGTGAGTTTCTGTTTATGGCTACTGAGATAGTGTTCATAAAAATTTTGATTCTGAAGTTGGTATCACAGTTTGAAGAACTACCGTATAAATGAATATTTAGTTCCTCTCGATATTTCGTTGCCATAGCATTAACACCATAGGAAAATAATTTTTAGTTTTATTTTACATGCTTTTAAGCTTTAGATTCATTGAAAGAAAAACACGTATAATTTATGTAAACAGAGTTTTGTTTAAATAAAATGCGGTGATTTTTTGAATAAATTTCAAGCCCAACAAACTTGTTGGTTACCAAATTAAGCCGACGTCATTACCATGCTAAAGGGTTTATGATTTAATGAAAGACCCCCCAACAATGACAACCAACTGAAAACCTTTCGCGTTCACGTTCTTAACTAGAAGCTAAGAGAACGGATTCTTTGTACATGGGGCGATTATAAAGCATGCCTAATTAAAGTATTCAAACTGGTAACAAGAAGTGAAAATAACTTTGTGTGAGACAACAAAACTAGAAACTGAAAATGATATGAGATGAGTCAATCTTATGCAAATTGAGTAATCGGCATTATTTTAAAGAAGAGCGGTTGTCCTACAAATATATGTTTTTTTTTCAGTCATTTTAATGCTGATACATTTTCGTATTTCTTTCTTTTGTTACTTACAGCGGCTGGTGTCACAGAGGAAGAAAAAGAAATCATATTGAAAGAACACAATAGGTTAAGGCAACAAGTAGCCACGGGACGTTATCCCGGTCAGCCAGGTGCAGAGAATATGCGTGAAATTGTGTGGGATGAGGAATTGGCCGAGAGAGCCCAACAATGGGCGGAGAATTGTCAGTTTCGTCATGATCCCCATAGGACAATAAGTAAGAGAGACTACATACCATTTCAAAACACACAATGCTTAACCACCACATCTTTACCTCCACAGATCGCTTTACCATGGGTCAGAATTTAGCCATAATTTGGAGTACGGCGCCCTTGGACCCAGAAGATGGTGATTTCCCCTCACGCATACAAAGTTGGTTCAATGAAGTGCAGAAATATTCGTTCGGCGATGCTTGGTCTCCCAAAACCGGTCATTATTCCCAGGTAAGATGGCACCAACGGTATATTCGTATGATGAAATTTTATAACCTTTCGAAATAATTTCGTTCTCTTTGCATTAATCCCTTATGGCGAGCAGTTGGTTTGGGGTGAAACTAGTTTGGTGGGTTGCGGATTTGCCGAGTATAAGGACAAGTCGAAATACAATAAATTATACGTATGCAATTATGGACCTGGGTAAGTATTTGTACATGAGTTAAGACTTTCTCAGCTTTGGCTGGATTTATGCATTGGGGCTAAGACCAGGTCTAAGGTTGCACCCTGTGCGAATTTTGAACCATTATTCTTTATCCAACCGTTTCCCTTATTATTGATGTAGCCTTGATAAGAATCGATTTCTAAATGTCGCCCTATAGGGGCTTAAGAAGTAAAATCGAGAGATCAGCTTATATGAGAGTTATATCAGGTTATGGACCCAGTACAATGAAGGTCGTAGGAGAAGTCGTTGTACGAAATGTAAGCAAAATCTGAAAATAATTACTTAATTATTCAGAAGGTCATAAAAATCGTCATAGTACAACATTTCAGCTAAATTGGATAAGAATTGCACTCTTTAAAGGCTCTAGAAGTAAATTCGGGAGATTGGTTTATATCAAAGCTAAATCAGGTTATGGACCTAATCAAACCATATTTAGTGAAGGTTGTGCAAAATTTCAGGCATATCAGACAAGAACTGCCCTCAAGGGGCTCAAGAAGAACATTTGGGAGATCCGTTTATATGGGAGCTATTTCAGGTTACGAACCAATTCAAACCATTTTTGGCACGTATGTTAGATGTCATAGAAAAAGTCACTTCGCAAAATTTCAGCTAAATCGGATTAAAATTACGTCTTGTAAAGGATACAAAAATATAATCGGGTGATCGGTTTATATGGGAGCTATATCTAAAAATAAACCGATATGGCCCATTTACAATCTCAACCGACCTACACTAATAGGAAATATTTGTGCAAAATTTAAAGCGCCTAGCTTTACTCCTTCGAAAGTTAGCGTGCTTTTCACAGATCGACTTAAAATCTCATTCCTATCAATAATATATTTACTTTATGGGGTCTTAGACTAATATTTTGATGTGTTACAAACGGTATGGCGAAGTTAGTATACGCCCATCCTATGGTGGACAAGCGAGCGTAGCCACTTTTCGAAATGTGCACCAATGGATGCCGTGTCATATGTGCAAGGAATCTGTTGATCAGGTAATTTCTTTTCTGTAATATCAATTCCACGAATTAAAATCTTCAATTCCAAAATGCCTAAAATAATCAAAACACATGACCCCCTAATAGCCAAACGTAAATAATAGCATAACATAAAACAAAAGCAAAAATATTTCGTCAGATCAGCAAAAATAAATCATCAATATTCTAGTAGACCTTTCTATCTTAACCAGCAGCCCTGTTTTCTTAAACAGCAGTAATAACTGCGTTCCCATTCCCAGCAGGCAAGAACTGTTGTTTAAGGAAACATTTTTGCTATTTTTATACCCTCCACCATAGGATGGGGGTATACTAATTTCGTCATTCTGTTTCTAACACCTCGAAATATGCGTCTGGGACCCCATAAAGCATATATATTTTTGATCGTCATTTTAAGTCGATCTAGCCATGTCCGTCCGTCTGTCTGTCGAAAGCATCCTAACTATCGAAGGAGTAAAAATAGTAGCTTGAAATTTTGCACAAATACTTTTTATTAGTGTAGGTCGGTTGGGATTGTAATGGCCCAATTCGGTCCATGTTTTGATCTAGCTGCCACTTAAACCGATCTTGGGTCTTGACTTCTTGAGCCTCTTGACGGCGCATTTCTTGTCCGATTTGACTGAAAAATTGCATGTGGTGTTTTGGTATCATTTCCAACAACCGTGATCGGTATGGCTTAAATCGGTCCGTGTTTTGATTTAGCTGCTATATAAACCGATCTTGGGTCTTGACTTCTTGAGCCTCTAAAGGGCGCAATTCTCATCCGATTTGGCTGGAATTTTGCATTAGGTGTTTTGTTATGACTTCCAATAACTGTACTAAGTATGGCGCAAATCGGTACATTACCTGATATAGCTGCGATATAAACCGATCTGGGATCTTGACTTCTTGAGGCTCTAGAGGGCCCAAATCTCATCCGATTTGGCAAAGTTTTGTACGACGGCTTCTCTCATGATCTTCAACATACGTGTCTAATATGGTCTGAATCGATCAATAGCTTGATACATCTTCTATAAAACCGATCTCCCGATTTTGCTTCTTGAACCCCTATAAGGCGAAATTCAACCGAATGGACTGAAATATTCCACAATAATTTCCACAATGTTTAGCATTCAATTCATTTATGGTCCGAATCGGACTATATCTTGATATAGCTTCAATTCTTTGTTTGCCTAAAAAGAGATACCGCGTAAAGAACTCGACAAATGCGATCCATCGTGGAGGGTATAAAAGATTCGGCCGAACTTAGCACTCTTTTACTTGTTAATAACAAATTTCGTTGAGTGAGCATAGTACATTAATATTGCTCTTAATTACTTAAATGAATTTGAACTACCACCACAAACACCTACTATGCTCATGTGTTTCTTGTGCAAAAAAAACACTGTTCAATTTTTAATAAAGCATAACGCCTAGTTCTCAGAGGAGGAAGTCGGGAAATTCAATCTTATAAGTCGGGATTCCCAAAAAAAGAAAAATTCAAGTCAAGATTCAGTTTTCATTAACAAACAAAAAGTGCGCTTGAAGTTCGACCTGCCCGAATGTTATATTGCTTCCTCCACAGATCGAATTTCTCTAGTTCTTTGATCAAATTGTTATAAACCGATTTACATCCAGTGGTTTATGGTTTGATCGTATAAAAATGTTCCACTTTTACTTCTCTGACAAATGGGATATCGGTTCATGGCTGTTGAAAGTCATAGCAAAGCACCATGTCTAAAATTATAATAGCATCGTCTTGGAGAAGTCAGATAGTGATATCGGTTTACATGGGTGCTATTTCAAGTTAAATAAAACATGGCCTAACTGGTTGTGGACCCTGGACGTACTTAGAAAAAAAAAACAATATGAAATATTTTATCCAAATCAGGTAGTTATTAAGCCCTCTAGCAGTTTAAGAAGATCGGTTTATATGGGACTATATCTAAAATAAAAAAATGGGTCATTTGAAATCCAAACCGACTTACACCAAGAAATGATATTCGTGCAAAATATCAAGTTTCTATCTTTAGTCCTAAAGTTAAAACGCTTATGACAAACAGACGGACAAAAAGTCATCTCTAAATCCACTTAATATAATATTACTATAAAGAATATATTTAGTTTACAGGTCTAAGACCATTATTTAAATGTTTAAATTTTAGACAGAACCATAAGCGTATAAATATGTGAGCTAACCACCACCCAACAATTTTTTAGACCGCTCTCCCCCCAGAATATTAAAAATTATAATTTTTCGACAAAAAGTTATTATTTCATTGCTATTTAAAGGGGTTTAGCTCCCAAAAAAAGCCTGGCACAACCGATAAAGAAAACGGAGAAAGTTGGGAACCAAAACTTTGAGATAGTCAGTAACTTTATCTACCTCGGCACCGCCGTAACCGAAACGAATGACACCACTTTTGAGATTAAGCGAAGAATAATACTGGCAAACAGATGCTACTTTGGACTAAGTAAGCAGTTAAGAAACAATGCCACCTCTCGACAGACGAAGAATACACTATACAAGACACTGATACTACCCGTACTGTTATTTGGTTCTGAAGCATGGGTACTTGTGAAATCAGATGAGGCAGTGCTTGGAGTATTGGAGAGAAAGATTCTTCGTAAAATATATGGACCAGTTTGCGTTAATGGAGAATATAGGCGACGTATGAACCACGAGCTGTATGAGCTGTATGACGATGATAGCATAGTTACACGCATCAAAATACAACGGCGTTGCGTTGGCTAGGTCATGTTGTCAGAATGGATGAAGAAGCTCCAGCAAAGAAGTCTTTTGAAGGCAAACACGGTGGTACACGCAAACCGGGAAGACCAAAAGCCCGATGGAAAGATCAAGTTGTGGGAGACACCTCGAAACTTGGTGTCAGAGATTTTAGAATGAGCGCAGAAGATCGAGGCGCTTGGAACGCTCTTCTTCGTTCGGCAAGTGGAACAAATATTCTGTCATAGCCAATTAAAGTAAAGTTAAGTGAGCTCCCCCAAAAAGCTAGGCTGGCTTCGCTAGTGGATAGAATCAATGTGCACTACAAACGGAGACAAATATACTCTTTGTACACTGAGGGGGTATCATCCGGAGAACCGTCTATATGAGGACAATATCGAAAGTTGAATCTATATGTCCCATACATGGCACTGATGTTGAAGCCACTAATATAACTCATCATGCTAAACTTCGTTATCGGATAGCATTTTAGGTGAAACCAGTAGGGTCCTTGGAGCAAACTACAGGAAGGCGGACGGATGACAAATCGACACACGGATGGACAGATGAATCTATTTTGACTGCTTCAAATATTTATACTTGTTTGCACAACTATGGCTGAGAATGTGCCATCATGTTTATGTAGACTCCAAAAGTGGGGATTTTCCCATATTTTCCCCAATAGTCGGGACAGCCACAGAGAGTCGGGATAAGCCCGACCGTCTGGCAAGCCTATATTGGCATTCAGTTTTCTAAAATCATTAACACTGTAGCGTGACTTTTACAAGCAGACAGATGAATATGGATAGATAATCTTAGAATTTGACAACGATCAAGAAATTGTATTCTACATAGGGTTGGAAATAAGTATATATATATATATATATATATATATATATATATATATATATATATATATATATATATATATATATATATATATATATATATATATATATATATATATATTGTGTCTTGATAAATTCCTCCTCCTTATTACAGCAAAGTATGGGCTCTTCTTATACCGCCTGAACAATTGCATCCCTATTCTAATAAACAAAAATGTACTTTTATTTTTAGTGGCAATGTCGTTGGCTATAATCCCTATGAAGTTGGCAAACCTTCATGCGGTACGTATGGCATGAGACCCTCGAAGCGATACAATGGCCTGTGTGCAGCCCCCGATCCCAGTTTGGTCACCGACAATGCAATCGAAACGTATGAGTACAAAACCACTAACAGCAATTCATACAGTGCTTATAACACAAACAAACAAAATACGCAATACGCTGCCACTACTAAAACACAATATAACAACCAGAATAATAACAATTACAATAATCGTAACAAGCAATCATCTAATTCCTTCAACAACAACCAACAGGCGGCGTTTGCGCAAACAACGTCAACATCGTCGAAAAAAAGTGGGAGCTCGTTTGGCACCAAGAACTACGGCGGCTCACAGGCATTCACCACGGAGAGTTCACAACATACCTATCGTAGCAAGCTCGAGTCCTACAAGCCAACACCAGAGGAATTTAAGAGATCCGTATTCAAGCATACCATTCTTCGGACTTCAGTAGTTGAACCAGTGGAGACTCAGCAGCAACCGCAACAGCCATCCCAACCCAGTCGTCATGGTTGGAGCCTTTTGTCGTGGCGCGGCTAGAGGCGCAGGAACTCTTAACATTTAAATCATTTGCACTCGCCAATAACTTACTACTGTGTAGTACTGATTTTTTTGGTCCTTTTACTAAAGGCCAAGACATTTTAATGTTTCTTTCTATTCTATTTCTACTTCGAAATATCTGTTCATCAAATTGTAATTATAATTAGAAAGCTTATACCACATTTATGTTAGCAAGTTTATGCAACACCGCCATAACCTGCATTCGCATTTCCCCCAGAATCAATCAACACTGCTTAATATGCCATAAATGATGATGAAATGAATCATTAGTTAGATTTAAGATGAAACACCAAGAAGAGAAACAGGAATCACAAACAGAAATGCATTTGCGGACTAAACCGTCTGACTTGGCTAAAGTATTAATTATAAGTAGCACCCGTCATGCTTAGAGCCAACATCATACATAAATATCGAAAGTGAGAAAGAAATCTGACATTCTTTGCCATCTGCTTCATGATTTTTAAATTAAATGTATTAAATTTAAATATTTATATTTTGTGTTTGTTTATTTTGTTTTTAATTTCTGTAAATTATAAATGCAAGAGAATTCAAATAAAATTGAACACCAACAGGAGACATAATTTATGTTTGCACAAAAGCGAATGTTTGTATCAAATATTTGTTTACATTCAATATGGTACATTCTAATCTAAAACGCACTCACATCTCTGTTCTGTCCTGCCCAATTGAGCAAATGTATTGACAATTTTCAAATGCCACTCACCCCCTTTAACTGAAATCGTCAATCGTGCTCGTGTGCTTTCCATTGAATATCTGTTTATTTGTCAAAAACAAACTCGTATTTGTGAGTAATCATTTCGAAATTGCGATGTGTTTGTATTTAATAATACATGGCTACAATATTAATTGAATATTTTTAATAAAATCATTAAAACATTTTATTTAAATCTTTAAAAAACTATTGTTTATTGTTAAATAACAAACTGGTCGGATGAACTTCACTCTACCACATAAACGAGTTTCTAAAAGAAGGCCCTTCATTCGAGATCCATATTGTCCTAATCGTACGAAAAACAATAATTCATTAACCCTAATGAATGGCAAGATACAGAAAATTGTGAAAAGTGGAAAGCCTAAAAAGGAACTGCAAGAAAAATACAGGATGACGAAGAACCACTGGAAACGGGACAAAAATTGTTAAAACCTCAATATCAACCAGTAAGGAAGGGCAAAAGTCGGGCGGTGCCGACTGTATAATACCCTACACCAACCCTTTAAGTACATGGACCTCGGCGGATGTTTTTCGATGGGTCATCCAACAATCCGTATCAAATTTCTAGCAAATATGTTCAAACTGTAATAACTACGGTTGAAAAATGACAACATTATAGTAAATTACCCAAAATCTGAGGAACATATATATGGGTGCTATATCGAAATCTCAAACGACTTCGACTAAACCTCTTAATACGGTAGTTGTCCAAGAAAGCATTGTGCAAAATTTTGGGAAGATTGGTCAATAAATGCTTTGCAGTAGCTCTAGGAGTGAAAATCGGGCGAAACATATATATATGAGCTATATCGAAACATAAACCGATTTCTATGAAATTAATCGGCAATGTTGAGAGTTACGAGAAAATCGCCCCTGCCAAATTTCGAGAGAATGGGTTAACAAATTACCACTTTATTGCAATATTAGTTCAAATCGGACGTACATATGAATGGGCGCTATATCCAAATCTGAAACGGCAGATCAGACCCTTTATCGGCAGATCAGTCCGATCTGTACCATATTTGGGTCTGATGTTGGGAGACTTAAAATAACCCACTATTTTAAATATCATCAAAATCGGGTAATAAATATAGCTTTTATGGGCTTCAGATCCTTTATCGAAAGATCGGTCTATATGGCAGATATATCTAAATATAGTCCGATCTGAACCATATTTACTTCAGATGTCGGGTGGCTTAAAAACCCCATTGTTTTAAATTTCAACGATATCGGGTAATAAATAAAGCTTTTATGGACTTCAGACCCTTTATCGGGAGGTCGGTCTATATGGCAGCTATATGGACCGATCTAATCCATATTTAGGTCAGATGTCGGGAGGCCTTTAAACTACTCACTTTTTCAAATTGCAGCAAAATCGGATGAAAAATAAAGTTTTTATGGGAATTAGACCCTTTATCGAAAAATATCAAAAAGACATATCTGTGCCAAATTTCAGTTCAATATCTCAATTTTTGAAGGCTCTAGAGTGATTACAAGAGACGGAAGGACAGACGGATAGACAGACTGACACACGGACATCGTTTCCGAATCCGTCGTACAAAATTTGAGGCAAATCGGATAATAATTGTAACCTCTGGAGGCTCAAGAAGTCATGATCCCAGATCGGTTTAAATGGCAGCTATATCAGGTTATGGACCGATTTGGACCATACTTGGCGCAGTTGTTGGATATCATAACAAAACATGTCGTGCAAAATTTCATTCCAATCGGATAAGAATTGCACCCTCTAGAGGCTCAATAAGTCAAGATCCAAGATCGGTTTATATGGCAGCTATATCAAAACATGGACCGATATGGCTCATTTACAATCCCAACCGACCTACACTAATTAGAGTATTTGTGCGAAATTTCAAGCGGCTAGCTTTACTCCTTCGAAAGTTAGCGTGCTTTCGACAGATAGACGGACGGACGGACATGGCTAGATCGACATAAATTGTCACGACGATCAAGAATATATATACTTTATGGGTCTCAGACGAATATTTCAGGTAGTTACAAACAGAATGTCGAAATTAGTATACCCCCATCCTATGGTGGAGGATACAACAGCGTTTGTTTGAAAAAATAATTAGATTTTGTAGAATTTTCACGAGCACAACTTTCTAAAAACCTTTGTCAGCATCTTTTACTTTTATCCAAATACTGTTCATGTAATTGCAAAACCAAAAGCACAACACATTCTTTCACAATCCTTATTATTTCATACTGATTGATTGAGTTGCTTGTTGTGAAAGGAATATTTAATTTTTTTTTCGAATATATTTATTTATATTTAAAAAATACTTTCTTATTTATGCATTCACAAACACTTTATTTTTTCCATCCAAAGTAAATACATGTGAGCACTATCACTATCACACTCAGTTACAATTAAAAGTTTTGCGATCGCGTTTATTTTGCATAATAAAATGACTTGTTGCACAGCGACTGTGGTTGTCCTCTCAATGGGCGTCCCGAAATGTAAATTTTCCCTAGATGAAAAAACAAGTTATGACGAAACGAACACATTTCGGCAAATTTTTCCGTTTGTTGTTTTATATGGAGTTTCAACGTGAAAAACGAATATATTGGGTTGCCCAAAAAGTAATTGCGGATTTTTTTAAAGAAAGTAAATGCATTTTTAATAAAACTTAGAATGAACTTTAATCAAATATACTTTTTTCTAAAGCAAGCTAAAAGTAACAGCTGATAACTGACAGAAGAATGAATGCAATTACAGAGTCAAAAGCTGTGAAAAAATTTGTCAACGCCGACTATATGAAAAATCCGCAATTACTTTTTTGGGCAACCCAATAGTACCGGCCTTTATCTACGGTACACTGTTGTCTTGTGCGAAAGTCAATTTCGTAACATTTAAAGATATTTTGACCTTAATTTTAGATTTTTGTCTTCAATAACAAGACGCACGATCTGAAGAATTTGTTAACCTTCCATTGAAAATAAACAGTTTTTAATATGAAAGAAAATATTTTTCACCAAAGGAAATGTTACCTTAAAAATTTGTAAAATGGATACTTTAAATTAAGTTTGCTTATCTTTGGTTCGAATCATAAAAATTAGGACAAACATTTTTCTGTGCACAAGAATATGGCAGAGAGAAAGAACAAGAATATTGAACAGGCTTTTTAATGGACTTAAACATATCACACGTGAGTCAAATCATTAGGCTATGTCTAGATACTTAGAAAACTTAACAGCAACCAAAGAAATCTACTATAATTTATGGAAGGGCACGCTGCAATTATATAAGGCTTCCCCAAAAATCCCACTTCTTCAAAATTCAGATGGATAATGGGTAAAAAAAACGAAGAAAAGGTACAATTGTTTGCAAATCTTTTTAGCAACAAATTTAAACCATTGGATTGTAGGTCTGAAAATAAAGAAAGTCATACATTAGAAATATATGAAAACCAAGTTATCAAGCCAGCGACATTTGAAGAACTAGAAAATCTCACAGCTAAGATTCTGAACCCTAAGAAATCTCCTGGTTATGATTTAACAATCGGCAAAATATTTAAAAAGCTTTCTCCTATATCTGTTAAAAAACGTTTGTTTAAAATAAATGTATGTTGTGAACTGCAACATGTTTCATTAGAATGGTTAGTTGCAGAGTTTTCGTAATCAAGAAACCTGGAAAACCTGACCATGAAAACACAACATACCTTCCGATACCGCTACTACTGACTATGTCAAAGATATTTGAAAAGTTGTTATTAAAGAGAATGTCTCCCTTATTAACAGTAGGCTTCTCATACCAGACTATCAGTTTAGATTCCGAAATAATCATTCAACTGTACAACAAGTTCACCGAATAGTTGATGTAGCCGAAAGAGCCATTGAAAACAAACTCATCTGCTCTGCCGTGTTTTTAGACGATGGCCAAGCATTTGACAAGATATGGCATCAAGGACTCTAAACCAAAATTCGCAACGACCTTCCAAGGCAATTCTATGACATTTTGGAATCATTCCTGACTGGCCGGTACTTTCGAGTAAAAATTTAAAATAAGTATTAAAAATTGAAACCAATAAAGACTGGAGTACCTCAAGGGAGAGTCTTAGGCCCTGTTTTATACCTGCATTACACCAGAGATATAGCATGCCAATGCCACTGCAATTATTGCAGCTGCCAATACTGAAATTGAATCTACAAACTTCAAGCTTTTTACTTTGGATAATTAAAATTATGATGAACTTATGGTGATATCTATTCTGAAAAAAAAAATGTTGCACTTATGCGGGACAACATTTTGCAAATGTCGCCTCAACCCTCTCATATGTCGATACATAGTCATTTTGACCAAATAAAACGGTAAAAATCGTATCCTCGTCTTCAGATGAAGAACTTTCTAGCAATGCATCTAATATGACGTTAGTCCAAAAAAACGTATTCACTTTTTCCATTTTCATATATTTACTAGCTGACCCGGGCCCGCTCCGCTGAGCCATCTTTTACTTTATATGGAACAAAAGTTTCCTTGGAATATTTATTTTCGACAATTAAAGATCTTTTAGTGAAATACCATGCTAACTTGAAATTAATATTCTTAAAATACTTCATTTCAGACCGATATTCTCATGATGTCTGATTTAGTGGTGTTTTCAGGGGAGAGGTGGTCCCCCAGATACTTGGCACTGAAAAATATCAGCATCGTGCTCTTCTCTCAAATACCATTTATTTAAACCTCATATTGCCACTGGCTTAAGAGGTATTTACAGGATGAGGCGTCCCCCAAACACATGGCCCCAAAATATTTAGGTTATCAAATTCGTTTTTTAATCCCAAATACCATTCATTTGAGTCACATATTGGCATGGTCGAAAAATTTTTTCCCTTTGGGGGTGTTTTGGGAAAGGGGTGGTGTCCTTAATACATGGTCCTACATTTGGATATCAAATTTGTATTCTACCCAAATAACTTTATTTGAGCCCCATATTGCGATGGTCACTAAAAAATTGCTGTTTGTGGAGTATTTTGGGTAAAGGGGTAGATCCCCAGAAAATTGGCGCCGAAAATGGGTATCAATTCTTGCTCTACCCCCCAATACCTTTCATTTAAGCTCCACATTGACTAACATGGTCGGTAAATATGCCCGATTTAGGGGTGTTTTGGGGATTGGGGTGGTCCCCCCAACACTAAGCCCGGAAAATATATCAGCAACGTGCTCTATTCTCATATATTTATAGATCATTTATTTGAACCTCATATTGCCATTGCCCTCAAAATTGGATATCAAATTCGTTTTCTAATCTCATTTAAACTCCTTATGCAAAAGTCAGCAAATATGTCCGGTTTGGGGTATGGGCCCTAAAAGCTATAAATATTTAGTTCCACTCTCTTTAAGATCCACAAAGTCTTGGTGGGCATATACGTCTTATTTGGGGGTTGTTATGGTGGTGGGACGTCCCCTAGACAGTTGGTTCTTGATGTTGATTTCAGATACGTGGCCTACGCCCAAATACCTTTCATTTGAGTCCCATATTTCCATAGTCGCCAACAATGAACTGCTTGGGTGGTGTTTTGGGGGATGGGCGGACACTCAGTGAGTTAGCCTTGAAAATATATATCGGACTCGTGTTCCACTCTAAAAACCCTCTTATTTGAGCCTCATCTTGCAGTAGTCAGAAAATACTTCCTATTTGGGTGGTGTTATGGGGGTGGGGTGGCCCCATAGACAGTTTTCCCGAATATTGATATCAGATTCGTGCTTTACTACCAAAGACCTTTCATTTGAGTCCCATATGGCTATGGTCGTAAATTTGTCCCCTTTGGGGAAGGTTTTTGGGGAGAGGCGGCCCCCCAAACAATTGGTCCCATATTTGTATATCAGATTTGAATTCTACACTCAAATACCTTTTATTTAAACCCCATATTTCCATGATCAGTAAATAAGTCCTGTTTGGGGGAAGGGGTGGATCACCAGAAACGTGGTCCCACATTAGGATATCAGATTCGTATTCTACTCGCAAATACCTTTCATTTGAGTCTCATATTGCCATGGTCGGTAAATATGTCCGATTTAGGGGTGTTTTGGGGCTTGGGGTGGTCCTCCTAGCACTTGGTTCGACAATTGGATATCAGATACGTTTTCTTAACCTAAATACCTTTCATTTGAGTACCATATTGTCGTGATTGGTCTAAATATATGTTTGGTAGGTTTTAGGGTGGGGCAGCCCCCCTAGGTACCCCATCCGAAATTTTTATACCAAATTTTTATTTTTAGGGTACTATTGTATATAAGAGCACACAAAATTTCGCTTAAATCGCACCACCCATCCGAGATCTGGCGTTTCTGAAAATTAGGGTAAGGGGAAAGGTCCGCCCCCTCTTGAGATATCAAAAAATGTAGTACCCTATTTTCACCACGGGGTCATTATGCACCATCTGTGAAAATTTCAAGAAAATCGGTTCATCCGTTTCTGAGACTATAAGGAACACACAAATATACAAACAAACAAACCTACAAACAAACACAAATTGATTTTTATATAAAAGATATCAAGATATAGTCCGATATAGCCCATCTTTGAATTTAACCTGCTTATGGACAAAAAAGGAATCTGTGCAACATTTCAACTCAATATCCCTATTAAGACTGTAGCGTGATTTCAACAGACAAACGGTAAGCATGTCCCCCTATGACGCCGAAAGCCGGGGTTCAAATTGTGAACGGCGTGAACATCAATAAAATTTATAGTGTTGGTTTTCCCCCTGCTAATGCTGGCTATATATTATTATTATGGTATCCTTGTTAAAACTTCTCTAACAAGTGGTGTCGCTATGCGGCACGCCGTTCGGACTTGGCATAAAAAGGAGGCCCCCTGTCATTGAGCTTAAACTACAATTGGACTTCACGCATTGATATGAGAGAATTCTAGACACTCAAGAAATCAAATCCAGGGATTGGTTTACATGGAGGCTATATCAGATTATAGTCCGATTTGGATCGTACTCGGCAGGGATGTTAAAAGTCAGAACAGAAGTCCTTGTGCCAAATTAAAGCTCCGAGTGGTTCATCATTTCAAATCTTAGGATCGGTTTATAAGAGAGCTATATCCAAATCTGAACCATTTGCAATCCCCAACGACCTACTTTGATAAGAAAATCTGTGCAAAATTTCACGTGAATAGCTTTACGCTTTCGACCGCTATTGCGATTTCGAAAAACGGACGGATGGGCATGGCTAGGTCGACTAAGAATGTCCAGACGATCCAGCATTATGGGGTCGCCGATCAATATGCCGAGGTGTTACGAACGGTATGGTGGGTATAAAAAATGCTTAGGGTTATGATCTTCTTTATGACCTATCCGTTTTTATTTTTTGAAAAACCATGTAAAGAATTTGAGAAATGCAATCCATTTTGAATGCCATTCTGGGTTTTTCATGTATGCATTCCGGCAGCTCTAACGAAATTTAGCAAACAAACTAGACATGGTGGCAATAAACCAACATTCGCTTGGCCAATCTGCCAAAATATTTCGCTGATAGAGTACGTATTTGTCGAATGAAAGCTTTAAAATTCCCACATAAATCCGTTACGCGGTGCAAAAATATATAAGGCAATTTTATTATGCAATTATAAGCAGCAAGTGGGCGATTAACAATCACGATATTCAGCATGTATAACAACTATTCCATAATTAGTTTCAATAAAGCCGAAAAAATATTCAATGCTTAAAATGTTACTGTGTAATACAAACAAACAAAAACAAAATGTTTAAGCTGCCATTAATCGATAAAACATTTCACATGTAATTTCAACAAGTAAAAGCGTGCTAAGTTCGGCCGGGCCGAATCTTATATACCCTCCACCATGGATCGCATTTGTCGAGTTCTTTTCCCGGCATCTCTTCTTAGGCAAAAAAAAGATATAAGAAAAGATTTGCTCTGCTATTAGAGCGATATCAAGATATGGTCCGGTTTGGACCACAATTAAATTATATGTTGGAGACCTGTGTAAAATGTCAGCCAATTCGAATAAGAATTGCGCCCTTTGTGGGCTCAAGAAGTAAAATAGAGAGATCGATTTATATGGGAGCTGTCTCGGGCTATATACCGATTCAGACCATAATAAACACGTATGTTAATGGTCATGAGAGAATCCATCGTACAAAATTTCAGGCAAATCGGATAATAATTGCGACCTCTCGAGGCTCAAGAAGTCAAGATCCTAGATCGGTTTATATGGCAGCTATATCAGGTTATGAACCGATTTGAACCATATTTGGCACAGTTGTTGGATATCATAACAAAATACTACATGCCAAAATTCATTCAAATTGGATAAGAATTGCGCCCTCTAAAGTCTCAAGAAGTCAAGACCCAAGATCGGTTTATATGACAGCTATATAAGGTTATGGACCGATTTGAACCATACTTGGCACAGTTGTTGGATATCGCAACAAAACACGTCGTGCAAAATTTCATTCCAATCGGATAAGAATTGCGCACTCTAGAGGCTCAAGAAGTCAAAACCCCAGATCGGTTTATATGGCAGCTATATCAAAACATGGACCGATATGGCCCGTTTACAATACCAACCGACCTACACTTATAAGAAGTATTTGTGCAAAATTTCAAGCGGCTAGCTTTACTCCTTCGGAAGTTAGCGTGCTTTCGACAGACAGACGGACGGACGGACAGACGGACGGACATGGCTAGATCGACATAACATTTCACGACGATCAAGAATATATATACTTTATGGGGTCTCAGACGAATATTTCGAGTAGTTACAATCAGAATGACGAAATTAGTATACCCCCCATCTTATGGTGGAGGGTATTAAAATAACAACTCTGAAATTTGTACACATCGTGTGATACGTACAAAAAATTTAATATGACAAATGGATATTTGAATAAACATGCAACTTTTTCGATTAAATCGAGATTTTTATTCATCGAATATTGTACATGTAAAAAACATGTCTATAAAAAATGTACAATATATATGAAAATACATGCTGATTAGAGATCGATTTATTTATATAAGACGCACATAAGATAAGTCTCATGGATACAGACAGTGACAGCTCATATGACATGTCTGATAGGAGCTTTTTGAAGTCATCGCATTATCAGACATATCATATGCAATTTCAAGACCAGTAAGGGTAGGCAAAAGTCGGGCGAAGCCGACTACATAATAATTAATGCATAGAACCTATGTCGCCAAACTTAAATTTGCATACCTATTGAAAAATATAGAATAGAAACTTGTACGATTTTCTTACGATAGGACCGAGATTGTGGCTACTGAAGTTTTGAAGGGAGCTGTATCTAAATCTGAACCGAGTTTGATGAAATCTTCACACGTAATAGGACTTCAAAAAAACACCACATGGTTAATTTTGTAAAGGTTGGAAATATTTGGTATATATGGGTATATATGGGAGCTTTATCCAAATCTGGACCTATTTTGATAAAATATTGCACACCTATTGGCACGTCAAATAAAACATCTCATGTAAAATCTTGTAAAGAATGCATCAAAATTGTAGCTACTACGGCCTTAAAAGGCCATATCGGATGTAAGTTATATATGGGAGCTATATCTAAATCTATTCCTATTTTGTTCACAATCAATAGCCTTTATGCTTTGACCAAAAAAGTGATCGACAGACAGACGAACCTAGCTAAATCGAATCAGAAAGTGATTCTAAGCCGATCGGTAAACTTATCATCGGTTCTATCTCTTCAACTTCTTAGCATTGCAAACAAATGTACAAAGTTATAATAAGCTGTACCACAGCTTATTTAACCACAGGTTAAAAATGGCAACACTGAAAGTTGTACACATAGTGTAATATCATAAATGGATAATATAATATAATATCAATAACAAGTAAGAGCGAGCTAAGTTCGGCCGGGACGAATCTTATAAACCCTCCACCATGGATCGCATTTGTCGAGTTCTTTGCGTGGTATCTCTTTTTATGCAAACAAGGAATAATGAATAATTACTGTTATGCTATTAGAGCTATACCAAGTTATAGCCCGACTCGGACCATAAATGAATTGAAATTTGTATGGGTGCTTTATCAAGCTATTGATCGATTCAGACCATATTAGACAAGTATATTCAAGGTCAGGAGGGAAGCTGTTGTACAAAATTTCTGCCATATCGGATGATAATTGCGCCCCCTAGAGGCTCAAGAAGTCGATATCCCAGATCGGTTTATATAGCAGCTATATCAGGTTATGTATCGATTTGCGCCATACTTAGCACAGTTATTGGAAGTCATAACAAAACACGTCATGCAATATTTCAGCCAAATCGGATGAGAATTGCGCGCTCTATTGGCTCAAGAAGTCAAGATCAAAGATCGGTTTATATGACAACTATACAAGTTTATGAACCGATTTGAATCATACTTAACACAATTGTTGTTAAGTATGATTCAAAACACTACGTGCAAAATTTCAGTCAAATCGGATGAGAATTGCGCCCGCCAAGAAGTCAAGACCCAAGATCAGTTTATATGGCAGCTATATCAAACCATAGTCATAACAAAACACGTCATGCAATATTTCAGCCAAATCGGATGAGAATTGCGCGCTCTATTGGCTCAAGAAGTCAAGATCAAAGATCGGTTTATATGACAACTATACAAGTTTATGAACCGATTTGAATCATACTTAACACAATTGTTGTTAAGTATGATTCAAAACACTACGTGCAAAATTTCAGTCAAATCGGATGAGAATTGCGCCCGCCAAGAAGTCAAGACCCAAGATCAGTTTATATGGCAGCTATATCAAACCATGGACCGATTTGAACCATATTTAATGCAGTTGTTGGAAGTTATTCCAAGACACCACGTGCAAAATTTCAGTCAAATCCGACGAGAATTGCGCCCTCTAGAGGCTAAATAAGTCAACACCCAAGATCGGTTTATATGGCAGCTATATCAAAACATGGACCGATATGGCCCATCTACAATTCCAGCCGATCAACGCTTATAAAAGTTATTTGTGCAAAATTTCAAGCGGCTAGCTTTACTCCTTCGAAAGTTAGCGTGCTTTCAACAGACAGACAGACGGACGAACGGATGGACGGACGGACATGGCTTGATCGACTTAAAATGACATGACGATCAACAATATATATACCTTATGGGGTCTCAGACGCATATTTCGAGGTGTTACAAACAATATGACGAAACTAGTATATCCCCATCCTATGGTGGAGGGTATAAAAAGGACAATTCTTATGAGAACACATGCCGATTAGAGCGTGCTCTATTTGTATATGACGAACATAAGATAAGTCTTATGAATACAGAAAATGAAAGCTCATACGATATGTCTGATAGTGTAATAGGAACTTCAGGATTCATCAATACGCGATGGTTTCTGTTTCGCGTTTTGGTCTGCTTTTCAACGGTTGCCAGTTTTTGTTAATCCACATAGAGAGAGTTGTTTTGAAAAAATTTGATTTTCAAATGTAAGCAAACATATGTGAGCTGAGCCACCCGGCAAAGTTAAAATTTTTTGGGACCTTGAAGCCTAAAATGGGCGTTATTTTGTGTTGCCCTATATGAAATAGCTCATTTTAACTTTTTCGTCGTCAACGAAACGAACGAAATAAAGCACAACAGCTCATTCGTGTCATAATTCTTATAGCCTCCACCATAGGATTCTGTTTGTAACTTCACGAAATATTAGTCTCAGACCCCATAAAGTATATTTATTCTTGATCGTCATGACATTTTATGTCGATCTGGCCATGTCCCTCCGTTCGTCTGTCCGTCCGTCCGTCCATCCGGCTGTCGAAAGCACGCTTACTTTCGAAGGAGTAAAGCTAGCCGCTTGAAATTTTGCACGAATACTTCTTATTAGTATAGGTCGATTAGGATTGTAAATAGGCCATATCGGTCCATGTTTTCATATTGCTGCCCTATAAACCGATCTTGGATCTTGAATTCTTGAGCCACTATAGGTCGCAATTCTTATCTGATGTAACTAAAATTTTGCATGAGGTGTTTTGTTATGATTTCCAAAAATTGTGTTAAGTGTGGTTCAAATCGGTCTATAACGTGATATAGCTGTCATATAATCCGATCTGGGGCCTTTACTTCTTTTGCCTCTATAGGGCGTAATTCTAATCCGTTTTGGCTGAAATTTTGTATGAGGTGTTTTATTATGACTTCCAATAACTGTGCCAAATATGGTTTTAATTGGTCCATAACCTGATATAGTTGCCATGTAAACCGATCTGGAATCTTGACTTCTTGAGCATCTAGACGTCGCTAATATTATCCGATTTGGATGAAATTTTGTACAACGACTTCTCTCATGAACTTCAACATACGTGTCCCTATTTTATAGGGTGATTTTTTTGAGGTTAGGATTTTCATGCATTAGTATTTGACAGATCACGTGGGATTTCAGACATGGTGTCAAAGAGAAAGATGCTCAGTATGCTTTGACATTTCATCATGAATAGACTTACTAACGAGCAACGCTTGCAAATCATTGAATTTTATTACCAAAATCAGTGTTCGGTTCGAAATGTGTTCAAATTTTGACAAATTTTGTAAAATGGTAAAATGCCAAAAATTGGGAACCAGCTTAAATGGCAAATGTATCAAACTATTAACCGAATTGGTCCATTTACAGTCCAAACCGACCCAGGTTAGGTTAGGGTCACACTATTTTTTTCTAACAAGACCACAGAAGCGGTGCGGTAGACCAGGCCTCTGGTGGGAATCGAACCCATGACCGACGCACTGATAATCCCAACTGATTTATACTAAGAAAAAGGATTTGTGCAAAATTTCAAGTGACCAGCTTTACTCCTTCGATAATCATGCATCCAACAGACAGACGGACGACACTGCTAAATCGACTTAGATTTTGAGCTTTAGTTGGTCGCACTTTAAGTGTTCTTCGTGAGCTTATGAATAATATAGGCGATTCCCTCAATTTTGTTGAAGTAGCTCTAATAACTTCAATTCCAATTCCACGTACCTGACCATTTTTGTGACTTGTTTCGCAATGTCAAGCAAATGGTACAAATAGGATATATTGCACAATTGCTGACATATTTGCATTTGATTGCACGTTGCTTTTGTAATGATAAGTCACTCAATTAAAATGCCACATGACGACAATCATAATAGTAACAAAAAAGAGAATGTCCATTTCCCCAAAGTGTTTCAGAGACAAGTGCTCAATTGCTTTATATAGCATCGTGTTAACGGCAAAAGACATCAAACTAAACATAAATTGTTGCATACATATTCTGATATGTTTAACCTAATTTTATGAATAAAAACGACAAAATGGTTGATAATTGATATACTGCAACTATGTACGTTACGAGATACAATCATTGCAAAGACAATTCAAAATACGATAAACATTTCCAAATGCACAACTAAACTGATAGGTGGCGCTAGTGAGAATACATAAATTCGTACTAAAATTTAAAATGAAGTTCGAAAAACAAAAATGATGCATCTTTTGTATACGACAGATATATCAATATCAATATATTTCTTCAGCAGAAATTTCAGTTCAATCAAATATTGTGTTTTAAAAGTCAATTTAGTCCAAGTGTAATCGAATATATTACTTGCACTCAGTGAGCTCAACAAGTATAATTGTTATTTTTATACCCACCACCATTGGATGGAGGGCAGCGTTGCCACTACAAAAATTCCAACCAAAATATTTCAAAAAACCTACCAAATTTCCTCTTACCCAACCAAAATTGTAAATTAAATAAATACTCGCAATATTCTTTTAGCTGTTATTATTTATTTAATAATCTATAATCTTATATATAAAAATCAATTTGTGTTTGTTTGTAGGTTTGTTTGTTTGTTTGCATATTTTTGTGTTCCTTATAGACTCAGAAACGGCTGAACCGATTTTCTTGAAAGTTTCACAGAAGGTGCATAATGACCCCGTGGTGGAAATAGGGTACTACATTTTTTGATATCTGAAGGGGGCGCGGACCCTCCCCCTTACCCTAATTTTCAAAAACGCCAGATCTCGGAGATGGGTGGTGCGATTTAAGCGAAATTTTGTGTGCTTTCATATTGTACCCTAAAAATAAAAATTTGGTATCCAAATTTCGGATGGGGTACCTAGGGGGGCTGCCCTACCCTAAAACCTACCAAACATATATTAAGACCAATCACGACAATATGGGACTTAAATGAAAGGTATTTGGGATAAGAAAACGTGTCTGATATCCAATTGTCGGACTAAGTGCCAGGGGGACCACCCCAAGCTCCAAAACACCCTTAAATCGGACATATTTACCGACCATGGCAATATGGGACTCAAATGAACGGTATTTGCGAGTAGAATACGAATCTGATATCCAAATATGGGACCACGTTTCTGGGGGTCCACCCCTTTCCCAAAACACCCCCCAAAACAGGACTTATTTACTGACCATGGGAATATGGAATACCTTGAATAAAAGGTATTTGAATGTAGAATACGAATCTGATATTCAAATACGGGACCAAGTGTTTGGGCGCCGTCTCTCACCAAAAACATCCCCTGAAGGGGACAAATTTACGACCATAGCAATATGGGGCTCAAATGAAAGGTCTTCGGAAGTAAAGCACGAATTTTATATCAACATTCGGGAAAAGTGTCTATGGGGGCATCCCACCCCCATAACACCACCCAAATAGGAAGTATTTGCTGACTATTGCAATATGAGGCTTAAATAAGAGGGTTTTTAGAGTAGAACACAAATCCAATATATATTTTCAAGGCCAACTCACTGAGTGGCCGCCCATCCCACAAAACACACCCCAAGCCGGTCATGTTTCCCGACTATAGAAATATGGGGTCATATTAAAGGTATGTGGGAGAAGACCACATATCTGATATCAACATTAGGGGCCAACTCTTTAGCGGACGTCCACCACCATAACAAACCCCAAATAGGACATATTTGCTTACCAAGATAATTTAAAGAGAGTCTAAATATTCATAGTTTTTAGGGCCAATACCCCAAACCGGACATACTTGCTGACTTTTGCAACAAGGAGTTTAAATGAGAGTAGAAAACGAATTTGATATCCAATTGTTAGGGCAATGGCAATTTGGGGTTCAAATAAATGGTATATAGATATATGAGAATAGAGCACGTTGCTGATATATTTTCCGGGCTTAGTGTTTGGGGGACCACCCCAATCCCCAAAACACCCCTAAATCGGGCATATTTACTGACCATGTCAATGTGGAGCTTAAATGAAAGGAATTGGGGAGTAGGGCAAGAATTGATACCCATTTTCGGGACCAATTTACTGGGGATCTACCCTTTTCCCAAAATACCCCACAAACAGCAATTTTTTAGTGACCATCGCAATATGGGGCTCAAATAAAGGTATTTGGGAGTAGAATACGAATTTGATATCCAAATGTAGGACCATGTATTTAGGGCATCACCCATTTCCCAAAACAACCCCAAAGGAATAAAATTTTTCGACCATGCCAATATGTGACTCAAATGAAAGGTATTTGAGATTAGAAAACGAATTTGATAACCTATTTTGGGGCCATGTGTTTGGGGGCCGCCTCATCCTGTAAACTCCTCTTAAGCCAATGGCAATATGGGATTTAAATAAATGGTATTTGAGAGAAGAGCACGATGCTGATATTTTTCAGTGCCAAGTATCTGGGGGACCACCTCTCCCCCGGAAACACCACTAAATCAGACATCATGAGAATATCGGGCTAAAATGAAGCATTTTCAGAATGGAGTACACCTTACATCCAAACTTAAATTTGTAGAGCAATTAAGATCATGCGGGATTCAGATAAGATCTTTAATTGTCGAAAATAAATATTCCAAGGAAACTTTTGTTCCATATAAAGTAAAAGAAGGCGCAGCGGAGCGGGCCCGGGTCAGCTAGTATAACATAAAACAACTAAGAACCCAATATGTTCGACCGCGCCGAGCTTTGGATACCCTCATTTTATCCAAGCTTTGCTGAACAAAATATGTTTTTCCGGGATATTGGTCTCTATCGATTAAAGATCTTGAGGAGGACCAAAACTACTCAGTAATACACATTTTGTTAATTTCCAGAAATAACAGAGCCCTTATTGGGATTTAATACAACACACCATATATATCCAAATACAAACCGTCATACTCGGCATAAGTATCGAGAATCCTAATGCAACTCATTGTACCAAATTTCAGCCAAATCGTGTAAAAAATGGGCCTTATGTGGGTTCAAGTCAGTACATCGGGAGATCGTTATATATGGCAGCTATATCGATATATGGTCCAATCAGCAGCATATACTGGAAGGACATGTGCACGTCTAATATCACTCATCGAATTAAATTTTTAAAACAAACGGGTTATAAATACGCAAACTATGGACAAAAGACCTTAAATTTGGGGATTTGTATATATGGCAGCTTTATACAAATACTAGCTGGCCTCGTTTCTCTATTATAACCTAAAGTGGCTCTTTCAAATTAAATGATCTCGAATCAATATTACTTTACTTGTTTATGGCATGTTTCGTTCCAATACATTCTATATCGAAAACAATAGTTTTTAAATCCCGCAGTTATTTTCTGGATCAACCCAATTCCAAATTTGGATGTATGATTCGTTCTCTACTATCAAAAATGCAAATTTGCCCATAAACATTCCATTAAGGAACAGGGGCAAATTTCTCACATAGTAATGAGTGCTGTCCGGTTCCGTGCCGCAGTGCGACACCTCTTTGAGGAGAAGTTTTTAGATGCAACACCTTTTTGGGGAGAAATTTACAGATGTTAGGAGGGGATAACAGCCAATGAAAGTTTTTTCTCATTCGAACCCTGGCGTTCAGCGTCATAGGCGGACATCTTATTTGGGTCCCATATTATAACGAATGGATGAGCGTTTGGGGATAGTTTGATGATCTCAAATACATGGGCAATGTATTTGAGATCATCAAACTATTTTGGGGCCATGTGTTTGGGGGCCGCCTCATCCTGTAAACTCCTCTTAAGCCAATGGCAATATGGGATTTAAATAAATGGTATTTGAGAGAAGAGCACGATGCTGATATTTTTCAGTGCCAAGTATCTGGGGGACCACCTCTCCCCCGGAAACACCACTAAATCAGACATCATGAGAATATCGGGCTAAAATGAAGCATTTTCAGAATGGAGTACACCTTACATCCAAACTTAAATTTGTAGAGCAATTAAGATCATGCGGGATTCAGATAAGATCTTTAATTGTCGAAAATAAATATTCCAAGGAAACTTTTGTTCCATATAAAGTAAAAGAAGGCGCAGCGGAGCGGGCCCGGGTCAGCTAGTATAACATAAAACAACTAAGAACCCAATATGTTCGACCGCGCCGAGCTTTGGATACCCTCATTTTATCCAAGCTTTGCTGAACAAAATATGTTTTTCCGGGATATTGGTCTCTATCGATTAAAGATCTTGAGGAGGACCAAAACTACTCAGTAATACACATTTTGTTAATTTCCAGAAATAACAGAGCCCTTATTGGGATTTAATACAACACACCATATATATCCAAATACAAACCGTCATACTCGGCATAAGTATCGAGAATCCTAATGCAACTCATTGTACCAAATTTCAGCCAAATCGTGTAAAAAATGGGCCTTATGTGGGTTCAAGTCAGTACATCGGGAGATCGTTATATATGGCAGCTATATCGATATATGGTCCAATCAGCAGCATATACTGGAAGGACATGTGCACGTCTAATATCACTCATCGAATTAAATTTTTAAAACAAACGGGTTATAAATACGCAAACTATGGACAAAAGACCTTAAATTTGGGGATTTGTATATATGGCAGCTTTATACAAATACTAGCTGGCCTCGTTTCTCTATTATAACCTAAAGTGGCTCTTTCAAATTAAATGATCTCGAATCAATATTACTTTACTTGTTTATGGCATGTTTCGTTCCAATACATTCTATATCGAAAACAATAGTTTTTAAATCCCGCAGTTATTTTCTGGATCAACCCAATTCCAAATTTGGATGTATGATTCGTTCTCTACTATCAAAAATGCAAATTTGCCCATAAACATTCCATTAAGGAACAGGGGCAAATTTCTCACATAGTAATGAGTGCTGTCCGGTTCCGTGCCGCAGTGCGACACCTCTTTGAGGAGAAGTTTTTAGATGCAACACCTTTTTGGGGAGAAATTTACAGATGTTAGGAGGGGATAACAGCCAATGAAAGTTTTTTCTCATTCGAACCCTGGCGTTCAGCGTCATAGGCGGACATCTTATTTGGGTCCCATATTATAACGAATGGATGAGCGTTTGGGGATAGTTTGATGATCTCAAATACATGGTCCCCAACATTTGTACTCTTCAAATCCGGTAAAAAGAGAGTCTTTTATAGGCTAAAAACCTCAAATCAGCAGATCGGTTTATAAATAAATGAAGCTAATAAATAGGACTGTTTTGGGTTTAAGATCCTTAATCGGTAAATCGGTGAATATGGCAGCTATATCGAAATAAAGTTCGATTTGGCCCATTCATGAACTTAACCTGCGTATGGAAAAAATATGGATCTGTCCCAAATTTCAGTTAATATCTCATTTTTTAATGCTGCAGCATGATTACAACAGACAGACAGACATACACACAGACATCGTTAAGTGGTAATCTACCAAACTGGAAATGGACCGTCTACCGACCAAAACCTTAAAATTGAAAGTCAATCCTAACAAATTTGGTAGAAAAAACCCAAAACGGCAACGCTTATGAGGGGTATACTAATCTAGTCATTCCGTTTGTAACACTACGAAATATTAATCTGTAATTCCGTCTTGATATTCTAAGGCCTTCCGTCTGTCGAAATTACGATAGCGGTAAAACGAGATACCCGCTTGAAATTTTGTACGGGTACTTCTTATTGATGTAGATCATTGCGGATTGCCAATGGGCCACTCAGATTTAAATATATAGGTCCCATAGGAGGAAGCCAAAATTGTTATCCGATTTGCCTAAAATTTTGCAGGTAGTGTTTTGATATAACTTCCAACAACCGTGCCAAGTATTATCCAAATCGGCCCACAACCTGATATAGCCCCCCAAAAAAAAAAAACGATTCCCGATTTGAGATCTCGGACCCCTAGAAACCGCAATTGCTACGACTTTTGTAGCTAGTGTGCGGTTATGTTTTCCGTGCAAAGAACGATCCAAATCGGTCAATGACCTGATATAGCTCCTATAAAAACCCATCTACCAGTTTGAGATTCCGAGCTCCTGGAAATCCATTTATTGTATTAATTTTTTTATTTTTATAAATACATACAATAAACATGATTGCTCTTTTAAATTGTTCAAATTTTCTCATAGAAATGCTTTTGTAATAGAACAATTTGTGAAAAATGATTTCTTTAGTGGTTTGAAGCCCATTGCAGAGCAGAGGTTGATATGTCCGATTATGATGCTGAACATTGTTTTCATCGGGGGTTACCCCTCCTAATATTGGCGACATTTCGGAAGTACACCGCCACGAAAACAAAACTTCTCCCTAAAGAGTTGTCGCACAGCGGCACGCCGTTCGGACTCGGCCAGAAAAAAGAGGTCCCGTGTCATTGAGCTTAAGCTTTAATCATACAGCACTTCTTGTTATGAGAAAAGTTTGCCCCTGTTCCTTAATGGAATGTTCATGGGTAAATTTTAGGAGGTATTTAGGAAACACAGTGGAAAAATTTGACTGCCTAAATTCCCAAAAGGATGACAAACAAATAAAAGCGTCCCAAGTTCGGCCGCGTCATGCAAGCGTCATGGATCGCATTTGTCGAGTTTTTTCCCGGTATCTCTTTTTAGGCAAACATATGATAAAATTAAAGTATTACTATGACATTGGATTTATAATATGAAGTTATCGTTCAATTCGGACTGAATGTTGAAGACCATAGCAGAAGTCGTTGTGTAGAGTTTCAGCCATTTCGAATAAAAATTGCGTCCTTTAGGGGCTCAAGAAGTAAAATAGGGAGATCGGTTTATATGGAAGCTCCATCAGGCTATAGACCGAATCAGACCATGTTTGACACGTATGTTGTTGTACAAAATTTCAGCCTTATTGGATAATAATTGCGAACTTTAGAGGATCAAGAAGTCAAGATCCCAGATCGGTTTATATGGCAGCTATATCATGTTATGGACCAATTAAAACCATATTTTGCACAGTTTTTGGATGTTATAACAAAACATTTGTTGCACAATTTCAGCCAAATCGGATAAGAATTGCTCTCTCTAGTGGCTCAAGAAGTCAAGATTCAAGATCAGTTTATATGGCAGCTATATCAAAACATAGACCGATATGGACCATTTACCATCCCAATCGACCCACACTGATAAGAAGTATTTGTGTAAAATTTCAAGAGCCTAGCTTTACTCTTTCGAAAGTAAGCATGCTTTCGATAGAGAGACGGACGGACAGACAAACGGACATGGTTAGATCGACTTAAAATGAAGTGACGATCAAGAATATGTGTACTTTATGGGGTCTCTGAGGAATATTTCGAGTTAGAAACAGAATGCTGAAATAAGTATTCCCCCATCCTATGGTGGAGGGTATAAAAATTGGAAAACTACCTCAATAAAGAAATGTTTTCATACACGAGAGATTTCCATTACACTCAATTGGTAAGCTGGCTTTTTTATACACTCACCATAGGATGGGGGTATACTAATTTCGTCATTCTGTTTGTTACACCTCGAAATATGCATCTGAGACCCCATAAATTACATGTTCTTGATCGTCATGTCATTTTAAGTCGATCTGGCCATGTCCGTCCGTCTGTCAATCTGTCGAATGCACACTAACTTCCGAAGGAGTAAAGCTAGCCGCTTGAAATTTTGCACAAATACTTCTTATTAGTGTAGGTCGGTTGGTATTGTAAATGGGCCATATCGGTCCATGTTTTGATATAAACCGATCTTCGGTCTTGACTTCTTGAGCCTCTAGAGGGCGCAATTCTCATCCGATTTGGCTGACATTTTATACAACAGCTTCACTCATGACCTTTAACATACGTGTCTTATATGGTCTGAATCGACCAATAGCTCAATACAGCTCCCATATAAATCTATCTCCCGATTTTGCTTTTTGAGCCCCTTTTTTTTGTTTGCCTAAAAAGAGGCGCATAGAACACGACATATGCGATCCATGGTGGAGGGTATATAAGATTCGGCCGGACGAACTTAGCACGCTCTTACTTGTTTGGTTCTAAAATCATTTTATATTTTTCTCCAAAAGTTAGCAAAATGTAGGATTTACATAGACATGAGACATGACATGAATATTGCCATATTGAGCAATAGTTCCATGAATTTTACCCTATATGATATCTATCAAACAGGATTGTTAGTCGATTTTACTGCAGTTTGATGAAGAATTTGACTGCGTTATTTGAGCAGAATGTAGGTGTTTTTTTTTTAAAGATTTTTCAAAATTTATTTTCTTGAAATACCTAAAAATGATGTATTCTTAATGCTTTACGTTTATCTGCGTATAATTTTACACGGAAAAAATATAGACCTACATTAGACCGATTAAATTTGGTTTTGGTTTCCAACAAGGTATTAATTGCTTTAATAATTTTTGACATAGAAATTCGATTGACTTTTGTATCACGGCAAGTGATGGCTAAACAAGGCATACGTTAAATATATTTTTAACTGTTCGAATTAAATTTTTATTTAATAGTATTAATTGTGTGTTGATAAAGACTATATTGTGTTCCCTTTCACACATATGTAATGCGAAAAGAAGTGAGAACGGGTCAAATGTGTGACTTGCTTCTATCATTTACATACACAAAGAAGCGTGGCTAGACAAAAAGAAATGGATTCTGCATAAAATTGACACAAAATAAAATTATTTGAAAGACTTAACTTTAGTCTACGTACCAATTTTCTACCAAACCATACAAAAATGAAAGCTTCTAGGAACCGAACAAGGATAGTCGAGAGATCGGCTGAAATGGGAGCTACATCATGTTATAGACTGATTTGGGCCTTACTTGGCACAGTTGTTGGAAGTCGTAACAGATCATCATGTGCAAAATTTTGCCAAATCGGACAAAAATTGTGCCTTTCATGGGCTCTTGATATGAAATCGGTATATATGGTAGGTAAATCAGTTTATAAACCTTTTTAGACCGTACTTGGTGCTGTTTTTGGGTTTTTGGAAGCCATAACAGAACACTATGTGCAAATTCGACAAAAATGGAATCCTCGGGAGATCAGCTTATTTAAGAGCTATACCAGGTTTTAGACCGATTTTGACCGTACTTAGCTCAGTCATTGGAATTCATAACAGAACGCTACGTGCAAATTTCAGCCCAATCGGATAACAATTCGACTTCTAGGGGCTAAATATGTCAAAAAGCGAGATCGGTCTATATCCAAATCTGAACCGATAAGGCCCATTTGTAATCCTCAACGACCTACATCAATAAGATGTGTCTGTGCAAAATTTCGTGTTTTATACGCAATATAAACCAATGAAATAAAAAGTTTTTTATTTATGTGAAAATTATCAACTATTTATATTCATTAAAATAGTTAAAATGTTGCTTAGTATACCTACCACCATAGGATGAGGTTGGTATACTAATTTAGTCATGCCGATTTTAACACCTCGAAATATTCATTTGCGATGCCATATATATATATATATATATATATATATATATATATATATATATATATATATATATTCTTGATTGTCTTGACATTCTAAGTCGATTTAGCCATTTTCGTCCATGCGTCTGTGGAAATCACGATAGCGGTCGAATGCGTAGAGCAAGCTTCTTATTGATGTAGATCGTCGGGGATTGCAAAAGGGCTATATCGGTTCAGATTTGGAAATCGGATAATATTTGTCCCCTTTAGAGGCACAAGAAATCAAGATCCCATATAGGTTTATATGGCAGCTACATCAGGTTACGGACCGATTTGAATCATACTCAGCACAGTTGTTGAAAGTCATAACAAAACACCACGTGGAAAATTACAGCCAAATCGGATAAAAATTGTGCCCTCCAATCGCTCAAGAAATCAAGATCCAAGATCGGTTTATATGACAGCTATATAAAAACGTGGACCGATATAACCCATTTACAATCCCAAGCGACCTTCACGGACAGCGACAGACGGACGGACATGGCTAGATTGACTTAAAATGTCATGACTATCACGAATATATATACCTTATGGGGTCTAAGACGAATTTTTCGAGGAGTTACAAACATAATGACGAAATCAGTATAACCCCATCCCATGGTGGAGGGTATAAAAACAGCTGTTGTTCTCTGATTGAGCTGACATTTTGTGCGTAGGGTTCTGTTATGACTTCCAACAATCGTGAAAAGTATGCTCAAAATCGTGTATAACTTGATGTAGCTCCTATATAAACCAATCTCATGATTTGACATCTTAAGCCCCTGGAAGCCTTCTTTTTTATCCAATGGGCCAGAAATTTTTATGTAGTGTTCTCAACGTGTTCTCTACCAACAAAAATTTCAGCCCCATCGGATAAAAATTGACAATCGTGTCACGTACGATCAAAATCCTTTGTGTAAACTTTTGGCAGAATCCATGGTGGTGGGTTCCCAAGATTCGACCGGGCCGAACTTAGCACGCTTTCACTTGTTTCAAATGTTAATAAATACTAAAATTGAATTTTTAAGCTTATCATAAATCCAAATTGTAAAGTTTATAATAAATAATACAAATTCCTTTATAGGGCAGCTCTCTGCAAGTTTTATTTTTTGAATGTACAAATTGCTTAATTGAACCAAGTTTTTAACTTTTCTGTGTATGGAAATAAATAACATTAAAACCGATTGTCGAAATCGGGCCAATATCCTGTTGATAGTATAACCCAAATAATAAAGCTCCCATATTAACCGATTTCCCGAATATAATTCTTGAATGGCTTCTTTTACAACAGGGTTGCACAAAATAAAAATGAGATTGTATTTGTGAATTACACTTTTCAATTATTTTAAATCTCTCCGCGACTAGGTTAGGTTGAAAAGAGGGGGCAGGTATTAGTCTGTCCCATGCCACTAAAAACATACACTTATGCCAGTTATCGGCTTGTTGTTCGCTCTTAAAACTAAAAAGTAACCTCAAAAAAGATAATTTCTAAGTAAGGAATACCGTGCTACATACAAAATTTTTAATTGTTTTCCATACCACTCCCCTAAGTTGGTTCATATGTGATATCGTGTCCCCAACTAAGTACCGGTGTCTGTTAGTCGCGAAAGCCGGGCAATGACATAGGAAATACTCCAACGTCTCATCATCTTCCCCACATGCTATCACCTGCCGCACCGATTTTGCTAAAGTCAGCTCGTAGTCCTATGTGTCCCGTTATGACACGAAAAGCTATACTGACCTCCTTCTTACTTCCTTTCAGGAATAGCCTCGTCTTGTCACGATCAGGATCACCCTATAGGATTTTCGAAGTCCCACAGACTGTTTCGCTGTTCCACAGAGTTACATGCGCGTTTGTAGCCCATGCCCTAAAATCGGACTGCGTCGACCCGAAAGGCTTCGGGTTAACCAAGTTTATCGACGGCAGTCCTGGCCTTCACTGTAGAGCTGGAAAACTATCGATAATCGGAACATTCGATATTTTCGATTGTTTTAATTATTAATTTCGATAGTATCGATACTATCGTTAGTATCTTTAATTCCCCATCATCTATATGTCAAACGAAAATGAGAAGTAACAAGTAAAAACGTGCTAAGTTCGGCCCGGCCAAATCTTTTATAACCTCCACCATAGATCGCATTTGTCGATTTCTTTTCCCGGTGTCTCTTTTAGGCAAACAAAGGAAAGGATAAAAGAAAAGAATTGCTATGCTATTGGAACCCTATCCAGTCCGATTCGGATCATAATAGATTGAAAGTTGGAGACCACAGTAGAAGTCATTGTGTAAAATAAAATATAGACCGATTTGAACCATACTTTGCACATTATTGAAAGTCATAACGAAACACGTCGTTCAAAATTTTAGCGAAATTTGCGCCCTCTAAAGGCTCAAGAAGTCAAGACCCCCGAACGGTTTACATGGCAGCTATATCAGGTTATGCTTCGATTTTACCCGTACTTTGCACAGTTGTTGGAAATCATAACAAAACACCTCTTGCAAAATTTCTGCTAAATCGGATAAGAATTGCGTCCTCTAGTGGCTCAAGAAGTCCATATTCAAGATCGGTAAATATGGCAGCTATATCAGGTTATGGACCGATTTTAACCATACTTAGCACAGTTGTTGGAAGTTATGACAAAACACGTCGTGCAGCCAAATCGGATAAAAATTGCGACCAGTAATGGCTCAAGAAGTCAAGATCGGTTTATATGACAGCTATATCAAAACATGGACCGATATGGTCCATTTACAATCCCAACCGACCTACACCTATAAGAAGTATTTGTGCAAAATTTCAAGCGGCTAGCTTTACTCTTTCGAAAGTTAGCGTTCTTTCGACAGACAGACGGACGGACGAACAGAGGGACGGGCATGGCTAGTTCGACTTAAAATGTCACGACGATCAAGAATATATGTACTTTATGGGGTCTTAGACGCATATTTCGAGGTGTTACAAACAGAATGACGAAATTAGTATACCCCCTGCCTATGGTGGAGGGTATAAAAATCAGGATATCGATTTATATAGAAGCAATATCAATGTACAGACCAAATAAAACCAAGGTTAATAAAGGAAGTCATGAGAGAAATCGTTGTACAAAATGTAAGTCTAATCGGATGATAATTGCGCCCTCTATCTTAAATTATACATTCAGTGTCGGATTGCTTTTTTTTGTTTAGTTTTGGAAAAAACTTAACTTTTGCAATAGTATCCTTCGGAAAAATACCAATCGATATTTAGTCAAAAAATTAAATATCGATAGTGCCATCGATATTTTGTCAGCTCATCTTCACTGCCACTCCGCGACTAAAAATTTAAATATTGCACAGAACGAATGCAGTTTTTTAAAAGTAAACATAATTATAAGATTTGGCTCAGCCGACTCTTATCAACATGGTTCTGAACTATTGTTTAAGTTGCTTATTTGCCCTAGATAGCTTGTCTTCGAATCGATTGATTTGAAGACATTGGCATAAGATAGATCAATATTTAAAGCATATGGGGAATCAGTTAAATACAACCCAGTCGGTCTCTCAGATTACGTTGTTTTTGATTATTTCTCCAATTGAAGTTTTCTAATTACAGCACAATTTTCGTAAAAGGACCATGCCTTAAAGTCAATATAACGCAAAACATTCATTCTAACCGCATTATTCACACCCAATAATACATGCTTCTCCTCTGGTTTATGCAATGTTTAGTGTACGCATATTAGCGAACGTCAAAACGTCATACTTACAGAAGACGATTTTTGGGGTAAATTCAAAAATCATTTTATTTTGAACAATTTCGTTGTTCTATCAACCAGTTTGTGATATCTTAAATTGTCATTTAACACGGCATTATTTTGAAAAATGTTATTAGGGGCTGGTTAAACACCGCATAACCAAGAGAATGTCGATAACACGCAAAGATTTTTTTTTTGTTAATTTTAAATGCATATTAAAAATATACAATGGCTTGCGTTGCAAATGTTGTGGTCTCTGTTTATTAGGGTGTTTGGGTAGGTAAAACTACAAGTGCATT
This sequence comes from Stomoxys calcitrans, assembly GCF_963082655.1. Lineage (NCBI taxonomy): Eukaryota > Metazoa > Arthropoda > Insecta > Diptera > Muscidae > Stomoxys > Stomoxys calcitrans. The sequence continues at coordinate 134,474,392 of NC_081553.1, forward strand.
GTAATATCATTTGACAATTTGTAGAACATTGTGATTCCACAATAACGACATGGTGGACAAAGAACACTAGGCTCAGGGACTGGTAAGCCGAGCGCCATGTCAACTTGGCTACCGTGGTACTTTATAAGGTGTTAGGTTAAGCTTAGTGGCATTATTAATTTCCACTCATTAAGACACTAAAAATATCCATTGTGATCGGCTCCCAGAATGCTTTGTTTGAGTGTTACTCGGTTAAAAACAAGTAAAAGCACGCTAAGTTTGCCTGGGCGAATCTTATATACAATCTTAACAACAATTGCAACCTGTAGAGGCTCTAGAAGGCAAAAGTCTCCGTGCGAAATTCCACTGAAATCGGATATGAATTGCGTTATCTGAATGCTCAACGGACCGATTTGCATTGCACTTGGAGGGGAGTATATGTCAAAACGTTCTTCAGCAGTCAAAAAGGGGTTTGGACCATTTACAATCCCGACCGACATGTACCAAAAAGCTACGCAGCTACTAGTACATCTATGCATAGTCACATTTGAACCATATTCAGCAGGGATAGAGCTACAATAGATGGAATTTTACTTGCTATCCCATATTGAGGTGAACTTGTGTAAAATCTATGCCTATTGTTAGTTTACGAAGTTCAATTCTAAAATCAATTTATATGACAGATCCAATATCTAAATGTGGTCAGATTTCTGCCATTATCCGCAGGGATATGGAGAGACCATACATAGTATTAAATTAAGGGATTTTCAATAAGTGAGATATAAAATGTTTTCTTCTCATACAATAAGGACAACTGTCAAATTTTCTTATATTTTTTTCTTACCATATAAAGTCACATTTTGAGGAAAAATTGTCTTGTCGAAAATCAGTAATTTTAGATAATTAAAAGTGCAAACAAAAATGGTTTGAAAAATTTTCGTAAGTGGAATTTCGGGACACCCATTCAGTTTCCAATAGCATTCGATGACTTCTTTCAAAAAAAAAAAAAAAAAAAAAATTATTGTTATGGCAATAAGCCAGGAACATTTTTTTGTCGTGAATACTAAAACCCAATTTTCTTCGGTAAATGGTAATATAATTTTTAAGCAATATTCTTTATAGTAAAAAAGTTAGTGGATGATAAAATCCAAAGAATTTTTTTAAGTTTTTTTTAATACTTTTTCTGTTTGTTCGGCTCGAGGTCATTAAAACAATTGTTAAAAAACTGATGTTATTGTATCTTGTCAATGTATGTAAAATACATGGATTCCTTTATGCACAATGTATGCATCTCTATGAATATAACCATTGGGATCTTGGAATACTTTTCCACGGTAGTCCATTTTTCATTCGCCAAATTTACTGGTAGCTTGGAAAAAGGGAGATAACATCAAATGAAACGAGTATCTCCGTAATGTCGATAGTTTGATCGTTGACCCTGTTTCTAAACTGAATTTCATACTTAATGTTATACTGTGAATCCGTTGTCAAGTTGACACAGACCACTGTGCACAGATTTATAGGAGTTTGATACATAAGTATAGGCAATAGAGAGAGAGAGAGAGAGAGAGAGAGAGAGAGCTTCAGTATAAGTTTTACATTGTTAGAAGAAAGTCGTTTGATAATGTTAAGAATAATGTAATTATTGAAAAAGAAAAATATATGTTTTTAGTTTTGTATATTAATGTATAAATGTATAAAAATTTCAGTGAAATTCCCTGAGGTAGAAAACCGATGGTTTTCGAAATATTGGATTTTTCAATAATAAAATAATTTTGAAAAACAATAACATCAGTTTTTTAACAATTGATTTCATGTCCTCGAGGCGAACAGTACAGTACCACGAACTCATATGTTATCTTTCGCCGTTTTCCAAGTCAATATATCTCTGCAGAGATAAAAAACTATTAAAATGAGATAATATTAATAATATTTATATTATATTATATGCAAACTCCAAACTCTAATTTACTCGAATTTGGAATTTACCCATTCTATTTGTTCACGTCCTAATTATTTCCACTTTTCACTATTTCAGAGTAACGTTTTTTACAATATATATATTTTTACTTTTCAATTATAATTAAGGGGTCGACTAAGGATGGCCACTCAACTATAATTGCATTACCAGAAGATAACATCATAAAATAACAAGTAAGAGCGTGCTAAGTTCGGCCGGGTCGAATCTTATATACCCTCCACCATGGATCGCATTTGTCTAGTTCTAAGCGCGGTATCTCTTTTAAGGCAAACAAAGAATGTTGAGTAAGAACTGTTATGCTTTTGGAGCTATATCATGAATGCTGAACACTGTAGAAGTCATTGTGTAATATTTCAGCTCAATCGGATAAGAATTGCGACTTGTAGAAGCTCAAGAAGCAAAATGGGGAGATAGGTTTATATGGGAGCTGTATTAAGTTATTGATCGATTCATACCATATTAGACACGTATGTTGAAGGTCATGAGACAAGCCGTTGTATCAGAAGCCGTTGTCAAATCGGATGAGAATTGCGTCCTCTAGAGGCTCAAGAAGTCAAGATCCCAGATAGGTTTATATGGCAGCTATATCAGGTTATGTACCGATTTGCGCCATACTTCTCACAGTTATTGGAAGTAACAAAATACATCATGCAAAATTTCAGCCAAATCGGATGAGAATTGCTCGCTCTATTGGCTCAATAAGTCAAGATCCAAGTTCGGTTTATATGTAGGGCTATACCAGTTTATGAACCAATTTGAACCATACTTAGCTCAGTAGTAGTTGGAAGTTATAATAAAACACTTTGTGCAAAATTTCAGAATATATATACTTTATGGGGTCTCAGACGCATATTTCGAGGTGTTACAAACAGAATGACGAAATTAGTTGACCTCCATCCTATGGTGGAGGGTATAAAAAACACCCTTCGCATATGCCAACACAACATGTTCTGGGAATGGTGCCCAAAATCTGTAAGCCTCCTCAGAACGCTCCTGAACGAGGCACTTCCAATTTAGTTTCCTGTCCAAGATCACTCCTAAGCATTTGACCTGGTCAGATATCGAAATCATGGTGCGAAAAATTGGCCCATCTTCCTCTGCCTTGTGAGCAGGTAGATTTGAGTATTCTCTGAGTTGATATTGAGACCCCTTGGTCTAGCCCAGTCGTATGCCATCTGCAAGATCATTTCGGCCCTAATAGGTTATTTATAGTGGTCATCCATAGGAGTGGCAATAAAGTGCCCCCCCCCCCCCCCCCCCCCTTTGGCTTGCCTTGTGTAACTTTCTCTTTTATATTTCTGTCGCGGGATCCACAATTTATCCTCCTGTTCCTTAGCATATGGTTTACCTAATCGATAAAGGACCGGTCCATCTGGTACTGGTCTAAGGATTGGATCAGTGTATCGGTACGCACATTGCAAATTTTCCATGTTTCCATGAAAACTACATTAGGGACAGGACATCGAAGAATTTTTCTATTTTATGCACAATCGCATGCATGGCAGTCTCCACAGACTTTCCTTTGACATAGACATACTGTTTTGTACTTGAGCAGCTCGCTGGATGTCCTACTCTTTATCATGGTATCCATAATACGTTCAATGGCTGTGAGTAAAATAGACGTAAGGGTTATAGGTCTGCAGGTCTATGATGTCGCATAATTTGCCTTACCGGGCTTGAGTACAAATACCACCTTTGTCTCCTGCCAGGCTTTCGGAGCATAAAATAGTTCTAGGCAAGCTATGAAATTGGTGGCCAGATGGGGAGCCAGATAAACGGCCTATTTATGTAGTAACGCCGGAAATATTTCAACAGGTCCGGGGGACCTAAATGGTTGAAAACTCCCCAAGGCTTCCATTGCCATAAATTCTGTAACGCTAAGCCTTGGATTAACCTTATTATTTCAAAATTCCAGTGTCTCCGTGAGTCCCGTCGAATCCTATGGAAAATGCTTTTTTTTACCAAATCTTCAACATGTCCTCCGTTGCCTCTGCTCTCACACCCATGTCGTCTACTTACGTCTCAGTTTGGACATGCGATTTTGAGAGACACTTTTTCATCTTAGCTGCGTTCGCAGAAAAAGCTTCCAGGAGGCACGTTTTGCCGCTCTGATAATCTTATAGCACTCCTTGAGCCGTGTGTAATACACATTCCAATAAACTTCGGCTTGTTAACGATGTGCTCTTTTGCAAAGTCTTCATTTTATTTATGGTGGTCACCAATCCTATGGAGATGTGGCCTATTATGGATGTGGACTAAGGAGATTATTGATGTTATAATACTTCTGAGAGGTAAGGATCCGGGTCAGCTGTGCAGAAGGCCTGATAGGGTCTTGCAGATGGCATACGAGCGTGATTACACCAATACTTACTTATGCCTCAGTAGTTTGGTGGACTGCGATGGAGAAAAGGTGCAAAGGGGATTATGCAACTGGTTCAAAGAAGATGTTGTGTTGGCATATGCGGAGCGGTGAGGATTACGATTACTAGGGCACCGGAGGCTATTCTAAATAACAAACCAATAGAGATACAGATTAAGTGGTGATGTTGCAAAAAGTGTAATGTTGCTTGAAGCATTTGACTGGTTTCCTGTATAGCTATTGTTATAAAACAATTTTGCAAATAATGAGGAATTTAGGAAAAACTGTGGTAAAAATTGGCTAATCCAATTCCCGAAAAGTTGTCAATAATTCTTAAATAGGGACATTTTTTCAAATAGGTGAGATTTCTTTAGCACCCAATTTTTCAGCAGGCTTTTTTGGTTCTAACATTTTCTTTGTTTTTTCCAAAAATTAGCACATATGATGACTTAAACCCTTTTACCCTATATGCTATCCATCAAAAAAAGGTCGATTTTAATGAAGTTCGAAGGAGAATTTGAGCCCATCATTTTGGCAGAATGTAGATGTTTTTTTTATAAAAATTGCTCAACATATCTAAAAAAATATTTGCTTAATGTTTTCAGTTTGTTCGCATAGTATTTTATGGAAATAAATCGCATTTAAAACAGATTGTAAAAGTCAGAAAAATATCCTATTGAAATCATATAACCAACAAATTTGAGACAAATTGAAGTTAGAGCAATCTAAAACATTTTGCAATATATATTTCATAAAGGTAAAAAATTGTCATCTTTTAAGGAACAGGAGGAAAATTTTTCGCTGTCCGATTCAAGTTTAAGCTTAATGACTTTGTAGCCGAGCCCGAACGGCGCACAGTATTGCGTTTGCAGTGTATTCGTTGGACAAAAATAGTTAGAGTTTACATAGATCTCTAAAATTTTGCACAGAGGTTCAAATCGGTCTATAACCTGATATAGCTGCCATATAGACCGATCTCCCGGTTTTTCATCTTGTGTCTCTAGAGGGTGTAATTATTATCTTATTTGGCTGAAATTTTCCACAATGACTTCTGATATGACTCTCAAAAATTTCGCCAAGTATGACTTTATATAGCTCTCACATAAAGCAATCTTCTTAAGCCTATAGAAGGCGTTTAATTTAACGTACGACTTTTTCCCTGAATTGTGATTTCCGTTTTATTGGTTTCCGGTGTTTGTGTCATGTTTTGGGTTTTGATGTATTCAGGGGACTATAGTAGAATTTTCCAGCGAACATTTTTGTAGAATATTTTGATATGCTCGAAGCCCAATTTAAATGAGTTTTTAACCCCGTTTCCAAAAAGGGATCGAAAAATAATTTTTTACATAATAATACCAAATATTGAATTGGTGCAAGTTTGTTCAGCTGAAATGTAGCTTTTTTGATTATTAAATTTTAAAATTTTTGTTTGTTTCTCTTTCGCGACGAGCTCAATGACAGGGTTGTCGAGCGTAGGTAATGTGGAAATTGTATCATAGTTGCGTTTTCGCTATTAATACAATTTAAATACAACATACTAACGCACGGCCCTTGAAGCCATCACAGCTATTATGGCTGAAAAGTCTTCTAACCAAAGACGAAACGCGTCCCATAGTGGTTGGTGTGTGTTGCTATATTTGGCTTTCCTTTTCCATTTAGTTTTTATACCCTCCACCATAGGATGGGGTTATACTAATTTCGTCATTCTGTTTGTAACACCTCGAAATATGTGTTTGAAACCCCATAAAGTATATATATATATTCGTGATTGCCATGTCATTTTAAGTCGATCTAGCCATATCCATCCGTCTGTCCGTCCGTCTGTCGAAAGAACGCTAACTTTCGAAGGAGTAAAGCTAGCCAGTTGAAATTTTCCACTAATAAAAATAGTGTAGGATTGTAAATGTGCCATATCGGTAAATGTTTTGATATAGCTGCCATATAAACATGGGACGACAACTCACGACTCATGTGCACACCTCTAGCTGCGATAACACTTTATGGCATGGTGGTTGTTTGGGCATTGCAGCCTATGAGACACAGTGGGATAGAATAGAATAAAATAGTAAAATATATGCCATGTGAGAACGGGTAAAGATATTTTTTTGAAATTTGGAATGGTTAGAGCTGATGTGTTAGAGATCGTGTGCCAAATGCCAAGGATTCCAAAATGTTATGTATTTAAGCCGCTTAAGACCCCTTCAAAAACAAAAAGAAACAATTTAGGTATTTAAACCATTTTTTTTTTTCAATAAAGGTTTGTCGTTGAAAAAACTTTTTTTTTACCAAAAATACACTTTTTCACATTTTTTGATTTCCAAAATGTATTTTAAAATAATCGCAGTGGGTACCTTTTGTGGCAAAGCCGTTGTACATTTTGTCACAAATCCAAACCATGAATAAAAAAGATAATCGGACCACAAATGCCTTCGTAAATTGCAAATACGAAGCAGGTCTTGGTCAAAATTGCAATAAAATAATATTACGTCAAATATCCCCAAAATAAGACGAGATATTGTAGACTTCAAGCGGACTTTTTTGTGGGATTCGTGAACACTATCCACTACTCAGCCAAATTTGGAAATCGAACCACAAACAAAGATTTGGCAGGCCCAACAAATTTTCGAAATACCGAGGTGACCAATTTTAGGTGCCTGCCAATGGCGTCCAAACAATCTAGGGCCTTGAAATAGTGCACACGATCTCGCTAAAACTTTAGCTCTAACCATTCTAAATTTCAAAGAGATATCTCTACCCGTTTTCACACGGCATATATTTTACTATTTTTTTTCCATCTCTCTGTGTGACATCTCTTTCGGTCAGTTCTCACGGCACGATGTTGCATAGGTAATCGCATACCTCAGCAATGCATTTGTTTTCGGCAGATGACATTACTAGACAAAATGTGACATTTGCAGACCTTGTAAATACGCATTCAAGCCTATTCCGAAAGATTGTGATTTCAAATAGCCGAATTTACATTTTAATGCAATTTTCCTCCTCAGTGCTCCGTCATTCCATTTGCATCGGTATATGGTGGTGTTCCGTTTAAACTTTTAATATATATGACATGTTTGTCTGTCCGTGTGTCTGTCGAAAGCACGCTAACTTTCGAAGGAGTAAAGCTAGACGCTTGAAATTTTACACAAATACTTCTTATTAGTGTAGGTCGGTTGGGATTGTAAATGGGGTATATCGGTTCATATTTTGATATAGCTGTCATATAAACCGATCTTGGATCTTGATTTTTGATCCACTAGAGGGCTTGACTTGTTGAGCCTCTAGAGGGCGGTAATATGCATGTAACGCATCTATAATTTCAATTCCGGCCGGGCCGAATCTTATATACCCTCCACCATAGATCGCATTTTTCGAGCTCCTTCCATGGTAATTCTTTTTAGGCAAATAAAGGATAAAAGAAAAGAATTGTTATGTTATTCGAACAATATTAAGTTATGGTTCATTTCGGACCATATTGGAGACCATAGTAGGAGTCATTGTGCAAAATTTCAGCCAAATCTAGTAGCTGGAGCTGTATTAGGCTATAAACTGATTCATGCCATATTCGACACGTATGTTAAAGGTCATGTCAGAAGCCGTTGTACAAAATTAAGCCAAATCGAATAATACTTGCGCCCTTTAGAGGCTCAAGAAGTCAAGATCCCATATCGGTTTATATGGCAGCTATATCAGGTTATGGACCGATTTGAACTATCCTCAGCGTAGTTGTTGAAAGCCATAACAAAACACCTCATGCTAAATTTCAGCTTAATCGGATAATAATTGATCCCTCTAGTGGCTCAAGAAATCAAAAACCCAGATCGGTTTATATGGCAGCTATATCAGGTTATGGACCGATTTGAAACATTCTTACCACAGTTGTTGGAAGTCATAACAAAACACTTCATGCAAAATTTCAGCCAGATCGGATGGAAATTGCTCCCTGTAGAGGCTCAAGAAGTCAAGACCCCAGATCGGTTTATATGGCAGCTATATCAGGTTATGGACCGATTTGAACTATTCCTAGCACAGTTGTTGAAAGTCATAACAAACCACCTCTTGCAAAATTTTAGCCAAATCGGATAATAATTGCTTCCTCTAGTGGCTCAAGAAGTCAAGACCCCAGAACGGTTTATATGGCAGCTATATCAGGTTATGAACCGATTTCAACCGTGGTCAGCACAGTTGTTGAAAGTCATAATAAACTACCTTATGCAAAATTTCAGCCAAATCGGATAAGAATTGTGCCCTCTAGCGGCTCAAGAAGTCAAGATCCCAGATCGGTTTATATGGCGGCTATATCAAAACGTGGACTGATATAGCCCATTTACAATCCCAACCCACCAACAGTAATAGCAAGTATTTGTGCAAAATTTCAAACGGCTAGCTTAACTCCTTCGAAAGTTAGCGTGCTTTCGACAGACAGACGGACGGACGGACGGACATGGCAAGTTAGAATTAAAATGTCATGACGATCAAGAATATATAAACTTTATGGAGTCCTAGACGAATATTTCGAGGAGTTACAAACAGAATGACGAAATTAGTATACCCCCATCCTATGGTGGAGGGTATAAAAAGAAACAATAGGGAAATTGTATAGAATACTGGAAACAACAGGGGTATTTTATTAACCCATAAAGCGGATTTTCTCACATAGTTTGTATGGAGAAAAATGCTATCCCCGATTACCTAAGCGGCTAATCTTATCGCCGTTTATTAAAACATTTGGTGTCATCATTCAATCTGAATGACAAAGCTAAAAGAGGAAGGACACAGCATATTCATTCATTGATTATACGTACTGAAATGGCAAAATTGTTTAGGATTTTAATGAAATCACATTTATGAACTACGAGGAACATTTATTTAAAATTAAAATGACTTATCTTGTTTGACTTGTTGATATTTGATTATTTCGGATGTGTGTCAGTGCTGCCAATGTTAAAGTACAGATCATTTAGCGGGAAGAGCGTATTATTTATTCATAAGCCAGCGAAACCGCTAGACTGATAAATAAAACCACCAAAATATGTGATAAGTAAGGTGGTTGTAATTGAAACTTTTAAACATAATGGACATTAATTAAAATAAATAAAACTAATGAAACCAAATTGTAGCAGTATATAAAAGAATGTATTGAATTTTCATCTAAAATGTTGCTATGCAATATAAGCGTTGTTCTATCCTAATGTTTGTACATTTGCCAGCGTTTGTTCATCACTATATAAATAATCGCCCTAATAGACTAAATGTGTTACAACATTAGAGCCTGTGACATTTACTGTGAACGTGAAGTAAAGCCCGAATTCCTTTGACAAATACGCATATTAAGCTGCCAAAAGACAACAGCAGAAATCAGTGAAAATAGACAAAAAGACAACCGTAAACACACATCGACTAAATTTTACCCTGCAATACTCAAAGCGAGAAAAAAACAAAAAGCATTAAGTTCGGCCTGTCCCACCACCTCGGAAATATATTTAAACACCTTTCGTCATAACTTATAAACTCATAACAGCTATATCGAAATATAGTCCAAGAATACGGGTCTAACATAATTCAATGTACCGAATTCATCGGTTAAAACAGGCATGAGCCCAAGAACTTAAATCGATCTGAACCATATTGAACACGAACCAGGTTATAATCCCATAGTGCTGTAGCGTATAAATTCGGTGGACATGGAGTAGGAGTGAATAAATTATTATTCATAGACTATTTTTGTGGGCATGCAAATATACTCATCCCTGTGCACACACATGAATAGTTTGGATGCACATACTTATATCCTGGCATACCAGCAACCACATCCGAGAACAGGCGCAATTTGTTGGCAAACTTAACTAAAGTGTGATATTTAAAATTATTCCCCACCGCAGCATGCATGAGTGTGGGAGGATAGTGTCCACACTCGCATATGCACATCAAGAAATCAGATGGCAATATCAACTGAAGCAACAGCCAATATTCCAATATACCCTATGAGATCCACAGGATAGCCCAGAGAAAATTTTCAAACCATTTACATTTAAAATTTAAATTGGACAGGACATTGTCTTTTTTAAAACATGTCTTGCAGAGAAAAATCTTGAAAGACCATCTCGAATACTTCCTTACTTGCCTAAACAGGTGCTCAATTTCAACTTGGACCAAAGTTTGATCATGAGAACAAAATCTGGATACGTGCCACTTTTTCCGAGAAGACGAGGTACAAGTTACCAATGAAAACAATCGGTAGTCCGGCGAGCCATATTCATAGTATACAGTCCAAACTATCAGGATACATAAGGTCTGCTCTTGAACCTTTCCTCGATGTTTTTTACTTCAATCTCTGGCAGGTATGTTGATGGTTATAGCAGAACTCATTGCCAGCCAAATCGGTTAAAAAGGGCTCGAGAACTAAAATCGGGAGATTGGTGTGTGGGAGCTATATCAGGTTATGAACCTATTCAGATCATATTTGGTACATTTGTTTAGGGTCATAGAAACAGTCACTGTTCAAAATTTCAATCAAATCGGGCGGTAAATGCGCCTTTTAGAAGCTTAAGAAGTCAAATCGGGAGATCGGTTTATATGGCAACTATATCAAAACATTTACCAATTTGGACCATTTACAATCCCAACCTAGACTAATGCAAAGAAATTGTGTAAAATTTCAGGCGCGTAGTTTTACTCCTTTGAGTAGTTTTACTCCTCCTCCTTTATGTGGTCTTAGGCGAATATTTCGAGGAGTTACAAACGGAATGACGAAATTAGGATACCACCATCCTATAGTGGAGGGTATCAAAATATGATTACAAATTCACATTTTATTGGATTCGTTATATTTAGGTATGTAATTTCACTCCATTATCTATGCGCTGTGATGGCAGGGATACGATATAATGGTCTAACTACGACTTTCATGGATGCAAGTTATATCCGATATAAGGTCCACTAGAAAATAAACATTTTTCATAGAAACTAAAACTGTGGGCATACGATGTTCGCCCCGGTCAACTTTTTACCTGCAGCGCAATAATACATATGAAAACAGTATGCTGGGTATTAGCTGACAAGGTGCACCCACGGAAACATCGATATTGTCCAATTGAAATATGGATATTGTCGTTGTGTCATTGCAGCATAAATTCACATAATACTCGACACTGTTTACATTGCGTCACTAAATCCCATAACGAACAAACCAACCATCCATGCCACATATGGGCCATTTAAGTAGCCTCCGCCTCTTGATGCGCATCGATAAAGCTTCCAATGCACGCACCAAACAGGATACGGTGGTTATGCACGGGGCCTTGTGAGAAAGGCTGGGACCATAAATGACAGCGGAAATTAAATTGCAAATGAATTACAGCGGATAAAAACGTGTGAAGTGTGGAAAGAACGTTGCAATCCTTTTGCGACTATCCAAAGGTTTATGTTAAAATCGTACATCAAATATTTACTGGCATTTTATTTATTTTAAATAAACCAGCGATGCGATTTATTCATCAATATAAAGCCAAATGGTAGTAAATGTGTACTATTTTAATTTAAATTTATTTCTACATGTTCGCCTATAAACTAGATGCAGACGTATTAGTAACGAAATTTTACATATTGGGAATATTTTTTTCTATAAATAACATATGACTGCTTTTGCCTTAGTAGTAACAGCGACAGCAATGCAAGGAACAGGGTTAAACTTCCCATATATATATTCAAGTTTATGATCAATGATCCAAATGACGTTCTGTGGCGAATTTGACCTCAAAAGTGTCGTTTAATTGAAATTTGAATATATAACGAAATATTATACATCATTCGAAAGGGTATCTTTTATATTTCGAAAAAATTATGGTCTTAAGATATATAACCTAGTTGCAGTAGGTTCATGACAATACAAAAACTAACATGATTTCGTATAAATTTTGTACAATTGTTTTCGGAAAAAACTATAAGCCATATGATTTAAAACTTGAAACTTTTTGTTGACTATTAAAAATGTTTAATCTTCGAATCTATATTTCTATACTCACCACCGTAGGATAGGGGGTATATTCATTTCCGACTTTACAAAGTATATATATTTCGGATCGCCGTAAGATGATTTAACGATGTCCGTGTGTCTGTCCGTCCGACTGTTGTAATCATCCTAGAGCCTTCACAAACTGAGATATTTTGCACAATGTTTTGATAATATGGCATATATTATACCAGATTTTTCGTTTCTATCACACTGTGCGACACCTCTTTAGGGAGAGGTTTTTACATGGCTAATATGCCATGTAAACATGGCATACAACCTAACAAATGTCGCCAGCATGAGAAGATAACAACCAGGCCTTCAGCGTCACAGTCGACATCCTAATATCTACGCAACGGTCAAAAAAGCGAACTTAGTTTTTTATTCCAAGGGGGTAAGGGATGTTTGGTGCAATGAAAGCGAAATTTTGTTAGCACTCCCACATAAATGTCCGTGTGTCTGGCCGTCTGTCCGGCCGTCTGTTATAATCACTCTACAGGCTTCAAAAATTGAGATATTGAGCAGAAATTTGGTACAGATACGTCTTTTTAATGCACGATAGTTAAGTTCTTGAACCGGCCAAATCGGACCATATTTGGATATAGCTGCTATATAGACCGATTTTCCGATAAAGGGTCTAATACCTACAAAAACTTTATTATACCCACCACCGAAGGAGGTATATTCATTTTGTCATTCCGTTTGCAACACATCGAAATATCCATTTCCAACCCTATAAATTATATATATTCTTGATCAGCGTAAAAAATCTAAGACTATCTAGACATGTTCGTCCGTCTGTCCGTCTGTCTGTTGAAATCACGCTACAGTCTTCCACAATAGAGATATTGAGCTGAAACTTTGCACAGATTCCTTTTTTGTCCATAAGCTGGTTAAGTTCGAAGATGGGTTATACCGGACTATATCTTGATATAGCCCCTATATAGACCGATCCGCCGATTTTGGGTCTTAGGCCCTTAAAAGCTACATTTAGTATCCGATTTGTATACCCACCACCAAATATCCGAAAACTGAATTGATTTTCTTGAAATTAACTACATATCTTCGCCTAGGTATCGCTAACATTTGAGACAAATTTCGTCCCAATCGGTTGTTGTTTATAGGTGTAACAGCATTGAAAAAACTATGTCACAAAAATAAATATATATATAACAGCATTGAAAATATAACAGCATTGAAAAAACTATGTCACAAAAATAAATATATATTTATCGGATATATGTGTATCCAACTCTGGACAGATATTTTTGATATACATAACAAATCTTCATTTCTGTGCTGATTTTCACTAAAATCTAAATATAAATCAAAGAGCTTTGAAGTATCAAAAAGTAGTGTGAACAATATATTTTCTTCAAACTTAAAAATTTCCTTTTTCTACAGCTGTATTTGCTGAATTTCATGAAGATCGTGCTACTCCCCACTGTGCGACATTTGTTTTGGGGAGAAGTTTATGTTCGCACCAGGATTCGATCGCAGACGTTCAACTTTATAGGTGGACAGGCTTACCTCTACGCTACTATGGGCTCCATAGCAGTCCAGCAGCTGTTGCAGTGCATTCATTTTTTAGGAGCTTCGAATCGAATAAGATAGTTTAAAGAAAACTCTTATTCGAGGTAATATAGCAAATGCAAATATGCCCATGAATATTCCATTAAGGAACTGAGGCAAACTTCTCACATATCACCGAGTGCTCTTCCAGTTAAAGCTCAATGATAAGGGGCCTTCTTTTCACAGCCGAGTTCGAACTGTGTGCCGCAGAGCGACACATCTTTGAGGAGAAGTTTTTTACATGGCAGAGTAATTCAAAAATGTCGCTACCATTTGGAGGGGATAGCCACAGCTGAAAATTTTCTTCTGATGTTCTCGCCAGGATTCGAACCCATGAGTTCAGCGTTATAAGTGGCCATTTTAACCCCTGCGCAACGGTGGTCATTATGCTGCCAAGTGGATTTAAGGTTTCGCTTTAACCCTCCCAGGCTCCATATACCTTGGAGGGTTTTGGAAGGAAGTGACAAAATCGGAAAAAGCAAGTAAAATGTGGAAAAAGTCTGGCGGTGCCGATTATATAGTACCCTACACATACACTATAAGTTTTAATTAGGAGAAATTTATATATGGGAGTTGTATATACAGCTGCACCGGTTTCTTCCATATTTAATACAAGAAAGAAGTCAGTGGAAAATTTCAAGATTTGTAATACATTTGTGACATTTGGAAATTGTGATATGTGCTTTAATTGCAAATTTAGATGGATAGATGAACAGATAGACGTACGGACACACATACAGGTGTACAAGGCTAGATCGAATAAGCGATTGATTTTGGGTCGATCAGTACACACTCATTATCTAACTAAGAGCAATTTTAAATACATCTACATCCATCCACTAAAATTAAGTTTGAAGCAACAGTTTGGCAAATATGATCCTCCGCTTAATACATACAATTGTGGTCGGGTTACCTTCCCGATATGATCAGTCCAAGTTCTTTAGAGCATAACCCAAATCCTCGTGATTGTTTGCTTTGGAACCATTAGTAAAAAAGGCTATGTAACTTCTTTTTCCAGGGATATTGCAGTTCCAATCGCACTACGGACAAAATGACCGATTCAGTGACTCTAAACTCATTTTTCAACGTGTTTAAAATCTGCAAAATTGTACCTCAATCGATCACAAACATTCCACTGATATTAGAAATCGATTCTACATTTATTGATTCGGTCCAATAGAATAGTTTATATGTGTCAGTTGGTGCATACTAAGCAAATTTATGTTAAAGTAGGCACAGGTGTTAGATGTCGGACAAGAATTGCGCCCTCTTGAGGCTCAATAAGTACATCGGTCAATAAGAGATCGGTTTATTTGGGAGCTATATCAGGTTATAGACCGATTCACACCATAATTGGCACATATATTTCAGATCACACGAGAAGTCATTGTGCACATTAATAGCCAAATCGGATAATAATTGCGCCCCTTAGGGACTCAAGAAGTCAAATAGATTGATCGGTTTGTATGGGGGCTATACCCAATTCTGAGCCGATAAGGTCTATTTTCAATCTCCAATAACGTAACTATGCAAAATTTCAAGTGACTAGCTTTATTCGATAGTTCTCTATCGTGATATCGGCACACAGACGGACGACGGAAGGACATGGCTAGATCGACTTAAAGTCAAGAGTTCAAGAATATCAAGAATTTATAAACTTCATTGCAAATGGAATAACTAGATTAGTATACCGCCCATCATACGGTAATTGGTATAAAACCAACTTTTATAGTATGCAAAATTGTTGCAACTTTATTTGATGTTCAATTTCCTGTCCAGAAAAAACCCATATATTTTGCGTTTTCAGCAAATGGAACAGTCTCACCTACCAAGGAGAACTGTGCCACTGGGTGTAACTGCTGAAAGATCTACTTCAGTTTTAGACGGATTTTACTCCTTGACCTCTTTTTGTTATCCACTTTGTTGTAGTACATAGATCTTCCTGAACCTTGATCCCAGAAAGCAGTTAGTTTGTAGCGGTCCCGTTACCAGCCTGCATCGTCACAAACTGGGGGAGGACCAGGCAATTACACAAGGATGATGGAGTATACAGATAACAGTCCATTAACTATCCCACCCCAATAATTTTTAGGTATGGTGCCGTAAAAACGCATGAATTCGACCCGGCCGAGCTCTAAAACCCGTTACATACGTGGATTCCTGTACAACAGCTAATCAGTTTTACTCGAGCTATGTTTGAGTGGTTGGCCCCTTATGAATGTTTGGTCTGAGAACTCCAAACTCTTTGTTGGCTTTACCCTCAACCTATTGAGTGCGTTTTTATGCACTACACCACTACTGTTTTACAGGGTATTATAACTGAGTGCATTTGTTTGTAACATCTATAAGTAAGAGAGAAAGACACATGCATGATGTCTTGATGTCCGTCCGTCTGTCTGTCCATGTTAAACTTGGTATAGGCATCTTTTTAGGTCTAAAGACAAATTCTTTTGAAATTGAAATAAGTAAAAAGGCGTTAAGTTCGGCCGGGCCGAACTTTGGATACCCACCACTTCGGGCATATAAGTAAACCACCTTTCGCTAAAATCCGGTGAAAAATGCATACCTTATGCCCCATAGCAGCTATATCGAAATATATTCCGAGTTGGACCAAATACTAATAAGCACAAGTCATTGTTCAATTGTGTATAACAAAATATTGGTCTTTAAACTACCTATATCTAAAAATAAACCGATGCGAACCATATACGACATGGATGTCGAAAAGCCTAACATATGTCACTAAGGCAAATTTCAGTGAAATCGAATTATTAATGCGCCTTCCATAGGGCAAGGACTTTAAATCGAGCTATAGGTCTATATGGCAGCTATATTCAAAACTGGACCGATCTGGACCAAATTAAGGAAGAAGAATATCGAGAGGCTTAAACAACTCAATGCCCCAAATTTCGGCGAAATCGGATAATAAATGTGGCTTTTATGGGCCTAAGACCCTAAATCGGAAGATAGGTCTATATGGCAGCTATATCCAAATCTGGACTGATCTATGCTATATTGCAGAGGTATATCGATGAGCTTAACTTACCTCACTGTCCCAAATTTTGTCGACATCGGATAATAAATGCGCTTTTTATGGGCACAAAAGCTTAAATCGAGAGATCGGTCTATATGGCAGCTATATCCAAATCTGGACTGATCTATGCCATATTGCAGAGGTATATCGATGAGCTTAACTTACCTCACTGTCCCAAATTTTGGCGACATCGGATAATAAATGCGCTTTTTATGGGCACAAAAGCTTAAATCGAGAGATCGGTCTATATGGCAGCTATATCCAAATCTGGACTGATCTATGCCATATTCCAGAGGTATGTCGAGGGACTTAACTTAGCTCACTGTCGCAAATTTCGGCAAAATCGGATAAAAAATGTGGCTTTTATGGGCCTAAGACCCTAAGTCGGATGATAGGTCTATATGGCAGCTATATCCAAATCTGGACCGATCTGAACCAAATTGACGAAGGATGTCGAAGGGCCTAACACAACTCACTGTCCCAAGTTTCAGCAAAATCGGATAATAAATGTGGCTTTTACGGGCTAAAGTCCCTAAATCGGCTGATCGGTCTATATGGGGGCTATATGAAGATATAGTCCGATATAGCCCATCTTCGAACTTAACCTGCTTATGGACAAAAAAGAATCTGTGCAAAATTTCAGCTCAATATCTCTAATTTTAAAGACTGTAGCATAATTTCAACAGACAAACGGACAGACGGACGGACATGTCTAGATCGTCTTAGATTTTTACGCTGATCAAGAATATATATACTTTATAGGGTCGGAAATGGATATTTCGATGTGCTGCAAGCGGAATGACAAAATGAATATACCCCCATCCTTCGGTGGTGGGTATAATAAATCTATTGTAGCATGTGCTGTGTGGTTTGTGGAACCGACCTGTTGAAATCAAATCTTGTTCAGGGCCATATCTTCCAAACCCGGCAAAAAATAATCGGTGAACGTGGTCACCGATTTTCGGTTGTAAATTCTTATGATTTGCAATTGTTCGTTCGTGAACTTTACCATGATGAAAATGTAGAGTTTTCTGAATAAATTGACAGTGACAGTTCGACGATTATGTAAGAACGCGTACACGAATTAAAATCAAAGTTGACAAGTCCCTATTCGAAAACCCTTTATATGTATCACCATATTTTTACCTTTAGGGCCCAAGTCTAAACTACTCACTGTTTAAAATTTCAGCAAAATCAAATGAAAAATAAAGTGTTTATGGGCATTAGACCCTTTGTAGAGAGATTACAACAGAAGGACGGACAGACGGATACACGGACAGACATCGTTAAATCGTCTTAGAATTTTACGACGATCCGAAAAGACGATAGATCGTCTTAATTTTTTACGACGATCAAGAATATATACACATTATAGGGTCAGAAATTGATATTTTGATGTGTTGCAAACGGAATAAATAAATGAATATACCACCTATCCTATGGTTATATTTCAACAATGAGTTTAATTGAACCGATAGCATCGATAGTTTTAAAAGCTATCGACATGGACCCAAAAATTAAACTATCGATAGTACCATCTGCCGCTCCTTGACTTTAAACTTTTTCAGAAACCACTACCCATTACGAGTTGCCATATATTCTTGCCGAGCAAAATAACAAAACATTCGCTTCACTTATTGGTTGAAAAAAAAAAAAAAAGAAAATATATAAAAGTTCAAATTTGAAACCATTGGCTCCTGCTGCCTTATTGTTCTTCAGCCGAGTTATTTCTATGGTTACCTAATTCTGGATTGGTTCTGGAGTATCCGTCTGGCAAAAGTGCTCTTTCTGCATTCTTAGCACATTATTTATATCTGTAACCAGTCTATAGCTGCCATTTTTTTCTTAAGATTTGACTTTTGCAACAATTATAGAATTATAAGCCAAACAAGTAAAAAGGCTTTAAGTTCGGCCGGGCCTAACTTTGGATACCCACCACCTCGGGAATATACGTAAACCACCTTTCATCAAAATTCGGTGAAAATTGTATACCTTTTGTCCCATAGCAGTTATATCAAAATATGTTCCGATTTGGACCAATCGGATTATAAATGCGCCTTTTATGGGGCCAAAACTTTAAATCGAGATATCGGTCTATATGGCAGCTATATCCAAATCTGGACTAATCTGGACCATATTGCAGAAGGAAGTCGAAGGGCTTAACCTAACTCACTGTCCTGAATTTCTTCGACATCGGACAATAAATTTACCTTTTATGGGCCCAAAACCTTAAATAGAGAGATCTGTCTATATGGCATCTATATCCAAATCTTAACCGATCTGTTCCATATTACAGAATTATGTCGAGGCTTAATTTAACTTACTGTTCCAAATTTCGGCGACATCGATCAATAAATGCGCCTTTTATGGGCCCAAAACCTGAAATCGAGAGATCGGTCTATATGGCAGCTATATCTAAAACTCGACCGATCAGCACCAAATTGATGAGGGATATCAAAAGATCTAACACAATTCACTGTCTCAAATTTCAGCAAAATCAGAAAATAAATGTGGCTTTTATGGGCCTAAGACCCTAAATCGGAGGATCGGCCTATATGGCAGCTATATCCAAATCTGGACCGATCTGAGCCAAATTGACGAAGGATGTCGAAGAGCCTAACACAACTCACTGTCCCAAGTTTCAGCAAAATCGGATAATAAATGTGGCTGTTATTGGCTTAAGACCCTAAATCGACAGATCGGTCGATATGGCAGCTATATCCAAATCTGGACCGATCTAGACCAAATTGACGAAGGATGTCGAAGGGCTTATCACAACTCACTGTCCCAAATTTCAGCAAAATCGGATAATAAATGTGGCTTTTATGGGCCTAAGACCCAAAATCGGAGGGTCGGTCTATATGGCAGCTATATCCTAATCTGGACCGATCTGAGCCAAATTGACGAAGGATGTCGAAGGGCCTGTCCCAAATTTCATCCAAATCGGATAACATGTGGCTTTTATGGGCCTAATACCCTAAATCGGCGGATCGGTCTATATGGGGGCTATATAAAGATATAGTCCGATTTAGCCCATCTTCGAACTTAATCTGCTTATGGACAAAAAAAGAATCTGTGCAAAATTTCAGCTCAATATCTCTAATTTTAAAGACTGTAGAGTGATTTCAACAGACAGACGGACAGACGGACGGACATGTCTGGATCGTCTTAGATTTTTACGCTGATCAAGAATATATATACTTTATAGGGTCGGAAATGGATATTTCGATGTGTTGCAAACGGAATGACCAAATGAATATATCCCCATCCTTCGGTGGTGGGTATAAAAAGATAAAATGATGCTTTTTTCAACTATAAAAAAGTAAATAAATATTATAAATAAATAGTATATAAATATTATAAGCTTTTCATTATATTGTCAAAATGTTTCTCTTTCTTGTCGTGACTTATGAAATCAATTTTGCGTTTTCACAGATTATCTTAATAAGGACAAATGGTAAGGTGACCTCTCGCACTTGTTGGTTATTCACAACTTAAAGTTTTTACATTTGTTGTGATAAAACTTCGTGTTCATGACTGTAATTTGATTCCGTTTTGATTAATTGGAGATTGTGCCGATGTAGATGCCAGTCCTTGCTTTTTTAAGGCAATATTTTAGTTTGCTTGCCTCAGGGATTAAGGTTAACACCAATATTAGTGAGAATTTTCCTGTGCTTTAAATAATATCAGGTGTTTTTACTCAAAAGGATTAAAGTAAAATTTTTCCATCGAATAGCCATGGGTTCGTGTAATTTATAGTCCATTTGCACGTGTATGTGTGTGAGTATTTGTCGATAGAGCATTTCCGTTATTACTCCATTAAATTTTATAATACCTGCATAACTAATTTCATTACTAATTAGGGTAGCGCAAATAGAGACCAGAAATCCTGCTGAGAGTCATATGCATATCACAGATGAAGTGGTAAAATAACCTAAGTCTTACTTAAAAATTTTTTAATTTTTGAATATCCTCAACAGGAAAATAAATGAATCATGATCTGCCGTACCACCCTGATTAAAGATGGAAAAATTACTGAGTAACTGCTCATAAATTAAATTAAAATATTTGTTACTTCCCACCACCATAGGATGGAGGTATACCGCTCTAATCATTCCGTTTGTAACACCTCTATCTTGATATTATTGATCTTTTTGAAATTCTGAGTCGATCTAGACATGTCCGCCTGTGTATCCGTCTGTCAAAATTACAACAGCGTTCGAACCAATGAAGATATTTGCTTGAAATTTTGCACAGATGCTTCATATTGATGTTGGTCGTTGGGTGTTGCAAATGGGCCATTTGAATATGGTCCTATTTCGGTCCTTCGATTTGAATTCTTGAACTCCAAGAAGCCTCAGTTATCAATGTCCGATTTGGCGCGGAGTGTTTTGCTATAATTTTCAACAGACGTACCATGTACTGTAGAAATCAACTATAACCTAATATAGCTCCCATACAAACAGATCCCATGATTGGACATCTTGATCCCCTGGAATCAATAATTGTTGTTCGATTTGGCGGAAATTTCTTATGTAGTGTTTTGTTATGATTTCCAACATCCACGCTAAGAATTGTTCAGATAACAGATATATTTTACTTTAATTGGCTATGACAGATCTTTTAGAACGGCTTTCCAAGCAACTCGATCTTCTACTCTCCTTCTCCATTCTACGACACCAAGTTGCGAGATGTCTTTCACCACTTGAACGATCGGAGATTTCGTCATTTTTGTCTGTCGAGAGGTGGCCTTGTTTCTAAATAGCTTGCTTAATCCAATATAGCCTCTGATTGCCAGTATTAATCTTCGCTTTGTTTCAAAACTGGTGTCATTCGTTTCGGCTATGGAGGTGCCGATGTAGATAAAGTTGCGGACTATTTCAAAGTTGAGGTTCCCAAATTTCTTAATTTTCTTCATCTGCTCGGGTGCGTCAGTCGTTGCGGCAGATGATATCATCCATTTCGTCTTATCTCCATTTATTGCCAGACTCACTTACACTTTCAAAAGCTGAAGTTATCGCTTCCGGTGACAAAACGATGATATTGACTTCGTCGGCATAGGCGAGAAGCATGTGTCCTATTCCCAAGGTGTGTCATACTCATTCATATCAGAAGGATATTAAAGAGATCATACTGTCCTACTGTCTGAAAAATTGTTTGGTATTGAATGGTTTGAGGTGATTCTTTTTTAAGCGTCAGCCTACAGAGTCTTATTACCTGATACAAGAGGCTCTCACACTCAACCAAATTTGATATTCAAAACAGCAAAAATGTTTGCTACAACAGCAGTTTTTCTGCTAAAAATGGGAAAACAGACATTATTGCTGTTTCAGCAAACATAGGTTCGCTCGCATTTTTTGTTATTGCTCTACTAATGTGTAAATGACTGGCACGGCCTTTTGTTTCTAAATTTAAAAAAAAATATTATGGAAAGTATACATTCAGTGGTGATTTTAAGCATCCACTGAGACACACACTTACATTTTTATATATAGATTAGTATATACCCCACCATAGGATGGGGGTATACTAATCTAGCCATTCCGTTTGTAACTCCACGAAATATTGATCTAGGACCCCATAAAGTATATATCTTCTTGATCGTCTCGACATCCTGAGTCGATCTAGCCATGTCCGTCCGACCGTCCGTCCGTTCGTCTGTCGAAATGACGATAGCGGTCGAATGCGTAAAGCTAGCCGCTTGAAATTTTGCACTGATAGGTCGTTGGGAATTGCAAATGGGCCATGTCGGTTCAGATTTAGATATAGCTCCCATTAAACCGATCTCCCGATTTGACTTCTTGAGCCCCTCGAAGCCGAAATTTTTGTCCAATTTGGCTGAAATTTTGTACAACTGTGCAAAGTACGGTCCCAATCGGTCTATAACGTGATATAGCTCCCATGTAAACCGATCTCCTGATTTGACTTCTTGAGTCCTTATATGCCGCAATTTTTGTCCGAATAGTTTGAGAATAGGCTGAAATTATAAATTTTTAGCGGCACCATGGTGGTGGGTCCCAAGATTCGGCCCGGCAGAACATTGCATGCTTTTACTTGTTTTCTTCTAACATCCCCTTCATAATTAAGTAGCAGTCATTTTCAGCAAACAACAAACAGCTCTAAAATTGCAGAACTACTGCCATAATAGCGGCAAAATTAACTACTAATGTTCAGCAGACGGTGTTTGCTATTTTCATCATAATTTATTTCTATGAGTGCATATAAACCAATCTTCCGATACCCCTCTACGGCCCCTAGAAGCTTTAATTTTTCCCTGATTTGGCTTACGACGATCTGGAAGAAGTTTGGCACACATGTGTAAGTACATTTGAGTGCATTTTCTGGTAATGATGATTCGGCCCGAGTCGAACTTAGCACGATTGTACTAGTTTTAGTTTTAATCATTAGAATGATCTAGAATCCAAAACAGAGTTCCATATACTACGTAGAACATGCTCATTAACGTGGGACCATGAAATCGGTAGTTTGACAGATATGAGGGTAACATCAACAAGTAAAAGCGTGCTAAGTTCGGCCGGGCAGAATCTTGTATACCCTCCACAATGGATCGCATTTGTCGAGCTCTTGCCACGGTATCTCTTTTTGGGCAAACAAAGGATAAAGAAAATAGTTGCTATGTTATTGGAACAATCTCAAGTTATGGTTCATTTCGGACCATAATTGAACTGAATAATGGAGACCATAATAAAAGTCATTGTGTAAAATTTCAGCCAAATCTAGTAAGTATTGCGCACTTTAGGGTCTGAAGAAGTAAAATAAGGAGATCGATTCACAGGGGAGCTGTATTAGGCTATAAACCGATTCATGGCACATCCGACACGTATGTTGAAGGTCATGAGAGAAGCCGTTGTACAAAATTTCAGCCAAATCGAATAATACTTGCTCCCTTTAGAGGCTCAAGAAACCAAGATCCCATATCGGTTTATATGACAGCTATATTAGGTTATGGACCGATTTGAACCATTCTTAATACAGTTGTTGGAAGTCATAAAAAAACGCGTCATGCAATATTGCTCCTTGTAGAGGCTCAAGAAGTCAAGAACCCATATCGGTTATATGGCAGCTATATCAGGTTATAGATCGATTTGAACTATTAGCATAGTTGTTGAAAGCCATAACAAAACACCTTATGCAAAATTTCAGCCAAATCGGATAATAATTGCGTCCTCTAGTGGCACAAGAAGTCAAGACCACAGATCGGTTTATATAGCTGCCATATCAGGTTATGAAGAGATTTGAACTATTCTTAACACAGTTGCTCGAAGTTCAGATTTAGACATAGCTGTTATATATATGTTCGTCCGATATTGAGAAATATTCCAGTAATGTGCTCATTTGTTAACCGTTTCTCTCGAAATTTGGCAGTTAAGATTTTTTTATGACTTTCCACATTACTGGTGAAATCGGCCCACATTTAGATATAGCTGCCATATATATATATCGCCTGACTTTCACTCTAAGAGTCATTGCAAGCACATTTACTGACTAATATTGACAACATTTTGCACAGCTCTTTCCTCGACGACTTCCGCAATATCTGGGAAGTTTGCTCGAAATCGGTTCGGATTTAGATATAGCTTCCATATATATGTTCGTCAGATTTTGGGTGATTTGCAATAATGTTGCCATTTTTTAACCGTAGTTGTTATAGTTTGAACATATTTGCTCGAAATTTGATACGGATTGTTAAATAACTCATCTGAGCACATCCGCCAATGTCCACCAAAAGTGGTTCAGAATTGGATATAGCTACCACATTGTATTTATAGGGTAGGTGCAGGATATTATACAGTCAGCACCGCCCGACTTTTGCCCTTCCTCAATGGTTTATTATACAAATTCAAAATAAGAAGAACATTGTGCCGATATAACTTGAGTTAGATCTTTTTCAATGTTATCTTAAACGCATTGCGATGTAAGTCAACGACACACACATAAATTTTGATTACAAAGCGCCTGAAGTATTGTCTGGCTGTGCGTGGTTATAATTCTTTCACACGCAGTACATATTTATCCTAAAGCTTTTGTGGGAAGTGTGTATGTGCATGTTGTCATTGGAGTGTGCTGGGATGTGGGAAGGGATAGCTGGTTAACGGAAAGCTTTAATTATTTATTTAATTAACTCAAACAAATAATACCGCTGAACAACACTTCCGCTTCCGGAAGAGTTTACACCAATAAAATGGAGAGATAAATTCTCTAAAATGGTATGGTATGTAGTTAACCTCAATTTCAATGAATTTTGATTCGAATAACAGTCGAATAATTCCATGTCACCACATATATCTGTATTTTAGTTCATTCTGAAAGAGGTTTGTTGGATAAACAACCTATGCTGTCTATAATTCATTTCAGGTCATTGCATAACTATGACTGTGATGACTAGTGCCCCAAAAGCGAGAACAACAGACCAAATCATAATATTGATTCATATCAGAGCTAAATAGGCAACGTTTATATGGATTTTCTAAGTCAATAATGACATAGCGTTGATTGTGTCTCAGTTTGGAACTCAGTTACAAAACGTCTGCATATATTGGTCCACACATTTTTGTAATTTGGGAATGCACTTTTTTGTCATTTCGATTGAAAAACATCGAAATATTATCGAATAAGATGTGTAGGTTGGAATCATGTCACAGTCTTGTAATGAAATTATTTTAGTTTGCCTATTATGACCGCTCATGTAGTAGATTACTTTTGTTACTTTTATCCCAAAATTCGAAAGAATGAGTCAAGCTAATTACTTGAGAGTTAGGTGTGAAAGGGAGATTTGATCAATGAAAAGAAATCGCCTGATCAACAGGCCCTTGGACGCCTTAAGTCGATCTCCCTGTCAGTCCATCTGTCCCTCTGTGGAAATCACAAAAGCTTTTAAACATCAAAGGAATTCGTTTGAAATTTTGCATAAATACCTCTTGTCGAAGTAGGACGTTTGGCATTGTAAATGGCATAAGTCGATTTATGTTAACATATAATGCCCATATAGATCGATCTACTGATTTGACTTCTTGACCCTGCCGAGGGCGAAATTCTTATTCGATTTGGCTGAATGTTGCATAACAGTCTTTAATGATCTCCAATAATCTTGTCGTATATAGTCAGAATTGGTCCAAAGCCTAATATAGCTCCTATATAAGCCGATCTTATTATACTTCTTAACCCCCTCAACTCAACTCTTATCCGATTTGCATAGTTTCTCCTATAAAGAGGAAATTCAATATTCCGTTCAATATTCGAAAAAAAAATATCTTTTAGAAAGCAGACATTGTGGCCTTTTCACCGAGGTACGGTAGTATCTGGCAGAATTCCTGGATATCCTCCAGGAGCACTGGTCATAACTCTCTCCAGCATTTTTTTAAAAAGAACAGAAATACAAGAAATCCAAAAGTTCAATGTTGGTAAATAATATTTTTTTTGGAAAGTACACATTGTGGCCTTTCCAACGACGTATAGTAGTGCCTGGCAGACTTGCTGGTAAATTCCAGGAGCACAGGCCATATTCCTCTTCAGCATTTTTCCGAGAAATTTTGTTTTAAATGGGCAGGATTACAAGAAAACGAACCGTTCAATTTTCGATTTCACATATGTTTTGGATACCACATATTGTGCCCTTTCGAATGGGGTATGGTAGTAGAATGAGGTATGGTAGAATTCCTGGATATTCTCCAGCAGCACTTGTTGTAAGCCTTTTTAGAATCTTTTTATATAATTGTCAATTTCGAACAACCCAGCTAATGAATATATTGTTTTCCGTTTTTGGGTAATATATTGATTTCGAACTTTGAATTTGGTATGCTTCTGTTTTGTCTTTATCTTCTATTATTTGCAAAATGCTGATAAATATTTTTAAATATAATGATTTTATGTTTTTTCAGTTCTGTTAACTATAAACAGAATTATGCTTACCCCTCAACGGAACTCTGTTAATAATTCTCTTACTCTCTCTCTCTCACACATTCTGTTAACAAAGCGGTTGTGGCTCCGCTAGTTATATTCGGAATTTATCTTCATGCACATTGGATATATTGTATACCTCAACATAACATTTTTGTAGGGACTTTTGAGCACTATCAGAAAGAAAATTTTTAAAATCTGACCAAAAATGTAAATTTCGATTCCCAAACCATTTTTCGAAATCCCAAGGTGACCA
Source organism: Stomoxys calcitrans (assembly GCF_963082655.1). NCBI lineage: Eukaryota > Metazoa > Arthropoda > Insecta > Diptera > Muscidae > Stomoxys > Stomoxys calcitrans. Next base: position 134,501,502 of record NC_081553.1, read on the forward strand.
TTTTTAGAGGCCTGCCAAAAGACGCCCGGATCAATAAAGCCTTGAAATTTTGCACAATGTTTTGATAATATGGCATATATTATACCAGATTTTTCGTTTCTATCACACTGTGCGACACCTCTTTAGGGAGAGGTTTTTACATGGCTAATATGCCATGTAAACATGGCATACAACCTAACAAATGTCGCCAGCATGAGAAGATAACAACCAGGCCTTCAACGTCACAGTCGACATCCTAATATCTACGCAACGGTCAAAAAAGCGAACTTAGTTTTTTATTCCAAGGGGGTAAGGGATGTTTGGTGCAATGAAAGCGAAATTTTGTTAGCACTCCCACATAAATGTCCGTGTGTCTGGCCGTCTGTCCGGCCGTCTGTTATAATCACTCTACAGGCTTCAAAAATTGAGATATTGAGCAGAAATTTGGTACAGATACGTCTTTTTGATGCACTCTAATTAAGTACTTGAACGGGCCAAATCGGACCATATTTGGATATAGCTGCTATATAGACCGATTTTCGAATAAAAGGTCTAATGCCCATAAATACTTTATTTTTCATCCAATTTCGCTGAAATTTGAAACAGTGAGTAGTTTTAGGCCCGACATCTGACCCAAATATGGTTCTGATCGGACTATATTTAGATATAGCTGCCATATGACCGATCTGCCGATAAAGTGTCTGAAGCCCATAAAAGCTTTAGTTTTTAATCGATTTCGCTAAAATTTGAAACAGTAAGTAGTTTTAGGCATCCCAATTTAGGACCGAAATATGGTTCAGATCGGACTAAATTTAGATATAGCTGCTTTATAGACTGATCTGCCGATAAAGGGTCTGAAGCTCATAAAAGATTTATATATTACCCGATTTTGAAATACAAAATTAACCAGTGACTTATATTTATAAGACCACTCAATGTCAGTGCCAAATTTGGGTACATAAGTTATCCAATTTTCATCGGATTGTGACGAAAGGGGGTTTACATATATACCCGAGGTGGCGGGTATCCAAAGTTCGGCCCGGCCGAACTTAATGCCTTTTATTTGTTTAGTACTATTTATAAATAAATTATTACAAACAAACGAATGGAAGGGCGGAATATTACTGCATTTTGGGCTTAAACATGCTATAGGTAACTATGCAGCTTCCAAAGCAGAAATCAAAATACTTTCCCGATTGCAAGTCGCATATTCTTCGACACCTGGCTCTATGAAAACGATTGAATAGCTGCTATCGGCGGTCACAGCATTCCATCCATTACTTGAGAAACTTGAGTTTAGAAAATATTAAATCAGAGCGTAATCTACGCCGTTCTCAATAGTTTTTGGGTATGTAGAGCACCTAAATCAATTTGACAAAGGTGTTGATGGATATACATGGCGTTTCAGGAATCGCGAACACTATGCCAGTCAAAGTGCTTTTACAACAGCACACACTTAACAAACTTTTAATAAGTTCTTTGCTTTGCTATCGAAATATGCATTTCCGACCCTATAAAATATATATATTCTTGATCAGCGTATAAAACTAAGATGATCTAGCCATGTCCGGCCGTCTGTCTGTTGAAATCACGCTACAGTCTTTAAAAATTGAGATATTGAGCTGAAATTTTGCACAGATTCTTTTTTTTTTGTCCATAAGCAGGTTAAGTTGGAAGATGGGCTGTATCGGACTATAAGTTCATATAGTCCCCATATAGACCGATATGACGATTTCGGGTCTTAGGCCCATAAAACCCACATTTATTATCCGATTTGTAATTTGTAATTTATTTATTTACACCCGCACAACAAGAATATAAAATTCTTTTAATTAAAGTATAATTATTATCCGATTTTGCTGAAATTTTGGACAGTGAGTTGTTTTAGACCCCTCGATATTCTTCCTCAATTTGGCTCAGATCGGCCCAGATTTTGATATAGCTGCCATATAGACCGATCTCTCGATGTAAGGTCTTGCGTCCATTAAAGGCGCATTTATTGTCCGATGTCGCCAAAATTTGGGACAGTGAGTGTTAGGCCCTTCGACATCCTTCTTCAAGTTGGCTCAGATCGGTCTATATTATGATATAGCTGCCTATAGACCGATATCTCGATTTAAAGTCGCATTTATAATCCGATTTCACTTAAATTTGACACAGTGACTTATATAAGGCTTTTCGACATCCGTGTCGTATATGGTTCAGATCGGTTTATTTTTATACCTTCCACCATAGGTTGGAGGTATACTAATTTCGTCGTTCTGTTTGTAACACCTCGAAATATGCGTCTGAGACCCCATAAAGTATATATATTCTCGGTTTGTAAATTTAAAATTTTCGTATACTTTGGCCATAAAGCATTATCATTTTTTTTTTCATTTTCTTAAAGCGGAAGTATTAAGAAAAATTATAAATGCTAATATTACCCATTTCCATATTAAATCTAAAGATATTTCGATATTATTATCTAAAGACCAATATGACAAATATTTTTACTAAATTTAAAAAGTTTCATATTGGCAAAAAATTTCCATAGTGATTTTTTACTTTTTGTTAAAGCTTGAAATGTTGCCAACTTAAGGTATATCTCGCAATATGCTTGCCATAAATGAGGTCGTGGCAGCCAAAATACTGAAAAAGTCTTATTTTCAAGTAGTTCTTTTTTCACCGTTAAATACCAAGTACAACGTCATATTTTATAGCACATATTTGTAAAAAAAAATTTTTTCTGTATCATAAATTCTACAAAACATAGAAAGAACTATGAAAGTATCTCTAACCTATTGATTATATTTAACCCGCAACATTAAATTTTTTTCGTGAAGTCGAATTTTCCAAATTATTTGGTTGCCGTCAACATTTCATATGAAACCCGATCTTCTGATTTACATAATATACCTTATTTTAAGGAAATCAGACGGTCGGATTTCATGTGTACCAGTAAGGAAAGGTAAAAGATGGGCGGAGCCGACTATATAATATCCTACACCTACCCTACAATTATAAATTCCGGCAATCTATAAATAAAGGGTGATTTTTTTGAGGTTAGGATTTTCATGCATTAGTATTTGAAAGATCACGTGGGATTTCAGACATGGTGTCAAAGAGAAAGATGCTCTGTATGCTTTGACATTTCATCATGAATAGACTTACTAACGAGCAACGCTTGCAAATCATTGAATTTTATTACCAAAATCAGTGTTCGGTTCGAAATGTGTTCATTCACCGTAACGTTGCGTCCAACAGCATCTTTGAAAAAATACGGTCCAATGATTCCACCAGCGTACAAACCACACCAAACAGTGCATTTTTCGGGATGCATGGGCAGTTCTTGAACGGCTTCTGGTTGCTCTTCACTCCAAATGCGGCAATTTTGCTTATTTACGTAGCCATTCAACCAGAAATGAGCCTCATCGCTGAACGGTGAATGAACACATTTCGAACCGAACACTGATTTTGGTAATAAAATTCAATGATTTGCAAGCGTTGCTCGTTAGTAAGTCTATTCATGATGAAATGTCAAAGTATACTGAGCATCTTTCTCTTTGACACCATGTCTGAAATCCCACGTGATCTGTCAAATACTAATGCATGAAAATCCTAACCTCAAAAAAATCACCCTTTATATATGTATATGAGAGCGATATCTAAATCTGAACCATCTTTCAAACAGATCGTTTGAAAATTGTTGTTACTACGGCCATATAAGTGCAAATCCGGCGATAAATATGTTTGGGTGCTACATCCAAATTTGAACCGATTTTGATGGAATGTCGCAAACAGTAAAAAAGCTGTCCGTGCCAAATTTTGTTTAGATCTGTTGAAAATTATAGCTACTACTGCAATTTAAGTGCAAATCGGGCGATACATAAATATGGGCGCTATATCTAAATTTGAACCGATTTTTACCAAAATCAATAGCGTCCGTCCCTGGGCCAGAAAAGTGATATGTGCAAAATTTGGACCAAGTTCGGCACGGACATTGAGTGGTCTAATAAATACAAGTCACTGTTCAATTTTGTAGAACATAATATTGGTCTTGTTGGCAGCAATATCCTAATATAGACCGATCTGAACCATATAGGATAAGGATGTCGAAAAGCCTAACATAAGGCTTGTGTCAAATCTCAGCGAAATTGGATAATAAATGCGTCTTTTATGGGGCCAAGACTATAAATATATAAATCTGAATTGATCTGGGCCAAATTGAAAAAATTTGTCGGCTGGACTTACACAACTAACTGTCCAAAATTTCGAAGAAATAAATGCGGCTGTTATGGGTCTTTGACCTTAAATCGAGAGACCGGTCTATATGGCAGCTATATCTGGATCGATTTGGGACAATTTGGAGAAAGTTGTCGGCTGGACTTACACAACTCACATTTCAGCAAAATCGGATAATAAATGTGGCTTAAATCGGCCTAAGATCATTAATCGGCAGATCGGTCTATCTGGGGACTATATAAGGATATAGCCCATCTTCGAACTTAAGCTGCTTACGGACAAAAAAGAAAAGAATCTGTGCAAAGTTTCAGCTCAATATCTCTAATTTACAAGACTGTAGCGTGATTTCAACAGACAGACAGACATGGCTAGATCGTCTTAGATTTTTTCGACGATAAAGATCGAAAGTTTTAAGTTTGAGAGTAGAGCTTATTGTAATCTTATTGCATGGGCCCTTATAGGGCTTTAAAATTACCAAATTAAGAAAATAAAAAAGAATGGATATTTCGATGTGTTGCAAAGGGAATAACAAAATGAATATACATACCCCATCCTTCGGTCGTGGGTATGAAAAACAAAAGTCTAATACACACACAATGTACACATTGTTTGGATTATTTCATGTTATCATCGTGCCAGACAATCTGCCAAAAAGTCAAATCCCTCTCTTTACCATTGTGATGAAAAACTAGTAAGTCGTAGTTTTTCCCTAAACATATTCTAGTTTTAATGACTTCTCATGTAACACGTCTGCCAAGTCGCTTTGGTTCAAAGTCCTTTTAACGTTTCCCACCCACATTCACATTCCAATTGAATAAAGTTCTTGCGCATATGAATGCATGTAAGTTTTCATACATGTGTCCGCCTGTCTGGACTGGAGTTATATACTGCTGCATTAGGATGAAACAGGACTATGAGTTTAATAATAGCATGTTAGTTAACCATAAAATGTTGTATTTCTGCATGTTTGTAAAGTTATAGTGCTGAGCTCTGATATTTATGTTGTTGGGGTGGCTGCAACCCAAAACAGATCATCATCATAATTTGTACTAACGCCAAGACACTAAAATGCCATACTACCAAAACTGACACATTGGTTCTAGTGTGAAATGTTTTGTTTTATATGCATTTAACTGTAGGGTGGAAGTAAATAGTGGGTCACTGTATCATTTATTGTCTAAGGCCGAGTATACACCTCAAGTGTAATTTTCGGTAGCAAACATGTAGTGACAAAACCTAGGCAATCGTTTGGCCTATCTGCCGCACTTTTTCTATGATAAAGTACGCATTTATCAAAATGAAGCGTTATTTTGTAGAAATAAATCCATTACGTGTGCAAAAAATGATTAAAGCAATAGTTTTCTTGCAATGAAACCAAACAAATATACAATGTTTTCAATGTCACCCTGTAACACAAAGCAAATCGAAAATTCCGCTTAGGTTATGGCAATGCGTTTCTTATAGCAACGAAAATTTCGTTTGACAAGACGAAAAAAAGATGTTGGTCCCAAGAGTCGAATATATTGTGAAATTATTGGGCGGTCAGATTGATTCCCAATTCGTAACTGATTATTTTGATATTAATATTCCTCTCCGAAGTATACGGCATGATATACCTCTTAGACTACCTTCCCTGTTTGGGTGATCACAATAGGATAGGTGAATAATAAAAAATTCTATTTGTTATAGTAGTTGCCAGATCTTACATATTATCGTGTAATATCTATGTTGCTTTAGGCAGAATGTGTATTTTGATATTATCCTAATCCTCCATAGTTGAGATAATGGGGTGTAAGTTAGAATGATGATTTTTAATGTGTAATGGACGTATGAACATTTTCCTGAAAACATTAAAATTTGATCATTCTTTTTAAATCATATGAATCCAATACTGAAAATAGTCAAAAGCCACATAACCAATGAACAAAATGAGACATTGGTCTTAGAAATCTACGAACATCTACAAATAAGTGAAGGTATTTCATTTTGAATCGAATATACAGTGGTGGTCATATAAATAGGATCACCCTATTTTTATACCCTCCACCATAGGATGCGGGGTATACTAATTTCGTCATTCTGTTTGTAACTACTCGAAATATTAGTCCGAGACCCCATAAAGTATATATATTCTTGATTGTCGGGACATTTTATGTCGATCTAGCCATGTACGTCCGTTCGTCTGTCTGTCGAAAGCACGCTAACTTCCGAAGGAGTAAAGCTAGCCGCTTGAAATTTTGCACAAATACTTCTTATTAGTGTAGGTTGGTTGGTATTGTAAATGGGCCATATCGGTCCATGTTTTGATATAGGTGCCATATAAACCGATCTTGGATCTTGACTTCTTGAGCCTCCAGAGTGCGCAATTCTTATCCGATTGGGATGAAATTTTGCACGACGTGTTTTGTTATAATATCCAACAACTGTGCCAAGTTTGGCTCAAATCGATCCATAACCTAATATTGCTGCCATGTAAACCGATCTTGGGTCTTGACTTCTTGAGCCTCTAGAGTGCGCAATTCTTATCCGATTGGAATGAAATTTTGCACGACGTGTTTTGTTATGATATCCAACAACTATGCCAAGTATTGTTCAAACCGGTCAATAACCTGATAAAGCTGCCATATAAACCGATCTGGGGTCTTGACTTCTTGAGCCTCTAGAGTGCGCAATTCTTATCCGATTGGAATGAAATTTTGCACGCAGTATTTTGTTATGATATCCAACAACTGTGCCAAGTATGGTTCAGGTCGGTTCATAACCTGATATAGCTGTCATATAAACAGATCTGGGGACTTGACTTCTTGAGCTTCTAGAGGGCGCAATTCCTACCCGATTTGGCTGAAATTTTGCAAGACGTTTTTTATTTTTCCTTTCAACAACTATGTCAAATAAGGTTCAAACCGGTTCATAACCTGATATAGCTGCCATATAAATCGATCTGTGATCTTGACTTCTTGATCCCTAGAGGTCGCAATTATTATCCGATTTGCCTGAAATTTTGTACGACGGATTCTCTCATGAGCATCAACATACGTGTTTATTGTGGTCTGAATCGGTCTATAGCCCGATACAGCTCCCATATAAATCGATCTCTCTATTTTATTTCTTGAGCCCCCAAAGGGCGCAATTCTTATTCGAATTGGCTGACATTTTACACAGGTCTCTAACATATAATTTAATTGTGGTCCTAACCGGACCATATATTGATATCGATCTAATAGCAGAACAAATCTTATATCCTGTTTTGTCTAAGAAGAGATGCCGGAAAAAAACTCGACAAATGCGATCCATGGTGGAGGGTATATAAGATTCGGCCCGGCCGAACTTAGCACGCTTTTACTTGTTTACATTAACCTAGTTTTTCATTAGTAATCGTCATGATCTTCCTGATCATGACGATGCTATTTAAAAGACTATAGGCGAAAAAGTTGCTGAGTTTGATTATTTCGTCCAATTTTTGGTTGACAGCTAATTCGGGATACTTGTGATTTTCATGCATTAAGTAAAAAGGGATATGAATTGTGTAGATTAAATAAGTTCTTCGGATTGTTCTTTAGATTTTTATGGCACAGTTAGCTCTAATAACTAGCTGGGTAACCCTTTCAGGTTAGTACTGCTCTTCAACCAAGGATTAACGCCTCTAAAGGCAATTCCTGGAGCATTATCGTGCATAATAACGAATGAAGTTGGCATATTGTGAACCACAAATATCCCACATCACATATACCTGAGGCAGTAATCGGCTTGTTGTGCTCTAAATATTAACCGCCCTATTCACAAATCTTTATAAGGCTTAAAATAGGTTTATTTGACAGTTCTTTAAAGGAAATATATCAAATAAACCTATTTCAAGACTACAATATGTTTTGCGAAACACACCGTAAAAAGTAACAACGAAAAAGGAAATCCAAGTTAGAAATTCCGTGCTAATTACAAAATCCTTAATTGCTTTCCATAGCACGGCCCCAATATTGCATAAGTGATTTCGTAGTCCTATGTGTCCCCTTATAATACCGAAAGCTATACTGACCTCCTTCTTACTTCCTTTCAGTAAGAGCCTCGTCTTCTCGCGATCCGGATTTCCCACGCCCTTAACTAGGACTGTGTCGACCAGAAAGGCTTCGTGCTTAACAAGTTTATTGACGGCAGTCCTCTGGCCTTCACCGCCAAAATGTCTGGTCTTTTAGTCCCCCTTACTCCTTATGACCCAGCGTCCAAAAGAAGTGGATTGTTCCAACCTTAAAGAACAACCTTATACTCTAAGAATGTTCGTGACCTTACCGTCCTGGTTGTATTTGCTCTTATGGCAATTTTACTGTCGTTAAAGATGTTCACACTCGACTTCCTCGCGTTAGCACCATACCACTTCATGCATTCCGTGATCGCCCGGATCTCCGCCTGCAGGATCGTATTATGGTCAGGCAATTGAAAGAAGATCTCAGTGGTTGGGTTCTCAATGTAGTCCCCCAGGTTCTCTTTATCCTCTATCGGTCGGAAAACCTCTTCCCTTCCTTCCAGGTTTCCCATCGTCGGCTCGATTATACCACGATGGTATGAGCAGCTCTCCCAGAGTCCAATACCAGAGTTCCGTCAATGCAAGACTGTCCCTCTGGCAGCAGTGTCTTGCAATCGACCTCAAGTGTCATCTCAGGTATCCGATCGGAAGCCTCTTCCCTTCCTTATAGGTTTCCCATCGTCACCTCCATTATACCACGATGGTATATCCAACTCCTTGCCTCTATACATTTTCTCTTCGCCTTAAGTCCCGTAGCCGCAGTGGCTGCCTCACACTTAATATGTATGTCAATGAGTCGGATTTCAATAATAGTGTGCGTGGTCCAAATGACTCCTCCTATGCCAAGACAACATGTCCTTTAAACCTGTTGTATTATAAGGGTGATTTTTTTGAGGTTAGGATTTTCATGCATTAGTATTTGACAGATCACGTGGGATTTCAGACATGGTGTCAAAGAGAAAGATGCTCAGTATGCTTTGACATTTCATCATGAATAGACTTACTAACGAGCAACGCTTGCAAATCATTGAATTTTATTAACAAAATCAGTGTTCGGTTCGAAATGTGTTCATTCACCGTAACGTTGCGTCCAACAGCATCTTTGAAAAAATACGGTCCAATGATTCCACCAGCGTACAAACCACACCAAACAGTGCATTTTTTGGGATGCATGGGCAGTTCTTGAACGGCTTCTGGTTGCTCTTCACTCCAAATGCGGCAATTTTGCTTATTTACGTAGCCATTCAACCAGAAATGAGCCTCATCGCTGAACAAAATTTGTCGATAAAAAAGCGGATTTTCTGCCAACTTTTCTAGGGCCCATTCACTGAAAATGATTTGCAAGCGTTGCTCGTTAGTAAGTCTATTCATGATGAAATGTCAAAGCATACTGAGCATCTTTCTCTTTGACACCATGTCTGAAATCCCACGTGATCTGTCAAATACTAATGCATGAAAATCCTAACCTCAAAAAAATCACCCTTTATTTACGTTGCACTATTTCTCCATCGCTGTCCACCAAACTACTGAGGCATAAATAAGTAATGGTATTATAAAGCTTCTGTAGAGCCAGTGGACTCGGATTCAAGACCCGTTTCGAACCTACGGCTCGTCTACATTGTGCTCAACACCTGTAAGCTTCTTCAGTACGCTCCTGAATGTGACGCTTTTTCTTCATTATTTTTTTCGTTCTTTCCCACGCTACTCATATCGCCACTGCCGACCGAAGGGGCCACCTCCCATTACGTAGGGATGCGTACACCCCATAGTCCGAACTATAGAGGGTTAGGGTATTCTTTACTACATGAATATGATCGCTGAAGGATATATTACTATACAATTCGTTATATACATCACACAAAGAGCGAAGCGGATTGTTAAAATCGTAATTAGATTTTACTAAGGGTAGTCAAAGAGGTATGTAAAGTCGAGTATTTCGGAGAGAAATATTAGAATTTAATTCGCCAGTTAAGAATTGGGAATCAATTTGACCACGCAACAATTTCACAGTAAATACGCTCCTAAGCATCAACCGTATCCTTTCGAGCGATGGTAAATCAATAAGTTTCAAGCGGTTCGAATTCCATGGTAAGCCCCTAAGCTCAAAAAGAAGACATTACATCTGGACTAATTCAATTCTATCTGAATAGCACTTGTAGAATGGATTCCAAACCATACAACTGTATTCCAATGTAGGCCGGACTAAGCTTGTAAAAAAACGCTTGGTCACATAAGAATCATCAAACTCCTTTGACAATTGTTTTATAGGACCCACGATGACTTTGCCTTTTTGATGCACGAGTCAATGCGAGAATTAAAACGTAATCTACCATCCAAAATAACACCAAGATCAGTAAAGGAATCTACGTTATCCAATTTATAAGAACTTATATAATAGTCTCCTCGAACAGGTCTAGCCCTGAAAAGAGATATCTTCTTGCACTTCTTAAAATTAAACGCAATGCCATTAACACTGCACTAGTCCACCAGAGAGTGCAGATAGCTCTACAAGCACAGTGACCGATCTGGAGAAACCAAATTACAAAACAGCTTCACATCATCTGCGAATATTAAAATCCTTGAGGACTGAATAACTGATGGAAGATCATTCAAGTAAAGAATGGCTGCCCTGTGGAACACCAGAATAAGCAGCTAAATATATAAATGGAAAGAATATTATTAAAGTAAACTTTCTGTGCACGGTCTTGTAAATAAGAAGCTATCCAATTCAAAAAAATAGATATCCAAATCAAAAGACTGTCAAGTTTAAATAGTATAAATCATGCACCACGGTATCGAAAGCCTTACTAAAATCAGTGTAAATTACATCTGTTTGAAATCTGTTTACAAAAATATGATTGACACGTCAGTTCCAATAGGTTGGTCAAAGTCGACCTTTGCTTCCAATTAAGTTTCCCTTCCAATTAAGCTTCCCGTCCTAGATCACTCCTAAGTATATGACCTTGTCAGATATCGAAATCGTTCTATTAAGGAAACTTAGAGCGTCAAATTGGTCAAACTTTGTCTTCTCGTGAGCAGGTAGATTTTAGTCTTCTCTGGGTTAACATTGAGACCCCTGGGTCTAGCCCAGTCTTATGCCATATACAAGACCCTTTGGGCCCTTCTGCATAGTTGGTTCGGATCCTTACCCCTTAGAAGTATTATAACATCGTCCGTATAGCAGATGGGTTAAAATCTCTCCTAGGTCAGCATCCGTAATAGGTCATTTATAGTGGTCACCCATAGGAGTGGGGATAAAATACGTTTTTTATGAGAAGCCTCAACATGTACTTCCTCTCATTCCCATGTCGGCTTTTAGCGTTTCAGTTTGGACATTGGTTTTTGAGTGAAACTTCTTTATCTTGGCGGCGTAATTGACGCTATCGACATCTTCGCAGAAAAGCTTACAGGAGACACGTTTTGTCGCTCTGGTAAATTTATTGTATTCTTTGAGCCGTGTGCAACTTCCGCTGGCTTAAGACGTGCTATGTTCCCAATGTTCCAAATCTCACCGGTCATCCAGGGTTTTTCTTGAGCTGATTTCCTTTCTCGAAGGGAATAACTTTCTTCGAAAGACTCCGCCATTGCAGACGTAATCCTGTTGACATTGTCGTCAAGGTCTGCTATGCTGGGACAATCTAAATAATCTTGCCCAAGTCTTCTTCTGATTAGTTTTCCGAATTTTGTCCAGTTGGTTTTCAACTTATTACTGAACTTATCAGATTCGGTGCTACCGTGCTATTTTAAACCTAATATAGCGATGGTCAGTGAAGGAGAGCTCTATGGAAACCCTCCAATTCTGATTGATTATATTTTCCGAACATACTGTCACATTTTAACCTTCTCCCTATACCTATTAACAAAGGTAGCGGTGTTACCAATATTAAGTGTTATTAGGTCGTTAGAATTCATGAATTGTGCCAGGGCTTGTCCTCGCTTATTAATGTTAGTTCTAGCTTACGAATTTTGTATCTCATTTCCTGTCTGTTTTGCTTTCGTCACCAGCCGTTGCAGATCCTAAGTGGGTGGCGGTGTCGGAGAGTCGAAAGGAGCCTGGTATGCTCCACCTTCTCCCGGTCTCATCTCTGTTCCATCTTTCCCTTGCTGATTTTCTCCATCAGAGAGTGTGTTGGCGACTCACTCCGTTGAAGGTTTATCTGGATGACATCAATCACTGGTCCCCTAGTAAATGGGTGATGGTTTTATCGTCTCCTCCCTGTTCTTTAGGCTGCATTGAGTTTCCTGTCACTGCGCTAGCTGATGCTTCAATATTAGGATCTTTGCCTATCCTAGTCTTCCGAATCTTGAGAAAGTCGATGATGGTTCCGTTGCCGGTTCCCTGTTCGTTAAGCTGTGTTGAGTCTCTGCCCCTGCACTGCCTGATGTTTTAATGTTAGGATCATTATTAATCCTAGTCTTCGTAATATTGAGAGAATCGGCTATTTATTGTCTCGGCGACGGCCCCCTATTCGTTAGATTGTATTGAGTCTCCAGCTACTGCATTGCCTATTGTATCACTATGAGAAGCTTTGTCTCTCCTAGTCTTCCCAATCTTGGTCCCGTAATACGGTCCCGTAGAACGCCAAGCTTTTACTCTTAGCCAAACTTGTCACGGAGGCTTGACTAACGCCCACCACAAGGAGAGTTCCTTCCTCCTTTTCCTGCCTGTGGAAGACCTTCGCTTTCTCCGCAACCAAACCTTGGATTTGCTTTCCTAAGAATCCCAACATACGTTCCATCACGAATGTGCTGCCCCATCCCTTGATAAAGACCGTCGCCTTTGTGAGCTGGGGCATTCCCATCTTTCTGACTAGTTCGAGCTTTGCGCTCCAGGGAGTGTGGATACCTTCGAAGAACATTTTGATGGTGTCAATACATTCTGCTGACGGAAAGCCCAGCTTAAAAATATCCCCTCTATCCTCGCAGCTCATTATTTGTATAGGTGGACCCCCTTCAGAGTTCAACACAAGTTCGAAAATCCGTTCGATAACCAAATCCTCTACTTGGGACATATGATGTGTCGGAATCCTGTCGGTTTCTGTGCTGATATAGATGACTGCATATGTCAGGTCATCACTGTTGTGCTTCCTTGCCACTCTGGCTCCTTACCCTTATATATTCTTGATCGTCACTAAAATCTAAGACGATCTAGCCATGTCCGTCCCTCAGTCACTTGAAATTACGCTACAGTCTTTAAAAATAGAGATATTGAGCTGAAGCTATGCACAGATTCTTTTTTTGTCCATAGGCAGGTTAAGTTCGAATATGGGATATATCGGACTATATCTTAATATAGCCCACATATATACCAACGTTTAAATCAAAGGCCTTAGACTCATTGAAGACACATTATTATCCGATTTCGCTGAAATTTGGGACAGTGAGTTGAGTTAGGTCTTTTGACATCCTTGTTCAATACAGTCCAGATTTGGATATAACTGCCATATAGACCGATCACTCGATATAATGTTTTGGGCCCATAAAAGCCGCATTTACTATCCGATGTGGCTGAAATTTGGGGCAGTAAATTATGTTTAATTTGGCCTAGATCGGTCCGGATTTGGATATAACTGCCATATAGACCGATCTTTCGATAAAGTCTTCGGCTCATAACAGGTGCATTAATTGTGGTGCATAGATTAGCATGCTGTGCCTACACGCCCGGGCTCAAATATAGCCGGTGAGAACACCTTGAAACATTTTTCAGTGGTGTTTAGCCCTTACCAAATTCTGGCAACATTCGTGAGTATTTCAGTCACGTACAACTTCTCAACAAAGAGACGCCACTTTTCAGTAACACGCGAGGTCCCCTTATCATTGAACTTAAATTTGAATTGGGCCGCACTCAATTGTTAGTGTGAGAAGTTAGTTTCCTTGTATTTTGTTCCATAATGGGATGTTCACGATACAACCTCAACATTGTACGATTTCGCAGAAGTTTGGTAAAGCGAGTTGTGTTAGGCTCCTCGACATCCCTGTTCAATACGTCCCATATCTGTCTAGATTTCGCTGAAATTCGGCACAGTGAGCTGGGTTATCCCCTTCGACATCGGCGTTCAATATGCCTCCCACCAATCTAAATATTGATGTAGAGGTTAATATTCATATGTACCTGAGGTGGTGGGTATCCAAAGTTCGACCCGGCCGAAATTAATACCATTTTACTTGTTTTTGTTAATTTTAACCACTGTACTCTTCGTTGTTTTGCAGCCTGTTGAACATAATCGTATATTTAAGTTGCGCACCCAACTTGCCCTGTTGCTGGCAGCATTCCTTTTAAAAACGCATTCTCGTTTATGCGAATTGCGACACGCATATGCATGAATGCACACACTACCATTTTGTTGGCACACACATACTCACACTCCCCTATGCCAAACACACCTTTTTCTAGCATGTCCAACAATAAATTATATGCTTGCCTGCATTGTCTGCACTGTGAGAGAAGCCAACGGCCAACCAGCCATGCCATAAGCAAGCACATCATTAACTTATATGAATAGCTTGCTACTCACAGTTGCTCATTTCGGGATGTAAAGGGTGATTTTTTTGAGGTTAGGATTTTCATGCATTAGTATTTGACAGATCACGTGGGATTTCAGACATGGTGTCAAAGAGAAAGATGCTCAGTATGCTTTGACATTTCATCATGAATAGACTTACTAACAAGCAACGCTTGCAAATCATTGAATTTTATTACCAAAATCAGTGTTCGGTTCGAAATGTGTTCAAATTTTGACAAATTTTGTTCAGCGATGAGGCTCATTTCTGGTTGAATGGCTACGTAAATAAGCAAAATTGCCGCATTTGGAGTGAAGAGCAACCAGAAGCCGTTCAAGAACTGCCCATGCATCCCAAAAAATGCACTGTTTGGTGTGGTTTGTACGCTGGTGGAATCATTGGACCGTATTTTTTCAAAGATGCTGTTGGACGCAACGTTACGGTGAATGAACACATTTCGAACCGAACACTGATTTTGGTAATAAAATTCAATGATTTGCAAGCGTTGCTCGTTAGTAAGTCTATTCATGATGAAATGTCAAAGCATACTGAGCATCTTTCTCTTTGACACCATGTCTGAAATCCCACGTGATCTGTCAAATACTAATGCATGAAAATCCTAACCTCAAAAAAATCACCCTTTATAAGCCATCGAGGCAAGTCGTGGGAGGGTACTTGAAACGAATTCTCTCGCATGTCTGGAGGTGTGTAGGCTTGTTAATATTTAAATGCATACGAAAAGCTTTGAATAACATGAAGTGGGAGAGTCTGTGTGTGGTGATTACTAACACCCACTCGCACAAAGGACACTTGAGCGATTGTTGTAAGTATTTCACTAGGGTAGGTTGTTTGGCTGTGTGTCCTTATCTGGAAGAGTAGACGTATAATCTGTTAAATTACAATTTTTGTGATCACCTTTACACGCCTAAAAGTACTCATGTCCTCCCTCACACGCAAAGTAATTTAATGACACATTGTCATTGTCATCAGTACTGGACTCAGACGGCACAGGTAGATAAAACGAACTATCCAATGACCAACAAGCAATGCTGCCGAGCTTGTGATATCACAGAACATAAATCTGGGGTATCACACATAAGGTTCTTTAAAAATATTTTTAAAACAACTGGGCGAAAATTTTTAAAGCTAAATTAATGTCAATAAAAAAGTAAAAAAGAAACAAGTAAAAGCGTGCTAAGTTCGGCCGGGCCGAATCTAATATACCCTCCACCATGGAGCGCATTTGTCGAGTTCTTTCCCCAACATCTCTTCTTAGGCAAAAAATGATATAAGAAAAGATTTGCTCTGCTATTAGATCGATATCAAGATATGATCTGGTTTAGATGACTATTAAATTATATGTTGGAGACCTGTGTAAAATGTCAGCAAATTCGAATAAGAATTGCGCCCTTTGGGGGATTAAGAAGTAAAATAGAGAGATCGATTTATATGGGAGCTGTATCGGGCTATCGACCGATAGCCATAATAAACACGTATGTTGATGGTCATGAGAGGATCCATTGTACAAAGTTTCAGGCAAATCGGATAATAATTGCGACCTCCAGAGGCTCAAGACCTACACTAATAAAAAGTATTTGTGCAAAATTTCAAGCGGCTAGCTTTACTCCTTCGGAAGTTAGCGTGCTTTCGACAGACAGACGGACGGACGGACGGACAGACGGACGGACATGGCTAGATCGACATAAAATGTCGCGACGATCAAGAATATATATACTTACTTTATGGGGTCTCAGACGAATATTTCGAGTAGTTACAAACAGAGTGACGAAATTAGTATACCCCCCATCCTATGGTGGAGGGTATAAAAATGTAAATCGGAGTATATGGGGGGCATAAGACCCCATAATGTGTGTATATACAATATATATTCATGATCGAGCTAAAGCTCAAAGGTCTCTTTTTTATATTCAGCTATAAAAAAGAGATTCCTTACCAGCTCTTTGTAGAGAAGATTAACATGGCTGAAGGCTCCACAAACTTCGGCAATAGTGAAGAGTTGACTGCCGATAAAATTTATTTTGATGCTTTCGCCAGGATTCAAATGCGGACATGCCCATCTACTTTTTGCATGTTATCTTTTTCTACTAACACTGTTGAGTAATAGAATGCTGTGAACCACTCACATTTGACGATTTTATGGACTGTGATAGACTAAATTACAGCGATCGAAAACATCAACACTGCTTTACACCAAAGGATACGAGGCGTAGTTATGTGGGATCCAACGAGAACCAAAGAATAGCAAAGGATATCGTAAATTCAGTGTACGCCACATGTCAAGAATTTAAACAAATTCATACTTTTCCGATCGAAGACCTGATGTTTATAATCGAAATCCATCATCCAAAAAGCCATAACTTTGATCAAGAGCCAAACCATTTTAATCAAATAAATTTGTTGTCGTGAAATGTTTTTGGAAAAATTTGGTTTAGGGCTCATATTTGATTACATGCACATTATGTGGCCAATAGATTCGCAACAAATTAGAGAAAATTATAAAAATTTATTATTTTTAAAGTGAATCAAAAATTAAACAAAATATTTTTAAGATTTTTACGATAAAACATTGATTGTCACCCTGTTAATACACACATATTCATACAAAAATTAATATTTTTTATTCTCTGTGTGATGATATGACAAATGCATCAGCTCTGCGAACATTTTTGATCGCCAAATAATCTTCCGTGAATCATCTAGATAAAGGTTATGATCGCGGACGAGCTCATCTAGGAGTCGTAGACAATTCCCTCGTCGAGGGGGAGTCCTCAAGACGACTTTTCTGCAAGTGTGTTCCGTGAATCTACCATATGAGTTAACGAGTGAGTCAGAAGAGTCTTGAAAGATCTTACAATCGCACAAGAATCGTGTGGACGAGTAAAAAATTAGTGTTTCGGAAGATTAACAAATTATTCTTCAGGAAGAGTTGGGCATTACTGGCCTAGATGAGTAAGAAATTAGTGTTTATAATATTTATTAAATATATTATTCTATAAGAGTTGCACGTTATTCGCTTGGAAGATCTAAAAATGCATTAGTTCGTTCATCAAAAATATTACAACTCCAAAAAACTAAAAAAAAAATAGTTTTACTAGTCATATTCGTCATGCTAAGTACGAATCGTCATATTAGCCAAGTGAGACTTCTGTTTTCCACTCAAAACAAAGCATCGAATAACACAATTCAATAGAAGTCTTTAACGCATCATCTATAAATATACAAGCAATCGCGAATACTTAACTTAGGCGATTTATAAACAAATCTACTAGACGATTAAAACTCAGTCTGTTGCCATAACCTAGGAGAGTGATTTACGACTCATGCGGTCGATTATAACGCAATGTTTTATAAGAAAATGTTCGCGAAGAGTTGCTAAAACTTCCGCACACGCAATGAATTGCCCAATAAAATCGCAAAAGAGTGTTTTGCGACTCATGCGGAAGAACAGTTGCGTAAAAATCTTCTAGAAGATTGTTTCATTCGTCGCTGGAAAGAACTATCTTGAAAAATAATTAAAAATGTTTGCAGGGAGGTCGTTGTGTTCACGTACACACATAAATTTCTACTTAGTATTGTGCTCATATTGTTACACTCTTAATTCCTTAGTTTGTGATGACCTGAATGGCATATTAAAGGACATGTCCTTAGATTCCCATCTACCATGGATGACAGCCTCAAGGGAACTGAAATTGTATCTTTATTACATGCTTTAAAAATTTTGTCAGTTCTTTAAACAGATTCATAGTTTTCATTTTAAACTTGCCACACCGAACAATGAAATACTAAATGTATCCGATAATTGTCTCATTGTCCTTCTTATTGTATAAATGACATTACATTGAGGTTTAAATACATTCATACATTTAGAGAATGATTACTTGGAATCGAGGTAGGTTAAGTTAGGTTAGGTTGAAAGGAGGGTGCAGATACTAATCTGCCCCATGACAATATAGACCCACACCTAAGCCAGTAATCGGCTTATTGTGCGGTTAAAAATTAAAAGAACCTCAAAAAAAATATAAGTGAGGAATTCCGTGCTACTTACAAAATCCTAAATTGTTTTCCATGCCACTCCCCTAAGTTGGTGCATGTCTGGTATCGTATCCCCACCTTAGTACCGGTGTCTGTTAAACGCAAAATGCTCCAACTTCTCATCATCTTCCCCACATGCTATCACCTGCCGCACCAATTTTGCATGAGAGATCTCGCAGTGCTAAGTGTCCCATTATGACAACAAAAGCTATACTGACGTCCGTTTTACTTCCTTAAATAATAGCCTCGTCCTCTCACGATCCGGATCACCCCTTAGCATTTTCGCCGTTATCGATATAAACATAATGAATTAAGCTTGGACATTAGTTCAAAGAATAAAAAATATTCTCCATTTAAATATTTTGGACTATTGTTTAAACTCTTTAGTGGAGCAGACATTTTGTTATTTCGCTCCGCAAGATTATTCGAAACCTCGTAAAAAGAAGTTAATTACGGAAAAAAGTCACTCAAGGATAGCTACGATTCGAGCGGCAGATCTAGATGTCGGTAAAAAATAGATCCAACAGCTGCGGTGGTAGTATCGATTTGAGGGTTTTTAATTAAAAGTGGGGCATCGCTGAGAGGCTTGGTACGAAAAATCCTAAAACACTTAAGAACCATTGCTAATATCGCAGAAGACAGCTTGGTGATGGTGATTGTCGAAAAGGGACAGTTAGAGTGGAATAGTCAGTGGACTGTGGATGGTGGATAAGATAAAGAAAATAGAGAAAGTTGGGAACCACAACACAGTTTTGAAATAAAGCGAGTAAGCAGTTTAGAAACAGGCCACCTCTCGACGGAGGCGGACGAAGATCACACTATACAAGGCACTGAATGCAGACGAGGTTGGGCTTGGAGTGTTTGATTGAAGGATTCTTTGTAAAATGTATGGACCAGTTTGCGTTAATGAAGAATGTAGTCGTGGTATGAACCACGAGCTTAATGTATGACGACGTTAGCATAGTTAAACGTATCAAACTATAACGGTTGCATTAACTAGGACATGCTGCCAGAATAATTAAAGAAGTTCCAGAGAAAAAGTCTTTTGAAGGCGATCACGATGGTACACGCAAACCGGACAGCCAAAAGCCTTTTGGACAATTCAAGTGGTGAGAGACACCTCGAAACTTGGTGTCAGAGATTTTGATGAGTGCAGAAGATCGAGACACTTGGAACGCTATTCTAAGTTTGGCTAGTGGAACAAATGTTTTGTCATAACCAATTAATGTAAGTAAGTGGACTATCGTCTATATACTCTGATGTCCTTGCGGAATTGCCTTGGCCTCCTCTAGTTTGTGACGATGTAGGCTGGTATTGGGGCCGACTGCTTTAGGAGATCAAAATTCAATCGAAATGCATCGATGGGCCATAAGAAAGATTGGTGAGATTGCTTTAGAAGATCAACATTCAATTGAAATGCATCGATGCGCCATGAGAAGATTGGTGAGATTTGGTCAGGCGCAGCACTAGTTTTAGTCAAGAAGAAAAATATTCCTTCTTGACCAATAGCGCACGCATGAATACTAAAGATTCCCTCAGATTCTGAATCCATAATCCATACTTGGGGGAATAAAGGATTGTAATGCCAAACTTTCAACAGACAACTGGATTATTGGCTTACGGCGATCGGAGACTTCCGGTATTATACTAAACTCTGGCTGAGTGGCAGAATTCAACAAGTCTGAAAGAGTTTTTTCCTATGGATTAAACAAGTTGATGCTGAAGGTGAATAGAAGCGGTGGGGTTGGAGAATCAAAGAACGACTCAGCAGTTGTTGCTGAACACTTGTCTGAGGAACTATCGACCACATCTCTTAAGTTTGGCGGATTTCAGGAGACTGAAAATACCCCTGCCACGATCAAAACAGTAGAGGAAGGCTTCGAAATGGAAATAAATGCTATGAAT
The DNA here is from genome assembly GCF_963082655.1 of Stomoxys calcitrans. NCBI lineage: Eukaryota > Metazoa > Arthropoda > Insecta > Diptera > Muscidae > Stomoxys > Stomoxys calcitrans. The sequence goes on from NC_081553.1 coordinate 134,522,182, forward strand.
AAAACGAATAAAGATATCTAACCAATTCTTTGGAATTTTGCAGATAAAAGTGTCCTTAAATAACTAAAAATAAATTCTCTCCTATCTTTTTAACAAAAATTCCCAAAATTCCGCATACCGGCAAAGTTGGTTTCAAAATCGGTATTTTTTAGTAAATTTGCTGTGGAGACTACAAATATTTTTAGATGTACAAAATTTGTTTGCATGAATTTGGAGGACATTTGAAGTAAAAAAAAACGTCTGCCCAATTGGGGAAACTGGGCTTTTAAAACTTTGAACTCGGGGGATTTTTCAATTTTTTTAATCGAAAATTGCGTGTTTTTAAGTTTACGTTAACTTATCTTATTCAAATCTCACTTACACGCCCCTACAATATGTCCTCTTTGCAAAAGAAAAAAAAAAAAAAAACAAGTAAAAGCGTGCTAAGTTCAGCCGGGCCGAATCTTATATACCCTCCACCATGGATTGCATTTGTCGAGTTGTTTTCCGGGCATCTCTTCTTAGGCTAAAAAGGATATAAGAAAAGAGTTGCTCTGCTATTAAAACGATATCAAGATATGGTTCGGTTCGGACCACAATTAAATTATATGTTGGAGACCTGTGTAAAATTTCAGCCAATTCGTATAAGAATTGCGCCCATTGGGGCTCACGAAGTAAAATAGAGAGAACGATTTATATGAGATCTGTATCGGGCTATAGACCGATTCAGAACATAATAAACACGTTTGTTGATGGTCATGAGAGGATACGCAGTACAAAATTTCAGGCATATCGGATAATAATTGCGACCTCTAGGGGTCAAGAAGTCAAGATCCCAGATCGGTTTATATGGCAGCTATATCAGGTTATGGACCGATTTGAACCTTATTTGACACAGTTGTTGAAAGTAAGAATAAAATACGTCATGCAAAATTTCAGCCAAATCGGATAGGAATTGCGCCCTCTGGAAGCTCAAGAAATCAAATCCCCAGATCTGTTTATATGACAGCTATATCCGGTTATGGACCGATTTCAACCATACTTGGCACAGTTGTTGGATATCATGGCGAAATACTTCGTGCAAAAACTCATTCAAATCAGATAAGAATTGTGCCCTCTAGAGGCTCAACAAGTTAAGACCCAAGATCGGTTTATATGGCAGCTATATCAGGTTAAACCGATTTAAACCATACTTGGCACAGTTGTTGGGTATCATAACAAAACACGTCGTGCAAAATTCCATTCCAATCGGATAAGAATTGCGCCCTCTAGAGGCTCAAGAAGTCAAGACCCAAGATCGGTTTATATGGCAGCTATATCAGGTTATGGACCGATTTGAACCATACTTGGCACAGTTGTTGGATATAACAACAAAACACGTCGTGCAAAATTTCATTTCAATCGGATAAGAATTGCGCACTCTAGAGGCTCAACAAGTCAAGACCCAAGATCGGTTTATATGGCAGCTATATCAGGTTATGGACCGATTTGAACCATACTTAGCACAGTTGTTGGATATCATAACAAAACACGTCGTGCAAAATTTCATTCTGATCGGATAAGAATTGCGCACTCTAGAGGCTCAAGAAGTCAAGACCCAAGATCGGTTTATATGGCAGCTATATCAAAACATGGACCGATATGGCCCATTTACAATACCAACCGACCTACACTAATAAGAAGTATTTGTGCAAAATTTCAAGCGGCTAGCTTTACTTCTTCGGAAGTTAGCGTGCTTTCGACAGACAGACGGACGGACGGACGGACGGACGGACGGACGGGCGGACAGACGGACGGACATGGCTAGATCGACATAAAATGTCGCGACGATCAAGAATATATATACTTTATGGGGTCTCAGACGAATATTTCGAGTAGTTACAAACAGAATGACGAAATTAGTATACCCACCATCTTATGGTGGAGGGTATAAAAAATAGGGTATTTAGGCAAATTTTTCAGTTCCACTGAATTATTACCATTTTTATACCCTCCACCATAAGATGGGGGGTATACTAATTTCGTCATTCTGATTGTAACTACTCGAAATATTCGTCTTAGACCCCATAAAGTATATATATTCTTGATCGTCGTGAAATTTTATGTCGATCTAGCCATGTCCGTCCGTCTTTCGAAAGCACGCTAACTTCCGAAGGAGTAAAGCTAGCCGCTTGAAATTTTGCACAAATACTTCTTATTAGTGTAGGTCGGTTGGTATTGTAAATGAGCCATATCGGTCCATGTTTTGATATAGCTGCCATATAAACCGATCTTGGGTCTTGACTTCTTGAGCCTCTAGAGTGCGCAATTCTTATCCGATTGGAATGAAATTTTGCACTACGTGTTTTGTTATGATATCCAACAACTGTGCCAAGTATGGTTTAAATCGGTTCATAACCTGATATAGCTGCCATATAAACCGATCTTGGGTCTTGACTTCTTGAGCCTCTAGAGTGCGCAATTCTTATCCGATTGGAATGAAATGTTGCACGACGAGTTTCGTTATTATATCCAACAACTGTGCCAAGTATTGTTCAAATCGGTGCATCACCTTATATAGCTGTCATATAAACTGATCTTGGGTCTTGACTTCTTGAGCCTCTAGAGGGCGCAATTCTTATCCGATTGGAATGAAATTTTGCACGACGTGTTTCGTTATTATATCCAACAACTGTGCCAAGTATGGTTCAAATCGGTCCATAACCTGATATAGCTGCCATATAAACCGATCTGGGATCTTGACATCTTGAGTCTCCAGAGGTCGCAATTATTATCCGATTTGCCTGAAATTTTGTACGACGGATTCTCTCATGACCATTAACATACGTGTTTATTATGGTCTGAATCGGAATCGAATCGAAATCTATAACCCGATACAGCTCCCATATAAATCGATCTCTCTATTTTACTTCTTAAGCCCACAAAGAGCGCAATTCTTATTCGAATTGGCTGACATTTTACACAGGTCTCCAACATAAATATAATTTAATTGTGGTCCAAACCGGACCATATCTTAATATCGCTCTAATCGCAGAGCAAATCTTTTCTTATATCCTTTTTTTTTGCCTAAGAAGAGATGCCGGGAAAAGAACTCGACAAATGCGATCCATGGTGGAGGGTATATAAGATTCGGCCCGGCCGAACTTAGCACGCTTTTGCTTGTTGCAGCAAATTTTGTCACAAATCCAAATCATATCGAACCACAAATGCCTTCATAAATTGCAAAATATGAAGCAAGTCTCGGTCGATATTGTAAAAATGAAATTAAAAGTAGAATTTCTCTGAAAACAATGGAGATATTGTATAGCTCAACGTTCAGCAGAAACATTTTTTTTTGGAAATCGGGCCACAAACAAATTTTGGGCAGGACCAACAATTTTTCGAAGTACCGAGATGACCAACTTAAGGGGCCAGTCATAAATGGCCCAGAGAATCTAGGTTCTTTTGCATACAATCTCGCTAACACCTCAGCTCTAACCTATCCAAATTTCAAAGGGATATCTCTACTTGTTTTCCCACGGCATAATTTTTTCTAGTTTTTTCGATTTTCCGTACGACGGTTTCTCTCTTATCACTCCCGAATTTCATCGTCTTCAACTCTACCGTCAGAAATTCTTTTAATAACTTACTACAAGATGCATTACGGCAGGCTTGCGATCTGTGGATCTAAAAAGATGGGTCAGTAGAGGAACTTCTCAAAGGGGTGCACTGTCTCCTTTACTTTGGAATATATCCAACAACAATATATTATTTTCTCTGGAAGAAAACATCGTAAAAGTGGTCGCATATGCTGATGACGTGGCAATTGCTGATAGGGAAAAGTTTACCAGCACTATAAGAGATATACTTCAGGAAGCTCTACGTGCAACAGCAAAGTGAGCTACCGAAAGTGGTCTAGGTATTAATCCGTGCAAGATAGCATAAGTTCTTTTCAACAGGAGATACAAGTTGCCTACAGTGGAACCTATCTCCTTGGGTGTAGAAAATGTTCCTTTTACAGAAAGTGCAAAATACATGGGTGTTTTGCTGGACAGGAAATTTAACTTCAAATCCATCATTTTGGAAAGGGCAACAAAGGCCACTCTTGACCTATACACCTGCAAGAGAGTCATTGGCAAAAGTTGGGGGTTAAGACCGCGTGTCATCTATAACGCTATATGGTGTTGTGGTCTGACGGACGGCGCTTCAAAAATCCACCTACTGCTCAATACTTAACCGGATCCAAAGAATAGCTTCTTTGTGCATCACAGCCGCACTGATGACGACACCATATGATGCACTTAATTGAATGCTTCACCTTATGCCTCTGGACATTGTGGCTACCCAAATTGCAGCGACCACTGCCGGGAGGTTAAGGCAGCTTTCTCACTGATCATGTGGCGGCTACGGACACTGTGTTATCCTTGATACAATATCCGATGTTCCAAGCAGTGTGGATTACACCGTACCAGAGCCGCTTTTTGATAAAAATGACTGCACCACTATTACTGATAGAACCGATTGAAACTACGATATCGCTGGTAACAGAAGTTACATAGACTTCTATACGAAAGGTTCCAGACTAAACGACCAGGTGGGCTTTGGGATGTACTCTAAAGATCTAGAACTGGTTATATCGAAAAGGTTTACCGATCACTGCAGTGTGTATCAAGCAGAGATCCTTGCAATTAAGGAAGTGGTGTAATGGCTCAGATATAATGTCATTACGACGGTTGACATAAATATCTTCTCAGACGGCCAGGCAGCCATCAATTCCCTGGAGAACGTATTTCTGAACACAAAAACCGCCCTCGACTGTCACAGATCCCTCAACGAGATGGCTGAACAGTTAAAAATTCACCTGTTCTGAGTGCCGGGCTACAGAGATATCCCAGGGAATTGTAAAGCGGTTGAGCTTATGAGATTAGGAACTACCCTACACATTCCAGGTACACTGGAATTTGTGGGTATGCCTCTAGCGACATGTAAGTTAAGTTTTCAGGACCAGGACCGAAGGACAACGGATGATAGATGGTCACAAAGAGGGGGCTGTGAGCATTCCAAAACTATGTGGCCTAATCTAGACTTGAAGAGGTCTACTGCTTTGCTGTCATTGGCTAGAACAGACGTCTCAGTCATTGTGTCCGTCATGGCAGGTCACTGTCTAATCGGAAAACATGCTGCCAGGCTGAAGGTTGCCAGCAACGACTTTTGCAGAAGCTGTAAGAACATCGAAGAAGAAGAGACTATGGAATACTTTCTGTGTGTGTGTCCCGCACCAGAAGTTAGAAGAAGTTCCATTTTAGGTTCTCACTTTTTTGAGAACCTGTCTGATTTAGCGGATGTGAACATTCGCAAGTAATTGGGCTTTTTAAAGCGATCTGTAGGAACTAGAAGGCATCTTCCTTCTTCTGTTCCTGTAGTATCACTATGGACGATAACGTCTAAGTGAGTCTGATGGCAGACTGCCACTTAAACCTAACTTTTATCGAAATCGGCTCAGATTATATATATTAACATTTGGGTTTACTAAACGCCTAAGGGTGCGTATTTCGATTTTTACAATATCTGATCCAATTTATCAGAGAAGTGCCTTAAAATTTGTTTGCGGAATGAATTTTCGACTGCGAAAACGTTGAGGATGATGCGGAAGGACTTTGGAGATTTTATCATATCGCAGAAAAGGTTTTTAAGTGGTACTAAACCTTCAAAAAGGGTCAAGAACGTGTTGATGACTTGGGACGCTCCCGAAAGTTTAGGAATTAGTGCTGTAAAATCTTCGGTTGACGATTCGAGAGACCTTATTGATATGATCGGAATATCAGAATGATCTGTGGAAACCATTTTGAAAGACCAAAAGTCAAATCTATTAGTGGAATTTTCATGGGCAAAATTTGCATATGAAAAGTCAAATCTTTTTTATACCGGAAACGCCAACGTACATCCCATTAAGGAACAGTTGCAAACTTCTCACATATTAATGAGTGCTGTCCGATTTAAGCTCAATGATTAGGGGTATCATTTTTTAGCCGAGTCCGAACGCCGTTCGGTGTGCAACACCTGTTTGGGGAGAAGTTTTTACATGGCTGCCATACTAATCTAGTCATTCCGTTTGTAACACATCGAAATATTCGTCTAAGACCCCATAAAGTGTATATATTCATGATCGTCTCGACGTTCTGAGTAGATTAGCCAAGTCCGCCTGTCAGTCTGTCGAAATCACCATAGCGGTGGAACGCGTAAAGCTAGCCGCTTGAAATTTTAAACGGATACTTAATATTGTAGGTCGTTGGGGATTGCAAATGGGCCATATCGGTCCAGATTTAAATATAGCTCTCATATAAACCGTTTGATTTCTTGAGCCAATGGAAGCCGCATTTGTGTTAGATTTCGCTCAAATTTTACATGTAGTGTTCTGTTATGACTTCCAACATCTGTGCGAAGTGCGGTCCGAATCGGTCTTTAACCCGATATAGCTCCTTGAGCCCCTGGAAGCCGCAATTTTTGTCTGGTTTGACTGAAATTTTGCATATAGAGTTCTGTTATGACTTTTAACAACGGTGCTAAGTACTTCTGGTATATAATGAAAAATTATGTTTGGTGTGCCAAAAGAAATTGCGATCCAGGAAACCAGTCAAATGCAATTACAAAGCGAAACACATTTTCTCCCTAACTTTAAAAATAGGATTTACTTTTATTCTATTTGGAGTGGGTGGAGTACTCTTTTGGGTGACCCATCATAAATAACCAATTATGGATGCTGACTGAGAAGGAATTTGAACCTCTTTGCTATGCAGACAATGTTATAATACCTCTTAGGGGTAAAGATCCGAACCAGTTATGCCAATGGGCCGAAAGGGTCTTGTATATAGTATATGACTGGGCTAGACCCAGGGGTCTCAATGTTAACCAAGAGAAGACAGAAATATGGCTGTTCTCAAGGAAGACGAAGGTGAGCCAATTTGACGCACCACGTTTCCTCAATAAAACGATTTCGATATCTGACAAGGTCAAATACTTAGGAGTGATCTAGGATTGGAAACTTAATTGGAAGTGTCACATTAGGGAGCGTCCTGAGAAGGTTCCCAGATGTTGGGCTCTATGTAAAACGGGCCGTAGGCTCCAAATAGGGCCTGAATCCGAGCATAGTTTATTGAGCCAATAAACTACTGAAGCGTGATAAGACTAATACATACTTACGCTTCAGTAGTTTGGTGGACTGCTATGGAGAAAAAGTGCAACGTTAGGACCATACAACAAGTTCGGAGAACATGTTGTCTTGGCATAGGCAGAGCAATGAGGACCACGCCCACTAGGGAACTGGATACTATTTCAGATATCCGACCCATGGACATACAGATTAAATGTGAGGCAGCTACTACGCCTATGAGATTAAGGCGATGGGAGAATGGATTGAGGATGGGAGCAGCTCATACCATTGCGGTATAATCGAGGCGACGACAGGATACCTGAGACAAAACTTGAGGTCGAGTGGACTGACGGAACCCTACCGTCTGGAAGATCATGTTTCACTGATGGATCAAAGCTAGGGGACATAGTGGGCGTGGTGGTCTATTTTGAGAAACCAGGGACTGAGATCTGTCTTAAACTGCCTGAGAATAAAACGGTCCTGCAGGCGGAGATTCGTGCGATCACGGAATGCGTGAGGTGGTGTTACTAACGCGAGATGTTCAGTGTGAACATCTGTACGGACAGTAAAATGACTGTCTTGCAGTGTAAGAAGGAGAATAACGCCTTCTCTGAGGATGACCCAATCCGCATCGTTTGGTCGCCGGGCCAATTTAAGGGCTTGGGCGACGAACGCATGTAACACTGTGGAACAGCGAAACAGTCCGCAGGACGGCGAAAATCCTATGATGTGATGATGTGAGAGGACGAGGCTATTAAAGAAGGAAGTCAGATGTAGGTCAGTATAGCTTTGGTGTCAAAACGGGACACAAAGGACTACGAGCTCAGTTACGCAAAATCGGTTCGTCAAATGATAGCAGGTGTAAGGCATGTGTAGAAGATGTTGAGACGTTGGAGCATTTCCTATTTTATTGTCCGGCTTTCGCGGCTAACAGACACCGGTAATTGGGCGGGGACACGATACCAGACATGAACCAACTTAGGGGAGTAGTATGGAAAACAACCAAGGATTTTGTAAGTAGCACGGAATTCCTAACGAGGTTAGTTTTTAGTTTTCAGACCGCACAACAATTCGATTACAGGCTTAGGTGTCTGTCCATAGTGGCATGGGGGCGGATTAATATCTGCAGCTTTTTTCCAACCTAAACTTACCTAACCTATTCTATTTGTAATTGAAACAGGGAACCCCACGGTCTGCAGCCGGACAATATGCGATTATAAAAATTTATACTCTTGAAAAGGTACCAAATGACTAGCGGGAGTACCGTGGTGCTTTCGATGTCTAACAAGTATCAAAAAGTACCAAAGTATCAACTTATCATTCGTGTCCTAGTTGCGTAAGGAAGCTTATCACGGCAAGATCGAGCGAATCTTGTGAGGATAAACTTCTGGTGGACTCAGGCGACGCCAAAGGGAGGGAGAATCTGAATCCTGTTTCTGGACCGGTTTTGGCAAATAAATCTTTGGCGGCACTAATGATCATTCTGATTGCTGGAAGATTTGACGTTGTTGTTATCCAGGAACTATGGGTGTGTGGAGGAGTGGTTCGTGGACTAAGATTTCCTGGATTTAAACTACTCAAGGGTAAGGGAAATGGGAGACACAAAGCCTACGCAAACAGTATACTAAATGTTTTTCTTCTTCCGTCACTAAGCACTGAAGATAAATAGTTGCTAGCCTTGAAACTAATAAGTCTCATCACTGGCTGCCTTCCCTTTTTATGGGACACGATCCAGAGATGGCGTCTTCAAGCCCTAGTTTGCTGGTTGAAGCCGCTTCTGTAGGAAAAAAGAGCCTCGATGTGGGATGCCTCATTGTGACTGGTGAGTGTTGGATGGCCACAGCTTGTTTTGAGAAGTCAAGAGTATAACTCCCTAAGCCAAAGAACCTGTATATCGGACACAGCTTGTAATACAACCGGTGATACATCATCAAGAACTGGCGATTTAAAGAAGTCGACACTTTTTCCACACAATTTCCCCAACAACCTCTGACGAATAAATTTCAGTGACAACGTGAATCAACGAGTTGCTCTTGTGTTTCGTCACTAGATATTGTCCATATATTCGGTGTCGAGAATAGAATCTTCCTTAGCCTAGAGGCCTTAGATATAGTTGGAGAATTCCATCGAGAATCTATCCTAAGTCTATTTAAGCTCGCCCTTGCATTGTATTAGCTCAGTCTTAAAGACATCCCAACCATGTGGTGTCCTTGTAGCTTATACCCAGTTGAAGAGTTTTCAGCAACCCCTCCTTAGACCAACCAGTTCTGGGGTCCACCACGGATGTCACTGTTTGTCGTTTTTAAGGTTGTGAGGATAATCATGCAGAATATGTGCCAAAATGTATTGTAATCCGCCTTCATTTTGTTTAAAACTTGGGTCTTGACTTCTAGACCGAACTTGGATCTTGACTTCCTGAGCTTCTAGAAAGTAAAGAAATGCATATGTCGTTTTGGTATGACTTTCAACAATTCGCTACTTTTTGATTCAATTTAAATAACTGCAGACAAACTAACTACAAATATTATATTAATGCTAAAAACAAAAAATGTACTCCTAAAATTGGCAATTTTTATACCCTCCACCATAGGATGGGGGTATACTAATTTCGTCATTCTGTTTGTAACTACTCGAAATATTCGTCTGAGACCCCATAATGTCGATGTCCGTCTGTCGAAAGCACGCGCATTTTCGAAGGAGTAAAGCTAGCCGCTTGAAATTTTGCACAAATACTTCTTATTAGTGTAGGTCGGTTGGGATTGTAAATGTTTTGATATAGCTACCATATAAACCGATCTTGGGTCTTGACTTCTTGAGCCTCGAGAGGGCGCAATTCTTATCCGATTAGAATGAAATTTTGTAAGACGTGTTTTGTTATATGATAGCCAACAACTGTACCAGGTATGGTTTAAATCGGTTCAAAACCTGATATAGCTGCCATATAAACCGATCTTGGATCTTGACTTCTTGACCCCCTAGAGGGCGCAATTCCTATCCGATTTCGCTGAAATTTTGCATGACGTGTTTTGATATGATTTTCAACAACTGTGCCAAATATGGTTCAAATCGGTCCATAACCTAATATAGCTGCCATATAAACCGATCTGGGATATTGACTTCTTGGGCCTCAAGAGGGCATAATTATTATCCGATTTGGCTGAAATTTTGTACAACGACTTCTCGACCCATGACCTTCAATATACGTGTCGAATATAGTCTGAATCGGTCTTTAACCTGATACAGCTCCCATATAAACCGATCTCCTTATTTTACTTCTTAAGCCCCTAATAGGCCCAATTCTTATTCGATTTGGCTGAAATTTTACACATAGACTTCTATTGTGGTCTCCAACACTCAATTCAATTAGCATAGCAATTCTTTTCTTTTATCCTTTGTTTGTCTAAAAAGAGATACCGGGGAAGAACTCGAAAAATGCGAGCAATGGTCGAGGGTATATAAGATTCGGCCCGGCCAAACTTAGCACGCTTCCACTTGTCTTTAAATTAATATCAGCAAACAATGTTTGCTTGGTAATGCGTTGGCTACAGACACTGTATTATCCTTGATACAATGCCCGATTTTCCACGCAGTGTGGATTACACAATACCTGAGCCGCCTTTTAATAAAAAGTACTGTGCTAATTGAAACTAAGATATCCCTTGAAAGAGAAGTTGCATAGACTGTTTACGGATGGGTCATAATGACGATTGGTATTAATATATTCTCAGACAGGGTGTCTGCCATTAAATATTAGGGAATCATATTTCTGAATTCAAAACCCAATCTCGACTGTCAAAGATCTCTCAACGAGATGGCTGAACAGTTCAAAATTCTAGACACTTTACGTTCTCATTTCCGTGAGAACTTCTCTGAATAAGCGGATGTGAACGTGAGCAAAGTGTTTGGCTTTTTAAGACGATCTGTATGGTTCGGCGGTAGCAAATAGAAGGCATTTTTCTTCTTCTGTTTCTATTGTATCAAAATGGATAAAAACGTCCATGTTTGTCAGATGGCAGACTGCAACTTAAACTTAACCTAACCTTAGGCAGCTTAAATCTTTCAATAGATTCCATAGAATCCGAATTTCTCTGTGCAAAAATGACAATATTTATACAATCTATCCCTAGTGGTGGGTATAACAAATTGGTAACGTATGTGTATAATGACTGATTTCATTACCCTCGCTCTGGGAACATCATTCTTCTCTTAGATAAAATATACAAGGACTTCGACCGATGGTATAATACTCCTACTTCAAACATTTTTTGAGGTCATACATGCAAACAACTTTTCTTGTCTGAATGATTGTCAGAAGGTGTATGTGTGTGGGAGTGCGTTGCGGTGTAAAATTTTGAAAGATCCAAAGTTTGGTTCCCAACCATATCTAAGCCGGGTGGATGTGTGTATGTATAGATATAAGGATTGGAAAACGATTGGTATTCCTTTATGACCTTTGTGTGCGTGTGTGTGCAGTTGTAATTACTGCATCTGCATTCCCCAGTTTCCATCCTTTGGCTGACTCTGCTGCAATGAGCATCGCAACAATTTCACATATTCCATCCCTGCGGCGTTTATGTCTGGACATTTTTTGGTATTTTCATGGTAATGTTACTACCCTCAGACATCATCAGACGACCATTGTTATTGCTTCTTTGTGGTATTGTTAGAAATTCGCAAAAACAACTGAGTTAAACGTAGATACCAAATTGTCTGGGATTAAATGTCAAAATAGTTGTTTTTTCTCATTGTGAGAATTCGAGACGATAAAAACCTCTCATACATGCAGAAAATATCATCTTATGACAGGATTGGTTTTATTCATGTATTGATGTTTTTTTCTCCCTGCTTTAAGTTAAATAAACAGATAAATTTTGTTTTGCAATCTGGCAAAAGATCTGCAATTTTCATTTCAACAAATTCGAATATAACTTGGCTCAAAGAATTATTGAGGGAGCTCGGGAGTATTTGAATGAAACTTAGATATATCCCTAAACGTGGTGATAGAAATTGCAGAATAAACGCATAAGGTCTAAGCGCTTGGAAACATTTTCTACATTCGGTAAAGAAAGTTTGTGCAAAGAATTCATCAAATTCTGTTAGCTTTTCATAGTTTTTGGTTAATTTCACAATGGGTGCTTCATTTCTCTCATGCCAAGGGTTTTATAAAGGCTGAATTGATTTCAATGAAATTGACATCAATAGAAAGATATTTTCCAGAAAAGCGACGAATATATATGAAAATTAATTTTCCTTAAAGAAAAGCTATGAAAATGAGGAATTAACTTTCAATAAAACAAGAAGAAGCATAAACACAGCAAATTGTTGTTTTTTTTTCTAAAGCATTCGTAATGGGTGTAAATGCAAAGCTAAAGGTGGAAGTATTCGTGTTAAGAGTAAGGGAGCGAACAGAGTGCGCACTGAAAGCCGAGACGAGATTCAAGCCAATACAAAGCAGAGCCTAATTGCATTGTTGACATTTAATTTTCAGCGTGCAATAATGTTTTTTAATGTTTTAAAAATAAAATAGTCTATCTTTGATCCATCCGTGTAACATAATCTTCCAGACGGCAATACTAAGGTTCCATCGATCCAAGACTGTGCCGATGCCAGCAGTGCATCGCACTCGACTTCAAGGTTCATCTCAGGTATCGGAAACCTTTTCCCTTCCTTTCAGGTTTCCTACCGTCGCCTCGATTATACCGCGATGGTATGAGTCGCTGCCATCCTCAATCTATTCTCCCATCGCCTTAAGTCTCATAGCTGCAGTCGGATATCTAGAATAGCCTACAGTGTCCTAGTGGGCGTTGTCCTCATCGCTCCGTCTATGCCAAGACAACACGTTCACTGAAACTGTTGTATGGTCTTTATGCTGCACTTTTTCTCCATAAGAGTCCACCAAACTACTGAGGCGTAAGAAAGTATTGGTGTAATCACGCTTCTGTAGAGCCAGTGGACTATCCTTGGATTCAGGCCCCATTTCGGCCCGTCTACATCTGTGAGCCTTCTCAGTACGTTCCTGAATGTGACACTTCCAATTCAGTTTCCTGTCCAAGATCACACCTTCTCAGATAACGAAATCGTCTTATGGAGGAAACGTGGTGCGTTAAATTGGCCCACCTTCGTCTTCCTCGTGAACAGGCATATTTCAGTCTTCTCTGGAATAACATTGAGACCTCTGGGTCTAGCCCAGTCATATGCCATATGCAAGACCATATCGACCCTTCTGCACAGCTCGTTCGGATCCTTACCCCTTAGAAGTATTATAACATCGTCTACGTAGCAGACGGGTTCAAACCCTTCCTCAGTCAGCATCCGTAAAAAGTCATTTATGGTGGTTACCCATAGAAGTGGCAATTAAATGTCCCCCTGTGGCGTGACTTGTGTCCTTTTCTCCCTTATATGTATGCCATTGGACACACAATTTATCCACCTGTTCCTTAGCATATGGTTTATTAAGTGTCTAAGGACCGGGTCAACCCGGTACTACTGTTAAAAGCTCCCTCGATGTCAATGCATACCGCCAGTGTGTACATTTTGGCATCAAAGGATTCTTCAATTTTATGCACAATCTCGTGCAGGGTCTCCACCGACTTTCCCTTGACATATGCATGCTGTTTGTAATTGAGCAGTTCGCTGGATGTCCTACTCTTTATCATGGTGTCCACAATACGTTCCATGGTTTTGAGTAGAAAGGACGTAAGGCTTATGGGTTTCTAGGCCTTTGGTATCGCATAACTTTCATATAAATCGTTCTATATTAAGACTTAGCTCCCATATATATCTTTTATCCGATATGGTCTTTTAAGACTGTAGAAGCCACTATTTTAGTCCGATCTTAACAAGATGAAGTACGAGGTGTTTTATTTGACGTCTTAACACGTGTGCAAAATTTCATAAAATTCCGTTTAGATTAAGATATAGGTCCCCGATATATCACAGGTTTCGTTATAACTCCCATATAATCGTTTATTCGATATGGCGTTTTAAGTATGTGGAAATCCAAATTTGTTAACCTATCGTATTAAAATCTTACAAGGTTCTATTTGATCTTTCAATAAGTATCCAAATTAAAGTCTGACTAGATTTCAAGATAAGTTCGACATATAAAAAGTACTACGTACACCAGGCGGTGTAGGGTATTATAAAGTCGGCACCGTCCGACTTTTTTTTAATGCTGTTATCAAAGCAATATTTTTTATTCTGTATATTGTATTAGAAGGCACATCGGGCGTGCTTGGTTGTAGCTAGTATGAATTAAGTCAACTTGAGTTATGAAATTGGCATTTCAAGCAGTGCGGGTTTAGTTTGTGAAAGACGCAAAAATGCGATGAAATAAAAATTTTTAGATGAGGAAGTCCATATCTGTCCATGCGATTTTTTTTCAGTGTTTGTTGTTTGATTGTTTTGAGAATAAATGGGCAAAGGATAGAAAATTTAATTGTGTATGACCATTGTATTTAAGTTCATACGACTCCATATAAATTCCTGTGGATATGCCTTGTTTTCATGACCAAAAAATGTCTGGCAATCATTCAATTAAAACGAAACAAAGAAGAACGATAACATAATTAGTGTGACAATTTCAAAGAGTTCTGGTGACATTTTTCCAAAATAATTTATAATACTACATAAATTAGAACTTGACCATGAAACTCGTCAAATAGAAGTTTAGAATGAGAACCAGCAATTTTCAAAAATATTATTATTCAATAAATTGTGAAGAACAACTAGTTTCCCTCTAATTTGTTCCATAATCGGATGTTTGGGAAACACCAAACAACATTGTACAACACTATCCAGTTAAAGAACATGATGAAATTTCCTGATTTTATGCGTATTATTTCATTTGTTTCAGCCTTAAAATTCTGTATGTGCATTTAAGAGCTATGCCTGAATACCCAACTGTGTACAGAATTGAAATTCATTGGCCAAAAATCATTTTTCTGATATAATCACCACATTAATCGATGTCCCGATTGAACATGTTTTGAATAAGAAGGCTCAACTTTCATTATATTTCGATGAAAATTTCATTATGATGATGTTGTACTCACGAATGGCAAAATTATTCACCAGAATTCGGAATCGATGGTACACAAACATCAGTTCATCTTTAGATATGGATCTAATTTATGGCTAGGATATGGTGAGATATACCTTAAATTGCTGGCATCATTTGAAGCTTTAACTCATAAACTCTTACAAAAATGAAAAAAAATACCGTGGAAGTTTTTTCTAGTTTTGAAATTTAGTGAACAAATTGGCCATATCTTATATACCCTCCACCATGGATCGCATCTGTCGAGCTCTTGCAACGGTACTTTTAGGCAAACAAAGGATAAAAGTAAAGAATTGCTATGTTATTGGAATAATATCAAGTTATGGTTTTTTCGGACCATAATTGAACTGAATATTGAAGACCATAGTAGAAGTCATTGTGTAAAATTTCAGCCAAATGTAGCAAGAATTGCGCACTTTAGGAGCGAAAGAAGTAAAATAGGGAGATCGGTTTATAGGGGAGCTGCATTAGGCTATAAACAGATTTCTACCATTTTCAACACGTATGTTAAAGGTCATAAGATAAGCCGTTGTTCAATTTCAGCTAAATCGGATAATAATTGCGCCCTCTAGTGGTTTAAGAAGTCAAGACCCCAGATCGGTATATGGCAGCTATACCAGGTTATGAACCGATTTGAACTATTCTTAGCACAGTTGTTGAAAGTCATATCAAAACACCTCATGCAAAATTTCAGCCAAATCGGATAATAATTGCGTCCTCTAGAGGTTCAAGAAGTCAAGACCCCAGATCGGCTTATACGGCAGCTATATCAGGTTATAGACAGATTTGAACTATTCTTAGCACAGTTTTTCAAAATCATAACAAAACACCTCATGCAAAATTTCGGCCATATCGGATAATAATTGCGTCCTCTAGAGGCTCTAGAAGTCAAGACCCCAGATCAGTTTAAATGACAGCTACATCAGGTTATAGACCGATTTGAACTATTCTTAGCACAGTTTTTTAAAGTCATAACAAAACACCTCATGCAAAATTTCAGTCAAATCGGATAATAATTGCGTCCTCTAGAGGCTCTAGAAGTCAAGACCCCAGATGGGTTTATACGGCAGCTATATCAGGTTATGGACCGATTCGAACTATTCTTAGCACAGTTGTTTAAAGTCATAACAAAACATGCAAAATTTCAGCCAAAACGGATAATAATTGCGTCCTCTAGTGGCTCAAGAAGTCAAGACCCCAGATCGGTTTATATGGTAGCTATATGAAAACGTGGACCGATATAGCCCATTTACAATCCCAACCGACCTAGACTAATAAGAAGTATTTGTGTCAAATTTCAAGCGGCTAGCTTTACTCCTTCGAAAGTTAGCGTGCTTTCGACAGACAGACGGACGGACGGACGGACATGGCTAGTTCGACATAAATTGTCATGACGATCAAGAATATATATACTTTATGGGGTCTTAGACGAATATTTCGAGGAGTTACAAACAGAATGATGAAATTAGTATACCCCCATCCTATGGTGGAGGGTTCAACAAAGCAAATTTTTGATGTTTTAAAATTAAACCATTCATACTTCTTCAACGGTCCACTATGAAATGGCACAGTACACAAATTTATGCAAATCGGTTCAGTAGATACAGTTATAGCCCCTTGAAGATTGGAAAAGTGGAATGTGGTCAACTTTGACACCCTCTATCTCATCCTGTATTAAAGTAGGTACATGGATGCTACGTTAAGCAGTGGTTTACAAGACCTTTCTAGGGCTACTACCGTTAAATCCTCATTGCTGTGACGAGATATCAGGGCTAGATTCACATCCGTACTTAGATTTATCTGGACTTGCCGCAGGCAGCCTATGTTTCTTAACTCCTTGGGCCTCGTCGTCATCATCGGTCTGCAGTATCTATCTAAATTGCTTTAAGCCGAATTTAATATGTACTTACGAGGACTTCCGGACTGGCAAGAATTCTGTTCGTGAGAAAGTTTAAAGTGTTCTCGATACCGCAACCAATGACCTTGATGACTTGTTGCCACCTGGCGGCATCGAATTCTATGTAGAGACTCCTTGGGCCTCGTCGTCATCATCGGTCTGCAGTATCTATCTAAATTGCTTTAAGCCGAATTTAATATGTACTTACGAGGACTTCCGGACTGGCAAGAATTCTGTTCGTGAGAAAGTTTAAAGTGTTCTCGATACCGCAACCAATGACCTTGATGACTTGTTGCCACCTGGCGGCATCGAATTCTATGTAGAGACCATCTCCCCCCTTTCCTCTCCTGTACAGGATAGCCACATGTGTTCTGGTGCTGATGTTTCAGGTGAGCTTGTTAATTTCTAGAACCGCTTGCCCTCAGGCGCCAGAGCCACACCTCTTCTGTTGTTGTTTTTGTTTTGTCATCTGGGTTAGGTGACCTAGTGTGGAGTACACTCTTTTTACAACCCTTGGTGGCTTTGGCAGCAGGATTCATAAAAGGACTCTGCCTTAGGATTGTACCCATTTCTGGGCTTGTTGCTGGGCGCAAGGATCTTTCATTCGCTGTCTTCTTTCTGTATGTTGCTTTTGCAGCAGTTCCTGTAGTAACTCATACGTTTGTATTTATGTTTGTGTTCTCCGATGAAGCAGGGAAACGATACGTTCCACGGCAGTTGTTTTAATAATTTATTCAAACTTTTTGACGTTCTGACGCGCATTAAACGCTTGTCAAGGATCGTTAAGGTGGATGACTCTTGACCTTCCATCTTCTCAGATACCATAGCGAGCGATTATGGCCCTCCTCCCGTTTCTGCTCCTCAGTCTTTTCCGCTTATTTCCTTGTGAGGTACTCGCATCTCCATCATAATATAAGGTTCCAGGTGCTGTTGGGTCCGAGGATACTATTCAAATCTCATCCTTATTCGTTTCATAAAGCTGGATTTTCCCAACTACCGAGTTTGCGTCGCAAGTATCCTCGCAAGAGAACAAGTCGATGTTGTCTGTATAATTAGTATATTGTTGGTTTTGAGTGAGTATTGTGGTGTATTGTTTCACATGATGTTGGGATAGATATTGAGTCTCTGGTTGATTCCCGGTACTGGACCGTTGACCTTCGGAAGTATTTCTTTATTTAGTTCATTTATTAAATATAAAATTTCATTCTATTCACCAGGGAGATGAAGACGCCGATATGCAGTTTGACTCTTGAATGAATGCATTAACCCTAGGTTCAACACTTGAGCCCCGCATCGCGACAATATTGTTACCCCTCGCTTTGTTGCACAAATGAATGAAATTTTAATGAATGAATGAAATTTGGCCCGTTATTGACCATAATAACGTTAATTTCATTTAAATATTCGAAAAAGTCGCACACAAACCACTTTAAAATTATATTCTTTTGAAAAAATTTTAATTGTTTCTTTTTATAAATCATACAAATCCAAAACGGAAAAATATGCCAAGTCTTATAAACTACATGAAAACCCACATGGCCCGTGAACAAAATGAGATTTTGGTTGTAAAAGTCGGTTTACACACTTCGTACCTCATTTGGAATCGTTTTTGGTAAAACCGTGGACGAACGTTGTTCTCAGATTAAAAGAAAATTTTTGTGTTATGTAATTTTTATGATTTTGGTAGGCAACTAATAAACTCCCATACATTTATGCTGAATTGCTCTTTGGGTTTTTTTATTATAGCCATTCCGTTTACACTCAATTTAAGGAGGAAAAGGAAAGTGCATTTTATATTGATGTGTGGTTTCCCGTTGGCTACCTGTTAGGAATGTTTTTGTAACAGAAACTACATTTGTAAGGGGTCATTAATTTGAAAGTTTTGAAAATTTTTCGACTTAAACGTGTTATATCAAGTATATATCCACCGCAAAATAAGATACGACCAATCATAAATACCTGTTAGTAAAATATTGAATAATACGTAGTATAAATAGGTGTTCATTGATCAATTTATGTCATTCAACAAGTTCACACAAACCTAAATAACGGCAAGGCATGATCCATTCAAGTTATTGGATACAATACAAAATATCATTCAAGAAGAGCTCTTTTAGCATGGACAAGAACAAGGAAAAGAGAACCTAGCCCAGTTTCAAGTACCTTCAAGAAAACAAAACTTTGATTGATTTGATTTGACCAAGGTAAAAGGCGAATGGATGTGTAAAGAAGATGAGAACTTCTACATACTACAAGTTGAGAGCAAAGGGCGCGTTGGCTTTTCCTGCGGTAAACCTGTTGGGGCCAATACCATCCACCCATCCAAGAGAAAGAGGGCAATGGGAGTGATTGCTTCCACACTTACCTCGCGAAGATTACAATGCAACATCAACGTGAAAAAGGAAGCATCACCCAAAAGGCATTTCAAAACATCTTGGTACCAGCTCAAAGCTGTCGGTCTGTCACCAGCTTTTCGCTGAGGGCATAGAAATCCCAACCCCATGGCGGTCAGGAATCCCAAAGGCTGTATTCAAGGAAGCTTCTCGGGTGTAGGAGTAATAGGTAAGCACGCTTTATCTGAAAGTGGACGGCACTTTGACGGCAAACACCTTGAGATCATGAGATGATTGTTGCTGATACAACTAGCGTG
The DNA here is from genome assembly GCF_963082655.1 of Stomoxys calcitrans. NCBI lineage: Eukaryota > Metazoa > Arthropoda > Insecta > Diptera > Muscidae > Stomoxys > Stomoxys calcitrans. Next base: position 134,541,896 of record NC_081553.1, read on the forward strand.
ACTACCGGCAAACGGACAAACATTTTAGTTTGACTGCAGCAAATGTTCGAAGAGAAAGGTCACCCACACTCAAGTTCATCAGTTACCAGCGCCATATGGTGGATCGCATTATCGTGAACGATGAGCTTTATGGATCGACTAGATCACCAAACATCAAGTACGTCTTTGTTCGGGAATTGATGAGCAATTATGATGAATAGAAAGCAGCCTACAGAAATTGTAAAACTCTGATGAAGGAAGAAGGCGGCTGAAGAGACGACATGACATTTCTATGCCACCTTACTCATGTCTTCCGTTACGTCACTGAGAGGAGTGAATTCCATTTTGTAAAGTTTAACCAGATCACAAGCATCTGCAAAGCACGCCAGAACTCTCGTGCCATTCCAGCTCATCTTGCATTTATTCTGATGCCTGAATCTGAATTTCCTAGTCATGGGCTGATCATTGGGTCAGTAGATAATTGTTTCGCTCTGAAGATGTAAGATAACTATTTTGTGCGTGAGGTTTTTATATATTGAATAAACTTATATGTAAGATTTTATCTATCTTAATAAAAACTCATCAATATATGATGCAAGGTAGATTAGGTTAGGTTAGGTTTAAGTGGCAGTCTGCCATCAGACTCACTTTTAGTCAATTGTGATACCACAGGAACAGAATAAGGAAGATGCCTTCTAATTCCTACCGTTGCGAATGTTTACATCCGCTAAATCAGACAGGTTCTCAAAGAAATGAGAACCTAAATTGGAACTCCTTCTGACTGCTGGTGCGGGACACACACACAGAAAGTGTTCCATAGTCTCTTCTTCTTCGATGTTCCTACAGCTCCTGCAAAAGTCGTTGCTGGCAACCTTCAGCCTGGCAGCATGTTTTCCGATTAGACAGTGACCTGTCATGACGCACACAATGATTGAGACGTCTGTTCTAGCCAATGACAGCAAAGCGGTAGACCTCTTCAAGTCTAGATTAGGCCACATAGCTTTAGAATGCTCAGAATGCTCAGTAGGACAACGAATGATAGATGGTTAGAAAGAGGGGGCTTTCTAACCATCTATCATTCGTTGTCCTTCGAGCCTGGTCCTGAAAACTTAGCTTACATGTCGCTAGAAGCATACCCACAGATTTCAGTATCAAGCTCGTCCATTTTACAATTCTCTGGGATATCTCTGTGGCCCGGTACGCAGAATAGGTGAATTTTGAACTGTTCAGCCATATCGTTGAGAGATGTGGGATATTCGAGGACGGTTTTTGTGTTCTCCAGGGATTTAATGGCTGTCTGAGAAGAAATCTATGCCAATCGTCGTTGTGACATTATATCTGCCATTCCACTACTTCCTTTATTGCAAGGATCTCTGCTTGATACACACTGCAGTGATCGGGAAACCTTTTCGATATGACTAGTTCTAGATCTTTAGAGTACATCCCAAAGCCCACCTGGTCATTTAGTGTGGAACCATCCGTATAGAAGTTTATGTAACTTCTGTTACCAGGGATATCGTAGTTGCAATCGGTTCAATCAGGAATAATGGTACAGTAATTTTTATCAAAAAGCGGGTGTAATCCAAACTGCCTGGAACATCGGATATTGTATCAAGGATAACACTGTGCCCGTAGCCGACGCATGGCCAATAAGAAAGCTCCCCCAATCTCACGGCAGTGGTCGCTGCAATTTAGGTAGCCACAATGTCCAGAGGCATAAGACGTAGCATTAAATTCAGTGCATCAGATGGTGTAGTCCTCAGTGCGGCTGTGATGCACAAGCAAGCCATCATTTGGGTCCGGTTAAGTATTGAGCAGTAGGTGGAATTTTGAAGCGCCGTCCACCAGACCACAACACCATATATCATTATAGGTCTGACAACTGCGTTATATTTCCAGTGCATGACACGCGGACTAAACCTCCAACTTGATACAGTAATACGAGGTTGTAAAAAAGTCACCGCCCTAGTTTTTATGGTAAAATATTTCTGGCATCAACACAACTTTAATCTTTATATCAGATCAACTACGTACGCTCTAAGACCAATATTTTGTGTTGTTTCTGTCGAAAAGAAAAAGTATGCAAATCTACTTACTATGGTGAAGAGTATGAAAATTATGCTATGCCTCTAAGCCAGTAGTAGATAACATGATAAACTTCTATACCATAATTTTCTTCCCATGGCACTTGACATGGCTGTGAAAATTGCGTGAGTTTATTTTTCATAAATAATTTTTTTATCCTCCACCATAGGATGGGGGTATACTAATTTCGTCATTCTGTTTGAAACACCTCGAAATATGCGTCTGAGACCCCATATAGTATATATATTCTTGATCGTCATGTCAATTTAAATCGATCTAGCTATGTCCGTCCGTCTGTCTGTCGAAAGCACGCTATTTTTCGAAGGAGTAAAGTTAGTCGCTTGAAATTTTGCACAAATACTTCTTATTAGTCTAGGCTGGATGGGATTGTACCATGCTATATGATGGGTGCATACTTATCGAGCCATTCCATTTGTAACACCTCGAAATTTTGATCCTATAAAGTATTTTGATAGCCCGTCCGTTCGTCTGTGGAAATCATGATAGCGGTCCAACGAATAAACTTATTCGCTTTTTACACAGAGACTTCAGAATATGATACAGTCCCCATTGAGCACTTATAAGCCGTAATTTTTGTCTAAAATTTAGCATGAAGTGTTCTGTTACTACTTTCAACAACTGTGTCAGGTACGGTCCAAATCGGTCTATAACCTTATATAGGTATGATTTAAGCTGATCTCCCCATTTGACACCTTGAGCCCCTGGAATCAGCATTTTTTGTCCAATTTAGCTAACATATTGCACGCAATGTTTTCTTATGGCTTCCAACAACTGTTTCAGGTACAGTCTAAATGGGTTTTGAACCTAATATATAATATTAATTCATGCAAATGTTGACCGTGACTCAAATGGTCCATCCACTTAGCCCAATTTTGGCGTACTCTTTGTCTTACAATGCGTCAATTAAAGCGTGCTTGTCTGTATAGACATGAGCTTAAACATAGCCCCACAAAAATATTTTAAATGCGTTAAAATGCCTGATCTATGCGGCCAATTGACCGGTCCTGAATGTGAAATAAAATGTTTACCAACTCGCCTTTCAATAAGTAGATTGTGACGCGCGCTGTGTGGCATGTGGAAACGTCTTTTTGAAACCATATGTCATGCAAGTGAAGTTCTTGCATTTTGGGCAAAAAAGTAGGATATTCTCTCATGATAACGCTCACCATTCACAGTTACGTTACGATACGCATCACCTTTGAAGTAAGGTCCAATGATGCCACCAGCCCATAAACCACACCAAACTGTGACTTTTTCTGGATGCATTGGTAGCACTTGCGATGCTTCTGGCTGATCTTCACTCCAAAATCGACAATTCTGCTTATTTACGTACATTGAGACAAAAATTAACTTCGTCTTAAAATGGAAGAAGCGCGCGATGAACTTTCTTAACAGATCACGCATTTTGATAATGAAATTCAAAAATTTGCAAGATTTTTCGTTTGTAAGAAGATTCATGGTTAGAGATGTGTTTCTACCGGGTAAATACCCAACGCTTGGGTACTTACTGGGTAAATACCCAATAAGTACCTTTTTTGGGTATTTATAATTTTGCAGATATCTTGGGTATACAAACATTTTGCAACAAATTTTTTATGATTTCGTATTCTTTGTATATAAACCTGAACTTCTGGCCTCATAAAATCGGATTTCAGTTATATTAGACCGATCTCCAGACTTAACGTCTTGAGGCTTAACGTCTTGAGGCTTAACGTCTTGAGGTCTTGAGACTTAACGTCCGAGTTGATGGGGTAGCTGACTAGTAATCATTAGTACCCATGTTCAAACCCCGTTGGGGTGAAATGTAAAGATAATTAATATATGTACAAATTGTGAGAAAAAAATTCAAGACCAAAAATATATATTATAAAAAAATAAAATAAATATAAAATAAATAAAAATGTGCTAAATTCGGCCGGGCCAGGACTTATCTAACCTCCACTGTGGATCACATTTGTCAAGTTTAGATGGGACCTATATCAGTTTATAAACCGATTATGACCATTTTAAGCATGTATGTTGGAGGTCATAGAAGAAGTCATTGTGGCTTAAGAGGCTCAAGAAGAAAACTCGTGAGATCGACTTAGATAGTTATAGTTGGTTTGGATGTTAGAGGTCATAGGAGAAGTGTTCTAAATTTCAGCCAAATAGGAAAAAAATTTCGTTTCCTGCTGGCTCAAAAATCGGGAGATCGGTTTATATGGGAGCATTACCAAGCCATGAACCGATATGGCGCATTTACAATCCCAACCGACTAGAGTGTATTTGTGTAAAATGTCAAGCGCGTAGCTTTATTCCGTTGATAGTCAGCGTGAGTTCGATCCATATACATGGGAACAACAACTAAATCTGAAACAATTTCTATGAAATTCACCAGTACTGTCATAAGAGAATCCTTGGTGCAAAATTTCGTGAGAATCGGTAAACAAATGACTATGTTAAAACAACTGGACGAACATTGAGAAAGTTGGGCTGAGGTGATTAATCAATTTGTGTCTAATATAAATATGGTTGTACCAAAATTTCCTTTGAATGTTAGAAAGATGATGAAACAATTTGAGATAAGTTCTAAATTTTTAGCAGAATCCACGGTGGTGGAACCCCGAAATTCGGCCCGGCCAAACTTAGCACGTTTTTACTAGTTTAATATTTTGAATTTAAAACATCCTAAAATGCTTTGATGCAGGCTTGTTACCGGCGGTATTTCGAAAGGCAATATTACGCACTGTTTCAACAGGGCATATATGAGTTGTAAAAGTGGAAGTGAATGGTGAAGCCCTCTTCGGAAATCACGAGTAAATTTTATGGCGTATGTCTCTGAGATGGTTCCTAAGCAGGCATTTTAAAACGCCTATTTTCGGCGCTGGGATGTTATTTCTGAAACATAGGGCTGCTGTCTAAGCAAACATTTTGGTCAGTTAAATCAGCAAATAAAATCTGCTGTTTTAAGTACAAAAATCTGATGAAAAAAATGTTTATGCTATTTTTTATGTATACATTTCGAAATGTTACTAAGCTCACTCAAATTTTTTGTTATTGCTCTACTAATGTGTACATAACTGCCATGGCCCTTTGTTACTAAATTTAAAGAAGAAAGATTATTGAAAGTATACATACCGTGATGATTATAAACATCCACTTAGACACACATTTACATTTGTATTTAATTTTTTCTTCTAACATCCCCTTTATAATGAAGAAGCATTCAATTTCAGCAAACAAAAGACTTTTAAACAGTCAGCCTGCTGCTCCGGAATTGCGGAACTACTACTGTGAAAGCAGAACTGCTGCTATAAAAGTAACAAAATTAACCACTAATATTCAGCAGACATAATACTACTATTTTCAGCAAACTTTTTTCTATATTCTCCGCTGATATTTAAATTAGCAAATTATATAAAAATTTAAACAAATTGCATTTTATGCTGAAAGATAAGATAGTATGTAAAAATTTTTAACATTTTTAAACCAAAAATTACCTGTCCCATTTTCAGCAGACTTTCTGCTGTTACAGAAAACATTTTTGCTGTTTTTACCAACAAATTTTTCTGCGTGTAACATTTTGTCTATATCTCTACATAGGTCAGGTTAGGTTGAGAAAAGGGTGCGGATATTAATCCGTCCCATGCCACTATGGACATACACCTAAACCTGCTTGTTGTGCGCTCTAAATACTAAAACAGAAACCTCAAAAAAGAAACATAAATCAGGAATTAAGGGCTACCTAAAAAACCCTTAATTGTTTTCCATGTCACGCCCATAAGTCGGTTCCCGTTTGGTATTGTGTCCCCACCTAAGTGCTGCTACATGTTAGACGCGATATCCGGGCAATGACATAGGAAATGCTCCAACGTATCATCTTCTTCCCCGCATGGAATACACATGCTCTCACTTGCCGCACCAATTTCCAAGAGCTATACTGACCTCCTTCCTACTTCCTATCGTTAGCCTCGTCTCCTCACGATCTGGATCTCTCCATAAGATTTTCGCCGTTCTACTGACCGTTTCGCTGTTCCATGTGTAACATGATCTTCCAGATGGCAACACAAGGGTTCCGTCAATGCCTTGAGTGCCATATGTTTGGCCCTTCTGCATAGCTAGTTCGGATCCTTACCCCTTAGAAGTATTATAACATCGTCTGCGTAGCAGACCGGGTTCAAATCCCTCCTCAGTCAGCATCCGTTATAGGTCATTAATCGTGGTCACAATAGGAGCGCCGATAAAATGCCCTCCCTGTGCCGTTCCTTGTTTATGTTATGGGACACACTATTTATCCACCTGTTCCTTAGTAAATGGTTTATCCAGTCTCTAAGGACCCGGTCCATCCGGTACTGGTCCAAGGATTGGATCAGTGTGTCGGTCCGCACAAAGCTAAAAATCTCCTCGATGTCAATATATACCATCGGTGTGTACATTTTAGCATCGACGGATTCTTCTATTTTATATACAACCTCGTACAGAGCAGTTTCCACCGACCTTTCCTTGACTCAGGCTTGCTGTTTGTATTTGAGCTGTTCGCTGGATGTCCAACTCTTAATCACGGTGTCCACAATACGTTCCATTGTTTTAAGTAGAAAGAACGTAAAGCTTATAGGTCTGTAGGCCTTTGGTGTCGCATAACTTGCCTAGCTGGGTTTGGGTATAAATACCACGCTTGCCTCCTGCCAGGCTTTCGGAGTATATGCAAGTCCCAGGCACTCTGTGAAAATATTGGCCAGATGGAGCGCCAGATATTTTGTCTCCTATTACGTCGGAAATATTCCATAAGGTCAGGGTGACTTAAATGCTTTGAAACTTCAAGGACTCATTCACCATAAGTTCTGTAATGATAAGCCTTCGACCAACATCAATATTCCAAGATTCCATGTGGAAAATGCGTTGTCACCAAAAGCCCGCCCTGTCCTATAGAAAATTTGTTGTCATCAAAAGCCGCAAAATGTCCTCCGTTGTTCTCACTCCCATGCCGTCAACTAACTCTTCAGTATGGACAAGGGTTTTTAAGAGAAACTTTTTCACCTTGGCGGCATCAACAACGCTATCGACCTGTTCGCAGAAGGGCTTCTAGGACACACGTTTTGCGCCCTTGTTAAGAAAGAACCTCTGTCCAACCGGTAAAATCCGGTCCGAATCTCAGTGCTCCTGTGATCCTGACACAGGCCAGTCTCTAGACCTTCTCGAACTTCCTCACACGCCTCCTCTTCCCTACGTCATAGCGCCATACCAGTGGTCCATAGATACTGGTCTCACGATGGACCTATACAATTAATAAATCATCCTGGGATTCAGCCCCCACTTCCCACCAAACATCCTCCCGCAGGAGTAAAAAGCGCACAGTGCCTTGCGGCTTCTTTCCTCGGTGTTCCTCTTCCAGGACAGTTTCGAATCGAGGACTATGCCTAGGTACTTCGCCTCTTTCAACAGTCGCCCAAGGACGGGAGTCTGAACTATAATATCTTATATCTACGCGTAAAGAGCAACAGCTTCGTTTTCCCTGGGTTGTTCCCCAACCCATTCCTGGTAGCCCATCGCGACAACCTCCTCAGTGATCCTTCCATTATCTCGCTGATCGTCGACAGAAACTTGCCTCGGACCAGCAACACACCCCTCCTTGGGGCGTTCCTCTGGGCACCCGGCTTCTGACCACACTGTCTTCCAGGTTTGCATTAGTAATCCTGCCATAAAGCATATTATTTATCCATTGAGAGATTATGGGGTGAATCCCCATGCTGTACAGTGCGGCGACTATCATCCTAATCTCCGCATTATTGAAAGCCCCTCAAAATCCAAGAAGGCCGCCAAATTGTAATCCTTCTGTCGGAGAGACGTCTCGACCTCCTATATAACCTCGTGAAGGGCCGTATCCACCGACCTGCCTTTGATGTATTCGTGTTGTGCCCCACTGAAGTTTTCCGTCGTCAGTCCCCCTTTCACCTTCAGGTCAATCAGTCTGAACGAGGCCACATCAGTGCCATCTCTCCCCATAGCTCTCAACAGCTCATCCGTGACTGCCTCCAAGTGGTGCAGGTTAATTCGCACTAGCTTCAAACCATGCCCCCTAGTACCCTGGGTGGCGTCGTCTTCATCGGCGGGCAGGACCATTCTCACATATTTTAAGCCGAACTTGACCTCTTCCAGCGAGGACTTCAGGAGGATTCTGAACCAACCATGATCAAGAGGTCCTTGCCATTACCTTTATCCCTCGTTCGTCCCTTTACAATTGTCCAGCTCCCCGCTAACAGATGCTTATTCTGCCCTGAGTATAGCTTCGTCCTTCAATACTGGAGGGGGCAACCACACTCGCAGCAACTCCAAGGGGATCTGATCAATCGGGACCAGCTCTACCTACATATCTGGCAAATTAGTTGACGGTCGGATGAAAATTGCGAAAATTCTGTAGAAAGTACATGAAGAAAGGAACAGACATGACCAAACCAAAACAGTAAATAGTTCTGATTCGATATGTCAGTCACTTTTCCTTTTGAATGTTACAAAAATTTACTAATTTATAATGCCCTGATCAACAGTAGTTCTGTAGGGTATGAACAACAGATATAGCAACAGCCAACGTATGTTAGAGTCTTATTAAATTCATAATTTTTTTTTTTCAAAAATGTTATAATTTAATTTAAAAACTACTTCGCAAACATAAATGTTCTAAATAATGACAATATGAATATTCACCAAACCATACAAGGAGGTCCCCGTAGGCCAGATATTCGCCTATGACACCTGAAAGCCTGAGTACGAATCCTGGCGAGAACAACAGAACAAAGTTTCAGCGGTGGTTATCCCCTCCTAATGCTACCGATATTTGTGAGGTACTTTGCTATGTAAACACTTCTCCCCAAAGACGTGTCGCACTGCGACACGCCGTTCTTAACAATTTGGAAAAACGTAGGTCCATAATTTAAAAAAATAAGGCCAAAGCAGTTCTGAGAGGTTAGCATGTCCACCTTTGACGTTTAATGACTGGTATTAAATCCCGTCCAGAACACTAGACAAAATTATAAGCGGTGGTTATTCCATGCTAGTGCTGGTGACACTTGTGGAGTTCTTCCTTAGATTATCTACTACGGTGGTGTCGCTAAGCGGCGAGCAGTTCGGATTCGGAACTATCATTGAGTTTGAACTTGTATCGGACAGTGGAATGTTCATGGGCAAATTTGCATCTAATAGCAGTCCTTAAATTAACAAGGTGAATTTCAAAAGTATATATTTTTTACATAAAAACAAGTAAAAGCGTGCTAAGTTCGGCCGGGCCGAATCTTACATACCCTCCACCATAGATCGCATTTGTCGAGTTCATCTCCCGGCATCTCTTCTTAGGCAGAAAAGGATATAAGAAAAGATTTGCTCTGCTATTAGAGCGATATCAAGATATGGTCCTGTATAAAATTTCAGCCAATTCGAAAAAGAATTGCGCCCTTTGGGGGCTCAAGAAGTAAAATAGAGAGATCGATTTATATGGGAGCTGTATCGGGCTATAAACCGATTCAGACCATAATAAACACGTATGTTGATGGTAATGAGAAATCCATCGTACAAAATTTCAGGCAAATCGGATAATAATTGCGCACTTTAGAGGCTCAAAAAGTCAAGACCTAAGATCGGTTTATATGGCAGCTATATCAGGTTATGAACCTATTTGAACAATACTTAGCTCAGTTGTTGGATATCATAACAAAACACGTCGTGCAAAATTTCATTCCAATCGGATAAGAATTGCGCACTCTAGAGGCTCAAGAAGTCAAGACCCAAGATCGGTTTATATGGCAGCTATATCAGGTTATGGACCGATTTGAACAATACTTGGCACAGTTGTTGGATATCATAACAAAACACGTCGTGCAAAATTTCATTCCAATCGGATAAGAATTGCGCACTCTAGAGGCTCAAGAAGTCAAGACCCAAGATCGGTTTATATGGCAGCTATATCAGGTTATGGACCGATTTGAACAATACTTCGCACAGTTGTTGGATATCATAACAAAACACGTCGTGCAAAATTTCATTCCAATCGGATAAGAATTGCGCACTCTAGAGGCTCAAGAAGTCAAGACCCAAGATCGGTTTATATGGCAGCTATATCAAAACATGGACCGATATGGCCAATTTACAATACCAACCGACCTACACTAATAAGAAGTATTTGTGCAAAATTTCAAGCGGCTAGCTTTACTCCTTCGGAAGTTAGCGTGCTTTCGACAGACAGACGGACGGACGGACGGACAGACGGACGGACATGGCTAGATCGACATAAAATGTCGCGACGATCAAGAATATATATACTTTATGGGGTCTCAGACGAATATTTCGAGTAGTTACAAACAGAATGACGAAATTAGTATACCCCCCATCTTATGTTGGAGGGTATAAAAAAACAGAGAAAAATATGTAGCTGTTCATAATTTAATTTTGCGTTATTTAATCTTTCTCTCACACAAATTTTAAGCTATATGTGCAAAATATATGCTTATGTGTACATTTTGGCAAAATGGTTGCATGCAATAAGCACACAAGCTTTATTTTGGTTAGTTCTAGGGGTTTTACTGTAGGCACAGACCTTCGTTCACTGAGTTTAATTCAATTGTCAGAATAGCATTGTACACCAATGATTGCCTGTTCAAAAGTAAAAGTAGCAGCAGCGATGTTATTTATCACATGTAGCAAATATGACATAATATCTTGTATCATTTACTTCAACATATCATTGGGCTTTCTCGTCAAACTTTTTCATGGGACTGGCGGGCTGTAACATGCAACTGTCTGACTTTGGTAAAGTCGTAAACGTCACATAGCTGCGAGTTACGTTTGTATGTGTGTTATTTGTCTTCAGTCATGTGTATGTGTATCACCACAAAGAAACGCATCTGCACATTTGCAAAGGAGATTCATTCTCCTTTGGCCCCCGGATACAGCCGAAGGATAACTTGAGATGATATGATTTACGACAGCAATTGTGAACATAAATGTTTCGAAAGATGAAGTTAACACTACATTTGTGATAAATAAAATAAATTAAAAATATTGTCCCCAACTTAATTGAGTTTACGAGTATGTTTATGGCTTTTATAATGCGTCGTCGCTCCAATGTATGAGGAAATACGAGATCCGATGACTTGTTCATCTTCACAAATTAGTTCTAGACAAAAAATTAGAAAATCGAAAGTAGAGCACTAAGAAATATCACACAGTGATCAAAAAATCTTTCTTTGTATTAAATTAATAGGAAACCGAAAAAATTAAACCTTATTGACAATTTATAAATTTATTTTACATCGGTTAGTAGTTCTAAGAATTGTGCCACATAACTGCGCACTAGCGTTGAACCCTGAAAAATTAATATTATTTCTCATAAAGTTATTTCTTTCAAAGGGGAGATTGACGAGTGTCAATATATCATGGGAGCGAGTATCACCAGACTGAAAGATTTTATATTCATTACTGAAAATAAATCGCCTGACTATACATTGATCGGTTCCAGACATAGTGCTATGGTCGCTTAATAAATATGCTGTTTACATGGATGGATCGGTCCCAGACAATGAAATCAGAAAAAGAATCAAAGTCGATATACAGGAGATATACGAACAGCTGCAAATTTCCACTAAGGAGGAGTCTTATGGCTGAAACAGCCTGTGCCTTAGCTCAAAAATATTCCATTTGAGGCCTATATTGCTATGTTTCGGGTGTTGTTGTGGTGAATGACCCGAAATCGCTTTGCTCCAAAAGTGAATACCAAATTCGTGATGAATTGCCAAATACTTTTCATTTGAGTCCCATATTGACATTTTCAGTAAATAACCTTCACTTGGCTTAAAAATTGGATAACCGGTTTGTTTTCTTCTCTCAAATGCCTTCCATTTGAATCCCATATAATATTGGTCGGTATATATATATCCGCTTAAAAGTGAAGTATCCCACATTCATATCAGGAGACTATTCTGCATCATCTATGAAAGTTTCATGGGTTCTACTAAAAATTTACATAAACCAACGCGATGACTAAAACATTCTTCTCGAAGATTTTTACGCAATGTTCCTTCCACGGAATAGTCTTCTAGCATATCATTGGACAATCAATTGCGTGTGTGGAAGTTTATGCGACTCTTCAAAGCGATATAATACTCCGGATGAGATGTAAAACTCTCTTCTAAGATATCAATAAACAATCCATTGCTTGTGTGGAAATTTATGCAACCTTTCGAGACGATTATTATGCAACTTATTGGACAATAATCGTCCAGAAGGCGCATACAACCGAGTCCGTGGATAAAAGGTTATAAAAAAGTGATTCACCTCTATTGTTGGTATCAATGCTCCCACAGAGATGATGTTGTGCATTGGCGTCGCTCCTTAGCACAGGGTGATGCCTCTTATCCTCGCACCAGCTGACCAGGGCCCGGACTGTGTCTGTAAGTGGGTTGTCTTCATTATATGATAGGTACATGGATGCCAGGATCAGTAGTAGTTTGCTCTCCAAGGCCGCCACCAATAAGTATTCATCGCTGAACCGACAAATCAGAGTTAGTTTCAAATCCCTACTGACAGGAATACAATTTCTAATCTTACATTCTGCTTGGGAAGAGATGAGATTTAGATTTCGTGATCTGAGTCCACGAACCCTGTTACCACGTAACCACGAATCCTGATCCATCTTTGGCTGCCTCTGAGTGCTGCAGAATAATTTGCACTTACATCAGGCAACACATGTCCTTACCTCAATGGGTGGCATTTTTATCATCGGAGGGCAGGACCCACTTACCTGGTTAAAACAGAATTTGATCTCTCCAAACGAGGACTTGAGGAGAGATAAGGATTCTGAACCAACCCTGATCCAGAGATCCTTGCAATTTATCCCTCACCTTTATCCCTCGCTCGTCCAGTTACATTAAATGTTAAGTTAAAAGGCCTCCGCCTGAAAATGTTTGTTCTGCCTTTTAAGCAGCCTAAGTATGGCTTCATCTTCCAATACAGGAGGAGGAATTCATACCCGCAATGTGATCAACAGGGGCCAGCACTATCTTCATGCCAGGTCAAAGTTGGTCAAGGCCAGTGATGAAGGTCGATTGAAAATTTAATGCTTTCTCATTTCTCACAAGGCGCCATCGAAAGCCGCTAATGAGTCATCCTCGCCTTTTCCAATAGCTTCCGATAGAATTCCGAAAATCTTCTCTTTCGTCATCATCATCATCATCTTTATGTAGATAGCCGTTCTTCAGGATTGATCCGGTCCAGGATAGCCACGAAGAAATAATGCTGGGCGTTTCAAATTTGATATGCATACTTCCAATAAGTGTTGGTCGATTGGGATTGTAAATGGGCTATACCGGTCCTTGTTGTGATATAGCTGCCTTATAAACCTATTCTAGATTTTGACTTCTTGAGCTTCTAGAGGGCGCATTTCCTATCCGATTTGGCTAGAATTTTGCATAAAGTGTTTTGTTCTTCCAAGAACTGTGTCCATTATGGTTCAAATTGGTTCATAACATGATATAGCTCCCACATAAATCGATCTCTGAACATAATTTCTCGATTTGGCTGAAATTTTGTATGAAGTGGTTTGTTTTTAATTCCAACAAAAGTTGTAATGGTCTGAAATCGTTTATAGTCTGATATAGTTTCCACATAAACTGATCTCCCGATTATACATCTTGAGATTCTTGAGGGCAAATTTCTTATCCGATTTGGCTGAAATTTTGCACAATTGCATTTTCCTAAGAAACCTAGGCACCCCAAGGCAGAATGATTTCCGAAGTTAATGCATTGGCCCTATATTCAACCACTAAGCCCCCGCATCGAGACAAAATTGTGATTCATCGCGGTGGTAATCACAAATAATATATACAATAATAGGACCCAAAATTCCTGCGATGATTGTCCGTCTGTCGTTTTTTTTAATTAAGGTGGAGATCGCATTTATTACCAAATGTACACGAAATTCTTCACATTTGTCCCGATCGGCCTTCATGTCCCTTTTTAGGTGGTTTTTGGAGTGAGGAGGACTTGAACCCAATTTTTCATAAAATGTTCGTATTCTACTTGCAATTATATTTCATTTTATACCCATATGGAGCAAATAGGTAAGCATGTCATATATGGGCAACTCTTGAGATCAATTTTTTATTTCAAGTTCGTACTATTTTCTTAAATACCTTTCATTTGACACCCATGTTGTTCCAATCGGTAAACATGTCCATTTGGGTGGGTTTTGGGGTAAGTCATTCCCCCAGATTATTTGACCCCAAGGATTTATACAAATTAAAAATTTCACTTAAACCGATGCACTCGTCTCCGACATCAGGTGTTTTTGGAAATTGTGGTTACCGGGAGAGTCCGACCCTTCGCAGATATCACCCAGTGAAGTACCCCCAAATGAAACTCCACCATCTGCAACAATTTCATTAAAATCGCTTCAGTCGTTATGAGTCTGTTCGGAACAAACAACACTTTCATTTAAAAATGTAGTTATTAAAATTTTCATCCGATTTGCATGAAACTTGAAATGAATTGTTTTATTACCCGACTAAAATTCTCTGCTAATATAAAATCGGTTCAGATTTAGCTTTAGGTTTTAAGTTGTGCAGAATATATCCAGTATGCACCGAAAAAATTTTGTTCTATTTTTAATGATTTGAGCCAAAGACCACGAACATAATTTAAAATTGCGAATTTTCCAACCCTTTAAGAAAACATTTCGTTTGGTGAGAGATTTTTTAGTTGATATTAAGGATTTTTTTAACCAAAATAGTAGTTTAATAGATCCTTCTTTTTGTGCCTTGCTATCAAAGATACAAATCTTTTAGTGAATGTAAAAATGTCGTTGAAGGTTGTGAAATTGGGAAAAGGCAATGTTGTACCTTAGTTAAAGACACAGAATATAAATAGGAGCATCTTTAAAAGCTGAATAAAAGTTTAAAACTAGCTAGACAATATCCGATTGTGTGAATTATTTCAAGACCGAATAAATTTAGAGCAAAACGCGTGAAGAAGGCTTTTTTTTACAACATAATAATTGGACAGTCATACACTCAGAGGAAAGTTGACACCAAATGTGCTCATTTCAGTACCATAAGATATTGATAGTAAAGCAACACAGTATGGCACAAAAACAATACCGTATGATATGGATGAAACATAAAATGATTATTAAATTTTATCTTAAGCTCTTTAGACCTAAGTTCCGTAAATAAAATTTCCTTTTTATTTCATTTGTCCCAACGTTTCGTCAATTTTTGTTGGCATCTTCAGGGGATACGTCTATTTAACTACTGAATGATAAAGATACTTATAGGAAACTTAGATTAGATCCAATCACAAAATTACAGAAATCAAACAACAACTTAATCACAGAACTTCTTAAAGCTAATATAATTAATCAATGGGAGAATAAATCACCACATTGTTCAGAAGCGACAGCGCCGAGACTGTATGGCCTGTCCAAAATATATAAGCCTATCATTCCCCATAGTATCTTCCACAAATGTACCATGGTATAAATTATTGAAATACTTCGGAAAAATTCTACAAAATATAATATCAACAGATTACGACATCAAAAACTCCGTAGAATTGAAGCAGACTCAAGGACGCAATAATCGAACAAGATGAAATTCTTGTTTCCTTTGACGTTATTTCCCTCTTTACAAATATACCGGTAAACTTGGCCATCAAAATAATAATGAATAAATGGGACATTATCAAAACACACACAAATATATTCAAAACAAAGTTCTTACAAATACTCAATTACTGCCTTAAAAATAACAATTATTTTAACTACGACAATGAAAAATACCACCAGATATTTGGAATGCCAATGGGAAACCCTCTATCCCCTATAATAGAAGATATAGTTTTAGACGATCTTCTTCACAATGCTCTGCATGGCTTAAATAAGAACAACACCAAAATTCATACGCAAATATGTTGATGGCACGCTATTGATAATTAAGAAGGATGACTTAAATAAGATATATTTTTAACAACCAGAAAATACAATTATCATTTGAAATAGAAAAGGACAACCATATAGAATATCTAGTTACAAAAATATGGAGAAATAACACCTCAATACAATTTGATTGGTACCAGCAGACTATGACATCAGAATTATGAATTACCACAGCACACAACAAAAATCACAGATAATCAACACCGCTAAAAGTTTTCTCACCAAAATACTCCGCATCAGTGATGAACAAGTTCCACCAAGACAATTTCAAAACAATAACCAAAGTATTAAAAACCAATAGTTTTCCATCCAAATTAATTAATAAACTTTTCGACGAAATAAAACGCAAACTAAAAAGCATTCATGGCAATCCTACAACGAATGAAGATACCGAACGATATTGTAGCTTCAAATACATCCCTGGATTAACAGGTAACAAAAGCTTAAGAACTTTAATGAAGAAAACAAACAACATAAAATATGCATACAGAGCGAATCAAACGAACAACAAAATATTCTCCAACGTCAAAACTCCAATCGACAACAAAGCAATGTTGTTTACGAAATATAATGTAAAGGAACTGACGAACAAAGCTGTGACTTAATATATGAAGGAACAACAAAACGAACGCTGCAAAAAAGAATGGGAGAACACAGAGCTGATATTGAAAAAGGAACACAGAAAAGAGCTTTGGCGCTTTGAAAAGTGGACGTAGGGCAGAATTAGAAAATGTCAAAATATTAGATAAAGAAAACAAATAGATATGGATATACACGTTAGAAAAAAATTGATAGTACGAACTTTAAAGAGGACACAAACAATATTAGTGTAAGTTACCGTGTTGCATCATAAAGGTCTGTGATATTAAAATTTAAGTTTTCTCTAATATAATTAATGTCGTGTTGTTAATGAATGTGCTTTTGACGAAAAATGCATGTGAATATACATACATATCCTAATTTACTGTAAGTTAATTTTATTTTCATGAAGATTTGAAATTAATGTAATGTTTTAGTTAATTAGACGTATCCCCTGAAGGTGTCAACAAAAATTGACGAAACGTTGGTACAAAGGAAATAAAAAGAAATTTTTATTTACGGAACTTAGGTCTAAAACGCTTAAGATAAAATTTAATAAAATCTAATTGGACCAAGAAAAACTGAATACATAAAATGATAAGTACCGTTTGGTATTAGCCTTATTACCAAACTAGTATTGGTTTTAATACCAATCTGTTATTTGTTTCAGCACCAGACCGTTATTGATTTTAGTACCAAATCATTATTGATTATTCTGCCCCCTAATGAACCAAACAAGACCCATTGAAAATAATTTGAATCCAATTTTATTTCGATTTTTTATGTTAATTATTACAAAAAGTAATATTTTTCAATTCAATTCAATGTTCTTTATTTCATATAACGTTACAAAAATTATTTCAATGTGCAGTATAATAATACTATATTAATAAAGAATGCCACAGCGTGGTTTATGTATAAACCGTCTGCTGGAAGAATGAGTATAATAGTTTTGATTAATAATTAAACGGCTACTGATTTCATAAAGTTCCTCTACCTGGCCATTGTTGGGCATTGAAGTGCGGTTGATACCACAGCTGGCCTTTCACAAAATAGCGATTTTAAAATCAAAATAACACAGAATTGAAATTTATTTTATTGGAAAGTGTAAATTATCGCAATTTTACTCAAAGGTGCAAAGAGTTGTGACGGACGACCAAAGAAAACAGCTGTGTTTATTTCTTTCTGGCAAATAGTGGTTTTAAGCGGTTGCCACCTTTTATAACGCTGGTATGTAAATGCACAGCTTATTATAATCCCAGAAAAAGAGGAAGAATACCAGTTGCGCCTAAACACACACTACATATTTTGGAAATATTGCCAGTTCCACCTAATTTCTTAGTCGTCATTGCATTAACGTCGCTAAATCTAGTACCAAAACTTGGACTCTAAAAGCATGTCAACGCCACCAGTTAACTCACCGTACAACACAAGTAACACAGTGGGCCTCATCGAACAAAAAGCTAAGCGAAAACTGATGGAGACTTCTCCTGAAAACCCGGTAATTGTAGGAAACATGCCAACCATGGAGCTTATGAAAATGATGCATTAAGCGCTTAAAAATCGAAAACGAAGAATTAAAGGCAGAGGTGCAAAAGCTTAGAGAAGATAAGGAGGAAGACAAAAAAAGACTTCAAAAACTGGAAGACCAATTGGGAAGAAACAAGTTAATTGTGAGAGGTCTACCTTACCAGAAATCGTTGCATGGGGCAGTCAAGAAACTTTTCAATGGAAACCTGAAGATGAGCATTGAACCGGAAATCGACTTTATAAAAAAAGTGCAGGAGACAAATGAGAAAATGACAGTTTTAGTGGAATTCAAGTCAACCAAAACAGTGGCTGATGTCCTTAGAAATACTAAAATGTTAGCTGGCACATCCATATTTATTGAACGCGATTTGAGTGGTGTTAGGCTGCAGAGAAAGAAGATTATGTTGCTTCTAAAAAAAGAATTGCAGAAGCACAACGGAGAAAAAAGGATTGGAGTCAGAGGAGAGCAGTTGGTACTGGATGGAAGAAGCTTTTATTGGAACAATAAAAATGAACTAATGAGTGGCCAAAACAATGGTATGAAAATATTGCAAAGCATCATTGGTAACAGTATTGAAAATATAGATTTAAGTTATGAACACTTTGTCGAAATTTTGTCTTCAAAAAACTACTAAAAGCAAATACTTTTTCCAACAACAATAATAATACTAGTAATAATATAAATATTAAGAATAAAAATACCGAGGTGAATGATGATTTTATATATATATATATATATATATTATAGCTAGCAAAAATCTTCATCAGAGTTTTTACGAATATATAGAAAACTTTCATATTTTTATACTTTCCGAAACACATGTCGAATTGAAAAATCAAGAAAACTATACGAAAAAATTTAAAAATTTCAAAATCTATTGGAAAGCCGCATCCAGAAACTATCTAAGAGGGAGAGGTATAGGTGGTCAGTTATATGGTGTGAGAAACGATTTGGAAGAAGAAGGTTTTAAACATTCACTACTACAATGGGAAAACCAGGATGTGATTCGGTGTGAATTAAATGCAACAATGTTCGAGATAATACCTGTGTATCTGAGAGGCGTAAACTGGGAAGCAGATTTTAATGGATTGAAAGCTACTATAGCGAGTAACGATAGCCTTAAAATTGTTATCGGTGACCATAATATCCGGATAGGCGAGGAACAAGACTTGCCCGAGGAAATTGCGGAAAGATATACTCGAAAGTCTGAAGACAAAACGAGCAGTGCAAATGGGAAAAAATTCATCGAATTCTGCAATGGAAATGGGTTAGTAGTTTTGAATGGCAGAACCTCAGGAGATGAAGATGGAAAGTTTACTTTTGCAAATAGAAACGGTAGTTCAGTAATCGATTTGGCTGTCGTATCTTTGGATATTATGCCCTACGTGTATAAATTTGAAGTTGAAGATAAAATTTGGTCCGACCATTTCCCAATTGTGCTAACAATAAAGATACCTCGTACTTCAGGACGGGGAAAGCAAAAAAGTAAACTCTTGCCGAAATTAATATGGAGGGAGGCAAATAAAATTGTCTATCAAAATGCTCTAATTCGTGAAACAAAAAATTTACCCGCAAATCCAGATATGGAAATGTTTATCAAAGCTATGAACGATTCATACCCGAAACAGTCAACCAGAAAAAATGGGCGTTTCAAAGAAAGTTGGTTCGACCAGGAGTGCTTAAAAAGCAGAGTCAAGACCATGAAAAAACTTGGTTTATACAGAAAAACTGGAAATATAGTCAACAGAACTGAGTACATCCAGCAGAAGAAATGTTATGAAAAGTTGTGCAGGCGGAAAAAACTTGAATATAACCAGAAAATTGAGCTCAGAATTGACATGGTGACCGACAGTAAATCTTGGTGGAGATTAGCCAAAGAAATAAGACAAAGAGACAATGATTGCAGTTGTAGTATTCCGGCGCTAGCCTTAAAAGATTATTTTGAGCCCCTATTAAACCCAAATATAGAGACTTAGATAGAGATTTCACTCTTCAAGAAATCAAGTTCTTATTGAATACCCTCAAATCAAATAAGGCACCCGGAGAGGACCGAGTCCCGTACGAGTTTTTTGTACACGCACCAGAGGAGTTCTTAGTTGCACTATGCAATGCTTTTACCAAAATTCTAAATGGCTACGACGACTTTAAAACATTTCGCTCCGGTGTCATATTTCCTATTCACAAGAAAGGAAATATCAATGATGTAAGAAACTATAGAGGTATCACATTCTTGAACTGTGTTGGGAAGCTGATGATAGGAATGATGAACAACAGAATCACTGAATGGGTAAACAAACACAAAGTATTAAATGAGTACCAGGCGGGCTTTAGAAGAGGCTATTCCACCATAGACAATATATTTAATTTGATGGCAATAATTAACATAAAGTTAAGTGAGAACAGAAAAGTCTACGCATTTTTCGTCGACTTTAAAGCCGCCTTTGATAGAGTGCCGAGGCAGCTTCTGATATTCAAACTACATGAGATTGGACTTTCTTCGAAAATAGTGAAGTTTATAGAAAATATTTATATCGAAACTAAGTCAGCTGTGTGGACCGGTACAGGATTATCGGACTACTTCAACACTACTACTGGAGTAAAACAAGGGTGTTTACTATCGCCTATGCTCTTCTCAATATACCTAAATGATCTACACGATTATCTCGAAGGAGGCCTTTTTGTGGACGATATAAATTTGCGCGTCCTAATGTACGCGGACGACATTGTTATATTGGCTGATGATCCAAACACTCTGCAAAGAATGATAAAAAGGCTGGAAATGTACTGTAAAAAATGGGGTATGGAAGTAAACCAAGTCAAATCGGAGATTATGGTGTTCAGGAATGGAGGGCGCCTTGCCGCAAGCGAAAAATGGTTGTACAATGATGAGATAATACGAGTTGTAAACGAATATAAATACCTTGGTTTAACGTTGACCCCGAAACTATCATTTTCAAAGCACTTATCTCAAAAAGAAGTAGCGGCTAAAGTGTCGATTAACTCAACATGGAAAAACTTTATTTCAAAACCCGCCGTATCTTTGAAAGCAAAATGGAAAATGTTCCTTTCGGTTTGCCGCTGCATTCATAGTTATGGAGCCGAAGTCTGGGGAAACTCATACTTTGAGGATGTGGACAAACTTTATCGTTATTTTATCAAACGTGTATTGAGACTACCGGAATGTACACCGAATTATATAGTAGCTTTGGAAACTGGATACGAACCCGGATACATACACACGTATTCTTTACATTTATCATATTTATCAAAGTTGCTGTTTAAGCTTGAAGATTACAGACTTCCACACATCCTTGCATTAAAACTATCCGAAAAAAACCTAGCCTGGTTTAAAGATTATAGAGTCCAACTTTCATCCTATAACATTGATAATAGAAACATTATGCTTGACCAGACATGTTGGCATGGTGTAAGTCAAGAACTCCTTTACAAAATTACAGAAAATGCCTATAACTCACATATCCAAAAAGCTCACGAAAGCGAACGGCGTGGATACAAATACCTTGATTTTAATATAGGGGTTTACTACTGCAATGAAAAATTTACCTTGGAACAAATTTCACTTATAATGAAAGCAAGAGGTGACCTTTTCCCACTAAATGGAAATAAATATGGGCCGGATGTCGACCAACGATGCTCACTGTGTAATTCAGGGGAAGTTGAGTCTTTAGATCACTTTATAAGCAGATGCCCAGTACTAAACGGGATACGAATAAAATATTTCAACCAATCATCATTGGAGCGAAATGACTTAATATATATACTGAACGGGTGTGAAGATTTTTGCTGGCTTACTTTATGCAATTATTTGAAGAAAGCGATTGCTTACAGAAAAACTTTAATAGAGGAATTTAATTATTAATCAAAACTATTATACTCATTCTTCCAGCAGACGGTTTATACAAAAAGTAATATTACAACGTGACCAACTTCAATAATTTGTAGTCAGAAATTAAATCCATGCTCATGGATCCCCAGAAGTGGTTTTCAGATGAATACATCAACACAGCATCGTTTCCCACATAAGAGGCTATCATGTTTTTGATGTAGAATGTCCTTAGAATTTGTACTATTTCCATTTTTACCGCTTTCGAGTATTTCAGCAGGTTGGGTTAACAAATGTTTTATTTTTCAATATTTTAAGTACATAGCATAAAACACTTCTGGCGCGATAACAAGATTACAATTGTGACGCCGTCAATTCTTAATAGCCTCCTTTGTCTGGTATTGAATTGAAACCAAATGATATTAAAAATAAAGGACGCAAACAAAAGAATACTAGGCGGTATTGGCAAAGTACCGTAATTTTTCTATCAGTGTGTGTGAAGTAAAACGATAATCAATCAGCGATCAAAATTCTAAACGGATGGCTGTATTCATAAGTATATAGCAACTTATATATTTTTAGATAGCATCTTTATGTTGAAGTTTTGGTTATTTAGCTTTAAATCATTGCTTAAATCCTTCGAACTAGAAAACATCGTAAATTTTCAGACAACTTTTTTTTCTGTGTGGTATTCTTGCTGTAAGTGAAACTAATTTGAATTAAATATGTTTGTACGTATGGTCGGTGCGGACATACATATGTATGGGTGCTTTAAGACCTCACATCAATTATTGTGATGTACTGGGGAGAGAGCTCCTATTGTTGCCATTATTCTCTGTGGTGTTTCTCTGTGCTGTGTTGAGCACTCTTTCCAAAACAAATATTCATAAATAAAAAGTCATAATAACACAATTTGTTTTAAAACATTCAAAACAAAAATCTTAACTGAAATAAAGAGAGCTTAAACAACAATAATACGAAAACTTATGACCACTGGCGCAACTCAGCCTAAGATATGTGTTGCTATTCAAGTTCTGTAGGCACAAGGATGACGAGGAAAGCAAAGCAGAGGTAGGGAGCTCTATGTGCCATTCATACACATGAGAAAGATATGCACATAGAAAAGTTTTCTTGAAAAGAAATCATAAAACACAAGTTTTTATAATCCTTCCTACTTTTGATGTCCCCACACACTCATATGTGTATCGTTGCCGCTCTCTGGCTACCTCCTCACAGCCTCGTACATTCTAGACCGGCTGCCACATGAAACAAAACAAGAAAAGATTCAATGTTAAGTGGAAATATAAACAATGGCCATAATTTTCTAAGAGACAAAAGGCTGTGGGATATTGTCACAGACTTGAGAGTATAAAGAAAAACCTCGTCTCTACAAGGGTGCCATCTTCTAAATGCGGATTAATCTGACAGTCTTGAGTAAGATAATGACCGTCACATATTCTAAATAATTATGAACACAAATAGTCTTTAGGTATTCAAATGAAGTTACTGAACTAAAACAAAGTGCTTAAAAATGTGCCTTCAAACACAATTAGATTTTTCTTCAGTTTTCCTCCAAAATACACATCCCATGAGGATTATTTTTAGCCATAAAGGGATCAATTCCTGTTCGATTATATAAAAGACGCCATTTGATTGATATGCCTATATCTTTTTTTATACCCTCCACCATAAGATGGGGGGTATACTAATTTCGTCATTCTGATTGTAACTACTCGAAATATTCGTCTGAGACCCCATAAAGTATATATATTCTTGATCGTCGTGAAATTTTATATCGATCTAGCCATGTCCGTCCGTCCGTCCGTCTGTCTGTCGAAAGCACGCTAACTTCCGAAGGAGTAAACTAGCATCTTGAAATTTTGCACATATACTTTTTATTAGTGTAGGTCGGTTGGTATTGTAAATGGGCCATATCGGTCCATGTTTTGATATAGCTGCCATATAAACCGATCTTGGGTCTTGACTTCTTGAGCCTCTAGAGTGCGCACTTCTTATCCGATTGGGATGAAATTTTGCACGACGTGTTTTGTTATGATATCCAACAACTGTGCCAAGTATGGTTCGAATCGGTTTATAACCTGATATAGTTGCCATATAAACCGATCTGGGGTCTTGACTTCTTGAGCCTCTAGAGTGCGCAATTCTTATCCGATTGGAATGAAATTTTGCACGACGTGTTTTGTTTTGATATCCAACAACTGTGCTAAGCATGGTTCAAATCGGTTCATAACCTGATATAGCTGCCATATAAACCGATCTGGGGTCTTGACTTCTTGAGCCTCTAGAGTGCGCAATTCTTATCCGATTGGAATGAAATTTTGCACGACGTGTTTTGTTACGATATCCAATAACTGTGCCAAGTATGGTTCAAATCGGTCCATAACCTTATATAGCTGTCATATAAACCGATCTTGGGTCTTGATTTCTTGAGCCTCTAGAGGGCGCAATTCTTATCCAATTTGAATGAATTTTGGTACGTAGTATTCTGTTATGATATACAACGACTGTGCCAAATATGGTTTAAATCGGTTCATAACCTGATATAGCTGTCATATAAACAGATCTTGGTACTTGACTTCTTGAGCTTCTAGAGGGCTCAATTTCTATCCGATTTGGCTGAAATTTCGCAAGACGTTTTTTATTGTTACTTTCAACAACTATGTCAAATAAAGTACACGTCGGTTCATAACCTGATATAGCTGCCATATAAACCGATCTGGGATCTTGACTTCTTGAGCCTCCAGAGGTCGCAATTATTATCCGATTTGCCTGAAATTTTGTACGACGGATTCTCTCATGACCATTAACATACGTGTTTATTATGGTCTGAATCGGTCTATAGGCCGATACAACACCCATATAAATCGATCTCTCTATTTTACTTCTTGAGCCCACAAAGGGCGCAATTCTTATTCGAATTGGCTGACATTTTACACAGGTCTCCAACATATAATTTAATTGTGGTCCAAACCGGACCATATCTTGATATCGCTCCAATAGCAGAGCAAATCTTTTCTTATATCCTTTTTTTTGCCTAAGAAGAGATGCCGTGAAAAGAACTCGACAAATGCGATCCATGGTGGAGGGTATATAAGATTCGGCCCGGCCGAACTTAGCACGCTTTTACTTGTTTTCATCTTCGAATCCAACTAACATTCTCTGCAGTATTCAGATAGTAAAATGTGACGAATAGCCTAAAAATGTCATAAATACTTTAGAAATGTTTACACTACATCAAACCTTTTAATTTTAGGGGCGTTCGTTCTTCTCCAATTTACAACAATTTTATATTTTTTTTAACGAATTTAAATAACATCAGACAAGATTTTTTATTTATTTATTTGTTACTCCTAAACAACAAGACAAGGGATTTTAAAAATTAATAGCGCATTTATGAAACTAAATAAAATTGAAAGATTGAAATAATTTAAATGAAAGGTACACATAAAGGTTCAAAGGTAACGAATTTTACATGGAATACTTAAAGGGAAAGTAAATTTAATGGTATATTAAACTAAATTTTCCATGAACATTTCATTGAAGAACAGAGGACATTTCTTTCATATGAATGAGTGCAGTCTGATTAAAGATTGAGCTCAATGATGAGGGGCCTGCATTTTTATGCCAAGTCGGAATGATGTGTCACATAGGATAGGTTAGGTTGATGAGGATGGTACTAAAACATTGTCTTTATATCCGCTGGGGCCCTATGTGGCCTATTGTGATTCCTCAAACGTCTCTCCCCTTCAGCCGCAAGGTTTACATTGGACTCCAACTTATCTACTTAAGACTATCCGTCAACACACTTTCTCATACCATTTGGATGTCAGCAAAAAGGACTTGAGTCTGACTGGACATACTCCTCTTCTCTAGTGCCTGAAAGAAGAATGAACCAAGTATCCTATATCTACTACGACATGAACCAACTTAGGGGGGGTGGTAATGGAACAAATAAAAGATTTTGTAAGTAGCACGGAATTCCTAACTTAAAATTTTCTTTTTAGAGGTTACTTTATAGTTTTTAGAGCGCACAACAAGCCGATTACTGGCTTAGATGTACGTCCATAGCGGCATGGGACGGATTAATAATTGCAGACTCTTTTCAACCTAACCTATGTGTACTACGAATTAAAGCTGGACATTGGCAGAGAAAGTGAGAGGTATCTTCCGGAACGTCATTGCTAAGATACCAACGGCAGATATCATTATTTCTGATTAACCCATGGGTTAAATGTGTACTTAACTTGTTGTGTCCTATAATGATTCCTATTATGCCGCTTAGATGCATCTTCTCCAAAGACAATAGTTCGCAAATATTATGTTTTGATCGTTCATCCCAAAGCCTTTTCGATTGCTCTCAGCCTACCGCGTCATTCCAGCGATTCAACTATCTCTCTTTCTATCGCACTTCAAGCACATAGAAGAATACCGAGAGAGGTGGATACACGTCTGTTGCCGACACCATTGGCAGATTCGCGCCCTGCCTCGCTAGTATATCCGCTTTCTCGTTTCCTGCTTTGTCATTATGACCTGGTACCTAGCACAGAAACAAGTAATGGCACAATATACAAATATTCTTCCGGTTGATATCCATCGTTCGTCAAAGCGATCTCGGCTGCCCTTGCCATTGTATAGACCTCCGCTTGAAAAATGCTGTACTAATTGCACATGCAGAGAGACTAGTCAATACCGAGCTCGAGGCAGTGTACTCTACATGCAGCGTCGTTCTTTCAACTGCCGCAAAGCGAAACCACTTGGTAGAGAAGATTTAACATGGTAGGATACCTCACAAAAGTAGCCAGCATTAGCAAGGGGATAAGCACCGCTGAAAATTTTTCTGATGTTCACGTTAGTTGCCATAGGCGGACATGCTAACCTCTGACGGTGGGATTGGGAAATAAAAAACAAAAAAAAAGTTACATTAACGTATGTTGTTAAATGTTCTAAAAAATGTTTTTATACCACCCACCATAGGATGAGGGCATAGTAATTTCATCATTCCGTTTGTAACACCTTTAAATATGCATCTAAGACCCCATAAAGAATATATTTTCTTGAACGTCATTACATTGCATTTGATCTAGCCATGTCCGTCCGTCTGTCGAAAGCACCCTAACTTTCAAAGGAGTAAAGCAAGGCGCTTGAAATTTTGCACAAACACTTCATCTAATCGTATTCAAATTTATGCCCCTAGTTTTAATTAGTTTTAACTTGCGTCGATTGCCTCCTTACACTCTAAGACTGTTCTCGACCCTACCTTGAGTGTTATCGTCCTAAAAGCCGTATACTATCAGAGAAGATGTTCAAAATCGACAATTTCGCATTAGGAACGTACCACCTGGTGCACTCCTGTTCGGTCTCAGGCGCCTAGTCTTGTCTCTTCTAGCTTTGATCCGTCCGCGTAGCATGAACTTTTAGATTTCTGTCAATAGCAGAATGTGACACTAGAAAGTGTCTCGCACTCGATCTAAACTGTTGTTGCAATTATCGCTACATGTGTTTCTGGTCCTCGTCAAGCTCCATACTACTACAACAGATGATTTACAACTTGGAATAGTATTGTAAACTTTGGACAGTAGAAGTAAATCTTAATAAATCGGAAATTATGGTATTTATAAAAGGTGGAGATTAGCCCGAAATAAAAACTGGACATTTAAATCGACAGAACGACCTTTTAAGAAAACGGGATGTACCACTTTAATCTAAGTGGAAACTGTTTCTAGCGGTTAGCAGATCAATACAGGCATATGCTGTACAAGTATGGTGCTGCCAACACTTTGAAGAAGTTGATAACCTGCAGATATATTAAACAGAGAATGCTTAATCTCTCTTTCTGCACACCAATATACGCCTGAAATGCTAGAAACAGCTATCGAAAATGGGCACATACCTACACTAGATCTTAACATGAGAAATTTGTTTAAAACTCTGTTTGTATACGACGAATATCGTCTACCATTTCTTCTTTCAATGATAGTACTGCAAAACAAATTATAGTGGGTAAAAGACCTTAATGAAATTGGCGCGGAAAATAATATTGAGTGGTCACTAAATAATCTGAACAGAACAACTTGGAAAGAAAACGGAATTAAATTGCTACACGTATTAAGAGAAAATAATTTTAACATGTATATGTCGAGAAAGCAGAGCACACTTAGGATGTACAGAAATTTAGATCCTATGCAAAGAGCAAGCTATTTAAACGTATCATATAAGATTGAAGAGATTATATGCATATTACAGATCAGTACGGAAACAACATTTTTATATGGCAACATATACAGGAACAATGGATCCGAAATATGTTCGCTCTGCAACACAATGGAGATAGAAATCGTGAAACACTTCATAGGCCGAAGCCCGGTGTTAACCCCAGGATGGGCGGACGTGGTCTGATCAGACAACAACTTTAAAAGGGCTATAACATTTTAATGGATTTTTGAAGTTTTTTTTTTCTAGTTCAAAAAATGTTTTAACATACATTAATTTTTTAATTTTAAAATTATTATTAAGGACTAGCGAATGGAATTATGGATATATAGTTCAGAAAACAACAGAATCCTGCCAAATGAGGCACAAATTTAAGCTTCTATGGGCAGTAGAAGATTAATCGGGATATGGAATCTATATCAATTTAAGCACCAATGCACAGAGGTCCCACCCATACGACAAAAATAAAAAAACCGATAACGGGAATCAATTCTTTTATTTAGTTAAATATTCTTAGAACTTGCCAAACTAATTAACTATAATCGTTTTTTCGCTAGTAGTAACGATACTTTTGTCCAAACGCTCCAGTTTTTCTCTAACCAAAATATTGCATTTGTAAAAGGAAAAGAAAGGTGTTGTCAGAAAAAAAGACAACATCTCCGTGGAAAAAAGAGATATATTTTGTAAAATGAAAAAGGAAAAACATTTCGTCATTCTGTTTACAACACTTCGAAATATGTGTCTGAGACCCCATAGTGTATATATATTCTTGATTGTCATGTCATTTTAAGTCGATCTAGCCATGTCCGTCCATCCGTCCGTCAGTCGAAAGCACGCTAACTTTCGAAGCAGTGAAGCTAACCGCTTGAAATTTTGCACAAATTGTTTTTATTAGTGTAGGTCAGTTTGTAAATGGGCCCAATCGGTCCATGTTTTGATGAATCCGCCATATTAACCGATCTTGGGTCTTGACTTCATGAGCCTCAAGACGGCGCATTTCTTGTCCGATTTGACTGAAAATTGCACGTTATGTTTTGGTATCTCTTTCAACAACTGTGTGGTTCAAATCGTTCCATGTTTTGATATAGCTGCCATATAAACCGATCTTGGGTCTTGACTTCTTGAGCCTCTAGATGGCGCAATTCTTCTCCGATTTGACTGAAATTTTGCACGTGATGTGTTGGAATCACTTCCAATAACCGTGCTAGGCATGGTTTAAATCGATACATAACCTGATATAGCTGCCATATAAACCGATCTTGGGTCTTGACTTCTTGAGCCTCTAGAGGGCGCAATTCTTCTTCGATTTGACTGAAATTTCGCACGTGGTGTTTTGGTATCACCTCCAACAATCTTGCTAAGTATGGTTTAAATCGGTCCATGGATGGATATAGTTTCTATATAAACCGATCTTTGGTCTTGACTTCTTGAGCCTGTAGAAGGCGCAATTCTTATCTGATTCGGCTGAAATTTTGTATGAGGTGTTTCGTTATGACTTCCAATAACTATGCTAAGTATGACACAAATCGGTACATAATTTGATATAGCTGCGATATAAACCGATCTGGGATCCTGACTTCTTGAGTCTCCAGAGGGCCCAATTCTCATCCGATTTGGCAGAAATTTTGTAGAACTGCTTCTTTCATGACCTTTAACATACGTGTCTAATATTGTCTGAATCGACCAATAGCTTGATACAGCTACCATAAAAACCGATCTCCCGATTTTGCTTCTTGAGCCACTACAGGGCGCAATTTTTATCCAACAACTGTGTTAAGTATGATTGGAATCAGTCCATAACCTCATATAGCTGTCATATAAACCGATCTGGGTCTTGACTTCTTGAGCCTCTAAAGGGCGCAATTCCTATCCGATTTGGCTGAAATTTTGTCATGACTTCCAACAACTGTGCCAAGTATGGTTAAAATCGGTCCATAAACTGATATAGCTGTCATATAAACCGATCTTAAATCTTGACTTCTTGAACCACTAGATTCTTATCCGATTTGGCTGAAATTTTGCATGAGATGTTTTGTTATGATTTCCGACAAATGTGCCAAGCATGGGAGAAATCGATGCATAACCTGATATAGCTGTCAAATAAACCGATCTGGGGTCTTGACTTCTTGAGCCTTTTGAGGGCGCAAATCCTATCCGATTTCTCTAAAATTTTGAACGACATTTTTCGTTATGACTTTCAACAACTGTGCAAAATATGGTTTAAATCGGTCCATAACCTGATATAGTGAAATTTTGTACAACTGCTTTTCCAATGACCTTCAACATACGTGTCAAATATGGACTGAATCGGTCAAGAAACTTATACAGCTCCCCATAAAACTATCTCCCTATTTTACTTCTTGAGCCCCCTAAAGGTCGAAATCCTTATTCGATTTGGCTAAAATTTTACACAATGACTGCACTGTGGTCTCCAACATTCATTCCATTATGGTCCGAATCGGACCATAACTTGATATAGCTCCAATAGCATAGCAATTAATTTCCTTTATCCGTTCGTTTGTTTGTCTAAAAAGACACACCGGGAAAAGAGCTCGACATATGCGATCCATGGTGGAGGGTATATAAGATTCGGCCCGGCCGAACTTAGCACGCTTTTACTTGTTTGGCATTAAATAGTACTTTTTGGTACGAAACAGTACTTTTTGGTTCCAAATATTACTTGTGTCAAATAGTACTATGTAGTACCAAATACCACGATTTTCATACAAAACTTTTTGCGTTGCAGACCAATCTATAAACTCAATTTCAGATTTCCTGCTCCATTCGTAAGGTGGTACGGGAAAAGTACAATTCGCACAGTATTGCCAAAAATTGTACTTTTTGTACCTTTCTTCCCATACAAGTGGAATCAGTGTACAGTTGTGGCCAAAATTAAAATTATCTTTACACTAGTTTTCATACTCAATTCATATATACGCTTGTGCTCCTTGTTTCAGTCGTTGTTCAGACAGCAACGAATGAACATATGTTTGGGTGTACACATCGTATTTATACCCACCACCACCGAAGGATGAGGGTATATTCATTATTTTGTCATTCCGCTTGCAACACATCGAAATATCCATTTCCGACCCTTTAAAGCTTATATATTCTTGATCAGCGTAAAAATCTAAGACGATCTAGACGTATCCGTCCGTCTGTGTGTTGAAATCACGCTGCAGTCTTTAAAAATAAAGATATTGAGCTTAAACTATGCACAGATTCTTTTTTGCCCATAATCAGGTTAAGTTCGAAGATGGGCTACATCAAACTGTATCTTGATATAGCCCCCATATAGACCGATACGTCGATTTAGGGTCTTACGCCTATAAAAGCCAAATTTACTATCCGATTTTGCTGACATTTGAGGCAGTGACTTGTGTTAGGCCCTCCGACATCCTTTGTTAATTTGGCCTAGACCGGTACAGATTTGGATATAGCTGCCATATAGACCGATCCTCCGATTTAGGGTCTTAGGCCCATAAAAGTCACATTTATTATAGGATTTTGTTGAAATTTGGGACAGTGAGTTGTCTAAGGCCTTTCAACATCTCTTTTCAATTTGGCACTGATCGGGTCAGATTTGGATATAGCTGCCATATAGACCGATTTCTTGATTTAAAGTTTTGGGCTCATAAAAGGCGCATTTATTGTCCGATGTCGCCGAAATTTGGGACAGTGAGTTAAGTCAAGCCCCCTGACATACTTCTGCAATATGGCAGAGATTGGTCCAGATTTGGATATAGCTGTCATAAAGACCGATATCTCGGTTTTAGGTTTTGAGGCCATAAAAGACGCATTTATTGTCCCATGTCGCTGAAATTTGAAACAGTGAGTTAAGTTAGGCTTTTCGACGACAATTTGGCCCAAATTGGTCCAGATTTGGATATAGCTGCCATGTAGACCGATATCTCGATTTAAAGTCTTGGCCCCATTTTTAATCCGATTTCACTGAAATTTGACACAGTGACTTATGTTAGGCTTTTCGACATCCGTGTCGTATATGGTTCAGATCGGTTTATTTTAAGATGTAGCTGTTGTGATTATTAATATTTGGTCCAAATCGGAACATATTTCGATATAACTGCTATGGGACATAAGGTATGCAATTTTCGCCGGATTTTGATGAAAGGTGGTTTACATATAAAGGGTGATTTTTTTGAGGTTAGGATTTTCATGCATTAGTATTTGACAGATCACGTGGGATTTCAGACATAGTGTCAAAGAGAAAGATGCTCAGTATGCTTTGACATTTCATCATGAATAGACTTACTAACGAGCAACGCTTGCAAATCATTGAATTTTATTACCAAAATCAGTGTTCGGTTCGAAATGTGTTCAAATTTTGACAAATTTTGTTCAGCGATGAGGCTCATTTCTGGTTGAATGGCTACGTAAATAAGCAAAATTGCCGCATTTGGAGTGAAGAGCAACCAGAAGCCGTTCAAGAACTGCCCATGCATCCCGCAAAATGCACTGTTTGGTGTGGTTTGTACGCTGGTGGAATCATTGGACCGTATTTTTTCAAAGTTCGAAGATGGGCTACATCAAACTGTATCTTGATATAGCCCCCATATAGACCGATACGTCGATTTAGGGTCTTACGCCTATAAAAGCCAAATTTACTATCCGATTTTGCTGACATTTGAGGCAGTGACTTGTGTTAGGCCCTCCGACATCCTTTGTTAATTTGGCCTAGACCGGTACAGATTTGGATATAGCTGCCATATAGACCGATCCTCCGATTTAGGGTCTTAGGCCCATAAAAGTCACATTTATTATAGGATTTTGTTGAAATTTGGGACAGTGAGTTGTCTAAGGCCTTTCAACATCTCTTTTCAATTTGGCACTGATCGGGTCAGATTTGGATATAGCTGCCATATAGACCGATTTCTTGATTTAAAGTTTTGGGCTCATAAAAGGCGCATTTATTGTCCGATGTCGCCGAAATTTGGGACAGTGAGTTAAGTCAAGCCCCCTGACATACTTCTGCAATATGGCAGAGATTGGTCCAGATTTGGATATAGCTGTCATAAAGACCGATATCTCGGTTTTAGGTTTTGAGGCCATAAAAGACGCATTTATTGTCCCATGTCGCTGAAATTTGAAACAGTGAGTTAAGTTAGGCTTTTCGACGACAATTTGGCCCAAATTGGTCCAGATTTGGATATAGCTGCCATGTAGACCGATATCTCGATTTAAAGTCTTGGCCCCATTTTTAATCCGATTTCACTGAAATTTGACACAGTGACTTATGTTAGGCTTTTCGACATCCGTGTCGTATATGGTTCAGATCGGTTTATTTTAAGATGTAGCTGTTGTGATTATTAATATTTGGTCCAAATCGGAACATATTTCGATATAACTGCTATGGGACATAAGGTATGCAATTTTCGCCGGATTTTGATGAAAGGTGGTTTACATATAAAGGGTGATTTTTTTGAGGTTAGGATTTTCATGCATTAGTATTTGACAGATCACGTGGGATTTCAGACATAGTGTCAAAGAGAAAGATGCTCAGTATGCTTTGACATTTCATCATGAATAGACTTACTAACGAGCAACGCTTGCAAATCATTGAATTTTATTACCAAAATCAGTGTTCGGTTCGAAATGTGTTCAAATTTTGACAAATTTTGTTCAGCGATGAGGCTCATTTCTGGTTGAATGGCTACGTAAATAAGCAAAATTGCCGCATTTGGAGTGAAGAGCAACCAGAAGCCGTTCAAGAACTGCCCATGCATCCCGCAAAATGCACTGTTTGGTGTGGTTTGTACGCTGGTGGAATCATTGGACCGTATTTTTTCAAAGATGCTGTTGGACGCAACGTTACGGTGAATGAACACATTTCGAACCGAACACTGATTTTGGTAATAAAATTCAATGATTTGCAAGCGTTGCTCGTTAGTAAGTCTATTCATGATGAAATGTCAAAGCATACTGAGCATCTTTCTCTTTGACACCATGTCTGAAATCCCACGTGATCTGTCAAATACTAATGCATGAAAATCCTAACCTCAAAAAAATCACCCTTTATAACCGGGGTGGTGGGTATCCAAAGATCGGCCCTGTCGAACTTAACACCATTTTACTTGTTGTGTTTTTAAAACAACGTTTTTTTCTGATTAAGCGCTAGATAAGAAAAGAATTTTAAAAAAATTTGTTTAATATTATGTTTTCTTTAAAAAAACATCAATCTTTTTGTTGGATAAATGTAATTTTTGAGAGATAGAAATTCTCAAAAAAATTGAGTTACTTACGCATACAATCTCTTTTTAATTTTGGCTACCACTCTTATAGAGCGATTAAGAAAATACGTATCATGTATGTTGGATGTCAAAACAATACACTCCGCGAAAAATTTCACCCAAATCGGATAACAATTGGGGCTTCCAGGGACTTCAGATGCCATATCGGGAGATCAGTATATATGAGACCTGTATCAGGTTAATGACTGATTTGGGCCGCACTTGGCTCGATTATTAGAAGTCCCAAAAAATATTTCGTGCAAAATTTCAGCCAAATCGGACAACAAAGGTTACTGTAATAGACTCAAGAAGTCAAATTAGGGTTTTTATATTAACGTCCTACATTGACAAGAAGTCGCTGAGGAAAATTTCAAGTGGATATTCGTTCTACCGCTGATGTGATTTCCACCATCCTAAAAAATTGCTGATAATGAATGTTCTTTTTGAGTTGGAGATATTGACGGTTGGTGGTTTACCTTTCGCACGTGGTGTTTTGGTATCACCTCCAACAATCTTGCTAAGTATGGTTTAAATCGGTCCATGGATGGATATAGTTTCTATATAAACCGATCTTTGGTCTTGACTTCTTGAGCCTGTAGAAGGCGCAATTCTTATCTGATTCGGCTGAAATTTTGTATGAGGTGTTTCGTTATGACTTCCAATAACTATGCTAAGTATGACACAAATCGGTACATAATTTGATATAGCTGCGATATAAACCGATCTGGGATCCTGACTTCTTGAGTCTCCAGAGGGCCCAATTCTCATCCGATTTGGCAGAAATTTTGTAGAACTGCTTCTTTCATGACCTTTAACATACGTGTCTAATATTGTCTGAATCGACCAATAGCTTGATACAGCTACCATAAAAACCGATCTCCCGATTTTGCTTCTTGAGCCACTACAGGGCGCAATTTTTATCCAACAACTGTGTTAAGTATGATTGGAATCAGTCCATAACCTCATATAGCTGTCATATAAACCGATCTGGGTCTTGACTTCTTGAGCCTCTAAAGGGCGCAATTCCTATCCGATTTGGCTGAAATTTTGTCATGACTTCCAACAACTGTGCCAAGTATGGTTAAAATCGGTCCATAAACTGATATAGCTGTCATATAAACCGATCTTAAATCTTGACTTCTTGAACCACTAGATTCTTATCCGATTTGGCTGAAATTTTGCATGAGATGTTTTGTTATGATTTCCGACAAATGTGCCAAGCATGGGAGAAATCGATGCATAACCTGATATAGCTGTCAAATAAACCGATCTGGGGTCTTGACTTCTTGAGCCTTTTGAGGGCGCAAATCCTATCCGATTTCTCTAAAATTTTGAACGACATTTTTCGTTATGACTTTCAACAACTGTGCAAAATATGGTTTAAATCGGTCCATAACCTGATATAGTGAAATTTTGTACAACTGCTTTTCCAATGACCTTCAACATACGTGTCAAATATGGACTGAATCGGTCAAGAAACTTATACAGCTCCCCATAAAACTATCTCCCTATTTTACTTCTTGAGCCCCCTAAAGGTCGAAATCCTTATTCGATTTGGCTAAAATTTTACACAATGACTGCACTGTGGTCTCCAACATTCATTCCATTATGGTCCGAATCGGACCATAACTTGATATAGCTCCAATAGCATAGCAATTAATTTCCTTTATCCGTTCGTTTGTTTGTCTAAAAAGACACACCGGGAAAAGAGCTCGACATATGCGATCCATGGTGGAGGGTATATAAGATTCGGCCCGGCCGAACTTAGCACGCTTTTACTTGTTTGGCATTAAATAGTACTTTTTGGTACGAAACAGTACTTTTTGGTTCCAAATATTACTTGTGTCAAATAGTACTATGTAGTACCAAATACCACGATTTTCATACAAAACTTTTTGCGTTGCAGACCAATCTATAAACTCAATTTCAGATTTCCTGCTCCATTCGTAAGGTGGTACGGGAAAAGTACAATTCGCACAGTATTGCCAAAAATTGTACTTTTTGTACCTTTCTTCCCATACAAGTGGAATCAGTGTACAGTTGTGGCCAAAATTAAAATTATCTTTACACTAGTTTTCATACTCAATTCATATATACGCTTGTGCTCCTTGTTTCAGTCGTTGTTCAGACAGCAACGAATGAACATATGTTTGGGTGTACACATCGTATTTATACCCACCACCACCGAAGGATGAGGGTATATTCATTATTTTGTCATTCCGCTTGCAACACATCGAAATATCCATTTCCGACCCTTTAAAGCTTATATATTCTTGATCAGCGTAAAAATCTAAGACGATCTAGACGTATCCGTCCGTCTGTGTGTTGAAATCACGCTGCAGTCTTTAAAAATAAAGATATTGAGCTTAAACTATGCACAGATTCTTTTTTGCCCATAATCAGGTTAAGTTCGAAGATGGGCTACATCAAACTGTATCTTGATATAGCCCCCATATAGACCGATACGTCGATTTAGGGTCTTACGCCTATAAAAGCCAAATTTACTATCCGATTTTGCTGACATTTGAGGCAGTGACTTGTGTTAGGCCCTCCGACATCCTTTGTTAATTTGGCCTAGACCGGTACAGATTTGGATATAGCTGCCATATAGACCGATCCTCCGATTTAGGGTCTTAGGCCCATAAAAGTCACATTTATTATAGGATTTTGTTGAAATTTGGGACAGTGAGTTGTCTAAGGCCTTTCAACATCTCTTTTCAATTTGGCACTGATCGGGTCAGATTTGGATATAGCTGCCATATAGACCGATTTCTTGATTTAAAGTTTTGGGCTCATAAAAGGCGCATTTATTGTCCGATGTCGCCGAAATTTGGGACAGTGAGTTAAGTCAAGCCCCCTGACATACTTCTGCAATATGGCAGAGATTGGTCCAGATTTGGATATAGCTGTCATAAAGACCGATATCTCGGTTTTAGGTTTTGAGGCCATAAAAGACGCATTTATTGTCCCATGTCGCTGAAATTTGAAACAGTGAGTTAAGTTAGGCTTTTCGACGACAATTTGGCCCAAATTGGTCCAGATTTGGATATAGCTGCCATGTAGACCGATATCTCGATTTAAAGTCTTGGCCCCATTTTTAATCCGATTTCACTGAAATTTGACACAGTGACTTATGTTAGGCTTTTCGACATCCGTGTCGTATATGGTTCAGATCGGTTTATTTTAAGATGTAGCTGTTGTGATTATTAATATTTGGTCCAAATCGGAACATATTTCGATATAACTGCTATGGGACATAAGGTATGCAATTTTCGCCGGATTTTGATGAAAGGTGGTTTACATATAAAGGGTGATTTTTTTGAGGTTAGGATTTTCATGCATTAGTATTTGACAGATCACGTGGGATTTCAGACATAGTGTCAAAGAGAAAGATGCTCAGTATGCTTTGACATTTCATCATGAATAGACTTACTAACGAGCAACGCTTGCAAATCATTGAATTTTATTACCAAAATCAGTGTTCGGTTCGAAATGTGTTCAAATTTTGACAAATTTTGTTCAGCGATGAGGCTCATTTCTGGTTGAATGGCTACGTAAATAAGCAAAATTGCCGCATTTGGAGTGAAGAGCAACCAGAAGCCGTTCAAGAACTGCCCATGCATCCCGCAAAATGCACTGTTTGGTGTGGTTTGTACGCTGGTGGAATCATTGGACCGTATTTTTTCAAAGATGCTGTTGGACGCAACGTTACGGTGAATGAACACATTTCGAACCGAACACTGATTTTGGTAATAAAATTCAATGATTTGCAAGCGTTGCTCGTTAGTAAGTCTATTCATGATGAAATGTCAAAGCATACTGAGCATCTTTCTCTTTGACACCATGTCTGAAATCCCACGTGATCTGTCAAATACTAATGCATGAAAATCCTAACCTCAAAAAAATCACCCTTTATAACCGGGGTGGTGGGTATCCAAAGATCGGCCCTGTCGAACTTAACACCATTTTACTTGTTGTGTTTTTAAAACAACGTTTTTTTCTGATTAAGCGCTAGATAAGAAAAGAATTTTAAAAAAATTTGTTTAATATTATGTTTTCTTTAAAAAAACATCAATCTTTTTGTTGGATAAATGTAATTTTTGAGAGATAGAAATTCTCAAAAAAATTGAGTTACTTACGCATACAATCTCTTTTTAATTTTGGCTACCACTCTTATAGAGCGATTAAGAAAATACGTATCATGTATGTTGGATGTCAAAACAATACACTCCGCGAAAAATTTCACCCAAATCGGATAACAATTGGGGCTTCCAGGGACTTCAGATGCCATATCGGGAGATCAGTATATATGAGACCTGTATCAGGTTAATGACTGATTTGGGCCGCACTTGGCTCGATTATTAGAAGTCCCAAAAAATATTTCGTGCAAAATTTCAGCCAAATCGGACAACAAAGGTTACTGTAATAGACTCAAGAAGTCAAATTAGGGTTTTTATATTAACGTCCTACATTGACAAGAAGTCGCTGAGGAAAATTTCAAGTGGATATTCGTTCTACCGCTGATGTGATTTCCACCATCCTAAAAAATTGCTGATAATGAATGTTCTTTTTGAGTTGGAGATATTGACGGTTGGTGGTTTACCTTTCTTACTGCGCTCCAAGAAAGGTGCGCAATGTTCGTCTCAAGAAGGCACTTCTACCATTTCACAGCACATTCATTAGTGAGTGGTAGAAGAATGTAATCTTTTTGGGGTAAAACCGACTGATGATGAAGCTTGGTTAGCTTCGAAATCGCGATTTCTCTAGATTGCCCAATGCATTAATCGCAACCACAATAAGCCTAAAACTTTTTTAAAAAAATGATTTTTATTATGCTTCTAAATAGAACAAGTAAAAGCGTGCTAAGTTCGGCCGGGCCGAATCTTATATACCCTCCACCATGGATCGCATTGTCGAGTTCTTTTCCCGGCATCTCTTCTTAGGCAAAAAAGGATATAAGAAAAGAGTTGCTCTGCTATTAAAACGATATCAAGATATGGTCCGGTTCGGACCACAATTAAATTATATGTTGGAGACCTGTGTAAAATTTCAGCCAAGTCGTATAAGAATTGCGCCCATTGGGGCTCACGAAGTAAAATAGAGAGAACGATTTATATGGGTCCTGTATCGGGCTATAGACTGATTCAGACCATAATAAACACGTTTGTTGATGGTCATGAGAGGATCCGTCGTACAAAATGTCAGGCATATCGGATAATAATTGCGACTTCTAGGGATTAACAAATCAAGATCCCAGATCGGTTTATATGGCAGCTATATCAGGTTATGAACCGATTTAAACCTTATTTGACACAGTTGTTAAAAGTAAAAATAAAATACGTCATGCAAAAATTCAGCCAAATCGGATAGGAATTGCGCCCTCTAGAAGCTCAAGAAGTAAAATCCCCAGATCTTTTTATAAGACAGCTATATCAGGTTATGGACCGATTTCAACCATACTTGACACAATTGTTGGATGCCATAACAAAATACTACGTGCCAAAATTCATTCAAATCGGATAAGAATTGCGCACTCTAGAGGCTCAAGAAGTCAAGACCCAAGATCGGTTTATATGACAGCTATATAAGGTTATGGACCGATTTGAACCATACTTAGCACAGTTATTGGATATCGTAACAAAACACGTCGTGCAAAATTTCATTCCAATCGGATAAGAATTGCGCACTCTAGAGGCTCAAGAAGTCAAAACCCCAGATCGGTGTATATGGCAGCTATATCAGGTTATGGACCGATTTGAACCATACTTGGCACAGATGTTGGATATAATAACAAAACACGTCGTGCAAAATTTCATTCTGATCGGATAAGAATTTCGCACGCTAGAGGCTCAAGAAGTCAAGACCCAGGATCGGTTTATATGGCAGCTATATCAGGTTATGGACCGATTTGAACTATACTTGTCACAGTTGTTGGATATAATAGCAGAACACGTCGGTCAAAATTTCATTCCAATCGGATAAGAATTGCGCACACTAGAGGCTCAAGAAGTCAAGACCCAAGATCGGTTTATATGGCAGCTATATCAAAACATGGACCGATATGGCCCATTTACAATACCAACCAACCTACACTAATAAGAAGTATTTGTGCAAAATTTCAAGCGGCTAGCCTTACTCCTTCGGAAGTTAGCGTGCTTTCGACAGACAGACGGACAGACGGACGGACATGGCTAGATCGACATAAAATGTTGCGACGATCTAGAATATATATACTTTATGGGGTCTCAGACGAATATTTCGAGTAGTTACAAACAGAATGACGAAATTAGTATACCCCCCATCTTATGGTGGAGGGTATAAAAAATAACAGACCTATATTGGTTTCAGCTGAATAAATAAACCCAACAAAAAAATACAAGTAAAAGCGTGCTAAGTTCGGCGGGCCGAATCTTATATACCCTCCACCATGGATCGAATTTGTCGAGTTCTTTTCCCGGCATCTCTTCTTAGGCAAAAAAGATATAAGAGAAGATTTGCTCTGCTATTAGAGCGATGTCAAGATATGGTCCGGTTTGGACCACAATTAAATTATATATTGGAGACCTGTGTAAAATGTCAGCCAATTCGAATAAGAATTGCGCCCTTTGGGGGCTCAAGAAGTAAGATAGAGAGATGGATTTATATGGGTGATGTATCGGGCTATAGACCAATTCAGACCATAATAAACACGTATGTTGATGGTCATGGGAGAATCCGTCGTACAAAATTTTAAGCAAATCGGATAAGAATTGCGCACTCTAGAGGCTCAAGAAGTCAAGACCCAAGATCGGTTTATATGGCAGCTATATCAGGTTATGAACCGATTTGAACCATACTTGGTACATTTGTTGGATATCATAACGAAACACGTCGTGCAAAGTTTCATTCTGATCGGATAAGAATTGCGCACGCTAGAGGCTCAAGAAGTCAAGACCCAAGATCGGTTTATATGGCAGCTATATCAGATTATGAACCGATTTGAACCATACTTAGCACAGTTGTTTGATATCATAAGAAAACACGTCGTGCAAAATTTCATTACAATCGGATAAGAATTGCACACTCTAGAGGCTCAAGAAGTCAAAACCCTAGATCGGTTTATATGGCAGCTATATCAAAACATGGACCGATATGGCCCATTTACAATACCAACCGACCTACACTAATAAGAAGTATTTGTGCAAAATTTCAAGCGGCTAGCTTTACTCCTTTGGAAGTTAGCGTGCTTTCGACAGACAGACGGACGGACGGACGGAGAGACGGACGGACATGGCTAGATCGACATAAAATGTCGCGACGATCAAGAATATATATACTTTATGGGGTCTCAGACGAATATTTCGAGTAGTTACAAACAGAATGACGAAATTAGTATACCCCCCATCTTATGGTGGAGGGTATAAAAACATTTACTTCAACGAACAAATTTTATATTTGCAAATTAAGTCAACTTTGTTTTTGGTCAAATAAAAAAAATTCAAATCTGTTATAGTCGATTGTAACTGTAAATGGTCCATACGGGTCCATGTTTTAACATAGCTGCCATATAAATCGATCTCACGATTATACTTCTTGAGCCTCCCGATGTCAAAATTCTTATCTAATTTTGCACAATGACTTCGCCAATATCCTCCGAGATACGTGCCAAGTATGGCTTGTATCAGTGTAAAACCTGATATAGCTCCCATATAAACCGATCTCCCGATTGCAGTTCTTGAGCCCCTATAGGTCGCAGTTTTTGTCTGATTTGGCTGAAAGTGTGCGAAACGACTTCTCCAATGAACCTCCACATACGTGCCATATATGTTATGAATCGGTCTATTACCTGATATAGATCCCATATAAGGCGATTTCCCGAATTTACCTCTTGAGCCTCTATGGGGCGCAATTCTTATACGATTTGGCTGAAATTTTAACGTCTACCGAAATCCCAACCACGTATGGCCTGCATGGGTCCATAACGTGATACAACTGCAAAATCATAGCAATTCTTATCCACTAAACATTATTTGCATATAAAAAATACCGGGCAAAGAATTTGTGAAGTGCGAGCCATGGGGGAAGGTACATAAGATTCGGCTCGGACGAACTAAGCATGCTTTTGCTTGTTCATTTATACAACAAAATTTTTCATAATATTAAAGAACAAAAGGTAATGAAACCCGATTATCACATTAATGACGAACAATTTTTTCTCTGCATGCGCAGCAACGGCTTTGCTCTTTCGAGTCTAACTTTTTTTGCTTTGGTGAAAGATCGTGTGCATTTTGAACCTGTAAGGCTTTCCTGCTTTTGGCGCCTTGTAAAGCTGTCCTTAACGCACATTTTACTTTTTATACCCTCCATCATAGAATGGGGGGTATAAAAATTTCGTTATTCTGTTTGTAACACCTCGAAATATGCGTCTAAGACCCCATAAAGTATATATATTCTTGATCGTCATGACATTTTAAGTCGATCTAGCGATGTCCATCCGTCCCTCTGTCGAAATCATTTAACTTTCGAAGGAGTAAAGCTAGGCGCTTGAAATTTTGCACAACTACTTTTTATTAGTGTAGGTCAGTTGGGATTGTAAATGGGCCAAATCGGTCTATGTTTTGATATAGCTGCCATATAAACCGACCTTGGGTCTTGACTTCTAGAGTTTCTAGAGTGCGCAATTCTTATCCGATTTGGCTGAAATTTTGCATGAAGTGTTCAGGTATGACTTCCAACAACTGTACCAAGTATAGTCTATATCAGACCATAACCTGATATAGGCGCCATAAAAACAAACCCCCGAATAGACTTCTTGAGCCTCTAGAGGACGAAATTCTTATCCGATTTGGCCGAAATTTTGCATGAAGTGCTTTATTTTGACTTCCAACAACTGTGCTAAGTATGGTCTAAATCAGTCTATATCCTGACATAGCCGCCATATAAACCGATCTTCCGATTAGACTTCTTTGGCTTCTACCGGGTGAAATTCTTATCCAATATGGTTGAAATTTTGCATATGTCGTTTTGGTATGACTTCCAGCAACTGTTCTAAGTATGGACTAAATCGGTATATAACCTGATATAGCTGCCACATAAACCGATCTCCCAGTTTAACTTTTTGAGCCTCTGGAGGGCGCAATTGTTTTTCGATTTGCCTGAAATTATGGAGGTTGTGTTTTTCTATTCGAAAAAGCCATTTAAGAACTTTACAAATGCGATCCATGATGGAGAGTGTAAAAGATTCGCCCCAGTCGAACTAAGTTTTTACTTGTTTGGGATGATTCCTTCTTTAAGTTCTACCATAAAATCATTTTTGGTCTACGGGTGGGTTTGCGTTACATGGATTAATTATGCATACATAAATTGCCAAGCAAGACCACGTAGTAATTTTGCATTTGAGTGTGAATGCGTATGTATCACTGCACTTACAAACACACATATTCATACGTTCTTAACATGCAGGAGTGTTTGTTAGTGTTATGTAGTGGTATTTTTAGCGTCTTCATGTTGCAATTCGCCAATGTAATTTGTACAACACGTGTCATTAATGTTTGCCATGGAGCAAATGGAAGAAAAGCCGTTGCAAGTAAATAAAGTTCAATCCGAGTGAACTAAATGAACTTCGCCATATTCATTTTCAATGCTTCCGGCTGATTTAAAGGTTAGTTTTTGAGCATCTGCGCAGTAAGTGCCGGGTGAGTTTTCGCCGGTTTTTCATAGTTGTACTAAAATGAAAGCTTTTATACTAAAGTGATGTAAAGTCGATCGTAATAATTTTCAAGTGTAATGACTACTATTTTAGTTAACTAACAAAATTGTTTCATTGTTCTCCGTATTTTCATTTCCTATTCGTTGAAAAATCAATTTCTGGGCGAATTTGATTGTTTCATATTTTCGACTACATCTATTTTCTATCCCTTTTGGTGTTTTTTGCTTTTATTTCCAATAAAAAATACACCTGTTGTTATGCCGATGAGTTAATATTATTTTGTTAAGCACGAAGTCGTTAGAAGAATTTACTATTAATGATGGCAATTTGAGTTACTTGTTGTCAATAGAGGTCTGTACGAGAATACGTAAGAGTACGGTGAATGAAACCCCACGATGCTAAAATGGACTGTAGACTAAACATGAAGTCTAGGATTAAGAACACCAAAAGTTCGCAGAGCGCAATATGGGTTTGGGGCCTAGGCAAATGCACTGTTTGTTCTTGGATGTGGTACGACTAATTCTGGCTTATGGTCGCAACGTCCTGTGGCAGATGACAGCACAACCTTTTGGCCTGTTTATATAGGAAACAGGATTTACTTACCTTGCAGCTTGCCTTAATAGATTACCGGCAAGTCACACACTTTTGATTGATCGTACCACGATGGACGCTTAGACAGACTTCCAGATAGTTGGCTAAGTGATAAAGAGGGCGGGAAAAGTTTCCAGACATTAAATTTTAATAAATGGATCGAAGTTGAAATATGCAGT
The DNA here is from genome assembly GCF_963082655.1 of Stomoxys calcitrans. Lineage (NCBI taxonomy): Eukaryota > Metazoa > Arthropoda > Insecta > Diptera > Muscidae > Stomoxys > Stomoxys calcitrans. Next base: position 134,586,826 of record NC_081553.1, read on the forward strand.
GAATTAGCTGTGAGGCTTGTGCTTTCTACGGCTATCGTTCGCCATAAAGTTTGAACATTAAGCGTGCGTTATGGGTGTTACTGTCGCGTCTACATACTATACTGGATATCTTGGCTTTATACTGGATACCAGAACGCAACAATATCGAATGGATTTCTGGGCTTCGAGGAGAGCTACTGGGAAACTTGATTTAATTGCTGGAATTCGAGCGAAAGTTGTGAGCAAACGAAGTTGATGTGGAACGAACTTTCGAAGCAGGGAAAAAGCATTAACCTTTTTATACAGGAACATTTCAATTTCCATATCTGAACGAATAGGTCCCGGGGAGTATTTATAACACCATCACTTTTGATTTATTGATCCGAGCGGTACAAAAAGATCTAGAAATTTGAAGAGGATAAAAAAAAAAAAAAAAAAAATAACATAGGCATTCAGTTAATGTATGTAAGTGACTCGTATAACTAATACATTTTGCAACACAGGGTGTCACATTTGACATCTTCAACTCTCTAACATTCTGAGGTCTATAACTTTTAAACAAATGAACGGATTTACACGACTTATTTGCAAATGGAATGAAAAATATCTCAAAAAGATTTAAAGAAAATGTCCTTGTTTCAACCATTCTATTCTATAACATTTTTGAAATACAGACAAAATATGATTACATTTTCATTACTTTGCTCCTCCTTTATTTTAAGTGTTTTCTAATAAGTCCAATAATTTTTAAACTGTATACCGCAAATTGATTTCAATGTTCTTCAAAGAAGTAAACACAAACTGGTCACAATGGTCAATTTCGGCGAAAATTGAAAATGTAGAATCCAATTTTCATCGAAATTGGTTGAAAAAATTGTATTTTATTACCCCAAGATGTTTATTCGCCAGATCGGTCTATGCAACAGCTATATCTAAATAAGGTCCCATCTGGAATATACTTTGCACAGGGATCTAATACAACTCATTGCTCAAAATTTCTTCGAAAACGTGTAGTAAAGGCGGTTTTTATGGAGCCATGACCATGAATAGGGAGATTGGCCTATATAGCAGCTATATCAAAATAGGGTCCTATGTAGACCATATTTAGCACGGATGTCCAGGGACTTAATACAATTCACTGTTCCAAGGTTCAGTGAAATCGGTAAAAAATAAGCATTTTTAGTGCTCAAGATGGTAATGATGATATTAAAATATTGTAGGTGCTATTGAAAGATTTACTTCGATTTACTTTCAAAAAACAAAATTTTTGTCCCATATGTATCAAAATTTCAATACAACACTAAAACATAGGTTCCTACCAAAGTTGGTAGGTTTTTATTCTAGAGGTAGGTAGGATGACCTCAATTTTTGGTAGATTTTTTCAATATATAAATACAAAGCTATTTACTGAAAAAATCGACGGGGATAACTCAAAATTAATTCACTTTTTATCGCATACATCTAGTCTAGTACATCAAAAAAGCTTTTGAACGCTCCTTCAGCCAATTTTAATCTTATGAAGGTGCAAATTTTTCAGTGAACAAATTTGCACTTTCATAAGGCCAAAACTGCCTGAAGGATCAGTTCCAATGCTCTTGCGATGTACTAGAGAGTTCTTAATTATTGCCTTGGCAACAATTTTTATTTTAGTATTGGATTGAAAATCTCAAAAACGTGACAAAAGTCTGAGAAAAACTCCAAGCCAAAATCTGGAGGCTCGATTTTCACCGCAGACGTATGGTCTACTGGACGTTTTTGCTCATTACATTTCCAAAAATCAGAAACGCGAAGGGTACCGTAGGATGTTTAAACCAAGGCGGGGGTGCATCTGGAGGAGAGAAGTCTGGAGTCTAAAGAGCAGCGGGACTTTGCCGTCGAAATTTTTTTCTAACGGTCGCTCACTTGTTGCTCCCTTTGAAGTTCCTCCTCACATGTCACTCATTCCTGCCCGTAATTCGATTCTGAATTTAGTTAAGCCACTTAACTAAATTCGCGAGTGAGGAAGTGACGCTAAACCGCGATATGGACTTCAACGGACCATCAGAACTCCGGAAAATATCGAAAGAGTGAGGCAGTCAGTTGTGCGTTCTCTTCGACGTTCGGCACCTGCTAAAATTTCTGACACCGCTGTTCGACGATTTCTCCATCATTTCTCTCCCAATAATGCCCTGTGTCGAGTCCCTCTTTTACATTTCAAATAAGTAAATTTTTCTGGCGCATCCTTTATAATTTCATATGTTGTAGTTGAAAACGCAAAATGGTAAACTTTTTGGTGGTGGATATAAAAAATGTGTAGCATTTTTGACTTGTAGAACATTTGGCAGGTTTTGGTGGGATTTGGTAGAATTTTTCCTTAATTTTGGAAGGAAATAATTTTCTTCAGTGGCAACGCTGATAACAACAGTACACAATAAGTTAAGTAAACATATGATTCGCATAGACATTAGAAATGAGGGCATCTACAAGCGGTGTAATGATATAGACTTTATGGAGAAAGCTTATAGTCATATACAAGGCTTTCCCTAAAGCGATAAAGTTGTACGTCACACTACATTAAAATACCTCTTGCAGAGTAATGTTGGTGTACACCTGTGAGCTGAGGTCTAGAAGTAGTGGACTGTTATATACTTTATGTTCCCAAGTACTCACAAATGTAAATTGTAGGTGGGTAAAAAAAAATAAAAGAATAAATAAAACCACGAATAAGTATTATGTTAAGATAAAAGATTGAGCCTTTATTAATTCTCCGTATAGAGATTAGGTTCTTTCTCTAGGGTAAGTTGAAGACCATGTGATGGCTTACCAAGCCATCGTTGAGCGCATGTTTAACTATGTTGAGTGAAAGCTTTCTTCTAGTGGTGAATAAGCAGTCAAGCATTTCTGTCTTGACGAATAAAGCAGATAAACTGTTTCGTATTTTTAAATTGAAATTTAATTTCAATATATTTAGGATAATTCCTAACCTAACGCGTATGGAAAGCGTGGTCTCGGCATTCCATTGTTAGGTTTTTCACACATACATACATATGCTTTGGTTTCTCAAAATCATTTCATGAATTCTTGTTGGAGATTTGACTTGCTTAGACCAATGGATATTCTTCCTATTTAGAATAGGAAAGCAAAATAAATTTGTTTTTTAAATTTAGGCCGGTTTAATATGAAATGATGAACTATATTTCTAAATATGTCCCATATACACTGATCTTAGAATTATCGTTTTAGAGAGTGAGGTTATATTTCTATATATATTTGGAATATCTTTGCGAAAAACCAATTTTTATTGTGGAAGTACGATTCTTATAAAGGGTCATGTTTTAAAAAATATAGGCTTTCCTAAAAAAAAAAAAAAAAAAAAAAAAAAAACACATAAAGCTCAGAAAAATTAATGAAATCTTCACTGGAATCGATAGTACAGTCCTTATACTTTAATGTTTAAAGATTATTTCATGCAAATGTTGACCGTGATTGCGCCTCAAACGGCCCATCCGATAAGTCCAATTTTAGCATGCTCTTTCTTACATTTCGGCCGGTATCTCACGAATAAATGCTTCAGTGTTGTCTTCCAATGGGCCAATTGATGCGGGCTTGTCTGTATAGACAAGAGCTTTAACATAGCACCACACTAAGAATCTAAATGCATTAAAACGCGCGACTTAGGCGGCCAATTGACCGGTCCCGAATGGGAAATAAAATGTTCACCGGACTCGTCTCTCAATAACTCAATTTTTACGCTGTGTGGCATGTGATTTCTTATTGAAACCACATGTCGCGCAAGTTAAGCTCATGCTTTTTGGACAAAAAGAAGTTGGATATCATCGAACGATAGCGCTCACCATTCACAGTTGTGTTACGAATTGCATCATGTTTGAAGAAGCACGGTCCAATGATGCCATTAGCCCATAAACCGCACCAAACTGTGAATAGATGCATCGGTAGCTCTTGCAATGCTTCTGGCTGATCTTCACTCCAAAATCGACAATTCTGCTTATTTACGTACTCATTGAGCAAAAAATCAGCTCTGACCATAAAATGGAAGAAACGCGCAATGAACTTTCTTAACAGAGCACGCATTTTGATAATAAAATTCAATAGTTTACAAGCATTGTTCGTTTGTAAGACGATGGTTAATTTATAGACCAAAGTGAAGATATGTGACTGTGAAACAAAACACTAAACGTGCGTGAGCTCTTTAAATCTTGAGCTCCAAAAAGATAATAGCTAAAAAATGACCCTTTAGTAACTGTGTAACATTTCCCCACAATGTCGTACATTAGTCGTGAACCAGACTCTTTTTAATGTACACATTACTTGTACATTACATTGTAAACTTCGTTTGTGATAAAACCTTAAGGAACTTCTTTTGTGGTAAAAGAAGTTTCTTTTACGCAAAAATTCAAACATCATTTTAAGCCAAACATTTATAGTTTACAACAAAAGTTGCTTTGTTACACGAAAAATGGTTCGTCTCTTCCATATGGCATTGTAAGTGTAAAAATGTTTGCACTCAAATTACTTTTTATTTGACTTTTTTCATTCAGTAATGGTCAGTCAGCAAACAGTTAGTATTGGTAGCAACATAGTTGTGTGAAATATTTGATAAAATTTTGAAACGAATTTTGGCCCTTGAAGCCATCATACCTTATATGGTTGAAAAGTCGTCTAACCAAAGACGAAACGCGTCCCATAGTGGTTGGTGTGTGTTGCTTTCTTTGGCCTTCCTTTCGCATTTGCAATCTCCGATAATTGAGCTCGTCTCGAAAAAGAAACAAACAAAAATTGTGAAATTTAATGATCTTAGCCCTAACAGGCAAAAAAACTTGAAGAAGGAAAAAAAAATCGTCTGGCAAGGATTCGAACCTGTGCACACGGAAGTGTAATTGCCACAGAAAAAAAGTCTGTCATTACCCAAAAATACATAAATTTGGAAAAAGTACAACTAATAGACAGAAAAAAATCTGAATGAGTAGGAATTACAAACTCAGTTCTACTGCTAACTTGGCATCATTTTAAATATGGACAATCCATTTTCAACGTTTGAAGTTAAATAAATTTATAAATAAAGAAATAATTGTTGAAACCCCGAATAACATGTTCTACATATCAAGAATGAACGGTATTGTCAGGGTAAAAAGCTTTATATTTGTCACAAATTCTTGCAAGAATTTATCGTAAAAAATATGTACTTTTATCGTTAGCAAAGTCCAACGTTTTTCAGAAAAGAAGTTTACTTAGCAAAAATTTGCTTTATGTCAAACGAATTATTTTTTTAGAAAAAGTCAAAAAATTCCAAAAATCATGTATTATGTAGCAGGAACGCATGGTATTATTGGGGCAAACTTTGTATTCATAACAAATTCCGGCATAAATTTGTCATATAAGGTCATATTTAATCGTAATTGGAGGTCCAATGATTGAGGTTGTCCGGATAAACCTCCACCGGAGCGAGACTGATGGAGAAAATAAGCAAGGGCAAGATTCATATTGCTTTAATTCAGGAGCCATGGACGACCCGGAACAAAGTTTCTGGACTGAACCATATTAAATACCAATAATTCCATGCTAACACTGGTACTCGGCATGCGTTATTTGTAATAAAAATTATAATTATATATTTTCCCCAGAGTTGTCAACTTCGGATGCAACTGTGGTGAGACAGGGAAACGGTGGAGCATACCTGGCATCACTTTATCTGCCTTTCGACTCTCCGACACCGCCACCCACGTCGGAGCTGCAATGGATGGTGAGGAAAGCAAAACAGACAGGAAATGAGGTACTAATAGGGTGCGATGCGAACTCTCACCACATTTCGTGGGGTAGTACCAACACTAATAAGCGGGGCCAAGACCTTGCAGAGTTCTTTAATACTAACGACCTAATAACATAATATTGGTAACACCGCTACCTTTGTTAATAGGATTAGGGAGGAGGTATAAGATATGACGATATGTTCGGAAAATCTAATCGATGAGGTTCATTATTGGAGGGTCTTCATGGAACACTCTCTCTCTGACAATCGCGGTTTAGCATAGTTCGGCCAGTGTCGAGTCTGATAAGCTTCCGGAATAAGTTCAAAACCAGCTGGACAAAATTCGGAAGGCTACTCAGAAGAATACTTGGGCAAGTTAATTTAGATTGTCCAAACATAAAAGACATTGACGAAAACGTCAACAGGATTACGACTGCACTGGTGGGGTAAGAACAACTATCTTCGAAGAGTTGTCCTCTTCGGGAAAGGAAATCAGCCCAAGAAAAACTCTGGATGACCGGGGAGATTCGCAATATTGGGAAAGAAGTCCGCAGACTTTAAATAGAGCACGTCGTAAGAAAGCGGAAGCTTATTGGGATGTGTATTACACACGGCTCAAGGAATACAATAAGATTACCAGAGCGGCAAAACGAGCCACCTGGAAGCTTTTCTGCGAGCAGGTCGATAGCATTAATGACGCCGCCACGATAAAAAAGTTTCTCTCAAAAACCCATGTCCAAACAGAAACTTTAGTAGACGATATGGGAGTGAGAGCAGAGATAACGGAGGACATGTTGAGGCTTTTGATGAAAACCGATTTTTCACAGGATACGACGGGACTCACGGAGACACCGGAATCTTGGAATAATGCCGTTGATCGAAGGCTTATAATTACGGATTTTATGGTAAAGGAATCCTTGAGGAGCTTCAAACCATTTAAGTCACCCGGACGCGATGGAATATTTCCGGAGTCACTACAGAAATAGGCAGACTATCTGGCGCCTCGTCTGGCCAAAATTTTCACAGCGTGCCTAGGGCTTACATATACTCCGAAAGACTGGCAAGAGGCAAGGGTGGTGTTTATACCCAAGCCCGGCAAGGCATGCTATGCGACACCAAAGACCTACAGACCCATAAGCCTCACGTCCTTTCTACTCAAAACCATGGAACGTATTGTGGACACCATTATAAAGAGTATGACATCCAGCGAACTGCTCAAATATAAACAGAATGCCTTTGTCAAGGGAAGGTCATACCATGATAAAGAGTAGGACATCCAGTGAACTGCTCAAATACAAACAGCATGCCTATGCCAAGGAAAGGTCGGTGGAGACAGCCTTGCACGAGGTTGTGCATAAATTAGAAGAATCCTTTGATGCCAAAACGTACACACTGGCGGTATGCATTGACATCGAGGGGGCTTTTAACAATGTGCGGACCGACACACTGATGCAATCCCTAGAACAATACCAAGTGGACCCGGTCCTTAGAGACTGGATAAACCACATGCTAAGGAAGAGGTCGATATATTGTGTGTCCCACGGCGTAAATATATGGGAGTCGAGTGCGAGGCACAGCTGCCATCGGTACAGTCTTGGATTGACGAAACCCTAGTATTGCCATCTGGAAGATCATGTTACACGCATGGATTAAAGCTAGAGGATAGAGTGGGCCTGGGGGTTTATATTGAGAACCCAGGGACTAAGATCTGTTTTAAACTGCCCGACCATAATACGGTCCTGCAGGCGGATCACGGAATGCGTGCAGTGGTGTGGTGCTAAAGCGAGGACATCGAGTGTGAACATCTTAAACGACAGTAAAATTATCATAAGGGCAATAACAACCAGAACGGTAAGGTTACGAACAGTCTTACAGTGTATGAAGGAAATTAAAGCCTTCTCTGAGGATGGAAAAATCCGCATCGTTTGGGTGCCGGGCCATAACGAAGTAAGGGGAAATGAAAGGGCAGACGATTTGACGGTAAAGGCCAGAGGACTGCCGTCAATAAACTTGGTTAAAGCGAAGCCTTTCGGGACGACGCAGTCCGAGTGAAAGGAGTGGGCGACGAATGCGCATTGTGGAACAGTGAAACTGTCGGTAGGACGGCGAAAATCCTATGGGGGGGAGCCAGATCGTGAGAGGACGAGGCTATTACTGAAAGGAAGCAAGAATGTTAGTATAGCTATTGGTATCATAACGGGGCACATTGGACTACGAGCTCACTTATGTAAAATCGGTGCGGCAAGTGTAGAGCATGCGATGAAGATGATGGGACGTTGGAGCATTTCCTTTGTCTAACAGATACCGGCACTTAGGTGGAGACACAATATCAGACATGAACCAACTTAGGGGAGTTGTATTGAAAACAATTAACAAACAATTACAATTCCGTAAGTAGCACGGAATTCCTAACAAATTTTCTTTTTAGAGGTTACTTTATAGTTTTTAGAGCGCACAACAAGCCGATTACTGGCTTAGGTGTATGTCCATAGTGACATGGGGCGGATTAATATTTGTACCCTCTTTTCAAACACATGAGTCCACGTTTCAATTTAGCAGCCCATATAGACCGTTATCCTTGACCGATTTTACAGTTTAACTTCGCTAGCTCTTAAATGGCTTGTTCATACGATTTAGATGAAATCCGGAGCGGAGTTCGGTTAGGACGACCTACATCTAGATACAACAACATTAAAAATATCAATCGATCTTTCGTGTTTACTTTTTGAGCACCTGCTGCTACAAGATAATCCATGTGTATTTTGCTTATATTTTGGCTATGCATTTTTTCCGGTTGAGTATAAAAATCCATTTCCGTTTGTTCTCACAAATCATGCTCAAATTATTCCACATATCTTTTTAAATAACTTAAACGAAAAATGGCACCAATTTTGTCGCAACGCCAAGTCAGCGACAGTATCGAAGTATATAAGCACATCGCAAATTTCAATTGTGACAATTGGCCGTTTCGAAAAATGTCGGTCTTTTTTTCATTTTTTTTTTATTTAATTTATGTCTATCGTAAAACTTAATTGAGTGAAAATAGTAGAGTATCAGCAATAATTGTTGTTGTTGTTGACAAAAAACAACCCTTTTCCGATGCTGATGATGCTGGAGTTGTTGGTGTTGCTGTTGTTATTGGGTCATATATAAAAAATATACCGGGGGTGTATCCATAGAGTAAGCCAATTTCAATGAAACAACATCATCAATGGCAAAAATGATGACGTTTATCCCCCGTGATGGGTGGTTGGCGGGCCAAGGGTTGTAATGTAATGAAATGGGTGTTGGTAACATTAAGGGCAACCCGCGCTCGAAAAAATGTAATTTATTTAAATGTATTTCTGTTATGTTATATGGGAATATGGATGTCAAGACCACCAACATACAGTCAAACGTACATTCATGTCAAATAATGAATACAGCCGTACTACCAAACTGAATTTCTGTAGCGATGTTCGTATTTAGCATAAATCAAAGGGTTTCCAACAAGAATCGGGGTTATTACCATTATCGTGATATTTTATGACTGTTGCGTAAATAACAACAAGCCATAACACATTGTAAATGGCTTGTCTTTGTGGAGGAGGGTTAAAATGTTTTGATTTTGCCACTCGAAGCCTAATAATAAGTAATTGTTTTAAAAGCTTGAAAAATACCAACTTCCTTTTATGGCTTAAAAATATATGGAATTTGAATTTCTCAATGCATGGGGGGTTTGAGGTAAAAGGCAATTTGCCAAACATTAGTAGAGACTAGTCATCTTTTACCCCCTCGCACAAGTGAAATTATTTCAAACCAATGCATTGGATCATAATGATAGAAGGAATTGATTTGGAAAAACTCTCCTTAAAAACATGATTAGCTTCGGTTAAGTTCAGAGATGGCCTGTCAGAAACAGTGACGTATATGACATACGTTTCCGACGTATATTACATACGTCGAAAACGTCGTAAACCTAGCCAAAAAACTAGGTTTCTGACAGAAAAAAAAATTCGAACGAAAATATGTCGAATTTTTGATCTGATTAACTAAAAATTTTGGCATAAGTATTAACACTCCATGTACCATTTCACTTGACACTTCCTCAGATGTCATGCATTTTTAACATATGTCGTTTACAACAGCTTTCAAAAAGCAAATTAAAACGGGAGAAGCAAATAATTTTGCAAAAGGATACAAAATAATTGCAATTTCTGAATATAATTGATGAAAACTAATAATTTATTGATTTTTTGCTTCACAAAAAAATCCTTAAACGTTACTTTATAAATTGACTTGAAATTTGCGTATATTTCCAATTTATTGTGTGAAAAATGCAAAAATAAAAAAAAAAACTTAATATTTCTTTTATTGCGAAATTTTTTTACATATAAACTCTTCTATATACAACAAATAAGTGACAATAATATTTGTTAAAAATCAAACTTTTACACTGAGTTATTAAGGTTTATGACGTTTACGACTTTTTCTACGTTTTATACAAGTATACGACGTTTTCGACTTTTACAACTTTTTGACAGTCGGAAACCTAAAAAATCGGGTTACGGACCATCTCTGGTTAAGTTTAAGTGGCAGTCTGCCATCAGACTCACATAGAGGTTTTCGTTCATTGTGATACCACAGGAGCAGAAGAAGGAAGATGCCTTCTTGTTCCCTATATTGAACCATCCATATCGCTTCAAAAAGCCTAACAACTACGAACGTTCACATCCGCTAAATCAGACAGGTTCTCAAAGAAATGAGAACATAAAGTGGAACTTCTTCTGACTGTCTGTTGCGGGACACACACACAGAAGGTGTTCTATAAACTCTTATTCTTCTATGTCCTCATAGCTTCTGCAAAAGCCGTTTCTGGCAACCTTCTGCCTGTCAGCATGTTTTCCGATTAGACAGTGACCTGTCATGACGGACACAATGACTGAGAAATCTGTTCCAGCCAGTGACAGCAAAGCGGTAAACTTCTTCAAGTCTAAATTAGGCCATATAGTTCTGGAATGCTCACAGCCCCTCTTTGTGACCATTTATCATTCGTTGCCCTTCGGGCCTGATCCTGAAGCCTTAGCTTATATGTCGCTAGAGGCATACCAAAGATTGCAGTTTGGCTGGTGTGTAGTCTCTGGGATATCCTGGCATATCTCTGTGGCCCTGCACCCAGAATAGGTGCATTTTTAAGTGTTCAGCTAGAGATCTGCGACAGTCGTGGACGGTTTTTGTGTTCAGAAATACGTTCTTATTTAATGGCTGTCTGATAAAATAAATGCGCGAATCGTCGTTATGACATCAATCTTAGCCATTCTACCACTTCCTTTATTGCAAGGATCTCTGCTTGATACACACTGCAGTGGTCAAGTTAGATTTTTGATATGACCAGTTTTAGAGTACACCCAAAGGCCCACCTGGTCGTCTAGTTTGGAACCATCCGTGTAGAAGTCTATGCAACTTTTATTACCAGGGATATCGTAGTTGCAATCGGTTCTATCAGGAATAGTGATACAGTACTTTTCATCAAAAAGCGGCTCAGGTAGGGTGTAATCCACACTGCCTGGAACATCGGATTTTGTATCAAGGATAACACAATGTCCGTATCCGCCACATGATCAAAGAGAAAGCTCCCTTAACCTCACAGTAGTGGTCACAGCAATTTGTCTAGCCACAATGTCCAGAGGCATTAGATGTACCATTAAATTCAGTGCATCAGATGGTGTCGTCCTCAGTGTGGTTTTAATGCACGAATAAACCATCCTTTGGATCCGGTTGACTATTGAACAGTAGGTGGACATTTGAACTGCCTTCCAACTGACCACAACACCATATAGCATTATAGATCTGACAACTGAAGTATATGCATGATACGCGGTTTACACCCCCAACTTTTGCCAATGGCTCTCTCGCAGGAGTATAGGACAAGAGTTCCCTTTCTTGCCGATTCCAAAATTTTGGATTTGAAGTTAAATTTTCTGTTCAGCAAAACACCCAGATAATTTTGCGCTTTCAATAAGTGAAACACTTTCTCCTGCCAAGGAGACAGGTGTAACTGTAGGTAACTAGTATCTTCTGCTGAAAAGAACTTATTCTATCTTGCACGGATTTACGCCTGGACCACTTTCGGTAGCCCACATTGCTTGGCACGTGGAGCTTCCTGAAGTATATCTCCAAGAGAATAGGAAAAATTTCCTCTAACCGCAATTGCCACGTCATCACCATGTCATTCTTTCAAAGACAATAATAAATTGTTAATGGCTATGTTCCCGAGCCGAGGTGTTCCTTTGCTGACCCGTCATCCACAGATCCTGAGCCTGCCGTAATGCATATTTTAGTAAGTAAGTTATTAATAAACTTTCTTACGTTAGTGTTGATGCCCAGACACTCCAAGTCTTTCATAATTGACGTCGGATTTACATTATTGAAAGCACCTTCAATGTCAAGAAACGCTACCATTGCATATTCCTTGACAACGAGAGAACCGTCTATGTAGCCGACTAGGTCGTGAAGGGCTATTTTTAGTGGACTTACCTTTAGTATATGCATGCAATTGCCGCAACAGACGATCTCCAGGGATCTTTGCCCTCAGATATGTTTCTATCAACCTCTCAGGAATCTTCAGAATGAAGGATCACTGACTAATAGGGTGAAAATCTTTCGTTCTGGTATGGTATGGTTTTCATGCTTTTGGAATGAAAATGAACACTGTGTCCCTCCATCCCACAGGTATGTATGACATTCTGATAAAAGCAGAGTTTATCCCCCTAAGCCAAGGAACCAAAGGATTTTCGGCTCATACACAATTTCCCCAATTACCTCCGACGAATGCATGTAAACCAAAAAGGCATTTAAGATCGCAAATTAACCCTATGTACGTTAGAATTGGAAGAAACTGCCCGCACTGTAAGTGTAACGATAATTTGCTTTATTTGGGCCTATCCATCATAAAACTCTACTTTTTGCACTAGACGGAAGGCAGATTGAATTTTCGTAGGACAGAAAATCATGTGTCATCCATTACACTTGTAATACAACTTTTGGAGATTTAACCCTGTATATTGCAATTATACAGGATTGAAATGCATTTTTATAGTATGTCTTCTATAATTTTCCTAAGGCTTTATACATAGCAAAAAATGGTTGAACTTTGCAAAACAACCATACGACATTATATATGGAATGTAATGTAAATATCTTAATACTAATGCAAGGAAGCATCGTCTTATACAATAAGCTGTGACCACACCCGTATAATTCAGACCTGGTAGAACCATGATTACAGAGACTGTATTCCATATTGTTTTGCAGAAGGTGGTCCACTTGTGGTATGGTAACTAACTGCACATCCATTAATGAGCTGCAATTTCGGCTACCACTCGAACTTACTCAAATACACCGAACTTATGGTGATTTCGATTGTGTAAAAAGGTGTAGCATTTTTTCGAATGTCGTATTGAAATCAGAATTTAGTGTTCGTTTGATCAGAGAAATGTAACACCACTACCGTGTGCAGTGTTTGTTGGTATAGTATTGCCTAGAGCTTCAATCATTTCATAGGCATCTACACCTAAATGGAGGCGTACACTCAATATAACTTATATTTGTGATCGCCTTTATTTAGATAAACTTCACACATAAAACAGCTGACCTTTAAAGCAAATTCTGTTTGAGTATTTGGAAATGTTTAATTTTTCCGCGTCCTCTGTTTGACATGTAAGCAAGTAAAATTGCATTAATTTCGGGCGGGCTGATACCCACCACGTCGGGTATATATGTAAACCACCTTTCGTCATAATCCGGTGAAAAATGCATAATTTAATCATCACCCATGCAGCAATATCGAAATATGGTCCGATTTGAACCTAATTCGGATATTGAGTGGTCTAATAAATACAAGTCACTGTTCAATTTTGTAGGAGGAAATATAGGTTTTTTGGCAGCTATATCCAAATATAGACCGATCTGAACCATATAAGACACGGATGTTGAAAAGCCTAACATAAGTCACTGTTCCAATTTCAGCGAAATCGGGAAATAAATGCTCCATATATGGGCTCAAAACCTTAAATCGGCGGATCGGTCTATATAGCAGCTATATCTACGTCTGGAACGTGAACCAAATTAAATAAAGATTTCGAAGGGCCTAGAACGACTCTCCGTCCCACATTTAGGTGAAAGCGCATAATGAATGACCCTTTTATGGGTCAAGTCCTTGAATCGAGAGATCGGTCTATAAGGCAGCTATATCCAAATCTGGACCGATCTGGGCCAAATTGCAGAAGAATGTCGAAGGGCCTAACACAACTAAAATCGGTTAATCAATGTGGCTTTTATGGACCTAAGACCATAAATCGGCAGAACGATCTGTAGGGGGGCAATATCAGATATAGTCCGATATAGCCTATGGACAAAAAAAAGAATTTGTGCATAATTTCAACTCAAAATATCTATTTTTTAAGACTGTAGCGCGACTTCAACTGACAGACGGACAGATTGACACACGGGCGGGGATGGTTAGATCGTCTTAGATTTTGACGGCGATCAAAAATATATATATATATATACTTCATAGAGTCGGAAATGGATATTTCGATGTGTTGTAAGCGGAGTGACAATCCTTCGCTGGTAGGTATAAAAAAGAAACACCGCTATACACAAAACTTAATACAGCTTTAAAGTAAGTTTATTTGGCGGTTCTACAAAGGTGATAAAAAGTTAATTGAAATTTGAAATATATTCAATCGAAATTTTTTCTATGTTCTTTTACTTTGTCAAGTTCCACAAATGAACATGTTCGATTGAAAATGTTAAAAAATCCAATACATTGAAAGGATTAGGCGATATTTGCCAAATATTGTACCGTATAAATGTAACATTAGTGAAACATTTTTTTCTAGAATCGAAATCACCTTTACATAATCACCACCAGTTACAGATTTCTCCTACTTTCGTGATATAAAAATATGTCCCGATTAAGGGTCTTGATTCCATAGATACTTCGTAATCCTTATCGAATATAGTCTATATCGAACGATTTTAAGTTATAGCTGCCATATAGACCGATCTGCCGATTCAGTATCTTAAGCCCATAAAAGCCTCTTTTATTACCCAATATTGGCAAAATTTAGAGTAGTGAGTAGTTTTTGTTCCCTCGAAATAGTTACCCGATTCTTAGGTTCACAAAAGTTAATGACACAACTTCCGAATGATGCACAGATTATTTATATACCCTGGAAGGGCTGTAGTAGCCAGAGCTTGGATTTATAATTATTTAATTTGTAATTTACTAATAAATATAATGGTTAACAAATAATTAAAAAAAAAAACATCGCTACAACAGAACAGGAAGCTAGTGTGAAAAAGAGACGAAATTGATTAGTGTTGTATTCATTTCGTAAAGGCATTTCGCAATGACTTCGATATAAGTAATACATGGTTTAAAAAGCTCACGCACGTTTAGTGTTTTGTTTCACTGCCGAACATCTTCAGTTTGGTCTATAATTTAACCATGAATCGTCTTACAAACGAAAACGCTTACAAATTATTGAATTTTATTATCAACCTGCGTGCTCTGTTCATCGCACGCTTCTTCCATTCTATCGACAAAGCTCTTTTTTGGCTTAATATGTATGTAAATAGTCAGAAGTGAAGATCAGCCAGAAGCATTGCAAGAGCTACCAATGCATTCAGAAAAAGTTACAGTGTGGTGCGGTTTATGGGTTGGTGGCATCATTGGACCGTGCTTTTTCAAAAATGATGCAATTCGTAACGTAACTGTGAATGGCGAGTGGTACCGTGAGATGATATCCAACTTTTTTTGCCCAAAATATAAGAGCTTGACTTGCATCACATGTCGTTTCTACAAGACAGTGCCACATTCTGCTGCCTTGATCGTGCGATTTAAAGTCTTTCAACTATTTTTGTGGGGTTATGTTAAAACTCATGTCTATGCAGACAAGCCTGCTCCAATTGTCGCATTGAAGAGGACATTTATTTGTGAGAAAACCGGCCAAAATGTTGGAAAGAGTATGCCAAAATATGAGTAAGCGGATGGACCATTTGAGGCGCAGTTACGGTAAACATTTGCATGAAATAATCTTCAAACTTTAAATTATATGAACCGTTCTATCGATTCAAATAAAATCACCCTTAAGATGTCCCAATCGTGTGGACCTCTTGTGGCTTTCGCTCTGTTGAAGAGTTTTCTGCAGTCTTTCCTTAGACCAACCAGATCTGGAGTCCAACATGGTGGTCGCTGTTTGCCCCTTGGCTTGACACATGCTGACACAAGCGAGTCATTCAGGGCCTTCGTGATCCGCTTGACCATTATGTCTATATCCTTCGCAGTTGACACTTTCTTTTCTGATCTAGAAGGGATAGACGTGCAGAATTTGTGGCGAAATTTATCCCAATACGACTTTCTTCTGTTTAGCCTGTTCCTGATAATAAAAGTCGATTTACCCCTTTATTACATATAGTTATTTTGCAACTAATAATATATTGGATAAGCAGCTCACCCCTTTCGTTGAGATCCATACTTCCCCATATCTGGTGATGAGCATTAGCATCACTTCCTACAATGAAGCTCTTCTTGCCTGGAGAAGCGGCTTCAATCAGCAACTTTGGTCTTGAAGCCGGCATCTCTGAATCGTGTGTCATATATAGGGAAGCCAGCCAGTAAGACTTATTTATTTCAAGGCTGAAACTTCAGTGCTTAGCGACGAAAGAAGAAAAACATAAGAACTACTCTTTGCAAGAATACAGGCTCTGTGTTTCCCATTCCCCGTACCCTTGAGGTGTTTAAATCCTAAATTTCTTAGTCCACGAAACAGAACCACATCAAATCCCTCTGTTATCAGGAGGACCTTTAGTGCCGCCAAAGCGGCCTTACAATGGTGGAGATTTATCTGCAGAAACCGGACCATTCAGAACTTCCACCACTGTTGCATTAGCCTCGTCTTCTGATTCCGCCAGGAGTTCATCCTCACAAAATTCGTTAGATCTTGTCATGCTGAGCTTCCGTACGCATTCAGAGGCAGGTGAGAAAGCAATGAAACCACTCTTCCTCAGGGTACTGAACACTTTCGGAGTGGACGACTCCTCCTTAGATACCCCAGTAACTGCTGCTGCCGAAGTACTTTTTGAGTTCCGTTCTTCCCCACATAGTTAATTGAATCAAAATAAATACCAATCTTAGTATTTTGCGTACCATACCATGAAATATGAACTCACATATGTTATTTTCCCTCTTCAGCGCTTTTTTCCAAGCCTACATAATCTCTATATCGATAAAAAAAAAACTATTAAAATAAGATAATATTAATAATATTTGTATATTGTTATATTGTGGAATTCATGCATTCTATTCATTCACATCCTAATTTTTCCACTTTTCGGCGTAAACTTCTTCACAATATATTTTTTTTTACTTTGGAAGTATAATTAAATAAATTATTTTTAATGGAAAGATAAAAAATTAATTTTTTATATTTTTTGTCCAACTTTTTTCGCATTACATATGTGAGGAAAGGGAACAAAATATAATCATGATCAATGCACTATTTATACTATTAAATAACAATTTGATTCGTACAAACAAAAATTTAATTTCTATTTCAACAATTATTAAAGCAACTACCACAAATTTAGGTCTATATTTTTTCTGTGAAGGTGTTGGTTAAAAAAAAATTTAACCAAATCTCCCGATTTGTCGTCAGCGTAAAGAAAATAGTGCTCGGTGTGACTTGGCCAACAAAATTACCCAAGACAGCATAAAATGGATGAAATTAGTTATTTATTTTAGAACAATTGCTTTGTATTTGAGCTCCTTTCCCACATAGTAAAAGCCTGCATTTAATCCATTAGTGGATTATGTGACCACTGCACAATGGTACTTAAAGAGTGTTGGAGCATAGTTCTCAGTGATATCTTATCTACATTCAAACAATGCCAAACTCCAGCACAAAAAGTAACAGAAAACTTTTATTCTCATTCTGAACAAGGGGGAAATGGCGGCGAAACTTTTTTGATGCATGCTCCAACTTTTTCTATTCATAATGAACAACAACACAGTTCATTATATAATACATTCTGTTAGTTATAATAACCAATTTATTCATCTATCTATCCAGTCAGCCAGCCAGCTAGCCAGCCTGCTTCTCACTCACACACAATTACCCCCACACATGAGGACCATGCCCATTATTAGGCTCTGGAAGTTAACTTCCTTTCGTTGGCCAACACGTTCCTTGATGCGGCAGAAAATCAGGAGAGAAAAAAGTTTTGAAAAAGTTTAACATTTCCTCCAATTTTTCGTTGCCGTTGACTTTGGTGGGGTGCGCTGTTCGTTAAACACTTTGAAATGAAGTTGGCCTCTCTTTGGAATTATGGTTTGCCTTGGTGGAGTGCGGATGGGTTGGGAGGCGGTGACCGGTCGGTCTATCGGTCGGTGATTGTATTTGCTTTTATGAACTAATAAAAAGTGACTGCGTTTATTTTTATTGGCGTATAAATGGTTTTTCAAAGTGGCGCTAAGTGTCTGGGTCAAGTGATTAATCAAACCATGGCATGGAGAACGACGAAAAACAAATTCAGGAATATTGCCAAACATTGGGACATTGCTGTTCATCATTTTGACCCTAGCACCCACAACATGAATGTTGTTATTTGCGATTATTATTATGGAATATAAAAGACCATAAAGCAAACTTTTATTTGGCGTAAACATATTGTGGCTCCAAGGTTCTGTTTTCTTCATAAAAGTTCAAGAAACATTCAAATAAATGAGATGTTCACAAAGTTTGATGCTATTAATCAAATATTAACGATTGATTCGTTTTGTGGTCTTTGAACTTAACTTAACTGAACTTCTTAAATTTAGATTTTCCTTATTTAACACAAACAAGTAAAAGCGTGTCTTAAATACCGCCCACCATGAATTGCATCTGTCGAATTGCTATGCTTTTGGGGCTATATCAAGTTATGATGCGATTCGGACCATAACTGAACTGAATGTTGGAAACCATAGTAAAATTGTGTACAATTTATGCCAATTCGGATAGGTTGGGTTAGGTTCAAAAGAGAGAGAGAGAGAGAAAAAATCCACCCCATGCCGCTAAGCCAGTAATCTGCTTGATGTGCGCTCTAAATACTAAAAAAGTAACCACGAAAAAGAAAATCTAAGTTAGAAATTACGTGCTACTTAAAAAATTCTTAATTGTTTTACATGCCACACCCCTAAGTTGGTTCATGACTGGTATTGTGGCCACACTTAAGTGCCGGTATCTGTAAGACGCGAAAGCCGAGCAATGACAGGAAGTACTCCAACGTCTCATCATCTTTCCCCCATGCTCTACCCATATAATCACTTGCCGCATTGATTTTACATAAGTGGGCTCGTATTCCTGTTGTTCTCGTTATGATACCGAGAGCTATACTGACCCTCTTCTTACTTCCTTTCAGTAATAGCCTCGTCTTCTCACGATTTGGATCTACCATAGGATTTTCGCCGTCCTACAGACCGTTTCGCTGTTCCACAATGTTGCATGCGCATTCGTCGCCCTTCCTTAACTCGGACTGCGCCGTACCGAAAGGCTTCGGGTTAACCAAGCTTATTGACAGCAGTCCTCGGGCCTTCACTTCCAAATCTTTTGCTTTCTCATTCCCAATTACTCCGCTATGGCCCGGCAACCAAAAAATGCGGATCATGCCATCCTCAGAGAAGGCCTTAATCACCTTATAACATTCCAACACTGTTCGCGATCATACCGTCCTGGTTGTTATTGCCCTTATGGCCAGTTTACTCTCCGTAAAGATGTTCATACTCGAAGTCCTCGCGTTAACACCACACCCACTCACGCTTTTCGTTATCGCCCGGATCTCCATCTGCAGGACAGTACCATGATCAGCCAGTCTAATACAATGTAGACCCCAGACCCACTCTGTCCTCCAGCTTTGATCCATACGTGTAACATGACTTAGCATATGGCAACACTAGGGTTCCGTCAGTGCAAGACAGTGCCGCTGGCAGCAGTGCCTCGCGACCTCAAGTGTCGTCTCAGGTATTTGATCAGAAACCTCTTCCAGTCCTTTTAGGTTTCCTATCGTCGTCTCGATTATACAGCGATGGTAAGACCTGCTTCAATTCGGATAAGAATTGCGCCTTATAGAGGCTCAAGAAGTAAAATTGTGAGACCGGTTTATATGGGATCTGTATCAGGCTATAGACCGGTTCGGACCATGTTTGACACGTATGTTGAAGGTCATGGGAGAAAACGTTGTACAATAATTGTGCCCACTAGAGTCTTAAGAAGTAAATTCGAGAGATCGGTTTATATAGCAGCTAAATCAGGTTATGAACCGATGTAGACCATACATGGCATAGATGTTAAAATATAAAACAAAACACCATTTGCAAAATTTCAGCCAAATCGGGTAAAAATTGCGCATTCTAGAGGCTCAGGAAGTCAAGATCCGAGATCCGTTTATATGGCAGCTATATAAGGTTATGGACCTATTTTAACCATACTTTGCACAGATGTTGGAAGTAAAAACAAAAGAGCTCATCAAAATTTCAGCCGAATCTAATAGGAATTGCAGCCTCTAGTGGCTCATGGGATCTATATCAAGTTATTGACTGATTTCAACCGTATTTGGCACAGTTACTGGAAGTTGTAACCGAACACGGCGTGCAAAATGTTAGCCAAATAACATAAACATTGAGGCTTGTAAAGGCTCAAGAAGTCATGTCGGGACACATGTTTATATGGGAGCTATATCAGGTTATAGACCAATTTGAACCGTACTAGATATGGTTGTTCAAAGTAGTAACAGAACACTACATGCTAACTTTCAGCCACATTGGAAAAAAATTGCGGCTTCCAGGGGCTCGAGAAGTAAAATCGAGAAATGGGTTTATATGAAAGCTATATCAGATTAAAAACCGATTTGAACCGTACTAGGCACAGCTATGGGAAGTTATAACAGAACACTACATGCAAAATTTCAGCCAAATCGGACAAAAATTGCGGGTTTCAGGGGTTTAAAAATTCATATCAGGAGATCGGTGCCATCCCCAACGACCTACTCAATATTAAGTATCTGTGCAACATTTCAAGCGGCTAGCTCTACACGTTCGACCGCTAACATAATTTCGACAGACGGACGGACGGCTAGATCGACTCTGAACGTCAAGACGACCAGGTCTATATATACTTTATGGTGTCTTAGACGAATGACAAGATTAGTATACCCCCATCCTATGTGGGTATAAAAATTGACAAGAATTTTATTAAATTCGCAATAAAGAACTCCGAGAAACAATTATAAATAATTACAATTTTACATCAACGTTAAACTACAAACCATTTATCGGAAAGAGAGTTTTATTGGTCCATAAGCTAGCGAATACGCTAGTTCGGCAAATAAAACATTAATTTGGATATTAAAGAAACAAAATTAACACATCTATAGGTTCAAGAATTCAAAGTGGAGAATCAGCTTTCATGGGGACTTTATTTAAGATAAACTGCTAGCTCGGGCATTATCTAGTAGAATTCGCTTGCATGTCGCTAGAGGCATTACCACAGATTCCAGTTCCCTGGATTTTGAATATATTGGGTTGCCCAAAAAGTAATAATTTTTCATATAGTCGGCGTTGACAAATTTTTTCACAGCTTGTGACTCTGTAATTGCATTTTTCCTTCCATCAGTTATCAGCTGTTACTTTTAGCTTGCTTTAGAAAAAAAGTGTAAAAAAGTATATTTGATTAAAGTTCATTCTAAGTTTAATTAAAAATGCATTTACTTTCTTTTAAAAAATCCGCAATTGCATTCTGGGCAACCCAATAGTTCCTTGTCTTGCAAGGTCGTCTGCTCCATAATTCCCTGGGATAGCTATGTGACTCGATATCGAGAACAGGTGAAGATTTTTAGCTTCAATGTGGTTTATAATTTAGCAAGTTCTCCAAACATTCAAAGTTTGCCTGGCTGTCTGAAATATATTTGCACCAACCATCATTCCCAAACCATTTCCAACTTTTGTGCAATGATTGCAAAGATTTAGTTTGATACCATGCATTGGTCGTGTAACATCCTATATATACCCAGTCAAAGTTCTTCAGAATACACCCAAAAAGCCCATTTTGTTGACCAGTCTGGAGCCATCCATATGAAGTCTTCGTATCTTCTATTACCAGAGGCATATTATATCAAATCTGCTTTATCAGGTACAGTAATACGACTACAGTAATTTTATCAAATAGCGGCTCAGGCGTGTAGCATAGCATAGGATAGGTGTACGTACCAAAATACAACGGTTGCGTTGGCTAGGTCATGTGGTCAGAGTGGACCGGGACGATCAAAAGCACGATGGAAAGATCAAGTGGTGGGAGACACCTCGAAACATAGTGTCATAGATTATAAAATAAGCGCAGAAGATCGAGACGCTTGGAAAGTTATTCTACGTTCGGCTAGTGGAACATATGTTCTGTCATAGCCAGTTAAAGTAAAATAAAGTCTTTACTTATAGGATTTCTGACTTCTAAATATAGCTTACCGTTATAGTTTTGGAGGAAATGATTTTCCGTAGCATAGACGACTTGGATGTATCTTTCACAAAATTCAAACTAGAATTCCTTCTGAGCCTTTCCACTCGCCCTTGAAACTTCTTGTGCTTCCACATTATTGAAGAGTGTTTTGCAATCCGTTCTTACTGTTCTCTACAAATTCCACTTCCTGAGCCCTGAGACTTTATGGGATAGTGCTCTCAATTGTGTACCGATTGTGATTTCCTCAAATAGATAGAAGAAGATCGCATTTTACAATTAAAGTCCGATTTAAAAATCTGATGACCTCAAACTAATGGACTCATCCGCGATGGCGGTAATATCGGTTTCCTTAACTGTTATTTTACTGCGAAACTAATGATGGCTCATGGTTCAAAGGCTAGGCGAAAAAAATGCAAGGAAGTTTCAATGGGGAAAGACAATGGAGCTAAATATTGAAGTGAAGCTCAAGGAAATTTTCTAGGTTCAACATGGAATTAAGTAAAGTGTCCTCGCACAGTTTAAGAACTGTTCCGAATAATAATAAGAAGCACATTAAAAATACTTCGAATTTGGAGCAGCTGCAAAAAGCTTTAGATATTCACTAATGTCTTTGCAATCTTCAACTTAAATGAAAAAACTCCAAGTCTTAATAGTAAATTTTATTAGCCATTAAATTTGAACAAATTTAATTTCTCCATAGCCGAGAAAAACTGTTTTATGACCTCATCTGGCGCATTTGTAACATGACATGGAGTTTTTCGTAAAACCCAGCCAAATGCCATGAAGGGAATTCATTTACTTGCTGGGCCGTTTTACATCACTTAAGTTTTATTGCTTTATTTCTCGTTATCTAATAATAAACGTCTTTGTCCATGTGACAATCGGGATTCTACTTGCCTTTCACCCAAACAAAACTCGATTAAAGTTCCACTCTATTAAATATCGATATTTGAAATGGCCCAAACAATCACTGCACATATGGTTTGCAAATTGACAATGTACATTTGGAGAACGAAGAGAAAAACGACAAACTGAAATACACGCACCAACCTTAACTCGTAAAAGTTGGCGGCAAAAAGTCAATGTGCAATGAAAACAAGAACAGGAAAGTTAAGGAGGGAGCACAGTGGAGAAAAGTATGGATTATGCAGGTATATTTTGACTGTAGAAGTTTTTAGATTATATTAAATTTCATTGTCATTGCTCTCATACGAGTATAACTGAAAAGACGTTCCCTATTTGGCATACCTAAGGTTTTTATATTTATATTCACCCCAAAATAAGCTGCAGTAACTCACATGATCTCCCTGAATGTTCTCTGCTGCCTTAGTGAAGTGTTGAACAAACGGTCAACGGTTGGCCCAAAGACTAATTTGCATTGATGCTGACCAAAGATAGAATGGGGGTTCTACTGTATCCTTCGTTTCCTCATTTTAAGAGCTTGTGGAGAAAGGGATCCTCGTCAAGCTGGTAAAGGTGAGCAAGTTCGGTACGGTCCATCGGACCAATCGTGGGAACCTAATAACCATTGGGTATTTAAAGGTGCCAATAATTCGCCATGTCATATCGAGTATCATGGCATTTAGTATTAAAGCAAGACCCTGTGGCTCCCAGTCTCCCACTGAGACATACCACTCGCTACCCCGGATTGTCCGCGACTGCAGTTGTAGCTACTCCGTATAAATCCGGAGCATTTCACTATCAGCAACATATGGATGCGCCCGGTTGCTCTTAGCTAAGCTTCTCATAACAGCGATGAACACCACACAGATCGGTGTTCATATATATCCCGACCCGGGTGCAGGAGCTGTGCCTGGTTCATCTTATTTTCATTCGCTAAATATTCCAATGACAAGGAATCCATGCCAGAACTACTCTTGAAACACGAATACAGTAAGTTATTTTTATCTATTCACTACAAACCATAGAGTGGCGATGTTGGCACTTAGGGCTAGGAGAAATAAGAAATGACTGACGTCAAATAATACCATACGCGACACTGCTGTTATGTACAAACTACAATTAAAGACAGAATTATTGTCTCCTTCCCCGTTGAAGATTTTAGAGTTGTCTTGGCATCATGGCCTGTTAACGAATTTTCACTATTTCTTTTCTATTTCAACGAAATTTGGTATTCAAAACAGCAAAAAACTGTTTTAAAGCATCAGTTTTTGTCTGTCGCAAATGGGTAGACAGTTATTACTGCAGCTTTAGCAATCATCGACTTGTTTTTTACTACATTTAATACTGCTATTTCCACAAACTAAATTTCCTGTTTTAACATAAAAATCTGTTGAAAGATTGCTCACATATTTCTGCTCAACTGACAAACAATAGTTTCTACGATAGCTATTATACTGGTCTGCCAAGAAAGCACACATTGTTTGTGGTTTTACCATTGCGGTTTTCAGATTGTAGAAAGTCAAAAACAGCAAAAAAATTTCATAAATCTTTCAAAACATTTTATGTTTTGTTTGCAAATTTGCTCAATCTAAAACTTTTCCTCAATGTATTTAAGCAGCAGACATGTTTAGTAAACAACAGACTTTACAGCAATCGGCCTGTTGTTCTGAAATTGTAAACAGTTTGCTATTATAGCAGAAGCACAGCTCTAATAGCAGCGAAATTACTTAATAGAAAATTAATTAGAAAGTTGATAGAAACATATCTAAGGACAAAGATCCCTGCAGATCGCCTGTCGCGGCAGCAGCATGCATGTAATAAAGGCAAATCTACTGAAACAGCCCTTCACGACCTAATCGGCTAAATAGAGGGTACTCTCGCTGTGAAGGAATATACCATGGTAACATTTCTTGACATTGATGGTACTTTTAATAGTGGAAAGCCAACGTCAACCCTTAAGAAGTTGGAGTTTCTTGGCATCAACTCTACTGTATGAAACTTTATTAAGAACTTACTTACTGTCTTCCTACTTTGGAATATATCCATTTACAATATATTATTGTCTCTGGAAGAAAAAGTTGGCAATTGCGGTTAGGGAAAAGTTTCCCAGCACTCTATGATATATACTTCAGGAAGATCTACGTGCAACAGCGAAGTAGGCTACCGATGCACTAAATTTAATGCTATATCTAATGCCCCAAGACATTGTGGCTAGACAAATTGCAGCAACAACTGAGGCTTAGGAAGCTTTCTCTTTGGAAGGAGCTTTCTCTTTGGTGGCGTTATCCTTGATACAATATCCAATGTTCGAGGCGTGTGGATTAAACCATGCCTGAACCGCTTTTTGATAAAAAACACTCAACCACTATTCCTGATAGAACCGATTGGAACTACTATATCCCTGGTAACCGAAGATTCATAGGCTTCTATACTGATATTTCCAAACTTGATGACCAGGTGGGCTTTGGGGTGTACTCTAAAGATTTAGAACTGGTCATATCGAAAAGGTTAACCGACCACTACAGTGTGTATTAAGCGGTGGTCCTTTCAAGTAAGGATAAGATATAATGTCATAACGACAATTGGCATAAATATCTCCTCACAGCTTAAGATTTTAATCGCACTGCACTCATTGATATAGGAAAAGTTTGCCTTAGTGGAATGTTCATGGGCAAAATTTGCATTTGCATTTGCATCTTCCCCGACAGCCAATCAGCCATTAAATCCCTGGATAACGCATATCTGAACACAAAAACTGCCCTCGACTGTCGCAGATCTCACAACGAGTGGCTGAACAGTTCAAAATTCACCTGTTCTCGGTGCCGGGCCACAGAGATATCTCAGGGAATTATAAAGCTGACGAGCTTACGAGACTAGGAACTACCTTACACATTCCAGGGACACTGGAATCTGTGGGTATGTTTCTAGCGACATGTAAGCTAGGTTTTCAGGATCAGGCCCGAAGGACAACGAATAATAGATGGTCACAAAAAGGGGGCTGTGAGCATTCCAAAACTATGTGGCCTAATCTAGACTTGAAGAGGTCTACCGCTTTGCTGTCACTGGTTAGAACAGACGTCTCAGTCAGTGTGTCCGTCATGACAGGTCACTGTCTAATCGGAAAACATGCTGACAGATTGAAGGTTGCCAGTAACGACTTTTACAGAAGCTTTGAGGATATCGAAAAAGAATAGACTATAGAACGCCTTCTGTGTGTGTCCCGCAGTCAGAGGGAGTTCTACTGTCTGATTTAGCGGATATGAACATTCGCAAGTTGTTGGGCTTTTTAAGCGATCCGAATGTTTCAACGGTAGGAACTAGAAGGCACCTTCCTTCTTCTGTTTCTGTGGTATCACAATAGACGACATCTGATGGCAGATATAAATGTATCTGACCATACAAAATTTTTTTACTTAGAACGAATGGAATTTCGACTAATGAACGAGTTTTGCGACAATGGCACATTCTTTCAATATTGAACCATAGGCTAAGAATCTTAGGTATCCAAGATCCTTCAATTAATATAAAGAAGGATAAAAAGTTCCCTGGATGCAAAGTACTTTGTTTATTTGTTTCCAAATGCTTACTGTTTATCCCAATGTCTTAGGCTAAACGCATTGTGCTAGCAAATGTTACCGGAAGTGGAAGTAAGGTCTAATGCTTTGGCCAAACAACAGCAAAGTGTCACCAGCTGTGTATCTAAAATACGGCCTTCCATCCAAATCACCAATAATCTTAATAGACTATGTGTACCCATATGATGCAACATGTAGTCGTTCTTGTTTACCAATGTGTTCAAATGGGCGGAGAGAGATACGGGAATCTAATGCACATGGATCCCCTTGTGATTGTCAATACAAAGGCTAACAGCATCTGTTAGCCTAGCCTAAAACTAAAGTTGACATGGTAAATGTATGGCTGAGGGTTAAATCGTATTTGCGGGAAGAGGTTTTATTTTATGCCTGTTTGTGGCAATTTCGACATTTTTTGAACTGTTCCAGGATTTGTGTTGTTGTCTGACAATTGGTTTATTAGGACATAGAGTGGTCAGTGCATCATACAGGATTCTCTCTCTATGGGTTTTCATTATAAAAGGACATGTTCCTCGTACACAAGTATCCGAAATAGAAGTCTAGAGAAGTCTTTGTAAAAAGCACCAACGAACGTTTCCTTTTATCTTGTTCGAGGCCAGTTGGATAATTATTGTAATGTAAACAAGTAAAAAGGCGTTAAGTTCGCCCGGGCCGAACTTTGGATACCCACCACCTCGGGTATATATGTAAACCACCTTTCATCAAAATTCGGTGAAAATTGCATACCTTATGTCCCATATCAGTTATATCAAAATTTGTTCCGATTTGGACCAAAGTACAGTAGATATATCTAAAAATAAACCGATCTGAACCATATACGACACGGATGTCGAAAAGCCTAACATAAGTCTCTGTGCCAAATTTCAGTGAAATCGGATTATAAATGCGCCTTTTATGGGGCCAATACTTTAAATCGAGATATCGGTCTACATGGCAGCTATATCCAAATCTGGACCGATCTATGCGATATTGCAGAAGTATGTCAAGGGGCTTAACATAACACACTGTCCCAAATTTCGACGACATCGGACAATAAATGAGCTTTTTATGGGCCCAAAACCTTAAATCAAGAAATCAGTCTATATGGCAGCTATATCCAAATCTGAACCGATCTGGGCCAAATTGAAGAAAGATTTCGAAGGGCCTAACACAATTCACTGTCCCAAATTTCAGCAAAATCGGATAATAAATGTGGCTTTTGTGGGCCTAAGACCCTAAATCGGAGGATCGGTCCATATGGCAGCTATATCCAAACCAAAACCGATCTACGCCAAATTAACGAAGGAAGTCGAAGGGCCTAACACAACTCACTGCCCCGAGTTTCAGCGAAATCGGATAATAAATGTGGTTTTTATGGGCCTATGACAATAATTCGGAGGATCGGTCTATATGGCAGCTATATCCAAATCTGGACCAAATTGACGGAGGATGTCGAAGGGCCCAACACAACTCACTGTCCCAAATTTCAGCAAAATCGGATAATAAATGTGGCTTTTATGGGCCAAAGACCCTAAATCGGCGGGTCGGTCTATATGGGGGCTATATCAAGATATAGTCCGATATAGCCCATCTTCGAACTTAACCTGCTTATGAACAAAAAAAGAATCTGTGCAAAATTTCAGCTCAATATCTCTATTTTTAAAGACTATCGTGATTTCAATAGACAGACGGACGGACATGGCTAGATCGTCTTAGATTTTTACGCTGATCAAGAATATATATACTTTATAGGGTCGGAAATGGATATTTCGATATGTTGCAAACGGAATGACAAACTGAATATACCCCATCCTTCGGTGGTGGGTATAAAAACGACCGAACGGCCATACATTAGATCGCACTTGATATGTTCTTTGAATGCCTTTTTATACCCTCCACCATAGGATGCGGGTATACTAATTTCGTCATTCTGTTTGTAACTACTCGAAATATTCGTCTGAGACCCCATAAAGTATATATATTCTTGATCGTCGCGATATTTTAAGCCGATCTAGCCATGTCCGTCCGTCCGTCTGTCTGTCGAAAGCACGCTAACTTCCGAAGGAGTAAAGCTATCCGCTTGAAATTTTGCACAAATACTTCTTATTAGTGTAGGTCGGTTGGTATTGTAAATGGGCCATATCGGTCTATGTTTTGATATAGCTGCCATATAAACCGATCTTGGGTCTTGAATTCTTGAGCCTCTAGAGTGCGCAATTCTTATCCGATTGGAATGAAATTTCGCATGACGTGTTTTGTTATTATATCCAACAACTGTGCCAAGTATGGTTCAAATCGGTTCATAACCTGATATAGCTGTCATATAAAGAGATTTGGGGACTTGACTTCTTGAGCTTCTAGAGAGCGCAATTCCTATCCGATTTGGCTGAAATTTTCCATGACGTATTTTATTCTTACTTTCAAGAACTGTGTCAAATAAGTTTCAAATCGGTTTATAACCTGATATAGCTGCCATATAAACCGATCTGGGATCTTGACTTCGAGAGCCTCGCAATTATTATCCGATTTGCGTGAAATTTTGTACGACGGATCCTCTCATGACCTTCAACATGCGTGTTTATTATGGTCTGAATCGGTCTATAGCCCGATACAGCTCCCATATAAATCGATCTCTCTATCTTACTTATTGAGCCCCCAAAGGGCGCAATTCTTATTCGAATTGGCTGACATTTTACACAGGTCTCCAGCATATAATTTAATTGTGACCCAAACCGGACCATATCATGATATCGCTCTAATAGCAGAGCAAATCTTTTCTTATATCATTTTTTGCCTAAGAAGAGATGCCGGGAAAATATCTCGACAAATGCGATCCATGGTGGAGGGTATATAAGATTCGGCCCGGCCGAACTTAGCACGCTTTTACTTGTTTAATAATGAGTTGTGTTCATATGAAGCTATATTAAATCATAGGTCATGCGGTTCAATAATTTTGGTGGCTATTAAAAGTCATAACAAAATAACAAAAATAAAGTATTAATTTCTATTTTAAGGTAGCCATAAAGATGGAAACTTTCTATGAAATTGAAAACGAATGCCAGATAAAAACACAACACCAACCACGGTACGAAACGTTTCGATCTCATGGTTGGAGAGGTTAGCCTCATTTATTGCACCATCTAGGGACTCAAGGGTCTAATTGGGAAACTTTATGTGGGAGTTATATAAAGTTATAGGCCGATTTGGACGGTACTTGTTATGGCTATAAGAAGTCAAAACAAAAGAACAGGGTCAAAATTTCAACCAAGTTATATAATAATTGCACCTTCTAGAGGCTTAAGAAATCAAATCAGGAGATCAATTCTAAATCGATAGGAAGTATTTGTAATAAATTTCAAGCGGCTAGTTTTACTCGTTCTAAAGTTAGTATTCTTTCGACAAACAAAGGGTCAGTTAAAAACAAGTAAAAGCGTGCTAAGTTCGGCTGGGCCGAATCTTATATACCCTCCACCATGGATCGCATTTGTCGAGTTCTTTTCCCGGCATCTCTTCTTAGGCAAAAAAGGATATAAGAAAAGAGTTGCTCTGCTATTAAAACGA
This sequence comes from Stomoxys calcitrans, assembly GCF_963082655.1. NCBI lineage: Eukaryota > Metazoa > Arthropoda > Insecta > Diptera > Muscidae > Stomoxys > Stomoxys calcitrans. The sequence goes on from NC_081553.1 coordinate 134,617,119, forward strand.
TATCAAGATATGGTCCGGTTCGGACCACAATTAAATTATATGTTGGAGACCTGTGTAAAATTTCAGCCAATTCGTATAAGAATTGCGCCCATTGGGGCTCACGAAGTAAAATAGAGAGAACGATTTATATGGGATCTGTATTATATGGCAGCTATATCAGGTTATGAACGGATTTGAACCTTATTTGACACAGTTGTTGAAAGTAAAAATAAAAGACGTCATGCAAAATTTCAGCCAAAACGGATAGGAATTGCGCCCTCTAGAAGCTCAAGAAATCAAATCCCCAGATCTGTTTATATGACAGCTATATCAGGTTATGGACCGATTTCAACCATACTTGGCACAGTTGTTGGGTATCATAACAAAACACGTCGTGCGAAATTCCATTTCAATCGGATAAGAATTGCGCCCTCTAGAGGCTCAAGAAGTCAAGACCCAAGATCGGTTTATATGGCAGCTATATCAGGTTATGAACCGATTTGAACCATACTTGGCACAGTTGTTGAATATAATAACAAAACACGTCGTGCAAAATTTCATTTCAATCGGATAAGAATTGCGCACTCTAGAGGCTCAAGAAGTCAAGACCCAAGATCGGTTTATATGGCAGCTATATCAGGTTATGGACCGATTTGAACCATACTTGACACAGTTGTTCGATATCATAACAAAACACGTCGTGCGAAATTCCATTTCAATCGAATAAGAATTGCGCCCTCTAGAGGCTCAAGAAGTCAAGACCCAAGATCGGTTTATATGGCAGCTATATCAGGTTATGGACCGATTTGAACCATACGTGGCACAGTTGTTGGATATCATAAAGAAACACGCCGTACAAAATTTCTTTCGAATCGGATAAGAATTGCGCACTCTAGAGGCTCAAGAAGTCAAGACCCAAGATCGATTTATATGGCAGCTATATCAAAACATGGACCGATATGGCCCATTTGCAATACCAACCGACCTACACTAATAAGAAGTATTTGTGCAAAATTTCAAGCGGCTAGCTTTACTCCTTCGGAAGTTAGCGTGCTTTCGACAGACAGACGGACGGACGGACGGACGGGCGGACGGACAGACGGACGGACATGGCTAGATCGACATAAAATGTCGCGACGATCAAGAATATATATACTTTATGGGGTCTCAGACGAATATTTCGAGTAGTTACAAACAGAATGACGAAATTAGTATACCCCCCATCTTATGGTGGAGGGTATAAAAAAAAACATAAAAAAATTTAGAAATATGTATAAAATCTTTATTTGAATCGATAGTACGGTCCATATAATGTAATGTTTGAAGATTATTTCATGGAAATGTAGACCATGACTACGCCTCAAAAAGTCCACCGGCTTAGGCTAATTTTGGCATACTCTTTCCAACATTTCGGCCGGTATCTCACGAATAAATGTTTCAATATTGTCTTCCAGTGCGTCATTGAAGCGGGCTTGTCTGTATATAGACCAATGGCGGCCAATTCACCGGTCCCGAACGTGAAATAAAAGGTTCAACGATAACAAAAACGTACCGAAAGGGGAGAAATAGTACGTTTAGTACCGCAATTGGTACTATTTGATACTTTCTTTTTCATACCCTCCACCATAGGATGGGGATATACTAATTTCGTCATTCTATTTACAACTAGGAAAAATATGATTGGTGCCTAAGTGATCTATTTAAAATTCAAACATTTTGGTACCATTTGTTACTTTCTGCTAGATGAAGCTTGAAGTATGAAATTTGTCACGTAGGTACAACGAGAAAAATAAGATTGATACTTTCTTTACAGATGAATCTAGCGCTCTAAAGTTTGGTATGTGGGTTCAAGAAGGAAATATATAATGAGTGACTAAATGCAATTTGACAAACATTATCATAATCTTGACCAAAATACGACCAACGTAATATATATATATAACGTATATTAGTCGTCTAGAAGGTATTTTTTTATTTTTACACTAAGGTATTCAAACGTACAAAATGGTATATTCTTTACGGAGTGAGATAAAGCTCTCAAGATTGGGAAACAAGGACACCTTAGGCGACTTAGTGATTTTTCCGATATGTTTTGATACTATTTGATATTTTCTTTGTGGATGGGGACAAATTCCTGAAATTGTATAAGCAGTTAATATAAAACGTCATAACTTTATAAACTGAGCGACCACCTGTTTTCGGAAGTACTACTAAAGAAAAGATTGAATATAAAATTTTTTAAATGTTTACGACTTTTTTTAATTTTTTAAATATGAAAATAGAAAAATATTTTTGCTCTTTTAGCAAAAACTTACGGCTGTCCCATTTTCAGCAGACTTTCTGCTAACTAGAGAACTAGTTGAAAGGAATTCGTTTTGGATGAAAGATTTGAGAAATATAGCAAGAGATTTAAGCATCAATTGACCGGAATTGTCGAATATTTTGACCAATGGCAAACTTCCAATATTGAACTGCTAACGGCTTTAAAACTGAAAAACATCCATGGTTATATAATTTTCGAAATAAAAACTCAACAGAACGGTTTTATAAACATCTTGACTATAATAAAGGGCTATCATATAAAACAGATAAGAATACTTTATATAATATCATATGGATTCTAAAGGTGCGAGGCGGAATGCTTAACTTCAATGGCTATTTATACGGAGTGGAAGATAACCAGAAATTATATAACCTCTGCAACATAGAGGCTATCGAAAATATCCATCATTTTGTAGGAGTTTGCTCAGTGCTACAAGAGTTTTGATTACTGTACTTTGGGAAAATAATACTAGATGAACATGAAATGATCAATATATTGAACGGCCGACGAGAGGATGATAGGGGAAATTTGATTATATGTATAAAATGTGTTTTAAATCACAGATATTATTTGATTCAAGAGTTTAACTAAACATGAATGAGACATATGTTGGATACAAAAACATTGTCTAATTTAAGTTATATTTATCAAATTAAATACAAATATAAATCAAGAATAATATACTTATATAGTTGAATTTTGAATAAAAACGATAATCTATCTATCTATATCCTGCCATTACAGCAGACATTTTGTGTATACACCGATCTCCCGATTTTATTTCTCAAGACTATCATACATAGAAAGCCATTTGAGAACAGAAAACAAATAAAAATAATTCTTTGAAATATGCAATGGTTACAGCTGGAATTTTGTTGAGATTATGTGCAAAATTTCAAGGCTTTAGGTGGTCCCAGCGCCTGTTGATCACCTCGGCAGTTCGAAAATTGTTCGGACGATTTAAAAAATTCTTTTTTTTATCGGATAGTGCTAAAAATCCACACAAAAAAGTCTGCTTGTGGTATACAATATCTTTACTGGTTTCGCGGATAATTCACTTTGAATTTTTATTTTTTCAAATTTTGGACTAGAAGGGCTTCATTTGGTATGCAGAAGCTATTCCAATATTTAGTAATTCAATCATGAATAATTATTATAAATCTGATACAAGCGTATCAAATAAATATCGATGTTTACGACAATGTTAAACTATTGTCTTCTCTTTTTCGATTTCAGTCTTTTATTTTCTTTTATTCTTATTCTTATTCTTTTTAAACAATGTTTTTTTTTTAATTACTCATTGTACTTTAGTTTTCTACATATATATTGCCGATGTATCTAAGAATGTTTCAGAAATGTTATTAGTTCTTACTAGCACTTACCTACATAAATTTAATATTGTTCAGATCCCAGATCAGGGCGTTATTTTTTTTATTTATGGCGCCAAAACGTAATACCTGAATTCAATAAAAATTAATTATTAAAAATTAGTTATTAAAAAAAATAAACTATTACCAAAAACAAAATGTTTGGTCTTAGAACTCTTAACCCTTTTCGGGCTTTCTCCTTCAGACCTAATACTTTCACTCAAAGTTTAAATCTTTTTTTACTGCCTTCTCATGATGATTATGACTAAGAAAATAAATTGGCCAATAATCACAGCTCTAAGGGGTTCAAGAAGCGATATCGTGGGTTTAGGACGATTCACGAACAAAATTTCAGCGTGATTGGCTAAAAACTGAGGTTTTTTGAGTTAAGATGCTATACCACATTTCAGTGATCAACAATTATGGATTAAAGACGCGCAAGAAGTCAAACACACAGAACTGCTCAATATTGCATCGACCCACCGAGTCTTTTATTCTATCCTACTAAAGTGGAAATACCGATGCTACAAAATGAGAATACACTCAGACATTTTTCTTATTTTGTCTTAATTTGGAAGTTATTTCGCTTCTCAAGAAAATTCCCGAACTCGTAATAGGTAGCTATATTTCGGACTAAAATTTTAGTAAATTAAGGATAGCGTTATCAACTAGGCGAATAATAATCTGCGCCTGTTTCCAGTAGAGCGGCAAATCTAGAACATGGGAGTAGGCTTAGAATGGACTCCAAATGATCCTACAACTCTCACCGATAAGGAGGGGGGTTTCCTGAATTGGACCCGAAAATTTGCTTAACAGACTACCCCAAAGCCTACACAGCTATATTCGGAACGGCACAAAAGGCTGCGGTCACCTGGAAGCCATTCCGTTGCGCCCTAAATAAGACTGGCGTTATATGGCCAGGCGAAGCACTGGATTTAGTCATGATGGAAGATATTTCACCTCGACCAATGGCACACGCTGGGATACTATGGATACCCTAAGATTCTGCATCCATACTTGGGGGGCTAAGGTACTGTAAACTTTATCTCTCAACCAACGACAAGAAGATTGGATGAGGCTGACAGCTATCGGGGACACGAAGTATTCGTATTAAGCTCCGGCAGACATCAACAAGTCTGAAGGAGTTGTATCCTAAATATTCTGAAAGTTGAAACTGAAGGTGTATAGAAGCGGTAGGGTTGGGGAATCGACATTTGCTACTGAACACTTTTCTGAGGAACTTTCGACCATACCTCTAAACTCTGGCGGTTTTCAGGAGACTGAAAATACCCCTGCTACGATCAGAAGAGAGAAAAAATTGTGGAGATGGGACCCGACAGGCCCTGGATGTCACACATAACTGCTCATCCGGTTGGACTGGGTCATCCGGTTGGACTGGACTTAAGGTGTGCACCAGGAGAGAAGAACGGAACTTAAAATCTACTTTGACAGTAGCAGCTAGTGAAGCATCTAAGTCTTCCACAAGTGTCCAGTGTGCTGAAGAAGAGTGGTTAGATTACTTTCTCAACTGCTCCTGGATCGGGAGGAAGCTCATCATGACAATACCAAACGAATCTAGTGAGGCGCACTCAGGAGACAAGACTAACGCAACTGTGGTGGAAGTTCCGAATCCACCATTGTTAGCCACTTCTGCGACACTCAAGGTCCCATCCCAAACGATCTAAATCAATGAGAAACTTCAAGAAGTTATACGTTCGAACGTTAGCATGCTTTTGGACAGACTGATTATCCTTTGGTGGAAGGTATAAAAATACCCTAACAGCCCTGATGTGGCCATAAGACAACGACATAAGAAGGTAAAAAAATTTAAATTTATCAATTAAAATTAACAAAACACCTTAAAACAACTCCAAAGTCTGGAAGAAAGCACAACATTTTCCATAATTTGTCTTCTCAAATCGGAGTTATATGCACAATTACTGATAAACACTTGCCAATTTTCCACGCTTTTGTTAAAAGTCCAATTTTTGAAGCATTTTATATGAGAACCAATCACACTAATTTACAAACGACCACTTGTTAGAAAGAGGCACATCTCTCTTTTCCGTAACATGCATATTTTAACAATAACGACAAACCGATGCAATCTTACAGTCAGAAAACTGCGTGTACTTTTGCATTGCCAAATGGCAACACCAGATCTACCCGGGTTAATGGAACGTTCATGAGCAAATTTGCAATTTATATGCCAATGCACATCATCAGATTTTGGGGAGTTCGGATATCAACCAAATGTAATAAAGGAAACAAACCGACCTTTATTACCAGGAACAGGCAGGATGTACTAGATATTACCTTTGTATTGCCCCAAACCAGGGGGCAAACACGGACCACCATGATGGACTTCAGAACTGATTGGTCTAAGGAAGGGCTGCAGAAAACTTTGCAAAAGGACGGAAGCCAAAAGGACATAACACGATTGGGACGTCTAAAGCTAAGCCAAGAAGATACAAAATCGAGCTGAAGAAGGATCTGAAAAAAATCTTGGGTGTAATTCTGCAGCTCCGTACGGGAAATATCTAAGGTATCTAGGCTAAGGAGGTTTCAAGGATATGATTCCTTGAAACCTTTTAAAGTCGGATATTTTCAAAAGTCAAAGAATCTATGGACAATGTATAGCGATGAAACAATGGAACTACTCGCTGATATATATTTCCCAAGAAGATCTCCAACGGACAACATGGAGCCTGAAGAGTTTTTTTACTGATTACATTCGTTTGAGGTTGCTGGGCAAATTGTGTCTGAGTCGAAAATACTTCGGACGCTAAAAAGTTTTGGCTCCTTGTAATTGCCAGCCGCTGATGATGTATCACCAAGCTGTGTCCGATAGTTTGTCATCCTTAATGCTGAATACTCAAGAGAGGTTGATAGAAATTGATCTTAGGTCAAAGTTTCCTGGAAGTCGTCTATCTCGGCAAGAGCATGCTTAAAGTTTAGGCAAGTCCACTTAAAGAGTCCTTCTCGACCTAGTCGGCTACATGGAGGGTTCATTGTCAAGGAATACACCATGGTAGCATTTGTTGATATTAAAAATGCTTTCAAACCTTTAGTCAGTTAGTCGTCAGTCATAAAGAAGCTGGAGTTCTAGGCATCAACACTGCCGTAAAAAAGTTTTTTAATAACTTACTTAGTAAAAGATGCATTGAGGCAGGCTTGGGTGTAAATCTGAAAAGATGAGTCTGCAGAGGAACACTTCAAGAGATGTACTGTCTCCTCTACTTTGGAATAAAGCTATTAACAAAATATATTATTGTCTCTGGAAGAAAAAGGCGTAAAAGTGGTCGCGTATGCTGATGACGTAGCAATTGCGATTAGATGAAACTTTCCCAGCACTCAAAGATATATAGTTCTGGAAGCTCAACGTGTAAAATCGAAGTGAGCTACCGAAAGTGTTCTAGGTATAAATCCATGCAAGACAGAAGTAGTTCTTTTTTGAATGAGATACAAGTGGCACCTGACTTTTTGGGAGTAGAGAAGGTTACATTTGCTAAACATTTTGGAAAGGGCAAGAAAGGTAACTCTTGCCCTATATACCTGCAAGAGAGTCATTAGCAAATGTAGGGAGTTTAAACCGCCTGCCATTCACAGGGTATATACAGCAATTGTTAGACCAGTTAAGCTATATGGTGTTGTAGGCTCATAGACTGTGCTTTAATAGTCCACCAACTGTTCATCACAGCCGCACTGTGCACAACAGCATCTGATGTATCGAATTTAATTATACACCCCATGTCTCTGGTCTTTATGATTAGACAAATTCCTGCGACCACTGCTGTGAGGCTAAAGGAGTTTTCCCTTTAGTAATACTGCAGCTACGGGCACTGTGATATCCTCGAAGCAATGCCTGGACAGGTGTTGAATATACACTGCCTGAGCCGATTTTTAATAAAAAGTTCTGTACGTATATTCCTGATAGAACCCATTGGAACTACAATGCAAATGCAAATTTTGCCCATGCAGATGTTGTCCTGGATCGATGTCATTTTCATACAAATTCCATTGCACTGCACTATATAGTACGAAAATAAAACACAGCTAATATTGACAATGATATGATCTGTGGTCTACTGTTAAGTCACTCTCGAACCCCGGTAGACGGGATGACAGGACCTCAGTCACTTTTGGCGAAATAACCGTGACTGATCCGAAGAGATACGCTAGGTTGTTCAACCGTCCATTTTTTGTGCATCCCGAGAGAGACAGGTCAAGGAGGAGAGCCATTCGCCGTATTCGTGGTCTCCGAGCCGAAGAACAGCAATCACAATTTACCGTGGGCAAAGTTGCGAATGTCATCCGTGGCGCCAGATCATCTAAGGCGTTGGGCCCCAACCCAATCTCTACATTGATGTTGAAGAATCTAGATTCACCTGGAATTGAGTACCTTACTACTGTCCTCAACCTGTCTTTGAACACTCTTTAGTTCCCGATGTCTGGAAAATGGGCACAGTAATCCTGCTACTGAAGTCTGGAAAGGACCCGAGTTTGGGGGAGTCGTACAGACCGATCTCCCTTCTCTCACCAATGGCAAAGACGCTTAAGGCAGCCTCGTAGGAGAATTTCCATTCGCCGAGCATTAACATGGATTTTGAAAACTGCACAGTACAACAACAGCTTTGCATGCCATCACCGCACACATTTGCCGTGGCTTCAATCACCTCAGGCCATGTGATAGGAGGTCCTCGTGGCACTGAATCTATCAATGGCATTCGACACGGTCAGCCATGCCAAATTATTTGAGGTCATCGCCAACACGTCCCTCGAACGAACTTGCCTCATATTTCGCTGCAAGAAATCTGAAGATATCTGCCACCAAATCTTCAGCCACATTGTTCACTACAAATACGCGTGAGGTGAATACTGAGCTGACTGTGATGGTCGATGGAGAAATGATTCCGACCATTAAGTGTCCCAAAATACTTGGCGTCACATTTGACAGCTCTTACACATTCTCCCCACATGCGACAACAATTTCCGATAAAGTCAAAAGTAGAAACAAGGTCCTCAATTGCTGGCAACACTTGGGGTGCAGACAAAGAAAGTTTGTTGACCACATACAAAGCAATTGGCCGGTCTGTGGTAAGTTATGCAGCACCAATGTGGTCTCGTCAACTTTGTGACACGCAGTGGAATAATATTCAGATATGTCAGAATGCCTACCTCCGAACTGCGACGAGCTGTCTCCTCAGTTCTAATGTAGACCACCTCCATCAGGAGACAAAGAACCTACCAGTGCGAAGATATAACTACATGCTGTCTAAGCAATACCTTTTGGGCTGTTATCGCAGAAACCATCCAAATCATCATCTTGCGGATAGATATCCACCGCCCAGAAGCCTTGTGGTAGATCTACATTATCTAGAGCGTGAGATTCAGCGCTACAAGAGAGAAGCTCTAGATCAAGCGGCATATCAAGCAGGTGTAGACAACATTCATGCAGACACGTTATCAGATGCGTTAAATGGCTACCGTGTGAAAGTAGTCCTTGGAGAACGACCGCCTCCCATTGCGCCTGAAAAAATGTACCTTCCCCGGCATAACCGAGTGGTTTTGGCTCAATTGCGTTCCGGCAGATGCAACCACCTCAACTGCTACAAAGCATGGATTGATGCCGACGTGCAAAATGTATGTCCCGATTGTAACCAGGGACCGCATGATACACATCACCTGTTAAACTGCCCGGCCAGACCCAGATCCCTGTGGACCCACACCATCTTAGTCGCAGAGTTCCTGGGTCTTGACATTCAACAGAATCAAGCAGACGAAAGATAGAACACAATAAACTGCTACAACAACAACAACATTTATATGATCCGTTGAGGTAATTAATTACATATATGGAATAAATAATACGTTTACATGAGAAAAATCTAATTCTATGGGGAGTTACAAAAATATATGCGTCGGGATTTCTGTGGGCCAAAATAAAAAATTGGATATAAACAAAAAAGGAAATCTGGTAACTGACACAGATAATATGCTGAGGATAAGGAAAGAACATTACACCCAACTGCTAGTGTACGACGTTGGCGGAGAAGAGGATATCGCAGAACCAATCCCTGATGATGGTATAGAATGTTTACCACCTAGTTAGAATGAGGTCCAAGTAGCAGTGACCCGACTAAAGAACAACAAGGCAGCTGGAGCCGACGGGTTACCCGCTGAACTATTTAAGACCGGAGGCGACACGCTGATAAGGCGTATGCATCAGCTTATCGTACACAAGAATGGAGACAAGACGGAATGTGCCAACTATAGAGGAATAAGTCTCCTCCCCATCGCATACAAGATACTCTCAATCGTACTGTGTGAAAGATTAAAACCTAAATTCAATGAGATAATTGGGCCCTATCAATGCGGCCTGGTAAATCTGCCATAAACCAGATATTCACACTGGGCCAAATCCTAGAAAAGACCCGAGAAGGGCAAATCAACACATACCATCTCTTTGTTGACTGCAAAGCCGCCTTCGATACTCCTTTACGTTCAAAGGTTTTTTAAGCCATGTCTGAGTTTGATATCCCTGCAAAATTAATAAGACTCTGCAGAATGACACTTGCTGATACGCGTTCCTCAGTAAGAATAGGAAAGAATCTCTCCGTACCATTTAATACCAAACGAGGTTTCAGACAAGGAGACAGCCTATCGTGTGATCTCTTTAATATCCTACTGAATTATACGAGATGCAGATGTGAATAGATATGGTACACTAATCACAACAGAACACATGCTACTCGCCTATGCCGACGACAGGCCGGTCAGTGGAAGTAGTAACTGCAGCCTTTAAAAGAATCGAAAGAGAGTCAGTTAAAATGTGTCTGGCAGTAAGTGGAGATAAGAAGAAATGGATGGTTTCAGCTCCCAAAAAGTCTTGCACAACCGAGCAGATAAAGAAAATGGAGAAAGTTGGGAACCAAAACTTTGAGACAGTCAGTTACTTTATATACCTCGGCACCGCCGTAACCGAAACGAATGACACCAGTTTTGAGATTAAGCGAAGAATAATACTGGAAAATAGATGCTACTTTGGATTAAGTAAGCAGTTTGGAAACAAGACCACCTCTCGACACCTCTACCCGTGCTGTTATATGGTTCCGAATCATGGGTACTTGTGAATGAATCATGGGTACTTGTGAATGATGAGGCAGTGCTTGGAGTAAGAGAAAGAAAGATTCTTCGTAAAATATATGGACCAGTTTGCGTTAACGGAGAATATAGGCGACTTATGAATCACAAGCTATATGCGCTGTATGACGACGATAGCATAGTTACACGCATCAAAATACAACGACTGCGTTGGCTATGTCATGTTGTCAGAATGGATGAAGAAGCTCCAGCAAAGAAGTCTTTTGAAGTCAAACACGGTGGTACACGCAAACCGGGAAGACCAAAAGCCCGATGGAAAGATTAAGTTGTGGGAGACACCTCGAAACTTAGTGTCAGAGACTTTAGAATGAGCGCAGAAGATCGAGGCGCTTGGAACGCTATTCTACGTTCATAAAATCTATTCAATGGTATCATAGTTGAAAAGACTACTTAACAACAATACAATAGAAAATATAACTGGCTAGAGATTTTAACAAAAAAAAAGTTTTACCAAGATATCAATTAGTTCTTACAATTGTACTCCATCCCATGGATTATCTTTATAATACAAAAAATTTGAATATATACAGCCAAATGTCCATGCCATATGATTATAAATTTATATAACTAACATAGAAAATATACAATCTTACATCCTGTCTGTGTAGAAGCACACTAATACGTTCAAATCTTTTGTACATGCCATGTGGAAAAGAGCATTTAATATGCCTTACTAGATTATTGAAACATTTGTGTTCAATACATAAATTCTTTTTCCATCACAAATTGGATAATGCAGCAAAAATTCTTGAATTACATAGTACAATATAAAGATTAGTTGGGAAGCCAAAATCCACAATATATTTATTGGGGTGGAGTATTCTTCGGATATGACAAACAATTTGAGTTATTTTGTGGACTACATTGAAACTACAACTATTGTAATTCGTCATTTATGATATCCATGTCGAGTTTGTTAAAACTTTGAATAGATTTTATTTAAGTTTACATTATTACACAAAAACAAACATCTATAAATAATTTTTATACCCTCCACCATAAGATGGGGGGTATACTAATTTCGTCATTCTGATTGTAACTACTCGAAATATTCGTCTGAGACACCATAAAGTATATATATTCTTGATCGTCGTGAAATTTTATGTCGATCTAGCCATGTCCGTCCGTCTGTCCGTCTGTCCGTCCGTCCGTCCGTCCGTCTGTCCGTCCGTCCGTCCGTCTGTCTGTCGAAAGCACGCTCACTTCCGAAGGAGTAAAGCTAGCCGCTTGAAATTTTGCACAAATACTTCTTATTAGTGTAGGTCGATTGGTATTGAAAATGGGCCATATCGGTCCATGTTTTGATATAGCTGCCATATAAACCGATCTTGGGTCTTGACTTCTTGAGCCTCTAGAGTGCGCAATTCTTATCCGATTGGAATGAAATTTTGCACGACGTGTTTTGTTATTATATCCAACAACTGTGCCAAGTATGGTTCAAATCGGTTCAAAACCTCATATAGCTGTCATATAAACCGATCTTGGGTCTTGATTTCTTGAGCCTCTAGAGGGCGCAATTCTTATAAAATTTGGCTGAAATTTCGCAAGATGTTTTTTATTGTTACTTTCAACAACTATGTCAAATAAAGTACAAAAAGGTTCATAACCTGATATAGCTGCCATATAAACCGATCTTGGGTCTTGACTTCTTGAGCCCGTAGAGTGCGCAATTCTTATTCGATTGGAATGAAATTTTGCACAACGTGTTTTGTTATTATATCCAACAACTGTGCCAAGTATGGTTCAAATCGGTTCAAAACCTCATATAGCTGTCATATAAACCGATCTTGGGTCTTGATTTCTTGAGCCTCTAGAGGGCGCAATTCTTATACAATTTGGCTGAAATTTCGCAAGATGTTTTTTATTGTTACTTTCAACAACTATGTCAAATAAAGTACAAAAAGGTTCATAACCTGATATAGCTGCCATATAAACCGATCTGGGATCTTGACTTCTTGAGCCTCTAGAGGTCGCAATTATTATCCGATTTGACTGAAATTTTGTACGACGGATTCTTTCATGACCATTAACATACGTGTTTATTATGGTCTGAATCGGTCCATAGCCCGATACAGCTCCCATATAAATCGATCTCTCTATTTTACTTTTTGAGCTCACAAAGGGCGCAATTCTTATTCGAATTGGCTGACATTTTACACAGGTCTCCAACATTTAATTGTGGTCCAAACCAAACCATATCTTGATATCGCTCTAATAACAGAGCAAATCTTTTCTTATATCCTGTTTTGCCTAAGAAGAGATGCCGGGAAAAGAACTCGACAAATGCGATCCATTGTGGAGGGTATATAAGATTCGGCCCGGCCGAACTTAGCACGCTTTTACTTGTTTTTTATTATTTTGTCAAATATTGACATCAGCGTTTTGTCACCCTGACAACTATTAAACTAGAAAACAAGTAAAAGCGTGCTAAGTTCGGCCGGGCCGAATCTTATATACCCTCCACAATGGATCGCATTTGTCGAGTTCTTTTCCCGGCATCTCTTCTTAGGCAAAACAGGATATAAGAAAAGATTTGCTCTGCTATTAGAGCGATATCGAGATATGGTCCGGTTTAGACCACAATTAAATTATATGTTGGAGACCTGTGTAAAATGTCAGCCAATTCGAATAAGAATTGCGCCCTTTGGGGGCTCAAGAACTAAAATAGAGAGATCGATTTATATGGGAGCTGTATCGGGCTATGGACCTATTCAGACCATAATAAACACGTATGTTGATGGTCATGAGAGAATCCGTCGTACAAAATTTCAGGCAAATCGGATAATAATTGTGACCTCTAGAGGCTTAAGAAGTCAAGATCCCAGATCGGTTTATATGACAGCTATATCAGGTTATGAACCGATTTCAACCATACTACGCACAGTTGTTGGATATCATAAAAAAACACGTCGTGCCAAAATTCATTCAAATCGGATAAGAATTGCGCCCTCTAGAGGCTCAAGAAGTCAAGACCCAAGATCGGTTTATATGACAGCTATATCAGGTTATGGACCGATTTGAACTATTCTTGGCACAGTTGTTGGATATTATGACAAAACACGTCGTGCGAAATTTCATTCCAATCGGATAAGAATTGCGCACTCTAGAGGCTCAAGAAGTCAAGACCCAAGATCAGTTTATATGGCAGCTATATCAGGTTATGAACCGATTTGAACCATACTTGGCACAGTTGTTGGATATAATAGCAAAACACGTCGTGCCAAAATTCATTCAAATCGGATAAAAATTGCGCCCTCTAGAGGCTCAAGAAGTCAAGACCCAAGATCGGTTTATATGACAGCTATATCAGGTTATGGACCGATTTGAACCATAGTTGGCACAGTTGTTAGATATCATAACAAAACACGTCTTTCCAATCGAATAAGAATTGCGCACTCTAGAGGCTAAAGAAGTCAAGACCCAAGATCGGTTTATATGGCAGCTATATCAAAACATGGACCGATATGGCCCATTTACAATACCAACCGACCTACACTAATAAGAAGTATTTATGCAAAATTTCAAGCGGCTAGCTTTACTCCTTCGGAAGTTAGCGTGCTTTCGACAGACAGACTGAGGAACGGACGGACGGACACACGGACGGACATGGCTAGAACGACATAAAATGTCGCGACGATCAAGAATATATATACTTTATGAGGTGTCAGACGAATATTTCGAGTAGTTACAAACAGAATGACATAATTAGTATACCCCCCATCTTATGGTGGAGGGTATAAAAATTTAATGTAAAATTTTATATGTCATATTGGATAACATTATGTTGGGCGAATCCAACCTCCAACTACATATTAGTTTTAGGTTAGGGTAGGTTTTAGTAGCTGTCTCCAATCAAACTCATTAAGACATTTTAGTACATTGTGGTACCACAGGAACCAGAGAATTAAGATGCATTTTAGTTTAGTCTGATGAACCAGCCAGATAGCTTCAAAAACCCTAGTTACTTTCAAATGCTCCCGTCCCTTGCATAATTCAGATAAGTCCTCGTAGAAATGCAAACCTAAAGTGGAATTTTTCTTCTTTTTGCCAATGCAGGACAAGCATACATCAGATGTTCTGCTGTTTCCTCTACCTCGACGTCCACACTGCTTTTGCAGAATTAGTTAGAATTCGGTTAACCAGCTTTTTTTCCAATCAGCCAATGACATGTCATAACGGACAAGTTGAGTGAGACTTCTGTTATAGGCAATGGCAGTAAAACCAGATGCAAGCTAACAGATTCAAGTTTCCCTGGTATTTGTAAGGTAGTTCCTAGTGTTATAAGCTTTTCTACCAACAAGAACCTAGGGTATTTCTGAAGCCCGGCGCCCGCACTGAAAAAATAGAGTTCTTTTATTTTATGGTAAAAAATTTACCCAAATATGGTATAAAATAATCCTTCACCTAATTTCAATTTTTTCTTATGTTCTGAAAATTTACGTATCTGCGGAAATCATATCCTATTACCAAAGAAATCGCATATAACAGCATTAAGTTCAGTCAATTGGAAAAAGTGTATACATTTTCTAAATTTTTTCCCCCTACTCCAGTTCGTTGACTTAAGTTTAAAAATACTACCGGCAAGAAAAATAACATCCTGAATTGTAATTTGTGGCATACTCAAGAAAATTTGTATGAAAAACATGATTTAAGAAACTTTTACTGAAACTTATCACCATCGATTTTGAGGACTTGCTCATATGAAGTTCATCACTTTGCAAGAAGCAAATAAATAATATTTGCTTTAACGATTTTAGTAAGTAATAATAAAAAGTAGTAAATAATGAAAGAGGTATACATGTTTCTTAAAATTTGTAAATGAAAAGATAGTTAATAAAGATAGTTTTCCGTTTGGTTTACGTTTTTCGGCAAGCTTGTGCATGCTGAGAAATGATTGGCTGTGTTTGAGTTCGCGGTTAAATATGCTTGCATACATGAATACTCCATATCTTGTAGGTTACTATCAGCTTATTCATGTGCCACTTTTTATACTCTCCACCATAAAATGGGGGTATATTAATTTCGTTATTCTGTTTGTAACACCTCAAAATATGCATCTGAGACCCCATAAAGTATATATATTCTTGTTCGTCATGTCATTTTAAGTCGATCTAGCCTTGTCCGTCCGTCTGTCTATCGAAAGCACGCTAACTTTCGAAGGAGTAAAGCTAGCCGCTTGAAATTTTTCACAAACACTTTTTATTAGTGTAGGTCGGTTATGATTGTAAATAGGCCAAATCTGTCCATGATTTGATATAGCTGCCATATAAACCGATCATGGATCTTGACTTCTTGAGCCAATAGAGCGCGCAATTCTCATCTGATTTGGCTGAAATTTTGCATGAGGTGTTTCGTTATGACTTTCAATAACTATGTTAAGTATAGCGCAAATCGGTAAATAACCTGATATAGCTGCCATATAAACCGATCTGGGATCTTGACTTCATGAGCCTCTAGAGGGCGCAATTCTCATCCGATTGGGAAGACATTTTGTACAACGGCTTCTCTCATGACCTTTAAGATACGTGTCTAATATGGTCTGAATCGATCAATTGCTTGATACAGCTCCCATATAAACGGATCTCCCGATTTTGCTTCTTGAGCCCCTACAAGGCGCAATTCTTATCCGAATGAACTGAAATATTACACAATTACTTCTACAATGTTCAGCATTCATTTATGGTCCGAATCGGACCATAACTTGATATAGCTCCAATAGCATAACAGTTCTTATTTAATATTCTTTGTTTGCCTAAAAAGAGATACCGCGCATAGAACTCGACAAATGCGATCCATGGTGGAGAGTAAATAAGATTCGGCCTGGCCGAACATTGGACTCTTACTTGTTTTTATTACGTAGTCAGGTGCGCATCGTTAGACCGGAAACAAATACGGCCGCATCAGAAAAAGAATTAAAATATTGACTATCCTGTAGAGATGCCGAGTAAATATTAATGGAAAAAACCAATATTTCGTTGTGGAAATCTGATTCGATAAAAGGATGAATTAAGTTAAATGTCCTGGGTCTCCTCCAGTTTATGACAATGCAGGCTGGGCGAGGCCGATACAGACTAATTGCCTTCGGAGATCAGCGCTCAATTGAAATGTGTCGTTGTGCTCTAAAAAGGGTTGGTGAAGTCTGGTCAGGTGCAGCACTAGATCTTCAACCACCGACTGGAAGATTGGGTGAGACTGATGGTGACCGAAGACATTCAGTAATCGTACTAAATTCCGACTGTCTCGCAGACCTCAACAAGTCTGAAGGGGTTGTATCCTACGGATTCAACAAATCGAAATTGAAGGTCTAAAGAAGCGGTGGGGTTGGGGAATCAGGAGACGACTCAGCAATTGTTACTGAACACTTGCCTGAGGAACTATCGACCACATCGCTAAAGTCTATCGAATTGCAGGAGACTGGAAATCCCCCTGCCACGATCGGGGCAGGAGGGGATGGCATCGAAACGGGACCCGACAAGCCCTGTGCGTGTGGGTCACAAAGTTCGTCTGGGCTCAAAGTGTGCGCAAGCGGTGAAGCACGGAACTCAGAAAGTACTTCGACAGGAGCAGTTAGAGAAGCATTAAAGGAGAAATCGTCTACACCGCAAGTGTCCAGTGTCCTGAGGAAGAGTGTTTCCACAGCTTTCTCACCTGCCTCTGGATGAGTTCGGAACCTCATCATTACAAGTTCTAACGAATCTTGTGAGGATGAACTTCTGTTGGAATCACAACACAACATTGTTTGAAGGTCTGAACCCTGACTATGGTCCGGTTTCTACAGATAAATCTTCAGAATTGTAAGGTCGCTTCGGCGGCACTAAAGGCAGTAATGGTGGTAATTGGATTTGACGTGATTCTTATCCAGAAACCATGGGTGTGTGGAGTTATGGTTCGTGGACTAAGAATTCCGGGTTTTAAACTTCTCAAGGGTACGGGGAATGGGAGACACAGAGCCTACATTCTTGCAAAGATTAGTCTAAATTTTTTTCTTCTTCCGTTGCTAAGCACTGAAGATTTAGTAGTAGCCAGCCTTAAAATAAACAAGTTTCATTACTGGCTGGCTTCCCTATATAAGGCACGCGATTCAGAGATGCCGCCTTCAAACCTTAAGTCGCTGGTTGAAGCCGCTTCTGAAGGGAATAAAAGCCTCATTGTAGGAAGTGGTGCTAATGTACATCACCACATGTGGGGAAGTTCGGATGTCAACGAAAGGTGTGTGCTGCTTATTGAATATATTATAAGTTGCAATCTGGACATTTATAATAAATAATCGTTATATTAGTTTCAGCCTTGGAGAAAATACTGAAGTAGTGGTTCCTCGGCAAAACAGCCCTTCACGACCTAGTCGGCTACATAGCAGGTTCTCTCGTTGGCAAGGAATATACAATGGTAGAATTTCTTGACATTGAAGGTGCTTTCAATAATGTAAAACCGACGTCAATCATGAAGGAGTTGGAGTTTCTAGGCATCAACTCTATCATAAGAAAGTTTTTTTTAATTTTTACTTACTAAACTGGTCATATCGAAAAGGTAACCTGACCACTGCAGTGTGTATCAAACAGAGATCCTTGCAATTAAGGAAGTCGTGGAATTGCTAAGATATAATGTCATTACGACGATAGGCATAAATATCTTCTCAGACAGCCAAGCAGCCATTAAATCCCTGGAGAACGTATTTCTGAACACAAAAACCGTCCACGACTGTGGCAGATCTCTCTACGAGATGGCTGAACAGTTCCAAACTCTCTTTTTCTGGGTGCCGGGCCACAGAGATATGCCAGGGAATTGTAAAGCGGATGAGCTTGCGAGACTAGGAACTACCCTAAACATTCCAGGGATACTGGGATCTGTGATATGCCTCTAGCGACATATAAGCTATGTTTTCAGGATCAGGCCTGGAGGAGCTAGAAGGCATCTTCCTTTTTCTGTTCCTGTGGTATCACAATGGACGAAAACGTCTAAGTGAGTCTGGTGGCAGACAGCCACTTAAACCTAACCTAACCTTCATATAAATCTGGACCGATATTGATGGAATTTGACACACATATTGGGACGCCATATAAATCAACGCAAACTAAATTTCGTTAAGATCGGACCCAAAATTCTGGCTTCTACAGCCTTAAAAGGCCATATCGGAGCGAGGATATCTATGGGAACTATATCTATATCTACATCTGATCCAATTTTTATGAGAAACATAATAAAACGTCGAATCAGAATGACTGGTGAAAATTTTTGTAAAGATCGGGCCAAAATGCTGGCTTCTTTAGCCTTAATATGCCATATCGAGTGAAAGATATATATGGGAGCTAAATCTAAATCTGATCCAATTTGGTGGAATTTTGTACACGCCTTTAAACGCCGAACGAAACATCTCAGCTAAATTTTGTAAAGATCAAAATTGTGGCTTCTACAGCTTTAAAAGGGCATATCAAATGAAAGATATATATGGCAGCTATAACTTAATCTGTACCGACTTTTCTCAAAATCAATGGCATTCGTCCTTGGACCAAAACAGAGACTATTGCAAAATTTTATGACAACAAATGCCAATTGTACCTTGATTACAAGAATACATGAGCCGACAGACAGACGGACATGGCTAAAACGAGTCAGGAAGTGATTCTAAGCCGATCGGTATACTTATCGATGGGTCGAGCTCTTCTCCTTCCTAGCGTTGCAAACAAATGCACAGAGTTATAATACCCTGTACCACAGTGGTGGTGTAGGGTATACATATATCAGAAGTCACCTCCTTTAATTTTTCCATACAGTACTATTTTTGGTAACATAACAAATATAAGGCAATAACCTCAATTATAACATTGGTTGTCGCAACGTAACTGCTTATGAAATTTCGTAGTATCTGGAACAATCATCATTCGGTTGGCAAACAAAATTGGTTGTAGCAACGAATCTGTTTTCTGTGTGTATCCAATTATGGTCCATAGGTTCGAAACTCTCCGGTTCATAAAAAATTCTCCTTCTTCTATAAATAAGGACAACATACGAAACGATCTTGGTATCTCAAAAGTTAAAAGCGTAATTAGGAAATACAGTATACATTTTTTATATGGAATTTGTTATATGATAGTCAAGAAGTAAGAAGACTTCAGAGGCCTGATACTCGACTTACCTTTCTTAGAATAATTTACTATAAACATGTATATATCACAGGCCACCGTAGCGCAGAGGTTTGCATGTCCGCCTATGACGCTGAACGCCTGGGTTCGAATCCTGGCGAGACCATCAGAAAAAATTTTTAGCGGTGGTTTTCCCCTCCTAATGCTGGCAACTATGCCATGTAAATCTTCTCTCCAAGTAGGTGTCGCAGTGTGGCACGCCGTTCGGACTCGACTATAAAAAGGAGGTCCCTTATCATTGAGCTTAAACTTGAATCGGACTACACTCATTGATATGTGAGAAGTTGGCCCCTGTTCCTTAGTGGAATGTTCATGGGCAAAATTTGCAATTTGCATATCACAATTATTATTGAAATATTGTAATGTATATATTGTTTTGAATATTGCTATATTAAGCTGTAAGTTGAATGGAACTTAGACTTTCAATTTTTCATTGACAAGTCATTACAAAAACTTGTTTTATGCTTTTTTATAAATAGATTGCAAATAAGGAAAACTAAGAACAGATTTGTTCTCAATCCAGCGAAACACATTATTATGCTTTTTTAGTAAAATATAGTAGACAGGTGCCACCGTGGTCATTTCGTCAAGTGTGCGGTTCTATGAATAGATCAACAAATACTAGGAGGAAATCGCTTAATTTCGTTTTGCATGTTAATAAATGCTTTTGCAACTTTTTAACCTCACCTTGTTATACACTCTTGAAAATGTAGTGGTTTTTGTTCTATACTTTCCAATCAAATTGCTAATGAAATTTTATACAAATTTTTGATTCGTTTTTAAACAAATGATGTAGTTATGAATAAAATCAATTATTGCAACTATTCTGTAAATGAATTGAACTGCATTGTATGCGGCTGTTGAAATGTACATACATATGTGTGTACGTGAGAATGCGGTTGTGAAAGTATTGTCCTTAAATAATTGAGATTGATTACGCTCTGATTGAGCAACAAATTTCATTTCGTTCAGTTGCTGCTGATTGTTTTCCCACAGACGAATAGGACAATTCTACAGATGAATATGTTGGTATATCTATCTTCTTCTCCTCACGCAGTGGGAGATAAACCAAACGACCTCTTCGTTGCCCATCACTCATAAATGTTACCATTCGACGGACTATATCATTGAATAAAAAGGCCTTTTTGAAAGCCTTGCTTTTATTACGATTTTCTCTGCAATTGTCCATTTTTATAGCGGTCGTTTTATCGCTGATTTCGGACCTCAAAATGAAATACATAAACCATTTATAGTAGGAAAACAATGAAAACGCACACGGAGAGAAGACCAGAGACCCCCTGACCCATACAACCAGCCATTCGACCTAAATTGCAATTTAAGCAAAATTGTATTTAAAAAAAGAAGGAAGAGAAGGGGAGATACGTTATATGGCCGTATGTTCGCAACAATGAAAAAACAATGGCAAATTTCAAACAAAATGCTGATGCAAACATTGTCGACATATTGTGCAACACTCCATTCAATTCTTGTGGGATCCTTTCACAGATTAAGCGGGGGATGTTGTGAGCAAAAAACGGAACGCTTCAGTAATCATAGGAACAAACATTAGAATAAGAATAGCCAGCAGCTGAAGCTCGAATAAAGTTATGTACAGACCGGAGTGCTCCATTGTTGTCAAAAGATAATGCCATAATTTTGTTCCTTCCATCCATTGTGGCCAATATGGGAACACTTGCAAAGCTACAGCAAGTTTCTAAATATCTTCGGTTGGCTATGGGCTTTGTTTTTATTTTATTAGTTATATATAAGACTCAGATGCTTCAAATAATGCAGTAACTAAAACTGTTAGATGAAGTTTCAAGCTTGGAAACAGTTTCCAAACTCCAACAAATTGTTTCAAATATAAAATAAACAAATAAAAAGGCATTAAGTTCGGCCAAGCCGAACTTTGGATACCCGCCACTTCGGATATATATATTAATCATCTTTTGTCATAATACGGCGAAAACTGCATATTTTATGAACCGATAGCAGCTATATTTACGTATAATCCGATCTCTATGGTATTATGAAAGGCTATGTAAGGGTCTAACACAACTCAGTGTATCAAATTCATGGGAAAAATCTCTTTTTAAGGGTAAATGATATATGTAATAAAAATATTAATATTATAATAGTAATATTATGTAAAGGGTGATTTTTTTGAGGTTAGGATTTTCATGCATTAGTATTTGACAGATCACGTGGGATTTCAGACATGGTGTCAAAGAGAAAGATGCTCAGTATGCTTTGACATTTCATCATGAATAGACTTACTAACGAGCAACGCTTGCAAATCATTGAATTTTATTACCAAAATCAGTGTTCGGTTCGAAATGTGTTCATTCACCGTAACGTTGCGTCCAACAGCATCTTTGAAAAAATACGGTCCAATGATTCCACCAGCGTACAAACCACACCAAACAGTGCATTTTTCCGGGATGCATGGGCAGTTCTTGAACGGCTTCTGGTTGCTCTTCACTCCAAATGCGGCAATTTTGCTTATTTACGTAGCCATTCAACCAGAAATGAGCCTCATCGCTGAACAAAATTTGTCTAAATTTGAACACATTTCGAACCGAACATTGATTTTGGTAATAAAATTCAATGATTTGCAAGCGTTGCTCGTTAGTAAGTCTATTCATGATGAAATGTCAAAGCATACTGAGCATCTTTCTCTTTGACACCATGTCTGAAATCCCACGTGATCTGTCAAATACTAATGCATGAAAATCCTAACCTCAAAAAAATCACCCTTCATATATTCATGTGACAGCTATACCCAAATATAAACCCGGTAAATATAATCAGGTTCAAGTACCCCAACCCCAAAAACTCCTCCAAACAGACATATTGAACGTACATATCAATATAGGACTCAAATGAAAGGTGTAGAAAGGAGTAGACTACGAATATAACATAAACAAGTAAGAAGGCGTTAAGTTCGGCCGGGCCGAACTTTGGATACCCACCACCTCGGGTATATATGCAAACCACATTTCGTCAAAATCCAGAGAAAAATGCATACCTTATGCCCCATAGCAGCTCTATAGATATCATCCGGTTTAGACCAAATGCTTATAAGTACAAGTCATTGTTCAACCGAGAGATCGGTCTATATGGCAGCTATATCCAAATCTGTACCGATCTGAGCCAAATTGAAGAAAAATATCGAAGGGCCTAACAGAAGTCATTGTCCCAAATTTCGGCGACATCGGACAATAAATGCGCTTTTTATGGACCCAAAACCTTAAATCGAGAGATCGGTCTATATGGCAGCTATGTCCAAATCTGAACCGATCAGGGCCAAATAGAAGAAAGATGTCGAAGGGCCTAAGGCAAATCACTGTCCCAAATTTCAGCAAAATCGGATAATAAATGTGGCTTTTATGGGCCTAAGACCATAAATCGGAGAATCGGTCTATATGGCAGCTATATCCGAATTTGGACCGAACTGGGCCAAATTGACGAAGGATGTCGAAGGGCTCAACGCAACTCACTGTCCCAAATTTCAGCAAAATCGGATAACAAATGTGGCTTTTATGGGCCTAATACCATAAATCGGAGGATCGGTCTATATGGCAGCTATATCCAAATCTGGACCGATCTAGGCCAAATTGACGAAGAATGTTGAAGGGCCTAACACACCTCATTGTACCAAATTTCAGCAAAATCGGATAATAAATGTGGCTTTTATAGGCCTAAGACCATAAATCGGAGGATCGGTCTATATGGCAGCTATATCCAAATCTGAACCGATCTGGGCCAAATTGAAGAAGAATATTGAAGGGCCTAACACACCTCACGGTACCAAATTTCATCCAAATCGGATATAAAATGTGGCTTTTATGGGCCTAAGACCCTAAATCTGAGGATCGGTCTATATGGCAGCTATATCCAAATTTTTACCGATCTGAACCAAATTGACGAAGGATGTCGAAGGGCCCAACGCAACTCACTGTGCCAAATTTCAGCAAAATCGGATAATAAATGTGGCTTATATGGGCCTAAGACCCTAAATCGGCGGATCGGTCTATATGGGGGCTATATCAAGATATAGTCCGATATAGCCCATCTTCGAACTTAACCTGCTTATGGACAAAAAAATGAATCTGTGCAAAATTTCAGCTCAATATCTCAATTTCTAAAGACTGTAGCGTGATTTCAACAGACAGACGGACAGACGGACGGACATGTCTAGATCGTCTTAGATTTTTACGCTGATCAAGAATATATATACTTTATAGGGTCGGAAATGGATATTTCGATGTGTTGCAAACGGAATGACAAAATGAATATACCCCCATCCTTCGGTGGTGGGTATAAAAATTAGGTCCAAGTAATTGGGGGTCTCCCCACCTCCAAAAAGCCCCTCAATTGGGAATATTAAACGATCATAGCTAGATGGGACTCAAATCAAAGGTGTTTGGAAGCAGATTACGAATATGACGTTAAACTTTGTACCCAAGAATCTAGGTGTTGCTTTACCTCTTAAATTGGCACTCAATAGGTTATTTGACCCATTAAAACAATAGAGGACATTAATAAATGTAGGCCGCCATACTTCCGAAACTATGAAGATTCGTTTAGAGTGATAGGAGGAGATGCAAATCTTAACGTCAAGGTGGCCGTCATTTTTAGCTCATCGATAAGGGGCCTAGACAAGTCTGAACGACGTGCTGCTGGGCAACACTTTTTAGTTCAAAAGTTTTATATGGTTCACAGAAAATCGTTTCATATGGCAATTTGATTGCATTAAAAAAAGACTCAATTATGACTTTTTAATAGGTAGTCAATTATAGACAACAACTAAACCACTCGAAGCGAGTAGCACTAACATTTAAATTTGTGCCATCTATTGACTTTTTCAATTGGATCAACTGAATGCAGACGCCAACACTTTATTTATTTCTGTTATCACAACCTATCGGCCCTTTAAATAGTGAAAAATAAAATATAGGAATTTAGTGGCGGTTAGAATAGGTTAGGTTAGGTTGAAAAGAGGGTGCAGATATTAATCCGCCCCATGCCACTATGGATATACACCTAAGCCAGTAATCGGCTTGTTGTGCGCTCTAAAAACTATAAAGTAACCTCTGAAAAGAAAACTTTAAGTTAGGAATTCCGTGCTTCTTACAAAATTCTTAATTGTTTTCAATACCACTCCCCTAAGTACTCCCATTGCCCGAAAGCCGGACAATGACAAAGGAAATAATCCAACGTCCCATCATCTTTCCCGCATGCCCTACACATGCTGTCACTTGCCGCACCGATTTTATATATGTAAGCCCGGAGTCCTATGTGTCCCGTTATGATACCAATAGCTATACTGATCTCCTTCTTACTTCCCTTCAGAAATAGCCTCGTCTTCTCACTATCTGGAGAAGATTTTCGCCGTCCCACTGGCCGTTTCGCAGTTCCACAATGTTGCATGCACATTCGTCACCCACTCCCTTAACTCGGACTGCGTCGACCCGAAAGGCTTCGAGTTAGCCAAGTTTATTGACGGCGGTCCTCTGGCCTTCACCGCCAGAGGGTTCAAATCCCTCCTCAGTCAACATCCGTAATAGTTCATTTATGGTGGTCACCCATAGCAGTGACAATAAAATGCCCCCCTGTGCCGAGCCTTGTGCCACTTTCTCCCTTATATTTATGCCATAAGACACACAATATATCCACCTGTTTCTTAGCATATGGTTTATCCAGTCTCTAAGGTCCGGATCCACCCGGTACTGCTCTAAGGATTGAATCAGTGTGTCGGTCCGCACATTGTTGAAAGCCCCCTCGATGTCAATGCATACCGCCAGTGTGTACGTTTTGGCATCGAAGGATTCTTCTATTTTATGCACAACCTCGTGCAGGGCATTCTCCACCGACTGCCCTTACACGCGTGTGTAATAAAGATCCCAATAAACTTCGGCTTTTTTACGACGTACTCTGTTAAAAAGTCTGCGGACCTCTTTCCCAATATTGCGAAACTCCCCGGTCCCCAGGGTTTTTCTTGAGCTGAATCCCTTTTCCAAAGAGGACAACTATCTTCGAAGGACCCTACCAGTGCAGCCGTAATCCTGTTGGTGGTTGTTTGCATTATTATTTTTCAACTTTCCCACCCTAAGGGTTGGTATTCTATTCTGCTTTCGGCATTGCCCCTGAAGTTTTCTTTCGCGAGCGAAGTTTGACAGCAGTCACGTGTTTTTATTTTCAAATGAAAACACATTTCCTTATCTGCTTTTATAGTTTTCTCTATTTTATGTAATTTTTCTCAAATAAATAAAGAAAAAGAACCACTGAAACCAATAAAGCAATAATGATGCCGGCAATAGTTTCAAGTGTTGCCACTATTATAGATTTTGCCATTTTCCTCACTAAAAGCAGAGTACTACTCTTCGCCTATTTTTAGCCAACGCTTCACAGACGTTTTTTTTTATTTGACAGCATTCCGCTTGAAAAGCTGAACAGACGGGCCTTAACAATAGGCGTTTCTGGTAGTTTAAGTAGCTATTTTTGCCATAGATAACAATTAAAAGCGTGCTAAGTTCGGCGGGCCCTATCGCATTTGTCAAGGATGTTAGAAGTCATAGAAAAATACCACCTCCAAAATTTTAGGCAAATTGAATAGAAATTGCGCCCACCAGTGGGTCATGGGGTCAGTTTGGGAGATTGGTTTATATGGCAGCTGTAATAGGCTATCAACCGATTAAGCAGTTGCAAGTCATACCAAACCGGGATATGCAAAATTTCAAGCAAATATCAACTACGGCATCTCCTTGCAGCACTTGTTGTACTTGAGATCACTTTCTTTCTTGCACAAACTGATCCAAACTCAGGCACCACAATATGTATTCATTAATTTCGTCAGATGTACTAGAGGGAAAAAAATCATTCCCAAAACTCATCGGAGGCTTGTTTCTGAATGGCATATGTTCATGTTCGTTGTACGTCTCTGGAACTCACTTCCTAACGATCTGCAATTACTCAGTAACTCGCAACATTTAAAACCACATTTTGGAAACATTTCACTGAATGAAGTTGATGAATGTTAATGCTCATTTATTTATTTATTTTATTCTTATATACTTAGCCTATTTTCTTTTTTTCGGATTAACTAAGTCTATTAAATAAATTTTTCTCTTCAATTCATGACTAAATTTTTGATTTATATTTTTCTTTTAAATTCTAATCTCCAAAACATCTAAACTGTTCTTCAAAGTTTGTGATTTATTGTACGACCATAGATTATTAGTCTTAAATCTTTACTGCCCTTTGTTGCCAGCATTAGGAGGGGATAACCACCCCTGAAAATTTTTGTTGATGGTCTCGCCAGGATTCGAACCCATGCGTTTAGCGCCATAGGCGGACATGCTAACCTCTGCGCTACGGTGGTCTCTGACCTACACTAATAAGAAGTATTTGTGCAAAATTTCAAGCACCTAGATTTACTCATTCGGAAGTTAGCGTGCTTTCGACAGACGGACGAACATGGTTAGATCGACTTGAAATATCATGACGATCAAGAACATAAATACTATATTGGGTCTTAGACGAATATCTCCATTCTTTGGTAGAGGGTATAAAAACGAAGTTTTAGTAAATGTATTTCTAAAAAAATTTTAGTGAATTTATTTTTTAAAGACAAAATTTCAGCTTATTCCTCTCTAATGACAAAACTTTATCCAGGGCTGCACCCACGTTGAACTTTTTTTTATACCCTCCACCATAGGATGGGGATATACTAATTTCGTCATTCTGTTTATAACTATTCGAAATATTCGTCTGAGACCCCATAAAATATATATATATTCATGATCGTCGTGACATTTTATGTCGATCTAGCCATGTCGGTCCGTTCGTCCGTCTGTCTTTCGAAAGCTCGCTAACTTTCGAAGGAGTAAAGCTAGCCGCTTGAAATTTCGCACAAATACTTGTTATTAGTGTAGGTCGGTTTGAATTTTAAATGGGCCATATCGGTCCATGTTTTGATATAGCTGCCCTATAAACCGATCTTGGGTCTTGACTTCTTGAGCCTCTAGAGTGCACAATTCTTATCCGACTGGAATGAAATTTAGCACGACGTGTTTTGTTATGATGTCCAACTACTGTGCTAAGTATGGTTGAACTCGGTCCATAACCTGATAAAGCCATATAAAACGATCTTGAATCTTGACTTCTTGAGCCACTAGAGGGCGAGATTTTTATCCGATTTTAATGAAATTTTGCACGAAGAATTTCGTTATGATATCCAACATCTGTGCCAAGTATGGTTCAAATCGGTTCATAACCTGATATAGCTGTCATATAACCGATCTGGAGACTTGATTTCTTGAGCTTCTAGAGGTCGCAATTATTATCCGATTTGCCTGAAATGTTGTACGACGGATCCTCTCATGACCATCAACATACGTGTCTGAATCGGTCTATAGCCTGATACAGCTCCCATATAAATCGATCTCTTTATTTTACTTCTTTTTATTTTGCTCTTGTATTGTAAATAAAAACAAAAACAAACACACTTTTTCTATGTAAAGATAAAATTTCAATGACATTTTGTCTAACGACAATATTTAAATGACTTTAAATTAAGATTTTAGTTGCAATAAAATTTTCTATAGACAAAATTTTAGTATATTTTTTTAATGCCTATAAAATTTCAATCAGTCCTGGGCCCCTTTGAAATGATTTTTTTTTATAAAGAAATTTTTGAGGTTGGTTGAAAAATTATTAAAATTTTCTGTAAGCCAAAATCATCATGGAATTTTTTCCAAAAAGTTTTTCAATAAAAACTGTTCGGTGAGACAAACATTTAACAAAAATGTCACTTAGCCATAATTCTATATGAATTTACAGTTAATTCATCTTCACCATAGGAAGGGGGTATACTAGTTTCGTCATTCTGTTTGTTACTCCTCGAAATATTCGTCTAAGACCCTATAAAGTATATATATTAGTGATCGTCATGGCGTTTTAAGTTGAACTAGCCATGTCCGTCCGTCCATCCATCCGTCCGTCTGTCTGCCGAAAGCACGCTAACTTTCGAAGTAGTTAAGCTAGCCGCTTAAAATTTTTGCACAAATACTTCTTATTGGTGAAGGTCGGTTGGGATTGTAAATGGGCCATATCGGTCCATGTTTTGATACAGCTGCCCTATAAACCGATCTTGGGTCTTGACTTCTTGAGCCTCTAGATGGCACAATTCTTATGCGATTTGGCTGAAATTTTGCATGAGGTGTTTTATTATGACTTCCAACAAGTGTGCTGAGTAGGTCCATAACCTGATATTCCTGTCATATAAACCTATCTGGGGTCTTGACTTCTTGAGCGTCTAGAGTGCGCAATTCCTATCCGATTTGGCCGAAATTTTGCACTGCGTGGTTTGTTATGACTTCCAACAAATGTGCTAAGAATAGTTCAAATCGGTCCATAACCTGATATAGCTGCCATATAAACCAATATGGGATCTTGTCTTCTTGAATATGGGATCTTGACTCTTAAAGGGAAGCAACCCTTTAGAGGCTCAAGGTATTACCTGATTTGGCTAAAATTTTGTACAACGGCTTCTCTCATGAGCTTTAACATACGTGTCGAATATGGCATTAATCGGTTTATAGCCTAATACAGCTCCCCTATAAGCTGATCTCCCTATTTAATTTCTTGCTAAATTTGGCTGAAATTTTAAATAATGACTTTTACTGTGGCCTCCAATATTCAGTTCAATTATGGTCCGAAATGAACCATTAGTTGATATTGTTCCAATAACATAGCAATTCTTTTCTTTTATCCTTTGTTTGCCTAAAAAGAGATACCGTGGCAAGAACTCGACAAATACGATCCATGGTGGAGTGTATTTAAGATTCGGCCCGGCCGAACTTAGCACGCTTTAACTTGTTTATTGCTATTTTTCATCACTTGAATGTTTTTCTATTCCGCACACCACTCGTGATCTGTAGAATGTTGGGCTTTTACGAGGATTTATTTTTCCTGTTGCCACCGATCATGTGTTTTGATTATTTTTGTTTTTTTTATACCCTCCGTTATTTTTTATACCTATCGTCATTCCGTTTGTAACACCTCGAAATATTCGTCTAAGACAGAATAAAGTATATATATTCTTGATCGTCATGATATTTGAAGTCGATCTAGCCATGTCCGTCCGTCTGTCTGTCTTTCGAAAGCACTCGAACTTTCGAAGAAGTAAAGTTAGGCGTTTAAAATTTGGCACAAATATTTGTTATTAGTGTATTGTAAATGGGTAATTGGCCAAATCCGTCCATGTTTTGATATAGCTGCATATAAACCGATCATGGTTTTTGACCTCTTGAGCCTCTAGGTGGCGTAGTTCTAATTAGATTTGGCTGAAAGAATGACTTCCAACAACTGTGACAAATATGGTCTAAATTAGTCCATAACCTTATGTAGCTGCCATATAAACCAATCTCCTGATTAAACTTTTTGAGTTTTTACAGGACTCAATTCTTATCCAATTTGGTTGAATTTTTTGCATATCTCCTTTTAGAATGACTTCCCACAACTGCGCCAAGTTTGGTCTAAATCAGTTGATAGCCAGATAGAGCTGCCATATAAACCGGTCTCCCAATTTGACTCCCTGAGCCACTGAAGGGCGTAATTTTTACTCGATTTGCCTGAAATTTTGGAGGTTATATTTTTCTATGACTTCTAACAGCCACGACAAGTAAACTAGCTCATATATATTATGAAAAAGTCATTCAAAGAACTTGACAAATGCGATCCATGGTGGATGCTATATAAGATTCGTGCCAGCCGAACTTAGCACGATTTTACTTGTTTCCTTTCATTTTATTTTGTTTATTTATTTCCTTCCAACAACATCATCATAAATTAAGCAGCAGTCATTTTCAGCAAACAACAGACTTTTCATCAGTCATACCGCTGTTCAGAAATTGCAAACTTTAAGTTATAAAAGAAGAACTACTGCTATAACAGCAGTAAAATTAACTACTAACAGCCAGTAGACAGTGTTCGTTGCTATCAGCAGGCTATTTTCTATGAGTTTTCCATAACGATGTCTTCTATTACAGGGGAAGCTTTGGATTCCATTGGTAAGCTTTTCTGTTGTCGGTATAATCGATCTTCATATGAAAAATATCTCAATTCTCTAATATAGAACGTCGTCATTTTCATAAATGTATCTTTTAGAATCTTCGTTTACTGGCTTAGTACAACCCATTATGAGACTATGGTGTTAACTGCCAGGTTAATTGCAACAGACAGAAACAAAGATAACAAGTAAAAAAGGCGTTAAGTTCGGCCGGGTCAAATTATCGATACCCACTACCTCGGGTATATATAGAAACCAGAAATATGTTTCGATTTGGACCAAATACTAATAAGTACAAGGCATTGTTCAATTGTGTATAACAAAATATGAGTTGTTTTAGAAGCTATATCTATTGCTATATATATATCTATATCTTTAAATCGATATATCGGTCTATATGGCAGCTATATCCAAATATAGACCGATTTGGGCTAAATTGAAGAAGAATATCGAAGAGCCTTACACAACTCACTATCCCAAATTTCGGCGAAATCAGACAATCGATGCGCCTTTTATGGCCCCAAAACCTTAAATCGAGAGATCGGTCTATATGGCAGCTATATTCAAACCTGCACCGATCTTGGCCAAATTGAAGAAGAATATCGAAGAGCCTAACACAACTCACTGCTCTAATCGAATCGAATACTCGATAAGTTGGCATGCTAAATTGTGTCAGTGTTTGTATTTACTGTGTTTATTAAATCACATTGTTTTTCTTCAAAGAATGAGATTAAAACTCGTCAATTCGTCGAAAGAGCTGCTAAATTTAGTTAGTTATCGCTTGCAGAAAAGTGCTACATATAACACATATTTTTCTTAAAATAAATTCTGTAAAAGTCGACCATTATGGTTCTTTATCGCATTCATGTGCATTGGTATTCGTTTTCATTATCTCGAACAAAAAACGCTAAAAAGGTCCTTCGTTTTCGTTTCTACTCACTTTTGTTGTATTTGCAATTCATTTATATTTCCCCATCTGCCCAACATGTTACAAACGCATTTGTTCCTTATGATAAGTTAATAAGTAACAAACACAAAGAAGCCAAGGCAGTTTCTCCCACCCTCGCCTGTCTGTCTTAAGTCGAGGGAGAAATGGCTCAGTAGCTAGAGCTGTGGCAAACATGGCACTGCCAAGGATAACTGGAAGATGTATTGGTTGTTGGTTACACAAATGTCTTGAGGCTTTTTAAGGTCCTCATGGTGATAACTTAGATGGGTGTTAATAAAAAACAATAAATCATTATACGAAAAAAAGTCTATTTACCCAACTCACTGGCGCACACATGTGGTGGAATTCTCATTTGTCGCCCGTGAAGCAACACCCTCTGCTATGGTACACCCCAACCTCGTTGCCACACAATATTTGTTGTAAGTACATAGCCCGTGTTGTATTTTGGTTTTTTTGTTGTCTGTATTATTAGCTTTTCTGTTTTTTTGCGACGCTCCCTTGTATTGGCGATGATAAAAATATCATAAATCATGTTATTAGATATATCATTAATTGATATCGGTAATATATATTAGTCAATGCATTCGGATTTCATTTCATTTTATCTCGCTTTTTCTGCCGTTCATTCGTTTTGGATATTCATAAATAATATGGCGACATTATCATAAATGCCTTGTGGTTTCAATTATTTTTCAAAAGGACACTTAGCCGCATAATCCTATGAAAAAAGGGACATTTAATTGAGAATGGTCAAAGGAACAATTATTGTCAAACGTTCCGCTTGAAATTTTGCACAAATACTTCTTATTAGTGTAGGTCGGTTGGTATTGTAAATGGGCCATATCGGTCCATGTTTTGATATAGCTGCCATATAAACCGATCTTGGGTCTTGACTTCTTGAGCCTCTAGAGTGCGCAATTCTTATCCGATTGGAATGAATTTTTGCACGACGTGTTTTGTTATTATAACCAACAACTGTGCAAAGTATGGTTCAAATCGGTTTATAACCTGATATAGCTGCCATATAAACCGATCTTGGGTCTTGACTTCTTGAGCCTCTAGCGTGCGCAATTCTTATCCGATCAGAATGAAATTTTGCACGACGTGTTTTGTTATGATATCCAACAACTGTGTCAAGTATGGTTCAAATCGGTCTATAACCTGATATAGCTGCCATATAAACCGATTTTGGGTCTTGACTTCTTGAGCCTCTAGAGTGCGCAATTCTTATCCGATTGAAATGAAATATTGCACGACGTGTTTTGTTATTATATCCAACAACTGTGCCAAGCATGGTTCAAATCGGCCCATAACCTGATATAGCTGCCATATAAACCGATCTGGGGTCTTGACTTCTTGAGCCTCTAGAGGGCGCAATTCTTATCCGAATGGAATGGAATTTCGCACGACGTGTTTTGTTATGATACCCAACAACTGTGCCAAGTATGGTTTAAATCGGTCCATAACCTGATATAGCTCACATATAAACCGATCTTGGGTCTTGACTTCTTGAGCCTCTAGAGGGCACAATTCTTATCCGATTTGAATGAATTTTTGCACGAAGTATTTTATTTGAAATCGGTCCATAACCTGATATAGCTGTCATATAAACAGATCTGGGGATTTGACTTCTTGAGCTTTTAGAGGGCGCAATTCCTATCCGATTTGGCTGAAATTTTGCATGACGTATTTTATTTTTACTTTCAACAACTGTGTCAAATAAGGTTCAAATCGGTTCATAACCTGATATAGCTGTCATATAAACCGATCTGGGAGCTTGACTTCTTGACCCCTAGAGGTCGCAATTATTATCCGATATGCCTGAAATTTTGTACGACGGATTCTCTCATGACCATCAACAAACGTGTTTATTATGGTCTGAATCGGTCTATAGCCCAATACAGATCCAACATAAATCGTTCTCTCTATTTTACTTCTTGAGCCCCAATGGGCGCAATTCTTATTCGAATTGGCTGAAATTTTACACAGGTCTCCAACATATAATTTGATTGTGGTCCGAACCGGACCATATCTTGATATCGTTTTAATAGCAGAGAAACTCTTTTCTTATTTCCTTTTTTGCCTAAGAAGAGATGCCGGGAAAAGAACTCGACAAATGCGATCCATGGTGGAGCGTATATAAGATTCGGCCCGGCCGAACTTAGCACGATTTTACTTGTTAATCTTAATCTCATTTTGTATTGTAGATATTAAGGGTATCAGCAATGTATTGCTCAAATTCCTCTGAACATTTATGTTGTTTCCTTTTCATATTTCAAACAGCTGTTAAAATTGTGAGAACAACCTTTTGTGGCATGCATATGAAGGATGCTTGAATGACCACTTTGGGAAATGTTACTCTTAACTTTGGAGAAACAAAAATGGGTGTAGCTTTTATCTGAAATGCTAAAATAGTTTGAATTTACCATACAAACTTAGGCATTTAATAGAGTTCATCGCGAGCAAAAAAACTTTCTTCCATACCACAAAGTTTTCCGCATTTGTAAACCCAAGTTAATGTTACTCCGGCACGCATATGTTAAGCAAAGCCTTTGTTCCACCTTATTGAAAGATAGGGTGTTCTTAAAGGTGATGAGCTCGATTTTATAGTTAAATATTCCTTAATCTTCTTTGTGGTACAGCATTCCTTAATCTCATTGTGTTTTAATTTAAAAATTTGTTTATAAGATCTAGAAAAAATATTTAGATTGGCCCATTCTAAAATTATTTTCTGACTGGATGATTAATAAAACAATCTATTACCTCTTTTAAAATCATAATGAAAATCGACTTTCAGGCACTTTGCTGCAAAATTTTGCTATTCTGCTACCTGAGATATATCATTTGAGTCGAATACTATTGTGATCGGTGTATACATATGTAAATACGTTTGGGGACTTTGTAGGTTTGTATAGCCTAAAACCCATGTGCGAAAAATAAGATATTGCACCCAGACAAACCATTGGTTGGAATTTGATTATAGGAAGAAAGTGGCCATAATTATTAGTTATTGGGACAACATAGTTAGTTAGTTGTTAGAACCACAAATTGGTTATTTTTTTAGCTCAGTAGTTAGCTAAACTAAAATCTACGATCTATATGGTAGCTATATCCAACAACTCAAAACAGCTTCTTTCGGGGAATATATGTTCGTTGGCTTGTCTGCAGCAAAATGTTCTCCTGAAAGGATATTGTTAGTCAAAGGAGTCAATCAAAAAAAAAAAAATATGACGAATGAATTAATTGTAAGAGAATAAGGTAATGTGAAAAAATTTCAACATGAACATTAAATTAAGGAACAGGGGCAAAATTTACTAATTTTGAATGGATCCTTTAGCCACCCGTTACATATTTCATTCTTATACCAACATGTCAAATTTCAGACCTCTGGCTTCATCTGTAAAGAAAGTACCAAATGGTGCCAAAATGTTTGAGTTGTGATAAATTATTTAGTCACCCATCATATATTTCTTAGTTGTACCTACATGTAAAATTTCAGAACTTAAGTTCCATTTGAACAGAAAGTACTAAATGGTACCAAAATATTCGACTTTTAAATAGATAAATTAGTCATCTATCATTTATTTCTTAGTTGTACCTACATGCAAAATCTCGGAACTCTAGCTCCATCTATATAGAAAGTACCAAATAGTACCAATTTCGGGACAAAAAATTTTAAATTGTGAAAAAATCATTTAGTCGCCCATTATATACACTGTCGGACAATAAAGTGCCTTCTTTATTAGTCCCTTGTTTATTAATCTTCAATAAGCCACGTGTATTATTTACTGTATTTTTATTGTCCTGTTATTTGTTGGAGTGACTCAATTATTTCCATAAAGATTTGAAATTGTTAAACTCGTTCGTTCAGGTTTCTGATGTAAAAGTATTGTAGTGTAAAAAAAGTCTTCATGACACAATAAAGTGCGTTTTTTTTTAAATCGTGAAATTTATCATGATTTTTTTTACAAAAATTTGTGGCAAGTTATTAAAAAAGAATAATTTGTAGCAAAGTACCAAACTTTTTCGCTCAAGATCACGAAAATGGGATGAAATAGAAGACTTTGTGTTCAAGTATAAAATATCAGAATCTGGGGTCAGAAAAATTTATTCCTTCGTATAAAATAAGGAAGTCAAAAAATAAGTTTGAAAGAATTTTGTGGCAGAAAACCTAAGACGATGAAGCTTGAGGATGACCATATTGCAATTCTGGCAAAGAGAAATTCTTTTACGACAGCCAGAGATATAAAAGAGAAGCTAGAATTAAATATAAAAAAAAACTCTGCTACGAGCAGCCAATAGAAAACAAGTAAGTGCGTGCTAAGTTCGGCTGGGCCGAATCTTATATACCCTCCACCATGGATCGCATTTATCGAGTTCTATGCGCGGTATCTCTTTTTAGGCAAACAAAGAATATTGAATAAGAACTGTTATGCTATTGTAGCTATATCAAATTATAGTCCAATTCGGACCCTAAATGAATGCTGAACATTGTAGAAGTCATTGTATAATATTTCAGTTAATTCGGATAATAATTGCGCCTTGTAGGAGCTCAAGAAGCAAAATCGGGAGACCGGTTTATATGGGAACTGTACCAAGCTATTGATCGATTCAGACCATATTAGACACATATGTTGAAGGTCATGAGAGAAGTCGTTGTACAAAATTTCTTCTCAATCGCATGAGAATTGAGCTCTCTGGCATCTATATCGGGTTATGTACCGATTTGCGCCATACTTAACACAGTTATTGAACGTCATAACAAAACTCCTCATGCAAAATTTCAGCCAAATCGGATGAGAATTTAGAAATTTATTGGCTCAAGAAATCATGACCCAAGATCGGTTTATATGACAGCTATACCAGATTATGAACCGATTTGAATTACACTAAACACAGTTGTTGGAAGTGTTACCGAAACGCTAAGTGCAAAAATCGCATAGGAATTGCGCCCTCTAGAAGCTCAATAAGTCAAGACCCAAGATCGGTTTATATGGCAGCTATATCAAAACATGGACCGATTTGAACCATACTTGGAGCAGTTGTTGGAAGTGTTACCGAAACGCTAAGTGCAAAATTTTAGTCAAATCGCATAGGAATTGCGCCCTCTAGAAGCTCAATAAGTCAAGACCCAAGATCGGTTTATATGGCACCTATATGAAAACATGGACCGATATGGCCCATTTGCAATAACAACCGACCTACACCAATAAAAAGTATTTGTGCAAAATTTCAAGCGGCTAGCTTACTCCTTCGAAAGTTAGCGTGCTTTCGACAGACAGACGTACGGGCATGGTTAGATGGACATTAAATGTCGCGACGATCAAGAATATATGTACTTTATGGGGTCTCAGACGCATATTTCGAGGTGTTACAAACAGAATGACGAAATTAGTATACCCCCATCCTGTGGTTAAGGGCATAAAAAAAAGTTCTGTGTTTATACTGAACACTTAAATTTCTTTTCCAACAATATATGAAAAATGTGGGTCTTACTCCTATGTGACTTATTTATTATAGTAAATTTTTCCAAAAAATTTAATGTAGATTTGAAAAAGATTTATTTGACAGATTTCATTTATAGAACTGTCAAATAATCCTATTTCAAATCTACACTAAGGTTAAAGTAAAAGTGTGAACATTTTTATTTTAATAGTTTATCTACATACACAGAAGAGTTACGTCGTTGACTGATTACTGACTGATCATCGCCCAGCCTAAACGGCTAAAGGTAGAATCATGAAATTTTGCACGAATGTTGGTCTTGGGTCATAGGTTGGATCATAAATGGGCCAAAACGGTCCATGTTTTGATATAGCTGCCATATAAACTTCAGCTTTTAGACGGAGCAATTCTTATTTGATTTGGCTGTAATTTTGCACTTAGTGTTTTGGTATAACTTCCAACAACTGTGGTGAGTATGGTTAAAATCGGTTCATAACCTGGTAAAGCTGTCGTATAAACCGATCTTCCGATTAGACTTCTTAAGCTGCTGGAGGGCGCAATTCTTATCCGATTTGGCTGAAATTTTGCATGAGGTGTTTTGTTTTGACAACTGTGCTAAGTATGGTGAAAATCGGCACATAACCTGATATAGCTGCCATATAAGCCGATCTGGGATCTTGATTTCTTGTGCCCCTAGAGTTCAAATCCATTCGATTTGGCAGAAATTTTGTACAACGGCTTCTCCCATGACCTTCAACATACGTGTTCAATATGGTCTGAATCAATCTATAGATTAAACCGATCTCCTGATTTTGCTTCTTAAGCCCCTACAAGGTGCACTTCTTATCCGAATTGACCGAAATATTTCACAATGACTTCTACAATGTTCACTATTCAATTCATGTATGGTCCGAATCGGACTATAATTTGATGTACCTCGAATAGCATAACAGTTCTTATTCATTATTCTTTGTTTGCCTAAAAAGAGATACCGCGCATATGATCCGACAATTATGATCCATGGTGGAGGGTATATCAGATTTGACCCGGCCGAACTTAACACGCTCTTACTTGTTTCAATTTAATATTTGCCAAGAATGGTCTACATCCGTCTGAAATTAAAAGCATAAATCCATTGCGGAAGAATCTGCGTTAAAATCGTGGCATAAATTGTATTTAGTTCGCATCTCAATTTTAAAAGTTTCTGCAAACAAAATGAAATAAAGACCACTAAAATAATTGAATAATTTCCAATGCATACCAAAATTTCAAGGCGTGCCAAGCTATATGTTCGAGCTATTCTGAGCAGTAGCTTCATACAACAACGAAATAAAAGCGCCAACTTTTTCAGTAGGCAATAACTGTGTACGTTGGGATTTAGGTGGATGGAAAATAAATTATTTGTGGCAACTACATCAATTGAATGTGGTGGTACAAATAAATACACGAAGTAAATTCAAATTTTGCCCATGAACATTCCACAAAGGAACATGGGGCAAACTTCTCACATATCAATGAGTGCAGCCCGATTCAAGTTTAAGCTCAATGAAAAGGGGCCTCCTTTTTATAGCCGAGTTCGTACGGCATGCCGCAGTGCGACACCTCTTTGAGGAGAAGTTTTACATGGCAAGTACCTCACAAATGTTGCCAGCATTAGGAGGGGAAAACCACCGCTGAACATTATTTTCTGATAGTCTCGCCAGGATTCGAACATAGCCGTTCAGCGTCATAGTCGGACATGCTAACCTCTGCGCTACGGTAGCCTCCGTAAACGGAGTGGCATCCACTTATTATTTTTTTATTGTCAACAAATCTTAATTGTTTTGGTGCGCTTTGGCTCGTGTTTTTTTCAGCATCGGGACTTTATACTTGTTTAAATCACAGTACAAAAAATTAATTTTCAATTCAATTACTTATGCAGTCTGAACGTTGTTATCTATATGTACAAAGGAGCGATCACTAAAAGGAACCAAAAATTTCCACCTCTACTCTTCATTTGTTTTCTTGTTACCGTACACGACTGTTCTCGGAGAATGCGTACCTCAGACTGAGCGTTGGAATGATTGTTGATCCGATACGGGTTTGGCTTGTAGCTGTTGCTGTGGTGTTATTAGTGCACATGGGCATGTACTTATGTGCACATATGAAGCAGGATGTCGGATTTTCGTCCGCGGTACATTATGACCCTGCGCATGATGCACATTTTCTTTTTTTTACGAACACAGGTAGTTACCGTCTTTCAAACATATGGGGGACATTTTATTCTTATTGAAATTTTATACCCAGCAAAGGTATTCCATAGGGAGAATAAAATGCGGTTTTGCTTTATTTTATAAGTTGTTGTTAAGGGCAAGTTATGTAGGATTTCATCTTATACAAGTAAAATCTCAAATCAAACGTTCTTGTATAATTATATTCTATATTTCTAATCTAATCTTGTTTTCGATTTAAATTTATTTAATAATACTTAAATTTGGAAAATTTAACTAATTTTTTTTTGTTAAATTTGAGAATATTAAGTTCGTAATGTGTAAAGGACTATAATAATGGGTAAATAAAAACGTTGTTTGCTATAGGAATATTTAACTTGTTGAGATAAAATGAGTTCCCAAACCCTAGTTTATGAACCGTTGTGTATTAGCAATAGATCATCAAAATTCTTAAAATCTTATTTAAGAAAAATTGAAAATGTGCTCTTCAGCCGCCAGCGTCGCTCCGAATTTAAAAAAAATTATTTGAGTAATGATCTGTGGACCTTTAGAGTCATATCCTCTGACATTAGTAGTGAACATGATTAAGATAACCCCAGGATAGGTAGTGACAGTCTGCCATTAGACTTACTTAGACGTTTTCATTCATTGTGATACCACAGGAACGGAAGAAGGAAGGAAGATGCCTTCAAGTTTCTACTGTTGAAGCATCCAAATCGTTTTAAAAGGCTCAACAACTTTCGAATGTACACATCCGTAGTAGATATTCAATAGTCTCTTGCTACTTGACGTCTTAGCCTATTAGCATGTCTACCGATCGGACAGTAACTTGTCATTACGGACACAATGATTGAGATGTCTGTTCTAGGCAACGTCAGCAGAGCGATAGACTTCTTCAAGTCTAGATT
Organism: Stomoxys calcitrans; assembly: GCF_963082655.1. Lineage (NCBI taxonomy): Eukaryota > Metazoa > Arthropoda > Insecta > Diptera > Muscidae > Stomoxys > Stomoxys calcitrans. The sequence continues at coordinate 134,657,678 of NC_081553.1, forward strand.
GGGCTACATAATTTTGAAGTGTTCACAATCGCACTTTGCAACCATCTATCATTCGTTGCCTTCTGGCCTAATCCTGAAGTCCTTACATGTCGTTAGAGGCATAACCACAGATTGCAGTTCCGCTGGAATGTTTTAGGTAGTTTCTAGTCTCGCAAGCTCGTTTGGTCTAAATTTATCTAGGACTAGCCGAACTGGACCCGCTCCGCTGCGCCTTCTTTAACTCTCTAATATCTTTTTAGGGTGGGGACACTTCACCCTGAGTGGGGCTAGCGAATTCGTACCATTGTAGCCTATGACCCTGAACGCGTTCGAATCCTGGCAAGAACATTTGACAAAGCTGAGTTTATCACCATTTAATGTTGACGACATTTGCAAAGTGCAATGCCATGCATTGTCATTTAAAAAATTTTCCCCAATGAGGTGTCGCACTGCGGGACGCCGTTCGGAGTCGGCTATAAAAAAGTCCCTTATCATTGAGTTTAAACTTGAATCGGAAAGCACTCACTGATGTGTGAGAATTTGCCCCTTCTCGATTCCTGGCGGTAATGTTCTTCCTTAGGGTAATGTTCTCATTAGGGGAGGGATGGCACCTCAGACATTTTGACTCAAATATGGAAATCAAATTCGTGCTGCACTTCCAGATCCCTTTAATTTGAGCCCCATGCCCGGTAAATACGAACCGTTTGGAGGATGTTTCGGCGCTAGGGCGGCCACCGGCACTTTCCACTGAAAATAGATATCAAATGCATGTTTTCTTCCAGACCAACCTACACAGTATGCGAAAATTTCGAGAAAATTATCGCTTCTGACGTTTCTAGTCTATACAGAACAATCAAACTGAGTCCCATATCTCCGTGATTGGCTAATGTGTCCATATTGGGCGTTTTTGTGGGGGTGGGGTGACGCCCCTCCCTTATACTTCGACATGAATTTTTATGACAGATTCGTCAGCATCGTGCTTTTCTCTCAAAGACCATTTATTTAAACCCCATATAGTCATTGGCTTAAGGGGAGTTTACAGGATGAGGCGTCCCCAAACACATGGCCCCAAAATAGGTTATCAAATTCGTTTTCTAATTTTAAATACCTTTCATTTGAGCCACATATTAGCATGGTCGAAAAATTTTTTCCTTTTGGAGTGTTTTGGGAAAGGGGTGTTGCTCTAAATACGTGGTCCTACATTTGGATATCAAATTCGTATTATACCCCCAAATACCTTTATTTGAGCCCCATATTGCGATGGTCACTAAAAAATTGCTGTTTGTGGGGTATTTTGGGAAAGGGGTAGAACCCGAGAAAATTGGTTCCGAAAATGGTTATCAATTCTTGCTCTACCCCCCAGTACCTTTCATTTAAGCCCCACATTGTCACGGTCGGTAAATATGCCCGATTTAGGGGTGTTTTGAGGAGTGGGGGTCCCCCAAATTCAAAGCCCTGAAAATATATCAGCAGCATGCTCTATTCTCATATATCTATATATCATTTATTTGAACCCCATATTCCCATTAGCCTCAAAATTGGATCCCATAGACACTTTTCTCGAATATTGATATCAAATTCGTGCTTTACTCCCAAAAACCTTTCATTTGAGCCCCATATTGCTATTGTCGTAAATTTGTCCCCTTTGGCCTTTGGGGGAACTTTTTGGTGAGAGGCGGCCCCCAAACACTTGGACCCATATATGGATATCAGATTCGTATTCTACGTTCACATACCTTTTATTTATGCCCCATATTCCCATGGCCAGTAAATAAGTCCTGTTTGGGGGGTGTTTTGGGAAAGGGGTGGACCCCTGAAAACGTGGTCCCACATTTGGATATCAGATTCGTATTCTTCTCGCAAATGCCTTCCATTTAAGTCCCATATTCCCATGGTCGGTAAATATGTCCGATTTAGGGGTGTCTTGGGGCTTGGGGTGGTCCCCCTAGCACTTGGTCCGATAATTGGATATGAGATACGTTTTCTTATCCCAAATACCTTTATTTTGAGTCTCATATTGCCGTGATTGGTCTAAATATTTATTTGGTAGGTTTTAGAGTGGGGCAGCTCCCCTAGGTACCCCATCCGAAATTTGGATACCAAATTTTTATTTTTAGGGTACAATATGAGAGCACACAAAATTTCGCATTAATCGCACCACCCATCTCCGAGATCTGGCGTTTCTGAAAATTAGGGTAAGGGGCACGATCCGCCCCCCTTCAGATATCAAAAAATGTAGTACCTTATTTTCACCACGGGGTCATTATGCACCATCTGTGAAAATTTCAAGAAAAACGGCTCAGCCGTTTCTGAGTCTATAAGAAACACACAAACATACAAACAAACACAAATTGTTTTTTATATATAAGATTATATTTGTCACTAGGACATTTAACATCAGTTAGTGGGCGTTTTGGGCTAGTTGAATGAAAAAGCTTTCTTGAGGATTTATTTTTTTATTTTGAAAATTTGATTTGATTTGCGGGGAGGTAGAAAAAATTAAAAATATTTTTTATATTAATAACACCGCAGTATTTCCCTCCTATTGCTAAGTGGTGTCGCTTTGCGGCAAGCCACTCGGACTAGCCAATAAAATGGCGGACCCTTATCATTGAGCTTAACCTTGTAACGGAAAGCACTCATGGGTATTAAATAATTTTGTCCGCAGTATCTTAATGGCATTTTTATCAATACCAAGGTTATAATAAAGATTTTTTTTCCATCATTACATATAAGTGCTTATTCTTCAACTTCATGGAATGTTGTATGTAATGTCATACGTACTACCGGTAACAAAGATGGTATCTCTGTTGATTACTCATTATAATTTAGCAGCTAGTAAATTTAAGGATAATGAGTTATCTATTATTTTACATGCCAAAAATATTGACATGTACTTACCAAGTTTTTGCTGGGTAGTTTTCTTTTTGAATATTTTCATTGTTGAAGAGGAAATAAATAATTTATTAGTTGACCAAAACAAATCAAATAAAATTTAAAACGCAAATAAAATTGACAATAAGTTAACAATTGAAACTTATAGTTGATTAATATTTTCAGTTCGTTTGCCATAAAATGTTAAGGAGAAAAGAAAAAAGTTATTTTAAACAAATTGAGCGACAAAAAAAACTGTTGGTTGAATTGGTCACAAATTAAATTTATTAGTTTGTACCCAATTTAAAATGAGCGCAAAAGAAAATACTGATGTTGGTTCGCCGTAACTATCACCATAAAACTAAGATATTCGCAAACACAAGCGCATTTTGAAAGATTGAGATCGACCTATAGTTTGTTGGCGAAAAGTGCAAAATTTAGCTCTGACTTTATGTCCAAATGTTACCGCCTATGGATCTTTTTTTCACCCAGTATCGACAACAATTTTTAGTAACAAATTTGAACCGTCATTACCGATTCTAGAGTAACAGAAGAATTTTAGCAAATTTTAGATTTTGAAAAAAATGTGAGGTGGGCCCCCTAAAATAAAATACTGACTAATACCCCTATGGGTATTAATCATCTAAATCTATACCGATTTTATCCGGTATAGATTTAGATGATTTTATCCGATTTTAATATTTTTCATTCCTTGGTCATAAAAACCATGTTTTTCATCCAAACTGGACGCTTCCCTAAAATAATATCCATTTTGAATGCCAAATACTCCACTATGCATCGTGTCCTTCTCCTACTCCTCAGTCAGAAATCAGTCATATGGTGTTCACCGATAGGAGTGGCAATAAAATGCCCTTCTGTGCCATGCCCTGTGCCACTTTCTTCCCTATCTTTATGACATGGGACCCAAAATGTATCCACCTGTTCTCTAGCCTATGGTTTACCCAGTCTTTAGGGAGCTGGTCCACTCGGTACTGGTTTAAGGATTGGGTCGGTGTGTCGGCCCGCATATTTTTCTGTTCTTATAAACCAGCACTATAACTATAAGATTTAATCTTGTTGTGTAGGTATTCATTAAATACAGAAATAAATAAAATATTGTTAAAAAACCGTCTAAATATCAATGCATACCGCCAATCTAAGCATTCTTCTATATTATTGACACAGGCATTGTATTTGTATATTTGAGCAGTTCGCTGGATGTTCTGTTCATTTATTTTATTTTTTTTTTCACTAAATTACAATTAAAATTGTAGTTTAATTTTTGAAGCCATGGCCTATTCTTTATCATGGTATCCACAATACGTTCGATGGTTTTGACTAGAACGGTCTGTAAGCATTTTATATCGCATAACATGCCTTGCCATTCTTGGGTATAAATACCACCCTTGCCTCCTGCCATGCTTTTGGAATGCAAGTTCCAGGCACGGTGTGCAAATAGCGACCAGATGGGTGCCAGAGAGTCCCCCTCTTTCTGTAGGAACGGCGGATATATTCCATTCGGTCCGGAAGACTTATGGCTACTTGAAACTTCCTTTACCATAAATGCAATGATTAGTGGATTTAACTTGGTAAAGTCAAAACCAATATTCGTCCCTCTCCGAAGAAATGACAGAATAGAAAACAGGACTTTACTGTAACATGACGTTAGAGAAAATCACAGTAGAGAAGTCCGATTTCCCTAATTGTCTTTTTGAATCCTTATAAACCCTATTCCTTTAGCAATGTACTTCTTCTTAACACTGCGCTAATTTGTGTAAATTTGCAGTCGGAGTCCACGGTTCTAGGAACCAAAGTTCTTTTACATGTTCATTGCAAAAATTTTTGTGACCTAAATTGAAATAGCAAACACTTTGTCTTAAGAAAAGCTATACAAGCTTGTTATTATAAACTATTAATCAGGGTTATGAATCGATAAAAGATTAAATTTTTCAAGCTTCTCCTGAAATTATGCCACACTTAAAATATACCTTTGATTTCTGGTACTGAATTCATTGTTATAAGTCTCAACCAAAATTTGGCGGAAACCTCAGTAAAGTTCGTCGCCCCTTTACCTTCAATATTTACAGAAGCCAAATGAACAAATAATACAACTTCCGCTTAAGGCCCATTGAGAGTTGCGAGTTGTGTAAACAAAGTGGCATTGTTGTCGATAGGGTGTTTTGTTTGCCGTATCCTTATGCTTTCGCTCGTGTTAAGTATCCCTAATATCCAATTATGGTTCCCATTCGACGATTGTTCATTTATATAACCAGCACGCAACATCTGTTGCGTATTATTAACATTGTGGTGAGAATGTGTGCGAGACTACCACAGCACACATTGTGCAAACCTATTTACTGCCTTTATATTAAAACATTGTATTACATAATAGGTTGTTTGCATCTTCAGATAGATGGGTAAAATATATAAACCGCAACGTTTTTATACCCTCCACCATAAGATGGGGGGTATACTAATTTCGTCATTCTGATTGTAACTACTCGAAATATTCGTCTGAGACCCCATAAAGTATATATACTCTTGATCCTCTTGAAATTTTATGTCGATCTAGCCATGTCCGTCCGTCCGTCCGTCTGTCTGTCGAAAGCACGCTAAGGAATAAAGCTAGCCACTTGAAATTTTGCACAAATACTTTCTATTAGTGTAGGTCGGTTGGTTTTGAAAATGGGCCATATCGGTCCATGTTTTGATATAGCTGCCATATAAACCGATCTTGCGTCTTGACTTCTTGAGCCTCTAGAGTGCGCAACTCTTATCCGATTGGAATGAAATTTTGCACGACGTGTTTTGGTATGATATCCAACAACTGTGCTAAGTATGGTTCAAATCGGTCCATAACCTGATATAGCTGCCATATAAACCGATCTTGGGTCTTGACTTCTTGAGCCTCTAGAGTGCGCAATTCTTATCCGATTGGAATGAAATTTCGCATGACGTGTTTTGTTATTATATCCAACATCTGTGCCAAGTATGGTTCAAATCGGTTCATAACCTGATATAGCTGCGATATAAACCGATCTGGGGTCTTGACTTCTTGAGCCTCTAGAGTGCGCAATTCTTATCCGATTGGAATGAAATTTTTCACGACGTGTTTTGTTACGATATCCAATAACTGTGCCAAGTATTGTTCAAATCGGTCCATAACCTTATATAGCTGTCTTATAAACCGATCTTGGGTCTTGACTTCTTGAGTCTCTAGAGGGCGCAATTCTTATCCAATTTGAATGAATTTTGGCACGTAGTATTTTGTTATGATATCCAAAAAATATGGTTTAAATCGGTTCATAACGTGATATAGCTGTCATATAAACAGATCTTGGGACTTGACTTCTTGAGCTTCTAGAGGTCGCAATTTCTATCCGATTTGGCTGAAATTTCGCAAGACGTTTTTTATTGTTACTTTCAACAACTATGTCAAATAAAGTACAAGTCTGTTCATAACCTGATATAGCTGCCATATAAACCGATCTGGGATCTTGACTTCTTGAGCCTCTAGAGGTCGCAATTATTATCCGATTTGCCTGAAATTTTGTACTACGGATTCTCTCATGACCATTAACAAACGTGTTTATTATGGTCTGAGTCGGTCTATAGGCCGATACAGCTCGCATATAAATCGATCTCTCTATTTTACTTCTTGAGCCCACAAAGGGCGCAATTCTTATTCGAATTGGCTGACATTTTACACAGGTCTCCAACATATAATTTAATTGTGGTCCAAACCGGACCATATCTTGATATCGCTCTAATAGCAGAATAAATCTTTTCTTATATCCTTTTTTTTGCCTAAGAAGAGATGCCGGGAAAAGAACTCGACTAATGCGATCCATGGTGGAGAGTATATAAGATTCGGCCCGGCCGAACTCAGCACGCTTTTACTTGTTTCTTTTAAGATTTCAGCGATAATATTTTCCTAAAACAAATACGGAAAGACAAAAGTCGGGCAGTGCCGACTAATACCCTACACCTACCCCAAAAGTGGAAATGGGATTTAATTGTGAACCGATTTTGAAGGAACCGGACGGAGATTTTCAGACGGGTTATAACTCAATCCGTATCAAATTGCGAGCAAATCTGTTCAAACTATGACTCAATAAAAGCAAATAGTGCGATGCATATGAAAGCTTAATATTACTTATTTTATTAATATTACCTAACAAAACAGTCGACATTCATAAGTTGCCAATATGTGCCAATTTTCGTGACAATCAGTTAACAAATTACGACATTATTGCAATATTAGTCAAAATCGGACGAATATATACATGGGAGCTGTATCCAAATATGGACCGATTTCGACCAAAATCCGCACGGCTGTAGTCATTGAATTAAGAACATTTCAAAATTTTGAGAAGATAGGAAGACACGGGATTTCTATGAGCACCACACAGGCTGGAACTTTGAGCTCCCACTTGTGTGGTGTCCATCGTTATCACCGGAAGCTTATATGAAAGCTACCGGGCGCTTCCAGAGGTTGCGGATGGTGGATAGCTCCGTTTTTATGCGGAGTAACTGCAAATGCGGCCGCGTGCAGTCAGCGATTTTCGAGAGGAGAGTCTCTTTGAGGATTCAGGTGGCACTGGCTCTTAATTAAGTACTGAGTGTCAATGATACTAGAGATGACAAGGGGAGTTATTGGCTCCTTCAAATAACCAATGGCCAACATCAGCGTTTGTGCCCTGGGGTGGGTGGGTGGAGCCGAGCGTCGGATTCTGGAGGAATAGTAAAAACGGACCCTCCTAACGTTGACGACCTACGCAAACGAAAAAAAGATCATGGTTTGCGGATCTGCACTTGTAATGTCCGTACTCTCTATAGAGAAGTGCAGTATACCCGCAGTATACCAGTCATATATTACAGGAAGTGCGATGGACTGAGAATGGCGTCACAACAACAACAAACGGTGACGAACTATACTATACCCGCCATAACACGAGGCATAAATTTATATTTGGTTTGTCGGAGACTGAAATACCTTGTCGCAAACTTTACTCCTGTAGATGAGAGGCTAGCCACAATCCACATAAAAGCCAAATTCTTCAACATCAGCCTTATTTGTGTCCAAGCCCCGACAGAAGACAAGGACAAGCTAGAGAGAGAATACTACCGCTGCCCCGACCATTATATTACAATCGTTCTGGGAGATTTTAATGCGAAGATAGGAAAGGAAGACATTTTTGGTCCAACAGTCGAGGATCCAAATTGACCACGTTGTGATAGATGCAAGGTATTCATCCAGCGTGTTAGAAGTACGATCGATCCATGGAGCGAATATAAATTTGGATCATTATCTTGTTGTAGCAAAGGTTCACACCCGTTTGAATATGGCGAGGAAAGTACGATCTGACATTGCACGGATGCTGGACATTGAATAGCTGCAAACACATCAGATGACATCCCAAGAAACCCAAGGTACGACCAAGAGTGTCGAGATGCTACTGAAGGCACGAATGCGGCATATAGAGCAACCCGGCAAACAGTAGCAACGCGCCAGGTGAAGGAGAGGTATTGGGAGAAAAGGAGAGATGAGAAACGTCTATTCCGCAGGAAGGAAAAGAAAATGAAAAGACGCAAGTGTCAGTGTCGAATGTACAGTAATCAGAATGAAGCAAATTATACCAAAAACACTTCAAACATGTGGGTTTGGTACAGGTACATCCTCCTGCAGAGACAAAGAAGGAAATCTGTTAACTGACAGATAGCATGCTGAGGATATGGAAAGAACATTTTACCCAACTGCTAATGGTCGACGTTGGAGGAGAAGGGGATGCCGCAGAACTATTCCTGATGATAGTATAGAATGTTTACCACTTAGGACCACGCCTGGCTCGGATGTCAAAGTCTTGAATAAAACTCATCATGTAAATTTTCAGGCCCCGTCTTGTTGAAACCACATGTGCCCCCGTCTTGTTGAAACCACATGTCATGCAAGTTAAGCTCTTGCATTTTGGGCAAAAAAATGGGTTTTATCTCACGATAGCGCAACCCATTCACAGTTAAATTACAATTCGCATCATCTTTGAAGAACTATGGCCCAATGATACCACCAGCCCATAAACTGCAACAAATAGTGACTTTTTCTGGATGCATTAGTAGCTCGACATTTCTGCTTATTTACGTACCCATTGAGCCAAAAATAAGCTTCGTCGCTGGATCCACGCTCAAATTTCCAAAAGCCCATTTACCAAAGATTGTGCGTTGCGTTAGGTCGTTCGGCTTCAGTTCTTGCAATAGCTTTATTTTGAAAGGCTTCACACCTAAATCTTTCCGCAAAATTTTCCACGTTGTTGAGTAACAGCGGCCCAATTGCTACGAACGGCGACGAATCGATAATTGATGGTCATCATTAACACTGACCGATAAAGCTGCAATATTTTCGTCAGTTCGCACCCTACGTAAGCAATGATTCGCAGCAATTGGTAATGTAAATTTGGTTCGAAATCTAGTCACAATTGCCTGAATAGTAGGTCGATTAAACTTACCATAAAATGGAAGAAGCGCGCGATGAACTTTCTTAGCAGAGCAAGCATTTTGATAATTAAATTCAATTTTGCAAGCGTTGTTCACTTTTAAGACAATTCATGGTTAAATTTTAGACCAAACTAAAGATGTTTGACAGTAAAACAAAACACGAAACATGTGTGAGCTGTTTAAACCAGTATTGCCAAAAAGATAATAGCTAAAAATTACCCTTTATAATGTTCATTGGCCAATTTGCATTTTACCTAACCTGTAAGCAAAATTTGTTTTTATTGAAAATTTTCCTTAGATTTTGTACTATGTATTCAGACATGCATTGTCCTGCATATTACTGCAAATTATCACAGCTGCCATTATAAGCCGTAACTTTCCATTGCATTAAAGATATCCCGATAACCCCAATTCAGAATTCAATTGAATGATAAGGCATCATTTGTTGGAAATTGTTTAAATTGAATTCTTTCAATTTAACCACTTGTACTCCAACACTTACAATTAGAGTCTGTTAAATACTTAATGAGTTCTATGGCATGAGGTTTATATCTAAACGCAATCAATCACAATTTCAACACAACATCCATTCATCTATCCACTCTTGCAAAGATATCAGAAGAGGGAAATCCAGACCAAAAGTGTTAAACCCAACAGAGACCGAAGTGCAACTAACCAACAGACGTTCACAATTCATTTAAAACTATGCTGCAAAAGGATTTGTCTTTCATTCCCCACACTCTTTCTAACCCAATGAGAATCTCTAAACCATACACATTGCCATACAGACGCAAAATCCCTTCCAGTTATAGTGCCGAAAAATGGAAGGGCGAAAAACGAGTTGGAACAAAAGTGTGATTTTGCGCTGAGAGAAATAGTATGGCTATCCTGGTATAAAACGAAATTTCGGATGATAGTTTGTTTATTGGTATTTTAAGGAGGAATTAACCCATGTGACTATGTTGATAGTAAATATTACATGGGAAATATTGGGTTGCCCAAAAAGTAATTGCGGATTTTTCATATAGTCGGCGTTGACAATTTTTTTCACAGCTTGTGACTCTGTAATTGCATTCTTTCTTCTGTTAGTTATCAGCTGTTACTTTTAGCTTGCTTTAGAAAAAAAGTGTAAAAAAAGTATATTTGATTAAAGTTCATTCTAAGTTTTGTAAAAATGCATTTACTTTCTTTTAAAAAATCCGAAATTACTTTTTGGGCAACCCAATATAATGCAAATTCATTAACTCGTATAAAATTGAGCATTCTATTGGCTCATGAGGCCAAAGAAGGGGAAGTTTTAAACGACAGCTGTCTAGAGATTTTCTTTTCCCCGTCTTTTTATTTTCCTGGAAAATCGGAAAATTTTTTAAATCCCAGGAATTCCCTCCCTACGGTTGACGAACTCGCAAAGCTAACGATTTAAATGGGAGCAATAAAAACTCGCTCCTCTAGAGGCTCAAGAAGTCAAATCGGAATGATTATAGGATCTTGGATCAACAATTCGAGGTATTAAAAATGGAATGATGTAGTGAGTATACACCTCTCCCTGTGCAGAGCGTATAATAAGCCAAAAATCGAAGAGCGGGCTACACGATGCTTGTCTATTGAAGAAGATAACGATAAAACTGTACCTAACAAAATCTCAGAAAGTTTATCCGGAATTTTAAATTTAATTTAGTATACCAGAGCTGGCAAAATATTAATAGGACTATCGATATTTTATATTTTGTCTTAACATCGATTGATATTTTTCCTATCGATACTGAATATATTGCGACCTTTATTCATCCATTGGGCTAGAATTTTGAATAATTATTTCTCTCATGACTTCCAACTGATTTTATTAAATTTGGTTTTATACGGTCTGTACATTATTATTGCTTCTTATAAATCGATCTCCTGATTTTTGCTTCTCATTTTCGTTTGAAATATAGGTGATGGAAAATTAACGAAAGCATCGAAATGTGGAACAATTTATTCGAAATGAGGTAAAAGTAATATAAGCGAAAAGCGTAAGGTAAGTTTGTTGAGGTTATGCGAGTGCAAACATTTTAGAAAAGGAAAGAAAGAATTAGAGTTTTAGAACTCGTTTTGAACGTCTCATATTCATCAAAATTCAAATCTTTTGACCCTCAATTATTTTAGATACCCTTATTTCTCTCGGTATATACATGGCTTTGTTCTAGGATATGTCACTATGTTGGAGAGAGAGAAAAACAAACGTGGCCAAAAAACGGTAAAAAGAACTTATTGCATGCATGTGTGAAAGAAGAGTTCGTGTGAGCATTTGTTTATGTCTATGTGCGGATGAGACATTTGGGGATTAAATTTTAATTTGCCAAAAGTGGCAAGTTGCAGCGATGACAATGTAACGATAAAATGAATGATTTTTACTTTTCTTTTTATCAGTTACATCTTGCTTTAGCAACTTTTCAAAGCGAAGATTGAGGTAAGTTTAATACATTTGGTTTCACATTTTGGAACTAGTGAAAATTCCGAAAGATTATACAACTCTTTAGTGGAAATGTGAGGACAAGTTTCTTGTGCAGCAGTGTATGTGCTGCGGGAAACTTAATTTTTTTTATACCCTCCACCATAAGATGGGGGGTATACTAATTTCGTCATTCTGTTTGTAACTACTCGAAATATTTGTCTGAGACCCCATAAAGTATATATATTCTTGATCGTCGCGACATTTTATGTCGATCTAGCCATGTCCGTCTATCTGTCCGTCCGTCTGTCCGTCCGTCCGTCTGTCCGTCCGTCCATCTGTCTGTGGAAAGCACGCTAACTTTCGAAGGAGTAAAGCTAGCCGCTTGAAATTTTGCACAAATACTTCTTATTAGTGTAGGTCGGTTGGTATTGTAAATGGGCCATATCGGTCCATAACTTGATATAGCTGCCATATAAACCGATCTTGGGTCTTGATTTCTTGAGCCTGTAGAGGGCGCAATTCCTATCCGATTTGGCTGAAATTTTGCATGACGTATTTTATTTTTACTTTCAACAACTGTGTCAAATAAGGTTCAAATCGGTTCATAACCTGATATAGCTGCCATATAAACCGATCTTGCGTCTTGACTTCTTGAGCCTCTAGAGTGCGCAATTCTTATCCGATTGGAATAATATGACATATGTGCCAAGTATGGTTTAAATCGGTCCATAACCTGATATAGCTGCCATATAAACCGATCTTGGGTCTTGACTTCTTGAGCCTCTAGAGTGCGCAATTCTTATCCGATTGGAATGGAATTTCGCACGACGTGTTTTGTTATGATATCCAACAACTGTTTCAAGTATGGTTGAAATCGGTCCATAACCTGATATAGCTGTCATATAAACAGATCTGGGGATTTGACTTCTTGAGCTTCTAGAGGGCGCAATTCCTATCCGATTTGGCTGAAATTTTGCATGACGTATTTTATTTTTACTTTCAACAACTGTGTCAAATAAGGTTCAAATCGGTTCATAACCTGATATAGCTGCCATATAAACCGATCTGGGATCTTGACTTCTTGACCCCTAGAGGTCGCAATTATTATCCGATATGCCTGAAATTTTGTACGGCGGATCCTCTCATGACCATCAACAAACGTGTTTATTATGTTCTGAATCGGTCTATAGCCCGATACAGATCCCATATAAATCGTTCTCTCTATTTTACTTCGTGAGCCCCAATGGGCGCAATTCTTATACGAATTGGCCGAAATTTTACACAGGTCTCCAACATATAATTTAATTGTGGTCCGAACCGGACCATATCTTGATATCGTTTTAATAGCAGAGCAACTCTTTTCTTATATCCTTTTTAGCTTAAGAAGAGATGCCGGGAAAACAACTCGACAAATGCGATCCATGGTAGAGGGTATATAAGATTCGACCCGGCCGAACTTAGCACGCTTTTACTTGTTTTGTTCTATTATGGTAATCCTAGCAATCTCCACTGGTACTTAATGATTGTGTATTACTCTTTCACAAAACCCAATAAAAATGTTCACTAGGTTCCTGAAAATAAGGATCACATGTTATATATTAGATCCTACGATCACATGACATATTATAAAGACCATATAAGTTTCAACAAGTAATAGCATGCTAAGTTCATATAAGACCATATAAGATACGTATATTGAAGGTTGTGAAATAAGCCGTTGTACAAAATTTCAGCCAAATCGGATGAGAATTGCGACCTCTAGAGACTCAAGAAGTCAAGATTCCAGATCGGTTTATATGGCATCTATATCAGGTTCTATACCGATTTACGCCATACTTAGCTTGACAAAACTCGCCATGCAAAATTTCAGCCAAATCGGATGAGAATTGCGCTCTCTATTGGCTCAAGAAGTCATGATCCAAGATCGGTTTATATGACAGCTATACCAGATTATGAACCGATATGAATCATACTTAGCACAGTTCGTGGAAGTGATACCAAAACACTATGTGCAAAATTTCAAAATTTATAAGAGAAGCCTACAACGGCAAAATTTCAGCCAAATCGGACGAGAATTACGCATTCTAGAGGCTCAAGAATTCAAGACCCAAGATCGGTTTATATCAAAACATGGACCGATTTGAACCATACTAAGCGCAGTTATGGGTAGTGATACCAAAACACCACTTGAAAAATTTCAGGCTCAAGAAATCAGGACCCAAGATCTGTTTATATGGCTTGTATATCAAAATATGAACTGATTTAGCCCATTTACAACACCACCGACCTACACTAATAAAAAGTATTTGTGCGAAATTTCAAGCAGCTAGCTTTACTCTTTCGAAAGTTAGCGTGCTTTCGACAGACGGATGGACATGGCTAGATCGACTTAAAATGACATGACGATCAAGAATATATATATTTTATGGGGTCTCAGACACATATTTCGAGGTGTTTCAAGCAGAATGATACTATGGTGGAGGGTATAAAAATGGTTTCAGATGGACGATTGATGATATTTTGCAAATGCAAATGTGCCACTCAGAGGGAAGCTCATATTCTTGAAGTTTTGGAAGCTGTAAGAAGTCCATGCAGTAGAGTAGTAAAGACAGCAACTCTGATCCAGATTCGTATATCGTACGAAGATGAGTACCAATAATATACATTTAAAATAACTCGGATTCAGAAGTTGTTATTATCTTCTAAATTGAAACCATAGTTTTCTAAGACAAGTATCAATACCCTACACCACTAATGTATTACAGGGTAAAGAACTTAGTGCATTTGTTTCTAGCACCAGGAGGATGAAAGCTACACGCATTGGTAAGTTAACCGATCGACTAAGAATCATTTTCTGATTTGATTTTCCATGTTAATTTCTGAACAAAGTACAGGTCGCAATTTTCGTCCGATCGTCCTAAATTTGGTACAACCAGGTTTTTCGGCTTAGAGACAAAGCCTATTGGAATTGGAAAAAATCGGTTTGGATTTGCTACAGGCATGTTTTCGGCCTAGAGAAGAAGCCTATTAAAATATATGTTCATCCGATTTAGACTAATGTTGCAATAATGCGATCATTTGTTAACCGGTTCTGTCGAAATTTGGCAGGAAGGGTTTTTCTCTTGATTCTTGACATTACTGAGTTTCATAGAAATCGGTTCAGATTTAGAAATAGCTCTCATATATATATAAAGGGTGATTTTTTTGAGGTTAGGATTTTCATGCATTAGTATTTGACAGATCACGTGGGATTTCAGACATGGTGTCAAAGAGAAAGATGCTCAGTATGCTTTGACATTTCATCATGAATAGACTTACTAACGAGCAACGCTTGCAAATCATTGAATTTTATTACCAAAATCAGTGTTCGGTTCGAAATGTGTTCAAATTTTGACAAATTTTGTTCAGCGATGAGGCTCATTTCTGGTTGAATGGCTACGTAAATAAGCAAAATTGCCGCATTTGGAGTGAAGAGCAACCAGAAGCCGTTCAAGAACTGCCCATGCATCCCGAAAAATGCACTGTTTGGTGTGGTTTGTACGCTGGTGGAATCATTGGACCGTATTTTTTCAAAGATGCTGTTGGACGCAACGTTACGGTGAATGAACACATTTCGAACCGAACACTGATTTTGGTAATAAAATTCAATGATTTGCAAGCGTTGCTCGTTAGTAAGTCTATTTATGATGAAATGTCAAAGCATACTGAGCATCTTTCTCTTTGACACCATGTCTGAAATCCCACGTGATCTGTCAAATACTAATGCATGAAAATCCTAACCTCAAAAAAATCACCCATATATATATATATATATATATATCGCCCGATTTTCTCTATTATGGTCGCTATTAGAAGCAGGAACCGACCCTATGGCGGTGATTTTTGGTCGTAAAATCAAAATGTCGTTGTCTTTGCGAATAGCTTAGTTTTATAGTGAGAGTTTTGGCGAATCAGCTTCAGTATTTTGATGAGTTTTTCTTTTGTTCTCATTTTAGTTTGTCCTCAAAATAGTTCTATGATTTCAACAGATTATTGTTTTATTTTCATAAAATTTTATTAAAATAAAGCAACAATAAATGTTAAATATTAAAATAAAGTTTGACCATATTTTTTGAAGAGCCATCTAAGTACTGCTTAAATAATGCCGCTAATTTCAAAGTATGGTTCAAATCGGTCCATAACTTGATATAGCTGCCATATAAACCGATCTTGGGTCTTGATTTCTTGAGCCTGTAGAGGGCGCAATTCTTATCCGATTGGAATGGAATTTCGCACGACGTGTTTTGTTATGATATCCAACAACTGTTTCAAGTATGGTTGAAATCGGTCCATAACCTGATATAGCTGTCATATAAACAGATCTGGGGATTTGACTTCTTGAGCTTCTAGAGGGCGCAATTCCTATCCGATTTGGCTGAAATTTTGCATGACGTATTTTATTTTTACTTTCAACAACTGTGTCAAATAAGGTTCAAATCGGTTCATAACCTGATATAGCTGCCATATAAACCGATCTGGGATCTTGACTTCTTGACCCCTAGAGGTCGCAATTATTATCCGATATGCCTGAAATTTTGTACGGCGGATCCTCTCATGACCATCAACAAACGTGTTTATTATGTTCTGAATCGGTCTATAGCCCGATACAGATCCCATATAAATCGTTCTCTCTATTTTACTTCGTGAGCCCCAATGGGCGCAATTCTTATACGAATTGGCCGAAATTTTACACAGGTCTCCAACATATAATTTAATTGTGGTCCGAACCGGACCATATCTTGATATCGTTTTAATAGCAGAGCAACTCTTTTCTTATATCCTTTTTAGCTTAAGAAGAGATGCCGGGAAAACAACTCGACAAATGCGATCCATGGTAGAGGGTATATAAGATTCAACCCGGCCGAACTTAGCACGCTTTTACTTGTTTTGTTCTATTATGGTAATCCTAGCAATCTCCACTGGTACTTAATGATTGTGTATTACTCTTTCACAAAACCCAATAAAAATGTTCACTAGGTTCCTGAAAATAAGGATCACATGTTATATATTAGAACCTACGATCACATGACATATTATAAAGACCATATAAGTTTCAACAAGTAATAGCATGCTAAGTTCATATAAGACCATATAAGATACGTATATTGAAGGTTGTAAAATAAGCCGTTGTACAAAATTTCAGCCAAATCGGATGAGAATTGCGACCTCTAGAGACTCAAGAAGTCAAGATTCCAGATCGGTTTATATGGCATCTATATCAGGTTCTATACCGATTTACGCCATACTTAGCTTGACAAAACTCGCCATGCAAAATTTCAGCCAAATCGGATGAGAATTGCGCTCTCTATTGGCTCAAGAAGTCATGATCCAAGATCGGTTTATATGACAGCTATACCAGATTATGAACCGATATGAATCATACTTAGCACAGTTCGTGGAAGTGATACCAAAACACTATGTGCAAAATTTCAAAATTTATAAGAGAAGCCTACAACGGCAAAATTTCAGCCAAATCGGACGAGAATTACGCATTCTAGAGGCTCAAGAATTCAAGACCCAAGATCGGTTTATATCAAAACATGGACCGATTTGAACCATACTAAGCGCAGTTATGGGTAGTGATACCAAAACACCACTTGAAAAATTTCAGGCTCAAGAAATCAGGACCCAAGATCTGTTTATATGGCTTGTATATCAAAATATGAACTGATTTAGCCCATTTACAACACCACCGACCTACACTAATAAAAAGTATTTGTGCGAAATTTCAAGCAGCTAGCTTTACTCTTTCGAAAGTTAGCGTGCTTTCGACAGACGGATGGACATGGCTAGATCGACTTAAAATGACATGACGATCAAGAATATATATATTTTATGGGGTCTCAGACACATATTTCGAGGTGTTTCAAGCAGAATGATACTATGGTGGAGGGTATAAAAATGGTTTCAGATGGACGATTGATGATATTTTGCAAATGCAAATGTGCCACTCAGAGGGAAGCTCATATTCTTGAAGTTTTGGAAGCTGTAAGAAGTCCATGCAGTAGAGTAGTAAAGACAGCAACTCTGATACAGATTCGTATATCGTACGAAGATGAGTACCAATAATATACATTTAAAATAACTCGAATTCAGAAGTTGTTATTATCTTCTAAATTGAAACCATAGTTTTCTAAGACAAGTATCAATACCCTACACCACTAATGTATTACAGGGTAAAGAACTTAGTGCATTTGTTTCTAGCACCAGGAGGATGAAAGCTACACGCATTGGTAAGTTAACCGATCGACTAAGAATCATTTTCTGATTTGATTTTCCATGTTAATTTCTGAACAAAGTACAGGTCGCAATTTTCGTCCGATCGTCCTAAATTTGGTACAACCAGGTTTTTCGGCTTAGAGACAAAGCCTATTGGAATTGGAAAAAATCGGTTTGGATTTGCTACAGGCATGTTTTCGGCCTAGAGAAGAAGCCTATTAAAATATATGTTCATCCGATTTAGACTAATGTTGCAATAATGCGATCATTTGTTAACCGGTTCTGTCGAAATTTGGCAGGAAGGGTTTTTCTCTTGATTCTTGACATTACTGAATTTCATAGAAATCGGTTCAGATTTAGAAATAGCTCTCATATATATATAAAGGGTGATTTTTTTGAGGTTAGGATTTTCATGCATTAGTATTTGACAGATCACGTGGGATTTCAGACATGGTGTCAAAGAGAAAGATGCTCAGTATGCTTTGACATTTCATCATGAATAGACTTACTAACGAGCAACGCTTGCAAATCATTGAATTTTATTACCAAAATCAGTGTTCGGTTCGAAATGTGTTCAAATTTTGACAAATTTTGTTCAGCGATGAGGCTCATTTCTGGTTGAATGGCTACGTAAATAAGCAAAATTGCCGCATTTGGAGTGAAGAGCAACCAGAAGCCGTTCAAGAACTGCCCATGCATCCCGAAAAATGCACTGTTTGGTGTGGTTTGTACGCTGGTGGAATCATTGGACCGTATTTTTTCAAAGATGCTGTTGGACGCAACGTTACGGTGAATGAACACATTTCGAACCGAACACTGATTTTGGTAATAAAATTCAATGATTTGCAAGCGTTGCTCGTTAGTAAGTCTATTTATGATGAAATGTCAAAGCATACTGAGCATCTTTCTCTTTGACACCATGTCTGAAATCCCACGTGATCTGTCAAATACTAATGCATGAAAATCCTAACCTCAAAAAAATCACCCATATATATATATATATATATATATATCGCCCGATTTTCTCTATTATGGTCGCTATTAGAAGCAGGAACCGACCCTATGGCGGTGATTTTTGGTCGTAAAATCAAAATGTCGTTGTCTTTGCGAATAGCTTAGTTTTATAGTGAGAGTTTTGGCGAATCAGCTTCAGTATTTTGATGAGTTTTTCTTTTGTTCTCATTTTAGTTTGTCCTCAAAATAGTTCTATGATTTCAACAGATTATTGTTTTATTTTCATAAAATTTTATTAAAATAAAGCAACAATAAATGTTAAATATTAAAATAAAGTTTGACCATATTTTTTGAAGAGCCATCTAAGTACTGCTTAAATAATGCCGCTAATTTCTCCTCCGAACTATATTAAAATCGATCGAATATCCGCTTCTGATGGAAAATATGTCCGGTAAAAATTGCATCCAACTATTGCAGTATAGGGCTATAATTTGCATCATGTTTTATGAGTCCTAAAGTTTTCCTTAAGAAAAGGTGATAGAACTACAAGAGATTTCATCGTTATTGCAGTTTTAGACTTTTTTCTTTCTTTGCACACTAATTTTTACTCGGTAAATGAAATAAATAAATAATATAAGACTTGCTCTCATATATAAAAGTCTTATATTATTTTAACACATTTCCTTACTTAAGGTGGGTATTAAGTTTTTTTCATTGTAGATTTTTTTTTGTTTTTTGAAAGAAAATTTATAATACAACAAGTAAGAGCGTGCTAAGTTCGGCCGAGCCGATTCTAATATTATTATACAATGGATCACATTTGTCGAGTTCTTTGCGCGATATCTCTTTTTAGGCAAAAAAGAATAATGAATTAGAACCGTTATGCTATTGAATGCTGAACATTGAGTCCATTCGTATAAGAATTGCGCCTTGTAGGGGCTCAAGAAGCAAAATGGGGAGTTGACATGGGAGCTGCATCAAGCTATAGATCCATTCAGACCATATTGGACACGTATGTTGAATGTCATAGCAGAAGCCGTTGTACACAATTTCTGCCAAATCGGATGAGAATTGCGCCCTCAAAAAACTGATGAAGTCAAGATCCCAGATCGGTTTATATGTATACGGTTATGTACCGATTTGCGCCCTACTAGCAATATCCTAACGAAATTTGGATTGGGATAAAGTGGACGATGACTGAAACTAGTTAAAAACAAAATTTCCCGTAACATAAGGTTAGTTTTTGGGGGAAATTGGTTTGTCGAAAGTAGGTGATTTTTCACAACCAAAAATATCTAACAAAAAATTTTCTCAAAATTCTTAAGAGTGAGATTTCTGGAATCCATTTTAGTGTCCTGTTGCATTTGATGGTTTCTATATAAAAAATATGAATTTGTGGTAATAAGCCAGAAGTTGCTACTTAATGTCAATATAAAATTTTTTGGTTGTAAATACATTGTGGCTTAGGAAATAAGTGGAACAATTTTTATTTTTGCAAAAATTTATAAATTTAATTTTAATGCTCTAAATTGTGAATATATGAAATTTCATCCAAATTGGACAAGGAATCAAGGGTTAAGCGTAATGAGTTTAAATTTTGTCTTTAAAATTATTTATTGAAAATCATCTATGGAAAAAATTTCGAAAATGTTTTCGTTTGAAAAGATGTTATTGAAATTTATCAAAATCTTTCGTTTTGAATAAAAAATTTCGTGAATGCCAGGTCCTGAGCAACATTTTGCCTTTAGACAATATCTCATTGAAATTTTGCCTTCAGAAAAAAATGTTTTTTAAGTTTTTTTTATTTTATTTTTCACTTTGTTTTTTTTTTCTATTTGGGACAGAAAAGCATTATAAAAAAACGTTAAAAATGTTAAAGCAAAATGTAGTGTTACAAAATGCATTGAGCAGACACAAGAAATTTTATTGAAATATTGGCTTTATAAAATAATTTCGAGGTAGGCTGCTCAAAAGTTTGTCTTTAGAACATTTGTCACTAAAATGTGGTCTTTCGAAAAAAATCATTAAAATTTAAAATCAAAAAATTTAGAAAAATTTAAACTTTATCTTTAGGAAAAATTTTAATTAAATGTTGTCTTTAAAAAATAATTTCGAGGGGAGTCCGGCCCTGGCTGAAGAGAATGTTACGCTGAATTATTAAATTGTGTGTTTAGGAAAAATTTTAGATTTTTCTAGATTTTTGCCTGTTAGGGCGCAGATCATTTAATTTAACAACTTTTGACCATTTCTCTATCGAGATTCAATGATCGGAGATGCAAATGAAAAAGGAAAGCCAAAGATAGCAACATACACCAACCACTATGGGACGCGTTTTGTCTTTGGTTAGAAGACTTTTCAAACATATAAGGTGTGATGGTTGCAAAGGCCGTGCGTTGGTACGTTGTATTTTAATCGTATTAATAACGAAATAACATCTATGATACAATTATCACATTAACCACGCACGACAACCCTGTCTATTAGCTGTACTTTTCCCAATGCATGTAGTTTTGTTAATGACAGACATTCTTTCTGTGGCAAATTACACTTCTTCCATACTACACATGATTTTGTGCATCTGTTGGAAGTTGTGTTGATGGCTAGACAACGGCAAGAGCTCTCGGTGTTGCTCCGTGTGCGCAGGTTCAACTCCCGAATTTTTAATTTTTCAAGTTTTTTGCCTGTTAGGGCGAATAGCATTAAATTTTACAATTTTTGACTGTTTACAATTTTTGTCTGTTTCTCTTTCGAGACGAGCTCAATGGTCGGAGATTCTCAATGAGCGTTCAATATCATACGATTCAAATACAACATACCAACGCACGGTCCTTGAAGCCATCACACCTAATATGGTAGAAAAGTCTTCTTACCAAAGACGAAACGCGTCCCATAGTGGTTGATGTGTGTTGCTATCTTTGGCTTTCCTTTTCCATTTGCATCCTCGATCATTGAGCTGGTCTCGAAAGAGAAACAGTCAAAAATGTTTGTCTTTAGAAATATTACACTGTATTTTTTTATACCCTCCACCAAAAGATGGGGGGTATACTAATTTCGTCATTCTGTTTGTAACCAATCGAAATATTCGTCTGAGACCCCATAAAGAATATATATTCATGATCGTCGCGACATTTTATGTCGTTCTAGCCATGTCCGTCCGTCCGTCCGTCTGTCTGTCGAAAGCACGCTAACTTCCGAAGGAGTAAAGCTAGCCGCTTGAAATTTTGCACAAATACTTCATATTAGTGTAGGTCGGTTGGTATTGTAAATGGGCCATATCGGTCCATGTTTTGATATAGCTGCCATATAAACCGATCTTGGGTCTTGACTTCTTGAGCCTCTAGAGTGCGCAATTCTTATGCGATTGGAATGAAATTTTGCACGACGTGTTTTGTTATGATATCTAACAACTGTGCCCACTATGGCTCAAATCGGTTCATAACCTGATATAGCTGTCATATAAACCGATCTTGGGTCTTGACTTCTTGAGCCTCTAGAGGGCGCAATTTTTATCCGATTTGAATGAATTTTTGCACGACGTGTTTTGTTATGATATCCAACAACTGTCCCAAGTATTTAAACCATAACCTGATATAGCTGCCATATAAACCGATCTTGGGTCTTGACTTCTAGAGCCTCTAGAGTGCGCAATTCTTATCCGATTGGAATGAAATTTTGCACGACGTGTTTTGTCATGATATCCAACAACTATGCCAAGAATGGTTCAAATCGGTTCATAACCTGATATAGCTGTCATATAAACCGATCTGGGATCTTGACTTCTTAAGCCTCTAGAGGTCGCAATTATTATCCGATTTGCCTGAAATTTTGTACGACGGATTCTCTCATGACTATCAACATACGTGTTTATTATGGTCTGAATCGGTCTATAGCCCGATACAGCTCCCATATAAATCGATCTCTCTATTTTAGTTCTTGAGCCCCCAAAGGGCGCAATTCTTATTCGAATTGGCTGACATTTTACACAGGTCTCCAACATATAATTTAATTGTGGTCCAAACCGGACCATATCTCGATATCGCTCTATTAGCAGAGAAAATCGTTTCTTATATCCTGTTTTGCCTAAGAAGAGATGCCGGGAAAAGAACTCGACAAATGCGATCCATGGTGGAGGGTATATAAGATTCGGCCCGGCCGAACTTAGCCCGCTTTTACTTGTTTTTAAATTTCATTAAAATTTGCTTAGAAAAAATTTCATTAAAATTTTGTTCTTAAGAAAAACAATTATAAGGTGGTCCTGGTCTGACCAATATTTTTTGTCTATGCAGAATATTATAAATATGAAATTTTGTTATTTTAAAAAGTTAAACTAAAATTTAATTTAATTTTATTTTTTTTCTATAGGCAAAATTATTTATGGGGCAACGTCTCTGGCTGCCATATATGTATATCGCCCGATTTTCAGTTCTAGGGCCACAGCTAACGCATTTATTGACTTGATCTTGCCACAATTTTTCACAAGGCTTTCTTCAACGAGTACCACAGTATCTAAGAAGTTTGATCGAAATCGTTCACGCATCCTCTAGACCAAAGACATAATTTTTCTTTATTTTTAATGATGAAACAGGGCAATAACAATTATTGCACAGTAATTAAAATTAATAGAAGTGTAGAAACTAATGCAGTACTAACTGCCGGTAGCACAACTACCTATAAGGAATTAGCACAACTTCCGGCATAGTAGTTAGCACAACTACCGTAAGGGCGTTGTGCTATCTCTTTGGTGGTACTCCGGAAAATAAAATATTGTTGATACAATTGGCAAAGGCAAAATAAATTTTTTTTTGGAAATTTTTAATGGAAACGATATATCGGTTAGTAAAGTCTTCTTTACGCTTTTTGTTGTATCTTAGTTAATATAGCTACTGAACTATGAAAATAATCAATCTGTGACTCAAACAATTGAAAGTTATTTGACATTATTATCTTTTTGTTCTTATAATCGAATTCCAACCAATGAATTCTCTGGTTGCACACAAATTGTCCGATGCCACAGGTTTACGTCTGGGAAACTACCAAAAGAGTTTCCTAGACGTAAGTCTGTGGTTTTATAAAAACCTTTAACAAACCATTCAAAAGGATACATATATTGCGTTATTAGGTTTTTCTCTAATCGAAAAAAAAATATTCTTAACACAGTAAACAGTTAATATCCAAACATATCCATAAAATAAATATTGTAGTAAGAATATTAAACATGTCATAGTTCTATAGTATAAAGTCGCAACGCAAGTCAGTGTATCAGTTTGCTTCAAAAACTCGTGCATTATATGAAAATAACTTCAAACAATATTTTAGAGACTTTCACCCTCTAAAATTTGCGAAAAATATATGTCTCTAATCGGTGAAAACACATTTTATATAAGGCAAATTAAAAAAATTAAATTAAATTAAATTAAAGGCAGTTAATATGTTAATCAAAAATACTATTTTAACGTTGAATGAGAAGAATTACGAAGTTTAGATCATATTTCCAACGAAAATTTCATAGAAAGTAGCGAATGATCCCTTTGAAATGCATAAAAACAGACCACGTTAAATTAAATGGGCAATAGGGGAAATTTCATCCATATTATTAATTTGTTTCTAACAAAATAACTCTGAAATTGAT
This sequence comes from Stomoxys calcitrans, assembly GCF_963082655.1. Taxonomy (NCBI): domain Eukaryota; kingdom Metazoa; phylum Arthropoda; class Insecta; order Diptera; family Muscidae; genus Stomoxys; species Stomoxys calcitrans. The sequence continues at coordinate 134,682,298 of NC_081553.1, forward strand.
AAGAGAAACGACAACACATGCAAACTTCTATTTAAAAAATAATGGTTTTTGAATAGAGCATCAAAAACTAAGAACTAATCTTATATAGAACAAGTAAAAGTGTGCTAAGTTCGGCCGAGAGAAGATAAGATTCGGATCATATATACCCTAAACCATGGATCGAGTTCTTTTCCCGGCATCTCTTCTTAAGCAAAAAAGGATATAAGGAAAGATTTGCTCTGCTATTAGAGCGTTATTAAGATATGGTCCGGTGTGGACTACAATTAAATTATATGTTGGGGACCTGTGTAAAATGTCAGTCAATTCGAATAAGAATTGGGCCCTTTGGTGGCTCAAGAAGTAAAATAGAGAGATCGATTTATATGGGAGCTGTATCGGGCTATTGACCGATTCAGACCATAACAAACACGTATGTTGATGATCATGAGAGGATCCGTCGTACAAAATTTCAGGCAAATCGGATATTAATTGCGTCCTCCAAAGGCTCAAGAAGTCAAGATCCCAGATCGGTTTATATGACAGCTATATCAGGTTATGAACCGATTTGAACCTTATTTGACATAGTTGTTAAAAGTAAGAATAAAATACGTCTTGCAAAATTTCAGCAAAATCGGATAGGAATTGCGCCCTCTAGAAGCTCAAGAAGTCAAGTCCCCAGATCTGTTTATATGACTGCTATTCGGGTTATGAACCGATTTGAACCATACTTAGCACAGTTATTGGACATCATAACAAAATACTACGTGCAAATTTTTATTCCAATCAGATAAGAATTGCACACTCTAGAGGCTCAAGAAGTCAAGACCCAAGATCGGTTTATATGGCAGCTATATCAGATTATGGACCGATTTGAACCATACTTGGCACAATTGTTGGATATCATAGCAAAAAACGTCGTGCAATACTTCATTCCAATCGGATAAGAATTGCGCACTCTAGAGGCTCAAGAAGTCAAGACCCAAGATCGGATTATATGGCAGCTATATCAAAACATGGACCGATATGGCCCATTTACAATACCAACCGACCTACACAAATAAGAAGTAAAGGGTGATTTTTTTGAGGTTAGGATTTTCATGCATTAGTATTTGACAGATCACGTGGGATTTCAGACATGGTGTCAAAGAGAAAGATGCTCAGTATGCTTTGACATTTCATCATGAATAGACTTACTAACGAGCAACGCTTGCAAATCATTGAATTTTATTACCAAAATCAGTGTTCGGTCCGAAATGTGGTCAAATTTTGACAAATTTTGTTCAGCGATGAGGCTCATTTCTGGTTGAATGGCTACGTAAATGAGCCTAATTGCCGCATTTGGATTGAAGAGCAACCAGAAGCCGTTCAAGAACTGCCCATGCATCCCGAAAAATGCACTGTTTGGTGTGGTTTGTACGCTGGTGGAATCATTGGACCGTATTTTTTCAAAGATGCTGTTGGACGCAACGTTACGGTGAATGAACACATTTCGAACCGAACACTGATTTTGGTAATAAAATTCAATGATTTGCAAGCGTTGCTCGTTAGTAAGTCTATTCATGATGAAATGTCAAAGCATACTGAGCATCTTTCTCTTTGACACCATGTCTGATATCCCACGTGATCTGTCAAATACTAATGCATGAAAATCCTAACCTCAAAAAAATCACCCTTTATTTGTGCAAAATTTCAAGCGGCTAGCTTTACTCATTCGGAAGTTATCGTGCTTTCGACAGACAGACGGAGGGACGGACATGGCTAGATCGACATAAAATTTCGCGATGATCAAGAATATATATACTTTATGGAGTCTCAGACTAATATTTCGAGTAGTTACAAACAGAATGACGAAATTAGCATACCCCCCATCCTATGGTGGAGGGTATAAAAATTGGGTCTAAATGACAGGGGGGCCGTCCCAACCCTGAAACCCCCTAAAATAGCTTTATTGGACGGTCATGACAATATGGGACTCAAATGAATGGTATTCGGGAGTAAATTGCGGATATGACTAGAAGGGAGGAACAAGTTTTATAATTGGTTGATATCGGAAGGCGGCGGACACTTCTCAGTTACCCCAAAAACACCTCCCAAAATCAAAAGTGGACAGATCGGAACAATATGGGCATCAAATTAAAAGTATTTGGATATTGTGTTAAGATATCTAGGTGGCGCTTAACCTTTTTAAGTCACCCCACGGGTTCAACATCATTGGCGCACTTGCTTAACGCTACGCTTCAATGACAGGAATTCGATATCTACATTCGGGGCGAAATGTTCCCATCTTAAAACACTGCCAAAATATGACTTATATATCGACCATGTTGGGCTCAAGTAAAAGGTATAAGAGCGTTAAAGAAGGCGCTGCGGAGCGGGCCCGGTTATACTGGTATTATTATAAAAGTACAAAACTGAGTGTATGTGCCAATTTTGTTTACTATTTTTTGTGAGGACTTGTCATTTATGTTTTTAATTTTTAATGATTGTTATCAAATCGTGATAATTTAAAGAAAACTTCAATATAAAAAAGTAAACAATTAATCTTTTAAAATTTTTTTGATGTTTAAAATTTGAAAAAACGCAGAAAGTGAAAGATACACTCGACTTGCTTTCCACTGTATATTGGTCTCAGGGCCCCCGGGGGGTCAGCACCCCTTCCGACATCAAAAATTTATATACCTAATTGTAACTTTCATTGTAACAGGCATATATTCCGAATATTTTACATTCAATTCTATTCAGTTTAATATTCAATAAAGCAATTGCATATATTTAGCATATTTGTATATTTTTTAGCATATGGATATGCAAAACCTTAATAGTTTAAACCGACTTATTTTGGGTCATTCGTGTGAAATCGTGACTTCATTACGATCAGTGTTGCCACTCAAGAACATTACTTCCTACCAATATTAAAGAAATATCCTACCAAACCAGACCAAAACCTACCAAATGTTCTACAAGCCAAAAATGGGGTATATGTTTTTATACCCACCACCGTAGAGTTGACCAATTGGCATTCCATTTGGAACACATCAAATTATTAATTTTCAAGGCTATTTATATGGGATCCAGACATGTCCGTCTGTCTGTTGGTTGAAATCACTCTACAGCCTTAAATTCAAAGATGGCCTATACTTGAGTTCATAAAGTCGTATATTGCCCTGATTTCAATGAACAACCGTGCCGAGTTTGGAAAAAGCGATCTACCGATTTGAGCGTTTGAGCCCAGGAATTCGCTTTTACTTCCCATTTAACCGTTACAGCGAGATGCATGTACCGCTGAACGTTTGAGTATAGACCACATTTGACCATAATTGTATGCAGCTCCCACATAACCCTGATTTTACGAAGTTTGGAAGATATCCCTTAACACTCGTACCAGCTGTTACGGTCACTTTTAGAACGTACGCCCTATTTCTTGATATTTTAAGCACTGAGACCCTTTGTAACCCCCTAGACCTCTCGCTATTCTTGGCTAAATTCTGCACTCTTAATAAATACACAGAAACGTCACGAAGTGAACTATTTTTGAGTCGTCCCCGGCGATTTTTTTCTTGGTATTTATATATTGGAAAAATCTACCAAAAATTGAGGTCAGCCTACCAATTACGATTTTTATAGAAGTTGTACATTCTTTGTAAGAAATCAACAAATAGACCATAAGAAATTTTTTTCAGAATTGCTCTGTTACAGCGATCCATGGGTCAAACCTGAACCAACTAGGAAATCGTTTAAAAGATACTGCAATATTTTCAAAATGGATACAATCTTTGAATGGATACAGTCTGAAAACCTTAAAAAATAGAAGCAGTTTATTGTTTTAACACTTGAACAATAGTTCTGCGCATTTTGTTCTCTGTCAATAACCTGGTAATTCATTAGTAAACTAATTAATTAATATCGGCAGACAGTATTTGTTAAGAGCAAATATATTTCTCTCGCTGTGAGGAATCGAATAATGTTTCAGACTTTTCTGTAATGTTGTCATTCAAAAATAAATTTTCTCTCGCTTAGTAAGACTCGTGTTCTCTTGCTAAATGAAAATCAATTTTGCGAAGAGTGCTTATTTTCTTCGCCATTAAATGTGTTATTAAATCAATAAGCTTCGGATATTATTTTCTATGGTAAAGACGGAACGAGTTCAATGTGTTCTTCGATTCAGCCTATCATTGAACAGTAAAGACTGGTCCTTTGAATTTTCATTCTGATAAAATTAATGTTAATGTTTTCATTACAGCCTTACACGGACACTTCCAGGAGCACATACAGTCTTTTACATTTACTCTTACCAAATTACAAAATACATCGACTTTCGAACATAGTTCAATACTGCAGGCGAAAGGCATGGGGTCATGTCCGTCTGTGTGGTTAACGTGTCGACATTTAACATAAAAAGCCAATTCCAAATGGTTTTTATTGTTATACCACCGATGTCTTAAATGGTCCAACACGGATTGGTAGAGAGCGCCGGCTCGCGTCATGACGCGTGCGAACGTTTCGCTTTTATTGTTTTCTTATGGTGAAAACTTGGTATCCGGTTTACGTGGATCTCGTATACCACAGATACGATGGCCAAAGTAAAACTGGTCACAATATTGCCCTGGATTCTGTTTCTGTTTGAGTATAAGGATGATGACGATGATGATGGCTGTGTCGATGGGTTCTAGTGTCGTTGAATATGCGGGGGTGGTTCGTTATGTAGGTGGTGGCGATGATGGACGGAAGCATTATAAAGGTTTGTTCTTGGATGCCACGTCAATTGCCAGACTAATATTGTGGGAAGAGCACAATGGCGTGGAATAAAGGCTACATTACTGTGCGTTAATGTGGTTTGTTGCTACAATTAAATCACTTTTGATGTCTACAGATTTATTTTATGGCTCGTTCTGTTGCCCAACATCCCTACACTCAAGCCAATTTAAAAATAAAAGCAATTTTAAAGGTCTCGTAAATGTTAAGGCATTTAAGTGGAAGTGGATTGCTAGCATTATACAACAACTCAGGAAGAAATTAAAATATTCATCAAAAAGCAATAGCAGTACAGTTTTGCAATTGGGCTAGTTTTGGAAAAAATTATAAAAAGGTGGAAATAATTGCATTATTTTTATGCTAAACACCAGAGGACATTGTTTTGACATAACGCTAAAGATTGAGAAATAAAAAGACAGTATAGTCTATCTGTTGTCATAATAATAATAGATCTGCTGACGACAATATCAAACTCTGTCAGCTGATTGTACGTAGTTAACTTAGATGCAGTATTTTTGCTGCTTCTTCAAAATGTTTGCCTTAACTCTTTTCAACCACATATGCAGGTTTGCTTAAATGCATTGGACAGGCTACGGAGATTGCGATTTCGAAGCTGACCAAAGCTTCATCATCAGTCCAATAATCCCCAAAAAGTTACCTACTCAATAATAAGTGAGCTTTGCAATGATCGAAGCATGCCTTTTTGAGACGAAGATTGGATCATATTAGGGAACCTTTCTTTGAGCGTAGTAAGAAAAGTAAACCCCTAAAAAGTACATCTAGCTTCCGAAACACACAAAATAGCCAAAACCTCTTACCCAGCAATCTCTGCCCTGCAAAAATTTTCAATCGCAAAACGAACATAGCCGATTCTCGGTGACTATTAATTAATATGCTAGCAGACGAGCTCGTCAAAAGATAAACATTGAATCATCCAAATTAAGTGTTTACTCGAATCGATTTATCCAAAAGAATCGCAAATGAATAATATGGATGAACCTTAAATGATGGAACAGTACGATTTTCCTATTATTCGTCATTTATAACTCACTCAAGGCTCGCGGAAAAGTGTCATAAATGAATCACTGCTGCATATGGAAGGTTTCCCATAGCTTTCTACACTGTCGAATGGAATTAAAACATCTCTGAGCAGTTTTCCAGTAAAAATGTTATTTTACACATTTCTTGTGATTGGTCAGAATTGGTCAGATTAAATATGAAGTTAACAAAATAATTATAAATTTATTGGTATATAAAATACTCTTATTGAAATTTAGGCATGATATACTTTTTTCTTCATTGGCGATTATATACGTTTGGGAACATATTTTAGTTGCGCCCTTATTACGTACATAATGATAAAATAAATTGTATTTGTATATGCACATATATAATGCAAAAATTATATCTGTATATATAAAAATGAATTTGTGTTTGTTTGTATGTTTGTTTGTTTGTTGGTTTTATGTTTGTTTGTTTGTATGTTTGTTTGTGGGTTTGTAAATTTTTTTGTTCCGTATAGACTCAAAAAAGGCTGAACCGATTTCTTTAAAATTTTCACAAATTGTGCGAAGTGGTCCGAAAGGAGCAATAGGCTATATAATTTTTTGATACCTCAAGGGGGGCGGACCCTCCCCCTTACCCCAAAAGTACCACCCAAAAATAAAAGTGGACTGATCTAGGCAATATGGGACTCATATGAAAGGTATTCAAGAATAGAGTACGAATTCCATATTAAAAATTGGGTCCAAGTATTTGGGGGGCCGCCCCGACCTCAAAACCCCCCAAAATAGGTATATTGGACGATAATGGCAATAAGGGACTCGAATGAAAGGTATTCGGAAGTAGATTACGAATATGGTCCGGAGGGAGCAATAGGCTATATTTTTTGATATCGCATGGGGGGCGGACCCTCCTACTTACCCCAAAACTACCACCCAAATCTAAAAGTGGACAGATTGGGATAATATGGGACTTAAATGAAAGGTATTCAAGTGTTGAGTACGATTTCCATATTAAAAATTGAGTCCGAGTAATTGGGGGGCCGCCCCGACCCCAAAACCCCCAAATTGGTTTATTGGACGATAATGACAATATGGGGCTCGAATGAAAGGTACTCGCGAGTATATTACGAATATGGTCGGTAAGGAGGTATATGCTATATAATTTGTTGATGTTCGAAGGGGGCGAATCCTTCCCCATTACCACAAAAACCCCACTCAAAATCAAAAGTTGACCGATAGGGACACTATGGTATAAAATGAAAGATATTGGAGAGTAGAAAGCGAATGTGGTATAAAAACTTGGGTTCAAGTATTCAAGGGGTAGGCCAAGCCCGAAAACTGCTCCAAATAGACATATTGGACGTATATATCAATATAGGACTCAATGAAAGGTATTCGGGAGTAGACCACGAATATGACATAAAAAACGAGGTCCAAGTAATTGATAGTCGCCCTACCCCGATAAACTCCCCAAATGGGAATACTACTCAATCATAGCTTGATAAAACTCAAATGATAAGCATTTGAGAGCAGACTACGAATATGACATTAAACTTTGTGTCCAAGAACTTAGGATACTGTATACACCAATCATTACAATATGAGGTTAAATTAAAGGTATAAGTTTGTGTACTGCTAATTTGATATCATTATTCTGCTCATATTTCTAGCGGACCACCTCACCCCAAAACAGTCGATCAATTATAATGACCGAACGGGACACTGTGTGATTTAACTAATGTGTAGGCCGCCATAGCCCCGAAATTATAACATTCAGCGTGAAAGCAGGAGTTGTAACCATTTTTAGCTCACCGATAGACGAGACCAAACGACGTGTTGCTGGGCAACACTTTTTCGGCGAAATCGGACAATAAATACGCCGTTTATGGGACCAAAACCTTAAATTCAGAGATCAATCTATATGGCAGCTATATTCAAATTTGGACCGACCTGGGCCAAATTGAAGAAGGACGTCGAAGAGCCTAACTAAACTCACTGTCTCAAATTTCGGCGACATCGGACAATAAATGCGCCATTTATGGACACAAAATCTAAAACTGAGATACCAGTCTATATGGCAGCTATATCCAAATCTGAACCGATCAGGAAGAAGAAAGATGTCAAAGATAGGTGTCGAAGGGCCTAAGACAACTCACTGTCGCAAATTTCATCAAAATCGCATAATAAATATGGCTTTTATGTGTCCAAGACCCTAAATCGGAGGATCGGTATATATGGCAGCTATAACCAAATCGGAATTGATCTAGGCCAAATTAACAAAGGAAGTCGGAGGGCCCAACACAACTCACTGTCCAATTTCATCAGAATCGGATAATATGTGTGGCTTTTGTGGGCCTAAGACCCCAAATCGGAGGATCGGTCTATATGGTAGCTATAACTAAATCTGAACCGATCTAGGCCAAATTAACGAAGGATTTTGAAGGGCCTAATACAACTCCCTGTCCCAAATTTACGCAAAATCGGATAATAAACGTGGCTTTTATAGGCCTAAGACCCTAAATCGGCCGATCAGTCTATATGGGGGCTATATCAAGATATAGTCCGATATAGCCCATCTTCAACCTTAACCTGCTCATGGACAAAAAAAAAGAATCTGTGCAAAATTTCAGCTCAAATCTCTATTTTTTTAAGACTGTAGCGTGATTTCAACAGACAGACGGATAGACGGACGGACATGGCTAGATCGTCTTAGATTTTTACGCTGATCAAGAATATATATACCTTAAAGGGTCGGAAATGGATATTTCGATGAGTTGCAAACGGAATGAAATACAAATGGGAATAAAAAAAGACTAAATGATGACTATTTAAAAGGTAGTCATAGGAATGACACTTCATAGACAACTACCACCATACCATATGATCTACTGTAAGTCTTCAACTGAAATTGTTTGATCCAATTGGATTTATTTGATCCAATTAAAAACATGCCAACATGAACAGAGAGAGGGCAGAGTGGTATAAACTAATCATCAGCATGTATCTTGGTTATGACAACCTATCGGTCCTTTGAATAAAGAAAAATAAAATATGGGAATATAGGAAGGATCTAAAAGCAAAAAAATTGGTATCAAATTCTGGGGTGGGATGCCTAGGAGTGCCGCCCAACCACTACAATATGGGACTAAAATTAAAGGTATTTGAGAGTAGAATACGAATCTGATATCCAATTGCGGAACTAAGTATTTCGTGGGTCACCCCACCACTATAAAATCTCTCAAATCGGACATATTTACCGATCATGGCAATATGGATCTTAAATGAAAAATCTTTGGGAATAGAGCACGAAATTGACTTCCACTTTTGGGACCAAGTGTCTGGGGGTCCACCACACCCCAAGAAGGACTTTTACTAACCATTGCAATGTGGGGTTTAAATAAGAGGTACTTGAGTGTAGAAAAATCCATAGGAAAATTGGAATACATTTTCAACTACAATTACTGAGAAGTGTTCCAATCGGGAGCAGCAGAACGGGCCGGGATCAGCTAGTCTATATGTATAAAAATGAATTTGTGTTTGTTTGTTTGTTTGTTCCGTATAGACTCAAAAACGGCTGAACCGATAACCTTAAAATGTTCACAGATTATATAGGTTGGTCTGGAAGGAAACATAGGCTATATAATTTTTTGATATCGGGAGGGGGGCGGACCCTCCCCCTTACCCCAAAAGTACTACCCAAAAATAAAGGTGAACCGATCGGGACAATATGGGATTCAAATGAAAGGTATTCAAGAGTAGAGTACGAATTTCATTATAAAATTTGGGTCCAAGTACCTGGGGCCGCCCCAGCTCCAAAATCCCCTAAAATAGGTTTATTTGACGATCATGACAACATGGGACTCAAATGAAAGTTATTCGGGTATAGATTACGAATATGGTCAGGAAATAGGAATAGGCTTTATAATTTATTGATAAAAGAAGGGGGCGGACCCTCCACCGTTACCCCAAAAACACCACCCAAAATCAAAAGTGGACCGATAAGGACAATATGGGTATCAAATGAAAAGTATGCGGGAGTAGCCAACGAAAAATTCATGTCAAAGTATAAGGAGGGTCACCCCATCCGCACAAAAACGCCCAATATGGGCACATTAGCCAATCACAGAGATATGGGACTCAGTTTGCTTGTTCTTTGTAGACTGAAAAACGGCAGAACCGATTTTCTCGAAATTTTCGCATAGTGTGTAGGTTGGTCTGGAAGGAAACAGTGCAGCACAAATTTGATTTCCATATTTGAGTCGAAATGTCTAACGTGCCATCCCTCCCCTAATGAGAACATTTCCCTAAATAAGAACATTACCACCAAGAATCGGGAAGGGGCAAATTCTCACACATCAATGAGTGCTTTCCGATTCAAGTTTAAACTCAATGATAAGGGACTTTTTTTATAGCCGAGTCCGAACAGCGTCACGCAGTGCTACACCTCATTGGTACAATGCATGACATTGTACCTTTCCTCGCCAGGATTCGAACGCGTTCAGCGTCATAGGCTGCAATGCCACGAATTCGATAGCCGCATTCAAGATGAAGTGTCCCCACCCTAAAAGATATTAGAGCGTTAAAGAAGGCGCAGCGGAGCGGGCCAGGTTCGGCTACATAGACAATCATAAATTAAGTTGTACTTTATACATATAACAGAAAGGAAGTAAGAAGGAGGTCAGTATAGCTTTCGGTATCATAGCGGGACACATAGAGCTACGAGCTCACTTATGAAAAGCGGTACGATTAGTGATAGCATGTGTTGGGCATACGGAAAAGATGACCAGACGTTGGAGCATTTCCTTTGTCATTGCCCGGCTTTCGCGGCTAACAACTACCGGCACTTAGGTGGGGACACAATACCAGACATGAAACCACCTAGGGGCGTGGCATGGGAAAGAGTTAAGGATTTTGTAAGTAGCACAGAATTCCTTACTTAGTTTTTCTCTTTCGAGGTTACTTTTGTTCTTTTGTATTTGAAGCGCACAACAAGCCGATTACTGGCTTAGGTGTATGTCCATAGTGGCATGGGACGGATTTACAACCGCACCCTCTTTTCAACCTAACGTATACATATTTAAACACATAAATCAAATAAAATACTTCTTGTAAAAAAATATATGTATACATGAACTGGAATTAGTAAGAAGCTTCCCTTGACTTTGGACGCGTATCTATTTGATCCTTGGAATGGGCAATATATTGTGAAGAATGTAATTGAAACGAAGTCATCAATGTGTGGAATTTTTGCTGGGCAACGTTTTTGAAAGATATTTAAAAATCAAAACTGTAATAAAGAAAAACAAAGGGAAATATGAACAAGTAAAAAGGAATTAAGTTCGGTCAGGCCGGATTTATACATAAACCACTTTTCGTCATAATCCGGTGAAAAATGCATTATATATGCACCACTAGCTGCTATATCGAAACATTGTCCGATTTGGACCAAATTCAGCACGGACATTTAATGGTGTAATAAATACTGTTCAATTATGATTCAATATTGGTGTTTTTGGTAGCTATATCTAAATATAGATCGATCTGAACCATATGCGACACGGATGTCGAAAAGCCTTCCATAAGTCACTGTGTCAAATTTCATCGAAATCGGAAAATAAATGCGCCTTTTGTGGGGCCAAGAACTTAAATCTAGCGATCGGTCTATATGGCAGATATGTGCAAATTTTTACCTATCTGGCCCGTCTTCGGGAAGGATATTGAGGTGCCTAAGGCAACCCACTATCCTAAATTTCAGCGAAATTTGAAAATATTTTAAATGCGCCTTTTATGAGTCAGAGACCTTAAATCGAGTGATCGGTCGATATGGCAGCTGTACCCAAATCTGGATCGATCAAGGCAAAATTAAAAAAAAGATGTCGAAGGGCCTAACAAAATTCACTGTTAAAAATTTCAAAAAAAATCGGCTTTTATGGGCCTAAGCCCTTAATGCGGAAAATCGATCTATATGGGGGCTATATCAAGATATAGTCCTATATAGCACATCTTCGAAATTAATCTGCCTATGGACAAAAAAAAAAGGGATTTTTGCAAAGTTTCGACTAAATATCTTATCTGTAGTGTGATTTAAACAGACAGACAGACGGACGGACGGACGGACGGACATGGCCAAATGGTCTTAAATTTATACGACGATCAAGAATATATATACCTTATAGGCAAATAAATATTTCGATGTATTGCAATCGGAATAACAAAATGAATAAACCCCTACCCTTTGGATCCGTGGTTTGTTCTTTGTTCCCCTCCACGAGAACTCCATTGCGAAATCATCACATATTAGTTTTATGATCATAACTCTATTTAAGGAAGGATAGTCATCTCTACGTACCAAATTTCTGCCAAATTTGGAAAAAATTAGCGCTTCTAGGAACCGAACAGAGTTAATCGAAAGATCGGTTTATATGGGAGCTACATCATGTTAAAGACCGATTGGACCGTACTTGGCAGAGTTGTTGAATGTCGTAACAGAACACTAATTAGAAAAAAATTACGTCCTGTGGGGGATACATATTATACATTGGGAGATCGGTTTATATGGAAGCTATTTCCAAATTTGAGCCGATATGGCCCATTCGCAATCCACAACGACCTACACCAAAAAGATGTATCCATGGCTAGATCGACTCAAAATGTCCAGACGATCGACGACATATTTACTTTATGGGGTCGCAGGTCAATATTTCGAGGTGTAAGACACGGAAGGAAGGGGTTAGTATACCCCCCAGGGGAACTACCCCCCCTATGGTGGTGGGTATAAAAATGTAAAAATGAATTTGTTGAACATTCTTACAACAGTGACTTTTTTCTTACCAATTCTGACATCATTTCAGAGTTTAATTTTGCCACTGCTATATTCTGGATTACTTTCTTTATTTAAACGTTCCGAGTCATTATCCGCCTCAAAAAGAATGTCATTTAAGATTGCATCGTTCCACGAATAACATGCTCTTTTACTATTCGAACGTTCATTAGAATCAAATACACTGATTATTGGTCTTGCCTCTCTCTCTCTAACTCCTTATTTTTGAAGATTGGGTATATGACATTTTAAAATCATTATATTATTTTTTGTAATGTAATGTAAATAAATTTGTAATAAATCATCATTTTGTCTTATTATGAAGACTATTCACTTCCGCTGCCAAAACTCATGACAATTTTGAAATTTTTTCCTTGCTATAGCAAAAATTTTTTACAGTTACATTGGGGTATACACAAAGTATAACTAGTAAATCGTCAGGATGATTGATTTATAAGCTTTGAAATGTAAAAAATAAAGTATAGGCAATACGTTCTTATAATCGCATGTACGCGTTTTTCATGAATAACCAATAAATCGTCAGGATGATCATTTTATGAGCTTTAAAATATTAAAAATAAGGTATAGGCAAAATATTATAATAATCGCGTGTATGCATTTTTGAAGATTAACTAATGATTCCTCAGCACGATCGTTTCGTTAGTCTTAAGTTTTTTTTACAGTTATGCAACCAAACCAAATTGTAAATTTTTTTTCAAACAATCATTTCAAATTTCCCAAAATGTTGGCAGGTTGATTTTTAAAGAGTAACCTTTCAATGTGTGCATATCGCAGCACCAAGGATATTTTCTACGAGCGTCTAGGAAGAGAATATGACCCTTGTTCCGCCTATGATATTTAAATCATTCTGAGGGATTTTAATGCGAAAAAAGGAAAGGGCAATATCTTTAGCCCAACAGTCGGAAAATTTAGCCTACACAGATTCCAACATCGAAGGATTCACTCGGCCACACGGCTGACACCAGATCAAAACACGAGAAACCAAATAGTTTATGTTGTGATATATGGACGGCATAGATGTACGATCGATCCGAGGGGCGAACATCGATTCGGATCATTTCCGTGTTGCAGGAAAAGTTCGCACATGTCTTAGACACTACAAACACAAAAGGTGGCAACGGCATACTCCACTCGGCTGACCCAATTGTTTGAAGAAAGAACTTCCTGTAGCGATATTATATTGGGTTGCCCAAGAAGTAATTGCGGATTTTTTAAAAGAAAGTAAATGCATTTGTAATAAAACTTAGAATGAACTTTAATCAAATATATTTTTTTTACACTTTTTTTCTAAAGCAAGCTAAAAGTAACAGCTGATAACTGACAGAAGAAAGAATGCAATTACAGAGTCACAAGCTGTGAAAAAATTTGTCAACGTCGACTATATGAAAAATCAGCAATTACTTTTTGGGCAACCCAATAGCAGCATAATGGCAAACCATTGCCCACTCTTGGGTATTTGGGTGTCAAAGTTTCCCCCAAGGAACCCATTGTACCACCAGTAGTGCCAAAAAGCTACAGAAGCCAAGAATGCGGCATACAGGGCATAATTACAGTCAGCACCAACGAACCAGATGATGGAGAAGTATCGGGAGAAAAAGGCGCGATGAAAAACGTCTTTTCCTCAGGAAGAAGATGGAAATGGAAAGACGTGAGTGTGGGTGAAACGAGATTTTCAGGAGCCAGAAAGAAGTCCGAAAATTCTACTGATGAATTAAGCATCAAACCGATGGCTTTGGCACAGAAGAACTGATATAGATACATAGTTGAGGATATGGAAATAATATTTTTCCCAGCTGCTGGTACTCGATGATGGTAGCCATAAGTATACCGCAGACATCGATATCGTAGGTCGATCACCGGTAGTAGTAACTGCAGCCTTTGAAAGAATCGAAAGAGTATTAGTGAAAATGGGTCTGGCAAAATTTAGGGTATCAACTCCCGAAATGCCTCGTACAACCGATCTGATAAAGAAAATGGTGAAAGTTGTGAACCACAACCTTGAGATAGTCAGTACCTTTAACTACCTTCGCACCGCCGTAACCGAAACGAATGACACCAGTTTTGAAATAAAGCGAAGAATAATACTGGCAAATAAATACTACTTTGGATTAAGTAAGCAGTTTAGAAACAAGGCCACCTCTTGACAGACGATGATTACACAATACAAGTCACTGATACAACCCGTGTTGTTATATATTACCTATGCCTCAGAATAGGTACTTGTGAAAGCAGACGACGCAGTTCTTGGAGTGTTATAGAGAAAGATTCTTTTAAAAATATATGGACCATTTTGCGTTAATGGAGAATATAGGCGTCGTATGAACCACAAGCTGAATGAGCTGTATGACGACGATCGCATAGTTACACGTATCAAAATACAATGGTTGCAGTGGCTAGGTAATGTTGTCAGTATGGATGAAGAAGCTCCAGCAAAGAAGTCTTTTGTAGGCGATAACGGTGTACTCGAAAACCGGGACGACCAAAAGCCCGATGGAAAGATCAAGTGGTGGGATACACCTCGGAACTTGGTGTCAGAGATTTAAGAATGAGCGCAGAAGATGGAGTCGCTTGGAACGCTATTCTACTTTCGGCTAATGGGGCAAATGTTCTGTCATAGCCAATTAAAGTAAAGTATGCCATATAAAACTTTTCCCCAAAGAGCATAGCGGCACGCCATTCTGACTCGATTGTACATATCAGGCACCTTATCGTTGAGCTTAAACTTGAATCGGACAGCATTCATTGACATGCGAAAATTTCCCCCGTTCCTTTAGCGGGGTACTCTGTTTTTAGTTGTGAAAAACTAAAAAAATATCCTGCCATCAACTTACACTAGAATTAATTGTGCCTAATTGATACTTTTAAATCATTAGCCTGAAAAATGCATTTTAATTTTTCACACATTTCTCATTCACTATTTTTATACCCTCCACCATAAGATGGGGGGTATACTAATTTCGTCATTCTGTTTGTAACTACTCGAAATATTCGACTGAGACCCCATAAAGTATATATATTCTTGATCGTCATGAAATTTTATGTCGATCTAGCCATGTCCGTCCGTCTGTCCGTCCGTCCGTCCGTCTGTCTGTCGAAAGCACGCTAACTTTCGAAGGAGTAAAGCTAGCCACTTGAAATTTTGCACAAATACTTCTTATTAGTGTAGGTCGGTTGGTATTGTAAATGCGCCATATCGGTCCATGTTTTGATATAGCTGCCATATAAACCGATCTTGGGTCTTGACTTCTTGAGCCTCTAGAGTGCGCAATTCTTATCCGATTGGGATGAAATTTTGCACGACGTGTTTTGTTATGACATCCAACAACTGTGATAAGTATGGTTCAAATCGGTCCATAACCTGATATAGCTGCCATATAAACCGATCTTGGGTCTTGACTTCTTGAGCCTCTAGAGTGCGCAATTCTTATCCGATTAAAATGAAATTTTGCACGACGTGTTTTGTTATGACATCCAACAACTGTGCCAAGTATGGTTCAAATCGGTTTATAACCTGATAGAGCTGCCATATAAACCGATCTTGGGTCTTGACTTCTTGAGCCTCTAGAGTGCGCAATTCTTATCCGATTGGAATGAAATTTTGCACGACGTGTTTTGTTACGATATCCAACAACTGTGCCAAGTATGGTTCAAATCGGTCCATAACCTGATATAGCTGCCATATAAACCGATCTGGGGGTCTTGACTTCTTGAGCCTCTAGAGGGCGCAATTCTTATCCAATTTGAATGAATTTTGGCACGTAGTATTTTGTTATGATATCCAACAACTGTGCTAAATATGGTTCAAATCGGTTCATAACCTTATATAGCTGCCATATAAACCGATCAGGGATCTTGACTTCTTGAGCCTCTAGAGGTCGCAATTATTATCCGATTTTCCTGAAATTTTGTACGACGGATTCTCTCATGACCATTAACATACGTGTTTATCGGTTTGAATCGGTTTATAGCCTGATATAGCTCCCATATAAATCGATCTCTCTATTTAAATTCTTGAGCCCACAAAGGGCGCAATTCTTATTCGAATTGGCTGACATTTTACACAGGTCTCCAACATAGTATAATTTAATTGTGGTCCAAACCGGACCATATCTTGATATCGCTCTAATAGCAGAGCAAATCTTTTCTTATATCCTTTTTTTGCCTAAGAAGAGATGCCGGGAAAAGAACTCGACATATGCGATCCATGGTGGAGGGTATATAAGATTCGGCCCGGCCGAACTTAGCACGCTTTTACTTGTTTTTTATATAATCAGCATTTGTTAATGTGAAAAGCCGAATAGGGTACCAACCCTTAATGGAATGTTCATGGCCAAATTTGCATAGTTGTCAGTTTGTTGCATAGTTAATTATAGGCTTCACAATGAGAAGGGAAGTCTGAAACCCGTAAGCCAATAGCTCAACAATATTCAAAATACTGCGCCTACTTCGCCGAATTTTTATAAAACATAAAAATTTGTAAAAACTATCCAAGTAATGGGTGAGCTATCCCAAATCGTAAGCGTTTTTACGAGTTTTGGAAGCCCTGTCCAGCAAAGAATTGGGTCTATAACTGCGGTTTTAGCAAGCAGAAGAAAATTTTGCTTTGTAATCAACTTTTATCGCCCTAGACCTTAGGTTTGCTGGGTTTTTAGGAAATTCCCTCAGTATTCTAAAAAGATGAAACATGTCTTTAGTTCTTTAAAAATTAAAGCAAATTATTTCCAGCATTTTTCAATTTGGAACTACTGTGCGACGGCTGGCAACCGAGACCGTGCGTTCAGTGTTGGTCTGGTAATGCTTACCGAAATGTTTGCGAATAGAATTTGTTGGCTATTATCGATAATAAGCTTACTCTTGAAATGGCAAGCAGTTTAGAAACGTTCATCATTTCGTAACAAAACACATGGTATTTCTAAAGAAAAGAATTTTAACATTAATAAATAATACTTGTTGGAGCCTATCACTAGAAGTTGATACATTGTTTTCTCTTTTATTTTATGTGCATTCCTTATTGTCATCAATGTCCTGCTATGAAACGAAGACAATTAATGAAGAAATACCAAATATATAGACAAGAATCTAAAGCTAGCTACCATCAAATGCAAGAAAAATTAAAAAATGTATCGGAAAATTTATAGCTTCATAAATCAAGGCACAAAAAGGAGCAGATACCAGCAACAAAAGTCACTCTGTACCCTTACTAAAGAGAACGCTGTATCAGTGGCACTTTTACATCAACATAGGAATTGGAATACGTTATAAGTGATTTTTCTGGAAAGTTCGTCTGTCTGTCTAACGCAAGGAAAATTGCAACGAGAGTGCCGCCGTCTATACAAAACGCTTGAAACATTATGTGGCGTCATTAAATTCCCATTACAATTTTCTGAGACATCACGATGTGTTGAGTGCCAAAATGTGCTCCTCCTCAGCAGTCACAAATAACGGCTACATCGGCAGTCACACTTCGATGCAGAGGCGTTGGCACAAGTCTCGGGAGGATGTGAAATTGTTTTCAGGCTGCTTGCAAAGAAAACAAAACACGATAATTTTATTCAGCCCATCTTGCCTCCGCTTTTTGGGGAAACTCTGTTGTAAAGACCTCGAATATGTTTATTGAATGCTTCGATACTCGTTATTTGGATGATAAAATCCGAAGTGAAAAAACAACTTTTAATTGTTTGTAATTGTCACGCCCATCCAGATTGTCTACAGGGAGTGAATCGATGACAACGAAATTTTGCTTTCAGCCCGCGAAGAGATTTTCTTTGAATTCAAATTGATTCCGATGATTCTGTTGATACATGCAATTCAAACTGATTGTTTAGTAACATTTTGGTGGCTACATATTCTTGAAAGTGATAATAATTTTTTATTGTAATAAGTTAATGTCTGCTTGCGCTCCCTTATTTTGATCATCAAATTATCCAGCTCGAGATCATTTAAATACATTGCTTTCAATGCAA
This sequence comes from Stomoxys calcitrans, assembly GCF_963082655.1. NCBI lineage: Eukaryota > Metazoa > Arthropoda > Insecta > Diptera > Muscidae > Stomoxys > Stomoxys calcitrans. The sequence goes on from NC_081553.1 coordinate 134,700,837, forward strand.
AGAATAGCATAGCAAAGAACTTTTGAAATTTTTGCAAGTGTGTGCCCTTGTCAAAACACTTTCACTGGCATGGTGGATCGCTATTTCTGATACGCCATGTATTTTCATCAACAACCAACGACTATTGAATACGTTGTAGAGCACGCGTTTGTTCTGCAACAGGGCTCAAAAAGTCCCCCAGCTCTCCCAAACGCAGTAAAAGAAAAAAAAGGCATATGTTTTTATACCCACCACCGACGGATGGAGGTATATTCATTTTGTCATTCCGTTTGCAACACTTCGAAATATCCATTTCCGACCCTACAAAATATATATATTCTTGATAAGCGTAAAAATCTAAGACCATCTAGCCATGTCCGTCCGTCTGTCTGTTGAAAATAGAGATATTCTCTCAATATGAAACTTTGCACAGATTCTTTCTTTGTCCATAAGCAGGATAAGTTCGAAGATGGGCTCTATCGAACCATATCTTGATATGATAGGCCCAAAATAGCCATTTTATAATCCGATTTTGCCGAAACTTGGGACAGTGAGTTGTGTAAGGCCCTTGGACATTCTTCTTCAATTTGGCCCCAGATCGGTCCAGATTTGAATACAGCTGCCATATAGACCGATCTCTCGGTTCAAGGTTTTGGGCCCCCGGTTTTCGTGTACCACCGTGTTTGCCTCCAAAAGACTCCTTTGCTGGAGCTTCTTCATCCATTCTGACATCATGACCCAGCCAACGCAGTCGTTGTATTTAGATGCGTGTAACTATGCTATCGTCGTTATACAGCTCGTGGTTCATACGTCGCCTATATTCTCCATTATCGCAAACTGGTCCATATATTTTGCGAATAATCTTTCTATCAAATACTCCAAGCACTGCCTCATCTGCTTTCACAAGTACCCATGCTTCAGAAGCATATAACAGTACGGGTAGTATCAGTGTCTTGTATAGTGTAATCTTCGTCTGTCGAAAGGTGGCCTTGTTTCTAAACTTCTTACTTAGTCCAAAGTAGCATCTGTTTGCCAGTATTATTCTTCGCTCTTGGGCCCATGCATTTATTATCCGATTTCGCCGAAATTTGGGACAGTGAGTTGTGTCAGGCTCTTCGACATTTTTCTGAAACTTGGCCCAAATCGGTCCAGATTTGGATGCAGCTGCAACATAGACCGATATCTTGATTTAAAGTCTTGGCCCCATAAAAGGCGCATTTACAATCCGATTTCACTGAAATTTGAGACAGTGACTTATGTTAGGTTTCTCGACGTCCGTGCCGTATATGGTTCAGATCGGTTTATTTTTACATATAGCTTCTAAAAAGACCAATATTTTGTTATACACAATTGAACAATGACTTGCTCTTATTAGTTTCTAGTCCAAAATGAAACCGATCTTGGGTCCTGACTTCTTGAGCCTCTAGAGGGCGCAATTCTCGTCCGATTTGACTGAAATTTTTCACGTAGTGTTTTAGTAACACTTCCAACAACTGTGTTTAGTATAATTTTAATCGGTTCATAATCTGGTATAGCTGTCATATAAACCGATCTTGGGTCTTGCCTTATTGAGCCTCTAGAGGGCGCAATTTTCATCCGATTTGGCTGAAATTATGCATGAGGTGTTTTTTATGGCTTTCAATAACTATGCTAAGTAGCCTCTAGAGGGCGCAATTCTCATGCGATTTGCAAGAAATTTTGTACAGCGGTTTCTCTTATGACCTTCAACATACGTTTCCAATTATGGTCTGAATCGATCAATAGCTTGATACAGCTCCCATATAAACCTATATCCCGATTTTGCTTCTTGAGCCCCTACAAGGTGCAATTCTTATCCGAATGAACTGATATATTACCCAATGGCTTCTACAATGTTCAGCATTCATTTATGGTCCGAATCGGACTATACTTTGATAAAGCTATTGTACAATAGCATAACAGTTCTTATTCAATATTCTTTGTTTGCATAAAAAGAGAGATTGTTAAGACAAATGCCATCCATGGTGGAGGGTATATAAGATTCAGCCCGGCCGAACTTAGCACGCTCTTACTTGTTTTTTCTTTTTGTTGGTAGCGGCAAACTGAAGTGATATTTGGTCTATTGGTGAATGGTATCGCAATAGAAGAAAAATTAATCGACATTTAATTTTTACCGGTTGAACTGAGTAATAAACAAATATGCATATACAATATATACCTACCTTCCCATTGAAGTTCTTGAGCACTTGAATGGAGCAGTTCTTTTTATTTATATGCATTTTTACAATTTGAGTTCGAAAATGACTTTCAACTCCTTTCATCCGAACATCTCATCAGACGAACATCTTATCAGCCGAACCCTCGATTTTACTCCACTCGACCTTTTTGTTAACTTTCAAATCCAAAACATTTCACTGTCCACGTCTATGGTTTGCTACAATGTGAAATTAACTATTGTTCATGTTTACAAAATTGAATTATTTTCGTTTGCAGTTATGAATGTAGTTATTTTTGGCTTTAATGCCAACATACGATTGCGAAGGAATCCCAGATATTGAAAGGACGCCTAAACGACATCGTTTTCAAAATAACATTGTACGCAAAAATGTTCAACGAATAATTAGTAACACCGGCTACAACGAACGAAATGTATACTTTGAATATAGCTCAAACTATAGACTAATTTCGACTCGTGTATTGGGTTGTCGAATTTTCAATTGCTATTCTGTTTTTATACCCTCCACCATAGGATGGAGGGTATAATTTCGTCATTCTGTTTGTTTTCGTCAAACAGAACTACTCGAAATATTCGTCTGAGATCCCATAAGTATATATATTCTTGATCGTCGCGACATTTTATGTCGATCTAGCCATGTCCGCCCGTCTGTCTGTCGAAAGCACGCTAACTTCCGAAGGAGTAAAACTAGCCGCTTGAAATTTTGCACAAATACTTCTTGTTAGTGTAGGTCGGTTGTTATTGCCAAAGGGCCATATCGGTCCATGTTTTCATATAGGTGCCATATAAACCGATCTTGGGTCTTGACATCTTGAGCGCAATTCTTATCCGATTGGAATGAAATTTTGCACGACGTATTTTGTTATGATATCCAACAACTGTGCCATGTATGGTTCAAATCGGTTCATAACCTGATATAGCTGCCATACAAACCGATCTTGGGTCTTGAATTCTTGAGCCTCTAGAGGGCGCAATTCTTATACGATTTGAATGAGTTTTTGCACGAAGTATTTTGTTATGATATCCAACAACTGTGCCAAGTATGGTTGAAATCGGTTCATAACCTGATATAGCTGTCACACAAACAGATCTGGGGACTTGACTTCTTAAGCTTCTAGAGGGCGCAATTTTTATCCGATTTGCATGACGTATTTTATTCTTACTTTCAACAACTGTGTCAAATAAGATTCAAATCGGTTCATAACCTGACTTCTTGAGCCTCTAGAGGTCGCAATTATTATCCGATTTGCCTGAAATTTCGCACGACGGATCCTCTCATGACCATCAACATACGTGTTTATTATGGTCTGAATCGGTCTATAGCCCGATACAGCTCCCATATAAACCGATCTCTCCATTTTACTTCTTGAGCCCCCAAAGGGCGCAATTCTTATTCGAATTGGCTGACATTAGCAAATCTTTTCTTATATTCTTTTTTTTGCCTAAGAAGAGATGTCGGGAAAAGAACTCGACAAATCGAACTAAACTTTAAAGCTAAAGAAGTAAAGAAGGTGCTAAGCTCGCCAGGCCAAATCTTAGAAACCCACCACCATTTTTTAAAAATTTTCACAAATTGACTAAGTTGAAGGGCATATTTACTTTGTGTACCAATTTTCTTCCCAATCAGGAAAAATTTAAGCTAGGGTCTACAATACTAATAGGAGATAGGCTTATATGAAAGCTATATCAGACCGTGGGACCGATAAAGACAGTACTTGGCATTGGTGTTGGAAGTCCCTACTATATGGGCAAAATTTCAATTCAAAATCACAAAATCAGACGGAGGAACGGACCGACATGGCTAGGTCGACACAGAAAGTCGAAACGATCAATAATAAATGTGCTTTATTGGATCCCAGATCAATATTTCCAGGTGTAACAAATGGTATGACTAGATTAGTGTGCCCCTATCATATAGTGGCGGACGCAAAACTTAGGGCTTAAATTAGACGCAATTTTATATATATCATACTTATCTGGATTTTCCGAATATTCTTATCTGGAGATCGTTTTATATCAGGCCATAAGCTGATTAGGAAATAATCCATTACAAATTGTGACGTCCAGATACTTAAATAGAATTGCAGATGGTCATAAAGTGGGGGTGTTGAACTCTCCAATTTATTATTCATGTCATAATGATAGCCAAACAACCTTGATTTCAATCGCATTCGATATGTTGGTTTATTGTAGAGAATGAACGTCGGAACAGACATTTGCTGTCTAATTTAATATATGTACTTTACTCGAAAATACCTTTCATTTGATTCTCATATAATCTGTGTTGTCTATATGACAGTTTTAGTAGTCTTTTCGTATTCTACTCCTAAATTATCTATAATTTGATATATATCCTGTTTGGAGTTTGTTTTGGAGGTGGTTTCTTAAAAATAAGAAACAAAAATTTTATTTTTAATCCCATCACCATAGTATACTAATCTAGTGATTCTGGATAGATGCATCTAATCTAAAGATTTGGGAGCACTTGGATTTTGTTGTATAGTATTACGTAGGTTAAGGTTAAGTTAGGTTAGGTTGAAAGAGGGTGTGGATATAAATCCGCCCGATGCCACTATGGATATACACCTGAACCAGTATATTGACGTCAGTTCTCTGGCCTTCACAGTCAATTCGTCCGCTATGGCGTGGCACCCAAATGATGTGGATCGTGCCATTCACAGGGAAGGCGTTAATGTCCTTCTTACATTCCGAGACTGTTAGTGACCTTACCTTTTTAGTTAAGAACAACGTCAAATACTTCTGCCATCAGAAGTACTTTTAATGCCGCCGAAACGGCCTTACAATGGTGGAGATTTATTTGCAGAAACCGGTCCATTGTCAGGATTCAGAATTTCTACCAATGTTTCGTTAGCCTCATCTTCTGAGTCCGCCAGAAGTTCATTTTCACAAGATTCGCTTTACAAGATTACTCATCCAGGCGCGGTTGTGGTTAGTAGTACTCAAACAAGTGTTCAGAAAGAACTGCTTAGTCGTCTACTTATTCTCCAACCCCACCGCTCCTATACTCTCAACTTTTACTTGTTGAATCCGTAGAATTAAACTCCTTCAGACTTCAAGTCAGCGTGAGAGCCGGCCGGAGTTTAGTAGAATTCTACATAACTCCGATCGGCATCAGCCTTAACCAATTTTCCAGTCGGTGGTTGCAAGGTTGGGATTATACTCCCTTAGTCTGCTAAGACTAGATTTAGGATCTGAGTGAATTCTTGGTATCCATGTATGTGCCATTGGTCGAGAAGGATTTTCTTCTTTCTTGACTAAATCCAGTGTTGCGCCTGACCAGATCTCGTCAGTCTTTTTTAGGTTGCAACATAACATTTCAACTGAACGTTTACCCCCGAAATCAATAAGTTTCTATCGGCCCGATACCAGTCTGCATGGTCATGCACTGGAGGAGACCCTGGCATTTCCGCAAGTACGTCTGAGTATGCAGATGCCCGTCCATTGACTATACCGCTTCAACAGTTCCTGGGTATGCAGCCTCGTTATTCTCCATTGCCGACAACAGCCATCACCAAGCTGTCCTCAGCGACATCAGCAATGGTCACATATTACTATTGTTCGCCTTGGTTGATTTGGGTGTGAGGTGCCCTCCAGGTGACCGCGGTGCCGTTTTGAAATCTAGCCTGCAGATTTTTGATTAGCCTGTGCAGCAAATCTCCGAGCCCTCTGTCCTTACTGGTGAGAGTTTTAGGATCATTCGCACCAAGCCCAAAGGTTCGGCCTGGTTCTCAAGACTCGAACCAGGTGTCTATCCAAAAGCCCCTGCAGAATAAACACTCTAATTACAAATATTCCAAATCTAATAACTACTTATTCTTAGGCGTCTCTCTTAATTTCTTTTACATGCCAATATTCTAGGAGGAAAGTCTTTAGAAAGAGCCTTAAGATGTCAAGATCCCAGATCGGCTTATATGGCAGCTATATCAGGTTATGAACCGATTTGAATCATACTTGGCACAGTTGTTGGATATCATAACAAAATACTACCCAAGATCGGTTTATATGGCAGCTATATCAGGTTATGGACCGATTTAAATCATACCTGGCGCAGTTGTTGGATATCATAACAAAAGATGTCGTCCAAATTTTCTTTCCTATCGGACAAGAAGAGCCTAGAGAAGTCAAGACCCAAGATCGGTTTATATGTCAGCTATATCTGCTTATGGACCGATTTGAACCATACTTAGCACAGTTGTTGGATATCATAACTAAATACTACGTACAAAGTTTCATTCCAATTGGAAAAGAATTGCGCACTCTAGAGGCTCAAGAAATCAAGACCAAAGATCGGTTTATATGACAGCTATATCAGGTTATGGATTGATTTGAATCATACTTGGCACAATTGTTGGATATCATAACAAAAGATGTTGTGCAAAATTTCATTCTTATCGGACAAGAATTGCGCACTCTAGAGGCTCAAAAAGTCAAGACCCAAGATCGGTTTATATGGCAGCTATATTAAGACATGGACCGATATGGCCCATTTACCAACCGACCTACACTAATTAGAACTATTTGTGCAAAATTTCAAGCGGCTAGCTTTACTCCTTCGGAAGGTAGCGTGCTTTCGACAGACAGACGGACGGACGGAAGGACGGACGGACAGACGGACGGACATGGCTAGATCGACATAAAATGTCGCGACGATCAAGATTATATATACTTTATGGGGTCTCAGACGAATATTTCGAGTAGTTACAAACAGAATGACGAAATTAGTATACCCGCCATCCTTGGGTGGAGGGTATAAAAACAGTATCGCGCTTTCCCCACCACGACATTTTCAATTGCTCAGTTGCTGTGAAGAAGATAAAGTTTATTTGAATACTTCCAATTACAGATGAAGGGTATTATAACTTAGTGCAGTTGTTTGCAGCACCCAGAAGGAAGAGAGATAGATCCATTGATAAGTGTACCGATTGACACAGGATCACTTTCTGATTCGATTTAGCAATGTTCATTTGTCTGTCCAAGTTAATTTGTGTACAAAATACAGGTCGCAATTTTCAACCGATCATCTTAAATTTTGGTAAAGGCATTTTTCTCGGCCTAGAGACAAAGCCTATTGAAATTGGAAAAAGTCGGTTCAGATTTGGATATAGCTCCCAAATATATATTTGTCCGATTTGCATCAATAATAGTGATTTGTTAACTGATTCTTTCGAAATCTGGTAGGAATGGTTTTCTCTTGGCTCTCGACATTGCTGGTGAAATCGGTTCAGATTTAGCTATAGCTGTCAAATATATATATATAGCCCGATTTTTACTCCTAGAGCCACAGCAAGGGCATTTAATGAGCCAAAATTTTGCACCTCGCTTTCCTCAACAATTCCCACAATATCTATAGAGCTTGCTCGCTACAGATTTTTATATAGCTCCCATATATATGTCGTCCGATTTTGAGAAACATTGCAAAAAGGTGCTCATTTGTTAACCGATTCTCTTAAAATTTGGCAGAAAGTTTTATCTTATGACTTTACTAGTGAATTTTATAGAAATAGGTCCAGATTTAGATATACTTTCTTACTTTACTTTAATTGGCTATGACAGAACATTTGTTCCACTAGCCAAACGTAGAATAGTTTTCCAAGCGACTCCATCTTCTGCGCTTATTTTATAACCTCTGACAGTTTCGAGGTGTCTCCCACCACTTGATCTTTACATCGGGCTTTTGGCTGTCCCGGTTTGCGTGTACCACCGCGTTTGCCTTCAAAAGACTTCTTTGCTGGAACTTCTTCATCCATTCGGACAACATGACCTAGCCAACGCAGCCGTTGTATTTTAATACGTGTAACTATGATATCGTCGTCATACAGCTATATTCTCCATTAACGCAAACTGGTCCATATATTTTACGAAGAATCTTCTCTCAAATACTCCAAGCACTGCCTCATCTTTCACAAGTAGCCATGCCTCAGAACTATATAACATCACGGGTAGTATAAGTGTCTTGTGTAGTATAAACTTCGTCTGTCGAGAGGTGGCCTTGTTTCTAAACTGCTTACTTAGTCCAAAGTAGCATCTGTTTGCCAGTATTATTCTTCGCTTAATCACAAAACTGGTGTCATTGTTTTCGGTGACGAGGTAGATAAAGTTACTGACTATCTCAAAGTTTTGGTTCCCAAGATTCTCCATTTTCTTGATCTGCTCGGTTGTACAAGGCGGGATTTTGGGATTTGAAACCATCCATTATCTCCTTATCTCCATTTACTGACAGACCCATTTTCACTGACTCTCTTTCGATTCTTTCAAAGGCAGCAGTTATTAATTCCGGTGACCGATCTATGATGTCGATGTTGTCGGCATAGGCGAGTAGCATGTGTTCTCTTGAGAGTAGTGTGCCATATCTATAAACATCTGCGTTTCGTATAAGCTTCTCCAGCAGGATATTAAAAAGATCAAACGATAAGTTATCTACTAGTCCGCAATCTCTTTTGGTATTAATTGGTTCGGAGAGGCTCCCTCCCATACTTACTGAGGAACATGTTCCAGCAAGTGTCATCCTGCAGAGTCTTTTTACTTTTGCAGGGATACCAAACTCATACATGGCTTGATTTTCACTCCAAGAGCCACCGCAAGCGCATTTATTAACCAATCTAGCAGAAATTTTGTACAGGGCTTTCCTCGACAGCTACCACAGTATCTGATAAGTTTGCTCAAAATCGGTTCAGATTTAGATATAGCTCCCATATATATGTTCGTTCGATTTTTGGGTTATTTACAATAATGTTGTCATTTGTTAACCGTAGTTATCACAGTTTGAAAATTTATGTTTCCCTCGAAATTTGATACGGGTTGTTTAATAACCCATCTGAAATCATTCGCCGACGTCCATCAAAATTGGTTCAAAGTCCCACTTTGTACATAAAGGGCAGGTGTAGGGTATAATAAATTCGGCATCACCCGACATTTGCCTTTCCTTACTGGTTTTCTTCCACTTCTGTAAGTAAAATTTGTTTTCATTTAAGCGAAAAAACTAGAGTTGGAAAAAGCGCTATGTCATCAATGGCAAACTTGAAAGGTCAGCGATATCTACTATCGAAATGATATGATATGTTTTTTAAAATTTTATTGATGGCGGAAATTTTTTAATTCCAGTAAGTTTCCGATAGAAATTTCTTTTTCACATTACCTGAAATTGCTGTCATATGAATCGATCTCCTGATTAGACTTCTTGAGCTTCTAGAGAGCTCAATTCTTATTTGGCTAAAATATTGCACATATCGTTTTCGTAGGACCTACTACAACTGTGCCAAGTATGGTCTAAATCAGTCCTTGACCTGATACAGGCACCATATAAACCGATTAGATTTCTGCGACTTCTAGAGGGCGCAATTCTTACCCAATTTGGTTGAAATTTTTCATATGTCGTTTTGGTATGACTTCCAACAACTGTTTTGAGTATGGTCCAAATCGGTTGATGACCTTATATAGCTGGCATATAAAGCGATCTCACAATTTGATAATCTGAGCCACTGGAGGGCGCTATTTTTACTCAATTTGCCTGAAATTTCGGAGGTGGTATATTTTTATGACTTCGAACAGGCATGACAAGTACGGTGCATATCGGTCAATAGCTCATATATATTTGAAAAGGTCATTTAAAGAACTTGACAAATGTGATCCATGATGGAGGGTACATACGATTCAGCCAGGCCGAACTTATCGCGCTTTTACTTATTTGAAATTATAGATGCGATGTTTAATGACGGGTTTCTGCATTTACGTCGTCAAGCAAGTGTATAAGCAACGAGACACAAGGCCTCTTTTGAATTTTAATTTCAGTGCGTAGCAATCCTAACTGATATCCTTTGATGTAACCAACAAAATGGACAATCGTGTGCCATGAGTTCAGAATCGCTTACACAGACATACAAAAATGAAATTTTATCTATTTAACTTTCCCATTTTCGCTCCCAACTGTCTGCCGCATAATTATTCTTATTTTTGCAAATACATTTGTTATTTTCAGTCCTACCCTTAGTTGTGTGCATTTTATGTCTAGTCGTTGGGGTGTTTTCAATTCGACTAGTGTTCAGGAGTCGGTTGAAATCCTTCTTTTGTATGAACCCAAAAACTAGAATTAGCCAATTGGTTGTGATTCGCAGGTTTTTGATGGAAAAATATAATCTTGTTATAACTACAGCAACACGTTTTACTAATAATTGCTTTTTGTTATACTCTTTATTCGGAAGTCTCGTTCATTTTATAAAACACGAATTGAGTTGAATGCTTTTAAGAAATGATAAGTGAGTAGATGCATAAGGATATTTTCTACACAAATGAAAAACCAATAGAAAATTTAATGCACTATTGCGAAAAGAGTAAAACAATGTTTGCTTTTTAATTTGGATGTAAACAATGGGGGAACTTTTCTTAACCAAAAATATTCTACACGACCAGTCTTTAGTTCAATGCTAAGGGTTATTTTTTCAGCCAAGTACTGAATCAGGATTGAAACCGCTCTAGTAAAGTTTCTCGCTCAAAAATACTTTAAAATTTTTATTAAAAAACAACAGCAAACTGTTAAATAGATACAAAAAACTTTTAATTTTTTTTGGAAAATTGTAGACGCTACTACGGTGACATCGGTGTAGACACTTGGTCATAAAAGTAGAGCTAAACTTTGTATTGCTCGTCAAAATGCTATTGTTAAGCAGATTATATATTTTTGTGCGGACAAATTGGTTTATAGTTAGAATGCTGTTAAATTATTTTGTCTAAAATTTCGGCGAATTGGTTTCAGTATTTTATGACGATTTTTTACTTTTGTAAAATATTGCAAACAATTTATATTTTGCGCTAATTTTAATTTTATTTTTGATGTTATTCATTGCAATGTAGTTTGTTTAACTGAAAATATCGCCAAATTGAAAAAGTTTGTACATCCAAAATTCCGTTTTTATATGGAAACTTGCTGACACGGGCCTGCTCCGCCGCGCCTTCTTTTATTTTATATGGAACAAAATTTTTTTGGAATATTTAGTTTCGACAATTAAATAGATTTTAGTGAAATATCTTGCTACGAAAATAGTGTATCGCTGGACTAACAGTTTACTAATATAAGTGCCTTTATCTGAATCCCATATGATCTTTGTTGGTCTACGAATTTAAGTTTGGATGCAAGGTGTAGTCCATTCTTAAAATACTCTATTTCAGCCCGATATTCTCATGATATATAATTTAGTAGAGTTTTCGGGGTGAGGTGGTCTCCCAGATACTAGGCCCTGAAAAAATATCAACATCGTGCTTTTCTTTCAAATACCATATATTTCATCCCCATATTACCATTGGTTAAGGGGAGTTTACAGGATGAGGCGTCCTCCAAACACATGGCCTCAAAAAGGGCTAGACCCCCAGAAAATTGGTCCCGATAGTGGGTATCAATTCTTGCTCTACCCCCCAATACCTTTCATTTAAGCTCCACATTGACATGGTCGGTAAATATGCCCGATTTAGGGGTGTTTTGGGGATTGGGGTGGTCACCCAACCATTAGCCCGGATAATATATCAGCAGCGTTACCATTCATTTGAACCCCATATTGCCATTGGTCTCAAAATTGGATATGAAATTCGTTTTCTAATCTCACTTAAACCCCTTATTGCAAGTCATCAAATATGACCGGTTTGGAGTATTGGCCCTAAAAACTAAAAATATTTAGTTCCACTCTCTTTAAGACCTAAATTGTCGTGGTGAGCAAAAACGTCCTATTTGGGGGTTGTTATGGTGGTGGGACGTTTCCTAGACAGTTGGTCCCTAATTTTGATATCACATACGTGGTCTACTCCCAAATACCTTTAATTTGAGCCCCATATTTCCATAGCCGGCAAACATGACCGGCTTTGGGGGATTGATGTTCTACTCCATATCGGATTCGTGTTCTACTCTAAAAACCCTCTTATTCCATATTTCCATAGCCGGCAAACATGACCGGCTTTGGGGGATTCATGTTCTACTCCATATCGGATTCGTGTTCTACTCCAAAAACCCTCTTATTTGAGCCTCGTATTGCAAAAGCCAGCAAATACTTCCAATTTGGGTGGTGATGTGGTGTGGGGGGGGCGGGGGGTGTTGTCCCCATATACAATTTTACCGAATATTGATATCAGATTCGTGCTTTACTCAAGATCTTTCATTTGAGTCCCATGTGGCTATGGTCGTAAATGTGTCCCCTTTGGGGGAGGTTTTTGGGGAGAGGCGGCCCCCCAAACACTTGGGCTCATATTTGGATATCAGATTCGAATTCTACACTCAAATACCTTTTATTTAAGCCCCATATTCCTATGGTCAGTAAATAAGTCCTGTTTGGGGGATGATTTGGGGAACGAGTGGACCCCCAGAAACGTGGTTCCACATTTGTCATTTATCAGATTTGTATTCTACTCGCAAATACCTTTCATTTGAGTACCATATTGTCATGGTCGGTAAATATGTCAGATTTAGGGGTGTTTTGGGGCTTGGGATGGTCCCCCTTGCACTTGGTCTGACAATTGGATATCAGATACCTTTTCTTATCCTAAATACCTTTCATTTGAGTTCCATATTGTCGTGATTGGTCTAAATATATGTTTGGTAGGTTTTAGGGTGGGGCAGCCCCCCTAGGTACACCATCCGAAATTTGGACACCAAATTTTTATTTTTAGAGTACTATATGAGTGCACACAAAATTTCGCATTAATCGCACCACCCATTTCCGAGATCTGACGTTTCTGAAAATTAGGGTAAGGGGGAGGGTCCGCCCCCCTTCAGGTATCAAAAAATGTAGTACCCTATTTTCAACACGGGATCATTATACACCATCTGTGAAATTTCAAGAAAATCGGTTCAGCCGTTTTTGAGTCTTTAAGGAACACACAAACAAACAAAACAAACCTACAAACAAACACAAATTGATTTTTATCTGAGAAGTTGCTTCAAATCGGTTCAGAATTAGATATAGCTTATATATATATATTCGTCAGATTTTGGGCAATTTGCAATAATGTTGTCATTTGTCAACCGTGGTTATTACAGTTTGAACATATTTGCTCGCCGGGGTCCATCCAAATTGGTTCAGAATTGGATATAGCTCCCACATTGTACATATAGGATAGGTGTACAGTCGGCACCGCCTGACTTCTGTCCTCCCTTACTGGTTTTAGCGTTCCATTTATGCGGTTTAAACTGTATATGGTTAATATTAAAAAAAAATTGGCGATGAACTCCGATATAACGTTTAAGATGCTATGGAATTAAAAAACAGGATTATTAAAACTTCTATTGCTGAACGCTCAGAATGCTGTAACAATTCTGAGCTGTACAACTAAGAGAAGGTACAAACACGGTTAACAAGTTTTTCTGTAAACTGAAGACTAAAGTCCAAAAAATGGCATGTCGAATATTATTTACAAAATAAAATGCAACGAAAATTAGGGACAAAAATTCGATCAAAAATCCAGAAAACGGATCTTGTTGCACATTGCAGCGTGACAGGACATAGCCCAAATTTTAAAGATGAGAAAATTTTGACACAGAAAACTAATAGCAAGCTAAGGTATAATTAATAATACAAGGGGGTGAGGACGTTAATTGTATGCACCAATTCTAAAGTAATCTTGTTTGTTTCTATGTTTGTTTGTTTGTAAATTTGTTTGTTCCGTATAGACTCAAAAATGGCTGAACCAATTTCTTTCAAATTTTAACAGATTTTGGGGAGTAGTCCGGAAGGAGCAATAGGCTATATAATTTTTTAATATCTCAAGAGGACGGAGCCTCCCTCTTCCCCAAAAGTATGACCCAAAAATAAAAGTGGACCGATCGGGGCAATATGGGACTCAAATGAAAGGTATTTGGGAGTAGAATACAAATTTGAAATCAAAATTTGGGTCCAAGTACCTAGGGACTGCCCCGACCCCAAAACGCCTTCACATTGGCATATTAGACGATAATGATAATATGGGACTCGAATGAAAGGTACTCGGGAGTAGATAACAAATATGGTCAGGAAGGAGGAATAGGCTATATAATTTGTTTATATAGGAAGGGGGCGGACCCTCCCCTATTACTCCAACAACACCACTCAAAACCAAGGTTGACCGATCGGGACAATATAGGTATCAAATGAAATATATTGGAGAGTAGAATACAAATAGGGTATTAAAAGATGGATCCAAGAAACCCAGGGACCACTCCAACTCCAAAAGTTCCCAATACAAACATATTGGACATACGAATATGACATAAAAATTTATGTATAAGTATTTGACTTCGTTGCGGTTGTTTGCGGTATTATTTTTTAACTTTCCCACTCTATGACGGGCCTTAACAATAATTTTCAAAAACTCCATTTAAGCGATATTTTTTTTTTGCACACTTACATTAACATAAAATCAAACATTTGGCATCAGAAACTGAGGTGGAATGCCTAGGAGGGCCGCCCACTCCCAAAACCCGCCAAACGGATCACTAAAATATAGGTATCAAATTATAGGTATTTGAGAAAGAAATCGAATCCGATATCCAATTATGAGAGTAAGTGTTTCAGATATATGAGTAAAGCACGAAATTGACTTCCACTGTCGAGACCAAGTCTCCGGGATGCACCACACCCTTAAACAAGACTTTTAGTTATTGGGGTTTAAATAAGAGTTATTTGAGAGTAGAAAAATCCACAGGAAAATTGAAATACATTTTCGAATGAAATTAGGCATAAATTAGGCATAAATATTGACTCAAAAACGGCTGAACCGATTTTCTTGAAATTTTCACAGATGGTGCATAATGATCCCGTGGTTAAAATAGGGTACTTAATTTTTTGATATCTCGGCGATGGGTGGTGCGATTTAAGCGAACTTGTGTGTAATCTTTTATAGTAATCTAAAAACAAAAATTTGGTATTCATATTTCGGATGGGGTACCCAAACCTACCAAACATATATATAGACCAATCACAACAATATGGGACTCAAATGAAAGGTATTTAAGATTAGAAATAATACCAATTTTTGAACCAAGTGTTTTGGAGACCACCCCAACCCCCAAAAAACCCTAAATCGGACTTATTTACCATCCATACCAATATGGGACTCAAATGAAATTATTTGCGAGTAGAATACAAATCTGACATCCAAATGAGCGACCAAGTTTCTGGGTCCATCCCTTCCCCAAAACACCTCCCAAACAGGACGCCCGTCTCCAGAATACCTCCAAACAGACAAATTTACGATCATAGCAATTTCGGGTTCAAATGAAAGGTCTTTGGGAGTAAAGCACGAATCTGATATCAATATTCAGGAAAAGTGTCTATGCCGCCACCCGACCCCCATAACACCACTTAAAAATGGCGTATTTACTGACCATTAAAAAATGGGTCTCAAATAAGAGATATTTGAGTAGAACACGAATCTGATATATATTTTCAGCGCCAAGTCGCTGAGTGGCCGCACCCCTCCTAAACCGGACATATTTGCAGACTATGGGAATATGGGGCTCAAATGAAAGGTATTTGGTAGTAGACCACTAATCTCATATCAACATTCCAGAGCAACTGTCTAGGGGCCGACCCACCCCATTAACAATCGCCAAATAGGACGAATTTGCTCACCATGACAATTTGGGCCTTAAAGAGAGTGGAGTTCGACATTGGTTGTTTTTAGGGCCCATACCCCAAACTGGACATATTTGCTGACTTTTGCAATAAGGGGTTTAAATAAAATGTATTTGAGTTTAGAAAACAAATTGATACGCAATTTTGAAGCCAATTGCAATATGGGGTTCAAATAAATGATATTTAGATGTACGATAATTGCCCATATCTTAGATATTTGCCAAAAATGTTAAATGAATGGTATTGGGAAATGGAGCACGAAATTGATACACACTTTCGAGTCAAGTTTGTCTACCCCTATCCCAAAATACCCCACAAACAGCAATTATTTACTGACCGTCGAAATATGGGGCTCAAATAAAGGTGTTTGGTAGTAGAATACGAATCTGATATCCAAATGTGGGACATTGTATTTGGGGCACCGCCCAAAACGACCCCGAAAGAGTACAAATTTACCAACATAATATGTGACTCAAATGAAAGGTATTTGAGATTTGAAAATGAATTTGATAACCACTTTTGTGGCCAAGGGTTCGGAGAACGCCTGATCCCATAACCTCCCCTTGAATCAATGGCAGCATGGGGTTTAAATAAATGGTATTTGAAAGTAGAGTACAATGCTTATATATTGTTCAGGGCTAAATGTCTGAGGGACTTGGTTTCAAATAAAGTTTTTAAGAGTGGAGTACATCTAACATCCAAACTAAAGTGGCCCTAAACTCTTCGAGCGAATTGATAGACCAGTTCAGATAAGGGCATTTATATTGTTATGCTATTAGTCAAGCTATTTTTCTAACATAGTATTTTACTAAAATCTTTTTGTCGAAAATAAATTTGCAAAGGATGGTTTTGTTCCATATAAAGTAAAAAAAGGCGCAGCGGAGCGGGGCCGGTTCAGCTAGTGCTTCATATAATTAACCATTTTTAGAGTAATCTAGTAATGCTTCTTATTATTAACGCCCCCTTTATACATCGAATGAGTTTTAAATCTTATACGGACCGCTGTGCGCACATATATAGGACCACAATTCAAAAATACAAATAAAACACTTAGCTCTTTTATTGTAAATAGCAGTTTGATGAGCAAGTAAAATGGTTTCAATTCAAAAGAAATTATTAAAGTATATTTTCAATAGTGTTGTTAAAACTTTTTTTATACCCTCCACCATAAGATGGGGGGTATACTAATTTCGTCATTCTGTTTGTAACTACTCGAAATATTCGTCTGAGACCCCATAAAGTATATATATTCTTGATCGTCGTGACATTTTATGTCGATCTAGCCATGTCCGTCCGTCTGTCCGTCCGTCTGTCCGTCCGTCTGTCCGTCCGTCCGTCCGTCCGTCCGTCCGTCCGTCCGTCCGTCTGTCTGTCGAAAGCACGCTAACTTCCGAAGGAGTAAAGCTAGCGGCTTGAAATTTTGCACAAATACTTCTTATTAGTGTAGGTCGGTTGGTATTGTAAATGGGCCATATCGGTCCATGTTTTGATATAGCTGCCATATAAACCGATCTTGGGTTTTGACTTCTTGAGCCTGTAGAGTGCGCAATTCTTATCCGATTGGAATGAAATTTTGCATGACGTGTTTTGCTATGATATCCAACAACTGTGCTAAGTATGGTTCAAATCGGTTTATAACCTGATATAGCTGCCATATAAACCGATCTTGGGTCTTGACTTCTTGAGCCTCTAGCGTGCGCAATTCTTATCCGATCAGAATGAAATTTTGCACAACGTGTTTTGTTATGATATCCAACAACTGTGCCAAGTATGGTTCAAATCGGTCCATAACCTGATATAGCTGCCATATAAACCGATCTTGGGTCTTGACTTCTTGAGCCTCTAGAGTGCGCAATTCTTATCCGATTGGAATGAAATTTTGCACGACGTGTTTTGTTATGATTTCCAACAACAGTGCCAAGTATGGTTCAAATCGGTTCATAACCTGATATAGCTGCCATATAAACCGATCTTGGGTTTTGACTTCTTGAGCCTCTAGAGTGCGCAATTCTTATCCGATTGAAATGGAATTTCGCACGACGTGTTTTGTTATGAAACCCAACAACTGTGCCAAGTATGGTTCAAATCGGTCCATAACCTGATATAGCTACCATATAAACCGATCTTGGGTCTTGACTTCTTGACCCTCTAGAGGGCACAATTCTTATCCGATTTGAATGAATTTTTGCACGAAGTATTTCGTTATGATATCCAACAACTGTGCCAAGTATGGTTCAAATCGGTTCATAAACTGATATAGCTGTCATATAAACAGATCTGGGGATTTGATTTCTTGAGCTTCTAGAGGGCGCAATTCCTATCCGATTTGGCTGAATTTTTGCATGACGTATTTTATTTTTACTTTCAACAACTGTGTCAAGTAAGGTTTAAATCGGTTCATAACCTGATATAGCTACCATATAAACCGATCTTGGGTCTTGACTTCTTGACCCTCTAGAGGGCACAATTCTTATCCGATTTGAATGAATTTTTGCACGAAGTATTTCGTTATGATATCAAACAACTGTGCCAAGTATGGTTCAAATCGGTTCATAAACTGATATAGCTGTCATATAAACAGATCTGGGGATTTGATTTCTTGAGCTTCTAGAGGGCGCAATTCCTATCCGATTTGGCTGAAATTTTGCATGACGTATTTTATTTTTACTTTCAACAACTGTGTCAAATAAGGTTTAAATCGGTTCATAACCTGATATAGCTGCCATATAAACCGATCTGGGATCTTGACTTCTTGACCCCTAGAGGTCGCAATTATTATCCGATATGCCTGAAATTTTGTACGATGGATCCTCTCATGACCATCAACAAACGTGTTTATTATGGTCTGAATCGGTCTATAGCCCGATACAGATCCCATATAAATCGTTCTCTCTATTTTACTTCGTGAGCCCCAATGGGCGCAATTCTTAAACGAATTGGCTGAAATTTTACACAGGCCTCCAACATATAATTTAATTGTGGTCCGAACCGGACCATATCTTGATATCGTTTTAATAGCAGAGTAACTCTTTTCTTATATCCTTTTTTGCCTAAGAAGAGATGCCGGGAAAAGAACTTGACAAATGCGATCCATGGTGGAGGGTATATAAGATTCGGCCCGGCCGAACTTAGCACGCTTTTACTTGTTATTATTATATATTGTTTTTCTGTGTTTAGTAAAGATATCGCCCCGAAGGAGAGAATCGAAGATTTCTCGAAATATTGGCAGAAATAAAGATATTTAAACAAATAAAAGTAAAAGGCATTAAGTTCGGCGGGGCCGAACTTTGGATACCCGCCACCTCGGATATATATGTTAAACACCTTTCGTCATGATCGGGTGTAAAATGCATCATTTATGAACCCATAGCAGCTATATCGGAATATGGTCTGATTTGTACCAAACTCATTATGGTCATCGTTCAAGTTTGTAAGCCAGAGTATTGGTCTCTGCGGCAGCTATACCCATATTAATCGTGGATGTCGAAGAATCGAACACAGCTCCGTATGCATTCAGCGAAGTTGGGTAAAAAACTCTTCTGTTCAAATTTCAGCAAAATCGGATAATAAATGTGGTTTTTATGGGCCTTAGACCCTAAATCGGCGGAACGGTCAATATGGGGGCTATATGAAGATATAGTCCCATATAGCTTCGAACATCTTCATCTTCGAACTTAACCTGCTTATGGACAAAAAAAGTATATGTGCAAAATTTCAGCTCAATATCTCTATTTGTAAAGACTGTAGCGTGATTTCAACAGACAGACGGACGGACATGGTTAGATCGTCTTAGATTTTTACGGTAATCAAGAATATATATACTTTATAGGATCGGAAATGGATATTTCGATGAGTTGCAAACGGAATGACAAAATGATTATAACGCCACCCTTCTTCTTATACCCTTCGGTGGTGGGGATAAAAAGAATATGTGCATGGTTTAAATTTTTGAAGACTGTATCGTGACGGCGAGGACAAGGCTAGATGGTCCTAGATTTTTACGACGATCATGAATACATATATAAACTTAAAAGTCATTATGTAAAACTTCAGCCAATTCGAGTAAGAATGGCGCTCTTTAGGGGCTTAAGAAGTAAAATAGAGAAATCGGTTTATATGGGAGTTTTATCAGGCTATAGACCGATTCGGACCATATTTGACACGTATGTTGAAGGTCATGGGAGAAACCGTTGTACAAAAATGTTAGCCAAATCGGATAATAGTTACGCCCTCTGGAGGCTCATGAAGTCAAGACCCCATATAGTTCAGTATGACAGCTACATCAGGTTATGAACCGATTTCAACCATACTCAACATAGTTGTTGGAAGCAACAATAAACAGACAGACAGCCTGGAGGGTATAAAAATTTTCCAATAGCAAAAAAAAACTTACATTTTACACAAATGCATGCTTTTAGTATGCATAGAACTTCATTAAACTAGACCGAAATTCCTTCAAAATTTCATGGAATTATTGCTTAATATGCCCATATTTAGCATTATGCATTTATAAAATTTTTATCAGTTTTTGGAGAAAAAAAAACGAAGAAGATGTTAGAACCAAGAAGAGCCTGCTGACTAATTGGTTGTAACATAAATCTCACTTGTATGAAACCATTTCCATATTTAGAAACCAAATTTTTCGAAAAATTTTCCTACATGACGATTAAGGAAATCAATATTCACAAAATTGAGAAAATTTGAGAAAACTAAATGGACAATCATTTGTATTTATAAAAAGTATAACAAAACACCACGTGCAAAATTTCAGTCCAATCGAACAAGAATTGCGCCCCCTAGACGCTCAAGAAGTCAATACCCAAGATCTGTTTATATGGCAACTATATCAAAACATAGACCGATATACCCCATTTACAATCCCAACATTAATTAAAAGATTTTGTGCAAAAATTCGGCTTTACTCCTTCGAAAGTTAGCGTGTTTTCGACAGACAGACGGATATGGCTAGATCGACTTCAAATGTCATGACTAAATGAGTAACTGAGTAAAATAACTAAATGAGTTACAACAAAGACTGTCCTATTACCTTACAAAAATTACTCATATTCAAATACCAATTTGATGTGATTGAAATTTTGCATTTAGGATTTCTTTATCAATTCCGTCTTTCGTTCAAATAAACCGAGCACTTCCACCAAGATGATAATAATAATTTAACTTTTGTAATCTAGCGACATTTCGCAATGTCATGGAGTCGTACTTGGGGATATGGAGCACATTTGACATTGGGCTAATTCGTTTGTCCAGATTACGTACATGTATACTTTTGACTTTTTATAAGCCTACAACTTGGTGTCATAAATATCGTTGGTTAAGGCCAACCATTACTTTGGGAATTTAAATAAAATCTACAAAATTTGTCTATCGTACTTAGGCAGGAAATATTTTTGATAGCAACGCATATATTATGCAACTGAAGTGCTCTAATGTAAGTACCTACCAAATACGAGTTTTTAATATGGAAAACATGAAAACACACAGGCGGTGTACAGAGCGGATCTTTTATTCTGACGCATCGCACATCTCAGTCGCTGTAACTTCCTTTATTTTGTGGCTTGTTTTGCCATTGCCGAGAAATCAAAGGGGACCTCTGATACTGCCTTCCTAAAGAACAACACAAAATTGTTCAAAAAAGATTTGTGATGTTAATTTGCATGAAAAATTCATAAATAAAGTACACGTTTCTTCTCATTCTTCGTGTTGCTTTTTTTGCTTTTTACACAGACATTTCTAATTTTCCTTTGGCTGAGGAAAACCGTTGCATATGTTACAAAGAAGAGAAAAATGCCAACAAGACTTGACTGGGGAAAGACAGCGACAACAAGAACAATAAAAAGACGATATAGAACACCATGAATGGCAGTAAAAAGCAATAAGTCATCATAGTAAAGTGGAGTCAGTAACCCTAAGATAAAAAGCACAAAATGCTAAAGAAATTTATAGGAACAGGGAAAGAGAGAGAGTGAGAGATAGGGCAATCCATACATATGGACGACCCATCTTATTTGGCAGAGGCTGGACGAATACACGAATAAATGCTGGCTTATCTTGAAAACTCTAACCAAACGTTACATTTTAACCTAACCATACATTAACCCAGAGGAAAATCTAGTTTAGTCGAATAATATATTGAAGCCCACCAAAAAATTTATATCACAACTGAAAGTTATTTATACAAAACCTTTTCTTCAAATTGAAGGAAATTTCTAAAATGAATCTTGAGAAATGATATCTGCTGAGATTATAAAATGGAACTTCCGTTAGGCAGTGCGTAACATGCACATAACAGATGTTCTATAGCTTACTCTTTATCGGCGTCCCCACAGATATAGTCCTATCAGGGCGGAGCCGATAACTAACACGTCTGTTATGAGCAACAACAGCAAAGCGATAGATCTCTTCAAGTTTAGATTGGGATCCAAATTTAGGATTGTTAGTCGCTAAAGTCATACATAATACCCTATAATGTATCAGTTAGTAATCAGTAGGGTTTCGCATTCAATGCACTGTAAATGGCAAAAAAAGGGAATATGCCTCAAAATATGCACATTCAAATTTTGGTATAAGGAAAAAAAAAATGTTGGAAAAGTTTTATGTTATTATTTGTTAATCATTTAAAAATAAACAATATGAATTCAGTCTTTTAATAATGCAAAACGGAAAAGTGAGCTAAGTTCGACCGAGCCGATTCTTGGGAACACGCCACCATCAAAAACATAAAGTATATATGTATATTCTTGGACTTCGTGAAAATCTAAGACGATCTAGCCATGTCCGTCCGTCTGTGGAAATCACTCTCCCGACATAGTGTTCTAAACCAATAAAACCGCACTTAATACCCGATTTGGCACAAAGATTTGTGTTAAGATCCCCGATATCCTTGTCGAATATGATTCAAATCGGTATATTTCTTTATATAACTACCCTATGGACCAATTTTTTGATGTAGGGTCTTAGGTACATAAAATTTGCATTTATTAACCGATTTGGATCTCCTATATTCCTTGTTTAAATCGGTATATATCTTAATATAACTCCCATTGGCTAAGTCTAGTCTTAACTTACAGCGTAGTGCAATCAACGCCTGCAGGCAAACATTAAATCTCATGTTAAACTCAAACTGATCGTTAAGGGTACGGATTCCAAGTTGTGTCGAAAAGTCGACTTTTAGACTTTTCGACTTTTATCAAAATGACAAAAGTCCACTTCTAGACTTTTAGACATTTTTTTTTTTTTTTTGCAAAAAGTCGACATTTGATTTTTTGTCAAAATTTTCCAAATTAGATATTTCTATTTCCTACAAGTTTACGTAAACTTTTTCCATCAAAATATGTATAAGCATTTCTTTGTATGCACAAAAAGCGTAAGTATTAAGAAAAGTTTTTAATGCAAAATAGGCGCATTATTATATCAAACCACCTTGCTCTCCACTTAAATTTGAACCAATATGAACCACATTCGATATATTCGCATTTTATAGCCTTAGTATGTTTAATCTGGAGATCGATCTATATGGTAGCTATATCAAAATAGGGATTGGGATGAGGATAACAAATTTTTGCAAACTTTAGCGAAATCGGACATTAAATACACCATAAGGAATGAAAGATTTCAAATCTGAAGTCCATTCTATGCGGGGGAAATGAAAATATATATGTAGTCCTGTACAGACCATCTTCCAACATAAACGCTTAATGGATAAAAAATACATTTATGCCAAAATTCAGCTTCCATAAATATAAAAATATTAAGATAAATATTGCACTTATAAGGACGTAATCTCTAAAATTTGGTTTGGATATGCACAAACTTTGGCACGAGTTATTATTACCCATCTAAATACCGCTGCTGAAGTTCATCAAATCAATCCAACCATGTTATGATATTACCTTACTTTGGCTTCCATTTAAATAACTACTCAATTTAAAAAATATATTTATAGGAATAACATTAAACCAAAAAGGATTGAATCGTAGTAGCAATTGAGAATAAAGAGTTCAAATACATTTCAGAAAAATTGTTAAGAATTCTTTCTTAACTAACACGAATTATTGCAACTCATCACTAACTTTCTTTTCGACGATTCGATTTCAAAATCGAATCGAATCGAAACAAAAGTAGACTAATCTATTAGTCGAAAGTCGCAAACAAATCAATGCCATTTTAATCTGCTGTTCTTGATTCGTAGAGCTATATTATTGCCTTTGTCTTTAGACCAACGAATATGCACTTGCATAGAATTCCCAACCCCAGTAAACAGCTTGCTTGGGATATCTCAATAGCTCGGCACCCAGCACAGGTAAATTTTAAACTGAAGTACGAAATACAAAGATTTGTTGACCATGGGTCAACAATAACTTGACATGTAGCCAGATCAAGCGGTCAACAATATGGGACTTATATGAGGACTTGGAATGTAGAGCAAAAATCTGATAATAATATTGGGGACCAAGTATCTTGCAGCCACTCACCTTCAAAGTCACCACCACCCCCCCTAATCACTGGATATGAAGAACTACAGGGTCCTACCACAAAAACACCCAAAGGGATATGTACACCGAGCGTGGCAATATGGTACACGGGTGATAGGTCTATAGGATTATTAGGCGATTCTGTTATCGAAGATTGATTGAAGTTTATATTGCCGTTTACACAAAATAAGCAGATCGAAAAAAAATAAACTGAATCGGATTTAGTACAGTTCAAATATTTCCTAAAATTTTGTGGTATAGTTTACTCAGGAAGGATGGAAGCAGATTCTCCTCTGTTCATCAGCTTTAAAATATTCAATGAACAATCAATTTTAAAAAGCCGATTGGGCCCACTTGGAAAACACCCAAACACACCCTGCTACTCATACGTAAGGTCTATGGGTGTAGAGTTGGATTGTGCTATCAAAATATGAGAGAAGCGTATGGGGGTTGTTTACCCAAACGCAGTACACTCAAACGCCTAGGTAGATCGAGAGGGACAAAATAGAATTATATTGAAAGGGATTGGAAAGTACAGTACATATCTTCTACCCAATCCTGGGGTAAAGTTTCCCTGGAAAAAAACCAGTAACAATTGCAAATTCGCCCACGAACATTCCATTAAAAAACAGTGGGGATATAACTATCCTATCAATGAGTGCTGTCCGATACAAGTCAAAGATACAGAACCACTTTCTTATTGTTGCGTCCGGTTGATTGAGTTTACACTGCTGATTACCTAATGTAAATACCGCACAAGTGTCGCCAGCACTAGTAGGGGATAACTAACACTGACATTTTTCTGGTGCCGGGAAAATGTCCAGAGGAATACCCTTTTTTACATCCGAAATGGCATCTTGTGGTATGATAATGATGAAGAAAGTAGATAACAAATGTTTAAAACAAATGAAATTGTGTGGATTCAAGAAAGACCCTTATACCCCTGAAAGATTTATCCTCCGGTCATAAGCTTCAAAACATTTAAATATTAAACAATTATTAAAAAGTTATTTTAGGCTTAGAGTAGCGCACCGGGAAAATTAATAACTTACAGTATTCATGAATGTCTTCATATTTAAAGTCGAACTAAAGGGTGATTTTTAAGATATTATCTTTTTGGCAACACTGATGAAATTTCTTAATTAACATAGCACGCATTTTGATAATCATTGGGTACGTAAATGATCAGAATTTTCGATTTTGGAGTGAAGATCAGACAGAAGCATTGTAAGAGCTACCAATGCATCAAGTAAAAGTCACAGTTTGGTGCGGTTTATGGGGAGGTGTCATCACTGGGCCGTACTTCTTCAAAGATAATGCGAATAGTAACGTAAAATGTGAATGGTGAGCGCTGCCGTGAGATGATGTCCAACTTTTTTTCCCAAAAATTCAAGACTTAACTATTTTTTGTGGGACTATGTTAAGGACCGTAGCGCAAAGGTTAACATGTCCGCCTATGACGCTGAAAGTCTGGGTTCGAATCCTGGCGAAACCATCAGAAAAATTTTTCAGCGGTGGTTTTCCGCTCGTATTGCTGGCAACATTTGTGAGGTACTATGCCATGGGCGCCCCGGTAGTAGAGTTGGTAGCGTGCTTGGATTACCAATGCAGGGGTCGTGGGTTCGATTACCGCCAAAAGCCTTGGTCTGTCGCTACTATGGTATCACAATGGACCTAAAATTTTCTAAGTGAGTCTGTAAAGGACTGCCACTCTTACCTGACCTAACATATGCCATGTAAAAACTTCTGTTCAAAGAGGTATCGTACTGCGGCACGCCATTCGGACTCGGCTATAAAAAGGAGGTTCATTATAATTGAGCATAAACTTGAATCGGACTGTACTCATTGATATGTGAAAAGTTTGCCCCTATTCCTTAGGGGAATGTCCATGGGAAATATTTTTATCATTTATGCTAAAGCTCACGTCTGCACAGACAAACCCGCTGCAATAGACGCATTGGAAACCAACATCGAAGCTTTTATTCGTAAGATTCCAGCCGAAGTGTTGGAAAGAGTATGCCAAAATTGGACTAAGCGGATGGACCATTTGAGGCGCAGTCATGGTCAACATTTATATTAAATATTCTTCAAACATTAAGTTATATGGCCCGTACTATCGATTCAAACAAAGATTTCATACATTTTTCTGAATTTTAAATGTTTTTTTTTTTTTTTTGAAAAACTTTCCGGTAGCTCTTGAAAAATCACCGCTTAGAATGTACTTGACATTTGCCACTGATAATTACCTTTTATAAAGGCCGTTAGGAAACGCTAATGGGCCAAAAAGCCAAATCGGTTTATATTGGGATATAGCTCCCATATAAAGCCTCGACTGAAGGCTTTCACTTTATTATTGTTATACTCACCACCGAAGGATGGGGGTATATTCATTTTGTCATACCGTTTGCAACACATCGAAATATCCATTTCCGACCCTATAAAGCATATATATTCTTGATCAGCGTAAAAATCTAAGACGATCTAGACATGTCCGTCCGTCTGTCTGTTGAAATCACGCTACAGTCTTCAAAAATAGAGATATTGAGCTGAAACTTTACACAGATTCTTTTTTTTGTCCATAAGCTGGTTAAGTTCGAAGATGGGCTATAACGTACTATATCTTGATATAGCCCCCATATAGACCGATCCGCCGATTATGGGTCTTAGGCCAATAAAAGCCAAATTTATTATCAGATTTTGCAGAAATTTGGGACAGTGAGTTGTGTTAGGCCCCTAGACATCCTTCGTCAATTTGGCTCAGATCGGTCTAGATTTGGATATAACTGCCATATAGACCGATCCTCCAAATTTTTAAAGATCCACTGGTCCTCCTGTGTCTATCCCAATATGGGGGTAAAAAGTATACTCTACTACCAAAGACCTTTTTTGTGTGGTATTCTATTCTGATCGGCTTCCATATATTATTTTTATACCCTCCACCATAAGATGGGGGGTATACTAATTTCGTCATTCTGATTGAACTACTCGAAATATTCGTCTGAGACCCCATAAAGTATATATATTCTTGATCGTCGTAAAATTTTATGTCGATCTAGCCATGTCCGTCCGTCTGTCTGTCGAAAGCACGCTAACTTCCGAAGGGGTAAAGCTAGCCGCTTGAAATTTTGCACAAATAGTTCTTATTAGTGTAGGTCGGTCGGTGTTGTAAATGGGCCATATCGGTCCATGTTTTGATATAGCTGCCATATAAACCGAACTTTGGTCTTGACTTCTTGAGCCTCTAGAGTGCGCAATTCTTATCCGATTGAAATGAAATTTTGCACGACGTGTTTTGTTGTTATATCCAACAACTGTGCCAAGTATAGTTCAAATCGGTCAATAACCTGATATAGCTGCCATATAAACCGATCTTGGGTCTTGACTTCTTGAGCCTCTGGAGTGTGCAATTCTTATCCGATTGGAATGAAATTTTGCACGACGTGTTTTGTTACGATATCCAACAACTGTGCCAAGTATGGTTCAAATCGGTCCATAACCTTATATAGCTGTCATATAAACCGATCTTGGGTCTTGACTTCTTGAGCCTCTAGAGGCGGAATTCTTATCCAATTTGAATGAATTTTGGCACGTAGTATTTTGTTATGATATCCAACAACTTTGCCAAATATGGTTCAAATCGGTTCATAACCTGATATAGCTGTCATATAAACAGATCTGGGGACTCGACTTCTTGAGCTTCTAGAGGGCGCTATTTCTCTCCGATTTGACTGAAATTTCGCAAGACGTTTTTATACCCTCCACCATAAGATGGGGGGTATACTAATTTCGTCATTCTGTTTGTAACTACTCGAAATATTCGTCTGAGACCCCATAAAGTATATATATTCTTGATCGTCGTGACATTTTATGTCGATCTATCCATGTCCGTCCGTCTGTCCGTCCGTCCGTCCGTCCGTCCGTCCGTCTTCTTATTAGTGTAGGTCGGTTGGTATTGTAAATGGGCCATATCGGTCCATATTTTGATATAGCTGCCATATAAACCGATCTTGGGTTTTGACTTCTTGAGCCTGTAGAGTGCGCAATTCTTATCCGATTGGAATGAAATTTTGCATGACGTGTTTTGCTATGATATCCAACAACTGTGCTAAGTATGGTTCAAATCGGTTTATAACCTGATATAGCTGCCATATAAACCGATCTTGGGTCTTGACTTCTTGAGCCTCTAGCGTGCGCAATTCTTATCCGATCAGAATGAAACTTTGCACGACGTGTTTCGTTATGATATCCAACAAATGTACCAAGTATGGTTCAAATCGGTCCATAACCTGATATAGCTGCCATATAAACCGATCTTGGGTCTTGACTTCTTGAGCCTCTAGAGTGCGCAATTCTTATCCGATTGGAATGAAATTTTGCACGACGTGTTTTGTTATGATATCCAACAACAGTGCCAAGTATGGTTCAAATCGGTTCATAACCTGATATAGCTGCCATATAAACCGATCTTGGGTTTTGACTTCTTGAGCCTCTAGAGTGCGCAATTCTTATCCGATTGAAATGGAATTTCGCACGACGTGTTTTGTTATGAAACCCAACAACTGTGCCAAGTATGGTTCAAATCGGTCCATAACCTGATATAGCTACCATATAAACCGATCTTGGGTCTTGACTTCTTGACCCTCTAGAGGGCACAAATCTTATCCGATTTGAATGAATTTTTGCACGAAGTATTTCGTTATGATATCCAACAACTGTGATATCCAACGACGTGTTTTGTTATGAAACCCAACAACTGTGCCAAGTATGGTTCAAATCGGTCCATAACCTGATATAGCTACCATATAAACCGATCTTGGGTCTTGACTTCTTGACCCTCTAGAGGGCACAAATCTTATCCGATTTGAATGAATTTTTGCACGAAGTATTTCGTTATGATATCCAACAACTGTGCCAAGTATGGTTCAAATCGGTTCATAAACTGATATAGCTGTCATATAAACAGATCTGGGGATTTGATTTCTTGAGCTTCTAGAGGGCGCAATTCCTATCCGATTTGGCTGAAATTTTGCATGACGTATTTTGTTTTTGCTTTCAACAACTGTGTCAAATAAGGTTTAAATCGGTTCATAACCTGATATAGCTGCCATATAAACCGATCTGGGATCTTGACTTCTTGACCCCTAGAGGTCGCAATTATTATCCGATATGCCTGAAATTTTGTACGATGGATCCTCTCATGACCATCAACAAACGTGTTTATTATGGTCTGAATCGGTCTATAGCCCGATACAGATCCCATATAAATCGTTCTCTCTATTTTACTTCGTGAGCCCCAATGGGCGCAATTCTTAAACGAATTGGCTGAAATTTTACACAGGCCTCCAACATATAATTTAATTGTGGTCCGAACCGGACCATATCTTGATATCGTTTTAATAGCAGAGTAACTCTTTTCTTATATCCTTTTTTGCCTAAGAAGAGATGCCGGGAAAAGAACTTGACAAATGCGATCCATGGTGGAGGGTATATAAGATTCGGCCCGGCCGAACTTAGCACGCTTTTACTTGTTTATTGTTACTTTCAACAACTATGTCAAATAAGGTTTAAATCGGTTCATAACCTGATATAGCTGCCATATAAACCGATCTGGGATCTTGACTTCTTGAGCCTCTAGAGGTCGCAATTATTATCCGATTTGCCTGATTTGTACGACGGATTATCTCATGACTATTAACATACCTGTTTATTATGGTCTGAATCGGTCTATAGCCCGATACAGCTCCCATATAAATCGATCTCTCTATTTTAGTTCTTGAGCCCCCAAAGGGCGCAATTCTTATTCGAATTGGCTGACATTTTACACAGGTCTCGAACATATAATTTCATTGTGGTCCAAACTGGACCATATCTTGATATCGCTCTAATAGCAGAGCAAGTCTTTTCTTATAACCTTTTTTTGCCTAAGAAGAGATGCCGGGAAAAGAACTCGACTAATGCGATCCATGGTGGAGGGTATATAAGATTCGGCCCTGCCGAACTTAGCACGCTTTTACTTGTTAATTCCTCTTTTTGGGTAAGATAGGGGGATCGCACTCTGACACATCCTCTTATTTTATTACAATATATTCTCGCTCGCCCTACATTACAGTTTGGTGTTGTTTTTGTTGAGGCTCCTCAAACACCACGGAATAAATTTTTATGTCTGATTTGTACTCTACTTTTAAATATCTTTTATTTGATACCCGTATTGCTCAAAGCGGTAAAAGAGTCCTGTTGGGAGGTTTTTTGGGGGTGGGACCCCCTGAACTCTTTGGTAGACATTTGTTTACCAAGTTCTTATTCTACTCTTAAGAACCTTTTATTTGATTCCCAAATTGCCCCAGTCGGTAAACATGTCCGTGCGGGGGGGTTTGGGAGGTGGGAGGCCCCTCAGACACTAAGGAATACATTGTTATGTCAGATTTGTACTCAACTGTTAAATACCTTTGATTTGATACCCATATTGTCCAAATCGGTGAAAGAGTCCTGTTGGGGAGTTTTTTGGGGGGACAGGCCCCTCAGACACCAAGGAATACATTTTGATGTCAGATTTGTACCCAACTTTTAAATACCTTTTATTTGATACCAATATTGCTCAAAGCGCAACAATTTCATTTTTACATTTTTTTGAGACAACCGACAAAATCTCTTGAGCAAGAAGTATTCTTCTGAAATTTGGAACGATGTTATATATTCTCGATGTCCATGCAAATTCTGTCAATATTCACATATATGCAGTTGACATTAAGCTAAATGGCTTTTTATGGCTCAATTACGATATAAAAAACACGCCGAGATCTGGAATTGGTTTTTACTTAGACTTTGTCTTTATTACTTTTATTTAACAATTACACAGAATTAGAAATATATTGATCAACTTAAGTTCTAAAGGTCCGTCTAATCAAACTTAACACGGTGTTTTCTGATGTTAAATGAACCCTTCGTTTATTGACACTTACAACACGTTGGTTTCACTCAATAATTTTAACAATTTCAATGCCATTAACATCTAAAAAGTAAATAATAACGAATTCAATTGCAGAAATAGATTCATATTATGATTTTGTGGCAACAATGTATGTGCCCTTGAATTGCATTTGGCAGCATAGCAGGAAGAAACTGAAATCACATTGCTTGTTTTTGCCGAAAACAATAGTGTCTAGACTTGGAAGCATTAAATTCTTTTGTTTGTTACATTCAATTTTATGGCGAAGCAATACTTTCCGTCCTTACATAAAGTCACTTAAGATCAGAAATCTACAATGAAAGCATAGCGCAGAGTTGAGGTTTTTTAATGCCCAAACCATTTACAAAAGAAAACTATTATTCGCTTTAATGCATCGAAAGCCATTATTTCCAGAACTAAATTCTGAGTCATAGGGGAAAATGTCGCTTACTAAACAGCTCGTATGGTGGAAGCAATTTTATTTCGTTTCTATTGTATATTTTGAAGTAACAACTTAAAATTAAACAAAATAAAGAATTTACAGACTTAAGGTGGGTATTAAGTTCAGCTTGCACAGTGAAATCCCATGTAAAACAGTAAAAACAAATCTGTGAAAACATTTTTATTTTATTTGTATAAAAAATTTTTAATGATGTTATCACGCCACTACGTGGAATCGGCAAAAAATTCAATTTTAATTTATTGTATTTTTCCAGATTGATGAAGCTCTGCGATCAAGACAGTTCATCTTTTCCTCACTGTCAATAACAATATGGGCTTGCTTGTCACTTTCCTCGTATTTTATACCCTCCAACATAGAAATGAGTTGTACTAATTTAGTCATTCCATTTGTTACACATCAAAATAATGGTCTACGATCCTATGTAACGAAAATTCCTTTAAGGAGGGGGGTAAACTTCTCACATGATATATGTCGATTTAGCAATATCCTTCCGTCCATCTACCAGTCCTTATGTGGAAATTACACTAGATACGATAGTCTAAGCGAATTATGCTAATTGGCAACAATTTTGGACAGAACGATGTCATGGGGGATTGTAAACGGGCTAGATCGGTTCATGTTGTTGTAGCAGTTTGTTGTGTTATATCTTTCATCTGCTTGATTCTGTTGAGTGTCAAGACTCAGGAACTCTGAGACTAAGATTGAGTGCGTCCACAGGGACATACATCTTGCACGTCGGCATCAATCCTTGCTCTGTAGGAGTTGAGACGGCTGCATCTGCCGGAACGCAATTGAGCCAGAACTACTCTGGTTTGCCGGGGGAGGTAATTTCTTCAGGTGCAATGGGAGGCGGTCGTTCTTCAAGGACTACATTCACCCGGTAGCCATTTAACGCATCTGCTACCGAGTCTGCATGAAAGTTGTCTAGACCTGCTTGATATGACGCTTGATCTAGAGGTTCTCTCTTGTAGCGACGAACCTCACGCTCTAGATAATGTAGAACTACCTTAAGGCTTCTGGGCGGTGGATATCTATCCACAAGATGATGGTTTGGATGGTGTCTAGGATAACAGCCCAAAAGGCATTGCTTGGACAGCATGTAGTTATGTCTTCGCACTGGTAGGATCTTTGTCTCCTGAGGAGGTGGTCCACATGAGAACTGAGGAGACAGCCCGTCGCATTTCGGAATGCGGCATTCTGACAGATCTGAATATTATTCCACTGCGTATCACAAAGTTGACGAGACCACACTGGCGCTGCATAACTTACCACAGACCGGCCAATTGCTTTGTACGTGGTCAACAAGGTTTCTTAGTCTGCACCCCAAGTGCTGCCAGCAAGTGACTTGATGACCTTGTTTCTACTTTTGACTTTATCGCAAATTGCTGCGGCAATTGGGGAGAATGTGTAAGAGGTGTCAAATGTGACGCTAAGTATTTTACACTTTATGGTGGGAATCATTTCTCCATCGCCCATCACAGTCAGTTCAATATTCACCTCACGCGTATTTGTAGAGAACAATGTGGCTGAAGATTTGGTGGCAGACATCTTGCAGCAAAATATGAGGCAAGTTCGTTGAGGTAGACGTTCAACCTATCGATGCCATGATCGTACAATCGTCCGCATATGATACGATCTCTACGCCGTCTGGAATGGAGGATAAGTAGAGGTTAAACAGTGCCGGAGATATCACCCCACCTTAGGGTTGATTCGACTTCTTATCCATAAATTCCACAAATGACTGGCTGCCACACAGATAATTCGCGACCGAGCGTTTCAGGCCTGGCTGGATAGATTGGCTTGGCAGACCATGCCGAATGCCATCGATAGGTCCAGTGCCACGAGGACTGTTCTATCACATGGCCTGGGCTGATTGAAGCCACGGCACATGTGTGTGGTGTTGGCATACAAAGCTGTTGTCATGCTATGCAGTCTTCGAAATCTCTATTGATGCTCGGCGAATGGAAATTCTCCTACGAGGCTCGGGAGGAATAATGCCTCAAGCGTCTTTGCTACCGGTGAGAGAAGGGAGATCGGTCTGTACGATTCCCCCAAACTCGGGTCCTTTCCACGCTTCAGTAGCGGGATCACTCTACCCATTTTCCAGACATGGGGAACTATAAGAGTGTTCAAAGACAGGTTGAGGACAGTAGAAGGTACTCAACTCCAGGTAAATCCAGATTCTTCAACATCAATGTAGAGATTGGGTCGGGGCCCAACGCCTTACATGATTTGGCGCCACGGATTCGTAACTTCGCCCACGGTTAATTGTGATGGCTGTTCATCGGCTCGTAGACCAGGAATACGGCGAATGGCTCTCCTCCTTGCCCTGTCACTCTCGGAATGCACAATAAATTGACGGTTGAACAACCTGGCGCATCTCTTCGGATCAGTCACGGTTATTTCGCCAAAAGTGCCTGAGGTCCTGTCATCCCGTTTCGAGAGTGATTTAACAGTAGACCACAGCTTGCCTAAGCCGGTGCCTAAGTTACATTGCTCCAAGTGTTCCTGCCACAAATTCCGCTTATGTTCTTTGACTAACATGTTTATTTCCAGATTCAACTCGCTGATTCTGGGGTAAATGGGGTCCATACAACGAATCCCATCACGCTCATCTGCGAGTACCACTGTCTGCGCCAGGAAATTGGGCCGCACTTGCGGTATTCGACCGGCCGGTATAAAGCGAGCGGCTGCTGCGTTAATGATGTCTCGTTCACTGAAGCGGCTATTGGTATACTCTCTGACGCCAGCCCAATCGGCCTTCTTATGATTGATAAACGTCCGGCGCTCAGAGGTTATGAAGTCGGGTGGTCGGTCGATGGTGAGAATTATGGGGAGGTGGTCTGACCCCAAAGAGATAACGGCTTGCCAGAATACGTCACTCGGAAGATCAGGGGATG
Organism: Stomoxys calcitrans; assembly: GCF_963082655.1. Taxonomy (NCBI): domain Eukaryota; kingdom Metazoa; phylum Arthropoda; class Insecta; order Diptera; family Muscidae; genus Stomoxys; species Stomoxys calcitrans. The sequence continues at coordinate 134,735,442 of NC_081553.1, forward strand.
CAATGGAAATGTCTGGCGAGCTGCTGCACCTCCTTGTAATGTTAGTGGGGGCATCCTCATTCACCGTGCAAAACGTGGAGCCTTCAATCTGCTCTGCCAAAGTTATGCCACGCTGGCCTTTGCCTAGAGGAGAATGCCATGAAGTGTAATGTGCATTAAAATCCCCTAGAACCAAACGATTATGGCCAGATAGTATCCCACTTATGTCGGGGTTGTAAGCTTGGCCATTAATCGGGACACAGCTACCAACCGGAGGTATGTACAAGTAGTATTGCTCTGACACGGCAGTACCGGACCTGACTGCTATCCCAATGCACTCCATGTAGGGGTCACTAGCGCCAGGCTCAGGTGAGATGGGTCTATATTGCATGGAATGGTGTATCACCAAGGCCAATCCCCAACCTCCATTCCTTGAGCGATCCTTATGTAGCACTTTGTATCCGTGACAACTGCGCAAGCTGCAGTTGTTGGCCAGCTTTCATGTTTAGATATAGCTCCCATATATACTAATCTCCCAATTTAACTTCTTGAACCTCCAGAAGACGTAATTCATATCCGATTAGGCTGAAGTTCTGCCATGAACCATTGCCAATTTAAACATTTGTATACCCTCCACCATAGTATGGGAGTGTACTAATTTCGTCATTCTGTTTGTAACACCTCGAAATACGCATCTGAGATCCCATAAAGTATATATATTCTTGATCGTCATGTCATTTTAAGTCGATCTAGCCATGTCTGTCCGTCTGTCAGTCCGTCCGTCTGTCTGTCGAAAGCTAACTTTTGATGGAGTTAAGCTAGCCGCTTGAAACTTTGAACAAATACTTTTTATTAGTGTAGATCGGATGGGATTGTAAATGGGGCAAATCGGTCCATGTTTTTATATAGCTGCGATATAAACCGATCGTGGGTCTTGACTTCTTGAGCCTCTAGAAGGCGCAATTCTCGTCCGATTTGACTGACTTTTGCACGTTGTGTTTTGGTGTGACTCCCAACAACTGCGATCTTGGATCTTGACTTCTGAAGCCAATAGGGCGCGCAATTCTCCTCCGATTTGGCTGAAATTTTGCATGAGGTATTCTGTTATGACTTCCAATAACTGCGCTTGTATGGTGCAAATCGGTACGAAACCTGATATAGCTGCCATATAAACCGATCTGCGATCTTCATTTCTTGAGCCTGTAGAGGGCGCAGTTATTGTCCAATTTGGCTGAAATTTTGTATAACGGCTTCTCTCATGACCGTCAACATACGTGTCTAATATGGTCTGAACCGATAAATGACTTGATACAGCTCCCATATAAACTGATCTCCCGATTTTGGTTCTTGAGCCCTTACAAGACGCAATTCTTATCCGAGTGAACTGCGCAAAGTATTTAACAATTGGGATCCATGGTGGTGAAGGAGGAAGACGTATATAATTAAGCCCAGCTTAACTTATAAGGTATTAAATTATTTTCTGTTAATAAAGTTTCTTTCGAATATTTTTTGAAAAACAAATTTTTCTGGTTGAGTTTTTTTTTTTAAAAATGGTTATAAAAAAATCAACGATCGTATGGATATTATCCATATTTGTTTTGAAAATATTGAATATTCCGAATATTGATAGATTGTCAGCTTTAGTATTGAGACTTTCAGCGGCGACATTCGTGAGGTACAATGCAATTTTAATACTTCTCCTCAAAAGAGCTGTCGCACTGCGGCACACCGTATGGAATGTTCATGGGCAAAATTTGCATTTGACTTTGCCGCGGCAAAGAACATTTTAGTTAGCAGCAACAGATTCCAACTTCGAAGGATTCACACGGCAACATGGCTGTTACCAAATCAAAACCAATTAGGTCATGTTGTAATAGATGGGAGGCATTCAACCAGGGTGTTAGATGTACGATCGATCCTAGGCGCGAACATCGTTTAGGATCATTACCTTGTTGCAGCAAAGGTTCGCACACTTTTGGTGTAGCGAAAAAAGCCGAAAATTAAACATCAAAATAATGGCTTTGAAACAGGCACATCCCACTGCAGAGACAGAAGGAAATCTTGTAACTGATAGTGTGCTGAGAATATGAAAAGAACACTTTTCCCATCTGCTGGTATTCGATGACCGTGGCCATGAGTATACCACAGAACCAATCCTGATGATGGTATTGAATGCAGTGCCTCGGCTGAAAAACAATAAGGTAGCAGATAAAGAAAGTGGAGAATGTTGGGAACTACTACTTTGACATAGGCAGCTTTATCTTCTTCGGCACCACCGAAGCAGGAACAAATGACATTAGTTTCAAACTAATAAAAAGAAAGATAATACTGACTTATAGATGCTACTTTGAATATAGCAAGCGGTTTAGAAGCAAAGCCATCTCTCGACAGACGATAATTACAGTATACAAAAAACTGATACTACCCGTTCTCTTATATGGTTTCCAGGCAAGGTTACTTGTAAAAGCAGACTAGGTAGTGCATGGAGTGTTTGAGAGAAAGATTCTTCGTAACATTTATGGAAGAGTTTGCGTTAATAGAGAATATAGGCGTCGTATAAAGTAGGAGCTGTATGGATACGATAGCATAGTGAAACGCATCAAAATACAACGGTAGCGTTGGCTAGGTCAGAACTGATGATGAAGCTCCAGCAAAGAAGTCTTTTGAAGGCGATCATAAAAGAACACGCAATTAAAATATAAAAGTAAAATAAGGCACCTAATTTGTATTGTCGACACCTTTTTGAGGAAAAATCTTTATACGGCTAGAATGCTCACAAGTGTCACTCGCTTTGTGTACATAGAAAAAATAAAAAATCGGGTTCAATCCATTAGTATTTTAAATGGAACTGCTTCAGTCACGAAAGTGATATCTTCAACCAAGGTATTCGGTAGAAGTGAATTTTCAATTAAAAAATTGCACATTCAATTAAAAAATTACTGAAAATTTTTTAAATATTTAATCAAATTTTTAATTGATCAAAATAAAAAAAAAAAATTTAATTTGTTAATTAATTTGTTAATTAATCCAATTAAAATTGTTTGAAATTTTAGAAATTTATAAAAAAATTTTTAATTGGGTCAATTAAAAAATTAGTTGAAAACATTGAAAATATACAAAAATTGAATTTAAATTTTTCGAAGACAGCACCTTTTAGGGAGCACCAACGATTTCTATGTAATTTCGTGCAAATATTTTAAGCTCCAAGGACACAAATTTGAGATCCGTTTTTGGGCGAATGTCTATAAGTACTCCTAGGAAAGAAAATAACATCACAGGGTTTAAAGAAAAGTTAGCAGGATCTGGCCAGGTTCAGCGGTTAGGTTGGGGAGACGACTCAGCAGTTATTGCTAAAGACTTGTCTGAGAAACTATTGATCACATCTCTAAAGTCTAACAGATTGCAGGAGACTGACAAAATTATGTGGCCTCATCTGGACTTGAAGAGGTCTATCGCTTTGCTGTCGCTGGCTAGAACAGATATATCAGCCATTGACAATAAAACCTACAAAAATGTTCCGATTTTAATGAAATTTGAAACAAATGTATTGAAGGCACATGGTTTTTTCATATTTTGACATTTATACACCCATTTGTGGAACAGGGTGCAATACGGGGTGTCAAAATAGACCATATTTAGCATCGTTTACATTATAAGACTAATAATTTTTGACGTATAAAAGATAATAGAATCATTTTTTCTTGTATCGAAAGAACTCACCGAGGTTAACAAAATGAAATCAAAACAAGTAAAAGCGTGCTAAGTTCCTCCACCATAAAACGAATTTGTCGATTTCTTTCCCAGTATCTCTTTTTAGATTAACAAAAAATAAAAGGAAGGAATTGCTTTGCTAATTTAATTTTGGAGACCACAGCAGAAGTATATGTGTAAAATTTCAGCCAAATCGAATAAGAATTTAACCTTTTAGGGGCAAAAGAAGTAAAATAGGGAGATCGGTTTATAGGTGAGCTGTATCAGGTTAAAGATCGATTCAAACAACATTTGACACGTATGTTGGAGGTCATGGAAGAAGCCGTTGTACAAAATGTCAGCCAAATCGGATAATAATTAGGCACTCTTGAGGCTCAGGAAGTCAAGACCTCAGATCGGTTTATATGACAGCTATATCAGGTTATGAACCGACTCAAACCATAATTGATACAGTTGTTGCAAATCATAATAAAACACCTCGTGCAAAATTTCAGCCAAATCGGATGAGAATTGCGTCCTCTAGTAGCTCAAGAAGACAAGATCTCAGGTCGGTTTATATGGCAGCTATATCAAAACATGGACCGATATGGCCCATTTACAACCCAACTGACCTACACTAATAAGAAGTATTTGTGCAAAATTTTAAGCGGATAGCTTTACTCGAAAGTTGGCGTGCTTTCGACAGACAGACCGACGGACATGGCTAGATCGACTTAGAATGTCATGATGATCAAGAATATATATTTTATGGGGTCTTAGTCCTATCCTATGGTGGATGGTATAAAAATATATGCCCTATTGTCCATTATATAGAGAGATTTTAGCATTCATGTACATGTCAACCTGTTTGGACTAAAACAGCTTTGTTATACACATCTGTCAACCAATGTTCCCAAAACTTGGCACAGACTTTTTTCCTAAGAATAAGAATATTTTCCATAGAATTTTATCGAAATCGGTTCAGATTTAGATATAACTCCCATATATATGCACTCCCGATTTTCATTTTTAAAGCCATAGCGAACAATCAACAAATATTCTCGATATGTTGCAGATTGTTTTCTTTCGGTTCAGATTTAGATATAGCTGTCATATATATATTGTAAAGGGTGATTTTTTTGAGGTTAGGATTTTCATGCGTTAGTATTTGACAAATCACGTGGGATTTCAGACATGGTGTCAAAGAGAAAGATGCTCAGTATGCTTTGACATTTCATCATGAATAGACTTACTAACGAGCAACGCTTGCAAATCATTGAATTTTATTACCAAAATCAGTGTTCGGTTCGAAATGTGTTCATTCACCGTAACGTTGCGTCCAACAGCATCTTTGAAAAAATACGGTCCAATGATTCCACCAGCGTACAAACCACACCAAACAGTGCATTTTTCGGGATGCATGGGCAGTTCTTGAACGGCTTCTGGTTGCTCTTCACTCCAAATGCGGCAATTTTGTTTATTTACGTAGCCATTCAACCAGAAATGAGCCTCATCGCTGAACGGTGAATGAACACATTTCGAACCGAACACTGATTTTGGTAACAAAATTCAATGATTTGCAAGCGTTGCTCGTTAGTAAGTCTATTCATGATGAAATGTCAAAGCATACTGAGCATCTTTCTCTTTGACACCATGTCTGAAATCCCACGTGATCTGTCAAATACTAATGCATGAAAATTCTAACCTCAAAAAAATCACCCTTTACAATATATCTGAACCGAAAGAAAGCAATGTGCAACATATCGAGAATAATTGTTGATTGTCTGCTATGACTTTAAAAATGAAAACCACAAAAATTCGCTTATGTATCCATAACACGCAAGCGTATGAAGCGATTTTCACGAAATTTGCTATATAGAACAACACATATAAAATTTCGTTGCAATAGGTACAGTTTTCGGTATACTTGCCAAATACATATATTGCATTAAATCCATTTATATACTGATTCTACAGCATTTATTGACAAGTCTTTAAAAATTTTGGGGCAAACTTCTCACATATCAATGAGTTCAGTCCGATTCAAGTTTAAGCTCAATGATAAGGGGCCTCCTTTTTTATAGCCGAGTCCGAACGGCGTGCCGCAGTGCGACACTTCTTTGGAGAGAAGTTTTTCATGGCAAAGCACCTCATAAATGTTGCCAGGATTAGGATGGTAAATCCACCGCTGATTTTTCTGATGGTCTCGCCAGGATTCGAACTCAAGCGTTCAACGTTTGCCCCTGTTCCTTAGTAGAATTTTCATGGGAAAAATTTGCATTTTGCTATACCCGATTTTGGTAGCTATTATACGTATTGTAAGTCATAATTTTGTATTAAATGCCTAATGCCATAAACGGATACGGCTCATACACAATTTTAATTCAATTCTGAAGTACTCTATCAAAAAGGATCTGCGCAACATTTCAAGTGGTGCCTCTCTCACATTTGGTGCTATAGTGATTTTATTTAAAGATAAACGAACACATTACTGTTAAATTAGTGAAATTGCTATATGAGCTTAAACACAAAACAGTGCTCAAATTCGGTTTGCTTAACGCTTAACGATTATAGGGACAGTATATCGATGTATTTGCACTATCGGAGCAAAAAAGGAGGTTTGAATAATCATTTTTTACACAATCGTAACTTTTTTAACAAAATTTAAAAAAAAAAACTCTAATTTAGGTAGAGAACAGAAAGATTTTTAAATTTTATTTTTTATTTATTAAAAAAATTTATTTTATTTATTTAAATAAGTGTAAAGAGACGAAAATTTAATGAATTTGTAAAGTTTTATACAAAAAATAGACCTAAATAAAGGCTGAATTGTGGGCACGCATAAAATAAACTTATTCATATTTTGGAATAAGAGACAATATATGCCCTATATAATGCAAGCTAAATTTTGATAAATAAGAAATCAAAAATTTATAATTTTAACCTTTTTTCCATTTCCGCCCATAGTGTGGCATTCAGAAAGGGTTCCACTTTAGGTTCTTTCCTTAAGGATTTGTCTCATTAAGCGGATGTGAACATTCGCTAGTTGATGTTTCTTTTTATAGAGATCTAGATGGTTCAACGGTAGGAACCAGAAGGCATCTTCATTCTCCTGTTCATGAGGTATCATAATCGACGAAAAAGTCTAAGTGGAACATTGCCACTTTAATCTTACCTATATGAAGTTGCTCAGAGGATCTTAAAACTTGTCATGTTTTCACGTTACCGTCACAAATATATTTAAAAATTACTTTCTTGTGCCAACAAAATAATGCACATAAGATTCCTTATATAAAATCTAAATTTCCTGGTGTATTACACATCATTCTTATGTATAAAAAATATCACGTCTCTCGTATGGCGTAAACCATCATTGTTTGCAAACACACGTTAAAAGCCAATGCTCTTTTATGGACAAAGACTGATGAAACTTTTTTAATCACATGTTTTAAACTTTAAATGCATTATTCTGAAATCAATTAAGAAGTTTTATTATAAAATAAAACGATCTGTAGAACCAAACTAAAACCAAGCAGTTGCTTGCCATAACAAAAGAATATTTTCACATTAAAGACGACAACGTTTAACTTATTGTAATTAATCCGACTTCATGAGTAAGCTGCATGCTAAGGATACGAAAATGTCTGAATATAAATGAGAGTGTTAATAATGAGAAATAGGTATTCAATCCCATATTCAGGACATTTTATTTGCATCCATAGAATGGAATGCTTTGGTGTTAGAGGTGCATCGTGCATTCGTCGATGAAAGCAACATCAGTGAATTTGGATGTGAAACTCCTGTGACTCCAGTTAGTCATTTAAACGTTTTGATTGTTAAAGTTAAACCTTGATGTATACTCACCACAATATTTATAGGCTACTATCGTTCGACTGCCGTTCAAAATCCAATGTTTTAGAACATGACAAGAAAATCTTACTGTATGAGAAGAAATGTTAACAAGGCAACTGTAGGGCGGTGCCGAGTATATAATACTATACAGCAACGCTCTTAGCAGATTCTAATGGACTTCGGCATATCGTCCCGTTACCTCCAAAATATGAAAGTGCCAAAATTTTAAAGGATAAGGTTTTTATATAATGAATCATAGCATAGATTGAAATATGATTTTTACATCACTTCTTTCACTTCTTTGGCCGATGCCTTAATTGGCAAAAAATTATATGCATTTAACGAAGGTAGCGGTATTTTTGTCACTGACGTCTTTTTCGCTGTTACATACATGGTTACTCAACCACTGCAGTTTGTATCAAGCGGAGATCCTTGCAATTAAAGAAATGATGGAATGGCTCACACAGACAGGCAGCCATTAAATCCCTGGAGAACGTATTTCTGAACCCAAAAACTGCCTCGACTGTTGCAGATCTCTCAACGAGATGGGTGAACAGTTCAAAATTTGTTCTGTTCTGGGTGCCGGGCCTCAGAGATACCTCAGGCAACTGTAAAGCGGACGAGCTTGCGAGACTAGGAACTACACTACACATTCCAGGGAGACTGGAATCTGTGGGTATGTCTCTAGCGACATGTAAGCTAAGTTTTCAGGACCAGGCCCGAAGGACAACGAATGATATATAGTCACAAAGAGGAGGCTGTGAGCATTCCAAAACTATATAGTCTAATCTAGATTTGAAAAGGTTTACCGCTTTGCATTATTGGCTATAAAAGACGTCTAAGTCATTGTGTCCGTCATGACAGGTCACTGTCTAAACGGAAAACATACTGACAGACTGAAGGTTGCCAGCAACGATTTTTGCAGAAACTGTGAGGGCATCGAAGAAAAATAGATTATAGAACACTTTCTGAGTGTGTGTGTTCCGCACTAGCAGTCAGAAGGAGTTCCACTTTAGGTTATTCATTTCTTTGAGAATCTGTATGATTTCGCGGATGTGAACATCCGCAAGTTATTGGGCTTTGTAAAGAGATCTGGTTCAACGGTAGGAACTAGAAGGCATCTTCCTTCTTCTGTTCCTTCATTTCTTTGAGAATCTGTACGATTTCACGGATGTGAACATCCGCAAGTTATTGGGCTTTTTAAAGCGATCTGGTTCAACGGTAGGAACTAGAAGGTATCTTCCTTCTTCTGTTCCTGTGAAATCACAATGGACTAAAAACGTCTAAGTGAGTCTGATGGCAGACTGCCAATTAAACGCAACCTAACCTAACGTTATACAGAGTTAGGTGCAATTGATACCATTGTATTTAAGTGAATTTAATTCACTTAACAATTTAAGTCCGATTTGAATGGAATTTTGAGGACGCATTTATTATCCAATTTCGCCGAAATTTGGTATTGTAAGTTATATATGACTCCTAGACACACTTCCCGAATATGGTCCATATCGATCTCCCAATGTAGTGTCTTAAGCCTATAAGGGGCCGTTTTTTATCCAATTTGACATTTACGGGCTGAGTTAGAAAATGAGAAAAGTTAATTTCTGTTTGGAGGCAATTCTAGGAAAATATGTTTGCTTTACGGAATTGGATAGATATTAAGCATATATACGCATATTGCAAGTGCTGCACAATTAAAAATTTTAAGTGGTTCGTATGAACGATGAAGTGCGAAGAGAAAAATCTTTCCTTTACTAGCGATTAGTGTGATCTTGTTCAGCTAAGACAAGCTAATTTCTTATTAAACTTTCTAAGAATTATTAAACAAACTAGTCTGATCCTCCAATTACCTATGAGTGAGTCTCAATTAGCTCAAGTAGAAAAAAAATCCCTTTTTTGCAAAAATTTTTACCTATTCATTTCAACGGAAACAATAGAAAAAACTTATATTTATTATGCAGTATTAAAAAAAAAAGAATTTTATTTATCTTCCGAATTCTTGGTAAATAATTGATTGTTGATTTAAACAATTTATTATTATTCTATTCATTAAATCCAGTTGCGTGGGTATATTCAAATATGAACAAATGTTATTGACTTAGTTGTATACACGAATCCGAGTACACATGGGAAATTATTGAAAATGTGTATTTGATATAAAATAAAAAATTAACAAACACAAATGCTTTCGTACAGAGTTGTTCGAAAAATATTGAATACAAGTTTTAACAATTAACATTCATCGGAAAATATTTCACATATACAAATTTTACTACAATTTGTATGTTATATGTTATACTGTTGAGGGTTTCATAACTAATGCGCTTAAAACCTTCGTTTATTATTTCGTGGATAATTAATTTGACATTTCCATAAGTTTCCATTATCAACATATGTCTATTTTATTATAATGCCCGATAATCTAGCCGTGGTGCCGTACCTCAGAAGTTAGCACATCCTCCTTTGCGCTAATCGCTTAGGTCCAAATGCAGGCGAGAATAACTTTCAGTAGTGGTTATCGCCTCCTAGTGCTAGAAGCATTTGTGAGGCACTATGCCACAAATGCCTTCATAACCGAGACCGTACGGTAAAAGGTAGTCCCTTACCATTGAGTCACTTGGTAATATGTGAGAGACTCTTAAGATGTATTTTTCTTAGGTAATCAGTCCTGTAAACTTATCTACTTAAGTGGTGTCGATCTGTTTGGACGTATCGAACAGCGCTCATTGATATGAGAGAAGTACTTTCGCCCTTCCACAATGGCAGGTTCATGGGCAAATTTGCAATCAGGCTGTGACGCCTTTTACCAACTTGCCAAATTAATGCCAAAAATTAGGTTATCTTAAAAACAAGTAAAATGCATTAAGTTCGACCCCAGGTGTATATATTAATCACATTTCGACGAAATCGGGTTGAAATGCACCATTTATGAACCCTTAGCAGCTATATCGAAATATGTTCCGATCTATGCCAAACACAGCACGGACGACGAGGATATAACTCAGCACACTAATTCTTAAATTAGCGAAATCGGGTAATAAAAAAAAATTGGCGAAATACCGTAAATCCGGAGATCGGTGTATTTATGGCAGCTATATCCAAATATGATTAGATCAAACCATATTCGGCAAGAGTGTTTAGGGGTCTAATACAACTCAAATGTGCAAATTTGCCCATGAAGATTCAAGTAAGGAACAAGGGCACAGGTATTTCGAAATCAGGCAATAAATGCGGCTTCTACGGGGCCTTAGCCCTTAAATCGGGAGATCGGTCTATATAGGGGCTATAAGAAGATATTGTCAGATCAAGTCCACATTCGTATAAATGTAGATGGTCCTAAGACAACTGAATATGCCAAATATTAGAGAAATCGGGTAACAAATGCTAGAGGTAAGTTGGCTAGGTCATGTTGTCAGAATGAATGAAGAAGCTCCATCGAATAAGTCTTTTGAAGGCGATCACAATGGTACACGCAAACCGAGATGGAAATATCAAATAGTGAGAGACACTTCGAAACTTGTGTCAGAGATTTTAGAAGGAGCGCAGAAGATCGAGGCGCTTGGAACTTTACTCTATGTTCGGCTTATGGGACACATGTTCTCTCCTAGCCAATTAAAGTAAAGTATAGGGTAACAAATGCGGCTTCTATGGGCCTTAGACCTTATATGGATTAAATTATCTGATCTGAACTATATATACGCATATTGAGTAACCAAAGATCTCTCACTATGCCAAACTCAAACGGCATCAGGTAATAAATGCAATTTCTATGAGCCTTAGACCTTAAATCAAGAGATCGATCTATTTGGCAGCTATATCCCAACATCCGATCTGGACCTTACTCGGTACGGATGCCATGTGTCATACCATTAGACGCTGTTCCAAATTTCAGAAACATCGGGTAAAAATGCGTCTTCTACAAGCTTAAATCGGAAGATCGGTCTATATCAAGATATAATCCAATATACCCCATCTTCGAACTTAACCTGTGTATTTTAAACAGCATATTTATTTAACTTGAAATAGCAGGCGGAAATGATTGCTAAAACACCAGCTTACGAATTTGAAACAGCAGGCTTGTCTGCTTTCCCTTTTTTAGCAAGCAAGAACTGTTGCTATACCAAACATTTTTGCTATTTTGAATAACAAATTTCGTTGAGTGTACTTAATAGGGTCAGAAATTGATAGTTCGATGTGTACCAAATGGAATGACAAAATGAATATACCCCCAACATCGGTGGTGAGAATAATTCCAACCGACCTAATCAAAAAGAAGTATTTGCCCAAAATGTCGAGTGCCTAGTATAGTTCATTCGAAAGTGTGTGCTTATTCATCAGAAATACACCCAGAGAAATATGTTAGCACAAACAGCAAAAACATTTTGTTGTAATTACAGAAAATCTGCTATAAATTGGGCAGCGGTAATATTTTGCTAAATCAGCAAACATTTTCTGCTGTTCTCAAATGGTGAAAACTTGAATAGTCTAAAGATGTCATAAGTACTAAAAAAATTTGTATACTTGCATGCATATCTCGGCTACGGAAGCGCCAAAGAAATATATAAATGTATTGCAAATTATTGAACTTCCAATTAAAAATTCAAAATGTTGTATGGTTTTAGTGAACATTTTTGTTTAATATTAGCAAACTAACTTTTCTGGTCTAGTTAAATATAATATACAAAATTGCAAATACATGAAAGTACCTAAACATTTGCCTAGCATTGTAATCATTTCCTTCAATGGATAAGAAATTTCGCTAATTGTATGGCAATATATTTCAAATAGAGGCAATTCTCATAGACTGAAATATCAACTCTTTAATTTTTAATCACACTTTGTCATCCATTAGGCTGTACCCAAGCATTACACTCCATAGCATTTCATCCGTCATAAAAATCAATCCATTTATGAAATGTGTACTTATTAACATAAAGCTTTCAACAAAAAATTAAAAATGGATGCAACGGGTAACAAATGTGATATATATGAAAATAATCAGAGGGATAAAAACATGCATGGGGACAATTTCTGCTATCACATACAAAAAAGGATTAACTGCAAATAAAAAAAATATTCTGGACATTGGTTGCGAAAATAATTTTGATTTGTTTGTCTTTTGATCCGATTGGACATCTTATTCTTTCATTAGGAGAAAAAAGGCAACGATATTATTTTTCCCACACATAATTTCGCTGATTTATTTATCTAATAGCTGGCCTGGCGTATTTTGCTATACCCTAAAATAGCTTATTATACCTACCACCATAAATAGGTTACAAACGGAATAGTCTAGTCATGCCGTTTGAACTTCCTTGAAATATAGTCCTGCGACCATATAAAGTATTGATATTTCCCATCGTCTTGACATTCTATGTCAATCTAGCCATTCTGACCGTCCGTTCCGGATTGTCGAAATAACGATAATGGTCGATCGAAGATATTCGATTGAAGCCGCAATTTTCATCCGATTTGGTTGAAATTGTGTTGGAATCCATCACATGCGCCAAGTATTGCCCAAATGGAAGGCACTTGTTTTGAATGAAAACCCCGAAATGCTTTAGAACCAGAAAACAATTAACAAACAACTCAAGTTTGGGGCAGATACTTAGGTGATGTTTGGAATTCTGCAAAGAACAAAAAAGTGCGGTAGTGAGTACAATTCAGGTCGGTCGTTTAATTTTTACTTCACTTCAGTTTTCACTAAAAAAAGACCCAGATTCTCGAGAGAAGATACTCTTTTTCTTCATTAGAGATCGATTAAAGTGAAGCTTAGTGTGATGCTTCCGATAACAATACATATATCCTCCTAACTAATGTGTCCACTTGTTAGACAATTGGTGCACAAGTGCTTCTTGTTACAGCATCTATCCTTTGGGCGACAAACATTCAATTAAACCTGGGACAATTGCCCAGCAAATGTTTCTTACTGCACAAAACACATCTATTCGACTCTTCGTATTGCGATAAATAAGCAGCAACATTCTAATTGAAGTCGTGTGGAGCTGCCTGATTCTTGAGGAGGTCAATTCTCTCTAAAAACAGATGCATATTCACCAAAAAATGTTCCATCTGTGCCCACTGTGGCAAATCGGCATCTGTCTCAAGAGATTGTTCACAAAACTTAAACGTCTCGACAGGTAGTTCTAAACTTATATAGGATTCCCCTGGACTACACTCATTCCACGTTAAGTATCGCGAGACATTCATTTATTGTATTTTGTATCCTCTTTATATCTTGACTATTCTCTTCCCATCGGCAACATTAAAGAGAACTCTGAGCTGGTTATCCCCCAAAACTCGTTAATTCTCATAACGAAGTCTCAACGCTTCCCAAGAAAAATTACAATACTAATCAAATAAGGGGTACCTATCGACAATTTTCCTGGCTTTCTGGGCCAAAGTAGGACGAAGATGATGGCCATATATAGCAGTGAACAATTCCATACACCACTTCAGTTTTTACTAAAAAAGCACACAGATTGACACGTTTTTAAACCCTCCACTCGGTTCATAACTTGGTATAGCAGAAAACTGAAATCGTAATGTTTCAATTAGGATGCGACATTTTTAAAGACCAATAAGTCCTTCTCGTGTCAACTTCACCGCAAATTTAAGTGCTAAAATAGAACACTACTAACAACAACTATTTATTGGTTGCCTATTCTGTATTTAATGGCCTACATGTCCATTTGGCTTTGTTGAAGTAGATTTCTATTTTAATCCCAAAAACCGTTCACTAATCCTGGTCGGACTACATGTACGACCCATAGACCTTTCGTTAGGGTACCATGTAGTCCCGGTCGGTCTTAATGTTCGTTTGGAGAAATTTGTTTGACTGGGGAGTCAGTCTGTCCCCAGATATTTCGTCTTAAATAATTATAACAAATTCGTGCTCTATCGTCAAAAATTTTTCAATTTAGTCCCATGTAGTACCGAACGGCATAGTTCTGTCCGATGTTGTTGGGTTTTTTTAGCTATGGTGGGCTCGTAAAAATTTATATCAGATTCTTGGTCGACTTTATTAGAACTTTGATATGAAACCTATTTTAAATCGTTAGATTATCTCCCTTTTAGCGATAATTTGGAGGTATGGTGGCCCCAAGCCAATTTTTTAAATGTTTACTCGACTTCCATACACGTTTCATTTGAGGCCCATATTGTCCCAAAAAAACTACCAGACACCTGGGACTAGATTTTTATTGCAGATTTGTAATGCACCCAGAGAAATTTTATTAGAAAGAACAGCAAATATGCGGAAAATGGAACATCAGCAATTCTTTGCAAAAATTGCACAAAATTTACTGCTATTTTCAGTTGGTAAACAGTTGAAACTTGGGGTCCGACCCCCAGACACCTGGGACTAAACTAATATACAAGATTCGTACACCTCTTCTGATTAACTTTCATTTGATAGGATACTATTGTGTATTTCGTATTGCCTATTTAAATAGCTAGTTTAGGAACACTGTTAACAGAAAATAAACGAAAAAATGTGAAAAAGTCAGACGGGCCAAAAACTAAAAAAAAAATAGTTCAGATGTTAGATGTCATGACAGAAATCATCATAATCAAAAAATCATAAAATTGAGAAATCGGTTTATGCGGCAGCTATATCTAAACATGGATCGATTGGGCCATTTAAACCCTCGATGACATCGATAAAAAGTATCTGTGCAAAATTATAAGCTAATTGCTTTATTCGTTTATGATGATGTTTATGATTTCCACCGATGGACAGATCGACTAGGTCGACTTTAATGTCATGACATTCAAGAATATTTGTAGCTATTTGAGATAGTCATTTTCTATAAATTACCAGTATGATATATGTATGTATAGTCGAGGATATATTCATCCATTTGCATTTGTTGGTTTTTCCCCAACAATTCACTCAAACAGTCACTCAATCGTTAAATCATCCCATTTCCCTTTCAACAATATGTTTCAATGTTCGCAAAGTATCATTGTTATTGTAATTCTTGGATTTTAAGCATATTTGCGATTATTTACATTTAATACAAACACAAAGAATGTGCATTAGTAGAGGCAAATTTCTGAAATGCCCTGTTTTATAATACAAATCTGCTACCTAGTGCGATAATGTCGACATTGAGAGTGGATTTAAATTAACACAGGATTCGTGATTGTCGACAGAAACACTCAAAAAAAATAGTCTGCTGATGTCCGCAAACACTGTCTGCTGATATCACATTAAACATATAAAAGCGTGCTAAGTTCGGCCGGGCCGAATCTTATATACCCTCCACCATGGATCGTTTTGTCGGGCTCTTACCACGGTATCTCTTTTTAGCCAAACAATGGATAAAAAAAGAATTGCTGTTATTGGAGCAATATCCAGTTACGACTCATTTCGGACCATGAATGAACTGATTATTGGAGACCATAGTCATCTAGTAAGAATTGCGCTCTTTAGGGGCTGAAGAAGTAAAATAGGGAGATCGGTTTATAGGGAAGCTGCATTAGGCTATAAACCGATTCATGCCATTTTCGACACGTATGTTAAAGTTCTAAAGATAAGCCGTTGTACAAAATTTCAGCTAAATCGATAATTTATTGCGCACTCTAGTGGCTCAAGAAGTCAAGACCCCAGATCGGTTTATGTGAAAGCTATCTCAGGTTATGGACTGATTTGATTTCAGCCAAATCGGATAATAATTGCGACCTTTAGAGGCTCAAGAAGTCAAAACCCCAGATCGGTTTATGGACCGATTTGAACCATTCTTAATACAGTTGTTGGAAGTCATAACAAAACACGTCATGCAATATTTCAACCAAGTCGGATAAGAATTGTGCCCTCTAGCGGCTCAAGAAGCCAAGCTCCCAGATCGGTTTATAAGGCAGCTATATCAAAACGTGGACCGATATAGCCCATTTACAATCCCAACCGACCTACACTAATAAAAAGTATTTGTACAAAATTTCAAGCGGCTAGCTTTACTCCTTCGAAAGTTAGCGTGCTTTCGACAGACGGACGGACATGGCTAGATCGACTTAAAATGTCATGACGATCAAGAATATATATACTTTATGGGATCTTAGACGAATATTTCGAGGAGTTACAAACAGAATGACGAAATTAGTATACCCCCGTCCTATGGTCGATGGTATAAAAATTGCAACTATTGCATGATATTATACAAACTCTTTAAAATTTTAAACAACAATTAATAAACATTTTTGTCAGTTCTAAGCAAACAATTTTTGCTTGAAAGCATAAATATGATTTAAGAAGTTACTTTGCCTTCTGTTCTTAAAAAAATTTAAATTGTAGCAAATTAGAAGACTGTATGCAATATCACCTTAAAGTTAAAAGATAAGATGAAACATGCACATTTTTTAGTTATTTATGATAGTTTTAGATTGTTTTTAACTTTTTCCTATCTGAAAGCAGCAAAAAATGTTTGCTGTTTTGGCAAAAAAAAAAATAGTGATAGCCCATTTAAAGCAGGCTTTTTGTGACAAATTTTTTTTAGCGAACTTTGGAACATAATCTTCTTATTTGGCTGATACACATAAAAAATATCACAAACACTTTTTCAATTAAAAATTAAATTGATTCAATCATTTTTATACCCACCACCGAAGGATGGGGGTATATTCATTTTGTCATTCCATTTGCAACACATCGAAATATCCATTTCCGAACCTATAAAGTAAATATGTTCTTGATCAGCGTTAAAATCTATATATATATATATATATATTCTTGATCAGCGTTAAAATCTAAGACCATCTAGCCATGTCCGTCCGTCTGTCTGTTGAAATCACGCTACAGTCTTTAAAAATAGAGACATTGAGCTGAAACTTTGCACAGATTCTTTTTTTGTCCATAAGCAGGTTAAGTTCGAAGATGGACCATATCGGCATATGTTTTGATACAGCCCCCATAAAGACCAATCTGCTGATTTAGGGTCTTAGGCCCATAAAAGCAACATTTATTAACCGATTTTGCTGAAATTTGATACAGTGAGTTGTCTTAGGCCCTTTGACATCCTTCTTGAGCTTGGCCCAGATTTATTATCCGATTTTGCTGAAATTTTGGTTGTGTTCTGCATTTCGACATTTTTCTTCAATTTGACCCAGATAGGTCCAGATTTGAATATAGCTGCCATATAGACCGATCTCTCGATTTAAGGCTTTGATCCCATAAAAGGCGCATTTATTGTCCGATGTGGCCAAAATTTGGGGCAGTGAGTTGTGTTTGGACCTTCGACATCCATCTTCAATTTGGCCCAGATCGGTACAGATTTGAATATAACTGCCATATAAACCGATCTCTCGATTTACGGTTTTGGGCCCATAAAAGGCGCATTTATAATCCGACGTCGCAACAATTTCTTCACTGCGAGCATCAGCACAAGTTGAGTAATGGCATGTACCTGGCCATATGGAAATACATTTTTCATACCGCAAATACAAATTATTTGTCTGCGCTATTAGAATTATAAAATTCAGGATTTTATGCATTTAATGTTTCTTTTTATTTAATAAAACTTAAATTTATCACAAATTTGTATGTAACCTGAGTGGGTTTCGGTGTACAACGTACAAAAAAGGAAAAAAAAAGTACAACTGTTGAGGGAAATCAAGGCAAGTGTTTGGTTATCATTTTCTTGTAGAGAAAACAAATTAAGCCACTGAGTAGAAAGCCATTTTTATTAGACTAAAATTCGGTGAGTTACCAATGTTGGAAAACTGAGGATCCCGGTGGGTTTTGGGCTTGCGAATGACATTTAAATTTGTCTGCCGGTGTCATTGCGGGCACATAGGACTACCAGCACACTTATGCAGAATAGATGCGGCAAGTTATGGCATGTGAGGAGAATGATAAGACGTTGTAGCATTTCCTTTGTTATTGTCTGGCTTTCGCGGCTAACAGCCTCTGGCGCTTAGGTGGCGACACAATACCAGACTTGGACCAACTTAAGGTCATGAAGTGGAGAATAATACGGGATTTTTCGAGTAGCACTGAATTACTCATTTAGACTTTAGTGAGATTCCTTTCGAGGTATGAGACAAACTAATTTCCACATCTTCTTTCTCGGAGGCCACCGTGGAGCAGAGGTTAACATGTCCGCCTATGACGCCGAACTCCTAGGTTCAAGCCCCGGCGGGAACATCTGATAAATTGTCAGCGTTGATTATCCCCTTACTAATGCTTGCTTCATTTGTGATGTATCCTGTCATGTTAAAACTTCTCTACTAAGTGGTGTCGCTATGCGGCACGCCGTTCGGACTCGGCGTACAAAAGGAGGCCCCTTATAATTGAGCTTAAACTTTAATCGGACTGCAATCATTGATATTGGAGAAGTATCCCTTGTTCTTTAATAGAATGTTCATGGAATTTAGTATTGGGTTGCCCAAAAAGTAATTGCGGATTTTTCATATAGTCGGCGTTGACAAATTTTTTCACAACTTGTGACTCTGTAATGGCATTCTTTCTTCTGTCAGTTATCAGCTGTTACTTTTAGCTTGCTTTAGAAAAAAAGTGTAAAAAAGTATATTTGATTAAAATTCATTCTAAGTTTTATTAAAAATGCATTTACTTTCTTTTAAAAAATCCGCAATTACCTTTTGGGCAACCCAATAGTATTTTTCAACCAAACCTAACCTAAATAACTTCAGCCAAATCAATTTACCATGTGGGAAGGTGCTTGTTCTCGTCACAATGCTAAGGTTATAATTAAAAGAGAATTTTTGGGTATTCCCAATGCTGGGAATCAGCAAATTTGCCATTTCTGCAAACATTCCCCACAGTGTGCTGTAAGAATGAATTTCTTAGGAAGCTCGTATGCTTGTTTTCATTCAATTGTCAATCGTCTTCTGAAGTAAACCATGTCTTCAAAACGACTTTTGTAAATGTAACTAAAATTTTTCACCGGAGTCTTTCAGATTTCATTAATTTTCAAATATTTATGCTTGCATTTTTCCAAATACGGAAAACACATCAGACGAGTAAATAAATGAATGGATTGACGAGGCAACTAGAACGTTACCCATCACCGAACTTCGTCATAGGAGCATAACACCAAATGCAAATGTATAATATTTTGACAACGCATTTTGCATCATAATGTTGAAAGTACTCTTTAACATAAATTCAAATGTGCGCAGACAGGCACTGCAACAACTCTTGCAACTGCTCTACACAAAAACAAACAAGTAAAAGCGTGCTAAGTTCGGCCGGGCCGAATCTTATATACCCTCCACCATGGATCGCATTTGTCGAGTTCTTTTCCCGGCATCTCTTCTTAGCAAAAAAAGGATATAAGAAAAGATTTGCTCTGCTATTAGAGCGATATTAAGATATGGTCCGGTTTGGACCACAATTAAATTATATTTATGTTGGAGACCTGTGTAAAATGTCAGCCAATTCGAATAAGAACTGCGCTCTTTGTGGGCTCAAGAAGTAAATTAGAGAGATCGATTTATATGGGAGCTGTATCGGGCTATAGACCGACCATAATAAACGCGTATGTTAATGGTCATGAAAGGGTCCGTCGTACAAAATTTCAGGCAAATCGGATAATAATTGCGATCTCTAGAGGCTCAAGAAGTCAAGATCCCAGATCGGTTTATATGGCAGCTAAATCAGGTTGTGAACCGACTTGTACTTTATTTGACATAGTTGTTGAAAGTAACAACAAAAAACGTCTTGCGAAATTTCAGCCAAATCGGATAGGAATTGCGCCCTCTAAAAGCTCAAGAAGTCAAGTCCCAGATCTGTTTATATGACAGCTATACCAGGTTATGAACCGATGTGAACCATACCTGGCACAGTTAAGATCGGTTAAGAATTGCGCACTCTAGAGGCTCAAGAAGTCAAGACCCAAGATCGGTTTATATGGCAGCTATATCAAAACATGGACCGATATGGCCCATTTACAATACCAACCGACCTACACTAATAAGAAGTATTTGTGCAAAATTTCAAGCGGCTAGCTTTACTCCTTCGGAAGTTAGCGTGCTTTCGACAGACAGACGGACGGACGGACGGACATGGCTAGATCGACATAAAATTTCACGACGATCAAGAATATATATACTTTATGGGGTCTCAGACGAATATTTCGAGTAGTTACAATCAGAATGAGGAAATTAGTATACCCCCCATCTTATGGTGGAGGGTATAAAAAGCCATCCTGAACAGTCGAATAGCCAAAGAGGTCTCAAACTAGGAGGCAACTTATCGTCAAGCTGGAGAAGATTATTCGATATGCAAATGTGAATAGGCATGAAATATGACTTAAGTGGCAGACTCACTTAGACGTTTTCATCCAATGTGATACCACAAGAACAGGAGAAGGAAGATGCCTCCTAGTTCCTATTGTTGATCCATCATATCGCTTTAAAACGACCAACAACTTGCGTACATTCACATCCGCTAAATCATACAAGTTTTTAAAGAAGTGAGAACCTAAAGTTGAACCCTTTCTGGCTGCCAGAGCAGGACATTCACACAGCACATGTTCTATAGTCTCTTCTTACTCGAAGTCGAACTCTTTCTGGCTGCCCGTGCAGAACATACACACAGCAGATGTTCTATAGTCTCTTCTTACTCGACGTCCTCACAGCTTCTGCAGAAGTCGTTACTTCCAACCTACAGTCTGTCAGCATCTTTTCTGGTCAGACAGTGAAAAGCCGTAGATCTCCTCATGTCTAGGTTGGGCCACATCATTTAAGAGTGTTCACAACCCCCACTGTGCGACCATCCGTCATTCGTTGCCCTTTAGGCGTGATCCTGAAGACCTAGTTTACATGTCACCAGAAGCAAAGCCACTGATTCCAGTTCCCCTGCAATGTGTAAGGTAGATCCTAGTCTCGTAAGCTCGTCTGCTCTACTATACCCTGGAATACCTCTGTAGCTCGGCACCCAGAAAAGGTAAATTTTTAACTGTTCAGACAGCCGACGACGGTTGTTGAGAAGGACTGTATTAATATACAGTGCATCAAATGGTGTAGTTCTCAGTACGGCTATGATGCACAAAAAATTTCGGTTGAGTATTGAACTGTAGGTGGACTTTTGAAGCGCCGTCCATCAGACCACAACACCATATAGCATTATAGGACGGACAACTGCAGTTTATACCCAGTGAATGACACGTGCTTTAAATCACAAACTTCTGCCAATGGCTCTCTTGTAGGTGCATAGGCCAAGAGCTGCATTTGTTGTTTTGGCTCTAGGTCTGCATGCATGCGCAAGTGAGTCAATAAAGGACTTCGTAATCCGCTTGACCATTATGTCTATATCCTCCGCAGTTTCCACTTTCTTTTCAGATCTAGGGGGAATAGTCGTGCAGTTTGTGTGCCGAAATTTCCTCCAATCCGCCTTTCTCCTGTTTACTCGAGGGAACATTTCTGGACTGTTTTCTTCATGGCTGAAACTAATATAACGACGATTTAAGAAGTCACATATCATTCGCAGTCATATTTCGCTGATATTCTCTGATACAAAGTTAACATCTGGTGTCCCCTGCCTGTTCCTGATAAAACATGGTTTATTCCAGATTGTAACTTATTATATGTACAA
Organism: Stomoxys calcitrans; assembly: GCF_963082655.1. Taxonomy (NCBI): domain Eukaryota; kingdom Metazoa; phylum Arthropoda; class Insecta; order Diptera; family Muscidae; genus Stomoxys; species Stomoxys calcitrans. Next base: position 134,757,517 of record NC_081553.1, read on the forward strand.
ACTGTAACTTTTAATATATTCGATAAGCAGCTCTCCTCTTTCGCTAAAATCCGAACTTCCCCATATATTTTGGTAGGTGATGTTCTTAGCATCACTTCCTACAATGAGACTGTTTTCCCTGCTGAAGCGGCTTCAACCAACTTCTTAAGGCTTGAAGGTCGCTTCTCTGAGTCGTGGACCATATATAGGAAGCCAGCCGGTAATTCAATTATTCAGTGCTTAGCGACAGAAGAAGAAAAGCGTTTAGACTACTCTGTGCAAGAATACAGCCTCTATGTCTCCCAATCCCCGTGCCCTTGAGTATTTTCGATCCAGGAATTCTTAGTATATGAACCATTCATCAACACATCTATGGTTCCGGGATGAGAACAACGTCAAATCCTCCTGCCCCAGAAGGACTCTTACGGTGTGAATGATTCTTCCTTAGATGCTTTAGCTTCTGCTGTCGAAAAACTTATTGCTTTCCGTCCTTCCCCGCTGGCGCACCTTGAGCCCAATCCAACCGGATGATCCACCCACAGATTTTGTCGGGTCCCGCTTCGACGCCACCCCTTTTATTTAGATCGTGGCAGGATGTCTTCAGTCTCTTGCATTCCGCCAGAATTTAGAGAAGTGGTCGATAGTTCCTCAGACAAGTGTTTAGCAACTACTGCTGAGTCGTTTCCTGATTCCCCAACTCCACCGCATCTTTATACCTTCTGCTTCAACTTTTTGAATCCGTAGGATACATCTTCTTCAGATTTTATGAGGTCTGCGAGACAGCCGGACTTAGTACGAACACTGCATATCTCCGATCGCCTCATCCAAACTACTAATCTTCTAGGCGGTGGTAGAAAGATTTTAATTGGATTTTGATTCCCGAAAGAATTTAGTATGTATCGGCTATACCAGCCTGTGCCCAGGCAATTCCGCAGATATGCAGATGACAGTCCATCGAATTCAATTATTCCCAGGTATCCCCCCCTGTTCTTCTCCCTTAACCAGAACTAACATCACTAAGCTGTCCTTAGCAGAAAAGGCAACGCTTCTTTTTCGCCTAAGTATTTTTGGGGATGGGATATCCTCCAGATGACTGCAGACTTTTAACTGACTGCGGTGCCTTTTCCGAATCTAGACGTGCCTTTTCCTAATCTAGACGTGTAGTTTTTTTGGGTATCCTGTGAAGCAAATATCCGAGTCCAATTAAGTGAGCCTCTTTCTATTTCGGTGAGAGTTTTTGGATCATTCGCACCAAGCCTCTCAATAAACCTGAGAGCGACGCTCCTTTAATACTAAAGCCCTTTAAGGGTAAATTGCTTTGCCAGAGAAGGCTCATGGCAAATTATAGGCAAGATAAAATAGGTTCCAGGAACCAGGTGCCTTAGTCAAAAGCCCCTGCAGAGCAATCGCTTGTTCAGTCGAGGTTGCAATAGCAATAGTTCAGTCGAGGTTGCAAACAGCTTCAAAGGACAAGAGACATACATATTATTTTTGCCCTTATGATCACAACATCAATCAATATTCAACTTCGATTATATATGTTCTTGATCGCCATCTATATCGGACTATAACTTTATAAATGGGGGGTTTATAAACCGATCTCCCGAATTGATTTCTTGACCCTCTGGAGAGCACGATTCACATCCGATTTGGCCCTATTTTTTTATGAACTGCGATTGTTGTGACCTTCGAAATTCTTGTCAGGTATTGTACCAATCGGTCAATTACCGTATATAGCTCCCATTTAAACAGATTTCCCGATTGTATTTCTTAAGCCTCGCGAAAGCGCAACACTTATCCGATTTGCCTGAAATTTTCCATAAGTTCTCCTTCGACCTCTAACAATTTTGCAACGAATGGTCTGAACCCATCTATAAACTTATCAAACCCATATATAATACGATCTCCCGATTTCACTTCCTAGGCTTTTATAGGGCGCATTTCTTATCGATTTGGCCGTTGCTTGATCCTTTTTATACCCACCACCAAAGGAAGGGGATATAATCATTTTGTCATTCCGCTGGCAACACATCGAAATATCCATTTCCGACCCTATAAAGTATATATATTCTTGATCTTGATCTAAGACGAGCTAGACATGTCCGTCCGTCTGTCTGTTGAAATCATGCTACAGTCTTTAAAAATAGAGATATCGAGCCGAAACTTTGCACGGATTCTTTTTTTGTCCATAAGCAGGTTAAGTTCGAAGATGGACTATATCGGACTATATCTTGATGTAGCCCCATATAGACCGATCCGCTGATTTAGGGTCTTAGGCCCATAAAAGCCACATTTATTATCCGATTTTGCTTAAATAGCTGCCATATAGACAGATTTAGAGTCTCAGGCCTATAAAAGCCACATTGATTATCCGATTTTGCTGAAATTTGGTACAGTGAGTTGTGTTAGACCCTTCGATATCCTTCGGTCAGGTCGGTCTAGATTTGGATATAGCTGCCATATAGACCGATACTCAGATTTAGGGTCTTAGGCCCATGAAAGCGACATTTATTATCCGATTTTGCTGAAATTTAGGACAGTGAGTTTTCTTAGGCCCATTAACATCTTCCTTCCTTCCCTGATCGGATCAGATTTGTATATAGCTGCCATATAGACCGATCTCTCGATTTAAGGTTTTGGGCCTATAAATGGCGCATTTATTGTCCGATGGCACCAAAATTTAGGACAGTCAGTTAAGTTAAGTCCCTCGATATACTTTTGCAATATGGCACAGATCGGTCCAGATTTGGATATAGCTGCCATATAGACCAATCTCCCGGTTTTAGGTTTTGGGGCCATAAAAGCCACATTTATTATCCGATTTTGCTGAAATTTGGGACAGTGAGTTATGTTAGGCCTCTCGACATTCTACTTCAATTTGGCCCAGATCGGTGCAGATTTGGATATAGCTGCCATATAGACCGATCTCTCGATTTAAGTTTTTGGAGCCATAAATGGCGCATTTATTGTCCGATTTCGCCGAAATTTGGGACAGTGAGTTAAGTTAGGCTTTTCGGCATCCGTGTCGTATATGGTTCAGATCGGTTTATTTTTAGATGTAGCTACTACAAAGATCAATATTTTGTTATACATGACTTCTGCTTATTAGTATTTGGGCCAAATCGGAACATATTTCTATATAACTGCTATGGGACATAAGGTATGCAACTTTCACCGGATTTTGATGAAAGGTGGTTTGCATATATACCCGAGGTGGTGGGTATCCAAAGTTCGGCCCGGCCGAACTTAACGCCTTTTTACTTGTTTGTTTCTGTCTTTAAGAGAAACCGTGCAAAGAACTTGACAAATGAGAACAATGGTGGATGGAATACAATATTTGGACCGATCCAACTTAGCTCGTTTTAACTTGATTTGACTTTAAGATGAAACCTTTTAAAATTATCGAAATTCTTTAATATATTTTCGGTAACAATTTAATGAAAGTTAACTCTAAATATTGTAGTAGTTAATTTTGTTTAACAAGTTAAAACGTATGCCCGTAACCGTGGATAAATATATTATCCAATTTCATTATATGTTGGAATCGGGTATCAAAAGCGACTATTATGGTCTTAAGACCCTAAATTGGTAAATCGGTCTAAATGGCAGCTACCATATTCGGTTTGGGTGTAGATAGGTAGACTTTTTACAATAAATTGTGTGTTATGGCTACAAGACTCAATATGGAGACCATATTTGGCATGGATGTCAAAAACCTCTCGGTTCCGAGTTTCAGCTAAATCGGCACTTTTTATGAGCTTAAGACCGTAAATCTGTAGATGGGCCTATAAGCAGTTGTATCTAATTAAAGTCGTATGTGGATCATACTCGGTCCGTATATCGAGAGACATGATGCAACTCACTTTTTCACAATTCAGTGAAATCGGGTTATTAATGCTACTGTTAAGGCCTATACCTGGAAATCGGTCTATTGGCAGTTATACTTAAATAAAGTCCGATCATCACCATATTTGGCATGGATATCGAGGGGTCTAACCGAACTCACTGTTCCGAATTTCCATGAAATCAGGTAATAAATAGGGCTTTTGTAGGCTTATGACCCAAAATCGCAACAGCAGTCTATTTGCCAGCTATGCCAAATATAGAACGGTCTGGATCACAACACCAAATTTCCACCGATTGAAATTTTAGCAAAATCGGATAATAAATGCGCCTTTTTTGGACCCTAAATCGGTCTATACGGCAGCTATATTCAAACACTCATTTAGCCCTGTGAAGAACATAGCCTATGTACGTAGTGAAATACGAATTTGTTCCAAATTGCAGCTCAATATAAAAATATTTGAAGACTGTAGCATGACTACAATAGCCGGACAGACGGATATACACACGGGCATCGTTAAATCGTTTTTATAATTTTACGACGATCAAGAATATAAAAACTTTGTAGGTTCGGATATTGATATTTCGATGTGATGCAAACGGAATGACTGCATGAATATATGGCGTTGGGTATAAAAATGTGAATTTAAAAAAATGGTATTTTGTCGGAGCGGATTTTGAGATTGAAAACCGCTCAGGGTTCAGAAAATTTCGCTCCGGCCAAAATTCTTCTTCAAAAAATTCCATTTTACAAATTGTACTTTTTGAAGAGGATTTCAAGTTCAATTTAATGTTGTAGCTTAATTAAAATTTTTACCAGTTATAAGCAGATATCAGTTGGTAATTCATTCCATTCCATTTTCGCACAACATTATAATGGACTTGTATTATGATCTGCTGTCTTCGTTACGTGTTGTAGTTTTTGCACATTTAAACACCTACTTTGGAATGGATATTTCTTTATAGCGTGATTATTACTAAAGCACATAGCTTTCGAAATTCTTCTTGTATTTTCTTTACCTGATAACCATGTGTCTATTGCTCTTAAATATAACATCATTTTTATACCTAAGCTTAAAAATTTGTCGCTTTCTCAGTTTACCCTCCGCACTCGACAGAGCTGCTCAATATACTAACTGCTTTTTGGTCAGTCAAAATAAAGTTGTGAGCACACAGTTGCAATTATTTGCAAGCCCATGTGCTTGTTTGTGATTTTTTTGTGTATGCACACCGTAACGTACAATACTGTAAGTATTTTGGACCATCACTTATATATACGTTCAAATACACGCCTTTTTCGGTAGTAGAAGAGACATATGAGAATACTTATTGGTCCGGTAACTGCGGCTATCGAAACAAAATTTGTCATTAAAGATTTTTTTTTTTTAATTTTACAACAAAAGAATGGTCATGTTACCGTAGGCGAAGTTTCTAAAGGGCTTACAATAAATAAAGTTAGTTCCATTCAATAAAGCTACGTTTGTGATGTGTTGAGGCGAAACGTTACATAGTTACAATAAAAAAACTTCGTAATAAAAGTATTTGATTCTCGTACAAATGTTTTATTTTTTTGCGTGCAAAAAACTCTGCATGACTATTGCTTGAGCTAATTGGGGGTGTCTGGGTCTTATGAGTAACCTTTTTATACCCTCCACCATAAGATGGGGGGTATACTTATTTCGTCACTCTGTTTGTAACTACTCGAAATATTCGTCTGAGACCCCATAAAGTATATATATTCTTGATCGTCGCGACATTTTATGTCAATCTAGCCATGTCCGTCCGTCTGTCTGTCTTCCGAAGGAGTAAAGCTAGCCACTTGAAATTTTGCACAAATACTTCTTATTAGTGTAGGTCGGTTGGTATTGTAAATGGGCCATATCGGTCCATGTTTTGATATAGCTGCCATATAAACCGATCTTGGGTCTTGACTTCTTGAGCCTCTAGAGTGCGCAATTCTTATCCGATTGGAATGAAATTTTGCACGACGTGTTTTGTTATGATATCCAACAAGTGTACCAAGTATGGTTCAAATCGGTTAATAACCTGATATAGCTGCCATATAAACCGATCTTGGGTCTTGACTTCTTGAGCCTCTAGAGTGCACAATTCTTATCCGATTGGGATGAAATTTTGCACAACGTGTTTTGTTATGATATCCAACAACTATGCTAAGTATGGTTCAAATCGGTTTATAACCTGATATAGCTGCCATATAAACCGATCTTCGGTCTTGACTTCTTGAGCCTCTAGAGTGCGCAATTCTTATCCGATTGGAATGAAATTTTGCACAACGTGTTTTGTTATGATATCCAATAACTGTGCCAACTATGGTTCAAATCGGTCCATAACCTGATATAGCTGCCATATAAACCGATCTGGGATCTTGACTTCTTGAGCCTCTAGAGGTCGCAATTATTATCCGATTTGCCTGAAATTATGTACTATGGATCCTCTCATGACCATCAACATACGTGTTTATTATGATATGAATCGGTCTATAGCCCGATACAGCTCCCATATAAATCGATCTCTCTATTTTACTTCTTGAGCTCCCAAAGGGCACAATTCTTATTCGAATTGGCTGACATTTTACACAGGTCTCCAACATTTAATTATATAATAATAGCAGAGCAAATCTTTTCTTATATCCTTTTTTGTCTAAGAAGAGATGCCGGGAGAAGAACTCGGCAAATGCGATCCATGGTGGAGGGTATGTAAGATTCGGCCCGGCCGAACTTAGCACGCTTTTACTTGTTTTCACTTTTGTTGTTGGAGCCCTTTACTCAACTTTAACTCAATAAAAAGGGGAATCCCAGAATTTTGCATCAAAAATCATGTGTGTGGTTCAGGGATAATAAAGTTAAGCATGGTTAATAGAAGTTTAAAATACGGTTAATAGAAGTTCAACACCAGTTCACCGATTGGTACGAAGAGGCCCGTATAATCGAGGTTCCATTGTATACATATATGCCAACACACCATCCGACTTTGGAGATTTAGAGTTCTTCAAAGCCATATAGGATTTTTTTACTACTAAAAGTCACAAATTTTAACAGAAGTTAATCTTCTTCTTATACTTTAAACTGAAAACAAAAATTTCCAATACTCCGTTACGAAAATTTCGGCATTAAGATTGGTGAGCACATGTCCAAACAATTTATTTGTCAATTTTATTATTGCATACACGTGTATGCTAGTATGTGTGTGTACTTATGATGTTTGAATGGCTTTGGAAGACACACTCAAACACTTGCTCTTTAAACAAACAAACATCACGGACACTTTTTCATCTTACTATCGTCGCCTTTCCGATCCCCTTTCTTTACCACATGACAAATTCTTGGCATTGTTAAAAAGTACACCACACACAAGCACATTTGAACATGCAATGACTCTAATCCAGTTTTACACGTAGCAGGCCATTCACCCATCCATCTAAACAAGCGTCCATTCATTCCTTCATCTTGGAATGGGGACCATATTGAGGAACCACAAAATAATCAACAATATACGACAAGACAGAACAGCAACAATAGCAATATGACTAAATGACACTTCAGTCAGATTCATAAAACGATTCACAGTGTCCACAAAATAGACAAATCCTTCACTACAAAGTATGTCCATATATTGATGGAGCAAATTTATTCCCTTTTTATGTGGCATTAATGATGTGTTAGAATGCGTAGAACTAAATTTAGTTGTTTTGTCTGCACGCAAAAAAAATCATAACCATAAACGAAATTTTTGACAAGTAAACATCATTTGTGCACAACGTCGGGTCCTCGTTTACGATAAAATAGCAAGATCTTTGTAAAATGCATGTAAGTATTTGTGACGAATACAAAATTCGGCCAAATTAAACCATTTATTACTTGTCATTCTTCATATACAAGTTTACATATTCATAAGTAAAAACTACCTGTTTATATATTTTTTTGTAAGTGTGCAATGTATTATGACTATTCAAAAGATTAAAGAACTCAAAATAATGTGTCAACATGAGAAAATGTAGTTCAAATTCGATTCATGCCATACACGTACATATGTTAAAGGTCATGGGAGAAGCTGTTGTACAAAATTTCAGCCAAATCGGATAATACTTGCGGCTTTTAGAGGCTCAAGAAGTCAAGATCCCATATCGGTTTATATGGCAGCTATATCAAGTTATGGACCGATTTGAACTATTCTTGGCATATTAGTTGAATGTCATAACGAAACACTTCATGCACAATTTCAGCTAAATCGGACAATAGTTGCGCCCTCTAGTGGCTCAAGAAGTCAAAATCCCAGATCGGTTTACATGACAGTCATATCAATACAATACAATATACAATCCCAACCGACCTACACTAATAAGAAGTATTTGTGCAAAATTTCAAGTGGCTAGCTTCACTCCTTCGAATGTTAGCGTGCTTTCGACAGACAGACGGGCGGACAGACGAACATGGCTGTTGGACTTAAAATGTCATGACGATCAAGAATATATATACTTTATGGGGTCTTAGACTTATATTTCGAGGATTTACAAACAGAATGACGAAATTATTATACCCCCATCCTATCGTGGAGGGTATAAAAACTAGTTATGGTTTCTTTTCGTACTTATGCTAAACATAATCGAACGATCTATGCGCTCTAGAATTTGTCCACAAGAGATAAACAAAGCAAAGGGATCATCTATTCGTGTTATAAAGCATCTTCAGCTGTAAACAAAACAGTTTGGCTTCAAAGAAGTTTTGAATTTTCACGAAAAAGATCCATCTTCTACCTCAGACAAAGTTCCAAAACGAAGTGACTATTACATCAAAAAGTGGAAAATTCACCATAAACGTTCAACATTGAAGGAAAATGTTACACACTTACTATAACAATAATACTTTCCCAAAAAAAAAAATTGTTTGTAGCAAAGACATTCCAAAGGTGGTTTTACGTGTAGTACTAACTAAATACTAAAGGGTTTTCCAATAAAAGGTGTTATTCAAAGAAAAATTCCATTTTTTAAAAGTTAGGTTAGCACTTTGATGAATAATTAAGCTCGAGGTCAATGTTGTTTGTTTTTTATATGTTTATGTTAACAATATTTCGCCTTTCTTCGGTTGGCATCATTTTTTTAGGAACGAGTTACAATAATTTTAGAAGTACGTTCTCCAGGCAAATATGTCCGCTTGATACACACTACAATGTTTGGATAACTTTAATTCTTCAAAGTACACTCCAAAGCACACGGGAACGTTTAGTCTGATACCATTCGTATGAAGTCCACCAAGAATGTTTTAGTTCCAATCGGCTCTATTAGGAATAGTGGTAAATTTTTTTTATCAAAAGCTGTTCAGGCATTGTGCAATCCGGCCATTGTATCAATGATGACACAGTGTTTATAGCCGCCCCTTGGGCAGAGAGAAAGCTACTTTAGCCTCACAGCAGTGGTCGCAGCGATTTATCTAGCAACAATGTGTAGCAATTAATTCAATACATAACACGCGGTTTAACCCCCCAATTTTTTCCAATTGCTCTCTTGCGTGTGTATAGGACAAGAGTTGCCTTTTGTGTCCTTTCCAAAATATTTGATTTGGAGTTCAGTCTCCTGTACAGCAAAACTAAGTATTTCGTTCTTTCAGTGAAGGAATATTCTCTCCAAGGAGATAGATGTCATTGTAGGTAACATGTTTTTCCTGCTGAAAAGTACAACTTCTGACTTAGATGGAATTGCGCCTAGACCATTTTCGGTAGCCCACATCTCTCTCATAGGTAGAGTTTCTTGGTGCATATCTCTAAGAGTGCCGGAAACTTTCCCATAGCTGCAATGGCCATATCATTGGCAAACGCCTTTTTTACTTCCAGAGACATCAATATATTGTTAATGGCTATAATCCAAAGTAGATGAGACAATACACCTCCTTCAAGTGTCCCTCTGCTAACCCATCTTTGTAGATCCCATCTGCAAGTGTAATTTATTGTTAAAATCTTAATATAAATGCTTTGCACAGTATTAAATACTATTACATGACTACTAAACGATTTTAAAAGGTGAATTTTTACTACTATTTTACGACAAAGCTAATTTTTGGCTCAATGGGTACGTAAACAAGTAAAAAGTCATTAAGTTCGGCCAGGCCGAACTTTGGATACCCACCACCTCGGGTATATATGTAAACCACCTTTCATCAAAATCCAGTGAAAATTGCATACCTTATGTCCCATAGCAGTTATATCGAAATATGATCCGATTTGGACCAAATACTAATAAGTATCGGATTATAAATGCTCCTTTTTTGGAGCCAAGACTTTACATCGAGATATCGGTCTGTTTTGCAGCTATATGCAAATCTTGATCGATCTGGACCAAAATGTAGAAATATGTGGAGGAGCTTAGCTTAACGCTCTGTCCCAAATTTCGGCTTCATTGGACAATAAATGCGCCTTTTATAGGCCCAAAATATTAAATCGCGAGATGGGTCTTTATGGCAGCTATATCCAAATCTGGAACGATCTGAGCCAAATTGACGAAGCATGTCGAAGGGCCTAACACAACTCACTGTCCCAAATTTCAGCAAAATCGGATAATAAATGTGGCTTTTATTGGCCTAAGACCCTAAATCGACGGATCGGCCTAAATGGGCGCTATATCAAGATATAGTCCGATATGGCCCAGCTTCGAACTTAACCTCTTTATGGACAAAAAAAGAATCTGTTCAAAGTATCAGCTCGATATCTCTATTTTTGAAGACTGTAGCGTGATTTCAACAGACAGACGGACGGACATGTCTAGATCGTCTTAGATTTTTACGCTGATCAAGAATATATATACTTTAAAGGGTCGGAAATGGATATTTCGATGTTTTGCAAACGGAATAATAAAATGAATATACCCCAATTCCTTCGGTGGTGGGAATAATAACCAGAATTGTCGTTTTGGAGTGAATATAAGTCAGAAGCATTGCAAGAGCTCCAATGCATCCAGAAAAAGTCACAGTATGCTGCGGTTTATGGGCTGGTACATCTTCAAAGGTGATGCGAATCTAAATGTAACTGTGAATGGTAAGCGCTATTGTGAGATGATATCCAACTTTTTTTTCCCAAAATGCATGAGCTGGACTTGCATGACATGTGGTTTCAACAAGACGGTCCCACATGCCACACAGCACGCTTACAATAGACTTTTTGAGAGGCGAGTTCGGTGAACATTTTATTTCACGTTCCGTTCACCGGCCGAAATGTTGGAAAGAGTATGCCACAATTGGACTAAGCGGATGGACCATTTCAGGCACAGTCACGTCAACATTTGCATGTTCAAACATTAAATATTAGGGACCGGACTATGGATTCCAATAAAGATTTAATTTGCATTTTTCTGAATTTTATGTGTGTGTGTTTTTTTTTATTGAAAACTTTCCTACAGATTTACTTAACAAACTCGTTAAATACAGCCGGCCAGAAATGTGGGCTCTCAACAACAAATCAAATGTGTCGACAATGCTGAACAATTTCGCGGCGTTCTTAAAGATATTCTTCAGAATGTTCTCGCCAGTGAAGTCAATGCTTATCGAATTAAAAGAATTACTTTTCCTAGTATCACAGCCGTACTGCGGACGATACCGTCTGATACACTCACTCAATGTAATGCTTCTCACATTGCTTTCCGACAATGGGGATGGGAAAATTGCTACGGCCTCTGCCATGAGTTTAAGCGACCTTTCTTTCTAGTAAAGCAGCGGCAGAATTTTAAAAGCGTTCTAAAGGCGAATAGACATTCTTAGGTGTATATTTAGGGTGCGTTGCATTGGAATTCCGGCCTACCATACATTTAATTATATAATAATAGCAGAGCAAATCTTTTCTTATATCCTTTTTTGCCTAAGAAGAGATGCCGGGAGAAGAACTCGGCAAATGCGATCCATGGTGGAGGGTATGTAAGATTCGGCCCGGCCGAACTTAGCACGCTTTTACTTGTTTTCACTTTTGTTGTTGGAGCCCTTTACTCAACTTTAACTCAATAAAAAGGGGAATCCCAGAATTTTGCATCAAAAATCATGTGTGTGGTTCAGGGATAATAAAGTTAAGCATGGTTAATAGAAGTTTAAAATACGGTTAATAGAAGTTCAACACCAGTTCACCGATTGGTACGAAGAGGCCCGTATAATCGAGGTTCCATTGTATACATATATGCCAACACACCATCCGACTTTGGAGATTTAGAGTTCTTCAAAGCCATATAGGATTTTTTTACTACTAAAAGTCACAAATTTTAACAGAAGTTAATCTTCTTCTTATACTTTAAACTGAAAACAAAAATTTCCAATACTCCGTTACGAAAATTTCGGCATTAAGATTGGTGAGCACATGTCCAAACAATTTATTTGTCAATTTTATTATTGCATACACGTGTATGCTAGTATGTGTGTGTACTTATGATGTTTGAATGGCTTTGGAAGACACACTCAAACACTTGCTCTTTAAACAAACAAACATCACGGACACTTTTTCATCTTACTATCGTCGCCTTCCCGATCCCCTTTCTTTACCACATGACAAATTCTTGGCATTGTTAAAAGGTACACCACACACAAGCACATTTGAACATGCAATGACTCTAATCCAGTTTTACACGTAGCAGGCCATTCACCCATCCATCTAAACAAGCGTCCATTCATTCCTTCATCTTGGAATGGGGACCATATTGAGGAACCACAAAATAATCAACAATATACGACAAGACAGAACAGCAACAACAGCAATATGACTAAATGACACTTCAGTCAGATTCATAAAACGATTCACAGTGTCCACAAAATAGACAAATCCTTCACTACAAAGTATGTCCATATATTGATGGAGCAAATTTATTCCCTTTTTATGTGGCATTAATGATGTGTTAGAATGCGTAGAACTAAATTTAGTTGTTTTGTCTGCACGCAAAAAAAAAATCATAACCATAAACGAAATTTTTGACAAGTAAACATCATTTGTGCACAACGTCGGGTCCTCGTTTACGATAAAATAGCAAGATCTTTGTAAAATGCATGTAAGTATTTGTGACGAATACAAAATTCGGCCAAATTAAACCATTTATTACTTGTCATTCTTCATATACAAGTTTACATATTCATAAGTAAAAACTACCTGTTTATATATTTTTTTGTAAGTGTGCAATGTATTATGACTATTCAAAAGATTAAAGAACTCAAAATAATGTGTCAACATGAGAAAATGTAGTTCAAATTCGATTCATGCCATACACGTACATATGTTAAAGGTCATGGGAGAAGCTGTTGTACAAAATTTCAGCCAAATCGGATAATACTTGCGGCTTTTAGAGGCTCAAGAAGTCAAGATCCCATATCGGTTTATATGGCAGCTATATCAAGTTATGGACCGATTTGAACTATTCTTGGCATATTAGTTGAATGTCATAACGAAACACTTCATGCACAATTTCAGCTAAATCGGACAATAGTTGCGCCCTCTAGTGGCTCAAGAAGTCAAAATCCCAGATCGGTTTACATGACAGTCATATCAATACAATACAATATACAATCCCAACCGACCTACACTAATAAGAAGTATTTGTGCAAAATTTCAAGTGGCTAGCTTCACTCCTTCGAATGTTAGCGTGCTTTCGACAGACAGACGGGCGGACAGACGAACATGGCTGTTGGACTTAAAATGTCATGACGATCAAGAATATATATACTTTATGGGGTCTTAGACTTATATTTCGAGGATTTACAAACAGAATGACGAAATTATTATACCCCCATCCTATCGTGGAGGGTATAAAAACTAGTTATGGTTTCTTTTCGTACTTATGCTAAACATAATCGAACGATCTATGCGCTCTAGAATTTGTCCACAAGAAATAAACAAAGCAAAGGGATCATCTATTCGTGTTATAAAGCATCTTCAGCTGTAAACAAAACAGTTTGGCTTCAAAGAAGTTTTGAATTTTCACGAAAAAGATCCATCTTCTACCTCAGACAAAGTTCCAAAACGAAGTGACTATTACATCAAAAAGTGGAAAATTCACCATAAACGTTCAACATTGAAGGAAAATGTTACACACTTACTATAACAATAATACTTTCCCAAAAAAAAAAAATTGTTTGTAGCAAAGACATTCCAAAGGTGGTTTTACGTGTAGTACTAACTAAATACTAAAGGGTTTTCCAATAAAAGGTGTTATTCAAAGAAAAATTCCATTTTTTAAAAGTTAGGTTAGCACTTTGATGAATAATTAAGCTCGAGTTCAATGTTGTTTGTTTTTTATATGTTTATGTTAACAATATTTCGCCTTTCTTCGGTTGGCATCATTTTTTTAGGAACGAGTTACAATAATTTTAGAAGTACGTTCTCCAGGCAAATATGTCCGCTTGATACACACTACAATGTTTGGATAACTTTAATTCTTCAAAGTACACTCCAAAGCACACGGGAACGTTTAGTCTGATACCATTCGTATGAAGTCCACCAAGAATGTTTTAGTTCCAATCGGCTCTATTAGGAATAGTGGTAAATTTTTTTTATCAAAAGCTGTTCAGGCATTGTGCAATCCGGCCATTGTATCAATGATGACACAGTGTTTATAGCCGCCCCTTGGGCAGAGAGAAAGCTACTTTAGCCTCACAGCAGTGGTCGCAGCGATGTATCTAGCAACAATGTGTAGCAATTAATTCAATACATAACACGCGGTTTAACCCCCCAATTTTTTCCAATTGCTCTCTTGCGTGTGTATAGGACAAGAGTTGCCTTTTGTGTCCTTTCCAAAATATTTGATTTGGAGTTCAGTCTCCTGTACAGCAAAACTAAGTATTTCGTTCTTTCAGTGAAGGAATATTCTCTCCAAGGAGATAGATGTCATTGTAGGTAACATGTTTTTCCTGCTGAAAAGTACAACTTCTGACTTAGATGGAATTGCGCCTAGACCATTTTCGGTAGCCCACATCTCTCTCATAGGTAGAGTTTCTTGGTGCATATCTCTAAGAGTGCCGGAAACTTTCCCATAGCTGCAATGGCCATATCATTGGCAAACGCCTTTTTTACTTCCAGAGACATCAATATATTGTTAATGGCTATAATCCAAAGTAGATGAGACAATACACCTCCTTCAAGTGTCCCTCTGCTAACCCATCTTTGTAGATCCCATCTGCAAGTGTAATTTATTGTTAAAATCTTAATATAAATGCTTTGCACAGTATTAAATACTATTACATGACTACTAAACGATTTTAAAAGATGAATTTTTACTACTATTTTACGACAAAGCTAATTTTTGGCTCAATGGGTACGTAAACAAGTAAAAAGTCATTAAGTTCGGCCAGGCCGAACTTTGGATACCCACCACCTCGGGTATATATGTAAACCACCTTTCATCAAAATCCAGTGAAAATTGCATACCTTATGTCCCATAGCAGTTATATCGAAATATGATCCGATTTGGACCAAATACTAATAAGTATCGGATTATAAATGCTCCTTTTTTGGAGCCAAGACTTTACATCGAGATATCGGTCTGTTTTGCAGCTATATGCAAATCTTGATCGATCTGGACCAAAATGTAGAAATATGTGGAGGAGCTTAGCTTAACGCTCTGTCCCAAATTTCGGCTTCATTGGACAATAAATGCGCCTTTTATAGGCCCAAAATATTAAATCGCGAGATGGGTCTTTATGGCAGCTATATCCAAATCTGGAACGATCTGAGCCAAATTGACGAAGCATGTCGAAGGGCCTAACACAACTCACTGTCCCAAATTTCAGCAAAATCGGATAATAAATGTGGCTTTTATTGGCCTAAGACCCTAAATCGACGGATCGGCCTAAATGGGCGCTATATCAAGATATAGTCCGATATGGCCCAGCTTCGAACTTAACCTCTTTATGGACAAAAAAAGAATCTGTTCAAAGTATCAGCTCGATATCTCTATTTTTGAAGACTGTAGCGTGATTTCAACAGACAGACGGACGGACATGTCTAGATCGTCTTAGATTTTTACGCTGATCAAGAATATATATACTTTAAAGGGTCGGAAATGGATATTTCGATGTTTTGCAAACGGAATAATAAAATGAATATACCCCAATTCCTTCGGTGGTGGGAATAATAACCAGAATTGTCGTTTTGGAGTGAATATAAGTCAGAAGCATTGCAAGAGCTCCAATGCATCCAGAAAAAGTCACAGTATGCTGCGGTTTATGGGCTGGTACATCTTCAAAGGTGATGCGAATCTAAATGTAACTGTGAATGGTAAGCGCTATTGTGAGATGATATCCAACTTTTTTTTCCCAAAATGCATGAGCTGGACTTGCATGACATGTGGTTTCAACAAGACGGTCCCACATGCCACACAGCACGCTTACAATAGACTTTTTGAGAGGCGAGTTCGGTGAACATTTTATTTCACGTTCCGTTCACCGGCCGAAATGTTGGAAAGAGTATGCCACAATTGGACTAAGCGGATGGACCATTTCAGGCACAGTCACGTCAACATTTGCATGTTCAAACATTAAATATTAGGGACCGGACTATGGATTCCAATAAAGATTTAATTTGCATTTTTCTGAATTTTATGTGTGTGTGTTTTTTTTTATTGAAAACTTTCCTACAGATTTACTTAACAAACTCGTTAAATACAGCCGGCCAGAAATGTGGGCTCTCTACAACAAATCAAATGTGTCGACAATGCTGAACAATTTCGCGGCGTTCTTAAAGATATTCTTCAGAATGTTCTCGCCAGTGAAGTCAATGCTTATCGAATTAAAAGAATTACTTTTCCTAGTATCACAGCCGTACTGGTCGTCATGAAAGTAAGCGTCATGTTGGTCGTCATGACTTTTTACGTCGATCTAGACATGTCCGTCCGTCTTTCTGCCGAAAGCACGCTTACTTTCGAAGGAGTAAAGCTAGCCGCTTGAAATTTTGCACAAATACTTCTTACAGGGGTATGTCGGTTGGGATTGTAAATGGACCATATCGGTCCATGTTTTTATATAGCTGCCTTATAATCCGATCTTGGATCTTGACTTCTTGAGCCACTAAAGGACGCAATTCCTATCCGATTTGGCTGAAATTTTGTTATGATATCCAACAGCTTTGCCAAGTATGGTTCAAGTCGGTCCATAACCTGATATAGCTGTCATATAAACCGATCTGGGGTCTTGATTTCTTCAGCCTTTAGAGGGCGCGATTTGGCTGAAATTTTACACAATGACTTGTACTGTGGTCTCCAACATTCATTCCATTATGGTCCGAATCGGACCATATTTGATAGCGCTCCGGGCCGGGCCGGGCTGAACGCTGAACGCCGGGCTGCACGCTTTTACTTGTTTTTTGTTTCTTTTTTTTCCAAAAAACATTGTCATATTGTAATAACTTCTGTAATAGCTGCAAAATATTACTAACAGACAGCAAATAGTGTGTACTAAGATCAGCAGACTTTTTTCTATGAGTGTATGCAGCCAGGTCACAAAAATGAAAATAAATGTGAATTCATAATTACAGCTTGATTTCGAACCGTGTGCCATTAGACTAATATTGGATATAAACTTAACTCCAGACTCACATTTAAGAGAAGTACGTTCTTTATCCGTTTATAATTCGCTGTCGTATCGCTGGTTATTCGGTGGGTGTTCTGGTTTCTTTTTTTTATCGTGACGAGTTGTACTTCTTTGGGTAAATTCAAGTGGAGTATGTCATTGTTGTCTTTTGTAACTGCATCTTAGAAATGATAAGCAGCCGAAAGGCAGGGAGAAAACTTATCTTGCAATGGGGAAATTATCATTCGTCTATCTAAAATCCTGGATCCATGGCTATTACAATGGTGTTGTAATATGAATCGCCGCAATAATGCGAAAGCAAGGCATTAGTCCATTTTCTGCGTGGAGAAGTTCTTAAAGAATAAAAGAAAATAATTTTTTTCGAAAACAATCCAAATTTTTAAATTCTAGGGTTGCATAGGCCACCATCCCGAGGTCTTTCTATGCTTATGACATGCAGTGATCCTATTTGCAGCCATATTCGTTAATGTCAGTTAGGGATGCCCAAGGCATTTTACCTGGTTATGTTACCACTGTACATTGGCAAGATGAGTTACAAGGATCCAACAACACATTGACAACAAATGACACAAAATGTGTTTCTCATACTATGACACATGTGCTTGTGACGGACAAACAAAAGTTGTTTGATTTGTTAGCTGACCGGCTTGGTAGCCTTTGTTGCCAATTTGTTGCTGTGTTGTCTATGTGCTGAGATTCGGAATCGCTTGTAGTCATTGGCCACAATGATAAATGTCCCCACAGCAAAGTAGCAGCCAAGAGCAAAGCAGCATCAGTGAAGCATCCAGGAACAATAACTACAGCAGAACAAGGATTATGTTTGAAAATTAGTCGAACTGGGTGTGTCTCAAGAGGTTGTTTTAATATCTTGTTGTACTCTGGCTGCTGCTGCTGTGCCCGCAGTTTGCTGTACTTGCCACTTTATGTTTGTTGTTACCCTTGTCGCGCATCCTGGACACCAACACAAGAATACAGGCAATCATGTTACATGCTTCTTCACTTGCAGCTTGCCTATATTAACAACGTTGCAAATTGGTCTCATGTTGCAGGTTAACAATACAATCACGCACTAACAACTCATATGGTGATCATCACCATGCATTGTTGTCGTATATAGCACCAAAATACACAGCACTTGCAGCACCGAAGGCTACTGTGATAAAGATGATTCTGGCTTATACGTTATTCCAGAGACACACAAAGAAGTGTAACAAAATATACTGACTGAAAAAGGGCTCATTGTGAAAGATGAAATAGTTGTTTTATATGCAGAGCCCAGAAAATTTTACAAGGTTTCGAAAAACAAATACAAATTTACTAAGTTCGGCCAGGCCAAATACCGCAATATCGCATCTACCATGGATCGCATTTGTCGAGTTCTTTGCCCGGTATCTCAAAGAATAATGGATTGTAATTGCTATGCTATTTCATGTCAAGTTATGGTCCGATTGGGACTGATTAAGACCATATTTGACACGTATGTTTAAGTTCATGGGAGAAGCGTTGCACAAAATTTCAGCTAAATCAGATAAGAATTGGGCCCTGTAAAGATTTAAGAGTATAATCGGAAGATCGGTTTATATTTGAGCTATATCAGGTTATGAACCGATTTAGACCATACAAACTCAGCCAAGTTGGATAATAATTTATATTGCAGCCATATCAAACCATGGACCGGTATGGCCCATTTACAATCCCAACCGACATACGCTTATAAGAAGTATTTGTGCAAAATTTCAAGCTCCTAGCTTTACTCATTCGAAAGCTTTCGTGCTTTCGACAAACCGACGGATGGACATGGCAAGATCGACTTAAAACGATATGACGATCAAGTATACGTATAGTTTATGGAGTCTTAGATGAATATGTCGTGGTTTTAAAAACGGAATAATGAAATTATTATACCCCGCTTCTATAGTGGAGGGTACAAAAAACGGAAAATGGGACGTCAAACAATCTATAGACTTTTCAATATATTTGGATAACATATGAAGGTATACACGGAAAAAAGTAATTTCATGGACTAAGCAGCCAGAAACAAGATTTAGATTTACTGTAAGCTTAGTACTTAAGTACAAGAATCTCCATAATAAACTTTGCAAACGGTTTAATAAAAAAAGTTATTTATTTTCCGCATCGGATTCTATCTTCGTTTTTAAACAATCTATTCTACGACAACGTTAAAACCAAGCTTTATAAAAAGGGATTGCCAAATGACCATCCTCACGTCCTGCTACTACAATATTGTATCCCAGAAGCCTTCACGCTTTGGTGTAATAATCATGTATGTATTCAGCGTTTTTCTATATTCTGTTCGCTTTTATATGACCCATTTATAATCTCCAATAACCTACATTAATATTAACTATCTGTAACTATCTCTATCGTGATTTCTACAGACGGACGGATGAACTGACATGGCTAGATCGACTCAGAACGTTGAGGGATGAAGAATATATATACTTTATGAGGTCTTAGACGCATATTTCAAGGTGTTACAAATGGAATGACTAGATTAGAATTCCCCCATCCTATAGTGGTGGGTATGAAAATCGTTTATTAATAATATTGGGTTGCCCAAAAAGTAAGTAATTAAGTAATTAATAAAACTTAGAATGAACTTTAATCAAATATACTTTTTTTAAACTTTTTTTCTAAAGCAAGCTAAAAGTAACAGCTGATAACTGACAGAAGAAAGAATGTAATTACAGAGTCACAAGCTGTGAAAAAAATTGTCAACGCCGACTATATGAAAAATCCGCAATTACTTTTTGGGCAGCCCAATACAAATCTGTTTACAGGACCGATTTCAGCAACATTTTTAATTGAATATACAAGTTTCTTAATAAAATCAAGATTTTCTTTTTTCTGTGTATGTTAAGTTCTTGCACAAACATAATTTAATCCGTAAAAAAGTTCTAGAGTTGTTTCCAAGATTTTTCTAATTGTGTGCTATGAACGATGCAAGTAAAAATCCGGCCGATTTGAAAATTGCTGGACAGCCGCTTAGAAATTTTTACACAGTTCTCTCATCACAATTCTATTTGTTCGTAATAAAGGTATGCTCTAGTACCGACTTCAGGATTAACTTGGTCCTCTTTATCTAGTCAAAGAGCTCTCTTCTGCGTGGTTCGTAGCATCTCTTTGGCAATGTGTCAATCATTTGCGGTGAACTTGCAACCTTCCATTTCGCTTATTGATATTTAAGGAATCGTTTGTGGGGGATCTTTTTTTTTTCCTACTCAGCCAAAAAGATTCTGGTTTGCCGTGGTGTTGTAGTTTTGTTGGCGGTTGTAGTTTTGTTGGCTTGCAAAGGTCTCTTTGCAAGCAGCAAGGTCCTCATAGTGTTTGACATAAGATTTTAAAAGTGCTTGCGTTCAGAGTCAGAAAGTCTCAACTGAAACTATGCGGACAATTCACAAGGTATATTGTTCGAGCCCTGACCAGGGAAACTATTGGGTTGCCCAAAAAGTAATTGCGGATTTTTTAAAAGAAAGTAAATGTATTTTTAATAAAACTTAAAATGAACTTTAATCAAATATACTTTTTTTACACTTTTTTTCTAAAGCAAGCTTAAAGTAACAGCTGATAACTGACAGAAGAATGAATGCAATTACAGAGTCACAAGCTGTGAAAAAATTTGTCAACGCCGACTATATGAAAAATCCGCAATTACTTTTTGGGCAACCCAATATATTGAAGGCTATTTACGCCGAATTTTTCTTTTTTCCTTGTACAGAGATAAAAACATATATTTCTATTCGTAACATAACATTGAACATTACTTTTACCTTGTTTTTGATTGCATAATGTTAGAAATCATGTGTTTATTGATTTTCATAAAATGTCACATATTATCAACTATTATTTGACCAAATTCATTTTTTACGGTAAAAAAAACTGCGCTCATTGGCATCCCTCAAAAACACATTGTTAGTATCCACTATGGAGTGAAGCACACAAGAAGATTCTATTAGTTGTAACATTTTATCTTTAAAAACTTTGCTTTCGTAAATAGAGATATCCCTATTAGCCAGTGTGTCAGTGTTTCCAAGATGGTGTATGTGTATGTACAAGTTATTCTGCATCAGCATTTTTCAATATTTCCTATATTTTCCGCTTCCATTTTAATTTTGCCAACTTGCATATCCTCGACTGAAATTGTAGCTTCTTTTTTCGGCATGCTTTTTTGCTCACGTCATATCTGGTATCCTTGCTCGCTTTTTGCTTCCATCTGTGCCCAGTAATTTGTTACATTTATGTCTTCTTTCTATTGTGTGCATAAATGTAGCGAAAACATGGATGACACCATAAAGAGTAGGAACATTACTGTAAAACACAATGTCTGAAACAACTGTAGACAGAGATATTGCGGTGCTGGGCGAGTGGACTATCAAGAAAAGCGGAACATGGCAAGGATACATATTGCCAAAATTTATTGTTAAAAGCCACCATTAACGCTGATACACAGTTTCAGATCAGGGGTTGAACAGCTGTCCAGGACTATGTAGATAACTTCATCCCGGAAGTGCAAAAATGAATGTGTGACAAGAGAGGGTGTTGCCAGGATAGTGAAAATGCATGTCTGTTTTTCCCATTGTGACATATGCTACATAACACCGGAAGTAAATGTCTTCTTTTGTTCCAACCAAAAGGAGTTTCTCCAACAGGATTTGCCAAAAATAAAGTATGTCCTTACAAAAGTCATTCACTAGATGCAAATTGCTTTGCACAAGGGCGTTCATATTGAGCAGAGGTTCACTACCATTATCTTTTACAATACAATATCATTAGCGAAGTATACTCCAATGTCTCTAATGGAGAATATGTATGAACATCCCTTGTGTCAAATTTCATGAAATAGTTTACGTGGTGGCTACCGTAGCGCAGTGGTTTGCATGTCCGTTCATGACGCTAAAGACCTGTGTCCGAATACCGGTGATTTCATCAAAAATAATTTTAGAATCCTATCCCCTCACTAATAGTGCTGATATTGCTGGGGTATTCAATGCTGATATTGCTGGGTACAATCCGAGGGCGAAAAGGACGTATATTGAGGTTTAACTTGAATCTGAGCAAATTTGCATTTTGCATTTGCAATTTTAATACCCAAAACTGAAATAAGATTTATTCAAACGAAAGTAAACAAGTAAAAGCGTGCTAAGTTCGCCAAACCAGCAAAAATTAAAGCTTCTAGGAACCGAACAAGGATGATCAAGAGACCGGTTTACATGGGAGCAATATCAGGTTATATACTGATTTGGATCGTGTTTGACCGTATTTTTTTTCAGTTTTTGGAAGTCGTAATAGAACACTTCATGCAAATCGGACAAAAATTGCGGCTTGTGAGGACTCAAGAAGTCAAATCGGGAGATCGGCTTATATGGGTGGTATATCAGGTTATAGACCGATTTGGACCATACTTGACACAGTTGTTGGAAGTCATAACAAAACACTACATGCTCAATTTCAGCCAAATCGCACAAATTGCGGCTTCCAGGGGCTCAAGAAGTTAAATCGGGAGATCGGTTTATATATCTGGTATATCACGTTATAGACCGATTTAAACCGTACTAGGCGCAGTTGTTTAAAGTCATAACAGAACACTAAATGCAAAATTTCAACCAAATCGGTTAAAAAATTGCGGTTAAAAATTGCGGCAGGGGCTCAAGAAGTCAAATCGGAAGAGCGGTTTATATGATAGCTATATCCAAACCTTAACCGATATGGCCCATTTTCTATCCTCAATGAACTACACTAATAATAACTATCTGTGCAAAATTTCAAGCGGCTAGCTTTACACGTTCGACCGCTACAGTGACATCGACAGACGGACGGACATGACTTGATCGACTCAGAACGTCGAGACGATCAAGAATATACGTACTTTTTGGGGTCTTAGAGGAATATTTCGAGGTGTTACAAACGGAATGACTAGATTAGCTATCTAATAATAAAATCGTTTCATTCGGCGGTATTTACAAAACTTTATATAACCTTAAATAGGTTTATGACCTCAATTTTCAGGATCGAGTCAAATTCCAAGTAATAATTGCGCCTTCTATGACCTCAATTGCTTATTATAATATAGACCGATATAGGCCATATTCGAAATTATCCTACCTGTGGTCCAAAGTGTTCTTACAAAGTTCCGCTGAAAATTTTCATTTTTAAAGACTGTAGCGTGAATTCAGTAAACAGGCGGACAGACGGACGAACGAGCACTACATACAAACATATATACAATACAAATTCCTATTTTTCGAATGTTAGTACGTATACTTACTTATTATTGTATTGTAGTTCTAATATGGGCCCCAAATAAATTCCAATTCCAAATTAAACCAATTGAGTATTTTAGGAATTTACATGGAATTCATTATAAAAACACAAATTATACCCCGCACCACTACTGTGGCTGTGTTGAAATGTATAGTTCGAGTCAAAAAATCCTCTTGATTCGGCTTAGCAACAGTCTGCATATTTCTATGCCATTTTATTTACCCTCCACCATGGATCGCATTTGTCATGTTCCTTGCTCGGTATCTATTTATAGGCAAGCAAAGGACAATGGAAAGAATTGCTATGATATTGGAGCTATATGCGTTTATGGACCGATTCGACCCATACTTGGTTTGGATATTGGAGTCCATAGATGCTCAAGAAGTCAAGATCCGAGATCGATTTATATAGCAGCTATATCAGGTTATGTACCGATATGAATCATACATACCAAAGTCATAACAAAACACCTCATACAAAATTTCAGCCAATTAGAATAAGAATTGCGCCGTCTAAGGCTCAAGAATCGGGAGATCGGTTTATAGTTTAATCGGTTTATTATTGCGATAAACCGATAAGTAGCTTGTTTTAGCTCAACCATGCGTTCACTTTGTTTTGAGTGTGGGTGCACCGATTGTATGCCACCATATGGTACCCCAAAAACACAAAACTGGTATACAAATTTTGAGTCAAATAACTTGGGGGGATGCCCCATCCCAAAACTCACTCGAACGGACATGTTTAGCGCTTGGGACAATATGGGTATCAAACGAAAGGTATTTAAGAGTAGAGTACAAACTTGGCATGAAAATATTACCCTAAGTGTCGGGTACCCCAGCCCCAAAAACACCACCCAGCAGGACACATTTACCGCTTTCGGCAATATGGGTAGGAGGCCTGAAAGGCATTAACAAGTAGAGTACACTTATGATATAAGGATTTATTCCTTGGTGTCTGAGGGGCGTAGAATACGAATATGGTGTATACCCCAAAAGTAACGCCCAAAATAAAAAGTAGACCGATCGGGACAAATTGAGACTCCAACTAAAGTTATTCTGGGTCAGAGTAAGAATATGTTTTTAAATATTGGATCCAAGTTTATAGGGAGCCATCCCAAACCCAAAACCGCCCAAAATCAAAATAGACCGACCGGGATTCAAATGAAAGTTATTCGGGAGTATAATACGAATATGATGTAAAAAATCCAATTCAAATATTTAGGGTACCGCCCAAGACCAAAGCCGCACCAAAAGTACCGCCAAAAATCAAAAATGGACCGATCTGGACAATTTGGGACTCCAATGAAAGGTAATCGAGAGTAGAGTGCAAATATGATTATCGAATATCAACAATTGGGTGAAATTACCAAGAGGGCAGCCCCTAAACCTTAAACCGTCGCAAGTGGGCATATTAGACGATAATGATAATATGGCACTCAAAAAAAAGGTATTCGGGATTAGATATCGAATATGTGAAAGTGAATATTTGTAAGTCATGACTATATGGGGTTCAATAAAAGGTATTTACCAGTACAAAAACAAACTATACTAAGGAGATACATATGGCAATAAGTAAGAAATCTATATTTCGCGTAGTGCTAATGAAGGCACATCAGAG
Organism: Stomoxys calcitrans; assembly: GCF_963082655.1. NCBI lineage: Eukaryota > Metazoa > Arthropoda > Insecta > Diptera > Muscidae > Stomoxys > Stomoxys calcitrans. The sequence continues at coordinate 134,782,794 of NC_081553.1, forward strand.
CGGGCAGGGTATAGCTAGAGCTTGTGTATTTCACAGATGTACGTCCAAATCAGAAGAGAAATATGCCGTTTATTAACTCAAGAAATTCATTTTGGAGATCGTCCTTCACAAATTATAGACCGAACTAGGCCAAATCAGACAAGAAATATATACACCTTATATGGGTCGAATACTCTAAATCGGGAGATCCGTCTATTCGGCAGTATTATTCAAAAACCACCTGATCTGGACCATATTTAACAAGTGTATATTGGGATCAGATACAACTCACAGTACCAACATTCAGCGAAATCGGCTTGTAAATGCGGATTTTAAGGGTAGAAGAAAATTTACCCAGCCAGGTCAAAAATGCGCGGTTTATGGGCCCAAAACCTAAAATCTTAAGATCAGTAAATTTGGTAGCTATACCCAAATGTGTTCCCCTTTGAACCAAACTCTACACAGACATCTAGAGATCTAACGCGACTCACTGTGTCAAATGTGGTCCGGTTTCGATTATACTCGGCACGGTGAAGTCGGGTATCCAATGTGTGTTCTATGGAGCCAAGACCTTAAATCGGGTGATCGGTCTATATAGCAGCTATATCAAAATGTGTTCTAGACCACGCCTGCCACGGATTTAAATTCTCGAATAAAACTCACTATCTAAATTTTCAGGATCGAGTCAAATTCCAAGTAATAATTGCGCCTTCTATGACCTCAATTGCTTATTATGATAAAGACCGATATAGACCATTTTCGAACTTATCCTACCTGTGGTCCAAAGTGTTCTTACAAAGTTCCGCTGAAATTTTTCATTTTTAAAGACTGTAGCGTGAATTCAGTAAACAGGCGGACAGACGGACGAACGAACACTACATACAAACATATATGTATACAATACAAATTCCTATTTTTCGAATGTTAGTACGTATACTTACTTATTATTGTATTGTAGTTCTAATATGGGCCCCAAATAAATTCCAATTCCAAATTAAACCAATTGAGTATTTTAGGAATTTATATGGAATTCATTATAAGAACACAAATTATACCCCGCACCACTACTGTGGCTGTGTTGAAATGTATAGTTCGAGTCAAAAAATCCTCCTGATTCGGCTTAGCAACAGTCTGCATATTTCTATGTCATTTGTCCGTCTGCCGTTTATTTGTAATCAAAGTATATACAGATCTCTTTTCTGATACTTTTTCGGATTTAGAGTGCACAGCAAGCCAATTACTAGCTTATGTTAATGTTCATAAAACCCACACCCTATTTTCAACCACACCTAACCTATAACCCAGGAAGCCACCGTAGAGCAGATGTTAGCATGTCCACCTATGACGGTTAACGCCTGTGTTCGAATCCTGCCGAGAAAATACGAAAAATTTCAAAATCAGCGGTGGTTTTCTTCTCCTAATTCTAGCGACATTTGTAAGGAATTTTGCCATTTGAATAAAAATGGTGTGGTAGCCATGTAAAAACTTCTCCCCAAAAATGTTTCGCACTGCGGCACGAGGTTCATTGAGCTTAAGTCGGACAGCACTCACTGATATGTGAGAAGTATGCCCCTGTTCCTTAATAGACTGTTCATTAGCAAATTTTCATTTTACCTAACCTGTAAGCAAAATTTTCTTTTTATTGAAAAATTTCCTTTGTTTTTGTACTATGTGCTCAGACATCCATTGTCTTGCATATAGCGTCAAATTATAACAGTTGGCATTATAAACCTTAACTTTCCATTGCATAAAAGAAACCCAATTCAGAATTCAATTAAATGATAAAGCATCATTTGTTAGAAATTATTTTAAATTAAATTCTTTCAGTTTATCCACTTGTACTCCAGCACTTACAATTAGAGTATGTTAAATACTTGATGAGTGCTATGGCATGAGGTTTATATCTAAACGCAATCAATCACAATTTCTGCACAACATCCATTCATATATCCACTCTTGCAAAGATACCCGATATCCAGACGAAAAGTGTTAAACCCAACAGAGACCGAAGTGCAACTAACCAACCGATAATTCATTTAAAAAACTATTCTACAAAAGGATTTGTCTTTCATTCCCCACACTCTTTCTAACCCAATGATAATAATAATACTTCGTTCCTGGTATAAAGGCGAAATTTCCGATGATGTTTTGTTTATTGGTATTTTAAGGAGGAATTAACCCATAATGATAGTGAATATTACAAGGAAAATATAACTCAAACAAAAAATAATTTTCCTAATATTTTATGACCATTAAAAAAAGAAAAGTGAATATTAGTGGCTATTTTTTATATAGAAACAACCAAATGAAACAAGACTACAAAATGATTTCCAGTAATTTAACTCCTAAGATTTTTGAGAAAAATTTTTTTAAATATTTTGAGCAATAAAAAATTGCCGAATTTTGACAAGCCAACTTTCCCCCAAAACATGACCTTCTACGACGGGAAAATTTTTTTAACTTGTTTCATTCACCTACTCTACACCAATCCAAAGTTTGATTATATTACCTCTTTCCTAACTCAACTTTGAATTTTTCTAAGACAGTTATATTCTAAGGTATCTTTCTACCCATTCGTTGTTAATGGGTTAAGTCAGTCTACCCATATTCGTCCATCCATTCAACAGATAGGCGAAATCGCGATAGCGTTCGAAAGAATGGGGCTATCCGCATGAAATTTTTCAAAACTACTTCTTGTTGACATAAGTCGTTGGCCGATGCAAATGGGTTATTTGGTCCAGATTGATTTTAGTTTATAATGCTAATCAATTTAAAAATACTTCGAAATTGTTTCTAACTGCATTTCTAAGCACTAACTTTCAAAAAGTTCGAAAACTGAGTTTATTCAAAAAATGGATGCAAGTTTTTAATATTTTGAAACCCTATACCACCACTGTCATACAAGCAAGAGAGATAGACCCCATAATAGCATACCGATCGACTCAAAATTAGTTTCAATTCGATTTAGCTACATATATCCATCTGTCTGTCTGTCTATCTTTCTGTAGATTTTAATTCGCATACAACTTTATTACAGGCATCTTTTTATACCCTCCACCATAGGATGGGGGTATACTAATTTCGTCATTCTGATTGTAGCTACTCGAAATATTCGTCAGAAACCCCACAAAGAATATATATATTCTTGATCGTCGTGATATTTTATGTCGATCTCGCCATGTCCGTCCGTCTGTCTGTCGAAAGCACGCTAACTTTCGAGTAGTAAAGATAGCCGCTTGAAATTTTGCACAATTACTTCATATTAGTGTAGGTCGGTTAGATGTAAATGGGCCATATCAGTCCATGTCTTGATATAACTGCCATATAAACCGATCTTGGGTCTTGACTTCTTGGGTCTCTAGAGGGCGCAATTCTGGTCCAAGTAGACTGAAATTTTGCACGTGGTGTTTTCGTATCACTTCCTACAACTGCGCATAATATGGCTTAAATCGGTTCATGTTTTGATATAGCTGCCATATAAACCGATCGAGGGTCTTGACTTCTTGAGCCTCTAGAGTGCGCAATTCTTGTCCGATTAGAATGAAATTTTGCACAGCGTGCTTTGTTAAGATATTCAACAACTGTGCCAGGTATGGTTCATATCGGTCCATAACCTCATATAGCTGTCACATAAACAGATCTGGGGATTTGACTTCTTGAGCTTCTAGAGGGCGCAATACCTATCCGATGTGGCTGAAATTTTGCATGACGTATTTTATTCTTACTTTCAACAACTGTGTCAAATCGGTTCAAAAGCTGATATAGCTGCCAAATGCGATCCTTGGTGGAGGGTATATAAGATTCGGCCCGGCCTTCTATGACTCTTAAAATATATTCAGATTTTTCGAAATTCTACAAAGTGACAAGATTTTTATAGAATTTTTCTAAACCCGAAATTGCAATGCAATTTTTAAGATAAAAAATATGTAAAAGATTTTTTTTAACACAAAATTCGAATGAAATCTGATTGAATTTGAATTTTTGATCTGAATTCTTACTTAACAACAAATTATAGTGAAACTATTTATAGCTTTAAAATTTCAATGACATTTTTGTGAAAAAATTATTGAAAGATTCTTTTAAGATAACACATCAACAACATTTTCCCAAAAAACAATATTTCGATAAAAAATTATTTAAGAAATATTCCTCTGAAATTTTTAATGTTTAATTTCTTAATTTTTAGTTATTTTTTGTCTAATTTATTTATCAAAATTTCAACGGAATGCATTTTCAAGATGTATAATATATATATCCATATGAAAACAAACCACGATTTTTGTATACGAAGTATAGATAAATAATTTTAATAAAAAACCTCGATGGTGAATTTAGAAACAGAAAATTTGAATACAACGGTCTACTATAAAAATAACACCATTAATTTTTTTTAATCCAATTTTTAGTACTTTGTCTGGAGTTGGAGTCGAGATGATTTTTTCGACTCCGACTCCGGACAAATTTGCTCGACTCCGCAGCCCTGACTCAAACTAAAGAATTTCATCAAATCGCATAAAATTGAGCACTTTATTGGCTCATAAGCCCAAAGAAGTGGAAAGTTTTAAACGACAGCTGTTTTTATACCCTCCACCATAAGATGGGGGGTATACTAATTTCGTCATTCTGTTTGTAACTACTCGAAATATTCGTCTGAGACCCCATAAAGTATATATATTCTTGATCGTCGTGACATTTTATGTGGATCTAGCCATGTCCGTCCGTCTGTCCGTCCGTCCGTCCGTCCGTCCGTCCGTCCGTCTGTCTGTCGAAAGCACGCTAACTTCCGAAGGAGTAAAGCTAGCCGCTTGAAATTTTGCACAAATACTTCTTATTAGTGTAGGTCGGTTCGTATTGTAAATGGGCCATATCGGTCCATGTTTTGATATAGCTGCCATATAAACCGATCTTGGGTCTTCTTGAGCCTCTAGAGTGCGCAATTCTTATCCGATTGGAATGAAATATTGCACGACGTGTTTTGTTTTGATATCCAACAACTGTGCCAAGTATGGTTCAAATCGGCCCATAACCTGATATAGCTGCCATATAAACCGATCTTGGATCTTGACTTCTTGAGCCTCTAGAGTGCGCAGTTCTTATCCGATTGGAATAAAATTTTGCACGACGTGTTTTGTTATGATATCCAACAACTGTGCCAAGTATGGTTCAAATCGGTTTATAACCTTATATAACTGCCATATAAACCGATCTTGGGTCTTGACATTTTGTGTCTCTAGAGGGCGCAATTCTTATCCGATTTGAATGCATTTTTGCACTAATTGTTTTGTTATGATGTCCAACAACTGTGCCAAGTATGGTTCAAAGCGGTAAATAACCTGATATAGCTGTCATATAAACCGATCTTGGGTCTTGACTTCTTGAGCCTCTAGAGTGCGCAATTCTTATCCGATTTGCTTGAAATTTTGTACTACGGATCCTCTCATGACCATCAACATACGTGTTTATTATGATCAGAATCGGTCTATAGCCCAATACAGCTCCCATATAAATCGATCTCTCTATTTTCTTGAGCCCCCAAAGGGTGCAATTCTTATTCGAATTGGCTGACATTTTACACAGTTCTCCAACATGTAATTTAATTGTTGGACCACAATACCATATCTTGATATCGCTCTAATAACAGAGGAAATTTTTTCTCATATCCTTTTTTGCCTAAGAAGAGATGCCGGGAAAAGAACTCGACAGATGCGATCCATGGTGGAGGGTATATAAGATTCGGCCCGGCCGAACTTAGCACGCTTTTACTTGTTTTTTTTTTCAAATCCCAAGAATTCCCGCCCTACGATTGATGCAAGTTGATGGGGGCAAAATTACAATAATTCGCTCCTCCAGAAGCTCAAGAAATAAATTTTGAGTGATAATAAAATCTTGGATCAACAATTAGAGGTGTAAAAACTGAATGATGAAGTTAGTATACGCCTGTCCTATGGCAGAGCGTATAATGAGCCAAAGCTCATCGAGCGGCCCACATTATTATCTATTATATACCTATTAATTTAGATAATAATGCAAATTATTGAATTTTATTATCAAAATGCGTGCTCTGTTACGAAAGTTCATCGCGCGCTTCTTCCATTTGCTATTGTATATGCAGAATTGCGTAAACAAACAGAATTGCCGATTTTGGAGTGAAGATCAGCCAGAAGCATTGCACGAGATACCAATACACCAAAAAAAGTCACAGTTTGGTGCGGTTTATGGGCTGGTGGTATCATTGGACCGTACCTCTTCAAAGATGATGCGAAACGTAACGTAGCTGTGAATAGTGAGCGCTATCGTGAAATGATATCCAATTTTTTTACCCAAATGCAAGAGCTTGACTTGCATGACATATGGTTTCTACAACACAGTGTACATGCCACACAGCACGCGTAACCATGGACTTATTGAGAGGCGAGTTCGGTGAACATTTTGTTTCACTTTCGGGACCGGCCACTTGGACGCCAGGATCGTGCGATTTAATGCTTTGTGTCTTAACGAAAAAAATTGTTAAATATTTATCTTAAAAAAATGTTATTATATATTTGTGTTAAGAAAAAAACATTTTGGTCCCTAACATTAAACATTTGTTTTTAGAAAAAATCTCATTTATATTATGTCTTTAGAGAAAATGGCATTGAAATTTTGTCTTACGGATAATTTAAGAAAACTATCAATAAAATGTTGTCCCTAAAATTTCTTTAAGACATTTATTATGTTAAAAAATGTCCTTGAACATTTTTGTTTAAAAGATATTTAACTAAAAATTTGTTTTCAAAAAGATTTCATTAGAAAATTCTTTACAAAAAATTGCTTAAAGTTTTGTTTAAAAAAAGTCATTGAAATTTTGTTTTTGGAAAAATTTCATTAAATTTTGTCATATTGAATTTCGACCAAAATCGGTACATATTTTGATAGTCATAGAGGAAATAGTTGTGCAAAGAGATCGGTCGATAAATGCGCTTGAAAGGGCTCTAGAAGTGAAATCTGGAGACTTATATACATGGGAGCTATTTCTAAATCTGAACCGATTGCTATGAAATTTGCTAGTGATCAGAAGAACAATAAAGAAACCTTTGTGCCTAATTTCACGAGGATGGGTTGGCAAATGGTGATATAATTGCAGTATCAGTCCAAATCGGACAAACATATATCCGAACCGATGTTTTCCAATTCAAGCAATTCCAATTTGTCTCCAGGCCAAAAAATATGCCTGTAGTAAATTTGTACACAAATTAACATGAACAGACAAAGAGAATGACACACAGACAGACAGACAAAAGGACATAGCATAATCGAATCAGAAAGTGATTCTGAGTCAATCGGTATGGATTTTAAGGGGTCTATCCCTCTTTCATGTACGACAGTAGGGGTGTAGGGTATACAAATATTAAAAACTGACACCTGTTTTTGGAACAAGCTCAGTTTACGAACTGTTTGAAAGTCCGTAATCAGAAACGTAGTACGAAAGAATTTTTTAGTATTTTTTAATTGTTTAGTAATATAAACAACGGCCAACGAATGAAACGAGTTCAAAAAATTTTTACCTTCATAAAAGGTCATAATTTGGGGAAAAACTGGCTTGTCAAAATTCTTAGAAGTGAGATTTCTGGAAACCGTTTTAGAGTCTTGTTGCATTTAATGGATTCTATATAAAAGAATTAAATTTATGACGATAATCCCAATACTTTTGAAATCAAGTGCGTTTTTATGCCAAAGTAATAATCCACTTTTCTTTGCTAAATTGTCATAAAATAATAAGCATATTTTTTTTCAAAAAGCATATTGGCTGAGAAAATGAGAATTTTTTAGGCTAGGTAAGGTTGAAAAGAGGGCGCAGATATTAATCTGCCCCATGCCACTATAGACATACGCCTAAGCCAGTAATCTGCTTGTTGTGCGCTCTAAAAACAAAAACTTACAAAGTTTTCCATGCCACACACCTAAGTTGGTTCATGTCATGTTGACCTCCTTCTTACTTCCTTTCGGTAATAGCCTCGCCCTCTCACGATCCGAATCGTTTCGCTGATTCACAGTGTTACATGCGTACATTTGTCGCCCAAACCCTTAAATCGGACTGCGTCGACCCGAAAGGCTTCGGGTTAAGCAAGTTTATCGACGGCAGTTCTCTGCCAAATCGTCTGCCCTTTAATTGCCCCCCTCGATTTTCACCACAGAGGAATGGTCTAGTGGACTTTTTTGCTCAGTACCATCCCAAGAATCAGAATCTCGAAGGGCCTATTAAGATATTTTTCCTCCAATACTAACCGCTCCACCCTATTGCTCATAAGTTGATAAAACGACGATATAAACTGAACTCTCGATAAGAGTGTCCTGAAAAAGCTAACAACTAATCTTATGATTTGGCCCGATTTCGTCGAATTTTAGAACAAAAAGTTTTATCGAAACAGTATTAGACCCATCGACATCCGTGGTGAGTATGTTCCAGATTGGAAGATCTTCGAATGAAGCTGCCACATAGATTCATCACCCCCATCAACAGGGCCAAGCTTCTCACATATCAATAAGTGCTGTCCAATTCAAGTTGAAGCTCAATGATAAGAAAACTCCTGTTTATGCCGAGTCGAAACGGCAAGCAATAGTTATGACTTCTATTCATTGCATAGTACCTCGCAAATGTCGCCTTCAATAGGAGGGGATAACCACCTCCGAAAATGTTTCTCATGTTCTCGCTAGGATTCGAACATAGGCGGACATGCTAACCTCTGCACTACGGTAGCCTCCTCATGAAGGCGCATCCTACCACAATTGAGTTCAGTTTACCAGCCAACAATAAAAAAACATACCAATTTGGGTAAGATCCTGCCAAAAACGGTAACAATGTTTTTAATTGTTAAATATTTCAAAAAAAATAAATTTTGCCCAATGAAGAGCCATCTAGACTTTACTTAAATGATACCGCTGAATTCTCCTTCGAACTTTGTAAAATAACATCGAATCATTCGATCATTTATGATGGAAAATATATGCTTATATTTTGCATCATATCTTTATTAGTCTAAATTTTTTCCTAATTCATTGAAAATAAAATAAGAAAATGTGGTAGAACTAACAAGTTAAAGCGTGCTAAGTTCCGCCAGGCCGAATCCTATATACCCTCCACCATGGATCGCATTTCTCAAGTTATTTTCCCGGCATCTCTTCTTAGGCGAAAAAAGGATAAAAAAGATTTGCTCTGTTATTGGGTTGCCCAAAAAGTAATTGCGGATTTTTCATATAGTCGGCGTTGACAAATTTATTCACAGCTTGTGACTCTGTAATTGCATTCTTTCTTCTGTCAGTTGTCAGCTGTTACTTTTAGCTTGCTTTAGAAAAAAAGTGTAAAAAAAGTATATTTGATTGAAGTTCATTCTAAGTTTTATTAAAAATGCACTTACTTTCTTTTAAAAAAATTTTTGGGCAACCCAATATTAGAGCGATATCAAGTTATTGTCCAAATCTGACCATAATTAAATTATATTTTGGAGACCTATGTAAAATTGCAGCCAAATCGAATAAGAATTGCGCCCTTTGGGGCTCAAGAAGTCAAAATAGGGAGATCGGTTTATATGGGATAGACCGATTCATACCATAATAAACACGTATGTTGATGGTCACCATCTAAGGGATAAAATATTATTAAAATTTTTTTAACAGCAATATTTTTATTTAAAATAACTTTAATAAAATTTTTTTATTTATGTCTTAAAGAAAATTTTGATAAATGTTTGTGTTTCGCTCAAAAATATATTGTGATTTTTTGTTTAAAACAATCCCAAAAATTTTATCTTTTGAACGAATAACATTGAAATTCGGTCTTTAAAGAAAATATCATTAAATTGTTGTCTTTCGAAATATTTATTAAAATTTATTTTTATCAAAAATGTTAGTTACATTTCGAGGGTCCCGGGCCTGAGAGTTATATTGTCTTAAGGTAATATTATATTTAAATTTTGTCTTTGAAGTTTTATCTTCACATAGAACAAATTTAATTTTGTTATTGTGTCAAAATGTTTGTTGAAATTTTGACTTAAATAAAAAATCGAGGTACGTCAAAAACTGGAAGTTGTATAGATGCACAAAATCATGTGTAGTACGGAAGAAGTGTAATTTGTCACAGAAAAAAATTCTGTCATTACTCAAAAATACATACATTGGGAAAGTACAGCTAATATGCAGGGTTGTCGAGTGTGGTTATTGTGGTAATTGTACCATAGATGCGTTTTCGATATTAATACGATTCAAATACAACATACCAACACACGGCCCTTGAAGCCATCACATCTAATATGGTTGAAAAGTCTTCTAACCAATGACGAAACGCGTCCCATAGTGGTTGGTGTGTGTTGCTATCTTTGGCTTTCCTTTTCCGTTTGCATCTCCGATCATTGAGCTCGTCTCGAAAGAGAAACGAACAAAAATTGTAAAATTTAATTACCTTTGGCCTAACAGGCAAAAAACTTGAAAAATTAAAATTTTTTTTTGGAAAAAAATTCCATGAAGATTTTGGCTTAAAGAAAATTTTAATTATTTTTTGTTTAAAACAATCACTTTTATCTTTTGAAAAATTTACATTGCTATTCGTTCTTTAAAATAGCTGAGAAAAAAGCTGCCATAGAAAAATTCTAGTTCGAGTTCGGAAAGAGGAATTCGAATGAAATTTTGATTGACGCAAAAGTGGATGACTGAAACCAGTTAAAACAATTTTTTATGTCATGTTTTGGGGGAAAATTGGCTTGTCGAAAGTCGGCCATTTTTTTACCAAAAATCAAACAAAAAAATTCTCAAAATTTTTAGGAGTGAGTTTTCTGGAAACCGTTTTACTGTATTGTTGCTTTTGATAAAAAGTTTATAAGAATAATTTTAATTTTTTTTTTTTTTGACAGCAGGTGCGATTTTATGCCAAAGTCATGATTTTTTTGTTGTATATACATAGGGGTTTAGGAAATAAAAAGATTTTTTTTAAATTCATAAGTCCGATCTGTATCATATTTGGGTCTGAGGTCGAGAGGCTTGCAAAATCACACTGTTTCAAATTTTAAAAATCGGATAATAAATGCAGCTCTCATGAGTTTCAGCCCCTAAATCGACAAATCGGTCTATATGGCAACTATATCCAAAATGGTCCGATTTGGACCGATCAAGAACTTAACCTGCGTGCAGCAAAAAGACGTATCTGTGCTCAATATCTCAGTTTTTGGAGGCTTTATAGTGATTACAACAGACGGACGGGCAGACACACGGACATCGTTAAATCGCCTTAGAATTTTATGGCGATCCGAAATATATATACTCTGCAGGGTCGAAAATAGATATTTCGATGGGATGCAAACGGAATGACTAAATGAATTTACCCCCTATCCTATAGTGGTGGATATAAAAACACACCCCTTATGTGTTTACAGTTCTCTGTCTGTTTGACCACTGAATGCTGGCACCGAATTTTTTGCTGTGCACGTTTAGTTTCTCTCACACACAATATCTTATTTTCATTTTGGCGACTACTGTTCTAGAGGCTCAAGAAGTCAAGATTAGAGATCGGTTTATATGGCAGCTATAACAAGTTATGAACCTATTTGAACCATACTCACGACAGTTGTTGGAAGTCATGACAAAACATCTCATACAAAATTTAGATCAGTTCATATGGCAGCTACATCAAAACATGGACCGATATGGCCCATTTACAATTCCAACCGACTTACACTAATGGGAAGAATTTTATTGTTGTTGTTTTTGTAGCCACAATTTAATGTGGAGGTGGCGATCCTCGTCAAGCTCCTGTAGGCGAACATGCTCGTTCAGATCCAAAGGACCGATCGCCGAGGGTACAGGATGGCCATGGTTACTTAAAGGTGCCAATTACTCGCCTTGTCACATCGAGCATCATAGGCACTCAGTATTTGTGTAAGAGCCAGTGCCGCCCGACCTCTCACTGAGAATCTCCGCTCGATACCGCTGATTGTCCGCGACTGCCGTTGAAGCTACTCCGTATAGAGCATTCCACTATCCGCAACCAGTTGACGAGCCTGGTAGCTCGAAACTAAGCTTCTCGTAACAGCAATGAACACCACAAACATCGGACCTCAATGTTTCAGCCTGTGTGGTGCTCACAGCTATCCCGTTCCGGGCAAAGCTAGGCCCTAGGCTTCGAAAGCGTGTTTCTACAGACGGACGGACGACTGTTAGCTGACAGAATCTCTTTGGCAACACTGGTATGAACAGCTCACGCACGTTTCGTGTTTTGTTGCACTGTCAAACATCTTCAGTTTGGTCTATATTTTAACCATGAACCGTCTTACAAACAAAGCGTTGCTTGAAAATTATTGAATTTTGTTATCAAAATACGTGCTTTGTTAAGAAAGTTCATCGCGCGCAAATTGTGTTCAACGACAAAGCTCGTTTTTCGCTCAATGGGCACGTAAATAACCAATTCATCCGGAAAAGTCACAGTTTGGTGCGGTTTATGGGCTGGTGGCATCATTGGATCGTACTTCTTCAAAGATGATACGAATCGTAACGTAACTGTGAATAGTGAGCGCTACTGTGAGATGATATTCAACTTTTTTGACTAAAATGCAAGGGCTTGACTTGCATGACATGTGGTTTCAACATGACGCAGCCACATGACACACAGCACGCGTAACAATGGATTTATTGAGAGGCGAGTTCGGTGAACATTTTATTTCACGTTCGGGACCGGTCATTTTTTGTGGGGCCATTTTAAAGCTCATGTATATAAACAAAGCCCGCTTCAATTGACGCATTGGAAGACAACGTTGAAGCATTTATTCATGAGATAACGGCCGAAATGTTGGAAAGAAAATGCCAAAATTGGACTACGCGGCTTAACCATTTGAGGCGCAGTAATGGTCAACATTTCTATAAAGAAATCTTCAAACATTAAATTATACTATCGATTTAAATAAAGATTTCATGCAGTTTCCTGAATTTTATGTACTTTGTTTTTTGAAAAACTTTCCTGTAGCTCTTAAAAAAAATCACCCTTTAGCTAAAAGAACCACTGTCTAGGGATTTATTAAATTTCTTAATGGTGAGACTGAGACTATGTTATCTTGAATACAATTCCTGGTATGCCAGGCAGTGCAGATGTACACTTTGTCTGCATCGCTATTTTATGAACGATACTGTACAGTAAGATATCTAAACAGATAGTTCCAGAATAGAAAATCATGTGGGTCTTGGTTAGACGATCGGAAGGTTGATGGCTAACTGTAGCGAATGTGAAGTGTATCAATCATAGGTTTTTGAATTAAAGAAGTGGTGGAGGAGCAACGGATGACTAAAACTGTAGCAACAAATTGGCGGTTGAGAAAGCTTCAAGATTACATGATCCACTCTAAACTTAAAGAGGCTTATCGCTTACGTCGATGAATGGACAGAAAAGAAGTCTCTAACACTGTGTTCGTCATAACTGGTCTGATTGGAAAATATGCTGATAGACTAAAGGTTGCAAGGAAGAAATGTTGAAGAAGCTGCAAGTACGTCAAAGAAGAGAAAACTGTAAAACAAATGCTGCGGTTTTGTCCCGCTATGGGAATCAGAAGGAGTTCCACTTGGGTGTTTCCTTATTAAGAATTTTTCAGTGATTTTTCTAGTTCAGCGGTATGAACTGGAAGAAAGTTTTCCCCTTTTTTCTAAATATTATAATAGACAAAAATGTCCAAGTGTGTTCATAGATCGCCAATTTGGTGACCGCCCTTTGAATAGAAAAAACATTAAGAGAAATTATTGCAATATACTTGATGACATTTATTTGGAAAATTGGTTAACTCTTGGCAACACACTACTCGAAATGGATTTGGCTTCCTCCAACTTATCCGAACCAATCCCAAACATGTTTCTGAGCGCCATCTTTAATGTTTTGCCATAAGCCTTGGTCTTTATGAGGAGCTTCGGTAGTAGTTGTAGTAGTGGTTTGGGCAACAAGGAATTTGCTCAAATCAACTGGCACTCCATTGATCATAACAATCCCGTTTGCTGGGATAGATTGAGCATTGTTATCTGAAAAATTAATGGAAATATCAATTGTGGAACACTGTTGCAGTAATGTAAACCTGACAAAGATCGTTATAATCGCAAGTGAAAGCGACGGTCACAACAATAGGTGTGATGGAAACTCACTTAAGGTGATGGTTGCTGCTTGAGATAAGCCCAAAACTGCAGCCAAAGCAACTCCTGTTGAAAGTTTCATCTCTTTTTTAAGTTTTCAGCGGATTTCCTCGTTAACTTTGGAATGGACTGTATAAACTGCCATAAATCTATCGACTTTCGCGAGTATTTATACCCACCTTTTGTCATAGATTCTTGCTACGGCAAACATTTGCTGAAGACAAAGAGTTCGCTTTGGATAAAAAACGTATATGGTAAGACCCCCACTCCCCAAACATAACATAGCGCAGTGGTTTTCAATTCCAGCTGTATTTGCACAAAGAGCAATGTACCATACATTTTAAATGGAGTAAGTCATGCCTATTTTACAGTAATGTGCATTGCATCATTCGGTTTAAACGTTATGCTTTCTTTAATATCGGCATTATTTGTATTATTTGTCAAGCTTGTTTAACGTTTGTCGTACTATAACTCAACCACGAGAAATTGCAATTATAATTCGCAGCCACTTGACTAAATAAAGCTTTTAAGGTCTTCAAAGTCGTAAAACCATAGCACAGAACATTGTCTATTCAAATTCACCCGCCACAACTAAACCTAAACTAAATGCGGCTGAGCCTAATGTGGTACTTGGTAGAACGGTTCAAAACAGTGCAATTTAGATTGACAGCTTGGTCGATTTTTATTCAGGCATTATTCATTTGTTTCTTAAAGGAGTCTCAAGGTTTATTTACCTACAGTTAAAAATTTTATTATATTTGAAGAAAATGGGAACAATTTTCAAAATCATTTCTCACAATTAACGTACCATAAGGAATACTATTAATAAGAAGCTTATAACTGCTAGACTGCCCTATGCTATGGAGGAGAAAAATTAATTTGCAAATATTGAAATCAAAGGCCTGCGCAAGACCATTCATTTCTGCTTTTAAGTAGAGTATTTTAATAACTGAACTCTTCGCTTAAAAATAAAACGTTGTATGAGACAGTTGAGAAGTGAGTAAAACTGATAAACAAGACACAAAGTAACGAGATGAATGAAGCATAAAATTAGCCCTTCAGCAAAAAGCAAGATTGATCCGGATTTCAGTGAGTGCACGTTGTACAATACATGTTTTCGAGAACATTTTGTTTCAGATAAAGTACTATTTTTCTTTCGTCTGCTTTCGTAGTACCACATTCGTATGAAGGCAACGTGGTTGATTTGGCATGTAATTTGATTGGTAAACACACACACACACACACCCCTAGCTTTTATACCCTCCACCATAGGATGGGGGTATACAAATTTCGTCATTCTGTTTGTAACTCCTCGAAATATTTGTCTGAGACCCCATAAAGTATATATATTCTTGATCGATATGACATTTTAAGCCGATCTAGCCATGTCCATCCGTCTGTCCGTCCGTCCGTCTGTCTGTCTGTCGAAAGCACGCTAACTTTCGAAGGAGTAGAGTTATCCGCTTGAAATTTTGCACAAATACTTCTTATAAGTGTAGGTCGGCTGGGATTGTAAATGGGCTAAATCGGTCCATCTTGAGCTGCTAGAGGGCACAAATCTTCTCCGATTAGGCTGAAATTTTGCATGAGGTGTTTTATAATGATTTTCAACAACTGTGCTGAGTATAGTTCAAATCGGTCTATAACCTGACATAGCTGTCATATAAACCTATCTGGGGTCTTGACTTCTTTCGGTCTAGAGTGCGCAATTTCTCTCCGATTTGGCTGTAATCTTGCATGAGGTGTTTTATTATGACTTTCAACAGCTGTACTAAGAATAGCTCAAATCGGTTCATAACCTGATATAGCTGCCATATAAACCAATCTGGGGTCTTGACTTCTTGAGCCACTAGAGATCGCAATTATTATTCGATTTGGCTGAAATTTTGCATGAAGTGTTTTATTATGACTTTCAACAGCTGTACTAAGAATAGTTGAAATCGGTTCATAACCTGATATAGCTGCCATATACACCAATCTGGGGTCTTGACTTCTTGAGCCTCTACAGGGAGCAATTATTATTCGATTTGGCTGAAATTTTGCATGAGGTGTTTTATTATGACTTTCAACAGCTGTTCTAAGAAAAGTTCAAATCGGCCCATAACCTGATATAGCTGCCATATAAACCGATCTGGGGTCTTGACTTCTTGAGCCTCTGCAGGGAGCAGTTCCTATCCGATTTGGCTTAAATTTTGTATGACGTTTTTTGTTATGAGTTTCAGCAACTATGCTAAGAATAGTTGAAATCGGTCCATAACCTGATATAGTTATCATATAAACCGATCTGGGGTCTTGTCTTCTTGAGCCTCTATAGGGCGCGAGTATTATCCGATTTGGCTGATATTTTGTACAATGGCTTCTCTCATGACCTTTAACATACGTGTTGAATATGGTATGAATCGGTTTATAGCCTAATACAGCTCCCCTACAAATCGATCTCCCTATTTTACTTCTGCACCCCCTGAAGTGCGCAATTCTTACCAGATTTGGCTGAAATTTTACACAATGACTTCTACTATGGTCTCCAATATTCAGTTTAATTATGGTCAGAAATGAACCATAACTTGATATTGTTCCATTAACATAGCAATTCTTTTCGTTTATCCTTTGATTGCCTAAAAAGAGATACTGTGAAAAGAGCTCGACCAATGCGATTCATTGTGGAGGGAATATAAGATTCGGCCCGGTTTGCAAAACAGTTTGCCAACGATTTGTGTGATCTGTTCATATTTTGAAAATGACAGCAAGACGCTTTCATATACAGCGGGTGGGTGTCACAGATTGGAGAAGAAGCGCAAAGATCGAGGCATTTGGGCATCTATTCTACGTTTGGCCACGTCTGTCCGTCTGTCTGTTTGTCGAAAGCACGCTAACTTTGGGATTGTAAATGGACTATACCGGTTCATATTTTTATATAGCTGCCATACAAACCGATCTTGGATCTTGACTTCTTGAGCCTCTAGAGAGTGCAATACTTACACAATCTGGATTTATTGAAGTGTTTTGTTTGACACTCAGTAACTATGTCAAGTATGGTCCGAATTGGTCCATACCCTGATATAGCTCACATATAAACCGATCTCCAGATTTGACTTCTTGAGCCTCTATAATTTTTATCTTATTTGGTTGAAATTTTGCACACTGGGATCTACTATGGTCATTCAAGGCAAATATGGCCCGAATCGGTCCATAACCTGATATAGCAATTTTGGTCCGATCCTTACAAAATTTGGTACGAAGTGTTTTTTTTAACGACCCAAAATGCTTGCAAAATTTTATTGAAATCGGTCCAAATTTAGATATAGCTCCCATACAATCTTTCATCCGATATGCCCTTTAAAGCTGTAGGAGCCGCAATTTTGGTGCGATCTCTACAAAATTTGGCATGAATCGTGTGACGTCCCAATACGTGTGCAAAATTTCATCTAAATCGGATCAGATTTAGATATAGCTCCCATACATAACTTTCGGCCGATTTGACCTATTAAGGCTGTAGAAGGCACAACTTTGGTCCGATCTTTACAAAATTTGGCACGAAGTGGATTTTGTGACGTCCCAATATGTGTGCAATATTTCATCATAATCGCATCAGATTTATATATAGCTCTCATGGACATCTTTCATCCGATATACGTTTTTAAAGCTGTAGTAGCCACAATTTTGGTCACATCCTTACAAAATTTGGCATGGAGCGTTTTATTCAACGTTCTAATATGTGTGCAAAGTTCCATTAAAATCGGTCCAGATTTAGATATAGCTCCCATATATATTTTTCATCCGTTATGGCCTTTTAAGGCTGTAAAAGCCTGGTTTAATTGGCATCCCAATACGTGTGCAAAATTTCATTAAAATCGATTTAGATAAAACTCCGATATAAATCTTTTATGCGTTTCGACTTTTAAGGCTATAGAAGCCACAATTTTCGTACCATCGTAAGAAAATCGTATAAGTTTCTATTCGATATTTCAATAGGTGTGCAACATTAAATTTGGCTAAGTTGTTATGTGTGCGCTTAGTCGGCGTTCGAAATGGCTGCCGGTTAGCTGTGGAGAGACAATCAGGGCTAGGGGCCTCAACCCGCCAAATCAAACCCTGCACACAAACATCGAAAATGAGGGGGCACTGTTTTATTCACAAACTTTACTGACTCATAATTACACACAAGGGAAAACATCAACACAGAGATCTTGGTGGAAGGATCTCACGCTAGCCCACCCAACCATGGTCCAAAAAGTCCGGCACATTAGATTATGTTGGACCCCGTACACCACACCTACGAAATCACACACTTACCACATTACTCCGCCCCCCCGAATTTATAAATTTACCAACACATAACTTTTTCTACTATAAACTAAGACATATCAAAATTTATTAAGATTTTTATGGGTTTGAAAATTAAAGATTTTAAATTTAATATTCCTTTTTTTTTTTTTTTTTTTATTTAACTTTCACTTACAATAACTAAATACTCAACACAAAAAAAAAATAAAGAACAATACTGGTTAATTAGAAACTTTTCGGCTCACTCATTATAAGGCGAGACAAAAACGATAACCTTTATCCCTTGGCCTAAGACGCTGCCCAATTGGCGCGAATTAACAACTTGACCTATCTCCTAAAAGAGCTCTCTTAAAAGACCTTTTCTGCCCTTAGTTTGCTGCAGAATCAAATTACAACCAAAAGACCGGGAATTTGGTAATCCTCCTGGCTACCTTAAGCCTTATTATACGCAAATCCAAGTATTATTCTCTTCACACTTCTTTTTTTTTTATCGTTACGCTATTTCCCATACATATTTAACACTAGATATCAATTATTTGTTTGTTTTATGATGAAAACTAATCGAATTTTTTTATTTTTTTTTTGTTACCTCTCTTTTAGGTTTTTGGACGGCTGCCAGACAATATTAAAATCTCGCTTATGGGGACTTCACAGATATAGGACACAGACATAAATTGGTAAGACACAGCTTTTACCTTGATTCCGTTAACACATTGATTACAGATTGCCTTTTATTTCTTGTTTCAGGGCTGTTTATATATGGATGATCGCAGACAAAATCACACGGCTGCAGCACCTGGGTCAGGCCTCTTCAGCTCGAAGCTTACACAGCACCACCCTCTCAAGCTGAGAAATTTCGCAGCCGCCAGCAATCAGGCACAGTAAGCTCGGAAAATTGGGGCTCACTGGAGAACTTTTCCACCAATAAAAATTTCGCACTGGCCCCCTTATGCGTAGGTTGGCCAGTGCTTATCGCCACTACAGGAATCAATTTCTATTACACAGAAGAAATAACAAAAATCACCAGTCTACTTCAGATTTTACATGACATCGCCACTCACATTCAAATGTATTTACAGCAAAACACGATCAAAATAAAGTTGTTAATGATGTTCAATATTCTATTTGCCTTTACTGACACTGACAACACAGATATATTTCAATTAAATACACCGACTTTTTTCTTAAATTCACAGAACTAAGTTCGCACTATTACGTCTCCTTGGTTAATGGCTTCTCTCTCTCGCCCTGGCCAGCTTATATAGGCCCATTTTCCTCCCGCCAAATGCCAATTTTCCAAGATCGACCATTTTCCTCTAACTTTCTTTATGCCGCATTTTCATTCTTTCTCCAAAATAAACAAATTTCCTTTGCGGCCCTCTTCTCAAAGACAGGGCCGGTATTAACTATTGTGAATTGCCCATTCGGAATCAACTCTGATGCCTCCCCATTTAAATAAACGGACCAACGACTTATCGGACAGATTGTCATATCTGACGGATTCCATACATATCTAAAGTCAAACACCCACTTCCATTAAACGTAATGGAAAATTAATAACGCCAAATGCGCTACGCGTTGTAGGAAAATACCTATCAAATCATTAGTCCTGGGTTCCATGAGCAAACATGTCGCTGCGAATATAAATGACATACAAATGCAATGTAATTTGTCCCGGTGTAGAAGAACTCGTCAGCGCATGATTTCGATACGTGTTGTATCGTCCAATGGTATGCGGATGATTATCATTGGAAAATTTCGGTTCTAAAGGCCTGATTCAGAACAACGTGTAACATGCCGAAGCGACATGTCGCTGCTTCCATGACCCTAGTACCAACCCTGACTTACGCCTGAGTACACGCATGTGCCGTACCATACGTTGAACACTAACTATGGCCAACCCTGTCAACCATTCATTGGACATGTGCAGCCAACCTAAGCCATTTCCGCAAAACCTCACACGCCACCACCGCGACAAACCCCATACCGCTGACGAAAATTTCCATCCCATTGGATGAATATATAAAAAAAACAAAAGGTGCCAATCATCGTCTGTTCCACCAAGGCAACAAGGTGGTGGCGTGTGTAGTGGAGACCAAAGGCGGTATCATAGAAACCCCACTCTTTGGTATTAGGCCACCCACCCCCCTTATCGGCATGACTCCCCTTCTTCTGCCTTCATGCTGTTGCCGTTCGCCCTACTGTGGCCTGCAACAAAACGTCGAGTCCGGCGAGGCATCGATGCCGAAATCGACGTGCAGGGCAATCCATCGAGCAACGTGGGGAACTCCCACACCCTGACTTGTCTCATGCCGGGCTCTACGCCGCATATGGAGGAAGGGAAAAAGGTAAGTATATTGATACCTCATCACGAATAAGAGTGTAATTGTCTCTCCTTACTTCACAGGTATGCAATAAAGGTATAAATGCCTTGACGTCGCCGTGTCTTTGTAGTCCACCTGATCATGTCCCCGTACATATATATCCAGGCACATATCGCCCATGCGAGCCTGTCGCATCACACGGCTGCCTCAAAGGAATGGCTGTCCACGACGCAGGTAACCGCCAATGTGGCCTTGGTGTAATGTAAACGTCCTGTAGTACATCTAAGTGTATGTGTGTTTACCCCTTTGTAAATCGTGCAAATATCAAAATAATAATATCCCGAACATGCAATATATCATGTGGTCTATTCTCCTTATCCATCCCAAACCATTCCGAATCGAATCAGACATGAATGTATTCAGGAGTATGCAAATGAATCCACTGCTTTCGTAGGGTATTTGTGATGTTAAAGACTCGTCATTAGGGGATAATAATATTAAAGCGCAGGAAGTGTCATGAAATGCCCAGCTGGCCATAAAAAGGATATGTATAAACGCATGCAAGTGCGAGTGTGTGTATGTGGAATTGCTTCGGCCAAACAGACCAATAATCGAATAAAAAAATAGCAAAGGTGGTATAATATGAAATTTGTTTGATATTGTTGTTGCCATATAAATCTTATGGAACATTTATGGCTAGCGCCCTTAGTTCAACCGCGTTGCCAGTTGACAAAAAATTGCATTACGGAAGCTACTTTCAATGGCAATTGCTAATACCAGTCGCTACAAATGGGATCTTTTGCCACCACTTTCTGTAGTTGCTCTGTTTTATCAGTAAATACGCGGTGAAACTAAAAATGAAATTATTTGTCTCTTTCCCTTTTTGGTTCAAATTGTTTGTCTGTCAGTCACAAATGTGTTGGTGTTTGCAGACTTCAATATGGTCAAAATCCCCACAAATCAACAGTGTCTGATGTAAAAAAAAAACAAATGGAGACAAATCCACGTCCAGCCCGGGTTATGCATGTGCAACCAAAACAACACCGCAGCATAATCTTGAAGATCGTTGATAGTGTGGAACATTTTTAACACAAAGACAAAATAAAAACTAGCGGGTGATAAATGAAGAAAAAGGGAATCACAGGCCATTGATCATCGCCAGACATGTCTATTTCCATTATACGGACGGCAACAAATATAAATATACATCTAGTAGGCAAGCTCTTTTAGTGTTGTAAAAAACAATTACTTGATTTGAAGAAGCATTGAAGAGGGAAGCAAATGTGACTTAGACTGATCATCTGCACCGTTGGTTTATCTATTTGGTGTCGTTGTTTACTTATTTATTTTCACATTTTCTTGCTGCGGGGCTGCCAAAACGCCATGGCCGACATCAATTGAGAGAAATTGCATTCGTCCATTTAATTAGGTCATTGCCGACGTTGGATATTACAAGAAAAACACAGGTAATAATCTCCTTGAACGTACAGGCTAGCCTTCCTATCGCTGTGATAGACCATCTGATTGATGTGGCTGCGAAGTTCGTCATAATGTATAACGATGGGTAGCTTCTCGTGAATTATATCCACGAACACGACAAAAACTGTATATGTGCAACCAGGTCCTATCCGTTGGTCATGATTCCTAGTCATCAGGATGCCCGTACAAATACTTCAACAATTGGACGTCAGGCTGCAGGTAAAAAAAAAACTCGCATAGTTATAGTTGCGTAGAAGTGTGTAACATCGTGTGTGTGTCTGCCCGGTCCGACAATGCCAGCATCTGGTGCAATTAACGGTATTAACGAAATAAGGCAAAGGTGGTATACTGACACCCCACAAAGTATGTATATTAGATGGATCGTTGGAAATAAAAAAAATCATGTTCCTCCACGTTGCATCACAGCAGAGTGGTAAATACTTGCATGTAGGTATAGCATTCGTTCACATGAATTCCAAATACTAAAGTTCCAACTGTTCAAAAAATAATACTTTCCCATTACCGGGCTTACATATAAAACTGACTGATAGGTTTTGTGTTATCCAGATTAACTACCGTATTTTGGCGAACGTGGCATGCGTTACGTTAAGCCAAAAATAAAAGCTCGGGGAAATTTTTGACTGGCACAAGCCAGAAATGATATGTAAACTTGATAAATATTGGTAAAATTGATCGGATCGGAAAAATTGTTTGAAGGGGTAGAATTTTATCGAAATGATATCGTGAAACCTGTTGCAACAATGTTATTGGCATAAAAAACTGTTGCATGCGCCGTTGACATGGCAGAGCAACTATAATTGAGTTCCATGAGATCAAATAGCATGAACAAAAAAAATTAAATCAAACTGGGAAATTTTCCCCAGTTCCATTCAATATCAGCGTTCTCAAGCATCAGCCAATAAGAAAAATCGTAAAAAATATATACAATTCGACTCAGACATGAAAGTTCTATATACCTTTGCCTAATGGCAACACAATTGAAGTGGGATGGTGATCTATAGTTGACCTATAAATGAAGTGTCCCACGACGTCTTACCGAATCTAGAGAGATCCAACGTCGTTGTAGTGGCTACCTATATATCATTTATCTGTCCCTGTCCAGTTGGACTGGTGCGAAATCAACACCTAATTGAAGTAGTAACTTTCGGCATCATATAAGGTATGATCTTAAACACCAAAAAAAATTTAGGAAACCCGTTTTAGGAAGAAAGACACGATCTTGTGTGAGAGTATACCTGTTGTTAAGGGGGAAATTAATTTCGTTTACTAGTGAACTCTATCTTTTCAAATCTTTTACATGGCATACCCCAATGGGTTTCCCATTTAAGTCTTCAAGAGAATACATGTTGTTTCCTATGGGTTTGACAATGCGACATTTTATAAACTTTCGAGCGAATTTCGCATTAAAGTTTTTTCCAAAATCACTCAGGACATTGTTTCTCTTGTATACTTCCTGGCCAGGTGTAAAGCTGATTACTCGCGCTCTTGCATTGTATCTTTTTGCACTTTGTTCATAGGCTTGATGCATATTTGCCTTTATCTTTTCGCGAATAATTTCCATTTTGTCCTTTCGATTCGTTTGTGATATCTCATGATCAGTCATTGAGAGCAACTTTTTGGCCAGTTTATAATCGGAGCCATGGGTGTACATATTAAACCCGAACAAAGCGAAGAATGGAGTTACTCCAGTAGCACTATGCACCGATGTTCTTAGGGCACATTCGATCTCTGTTAGATAGAGATCCCACTCCCGATGATCTTTTTCCAGGTACGCTCTTATGGCAGCGAGGACCGATTGATTTACGCGTTCAGACGCGTTAGATTGAGGAGCATATGGAGCGGTTTGCATATGGTTTATTCCATATGTGTCGATCATATCCTTGAATGCCTTTGAAATGAATTGCGCCCCATTGTCGCTGTGTACTGTCTCCGGTACACCAAACTTTCGGAAAATATCTTCTACCAGAAACTTTACTACATTGGAAGCCGTCGCCTCCCGCATCGCTTTCAAAAAGGTAAATTTACTAAAATGATCTACAACGATAAATATGAAAGCGTTGCCGCTTTTAGATCTTGGGTATTTACCTAGGAAATCAATGTAGATTTTTTGAAACGGGCGTTCGGTTATGACTTCATTTCCGATTGTAGGCAGTGTGTGTTCGTTCACAGATTTAGTTTCTTTACATACAGTGCAGTTCGAGACGTACTGGCGAACTTGTTTTGCCATCTGGGGCCAATAATATTTCTCCTTTAATCGATAAAGAGTTTTGGCTATGCCACCATGCGCGGAAGTAGTTTTGTCATGTGCTTCTTCGATTAATCTTTGGGTAAGTGATTCAGGTACCCATAATTTCCATTGAAATTCTTGACAAAAATCATCATTTGAGCTATGCCCCTTTTTTAAAATCATGTTGTCGATGATGCGTAGATCTGGTAGCTGTTCCTTGTGCCTCTCAATCTCTTCTCTCAGTGCCTTGTATTCATCACTCTCGAACTCTAGCCTCTCGAAATCGAATACCTGGTCCATTTCTATCTCGTCAGCGGTTGGCAAACGAGAAAGCATATCGGCCACTATGTTGTCCTTACCTTTACGGTGTTCAATATTGAAATTGTACCCTTGGAGTTGCAATGACCAACGAGCTAAACGGCCACTAAGGTCTTTTAGGTTCATTAGCCACTGCAAACTCGCATGATCCGTGATTACGGTAAACTCCATAAGTTCAACATAGGGCCGGAATTTTTTTATTGCCATAACTGCTGCCAGGCATTCTTTTTCGGTGACACTGTAGTTCTTTTGGCACTGATTGAGTTTTTGCGAATAAAACGCAATCGGGTGTTCATCCCCTTGGCTGTTCAATTGGAACAGTACCGCACCAATTCCATACTCCGAAGCATCACATTGTATATAAAATTGGTTTGCAAAATCGGCATGGCGCAAAACCGGGGCAGAGGTAAGAACCTTTTTCAGATTTTCAAATGCCTCTTTGGCTTTCTCATTGATGGTAAACTTTACAGATTTCTTTAGCACATCTGTTAGGGGGGCCGAGATGGTTGCGAAGTCCTTTATGAATCTTCGGTACCAGCCAGCTGTACCAAGGAAACTTCTTACCTCTCTGGCACTTTTGGGTACTTTAATTTTTCGAATTGCCTCGATTTTCTCCGGATCGGTTCGCAAAACACCTTCCCCTATTATGAAGCCCAAATATTTTAGTTGCCGAAAACAAAACTGTGACTTTTTTAAGCCGATTGTCAACCCAGCTTTCTGTAGACATCCAGCTACCTCTCTTAGGAGCCTCAGATGCTCGTCGAAGTTGCCTGAGATGATCAGCAAGTCGTCCAAGTACACGAAGACATTCCCTTTCAATCGCTGAGGAATGACTTTGTCCATCAGACGGCATAATCTTTGTGCGGCATTGCACAAGCCAAACGGCATCACACGGAACTGGTACAATGGACGACCGGGGACCGTAAAGGCAGTATATGGCTTGCTATCTTCATCGAGCTGTATTTGCCAGAAGGCATATTTGAGGTCCACACTGCTTATATAGTGGGTCGCGTCAATACGGCTTAAAATACCATCTATATTTTGCAGTGGGTACGCGTCTTTTACTGTCAGCTTGTTAAGTTTTCGGGCATCAAGGCAAAAGCGGTTTTTGCCGGGCTTTCGTACAACGGTGGTTCGGTTGCTCCAGGGGCTTTCGCTCTCTTCAATCACGTTTAGAGCAAGCATATTATCGACCTCCTGGTAAGTTATCGCTTGTACTGCTGGAGACATCGGGTAGTGGCGATCTTTGACGGGCTCTGCGCCTTCAATCAACTTGATGGTGTGTTTTTCTAACGTTGTGCACCCTAAACCATTCTTCTCGTACGTACTGAACGCCTCTATAACCTCATTTAAACGGGTGGATTGTTCAGGTGATAATTCATGAGGGTTCAATTTATATTTCGCATCAGCGCTAGTAATTTCTTCGGTGATTTTCTCAATGTTTATTTCCGAAATACCCATTATATCGGGAGCTAATTGGAACAGACGCCAAAAATCAATCCCCAGGTATAAATTTTGCTCCAAGTCGGGGCATAGACACAAATGCATCTCTTTTGTATTCTCTTGGTATCTAACTGAGACTTTTATTTTCCCCAAAACTCGGTAGTGTTTTCCACCAGCCGCGGTAACCCTGCTCGAGAGAGGTATAATTGGAATATCTAGTTCCTCGACGATTTCCCTGCAGTTTTTACCCAAAATGCTAACCGTGGCACCAGTATCTAATAGACCTTTAACCATTTTTCCCTCAATACAAACTTCCGCGAAAACTCTAGGATCACTTGGGGCTTTCATAGCTTTAGTTATTGAATCTATTAGGAATCTCCTTTGTTGCCGCCACTCTTTGGACTTTTCCCGTAATTTGGCAATCTTCTCGGGTACTGCTCGAGTCTCAGAATTAAATATTCTTTCTCTTACTCGCTCATAGTTCTGTTTACGCTGCTCCAGTGGGACATAATGCCTCTCTTCGGGTGTAAAATTTTGTAAATTAACCTTAATACTATCCTTAACTCTACGATCTTCATTATTGTTTACAATCTCTACGACTTTATTATCTAATTCTTTTGTTCTCTGGGGTTCTCGTGCGGACGTGGTTCCCCTGTACTCCCCACGCCCTTCCTCTGGTTTCCCAGTTGGCAAACGGGGCATCTGGGAGTCACAGTGTCGGGTTTTCCACACTTATAGCAAAATAATTTTCTAAAGTCCGCTGGGCAATCCATGAATAAATGGCCTGCCTCCCGACAGTTCCAGCATGTGACACGGGTCTTCTGCTGTGGGAAACAAAGAGCCGACACATTCTCTTCTAACTCAATGGGAGTGTCTCCTTCGGACCGATCAAATCCCTGGTCACAAATCTCATTAACCTGCCTTAAGGGTCGTTGTGGCACCGGCATGGGTCTGTTTTCTCGTCGTGGAAAATTTCGCTCGGCCTCAATGCATTCGATACGTAATTGTTCCACGGAGGATATCGTCATTTGATACACATGACGCTTGATATCCTCCCTGATGTTACTTTTCAAGATCTTAATCATCTCGTACTCGTATATGGGTTGCATTAAGCGCGAGCGCAATAGTCCCATTTCGTGAAAGTAAACATTTACTGCCTCATTGTGCCTCTGTTTCCTCTCAAGCAAGTCCCTTAATATGTCGAACTTCGACTGGGGTGTTTGATATTGGCTAAGCAACGCGTGTTTCAAACCGTCCCAATCGGTATTCATGTTATTCTGCCTATGGAGCCAATACCATTCTCTGGCTTGCCCAGAAACTAAAAATGAGAAATCTCTCAATACTTCAGCCCATGGTATGTCATACTGGGTTCTCATCTGCTCCAATCTGTAAATAAAATCATTCACCCTAAGATCTCTGGGATCACCGCTGAAATTGAGACCCAATTTATCAACTCTTATTCTGAGTGGCTCATTTCTAATCATAGAATACGAAGCTTGGCAATTGTCTGAAGAGGATGTTTGATTTGAGTTCCCAAACTGTATAATCGGGTAAGGATCGATATTCGACGAAGAACGCCTAGAATTATTTGGAACTCCCATGCCAACCTGCTGAGTTGTCTGGTTATTGGACACGGGTATATTCTGTATCGAGGGTGCCGATACTTGTTTGCGGACAACCTGGGACAATTCGTTCAGCCCTTTCGTCAGAGAATCTATCATCTTGCGAACATCTGCCATTTCATTTCTTACCACGTCTTTGACGTTTTCCTCAAGTGATCTCTGAATTCGCCCAGTCTCATCTAGAACCAAATCCCGAACACCTGGCGGAAAACCTTCGTCCGCGTCATTATTAGACCCTCCATTATTACTTGTGGA
This sequence comes from Stomoxys calcitrans, assembly GCF_963082655.1. Taxonomy (NCBI): domain Eukaryota; kingdom Metazoa; phylum Arthropoda; class Insecta; order Diptera; family Muscidae; genus Stomoxys; species Stomoxys calcitrans. The sequence goes on from NC_081553.1 coordinate 134,810,876, forward strand.
TGGAGCTCCATTATTGTTCGTGGATGGGCCCGCCACATTCGCGTTATCTGGTTCCCTTCTTATTATGGAATTGGCTAGGTTGATGAACTGAAACCCATTCATATTAGTATTGTCTTCTGCCATTTCGTCTTCGAAGGCTAATCGCCTTTGCTTTCTTGTTCTGGTGTTATAAATGGACCTATTAAAGTCGAATGATTCGTTTCTCACTCTCTTATATTTCTTCTTAGAGCGTGTGTTATAGCTCATGACTCCAATTACCGATCAATAATGAAACTCGTAGACTGACGAGTTAATTTTTTCCCAATATTTGTTATTACTTAAAAGTTAATAAATATTCACAAAAATGTTTTACAGAACAAATATTAATTAATCACGAACATGAATTAAATTACTAATACATAAGACATAAACTACCATTTGTTAATAAAAGATACAGCAATTTTAATTTTATTTGACAATCAAAACATTAAAATATGGGGGCATTGTATTTTCAGAAGCAGTGTGGATTTCTTATGTGGTTTAATTTTCTGAATTCGGTTATAAATTACAGCGCCCTCTATTGAGGTGCATCGATGTTTTCCTAGACATTTGTATAACAAGCTAACGATGACATAAAACCAACACAAACATCACTTCACTGTCCATGACATTTATTTTTCCCTACGGGAAACAAAACAAAAGCTCCTGGCTTACGGTACTCGCAATACAACTGACTTTCGTGTAAGTCCCACGAAACGGTTATTGCACTTTCCCTAACTTGAAGTTATCTTTTGTCTATATTGATAAATAATCTATTGACTCTAAAACTATACATCAAAAAAAAACTGGACGCGTACAATACAATCGTTGTCAAGTATCTAATCAACGAGCTATTGCACGTCCCGTAGTTGAAAATTGGAGAAAATATTCTCTTTAACCTATTGAAACAAAATATTGCACTTCAAAATCACTTGCCTTAGGCAAGGTTGGATGCAATACAAAATCACAGACTGTTAAAGATTCTAAACTATTTCCTTTTGGTCTATTTCTTATCTATTTAGTATTCTATTGCTATGTGCATCGATCTCATTGCACAGATTCCCTTAACCCGCTATCACAGTGTTCAAAGGCGTCAGAATAATCGCCATTTTACAATGCGCATCAGGTACATTCTTACTTTTAGATTGGGCGCCATCTCTGTTATGTGTGCGCTTAGTCGGCGTTCGAAATGGCTGCCGGTTAGCTGTGGAGAGACAATCAGGGCTAGGGGCCTCAACCCGCCAAATCAAACCCTGCACACAAACATCGAAAATGAGGGGGCACTGTTTTATTCACAAACTTTACTGACTCATAATTACACACAAGGGAAAACATCAACACAGAGATCTTGGTGGAAGGATCTCACGCTAGCCCACCCAACCATGGTCCAAAAAGTCCGGCACATTAGATTATGTTGGACCCCGTACACCACACCTACGAAATCACACACTTACCACATTACTCCGCCCCCCCGAATTTATAAATTTACCAACACATAACTTTTTCTACTATAAACTAAGACATATCAAAATTTATTAAGATTTTTATGGGTTTGAAAATTAAAGATTTTAAATTTAATATTCCTTTTTTTTTTTTTTTTTTTATTTAACTTTCACTTACAATAACTAAATACTCAACACAAAAAAAAAATAAAGAACAATACTGGTTAATTAGAAACTTTTCGGCTCACTCATTATAAGGCGAGACAAAAACGATAACCTTTATCCCTTGGCCTAAGACGCTGCCCAATTGGCGCGAATTAACAACTTGACCTATCTCCTAAAAGAGCTCTCTTAAAAGACCTTTTCTGCCCTTAGTTTGCTGCAGAATCAAATTACAACCAAAAGACCGGGAATTTGGTAATCCTCCTGGCTACCTTAAGCCTTATTATACGCAAATCCAAGTATTATTCTCTTCACACTTCTTTTTTTTTTATCGTTACGCTATTTCCCATACATATTTAACACTAGATATCAATTATTTGTTTGTTTTATGATGAAAACTAATCGAATTTTTTTATTTTTTTTTTGTTACCTCTCTTTTAGGTTTTTGGACGGCTGCCAGACAATATTAAAATCTCGCTTATGGGGACTTCACAGATATAGGACACAGACATAAATTGGTAAGACACAGCTTTTACCTTGATTCCGTTAACACATTGATTACAGATTGCCTTTTATTTCTTGTTTCAGGGCTGTTTATATATGGATGATCGCAGACAAAATCACACGGCTGCAGCACCTGGGTCAGGCCTCTTCAGCTCGAAGCTTACACAGCACCACCCTCTCAAGCTGAGAAATTTCGCAGCCGCCAGCAATCAGGCACAGTAAGCTCGGAAAATTGGGGCTCACTGGAGAACTTTTCCACCAATAAAAATTTCGCACTGGCCCCCTTATGCGTAGGTTGGCCAGTGCTTATCGCCACTACAGGAATCAATTTCTATTACACAGAAGAAATAACAAAAATCACCAGTCTACTTCAGATTTTACATGACATCGCCACTCACATTCAAATGTATTTACAGCAAAACACGATCAAAATAAAGTTGTTAATGATGTTCAATATTCTATTTGCCTTTACTGACACTGACAACACAGATATATTTCAATTAAATACACCGACTTTTTTCTTAAATTCACAGAACTAAGTTCGCACTATTACGTCTCCTTGGTTAATGGCTTCTCTCTCTCGCCCTGGCCAGCTTATATAGGCCCATTTTCCTCCCGCCAAATGCCAATTTTCCAAGATCGACCATTTTCCTCTAACTTTCTTTATGCCGCATTTTCATTCTTTCTCCAAAATAAACAAATTTCCTTTGCGGCCCTCTTCTCAAAGACAGGGCCGGTATTAACTATTGTGAATTGCCCATTCGGAATCAACTCTGATGCCTCCCCATTTAAATAAACGGACCAACGACTTATCGGACAGATTGTCATATCTGACGGATTCCATACATATCTAAAGTCAAACACCCACTTCCATTAAACGTAATGGAAAATTAATAACGCCAAATGCGCTACGCGTTGTAGGAAAATACCTATCAAATCATTAGTCCTGGGTTCCATGAGCAAACATGTCGCTGCGAATATAAATGACATACAAATGCAATGTAATTTGTCCCGGTGTAGAAGAACTCGTCAGCGCATGATTTCGATACGTGTTGTATCGTCCAATGGTATGCGGATGATTATCATTGGAAAATTTCGGTTCTAAAGGCCTGATTCAGAACAACGTGTAACATGCCGAAGCGACATGTCGCTGCTTCCATGACCCTAGTACCAACCCTGACTTACGCCTGAGTACACGCATGTGCCGTACCATACGTTGAACACTAACTATGGCCAACCCTGTCAACCATTCATTGGACATGTGCAGCCAACCTAAGCCATTTCCGCAAAACCTCACACGCCACCACCGCGACAAACCCCATACCGCTGACGAAAATTTCCATCCCATTGGATGAATATATAAAAAAAACAAAAGGTGCCAATCATCGTCTGTTCCACCAAGGCAACAAGGTGGTGGCGTGTGTAGTGGAGACCAAAGGCGGTATCATAGAAACCCCACTCTTTGGTATTAGGCCACCCACCCCCCTTATCGGCATGACTCCCCTTCTTCTGCCTTCATGCTGTTGCCGTTCGCCCTACTGTGGCCTGCAACAAAGTTTGGATATAAGTGCTATCTAATATTAAAAGTATTACGTATACTCGGTGGTGTAGGGTATTATATACATTTTGCCTTTCCTTGCTCGTTTTTTTGTAAAGATTAATTGTATTTTTTTTTTCTTTATATCAAATCCCCTATATTAAGGCCGATGTATTACTACACTTATATTGCTGTCTTTTAAATGTTTTTTGGTATGCTATTCTTTGGATAGAGAGCATTAAACAATGCCGGACAATATCCTGCAACTGAATCTCAACAGTTATAAACTGTACCATTATTATTAGAATTTGCACAAATAATGCAAATGCAAATTTGCCCATGAACATTCCATTTAGGAACAGGGGAAAACTTCTCACATATCACTGAGTGCTGTCTGAGTGTTGGCCTCCATAAATAAATATTAAATCAAATTCCAAGAAATAAGACATCATGTCTCTGTGAAATTCCAATTACTCATTGGCTTTTGTAAACCATATTGGCGTAGCAAGAATTTTCGTTAGTATTAACTACTGTCGACAGATATTGAGCTCAAACTTTGCACAGATTATTTCTATGTTCATTGGTAAGTACGAATATGGCAACATCGGACTATATCCTTGGTCGATCTTCCGATTTAGGGCCTTAAGTTAGGTTAGGTTTAAATGGCAGTCTACCATCAGACTCACTTAAACGTTTTCGTCCATTGTGATACCATAGGAACAGAAGAAGGAATATACCTTCTAGTTCCTACCGTTGAACCATTCAGATCACTTTAAAAAGCCAACAACTTGCGAAAGTTCACATCCGCTAAATCAGACAGGTTATCAAAGAAATGAGAACCTAAAGTGGAACTCCTTAGGCTCGTAAACTGTATTTGTTACTGGATTTGGTTGAAGTTTGGTACAATAATTTGCGTTGAGGTCCGCCGACATAAAAGGTTTAGTCCAAATCGGACTATATCTTTATGTTGCCCCCACATAGACCGATTTTCTGATTTAAGATCAAAGGCTCATAAAATCTGACTCTTTTACCTGATTAGGCTGAAATTTATACAATTATTTGTGTTTAGATCCCCGATATGGCCGAAGTCGGTCTTGGTCTTAATATATCTCTCATATACTTCTATCTCCCGATTTAAGGTCTTAAGCCCATAAAAGCCGCATTTATTGCCCGACTTCCTTAAAAATTTAATACTGCATTAGGTGTCCATATTGTATATGGTTTAGATCGGACCATTTTTGCTAAGACCTCCATAATAGCGAACCATAAATAACGAACTTATTACCCGATTTTGCTTAAATTCAATACAGTGAGCTATGTTAAACCCCCAAATGTTCCACACGGCCGAATTTAACTCCATTTTACTTCTTTCAATTGTTTTTATTGTCTAGCAATGCCAATGGTACGTCATTCGCATAACCATAATGATAAGATCTTCAAGTAATCTTGAAGGACATAAATCGTTCGTTAATATGCGATACCGGAAAATATTTGAACATTTTTTGGTAACAGCTTTTGGTTTTGTAACGTAGCCCTTCGTGCTATACCTCATCAAATGTTTGAGATATGTCTAGGAATGCAGCTATTTTCAATTCCTTGGATTCAAACGCATTATTGATTGTTTCAACCAGGCGATATTGTGCCGTGATTTTTTCCTGAAACCAAATTGATGATCAGGGATGAGGTCTTTCTGAAAAACAATTGGCATTAGTCGTTTTAAAAATCTAATGTCATGAACTTTAGAGAGTACAGACAGCTGATCAATTGGACGATAAGATATTACTTGATCTGTGGGTTTGCCAGGTTTTTAAATCATCGTTATTTGCACAACCTTCCATTGTGCGGGTACATGCAGCATTTGCAGGAAGTTATTTCAAAATTGTTAGTGTTATCAAATCATAGCCAGGTGTTTTATTTACTTTAAATATGCTGATAACTTTGGCAACTTCTGCCTTCGTATATTTTTTTAGAAATCAGATCATGTTCATGGGTTTCATAGGATTTTTTTAATAGTTTCTGGTAACTACATCAAATACGAGATTCGCAAATGTAGTTTGCTTTTTCTAAGTTATTTTTTGCCCCGGAGTTACAAGGTAATTGCTTTTTGGATATCCTTGACAGATTTGATTACATTCCATGGCGAATAATCTGTGGTCATATTTCGACTTGAATATTTCTTTCAAAATTTCATTTTGTATATTCTGTAGAAGATGTTTGAGTTCGTCATATTAAAAATAGGAGAAAATGAAGTACCAAACTTACAGTGAGAAAAATGGTGAAAAAAAAATTTAGGGCAACGCTTAAAACTATTGTCAGCATCATTATTGTTTGTTCTATTGGTTTCAATGGTTCGTTTCTTCATTTTTTATGCCCTCCAACATAGGATGGGGATATACTAATTTCGCCATTCTGCTTGTAACACCTCGAAATATGCGTCTGAGACCCCATAAAGTATAAATATTCTTAATCGGCATGTCATTTTTAGTCGATCTAGCCATGTCCGTCCGTTTGTCTGTCGAAAGCACCCTAACTTCCGAAGGAGTAAAGCTAGCCGCTTGAAATGTGGCACAAATACTTTTTATTGGTGTAGGTCGGTTGGGATTGTAAATGGGCCAAATCGGTCCATGTTTTTATATAGCTGCCATATAAACCGATCTTTGGTCTTAATTTTTTGAGCCAATAGAGCGCGCAAATCTCATCCGAAATTTTGAATGTAGTGTTTTGGTTCCACTTCCATCAACTGTGATAAGTATGATTCAAATCAGTTTATAATCTGGTATAGCTGTCATATAAATCAATCTTAGATCTTGACTTCTTGAGCCAATAGAGCGAACAATTATCATCTGATTTGTACCTTCAACATACGTGTTTAATATGGACTGAATCGATCAATAGTTTAATACAGCTCCCATATAAACCTATCTCCCGATTTTGCTTCTTGAGACCCTACAAGGCGCAATTTTTATACGAATGAACTGAAATATCACACAATGACTTCTACAATATTCAGCATTAATTTATGGTCCGATTAAACTTTAATTTGATATAGCTCCTATAGCATAACATTTCTTATTCAATATTCTTTGTTTGCCTAAAAGGAGATACCGCGCATTGAACTCGACAAATGCGATCCATTGTGGAGGGTATATAAGATTCGGCCCGGCCGAATCTAGCACGCGCTACCTTGTTTAGAGATAATTTGGATTTAGGCTCTTGCAAATGCAAATTTTGCCCATGAACATTCCACTAAAGAACAGGGCCTCCTTTTTATAGCCGAGTCCGAACAACGTGCCGCAGTGCGACACCTATTTCGAGAGAAGTTTTACATGGCATAGTACCTCACAATAAATTATTTAGGCTCTTAGCCTTTCATTTTCGCACAACTTCATTATGGTTTTGTATTACGATCTGCAGTACTCGTTATGCTATACCCAAAAAAAAACGTTTGAGACATTTTTACAAGAAACAAAATAATACTTTAATACATCAACCACTGGGCGATCGCCGTGCGGAGAGCAAAATATGTTTTTTGTTTGTTGCTATTGGCGTTGATGGATAAGATGGATTTGAATAAGGGAAGTAAAATTTGATTTATTTTCTATTGCGTTTGTGAAGCAAGTCGTCTTAAAGAGAACTGTTCAAATACAGATGAGTGCTTTACAACCTACTCTAGTTGGGATGGTATGTAAAGCACCATGTTCCATCTTACATCGTCCGCTGATGATTTTTCTTGGTTGAAAATGGAATCGCGATACGGATAGCCTGTCAAATGCTTCTAGCAACAACACACTTTTACGGACTATAATGTTTTTTTGCTATGTTATTCTTGGAATAGAAAGCATTAACCAATGGTATAAAGCCGAACAATATAATGCAATGGAATCTCAATGAATCAAAATACTTTTATTCCGAAGTTGTTATACCCTCCACCGTAGGATGGGGTTATACTAATTTCGTCATTCTATATGTAACTACTCGAAATATTCGTCTGAGATTCCATAAAGTATATATATTCTTGATCGTCGTGACATTTTATGTCAGTCATGTCCATCCGTCTGTCCGTTCGTCCGATTGGAATGAAATTTTGCACGACGTGTTTTGTTATGATATCCAACAACTGTGCCAAGTATGGTTCAAATCGGTTTATAACCTGAAATAGCTGTCATATTAACCGATCTTGGGTCTTGACTTCTTGAGCCTCTAGAGGGCGCAATTCTTATCCGACTTGAATGAATTTTTGCACGAAATATTTTGTTATGATATCAAACAACTGTGCCAAGTATGGTTCAAATCGGTTCATAACCTGATATAGCTGTCATATAAACAGATCTGGGGACTTGACTTTTTGAGCTTCTAGAGGGCGCAATTCCAATTCGATTTGGCTGAAATTTTGCATGACGTATTTTATTCTTACTTTCAACAACTGTGTCAAATAAGTTTCAAATCGGTTTATAACCTGATATAGCTGCCATATAAACCGATATGGGATCTTGACTTCTTGAGCCTCTAGAGGTCGCAATTATTATCCGATTTGCCTGAAATTTTTTACGACGGATCCTCTCATGACCATCAACATAGGTGTTTATTATGGTCTGAATCGGTCTATAGCCTGATACAGCTCCTATATAAATCGATCTCTCTATTTTATTTCTTGAGCCCCAACGGGCGTAATTTTTGTTCGAATTGGCTGACATTTTACACAGGTCTCCAACATATAATTTAATTGTGATCCAAACCGGACGATATCTTCATATCGCTCTAATAGCAGAGAAAATCTTTTCTTATATCCTTTTTGCCTAAGAAGAGATGCCGGGAAAAGAACTCGACAAATTCGATCCATGGTGGAGGGTATATAAGATTCGGCCCGGCCGAAATTAGCACGCTTTCACTTGTTCTTTATTAAACGTTTCGCTTCAACATATCAAACATAAGCCATAAACGTAGTATTATCGAATGTAACTAACTTTGTTAATTGTGAACCCTTTATCAACTTCGTTTAGAGTGAAACTACTTTTCTTTTGTTGGAAAACCAGAAAGTCTTTAATGACAAAAGAGTTTCGATAGCCGCCAACGATTATTCTTTTAGCGGGTCAATAATAATTCTTTTGTGTCTCGCACACTAGAGAGATAGGGTGAGCATTTTAGCGTATAGGCCAGTGATGGGCGCATGGTAAACTCAGAAATTGATAATTCTTAAAGTCTTCCCGCCTTCTCCACATGCCTGTTGTCCAATGTTATATGTGTGTAGTATAGCGATATATAAGTGAGCTATATCCTAATTTGAACAGAGAAGGTCAGTTGATAGATGTGATTTCTATAGTTCCATGAGCTAAGCACGGGCGAGTATGTTGACCTGGATAAAAGACTAACGAATTTTTCGCTACCTAAGGAAGGGGGGATCGCGATCGTGAGAAGATAAGGCTATTACTGAAAGGAAGTACGAATGAGGTCAGTATAGCTATTGGTATCATAACGGGACACACAGGACAACGAGCTCACTTATGTAAAATCGGTGCTGCAAGTGATAGCATAGATAGGGCCTGTGGGGAAGATGAGTAGACGTTGGATCATTACCTTTGTTATTGCCTAGCTTAGAGGCATGGCATGGAAAACAATAAAGGATTTTGTAAGCAGCATGGAATTCCTAACTTTGATTTTTTTCGACTTTTCTTTTTCGTTTTTGGAGCGCATAACAAGCCGATTAGTGGCTTAGGTTTATGTCTACAGTGGCATGGGGTATCTGCACCCTCTTTTCAACCTAACTTAACTAAAGGAAGTACCGATTCTGTAGACTGTACTATTGTATATTTCCTTTCTTTTAACACCCGACACTGCTCTTAAAATAGGAACAGCAATAAGACAAGAATTGTTATAATAAGCTGCTAGATATTTAATTAAAGTTAAGTGATTGTACGTTGCAAACGCAACTGAAACGAAATTTTAGCAACAAATTATAAGAAATATACCATCCTGCAAGCGGTTTCTTACATCTTATCCGAACCAATCCCAAATATGCTTCTGAGCGCCATCTTTAATGTTCTGCCATAAGCCTTTGTCTTCCTTAGGAGCTTCGGTAGTAGTTGTAGTAGTAGTTTGAGCGACTAGGAATTGGCTCAAATCTACGGGTACTCCGTTGATCATAACAATCCCGTTTGCTGGGATAGTTTGAGCATTGTTAGCTGAAATGTTAAGATGATATTAATAGTGGCAAACGTTTTCCATGCTTTTAAGCAGATGTTAGGTTATAATAATCACAAGGCTTCCGACGGTTACAAAAATAGTTTTGATGGAAACTTACTAAGGGTGATGGTTGCTGCTTGAGACAAGCTTAAAACTGCGGCCAAGGCCAGCCCCGTTGAGAGTTTCATGTCTTTGAAGCTTTAGCTGATTTCCTAGTTAACTTTGAGAAGAACAGGGTTAAACTGCCATAATTGCCACCGAATTTCTTCGATTATTTATACTGAGTTCTTGTCGTAGATTCTCGCTTTAAGCAAACAATCCAATAAACTTCAATGTTCTATTTAGATAAACTCTGTTGAATGCATAATTATTAAAGTTTTGTTTCGGCAAGTGTTTTAACATTTTTAGCAAGCTCTTTCCATTCTTTGTTTCAGCTTCTTGCATAGATCATAAAGCGTCATATTTTCAGGTTATTATATCTTTTTACTTGCAACTTTGTTTAGCATTCACTTGTCTAAATAAAGTTTTAAATTTTTTTCTAAGTTGAAGTTTAAGTTAAAAATTTCGACCAAAGATGAGAGTTTGGCAATTCCATTTTTTGAGAACTTCGCTCGGTGGAGTTTATGCGACAGATACCGGATAGTAAAATAAGAAAGTGGAAATAAGTTCTTTATTCTTGGAAAAGAGGCGCCTGAAGCTACACTTAACCAACTAAAACATTTGAAATATTTTTACGATAAATATATATCAGGTGGTTTGGCCAACTGTGCCATGTATGGTCCAAATCGGTCCATAGCTTGATATAGCCGCCATATAAACCGATCTCGGATCTTGACTTCTTGAGCCTTTAGAGTGCGAAATTCGTATCGAATTTATTTGAAATTTTTCTGAAATTTAGCATGAAGTGGTTTTGAATTCCAACAACTGTGGTTAGTATGGCATAAATCGGTTCATAATCTGATAAATCTCCCATAGAAAAGGATCTCCCGATTATACTCCTTGAGCCTCTAGAGAGCGCAATTCTTATCCGGAATTTTGCACAACAACTTCCTTTATGACTTTTAACATACGTGCTTAATATGGTCCGAATCGTTTCATAACCTGATGTTGCTCCCATATAAACAGATCTCCCGATTTTATATCTTGAGCTGCTATAGGCCTCAATTCTTATCCGATTTGGCTGAAATTTTGCACAATGACTTCCACTTTGGTCTCCAAAAGCCAAACCAAGTATGGCCTCAAATCGATTCATATCAATTCTTATCCATTATCTTTTGTTTACCTAAAAAGAGATATCGGACAATGAACTTGACAAATGCGATTCATGGCGAATAGTATAGAAGATTCGGCCCGGCCTAACATATTACGCTTTTACTTGTTTTCTATTATATTCCAAACACTTTGGGCGAAATTTGTATACCAAGTTCTTACTCTACTCTTAAAAACCTTTCGTTTGATACCCATATTGTCCCAATCAGTAATCATGTCCGTGCGGGGTAGGGGATGCCCCTCAGACACCAAAATGTTGGATTTGCCCTTTCCAAAATGTTGGATTCGAAGTTCAATTTCCTGTCCAGCAAAAAACCCCAGGTATTTTGCGTTTTCTGTAAACGGAAAATTCTCTCCTCCCAAGGAGACAGGTTCCACTGTAAGTAACTTGCATCTCCTGCTGAAGAGAACAACTTCTGTCTTGCACGGATTTATACTTATAGCCCACTTCGCTGATGCGCGTAGAGCTTCCTGAAGTATATCTCTTAGAGTGCTGGAAAACTTTCCCCTTACCGCAATTGCCACGTCATCAGCATTCGCGACCACTTTTACACCTTTTTCTTCCAGAGAAATAATATAATGTTAATGGCTGTATTCCAAGGTAGAGGAGACAGTACATCTCCTTGAGGTGTTCCTCTGCTGACCCATCTTTTTAGATCCACATTATTGAAAGCACTTTCAATGTAAAGAAATGCTACCGTTGTATATTCCGTGAAGGACTGTTTTAGTAGATTTGCGTTTGCTATATGCATGCTGTTGCTGCGACAGGAGATCTCGAGGGATATTCACCCTAAGACATGTTTCTATCAACCTCTCAAGAGTCTTTAGCATAAAGGATGACAGATAAATAGGACGAAAATCTATAGTGTGGTAGGGTTTTCCCGCTTTCGGAATGAAAATGACCTTCGTGTTCCTCCATCCCACAGGTATATATGACATTTTGATATAAACAGAGTATACCTTCCTTAGCCAAGGAACCAGTTTATCAGGCACAGCTGGTAATTCAACCGGTGACACATCATCAGGGACTGGCGACTTAAGGGAGTCGAAACTTCTTATCGCCCAAATGATTTTTGGCTCAGACACAAATTGTATCAACGAGTAGTTCAGGATCTGTTCTGAGCCTTTCCAAAATCGCCCTTATATTTTCTTAGCTCAACCTTACAGATGTGCCAATCGTGTGTTGCTCTTGTAGCTTTCGCCCTGTTGAATAGTATTCTGCTGTGCTTTCTTATACCAACCAGCTCTGGGTTCCACCATGGCGAACGCTGTTTTCCCTTTGGCGTGGCACTAGGACATGCTGAAATAAGCGAGTCATTCTGAGCCTTTGTGATCCGTTTGACCATTATGTCTATATCCTCCGCAGTTTCAACTTCCTTTTCTGGTCTAGAAGGGATAGACGTGCAGAATTTGTGCCGAAATTTGTCCCATCTGCCTTTCTTCTGGTGAGCTAAGGGACCACATCTGCAGTATTTTCTCCAAGGTTGAATCTTATATATACAAATCAATTTGTGTTTGTTTGTGTGTTCCTTATGGACTCAGAAACGGCTGAACCGATTTTCTTGTAATTTTCACTGATGGTGCATAATAATCCCGTGGTGAAAATAGGGTACTACACTTTTAAATATCTGAAGGGGGAGCAGACCCTCCTCCTTATCCTAATTTTCAGAAACACCAGATCTCGGAGATTGGTAGTGTGCTCTCTCATAGTAACCTACAAACAAAATTTTGGTATCCAAATATCGGTTGGGGTACCTAGGGGGGGCGCCCCACTCCAAAACTTACCAAATGAAAGGTATTTAATATTAGAAAACGTATCTGATATCCAATTGTCGGACCAAGTATTTGGGGGACCACCCAAACCCCCAAAACACCCCTAAACACCCCTAATCGGATATACTTACCGACCATGGCAATATGGGACTCAAATGAAAGGTATGTGCGAGTAAAATACGAATCCGATATCAAAATTTGGGACAAAATTTCTGGGGGTCCACCCCTTTCCATAAACAACCCCCAGACAGGACTTATTTACTGACCATGGAAACATGGGGCTTAAATAAAAGGTATTTGAATGTAGAATATGAATCTGATATCCAGATGTGGGACCAAGTGTTCGGAGGGCCGCCCATCCCCGAGAACATCCCCTATAGAAGACAAATTTACGGTCATAGCAATATGGGGCTCAAATGAAAGGTCTTTGGAAGTAAAGCACAAATCTGATATCAATGCTCGGAAAAAGTGTCTATGGGGCTACCCCACAACCCACAACACCACCCAAATAGGATGTATTTGCTGACCATTGGAATATGAGGGTCAAACAAGAGCTATTTTAGAGTAGCTTACTGACTATAGAAAAATTAAACTCAAATGAAGGGTATTTGGGAGTGGACCATGAAACTGACATCAACATTCGAGACCAACTGTCTAGGAAACGTCCCACCACCGTAGCAATCCCCAAGTAGGACGTATTTGCTCACCAAGACAATTTGGGTCTTCAAGACAGTGGAGCCCGATATTCATAGTTTTTAGGGCCCATAGCCCAAGCCGGAAATATTTGCTGGCTTTTTCAATAAGGCGTTTAAGTGAATGGTATTTGAGATTAGAAAACGAAATTGATATCCAATTTTGAGGCCAATGACAATATGGGATTCAAATACATGAGAATAGAGCACGTTGCTTATATATATTCAAGGCCCCTTAATCGGGCATATTACCGATCATGGGCTTAAATGAAAGGAGTTGGGGGTAGAGCAAGAATTGATACCCACTTTCAAGACCAATTTTCTGGGGGTCTACCCCTTTCCCAAAAACCCCACAAACAGCAATTTTTTACTGACCACCGCAATATGGGGCTCAAATAAAGGTACTTGAGAGTAGAATGCGGATTTGATATGCAAATGTAGCACCATGTATTTAAGGCATCACCCCTTCCCTAAAACACCCACCAAAGGGTAAACATATTTCGACCATGCCAATATATGGCTCAAATGAGAGAAATTTGAGATTTGAAAAGAAATTTGATAAACAATTTTGGGGCCATGTGTTTGGGGGTCGCCCATTCTTTAAACTCCCCCAAAAACCATTGGCAATATGGGGTTTAAATAAATGGTATTTGGGAGAAGAGCACGATGCTGATATTTTTCAGGGCCAAGTGTATGGGGGACGAATACACCCCTAAATCAGACATAATGAGAACATCGGCCTGAAAAAAAGGATTTTAAGAATGGAGTACACCTTATCCAAACTTAAATTCGTAGACCAATAAAGATTATGTGGGATTCAGATAAAGGCACTTATATTGTTAAACTGTTTGTCAAGCGATATACTATTTTCGTAGCATGGTATTTCACTAAAAGCTCTCTAATTGTCGAAAATATATATTCCAAGGAAAATTTTGTTCCATATAAAGTAAAAGAAGGGCCCAGTACAGCTAGTTCGAAATAAATGTCGTGGGACTTAACACAACTCAATGCACCAAATTATACATTGGGGTAATATCATATCTAACAGACACCGGCACTTAGGTGGGGACACTATACATCATCAACCAACTTAGGGGAGTGGCATGGACAACAGTTAAGGATTTTGTAAGTAGCAGGGAATTTCTTACTTAGATTTTCTTGTTCGCGGTTCCTTTTTTTGTATTAAGAGCGCACAACAAGCCGATTACTGGCTTAGGTGTATGCCCATAGTCTCATGGGGAGAATTAATACCTGCATCCTATTTTCAACCTAACCTAATATCAAGATTTATTCCGATTTGGCCCATCTTCGAACTTAATCTGTCAAAAGAAGTGTGTGCAAAGTTTCAAAACATTACCGCTTTTTTAAAAGACTGTAGCGTGATTATAACAGACAGACGGACGGACATGGCCATATTGTCTTAAAATTTTACGACCATCAATAATATATATACTTTATATGGATGGGAAAGGATATTTCAATGTGCTGTAAACGGAATGACGAAATGAATATACCCCCATTCTTCGTTGGTGAGTATAAAAAACATATAAAGAAAGAGTTTTTTAATGAGTTTATGTAGAAAATGTTGATGAAATTCCTAACGATCGTAGCATGTTTTTTTTTATGTAGGAATAAATGGTAATTTTTGGACAAAATAAAGTTTTATTTGTTATAAATTTATCATTGAAGATCTTGCAATTTTGTCTTAAACAAAGTCCCAATGTTTTTTACAAAAAAATCAAGTTGTCAGAAAATTCATTATTGGCTAACGATTTTTTTGTGAAGCCTTTTCAAACTTAGTCATTGTTGTCATTAAATTACATATGTGAACAGAACAATTGGCGTTCCACATTGGCGTATATACAAAACACGTCTATTACTCAAAAAACCATTAAAATATAATTTCTGTGCTTTGACGGAATTCCAAAAGAAAACTTCGAGTCTACGACAATGGTATTTGCATTCACTCATATTTAGATATGCGCAAAAGAACAATTTTCCAGCTGCGTAAACAGATATTTGTTTGCCGGATAAACAATGGTTTTCAAAGAAAAATTTGGTTCGCCCCAATAGGAACATACACACATTGTATTGTTGCAACAGCATATAGTTACTTAGATGGTATATACAATAGCTACAAATGATCGCATTCCACATATATCCCAGGTTTACGCTAAGCTTGAGTTGTATTCATTCATAACTACATGGAAAAAAATTAATCGATAGTCATACATCCGAAGAAATATCCATATAAATATAAGTATTTTTTAAAGCCTTCAGCATGGGATGGGGGTATCCTAATCTTATTTTGGGTTTTCCAATAAAGACTTGACAAATTTTTATTTTGACAAAGCACAAACCATTTCAGATATTTCAAAAACTTTATTATCGGTTTGAAGTACAATCAAAACATTTATAAATAGAACTCGACTTCGTTCATATGGACACCGTTTGCATCTGTCAAAACGACATTGGTCCCAATTTTTGATACTCGGTCACACGCTTTCCCGTTCAATGTTGGCTATGAGCTCTTCCGACGCACAGTGGGCCAAATGGCAAAAAAATTGGAAATAAGTCTACAACTTTTTATCTGTTGATTTTAGCCATACAAAATGTTCTAGACATTTGTAGAGGAGGACATAGGCTTTCAGAAAAGTGCTGTTGTTGGTCCATATCTTTAATACAGGGTGAGCTACAGGGTGTGAAAGTTGACCACTTTTGACTTCTCCAAGCTTCTGGGGGCCATAACTTTTGATCTACTCAACCGATTTACATGATTTAGGACTCTAGAGAAAGAGCTTGACAAGATCTAAAAAACTTATGCATAAAGTACCATGCCATCGTGTACTGTTAAGGAGTTATGAATTGTTTAATTTTAAAATATGAAAATTTGGCCTTGGTTTTTTTCAGTGTTTTTTTAATAACTCCGTCAATTTTAAAGCTATAAACTTCATACTTCACACAAATTATGCCAGCATATGTGTGCATAAAATACAAAAGGAATCACGTGAATATCTTTAGCGGTTTAAAAATGGCATCGTTTTCAATATGAAAAATATTTTTTTTGTCAAAAAATTGCAAAATTTTTCAAAAAAGATACTCCCATTTCCTTTAAGTTTTCGCAAACTTTGGCCATCAAAGCATTATCATTTCTTTCCATTTTCACAAAGTCGAGGTATTAAGAAAAGTTTTAAGTGCTAATTTGGCTAATTTCGATATCAAACAACACCGTTATCTTAAGACCAAAATGGCCAATTTTTTTACTAAACTTCAAAAGTTTCTCACTGGAAAAAAAGTTCCACGGGGATTTTTTCGCTTTTTTTGAACTTAAATGAAAGCTTAAAATGTTCCCAACATTTTAAGGTATGTCTCGCCATATCCTAGCCATAAATGAGATCGTAGCGATCAAAATACTGAAAAAAGTCAATTTTCAAGTAGTGCTATATTCATTGCTAAAAAACAAGTATTACGTCACATTTTATTGCAAAGATGTTAAATAAACTTTTATTTGGTAACACTTCTTCTACAAAACACAAAAAGAATCATGGAAATATCTCTATTCTATTCCATTTTATGGAACCGGCAATAAAAAAGTCAATTTTTCAAAAAAGTCGAATTTCCCAAATTTTGTTTTTGTTGTCCTAATTGCACATGACACACTATAGCCATATTTACGCAACATACCTTATCGTAAAGGAAATTTTCATACCTTTCCAACGATGTATAAAACATTTCTCAACTCGGATTCTATCTACTCTAAAATTCATTTACACTTCATTAAACTCTATATAAAAATGTCTATTTGTGAAATGGAACCTTATATGGGGCCTACACTAAAACATTGATAGATTTGCCCAGGGTTTACAATACAAATGTGTTAGAATAAAAAAAGGTCTCCTGCCAAAGTTTAAAAAAATTGGAATAAAAATATGTGTTTTAGAGCGAAAACACTTCGCATCGGCGTGCGTTTATATGTATATTAGCTACTCCCAAAATAAAAAAGCATTTTAGTTTTGTATTATTTGATTTTATTCTCTACCAAATAATCTAAGGTATCAAAATTTAAAAGCTCTTTAATTTGAATGGCATCGGGATCGTCCTTATCTATATCGTCACATATTTTTGGTAGCCATTTAGTTCTGATGCTGTATAGTACCGGATCAGACGATAACAATAAATATTGAAGTAAATCATAATTTTGGTTAAATTTGGTGCTCTTTCGGGTATTGAAAAGCCGGAACTGTTTAACATCTCTATTACGGGATTCCTGAGCTTCTTCTGTAAGTTCTCCTAACGGAAGTATGTTGTATTCCACAATTTCCTTGCCATGATGTAAGACTTTATGTACTGTCGGTGTTAAAGCTTTCCACGAATATAAATCAGATAAAATGTTTTTTGTGTCATTACTATAAGCTTCAAATTTGGTTGAATTTATCATCTTTTTGCTATTGATTACAGCCAAAATCACTTTGAATCGTCTTAGCAAGTGTTCATCAAGACCGGTTATTTTAGATGTCGATACGGGGTCCTCAAAAAACCGCCTTGCCGAGTTGCCATCATTTGTGCTTCCGTATCCGTAAAGAGGTTTATCTATTATAAGTCCCTTTTGTTTAAACTCCAACTGGATTCGATTCTTCTCTTCCTGCCTCATTTTGTGAAGATCTTGGTTGTTTCTAGCAGAGACATCGCGGTTTCCAGGGCTAGTCCGATATTTAAGGTCATACGATAAATGCAAACAATACTCCATGAATCGAATTCTACAGTGCAGGGGCGAAATACCGAAATTGAGCGCATTTTCGTTTACTAAATTTTCATCAGACTTGTCCTCGAATTGCCCATTCTTCTTGCCACAAATATTGCATCTCCAATTGGACATAACGCCAGTTAATGCGTTTGCCACCTTTCCATCGATCATAGTGAGTTGTAGTTGAAACGAAACTTTTATATTTCTTCCCAATTGGTTTATAACAATCATGGGTAATGCAGCAATTTCTTCCTTTATTTCGTTCACCAAAGATCGTGTTGTGTTCCGGTCTTCCTTTGTATACTCAAACCGAATTGGGCGACATAAATATTTTGACCCAGGTGTTCTATTTATCCATATATCTTGAAATGCATTTTCTTTCGATGATGAAGATTGGTCCTTGTACAATCTCATTCTCAATGGTACTAATGATGCCATGAAAATTGATGCGAAGTTGGTATCTATTTCTGTTTGTTGCTTATATTCGGAAAATCCAGATGATCCATCACAACCCCATTTGCTGATCAAAACCACTTCGGAATTATTACATGTGTTCAACTGTTCTTCAGTAAAATTAGAAATAATTCTAACAGCTGTATTTTCAACAAGATCAGCAAGTTTCACTCTTGCTTTTAATTCGTCCACGTATATATTTGATGGCACCATTTTCGTCCTGGTGTTGTACAATTTATGTTTTGAGGGTAAACAACCCCATCCTTTTTCACGAAGAGCCTTCCTCATTGTTGAGTATTTGTTTCTTGAGAGGCCTAGGTTCAAAATCAGGGCCAGTGCATCTTCCTCCGTGAATTCTGTAGTCGATTTTGGAGTTGGAATACTTTCTACCATTCTCTTTACCCTTTTCGGAGATGCTAATGGTAAAACATCGACAATTCGTCCAACATTTTTTGGTTGTGTTTTTAACAATGCTGTTTTGAACGTATCTTTTATTAAATTTGGCGGATGTGCCGCCAATAGTTCCTCTTGTTTTTTCTTTTTGGTTTTCTCCGTAACTTCGTCGTATGCTTTGCTAGGCCGGCCGGGAATCAGCGGTTTAATTTCAATAAGTAGATCCGATTTCAGCCACTTCTCATACATTTTGAAAAACTTGATTTTTGCGAATGAACATTCTGGCAACCTTCTCTCAAATGATTTGTAGAATTTTTCAAGTTTGTCTAAAGCGTCTTTATTTAGCCTTATTCCATATATGTGGTCCAAAGTGTAAACAAGTTCCTTAAATGACTCCGTGTATGATTTGGAATCATTTTTGATGTCCCATACAATTTTCGAAAGAGTGGAATACTTCAGTATGACTTCCATAACTTATAAATGTCCTTTACGCCTCTACAAAATATAATGAAGAAAATTTGGATTTTGTTCAAATATTTATGCAATATATTCACAATTAATGACCCATTTCAGGTATCAGACGCAATCGTAAAAAGGGGTCCAAAGTGCCTCTTTTTACTTACTCTTCTATAATTATTTACCTGGACTCGAATTTGGTTAAAAAAAATGACAATGAATTTTTTATGGGTAGGTTTTTTCACATTCATTGATACGGTGGATTTCCTGGGAATTCGACATAGCGAAACAGGTAACATTTGTCTGCATCAAATCTTAACACAAATATATATATATATGCAGGTATATTTCTAGGTTACTTTTTATTCAAAAATCATCAGCTTACATTAAAAATAGATGTAGGTACTATACAAACGCACGCCGATGCGAAGTGTTTTCGCTCTAAAACACATATTTTTATTCCAATTTTTTTAAACTTTGGCAGGAGACCTTTTTTTATTCTAACACATTTGTATTGTAAACCCTGGGCAAATCTATCAATGTTTTAGTGTAGGCCCCATATAAGGTTCCATTTCACAAATAGACATTTTTATATAGAGTTTAATGAAGTGTAAATGAATTTTAGAGTAGATAGAATCCGAGTTGAGAAATGTTTTATACATCGTTGGAAAGGTATGAAAATTTCCTTTACGATAAGGTATGTTGCGTAAATATGGCTATAGTGTGTCATGTGCAATTAGGACAACAAAAACAAAATTTGGGAAATTCGACTTTTTTGAAAAATTGACTTTTTTATTGCCGGTTCCATAAAATGGAATAGAATAGAGATATTTCCATGATTCTTTTTGTGTTTTGTAGAAGAAGTGTTACCAAATAAAAGTTTATTTAACATCTTTGCAATAAAATGTGACGTAATACTTGTTTTTTAGCAATGAATATAGCACTACTTGAAAATTGACTTTTTTCAGTATTTTGATCGCTACGATCTCATTTATGGCTAGGATATGGCGAGACATACCTTAAAATGTTGGGAACATTTTAAGCTTTCATTTAAGTTCAAAAAAAGCGAAAAAATCCCCGTGGAACTTTTTTTCCAGTGAGAAACTTTTGAAGTTTAGTAAAAAAATTGGCCATTTTGGTCTTAAGATAACGGTGTTGTTTGATATCGAAATTAGCCAAATTAGCACTTAAAACTTTTCTTAATACCTCGACTTTGTGAAAATGGAAAGAAATGATAATGCTTTGATGGCCAAAGTTTGCGAAAACTTAAAGGAAATGGGAGTATCTTTTTTGAAAAATTTTGCAATTTTTTGACAAAAAAAATATTTTTCATATTGAAAACGATGCCATTTTTAAACCGCTAAAGATATTCACGTGATTCCTTTTGTATTTTATGCACACATATGCTGGCATAATTTGTGTGAAGTATGAAGTTTATAGCTTTAAAATTGACGGAGTTATTAAAAAAACACTGAAAAAAACCAAGGCCAAATTTTCATATTTTAAAATTAAACAATTCATAACTCCTTAACAGTACACGATGGCATGGTACTTTATGCATAAGTTTTTTAGATCTTGTCAAGCTCTTTCTCTAGAGTCCTAAATCATGTAAATCGGTTGAGTAGATCAAAAGTTATGGCCCCCAGAAGCTTGGAGAAGTCAAAAGTGGTCAACTTTCACACCCTGTAGCTCACCCTGTATTAAAGATATGGACCAACAACAGCACTTTTCTGAAAGCCTATGTCCTCCTCTACAAATGTCTAGAACATTTTGTATGGCTAAAATCAACAGATAAAAAGTTGTAGACTTATTTCCAATTTTTTTGCCATTTGGCCCACTGTGCGACGTCGCACAGTGGGAGAAAATCGAAAGAAACTAGTAAAGAATATGTCATGTGAGAACTGGTAGAGATATCTCTTTGAAATTTGAAATGGTTAGAGCTGATTTGGCAGTCCGAACAATTTTTCGAAATGCCGAAGTGACCAAATTAGCGGCCTGCCAACAGGCTTCCGTACCACCTAAGGCATTGAATTGGGAATTGGGAATTTTGCACACGATATCGATAACACCTCAGCTGTAAATACTCCAAATTTCAAAGACAGAGATATCTCCTGCCCGTTCTCATACGGCATATTTTTTACAATTATTTTTTCGATTTTCTCCCATTGTGCGTAGTTCACTTGTTGGCATAGACAAATGACTTGACGTAGCCCCAAAGAAAATAGACTAAGGGCATCAAATCGCACGAACGAGGCGGTCAATCCACTGGGCCATTTCTTGAGATAATGAGAAAGTTATGTTGAAACCACATATCGTCCAGGTCCATATCTTCCAATTCCAGTCAAAAATAATTAGTGAGCATGGTGCGATAGCGTTGTCCAATCACGGTAACGAAACGATTGAGAATAACTATGGATCAATGACGCCACCGGCATGCTAACTGCAACAAACAGTAATATTTTGTGGATAAAGTATTGATTCGTGAAGCACATGTGGATTTTTACCTTCCCAATAACGAATATTGTGGTAATTGGCAAACCCATTAGGCCAAAAATGAGCTACGTCACTGAAGATGATTACAGTCTTAAATTAGCGATCACCGACTCCGAATTCCGGTAGTTGATTTTTATCCCTTAACAAACTCTCCAAAAGGGACTCTTTCACCGCAAAAAAGGATATAAGAAAAGAGTTGCTCTGCTATTAAAACGATATCAAGATATGGTCCGGTTCGGACCACAATTAAATTATATGTTGGAGACCTGTGTAAAATTTCAGCCAAGTCGTATAAGAATTGCGCCCATTGGGGCTCACGAAGTAAAATAGAGAGAACGATTTATATGGGTCCTGTATCGGGCTATAGACTGATTCAGACCATAATAAACACGTTTGTTGATGGTCATGAGAGGATCCGTCGTACAAAATTTTAGGCATATCGGATAATAATTGCGACTTCTAGGGATTAACAAGTCAAGATCCCAGATCGGTTTATATGGCAGCTATATCAGGTTATGAACCGATTTAAACCTTATTTGACACAGTTGTTGAAAGTAAAAATAAAATACGTCATGCAAAAATTCAGCCAAATCAGATAGGAATTGCGCCCTCTAGAAGCTCAAAAAGTAAAATCCCCAGATCTGTTTATATGACAGCTATATCAGGTTATGGACCGATTTCAACCATACTTGGCACAATTGTTGGATGTCATAACAAACTACTACGTGCCAAAATTCATTCAAATCGGATAAGAATTGCGCACTCTAGAGGCTCAAGAAGTCAAGACCCAAGATCGGTTTATATGGCAGCTATATCAGGTTATGGACCGATTTGAACCATACTTAGCACAGTTATTGGATATCATAACAAAACACGTCGTGCAAAATTTCATTCTGATCGGATAAGAATTGCGCACGCTAGAGGCTAAAGAAGTCAATACCCAAGATCGGTTTATATGGCAGCTATATCAGGTTATGGACCGATTTGAACCATACTTGGCACAGTTGTTGGATATAATAAAAAAACACGTCGTGCAAAATTTCATTCCAATCGGATAAGAATTTCGCACGCTAGAGGCTCAAGAAGTCAAGACCCAGGATCGGTTTATATGGCAGCTATATCAGGTTATGGACCGATTTGAACTATACTTGGCACAGTTGTTGGATATAATAGCAGAACACGTCGGTCAAAATTTCATTCCAATCGAATAAGAATTGCGCACTCTAATGGCTCAAGAAGTCAAGACCCAAGATCGGTTTATATGGCAGCTATATCAAAACATGGACCGATATGGCCCATTTACAATACCAACTAACCTACACTAATAAGAAGTATTTGTGCAAAATTTCAAGCGGCTAGCCTTACTCCTTCGGAAGTTAGCGTGCTTTCGACAGACTGACGGACGGACGGACGGACAGACGGACGGACATGGCTAGATCGACATAAAATGTTGCGACGTTCTAGAATATATATACTTTATGGGGTCTCAGACGAATATTTCGAGTAGTTACAAACAGAATGACGAAATTAGTATACCCCCCATCTTATGGTGGAGGGTATAATATCTAAAATATTGGTATCAAATTAAAGGTATTTGAGAGTAGAAAGCGAATTTGATATCCAATTGTGGGACTAAGTGTTTCGGATATATTTACCGACCATGGCAGTATGGGTCTTATATGAAAGGTCTTTGGGAGTAAAGCATGAAATTGACTTCCACTTTTGAGACCAAGTCTCTGGGATGCACCACATCCTTAAACAGGACTTTTAGTTATTGGGGTTTAAATAAGAGGTATTTGAGAGTAGAAAAATCCACAGGAAAATTGGAATACATTTTCAAATGAAATTTGGCATAAATTTCCAAATTAAGGGTACTTTTCTCCAATATAGCATTATCGGGCGCAGCAGAGCGGGCCAGGCTCAGCTAGTCTTAAATATAAAAATGTATTTGTGTTTGTTTGTTTGTTCCGAATAGACTGAAAAACGGCTGAACCGATTTTCTTGAAATTTTCACAGATTGTGCATAATGATCCCGTGATGACAATAGGGTACTAAATGTTTTGATATCTGAAGGGGAGCGGATCGTCCCCCTCACAATATTTTTCAGAAATGCCGGATCTCGGCTATGGGAAGTGCGATTTAAGCGAACTTTTGTGTAATCTCTTATAGTGATCTAAAAACAAAAATTTGGTACTCAAATTTCGGATGGGGTACCAAGGAGAGGGGGGTACCTGATATCCAATTTTTGAACCAAGTGTTTGGGACACCACCCCAACCCCCCAAAAAACCCCTAAATCGGACATATTTACCATACATGTCAATATGGAACTCAAATGAAAGGTATTTGAGGAGTAGAGTACGAAAATGATACACATTTTCGAGACCAATTTGTCTACCCATATCCCAAAACACCCCACAAACAGCAATTATTTACTGACCATAAAAATATGGGGCTCAAATAAAGATATTTGGGAGTAGAATACGAATCTGATATCCAAATGTGGAACCATGCATTTGGGGCACCGCCCCTTCCCCAAATCAACCCTGAAAGAGTACAAATTTACCGACCATGACAATATGTGACTTAAATGAAAGGTATTTCCGATTACAAAACGAATTTGATAACCACTTTTGGGGCCAAGTGTTCGGGGAACACCTGATCCTATAAACTCCCCTTAAACCAATGGCAATATGGGGTTTAAATGAAGCGTATTTGAAAGTAGAGAACCATGCTCATATATTGTTCAGGGCTAAATGTATGAGGGACTACCTCACCCCCGAAAACACCCCTAAATCGGATATACATATGTACCGATCATGGCAATATGTACAATATGAGAAGCATTTGGGAGTAGAGCATGAAATTCATACCCATTTTTGGGAGTCCACATTGGGCGCAGAAGGCGCAGCGGAGAGGGCTCGGTTCAGCTAGTACATAAATAATATTTAGGGTCGGAAATGGGTATTTCGAGTGTTGCAAGCGAAAGGATTAAATGAATATACCTCCTTTCCTTTGGAAGTGGGTATAAAAATCCATGGAGTTTGTTGTTTGATCCTCCTATAAAATGAACTTGACAAATGCCATTAATGGTGGATGGTATACAAGAATCGTCCCTACTTTTAAAGATTTTTATTTTGTCGGAGCGGAGCGGTTTTTGAGATTGGAAATCGCACCGCTCCCGCTCCGCTTCGGGCTCGAAAAATGTCGCTACCGCTCCTGCAAAAATAGGCCTGCTCTTCTCCACTTCACGCTCCGCTCCGTTCCGTTCCGAATCCCTGATTCAGAGAACAGGTATTCTTGGCATAGGCGGAGCGATGAGGACCACTTGCGGAATGGAGACTATTCTAGATATCCAACCCATTCTAGATATGAGACATAAGTCGATGGGAGAATGGATAGAGAGAAGGAGCAGATCGCGGTATAATCGAGGCGACGTTAAGAAACTTAGAAGGAATGGAAGAGGTTTCCAATCGGATACATGAGACGATACTTGAGAGCAAGGGCGAGGCACTGCTGCCGGCGTCACAGTCTTAAATTGACGGTACCCTGGTATTGCCATCTGGAAGATTATGCTACACAGATAGATCAAAGCTAGAGGACAGGGTGGGCCTGGGGGTCTATATTGTGTAGTAGTGGCATAGGGCGGATTAATATCCGCACCTTCTTTCAACCTTACTTAACCTAACCTAAATATTAAAGAAAATTCCAAATGTAACATTCAAGGTGTAACAAACAAATGAACTACATTATAATTTAGGATTAAAAAATAGTTTTAAATGGTGAGTCTATTTCGTGTTCCAATGCGCGTTTTTTATTTCAACACATTAACTCTTATAGAGAAGAAAAAACGAATTGAACCGTAGCATTGCGACACTTTTGTCTTCTTAACCCAGGAAAGATGCAGCACCATTAATCAAACCATTAGCAGCCGTGTGAAAACCGTTCACTATACCGTCAGCAGCGGTAGCGGCTCCATTAATGATTCCATTACCATAATTTGGATAGTAGGTGTTTGGATAGTAGATTGTGTTGGGATAGTAGACTTGATTAGGGTACTGAATTACTTGGGTAGGATAACCGCCATCTGTGAAAATAATTTTAAATAGTTAAAACATATTTAACACCAACATCTGTTATAGAGAACTTGTGCTTCACACTTACTAAGTGTTATGATGGGAGTAGCTTGAGACAATCCCAAAAGCATAGCCAAAGCAGAAGCCAATAAGAACTTCATATTTCAAGTTTTAAAAGATATCCGGTCTGGCTTTTAGATTGGTGAACAGAATTGTGTGATAGTCATTGCCAATTGGGGGAATATTTATACCCAGTTATGATAGAAAATTCGGGTAAAATATTGCCAACAACTGTTTGGCATTATTTACCGGGTAAATAACAAGGTATTCAAAAGAGTAGAGCTTTCCCTGCAAGATATTGCGGGGAAGTCGGCTTAGATAAAACAGGTCATTGACGAAGAGAGTTGAACTATTTTACAGGAGGCGCTTTAATGACACCACCGACAGATGTCATCATTACCAAAGCTAATACGAGATATGGGTTATCTGTATTATGTCTTCCAATTCCAATAGCAGACCACAAAGTCTAGTTGTCTATCACCCATAATAATTGATAGCAGCAGTGAAGTGATTCTGCCTTTAAGTATTCCTAACATGGCAAATGATCCATACGAGTTCAATGATGGAAATCCAGCTGTGGCCGATCCGGAAAGCACTTGGAGTGGCATTAAGAGCCCACAGAAAAATATAATACGAAAATTAATGGAATCAATCATTTTTTAAATTTAGGGATTTCTTTTTTTTTAATTACGATCGTGATTTAAATTTCGAAAATTTTCAATTAAAAAATTAATTAATTCAATAAATATTACACCCACCACCATAGGATAGGGGTATACTAATCTAGCCATTCCGTTTGTAACACCTCGAAATATTGATCTGCGACCCCATTGAGTATATATTCTGGATCCTCACGACATTCTTATTCGGTCTATAACTTGGTATAGCTCCCATATAAACCGAACTCCCGATTTGACTTCTTGAGCCCCTAAAAGCCACAAATTTCATCCGATTTAGCTTAAATTATGTAAATAGTGTTCTGTTATGACTTCCAACGACTGTACCTAGTACGGTCCAACTCAGTCTATAACCTGATATAGCTAACATATTAACCGATCTCCAGATTTGATTTCTTGATCCCCTGGAAGCCGCAATATTTATACGATTTGGCTGAAATTATGTTCATAGCATTCTGTTATGACCTACAACAACTGTGTCGAGTACGGTCCTAATCAGTCTATAACCTGGTATAGCTCCCATATAAACCGATTTTCGGTTTCGATATCCTAAGCCCCTGGAAGCCACAATTTTCATCCGATTTGGACCAAATTTTCCACAAGGTGTTCTCCTATGACCACCAACAACTGTGTTAAGTGCGAAGCAAATCGGTCTATAACCTGGGAAATTTGGCTGAAATTTTGCATACGGTGTTCTGTTTAAACTTTCACCATCTGTGCCAAGTACGGTCCAAATCAGTCTATAACCTGATATAGCTCCCATATAAACCGGCCTCTCGATTATCCTTGTTCGTTTCCTAAAAGCTTTAATTTTGCTGGTTTGACAGAAGTTTGTATAAATTTTTAGCAGAATCCATGGTGGTGGGTTCCCAAGATTCGGCCAGGCCGAACTTAGCATGCTTTTATTTGTTTTAATTGAATCTTAACTTTTTTTTATATTTAAGTTAAATGCTGTTTATTTATAGAATATAAATCTTCCCTATCAGCAGTCCTTCGACTACCTTAACGGCACACCGGCTTCTTTAGCATCGATTTCATTTTTTTTTATACCCACCACCATGGGATGGTTTATATTAATATAGTCATTCAGTTTGTAACACCTCCAAATATTCTTCTAAGACTCCATAAAGTATAATTATTCTTGATTGTCCCGTCGTTCTGAATCGATCTAGCCATGCCCGTCCGTCCGTCTGTAGATATAACGATAGATGTCGAACGCGTAAAGCTAGCAGCTCGAAATTTTGCACATATACTTAATATCGAGTCAGATAGTATGAGATTGCAAATGGCAAATTCGGTTCAGATTTAGACATAACTCCATAAAAACCGATCTCCAGATTTGACTTCTTGAGCCCCTGTTAGCCGCAATATTTGTTCAATTTGGCTGAAATTTTGCATGTAGTGTTCCATTATGACTATAAACACCTGATATAGCTCCCGTGTAAACCGGTATCTCGATCATCCTTGTTCGGTTTCTAGAAGCTTTATTTTTTGCTGCTTTGACAGATGTTTGGTATGTAGAATAAAATTATACCCTCCAACTTAATTTATTTTGTACAAATTTTTAGCAGTATCCATGGTGGTGGGTTCCCAAGATTCGGCCCGGCCGAACTTAGCACGCTTTTACTTGTTTATTTTCATAAAGTTACAGCCTAGTTACTCTTCCTTTTATAATTCGGAAAAATATATTTTCCGTTTCATTTTTATAAAAACACCCCGTGGTGTTTTGTTTCTAGGAAGTGGTCATGGACCCAAACATAAATTTCAAATTCGTGTTCCAGGAGATTTACATATATGAACCATGTTGCATCTAAATCGAGAGCTTTTTGCAAAAGTTTTTATATAACATTTGAATATTTTCAATTAAATTTTAAATTAATCCAATTAAAAAATTAATTGGATGTTTCGAAAATTTCAATCATATTTTTTATTGGGTCAATTAAACATTAAATTGAAAATGTCAAATATTTCAATCCTTTCTTTTAATTGGATCAATTAAAAAATTAATTGGAAATTTAAAAAAATTTCATTAATTATTTTGATTGAATATACAGGTTTTTTAATTGAAAATTTTTCAATTGCCTTTTTCAAAGACTATGATAGAAGCAGTTTCAATTAAGAAATTAATTGATCCAATTAATTTCGTGATTGAAACCGATTTTTATTTTTTTCTGTGCATGGTTTCAGATTTTAGCGAAATTTTTTTACAAAATATTATTACTTCAAGAAGTTAAATCACTAGATATTTGACTTTTTCATCTCATTACTTTAAGAAGATATTTAAATCACATGATATTTGACTCTTTTATCCTAAAAGTGTACAGTTTAACATTTGAATTGATTATAACTTGCTGTTCCGAATTGCAATGAAATGAGTGAAAAAAGTATTCCGTTTATGGTGAATGTTTCGTTCTGAGTCATATTTGGCATGTATATCGAGGTACCCAATGCTATCATCAAAGATGGATTCTCATATATCTTTGTCATTGCTAGATACACGAGTTGAGTAAAATTTGATTTCCATATTCTCAGACATTTTCTTTATTTTCCTCCAGCCAAATTGCCTGTGTTACCGTTGCTAGTTGCTGCGGATTTGAGATTACCTCTCATCATCCGAAGGAAAACTATAGGCAAAATGCTTTATCAGTTCGCTAGCACCGTAAACCTCTTTTCCACTCTATTGCACTTCCTGTAATGATCATAAACCTTTTTTTCACTATTCAATTTTTATACCCTCCACCATAGGATGGGGGGTATACTAATTTCGTCATTCTGTTTGTAACTACTCGAAATATTCGTCTGAGACCCCATAAAGTATATATATTCTTGATCGTCATGACATTTTAAGTCGAACTAACCATGTCCGTCCGTCTGTCCGTCCGTCCATCTGTCTGTCGAAAGCACGCTAACTTACGAAGGAGTAAAGGTAGCCGCTTGAAATTTTGTACAAATACTTCTTATTAGTGTAGGTCGGTTGGTATTGTAAATGGGCCATATCGGTCCATGTTTTGATATAGCTGCCATATAAACCGATCTTTGGTCTTGACTTCTTGAGCCTCTAGAGTGCGCAATTCTTATCCGATTGGAATGAAATTTTGCACGAAGTATTTTGATGCACGAAGTATGATATCCAACAACTGTGCAAAGTATGGTTTAAATCGGTTCATAACCTGATATAGCTGTCATATAAACAGATCTGGGGACTTGACTTCTTGAGCTTCTAGAGGGCGTAATTCCTATCCGATTTGGCTAAAATTTTGCATGACGTATTTTATTCTTACTTTCAACAACTGTGTCAAATTGGTTCATAACCCGAAATAGCTGCCATATAAACCGATCTGCGATCTTGACTTCTTGAGCCTCTAGATGTCGCAAATATTATCAGATTTGTCTGTAATTTTGCACGACGGATCCTCTCATGACCATTAACATATGTGTTTATTATGGTCTAAATCGGTCTATAGCCCAATACAGCTCCCATATAAATCGATCTCTCTATTTTATTTCTTGAGCTCCCAAGGGCGCAATTCTTATTCGAATTGGCTGACATTTTACACAGGTCTCCAACATATAATTTAATTGTGGTCCAAACCGAACCATATCTTGATATCGCTCTAATAGCAGAGCAAATCTTTTCTTACATCCTTTTTTGCCTAAGAAGAGATGCCGGGAAGAGAACTCGACAAATGCGATCCATGGTGGAGGGTATATAAGATTCGGCACGGCCTTAGCACGCTTTTATTTGTTTATACCTTCCGCCATTGGAGAAAGGTATAAACACGTTTGTAACACATCGAAACATATTAAGTCCGATCTCCCGATTATAATTATTGAGCCTCTTGAGAGGCAATTCTTATCCATTTTGACCTGAATGGGTCTAAAGCCTGATATAGCTCCCATATTTACCGATCTCCCAATTTTCTTCTTGAACTTCTAGATAGCGCAGTTCTTTTTTTCATTGTTAACCTTTTTTGAAGTTTTCTAATTTATTAAATTGTTTTTATCGTAAATGATTTAATACAACATTCTTTTTTAATTTTTTACTACTTGGTTTGAATTTTTCTATTCATCATAACGTGTTATGGTAATATGGGTTAATCCAACACTTGTATGCTAATCACACTTTCTACTTCTTATATTCCATGGAATATGTAATTGAATTTTTAATCCTTTACTGTCCTTTATAAGACTGTTGTCTTGTTGTGCAGTAGAAACAAACAAATAAATAAATAAATAATGAAGTGTCCGTTCTCTTCTGATCAGTTTCAAAATCCTCTTATCATGGACCGCAATCGGCAGGAAATTTTGAGATAATCGCTCCACTGATCTATTCCTTAGACGAATACCTGGAACAACGATAAAATAGATAAACTGTGAATATTTGACATACAAATGAACAGCAGCACTCATATCAATGAGTGCTGTCCGATTCAAGTAAATTACCGAATCCGAACGACGTTCTAGAAAGCAATACCAATTAGTACAGCCGGTTGGTCTGAGGAAGGCTTGAAGCAAACTCTTCAACAGTGCGAAAGCGACACAGACGACGGGGATGTATAAGGCTGAGGTAACAAAATTCAAGGGCGAGCTAAAAAAGCCTCAGGACAAATCCTGGGTGGATTTCTGCAGCTCCGTGGAGATTACATCTGATGCCTCTAGGCTAGAGAAGTTCCTATCCTCGAAACCAATTACGGTAGGATACATTCGAAAGTCAGAAAATATAGGGAAATTTCTGGTGAGGAAACACTAGATATACTTGTTGACACACATTTCCCGGGAAATCATCCAATGTACAACGTGGCGTCTGAAAAGGTTGTCCTGTTAAGCATTCGTTTGGGATAGTTGGGGAAATTGTTTCTTGATAAAAAGTTGTCGTTCCTTTAAATCGCCAGGGGTGTCTCGCCAGTTGAGGCTTTTGACGAAAACCCATTTTCCACGGGATACGACGGGTCTCACGGAGACACCGGAATCTTGGAATAATTAGGTTGGTCTGAGGTTTATAATTACGAAAATTATGGTGAAGGACTCTGGAAGGAAGTGAAGAGGTTTCCGATCGGATACCTGAGACGACACTTGAGGTCGAGTGCGGGGCACTGCTGCCAGTGGCACACTCTTGGATTGACGGTACCCTAGTTTTGCCATCTGGAAGATCATGTTACACGAATGGATCAAAGCTAGAGGACAGAGTGGGCCCGGGGGTCTACACTAAGATCCCAGGGATTGCCATAAGGGCAATAACAGCCAGTACGGTAAAGTCACGAATAGTCTTGCAGTGTTAAAAGGAGATTAACGCCTTCTCTGAGGATCCGCATCGTTTGGCTGCCGAGCCATAACGGAGTGCGAGAAATGAAATGGCAGGCGATCTGGCATTGAAGGCCAGAGAACAGCCGTCAATAAACTTGGTTAATCCGAAGTCTTTCTTTCTGGTCGACACAGTCCGAGTTAAGGTCATAAAACGGTCGGTAGGAGGGCGGAAATCCTATGGGGGACCCAAATCGTAAGAAGACGAGGCTATTACTGAAAGGAAGAAAGAAGGAGGTCAGTATCGCAATTGGCATCATAACGGGACACATAGGATTACGAGCTCACTTATGTAAAATCTGGACACAAAGGACTAAGAGCTCATTTATAAGGCATGCGGGGAAGATGATGAGACGTTAGAGCATTTCTTTTGTCATTGCCCGGCTTTCGCGTCTATCAGATACCGTCAATACCAGACATGGACCAACTTAAAGCGAATTAACTTCCGCAACGTCTTTTCAACCTAACCTAATCTATGGCAACGGTCCCTGGAGATCATCTGTCTCGCGAACTGCATGCATATAGAAAGGGAAAGTCCACTGAAACAACCCTTCATAACCTGGTCGCATACACAAAGAGGGTTCTCCCGCTGCCATAGAATATGCAGGGATGCCATTTCTTGACATTGCTTTTAATAATGTAAAACCGACGCCAATCTTAGAGGAATTTGAGTTTCTAGGCATCAATAATACAGTAAGAAAGTTTTTTAATAACTTACTTGCTCAAAGCTGTACTGCGGCAGGCTTGGGATATGTAAATCTAAATAGATTGGTTAGCAGAGGAATTCCTCAAGGGGGTGTACTGTCTACACTACTTTGGAATATAGCCAACAATAATGTATTACTGTCTCTCTAAAAAAATGGCCGCGTATGCTGATGACGTGACAACTGCGATTAGGGGAATGTTTCCCAGCACTCTAAGAGATACACTTCAGGAAGCTCTACGTGCAACAACGAAGTGGGCTACCAAATTATGAGCTGCGACTGTAGAGGGTACATCTTGGGAAATTAATGAAGCCTAAAGAACAGAGAGCAGGCGATGAGACTATCACCCATTCCCAAGAAGCCCATTTACTGCAGGGCGAATGATTGAGGTCATCCAGATAAACCTCTATCGGAGCGAGAAAGCTACAAGATTCAAATTGCCTTAATTCATGAACCATAGACGATCCGGTACTACCAATTATTCTACGTTAACACTGGTACTCGACCGGGGACCTGCATTATTTGTCATACAAATTTTTCCCCACAGTCGTCAACGTCGGATATAACATTTATGAAACAGGGAGAGGGTGGGGCAAACCAGCTATCACTTGATATGCCTATCGATTCTCCGACACCGCCACCCACATGGTGAAGATGGATGAGGTACTAATAGAGTGCGAAGCGAACCCTCACCACATTTCGTGGGGTATTACCAATATTAATACTAACGAACTAATAACACTTAATATTGGTAACTCCGCTACCTTCATTAATAGGCTTAGGGTGAAGATTTTAGATGTGACAATATGTTATCGATGAGATTCAGGATTGGAGGGTCTCAATGGAGCACTTCTTCTCAAACCATAGCTACATCAGGTTTAGCATAGCACGACCAGCGCCGAATTCGACAAGCTTCCGAAATAGGTTGAAAACCAACGGGACAAAATTCCGAAGGCAGGATTGGAGGGTCTCAATGGAGCACTTCTTCTCAAACCATAGCTACATCAGGTTTAGCATAGCACGACCAGCGCCGAATTCGACAAGCTTCCGAAATAGGTTGAAAACCAACGGGACAAGATAATTTAGATTATCCAAGCATAGAAGACATTGACGACAATGTTAACCAGATTACGACTGCACTACTGGGATGTTCCCAAAATAGTTGTCCTCTTCGAGAAAGGAAATCAGCCCAGGAAAACCCCTGGAATACCCGGGAGATTCGCATGATTGGAGGGGGCAGATTTTATAACAGAGCACGTCTTAAAAAAGCGGAAGATAATTGGGATGTGTATCACACACGGCTCAAGGAGTACAATAGCATCATCAGAGCGGCAATAAGTGTCTCATGGAAGCTTTCTGCGAACAGATCGATAGCGATAATGACGCCGCCTAGATGAAAAAGTTTCTCTAAAAAACTGCCCCCCAAACTGAAACGTTAGTAGACGGCATGCGCGTAAAAGCAGAGACAACGTAGAACATGTTGAGGTTTTTGAGGAAAACGCAATTTCCACAGGTTACGATGCGATTCACGCAGACATCGAAATCTTTAAATAATGACGTTGATCGCAGGCTTATTATTACGGAATATATGGTAAGGGAAGCCTTGAGGAGCTTTCCGGTATTACAATCTGGCGCCCCATTTGGCCATTATTTTCACAGCGTGCCTGGGACTTGCATATACTCCGAAAGCCTGGCAGGAGGCAAGGGTGTTATTTATATCCAATCCAGGCAAAGCATGTTAAACGACACCAAAGGCCAACAGACCTATAAGCCTTACATCCTTACTACTCAAAACTATGGAGCGTATTGTGGATGCCATGATAAAGAGTAGAACATCCAGCGAATTGCTCAAATGCACACAGCATAACTATGTCAAGCGAAGGTCGGTGGAGACTGCACTGCATGAAGTTGTGCAAAAAATCGAAGAACCCTTCGATGCCAAGACGTACACTTTGGCGTTATGCATTGACATCCAGCGGGCGTTTAACAATGTGCGGGTCGACAGAATGATCATATCTGGATAGATCGGGTCCTTAGAGACTGGATAAACCATATGCTAAGGAACAGGTGGATAAATTGTGGATCCAATGACATAACTATAAGGGACAAGGTGGAACAAGCCACGGCACAGGGGGACATTTTATCGCCACTCCATGGGTGATCACCATATATGACCTACCTCCGATGCTGACAGAGGAGGGGTTTGAACTTACCTGCTACGCTGTGGGGTTTGTAATAATTCTAAGTGGTATGAATCCCATTCATCCATGCGAAAGTACAGAGAGCTTTTTGAAATTGGCATACGACTAGGCTAGGCCTGGGTGTCTGAATGTTAACCCAGAGAACGAAGGTGGACTAATTTGACGCACCACGTTACCTCAATTGATCGATTTCAATCAATAGATCGATATCGTGAGAATACGAGGCTATTACTGAAAGGAAGTAAGAAGGAAGTTTGTATAGCTTTCCGTGTCATAACGGGACACATACAGGGTGGCTGATGAAAGCCGCTACCAAAAAAAAATGTAATAACTTTTTTTCTATTTAATAATAATAATTTAATAATTAATTTAATTAATTAATTAATTAATTTAATTAATAATAATTTAATAATTAATTTAATAATTTAATTTAACATGAATAAAAGAAAAATGTATTCCATACACCGAAAAAAAAATGTAGCAATATTCATCATTGTAGCAATATTCATCAGCCACCCTGTAGGACTACTAGCTCACTGATGCAAATTGCTGCTGCAAGTGATAGCATACTTAGGGCATGGGGGAAAATGATGATGCGTTGGAGAATTTCCTATGTTAGGGCACGGCTTTCGCGTCTAACCTATACCGGCACTTAGGTGGAGACACAATATCAGGCATGGACCAACTTAGAGGTGTGGTATGGAACACAATTAGGGACTCGATTTCGTTTTTGAGGTTACAGAGCCGATTACAGGCATAGGTGTATGTCCATAATGCCATGGAACGGATTTAAGCCCTCTTTTCAACCTAATCTCCTATTGGGAGCTTTACAAGTATTAAATTAGGGGCTTCTAAGTAAAATATTTAAGCAAAGCTAAAGACATAATAATGTGCAAGAGAAAAAATGTTCAGCTGAATGCACAAATTTTTATTTGTTTTTTTTTTTCCAAAAACTTGCTATTTACGTATCAAATAAAATTCATTTAATGGCATTTTGTATTTTTGCAAAGTCAAATAATTGCTTAGATGGTCTTTTATTATATTTGCGTATGCTCTAGGCATCGCTTTCCCTTATGCCGTTGCAAAAAACTTTTCTGCCTTAAGGTGAAAATTTTTTTGGTTTTCTTCATAACTGTTATAAAATCCATCCTTCATCTTTCAGGAATCGAGTTGAGCGACCGATAGTGGACAAGGCGTTTATCCGTCTAGACGAAAGTTGTTCTTATCTTATGTTACCCCCGTGACACCTGTGTATTTGGTGGGAGGGAATGTTCCATTTTAAAAAGATAAATATTTTAAATAAATATATATATTTTAAATAAATAAATATTTTAAGTAAATCAAAATTTTAAATAAAACAAGTCGTATAAGAATTGCGCCCATTGGGGCTCACGAAGTAAAATAGAGAGAACGATTTATATGGGTCCTGTATCGGGCTATAGACTGATTCAGACCATAATAAACACATTTGTTGATGGTCATGAGAGGATCCGTCGTACAAAATTTCAGGCATATCGGATAATAATTGCGACTTCAAGGGATTAACAAGTCAAGATCCCAGATCGGTTTATATGACAGCTATATCAGGTTATGAACCGATTTAAACCTTATTTGACACAGTTGTTGAAAGTAAAAATAAAATACGTAATGCAAAAATTCAGCCAAATCGGATAGGAATTGTGCCCTCTAGAAGCTCAAAAAGTAAAATCCCCAGATCTGTTTATATGACAGCTATATCAGGTTAAGGACCGATTTCAACCATACTTGGCACAATTGTTGGATGTCATAACAAAATACTACGTGCCAAAATTCATTCAAATCGGATAAGAATTGCGCACTCTAGAGGCTCAAGAAGTCAAGACCCAAGATCGGTTTATACGACAGCTATATAAGGTTATGGACCGATTTGAACCATACTTAGCACAGTTATTGGATATCGTAACAAAACACGTCGTGCAAAATTTCATTCTGATCGGATAAGAATTTCGCACGTTAGAGGCTCAAGAAATCAAGACCCAGGATCGGTTTATATGGCAGCTATATCAGGTTATGGACCGATTTGAACTATACCTGGAACAGTTGTTGGATATAATAGCAGAACACGTCGGTCAAAATTTCATTCCAATCGGATAAGAATTGCGCACTCTAGAGGCTCAAGAAGTCAAGACCCAAGATCGGTTTATATGGCAGCTATATTAAAACATGGACCGATATGGCCCATTTACAATACCAACCAACCTACACTAATAAGAAGTATTTGTGCAAAATTTCAAGCGGCTAGCCTTACTCCTTCGGAAGTTAGCGTTCTTTCGACAGACAGACGGACGGACGGACAGACAGACGGACGGACATGGCTTGATCGACATAAAATGTTGCGACGATCTAGAATATATATACTTTATGGGGTCTCAGACGAATATTTCGAGTAGTTACAAACAGAATGACGAAATTAGTATACCCCCCATCTTATGGTGGAGGGTATAAAAATGAACTCAAATTGGGGGTTTGGGCTTTGCGTTTTCAACATTTTGGTAAGAAACTTCCTATTTTGTTGTGCATTAGCAGCCGTTTAAGTTGACAAATGTTGTTCAAATTCCACTCAAAATGCATCAACAACAATTCCTCCTTACCAAAACAAAGCAAAAACTGAGGCATATAAGCATGTTTTTCAAGAAGACTTATATATGATTTTTTTTTATAAAAAATAAAAAAAAAATATTTTTTTATTTTCAAACGGTATAACTTTTAACTGAATAATCAGATGTGAATATCTTTTGTGGCAAGATTATTGTAAATGTTCAATTCAATTCAAACCATTCCAAATCATGCATCATAGTAAAAATGGAACCACAAATGCCTTCGTTAGTCACAAAATACAAGGCCGCTTTCTGCAAAATTTTCAACAAATAAAAATTAAAATGCGAATATTCTCGAGACTAGACGAGATATTGTAGATCTCAAGTGGACTTTTTTGATCATTATCCAGCAAAAATGAAGATTAGTTCCAATAAAGAATTCCATTACGTTTAACGTGTCCGTTTTTCATTGCGCTAACAAAGGTTATGGGCCCAGTGCCACAACTAATAAAAACATGTAAAAGCGTGCTAAGTTCGGCCGGGCCGAATCTTATATACCCTCCACCATGGATCGCATTTGTCGAGTTCTTTTCCCGGCATCTCTTCTTAGGCAAAAAAGGATATAAGAAAAGAGTTGCTCTGCTATTAAAACGATATCAAGATATGGTCCGGTTCGGACCACAATTAAATTATATGTTGGAGACCTGTGTAAAATTTCAGCCAATTCGTATAAGAATTGCGCCTATTGGGGCTCACGAAGTAAAAATAGATAGAACGATTTATATGGGATCTGTATCGGGCTATAGACCGATTCAGACCATAATAAACACGTTTGTTGATGGTCATGAGAGGATCCATCATACAAAATTTCATAATAATTGCGACCTCTAGGGGTCAAGAAGTCAAGATCCCAGATCGGTTTATATGGCAGCTATATCAGGTTATGAACCGATTTGAACCTTATTTGACACAGTTGTTGAAAGTAAAAATAAAATACGTCATGCAAAATTTTAGCCAAATCGGATAGGAATTGCGCCCTCTAGAAGCTCAAGAAGTCAAATCCCCAGATCTGTTTATATGACAGCTATATCAGGTTATTGACCGATTTCAACCATACTTGGCACAGTTGTTGGATATAACAACAAAACAAGTCGTGCAAAATTTCATTTCAATCGAATAAGAATTGCGCCCTCTAGAGGCTCAAGAAATCAAGACCCAAGATCGGTTTATATGCAAGCTATATCAGGTTATGGACCGATTTGAACCATACCTGGTACAGTTGTTGGATATCATAACAAAACACGTCGTGCAAAATTTCATTCTGATGGGATATGAATTGCGCACGCTAGAGGCTCAAGAAGTCAAGAACCAAGATCGGTTTATATGGCAGCTATATCAAAACATGGACCGATATGGCCCATTTACAATACCAACCGACCTACACTAATAAGATGTATTTGTGCAAAAATTGCAAGCTGCTTACTTTACTCCTTCGGAAGTTAGCGTGCTTTCGACAGACAGACGGACGGACGGACGGACATGGCTAGATCGACATAAAATTTCGCGACGATCAAGAATATATGTACTTTATGGGGTCTCAGACGAATATTTCGAGCAGTTACAAACAGAATGACGAAATTAGTATACCCCCCATCTTATGGTGGAGGGTATAAAAAAGTATAACCGCGTAGCAAAAAAATTTTGTTTGTCGAAATTGAAAAGAATTTTGTTTGTCAAAATAGTATAGGCAGCAATCTGGTGAGGAGCAAGTGTTAGCAATCAAGAATAGAGGTGACAATAGGAGAAATAACAAGTAAAAGCGTGCTAAGTTCGGCCGGGCCGAATCTTATATACCCTCCACCATGGATCGCATTGTCGAGTTCTTTTCCCGGCATCTCTTCTTAGGCAAAAAAGGATATAAGAAAAGAGTTGCTCTGCTATTAAAACGATATCAAGATATGGTCCGGTTCGGACCACAATTAAATTATATGTTGGAGACCTGTGTAAAATTTCAGCCAAGTCGTATAAGAATTGCGCCCATTGGGGCTCACGAAGTAAAATAGAGAGAACGATTTATATGGGTCCTGTATCGGGCTATAGACTGATTCAGACCATAATAAACACGTTCGTTGATGGTCATGAGAGGATCCGTCGTACAAAATTTCAGGCATATCGGATAATAATTGCGACTTCTAGGGATTAACAAGTCAAGATCCCAGATCGGTTTATATGGCAGCTATATCAGGTTATGAACCGATTTAAACCTTACTTGACACAGTTGTTGAAAGTAAAAATAAAATACGTCATGCAAAAATTCAGCCAAATCGGATAGGAATTGCGCCCTCTAGAAGCTCAAAAAGTAAAATCCCCAGATCTGTTTATATGACAGCTATATCAGGTTATGGACCGATTTCAACCATACTTGGCACAATTTTTGGATGTCATAACAAAATACTACGTGCCAAAATTCTTTCAAATCGGATAAGAATTGCGCACTCTAGAGGCTCAAGAATTCAAGACCCAAGATCGGTTTATATGACAGCTATATAAGGTTATGGACCGATTTCAACCATACTTGGCACAATTGTTGGATATTATAACAAAATACTACGTGCCAAAATTCATTCAAATCGGATAAGAATTGCGCACTCTAGAGGCTCAAGAAGTCAAGACCCAAGATCGGTTTATATGACAGCTATATAAGGTTATGGACCGATTTGAACCATACTTGGCACAGTTATTGGATATCGTAACAAAACACGTCGTGCAAAATTTCATTCCAATCGGATAAGAATTGCGCACTCTAGAGGCTCAAGAAGTCAAAACCCCAGATCGGTGTATATGGCAGCTATATCAGGTTATGGACCGATTTGAACCATACCTGGCACAGTTGTTGGATATAATAACAAAACACGTCGTGCAAAATTTCATTCTGATCGGATAAGAATTTCGCACGCTAGAGGCTCGAGAAGTCAAGACCCAGGATCGGTTTATATGGCAGCTATATCAGGTTATGGACCGATTTGAACTATACTTGGCACAGTTGTTGGATATAATAGCAGAACACGAGGCTCAAGAAGTCAAGACCCAAGATCGGTTTATATGGCAGCTATATCAAAACATGGACCAATATGGCCCATTTACAATATCAACCAACCTACACTAATAAGAAGTATTTGTGCAAAATTTCAAGCGGCTAGCCTTACTCCTTCGGAAGTTAGCGTGCTTTCGACAGACAGACGGACGGACGGACGGACAGACGGACGGACGGACAGACGGACGGACGGACAGACGGACGGACGGACATGGCTAGATCGACATAAAATGTTGCGACGATCTAGAATATATATACTTTATGGGGTCTCAGACGAATATTTCGAGTAGTTACAAACAGAATGACGAAATTAGTATACCCCCATCTTATGGTGGAGGGTATAAAAAGTACAGTTTTAAAAATGGTGGAAGAAATGGCGAAAATGACAGAAAAAGAAATATGAAGTGCTATGCATGTGGAAAACGTGGTCATATCAAAGCAGGATGCCGATCTGTCAAAAATTCTGCCGTCGTCATGTGTGCAAATCAAGACCCTACAAACTTATTTTTGAAGCGAAAATGATCGGTGGCATTTTCAAAGCTCATCTCAAACATTTGAAAATAAATGAACAAGCTTTGTTAACTGTTGACGACTCGGAATTTGTTTTGTGGCATAAACGATACGGACATTTAAATTACAGAGATTTGGAGAAATTAATGAAAAACCAAATCGTGCGTGGTATAAAATTTAAAGCCAAAAGTATAACCTGGATAAAAATTGTTTAATTTGTGCCAAATGTAAAATGACCTCAAATCCGTTTAGGTCATATAACGAAATATGTTCAAAAAGACCATTAGAATTGGTGCACAGTGATGTGTGCGGCCCAATGCGTGTGGCATCGCAAAGTGGTTCGGTTTATTTCGTTACGTTTGTAGACGATTTTTCGCGATATATTTATATTTATTTTTTGAAGCAAAAATCGCAAGTTTTTGAGACTTTTAAAAATTTTTTAAATATGGCTGAAAATCAAACCGGGAAAAGGCTAAAAATATTGCGGAGTGATAATGGCTGCGAATACCTCTTCAATGATTTTGATACGTTTTTAAAGGGACGTGGCATCATACATCAGACAACTGCCAGTTATACACCACAGCAAAACGGCATTGCCGAACGTGTAAATAGAACCATCATGGAAATGGCAAGATGTATGATGGCCAACGCGAATACCCCAAATTATCTCTGGAGTGAAGCTGTGAACACTGCTGTCTACGTAAGAAATAGGTCACCAACAAAAGTGCTCAAAAATGTTACACCGTTTGAGTGTTGGACCAGTAAAAAACCCTCAGTGTCTCATTTTAGAAAATTCGGCTGTAATGCAGTGGTTTTAAACAAAAAGCCTGGAAAAAATAAGTTGGAGCCGAAGGGAGATGTGTTAACGTTCGTCGGTTACTCTACAACAACCAAAGGCTTCAGACTGTACAACAAAAAGACCAAAGCAATTGTTATCTCAAGAGATGTGTTCTTTGAAAATTTGTTTGCAAAAATTGACGAATATGAAGAAGAACAAGAGTATAATTGGGTGTCCACTCAGAGAGTACAACAAAGAAATATGTCACACATCTCAGCTCCACCAGCAATTTCTCCACCAGCGAGCCAGTCACCAACAGCAACAACAACAACATTTGATCCAATGCTGATGGCCCCACTAACAATACCCCCACCAACAGCAGCTACAGCAGATAGTGATGAAAATATGACCGAAGCAGAAGAGGACGAAGTACTGCCCCCACCTCCCCCTCGATCGCAAAACATGCCTAGTGCTAATGTGTCAATATATGAGGCCAACTTACCATCACTGTATAAAGAAAGTGAGTGTGAAAGCAACTATGGCGAGAAGAGGAAGAGGGGAAGACCTCGCATATTAAGAACTGGAGCAAAGGGAAGACCAAGAAAATTAAGAACAAATAACGATGGACAGAGAGCCAGTAAATATTTTTTGAGAGAATCTTCACCTGATGTTCTTAATCAAATTTGTGAAATGTCTGGCGATCCCAAAACTGTGAGTGAGGCGATGAGAGGGGAAGATGCTGATAAATGGAAGGCAGCGATGACAGATGAGTATAAAAGTCTCATAAAGAATGATACGTGGGAGTTGGTCGATAAGCCCCAATATAAAAATGTCATCGGAAATAAATGAGTTTTTACAATAAAACTTTAAGCTGATGGGACAATCGATAAACATAAAGCAAGGCTGGTTGCACTTGGTTGTTTCCAAAAGAAACACGTCGATTACAACGACACATTTGCGCCGGTGGTAAGACATAGTACTATTCGCTTAATATTATCAATTGCAGCTCGTTTTAAATTACTGGTTAATCACATAGACGTAAAATCGGCGTATTTAAATGGAATTTTAAAGGAAAACGTCTATATGTACCAACCAAAAATGTTCGTCGATCCAGAAAATAAAGACAAGGTTTGTAACTAAAGAAATCGATCTACGGATTGAAACAAGCTGGAAAAGATTGGAATGAGAAAATAAACGAAATTTTGACTGCAATCGGTTTTAATCGTTGTTTGACCGATATATGCGTGTACACCAACAACAAAGGAGCTCAGTTAAGCATAATAGCAATTTATGTCGATGACATGTTGATTGCATGTCAGGAAGAATCAATGATAACGAAAATTATCGAAAAGTTAAACATGTACATTGAAGCTATTAATAAGGGACCAGTGAGCTACTTTCTCGGCTTGGAAGTCGAACGAGATGGAAGAGGTGAAGTAAAAACTCATCAACATATGTTTGTCAAAACACTGCTAGAAGAATGGAACATGCAGAAATGTAGAGCAGCAACCACCCCTTTACCATCAGGAACTGTGCTGAAAATGTGTGAGGACACTCAATGTGAAGGCGAAGATATAAAATTATATCAATCTTTGGTTGGCAGCCTAATGTATTTAGCTACAATATCACGTCCAGACATCGCTCACACAGTTTCGAAGTTGTCTCAGTTTAACGCCCATCCTCACTAAGAGCATATGAGTGCAGCGACGCACGTCTTACGATATTTGAGCAGTTATCCGAAGCTGGTTATATCGTACAAGGGCCAAGAAGACATGATGTCCTACACTGATGCAGATTGGGGTTCAAACCCAATAGACCGAAAATCATTTAGTGGTAATTTTCTTTTCTTCGCAGGTGGACCTATAAGCTGGGAGTCAAAGAAGCAAAATACTGTGGCGCTTAGTTCAATGGAGGTAGAATACATTGCCCTGTGCCAAGGGACCAAAGATATAGTTTTCCACCGAAGCTTGTTGAAGGAAATTGGACTTGGTCAACTTGTTGAGAAGCCAACTGAGATCAGATGTGACAATTCTGGAGCCTAATTTCTTGCAAATAGTCAGATGACCCTAAAGCGAAGCAAGCATATTAATATACGCTTTCATTTTATTAAAGAAAAAATTAAACTAAATGAAATTCGTACCTTTGTATCAACAAATGAAAATATTTCAGATTTATTAACGAAATGTTTACCAAAAGTCAAACATCATTATTTATGTAATTTACTTAAATTTGTTTTGATCAAATAATTTATCTGTTTTCAATTGTATGAATTTTCGTTGAGGTGGACTATGTTAGAATATTTTGTTTTGTTCTTATGTTTTGCCCTTATGTCTATTTCAACTCAAATTCATTTGATCAACATAAACTCTCAATTACTCAAGTAACGGTAATCTTCTATTTTCTATAATATGCATCTTTAAATTTTGCCACCTGCTACTACTTTGTAATTCATTTAAGTTT
This sequence comes from Stomoxys calcitrans, assembly GCF_963082655.1. Lineage (NCBI taxonomy): Eukaryota > Metazoa > Arthropoda > Insecta > Diptera > Muscidae > Stomoxys > Stomoxys calcitrans. Next base: position 134,855,427 of record NC_081553.1, read on the forward strand.
ATGATGTTAACTCCAATAAAGAATTCCATTACGTTTAACGTGTCCGTTTTTCATTGCGCTAACAGCTGCCATATAAACCGATCTGGGATCTAGACTTCTTGAGCCTCTAGAGGTCGCAAATATTATCCGATTTGTCTAAAATTTTGTACGACGGATCCACTCATGACCATCAACAAACTTGTATATTATGGTCTGAATCGGTCTATAGCCCGATACAGCTCCCTTATAAATCGATCTCTCTATTTTACCTCTTGAGCCCCCAAAGGGCGGTTTTTTTTATTCGAATTGGCTGACACTTTTACACAGGTTTAATGTTTAAGGAAAATTTCTGTAAAATTTTACCTTTGAAGAAAATTTCATTTACATTTTTACTCTAGAGCAGATTTCATTGATATTTTGAGTTTAAAGAAAATTTAATTGAAATCTTTTCTTTGGATCATCGCGCCCATTTTCTCTTACGCATTTCTACATCGACGAGGGGTAGTGTTTGTTCTTATTTGCAATTCTTCATTTGAAATACGGTTTGGCCAGAAAATTCGAAGTATTTTTCCTAGGAAGCGATTTATAAAAAGTTGGATTTTGCTGAAAGTCGCCTGTGTCAAGCTACATGTTGTACAGCCATATAATAAAATAGATTTCACACTACTGTTGAAGACTCTGACTTTTGTATTATATGAGAAGTTTGGTTATTATCCTCATCAAGTTGGTCTTAGCGGCCTACTTTGTCCGCGTTTTCATTCAAGCATTCAAATTTTGCCTTTATGTGCACAAAGCAATGCTCAAAGAGGCATATATCATCCGAGTAGTCGATATCGCCAAGGAATTCCTTTATACCCCACCGAATGCCATAGCGTGCCTCAGCACCTAAGACGGAATCGAGTAATATTACAAAGAGCTTTGTGAATACCGGTGTAAATATTGATATACATACTTATAGTTTTATTTAAATTATGTAATAGTAAACTAAATCGAATAGCTCTCATTATGTGAGCTTTCAAAGGTCTTCTAACCACCCAAAAATTTCGAAATCTGTTGAAAATTATGAATTTTAGGTGTGACGATTTTATGACGTTTTTTCAGAAAAAAAGTTTTACGAATTTGATGAATATTTTTTCAATTTGCGCGATTTTTCACGAAAAATACCTAGCAGCACTGATGTATACAAACCCTTAGTTTAAATGGTTCTTAAAACATTGTATGATGAGGTGCAATATATTTAATAGTTTGTAAACACACAATCATAGAATGGATGGGACACACACTCAGAAAAATGTTCATCGTATCTATGAGTTAATTATATAATACAAGTTAGTCCATGATAATTATTCACTATTAGTTAACAATTACTAAACAGTTAGAAAATTATTTTTTTAAAAATTAAACTTACTTCTCATGAGTTTAGATAAAATAATAGTTCACAACTCGGGTTGAGAGTAAAAACATGTCATTGTTGACGATACCATTTCTGAAATTTATTACTGAATAAACCGTTTAAAAAATGTGTATTTCTGGTTCAATATAACTGAAACGTTCATTTTAATTTCCATTTCTCGAGTTAACAAATACATGCTCGAAACTTAGAACAATTCAATAAACCAAATTCTAGTGGTGCGGCATTGTGTCTAAAAATAGAACATGCTAAACGTAAACAAAAACATGAACATCTGGGTGAAAAGGAGTTAAAAATGTTTTGCTTTTGTGTTGTTAGCAAATATTGAAAGGGGAAAGTAGTGTCAGATTCAAACAACAGTGATGTGGATGAACCTAGAACATGTGCTTTGTAAACAGAAGGTCCTTGCTGCTACTCTCAACTGCGGTAAAATGTAACATATAATTTAATTTATAATTGCAATGTTTATATAAAATTTTTCTTCTTTAATATTAGATTAGAGACATGCGGCACTAAATATGTTGTGTAATAAAAAAATGTCCGCCAATCTCCAATTGGACCTTCCAAAGAGTTCGGAAACTGCGATTTCTGCAATAGCTTTCGTTTCAGTTTCAATGCTTGTACAATAAGTTCTTATTTTACTTGTAGGAAGTTTAAGGTGAACTATTATTATGTATTCACAATATCGTTGCTGTTAATAAGTTGTTGAACTTATTACGACCATATAATTCATTAGCGCTATATGAAGTTCAATACTGCACAAATTTAGTTCAACTAGTGTTGAGGTTCGAAATTTTTTGAGTGCAGGTTTGATTCTCTGCAGCAAAGAAAACCCTTTTGCAAGATTTATGAAAATTGTACACTAGAAATTTCAAGGAACAGTTTCGAACGTTAAGTTAAAAAACTGTTGTTTTTTATTGTGGTTGATCTGATAACATCTCTGTGCATCGGATCACCAAATTAATTGAACCACTTAATTTTTTAACTGAAACTGCTTCAATCTCGAAAATATTAATATCAATCACAGTTTTTGAAAAAGGTGATTGAAAAATTTTTTAATTAAAAAAATTGCATATTGGATTAAAAAATGATTGAACGTATTTGAAATTCCCAATTAATTTTTAATTGATCCAATTTAAAACAAGTAAAAGCGTGCTAAGTTCGGCCGGGCCGAATCTTATATACCCTCCGCCATGGATCGCATTTATCTAGTTCTTTTCCCGGCATCTCTTCTTAGGCAAAAAAAGGATATAAGAAAAGATTTGCTCTGCTGTTAGAGCGATATCACGATATGGTGCGGTTAGCACCACAATTAAGTTATATGTTGGAGACCTGTGTAAAATGTCAGCCAATTCGAATAAGAATTGCGCCATTTGGGGGCTTAAGAAGTAAAATAAAGAGATCGATTTATATGGGAGCTGTATCGGGCTATAGACCAATTCAGATCATAATAAACACGTATGTTGATGGTCATGAGAGGATCCGTAGTACAAAATTTCAGGCAAATCGGATAATAATTGGGACCTCTAGAGGCTCAAGAAGTCTAGATCCCAGATCTGTTTATATGGCAGCTATATCAGGTTATGAACCGATTTGAACCTTCTTTGACACAGTTGTTGAAAGTAAGAATAAAATACTTCATGAAAATTTTCAACCAAATCGGATAGGAATTGCGCCCTCTAGAAGCTCAAGGAGTCAAGTCCCCAGATCTGTTTATATGACAGCTATATCAGGTTATGAACCGATTTGAACCACACTTGGCACAGTTGTTGGATATCATAACAAAACACTTCGTGCAAAAAATGCATTCAAATCGGATAAGAATTGCGCACTCTAGAGGCTCTAGAAGTCAAGACCCAAGATCGGTTTATATGGCAGCTATATCAAAACATGGACCGATATGGCCCATTTACAATACCATACCTACACTAATAAGAAGTATTTTTGTAAAATTTCAAGCGGATAGCTTTACTCCTTCGGAAGTTAGCGTGCTTTCAACAGACAGACGGACGGACATGGCTAGATCGACATAAAATATCGCGACAATCAATAATATATATACTTTATGGGTCTCAGACGAATATTTCGAATATTTAACAGAATGACAAAATTTTTTAACCCCTCATTATGGTGGAGGGTATAAAAATGATTGATATATTCGAAATATCCAATTAATTTATAATTGGATCAATCAAAAATTTAATTGAATATATTCAAATGCTATACTAAAATGTTTGCGAAAAGCGAGCAAGATTTCAATGCAACGTGATTCACGTATCTCCAGGAACACGAATTTGAGGTTTATGTTCGGGTCCATGATCACTCCTTAAAAACAAAACACATCTGTGGGTTTTTCCAAAAATGAAACGGAAAATATTGTTTTTCGAATTAAACGGTGATTTTTAGCTATTATCTTTTTGGCAACACTGGTTTAAACAGCTCACGCACGTTTCGTGTTTTTTATTTCACTGTCAAACATCTTCAGTTTGGTCTATAATTTAACCATGAATCGTCTTACAAACGGACAACACTTGCAAATTATTGAATTTTATTATCAAAATGCGTGCTCTGTTAAGAAAGTTCATCGCGCGCTTCTTGTGTTCAGCTACGAAGCTCGTTTTAGGCTCAACGGGAACGTAAATAAGCAGAGTTGTCGATTTTGGAGTGAAGATCAACCAGAAGCATTGCAAGACCTACCAATGCCTCCAGAAAAAGTTACAGTTTGGTGCGGTTTATGGGCTGGTGGCGGCATCATCGGATTGTACTTCTTCAAAGATGATGCGAATCGTAGAGTAACTATGAATTGTGAGCACTATCGTGAGATAATATCCAACTTTTTTTTGCCCAAAATGCAAGAGCATTACATGCGGTTTCAGCAAGACGGTGTCACATGCCACACAGCTCGAGTAACAATGGACTTATTGAGAGGCGAGTTCGGTGAACATTTTATTTCACGTTCGGGACCGGTCAATTGGCCGCTTAGATCGTGCGATTTAACGCCTTTATACTATTACAACTGAGTACAAAGCTCATCTTGAAATATTACAATATTCGTATGTTCTGCATAGTATTAATAGTTATCATTAGTAAGCACAATTGTTGAGAAGTAATTCGACAACTACACTCTAATTTTTATGATTTGCTTAAAATTAGTTGACCAAGTCCAACGGAACAGTCCTTTGCAGCCTTCTTATGGTGGAATAGTTGTTGTTAATGAAGGGTGATTTTTTTGAGGTTAGGATTTTCATGCATTAGTATTTGACAGATCACGTGGGATTTCAGACATGGTGTCAAAGAGAAAGATGCTCAGTATGCTTTGACATTTCATCATGAATAGACTTACTAACGAGCAACGCTTGCAAATCATTGAATTTTATTACCAAAATCAGTGTTCGGTTCGAAATGTGTTCATTCACCGTAACGTTGCGTCCAACGGCATCTTTGAAAAAATACGGTCCAATGATTCCACCAGCGTACAAACCACACCAAACAGTGCATTTTTCGGGAAGCATGGGCAGTTCTTGAACGGCTTCTGGTTGCTCTTCACTCCAAATGCGGCAATTTTGCTTATTTACGTAGCCATTCAACCAGAAATGAGCCTCATCGCTGAACAAAATTTGTCGATAAAAAAGCGGATTTTCTGCCAACTTTTCTAGGGCCCATTCACTGAAAATGATTTGCAAGCGTTGCTCGTTAGTAAGTCTATTCATGATGAAATGTCAAAGCATACTGAGCATCTTTCTCTTTGACACCATGTCTGAAATCCCACGTGATCTGTCAAATACTAATGCATGAAAATCCTAACCTCAAAAAAATCACCCTTTATCTTTCAGATCTGAGTTTACATGCGTATTTAATTTATCTGCATGTTTTTGGACATTGAATGATATTTCTTCCACAATGTTTTTATACCCTCCACCATAGGATGGATATAAATATATTCTTGATCTTCATGTCATTTTAAGTCCGTCTAGCCATGTCCGTCCGTCTGTCTGTCGAAAGCACGGTAACTTTCGAAGAAGTAAAGCTACCCGCTTGAAATTTTGCACAAATATTTTTTATAAGTGTAGGTCGGGGGATTGTAAATGGGCCAAATCGGTCCACGTTTTGATATAGCTACAATATAAATCGATCTTGGGTCTTGACTTCTTGAGCCTCTAGAGAGCGCAATCCCTCTCCGATTTGACTGAAATCTTGCACGTGGTGTTTGGTATAACTTCCAACAACTGCGCTAAGTACGATTCAAATCGGTCCACGTTTTGATATAGCTGCCATATAAACCGATGTAGGGTCTTGACTTCCCAGTTAAGGGCGCAATTCTCATCCGACACGTGTAGTGTTTCGGTATCACATCCGACAACTGTGCTAAGTATGATTTATATCGGTTCATAATCTAGTATAGCTGTCATATAAACCGATCATGGATCTTGACTTCTTGAGCCTCTAGAGTACGCAATTCTTATCCAAATGGAATGAAACTTTGCACGTGTTTGGTTATGATATCCAACAACTGTGCTAAGTATTGCGCAAATCGGTATATATCCTGATATAGCTGCCATATAAACCGATCTGGGATCTTCTTGAGCCTCTAGGGGGCGCAATTGTCATCCGATTTGGCAGAGATTTTGTACAACGGCTTCTCTCGTGACTTTCAACATACGTGTCTAATGCGGTCTAAATCGATCAATAGCTTGATACAGCTCCCATATAAACCTATCTCCCGATTTTGCTTCTTGAGTCTCTAAAAGGCGCAATTCTTATCCGAATGAACTTAAAGATTACACAACGACTTCCACAATGTTTAGCATTCATTTATGGTCCGAATCGGACTCTAACTTGATATAACTCCAATAGCATAACAGTTCTTATTCGATATTCTTTTTATACCCTCCACCATAAGATGGGGGGTATACTAATTTCGTCATTCTGATTGTAACTACTCGAAATATTCGTCTGAGACCCATAAAGTATATATATTCTTGATCGTCGTGAAATTTTATGTCGATCTAGCCATGTCCGTCCGTCCGTCCGTCCGTCTGTCTGTCGAAAGCACGCTAACTTCCGAAGGAGTAAAGCTAGCCGCTTGAAATTTTGCACAAATAAAGGGTGATTTTTTTGAGGTTAGGATTTTCATGCATTAGTATTTGACAGATCACGTGGGATATCAGACATGGTGTCAAAGAGAAAGATGCTCAGTATGCTTTGACATTTCATCATGAATAGACTTACTAACGAGCAACGCTTGCAAATCATTGAATTTTATTACCAAAATCAGTGTTCGGTTCGAAATGTGTTCATTCACCGTAACGTTGCGTCCAACAGCATCTTTGAAAAAATACGGTCCAATGATTCCACCAGCGTACAAACCACACCAAACAGTGCATTTTTCGGGATGCATGGGCAGTTCTTGAACGGCTTCTGGTTGCTCTTCAATCCAAATGCGGCAATTTTGCTCATTTACGTAGCCATTCAACCAGAAATGAGCCTCATCGCTGAACAAAATTTGTCAAAATTTGAACACATTTCGGACCGAACACTGATTTTGGTAATAAAATTCAATGATTTGCAAGCGTTGCTCGTTAGTAAGTCTATTCATGATGAAATGTCAAAGCATACTGAGCATCTTTCTCTTTGACACCATGTCTGAAATCCCACGTGATCTGTCAAATACTAATGCATGAAAATCCTAACCTCAAAAAAATCACCCTTTATCTTTCAGATCTGAGTTTACATGCGTATTTAATTTATCTGCATGTTTTTGGACATTGAATGATATTTCTTCCACAATGTTTTTATACTCTCCACCATAGGATGGATATAAATATATTCTTGATCTTCATGTCATTTTAAGTCCGTCTAGCCATGTCCGTCCGTCTGTCTGTCGAAAGCACGGTAACTTTCGAAGAAGTAAAGCTACCCGCTTGAAATTTTGCACAAATATTTTTTATAAGTGTAGGTCGGGGGATTGTAAATGGGCCAAATCGGTCCACGTTTTGATATAGCTACAATATAAATCGATCTTGGGTCTTGACTTCTTGAGCCTCTAGAGAGCGCAATCCCTCTCCGATTTGACTGAAATCTTGCACGTGGTGTTTGGTATAACTTCCAACAACTGCGCTAAGTACGATTCAAATCGGTCCACGTTTTGATATAGCTGCCATATAAACCGATGTAGGGTCTTGACTTCCCAGTTAAGGGCGCAATTCTCATCCGACACGTGTAGTGTTTCGGTATCACATCCGACAACTGTGCTAAGTATGATTTATATCGGTTCATAATCTGGTATAGCTGTCATATAAACCGATCATGGATCTTGACTTCTTGAGCCTCTAGAGTACGCAATTCTTATCCAAATGGAATGAAACTTTGCACGTGTTTGGTTATGATATCCAACAACTGTGCTAAGTATTGCGCAAATCGGTATATATCCTGATATAGCTGCCATATAAACCGATCTGGGATCTTCTTGAGCCTCTAGGGGGCGCAATTGTCATCCGATTTGGCAGAGATTTTGTACAACGGCTTCTCTCGTGACTTTCAACATACGTGTCTAATGCGGTCTAAATCGATCAATAGCTTGATACAGCTCCCATATAAACCTATCTCCCGATTTTGCTTCTTGAGTCTCTAAAAGGCGCAATTCTTATCCGAATGAACTTAAATATTACACAACGACTTCCACAATGTTTAGCATTCATTTATGGTCCGAATCGGACTCTAACTTGATATAACTCCAATAGCATAACAGTTCTTATTCGATATTCTTTTTATACCCTCCACCATAAGATGGGGGGTATACTAATTTCGTCATTCTGATTGTAACTACTCGAAATATTCGTCTGAGACCCATAAAGTATATATATTCTTGATCGTCGTGAAATTTTATGTCGATCTAGCCATGTCCGTCCGTCCGTCCGTCCGTCTGTCTGTCGAAAGCACGCTAACTTCCGAAGGAGTAAAGCTAGCCGCTTGAAATTTTGCACAAATACTTCTTATTAGTGTAGGTCAGTTGGTATTGTAAATGGGCCATATCGGTTCATGTTTTGATATAGCTGCCATATAAACCGATCTTGGGTCTTGACTTCTTGAGCCTCTAGAGTGCGCAATTCTTATCCGATTGGGATGAAATTTTGCACGACGTGTTTTGTTATGATATCCAACAACTGTGCCAAGTATGGTTCAAATCGGTTCATAACCTGATATAGCTGCTATATAAACCGATCTTGGGTCTTGACTTCCTGAGCCTGTAGAGTGCGCAATTCTTATCCGACTGGAATGAAATTTCGCACGACGTGTTTTGTTACGATATCCAACAACTGTGCCAAGTATGGTTCAAATCGGTCCATAACCTTATATAGCTATCATATAAACCGATCTTGGGTCTTGACTTCTTGAGCCTCTAGAGGGCGCAATTCTTATCCAATTTGAATGAATTTTGGCACGTAGTATTTTGTTATGATATCCAACAACTGTGCCAAGTATGGTCCAAATCGGTTCATAACCTGATATAGCTGTCATATAAACAGATCTGGGGATTTGACTTCTTGAGCTTCTAGAGGGCGCAATTTCTATCCGATTTGGCTGAAATTTCGCAAGACGTTTTTTATTGTTACTTTCAACAACTATGTCAGATAAAGTACAAGTCGGTTCATAACCTGATATAGCTGCCATATAAACCGATCTGGGATCTTGACTTCTTGAGCCTCTAGAGGTCGCAATTATTATCCGATTTGCCTGAAATTTTGTACGACGGATTCTCTCATGACCATTAACATACGTGTTTATTATGGTCTGAATCGGTCTATAGGCCGATATAGCTCCCATATAAATCGATCTCTCTATTTTACTTCTTGAGCCCCCAAAGGGCGCAATCTTGATATCGCTCTAATAGCAGAGCAAATCTTTTCTTATATCCTTTTTTTTGCCTAAGAAGAGATGCCGGGAAAAGAACTCGACAAATGCGATCCATGGTGGAGGGTATATAAGATTCGGCCCGGCCGAACTTAGCACGCTTTTACTTGTTTTCTCTAAAAAGAGATACTGCGCATAGAACACAACGGTATATAAGATTCGGCCCGGCCGAACTTAGCATGCTCTTACTTGTTGATTAAGAGATTTTTATGAAGTATTTGGTTCCGAGTTTTCCGAATTCGGTTATTTTCGTCTTTAGCTACGCAGCCCCAAAGCTGAATGCCATAACACCATATTGACTTTATGATTTGATTATAAAGAAGTAAATTGTTTTCTATAGAAACTCTGTTGTCTGTGAGAATCCAGTAGATTTGACTGAATTTTATTTTTATTTCCTTGTTTTTTTTTTTTTTTCTTCACATTTTCTTCCTGTTTGTTTTGGTATCGAGCGTCATACCAAAGTATTGTACTTTGCCGTATTTGCAAATGGCACAATTGTGCTATTTATGTACAAGTATATGAATTGATTTATTATACCCTCCACCATAAGATGGGGGGTATACTAATTTCGTCATTCTGTTTGTAACTACTCGAAATATTCGTCGGAGACCCCATAAAGTATATATATTCTTAATCGTCGTGACATTTTATGTCGATCTAGCCATGTCCGTCCGTCTGTCCGTCCGTCCGTCCGTCCGTCCGTCCGTCTGTCTGTCGAAAGCACGCTAACTTCCGAAGGAGTAAAGCTAGCCGCTTGAAATTTTGCAAAAATACTTCTTATTCGTGTAGGTCGGTTGGTATTGTAAATGGGCCATATCGGTCCATGTTTTGATATAGCTGCCATATAAACCGATCTTGGGTCTTGACTTCTTGAGCCTCTAGAGTGCGCAATTCTTATCCGATTGGAATGAAATTTTGTACGACGTGTTTTTTTATGATATCCAACAACTGTGCCAAGTATGGTTCAAATCGGTCCATAACCTGATATAGCTGCCATATAAACCGATCTTGGGTCTTGAGTTCTTGAGCCTCTAGAGTGCGTAATTCTTATCCGATTGGGATGAAATTTTGCACGAAGTGTTTTGTTATGATATCCAACAACTGTACCAAGTATGGTTCAAATCTGTTCATAACCTGATATAGCTGCCATATAAACCGATCTTGGGTCTTGACTTCTTGAGCCTCTAAAGTGAGCAATTCATATCCGATTGGAATGAAATTTTGCACGACGTGTTTTGTTATGATATCCAACAACTGTGCCAAGTGTGGTTCAAATCGGTTCATAACCTGATATAGCTGCCATATAAACCGATCTGGGGTCTTGACTTCTTGAGCCTCTAGAGTGCGCAATTCTTATCCAATTGGAATGAAATTTTGCACGACGTGTTTTGTTATGATATCCAACAACTGTGCCAAGTATGGTTCAAATCGGTTCATAACCTGATATAGCTGCCATATAAACCGATCTTGGATCTTGACTTCTTGAGCCTCTAGAGGTCGCAATTATTATCCGATTTGTCTGAAATTTTGTACGACGGATTCTCTCATGACCATCAACATACATGTTTATTATGGTCTGAATCGGTCTATAGCCCGATACAGCTCCCATATAAATCGATCTCTCTATTTTACTTCATGAGCCCCCAAAGGGCGCAATTCTTATTCGAATTGGCTGACATTTTACACAGGTCTCCAACATATTATTTAATTGTGGTCCAAACCGGACCATATCTTGGTATCAGTCTAATAGAAGAGCAAATCTTTTCTTATATCCTTTTTTTTTGCCCAAGAAGAGATGCCAGGAAAAGAACTCGACAAATGCGATCCATGGTGGAGGGTATATAAGATTCGGCCCGGCCGAACTTAGCACGCTTTTACTTGTTTTCATTTAATTTCATGCGCCATCTGTTAAACCAAGTTTGGATAGCTGATAACACTATTTGGAGCTTGCTGTTTGCTTCTGCTTCAGTTTAAGCAGTTGTAAGAATAGCGGCGTCATCCGCAAACGTAGCTTTTTTAGCAGTAGGCGGATTGGGGATGTCTCTAGTATATAGTAGATACAATGCCAGGCCAAGAACACTTCCTGGTGGGATTATGGCTTCTATTGGTTTTAAATTTGAATAGTCATTTTCTAATTTGACTCTAAAATATTTCGTAATATTCTCTAGGCAAAATAGATCGTAAGTTGTAGAGTTTGAACAGCAACCCTTGATGCCAAACCTTTTCGCACGCTTGACCTACGTCAAGAAAAACAGCAGAATAAACGTCTTTGATTTCTATAGCTCTTTCTGCCACGTCTATAATTCGGCGGACTTGTTGGACGGTAGCGTGCTGGTTTCCAAATCTAAATTGGTGACTTGGTATCAGCTGTCTTCTTTTTATTATAGGTTGCAACCTTTTCAGCAAGACTTTTTAAAATATGGTTTCCCAATCAGAGGTTTGAATAGATTGAATAAATATGGCAAAACTTTCGTCAATTTGCGCTTTAGTTTTAAATGGTCTTTGATGTGGTATTGGAAAAAATACCAGTTTGTGTGCTTGTTATATAAGTGCGTTGGGGCTGGTTTCTCTATTATAGAGTGACTGATACTCATAACTACAGCAGAGTGATCAGACGAAGACAATGCTATAGTGTTTTCAAGAAATATATAAATAAAAACGTGCTATATTTTTTACCATGAAAAAATCAATGAGGTCAGGCATTCTATTAGAGTTTGATGGACATTATGTGGGTTGTTTTCCCGAATAAATTTGACATTTCGAGCACATACAAGCCTTATATAGCTCACTGACCTTTGGTGTTGTTAGTCTTGATCCCTAAACCTTATTTTTATCGTTGAAGTCTCCACCTATTATAAAGGAATCTCCAAAAGATTTCAATAATGTTATATAATGTTCTGATTTAATGTTGTGTTTTAGTGTAGAATAAATCGAGCTAATTTTGAATGCCTTGTTGTGCTTAAGATAAACTCTCACACAGGTTAATGGAAATATTTCACTTTCAATACTTTACTCTTCAATGTGTTAGGGTTTATTATGGCTGATGCTCCTCTTCGAGGTTTGTGAGAGGGCCGTGTTTTCAACACGGGGCTGTTGAGTAGTATTATACTGTAACACATTGGAAAATGTTTGTATATTTTTATGTATATTTGTGTGTTTGGTTCCGTTGGTTCTTGTGACGTCACCTTTAGTTCTTGTGTAGCACGACAATTTATTTACTTCTGATTGCAGCTCTTTGGCTACCTCACAACCTCGATAACTAGCCGGATGTTATACTTTGCAGTTAATGCATTTAGGGAGAATTGTTTTTGGATCTGACATTGTTCTGTGACATGTTTACCATCGCATTGGTTCCCGCTGACTGTAAGTTTTCGTATGTTTGAATCCTTGATAGCGTTTACTCTGTGGAATGGTTTTGTTGTAAGATTTCACAGCTTCAACTTAAACTTTCAGTCTAAGAATATCTGATATTTTGTAGATTTCATCAATATTGTCGTCTTTATGGAAGGTGATCCTGAATTATATCTTTTTAAGTGCATGTATGGTGACGTCCACGCACAATAACTTTGTTTTCGTATGTGTACCATTCGATCTTTTCGAGTTCAAAACTGAAATTTTTGTTAAGAGCAACGATTTTATATTCGTGAGCATTGGCAATCTACAAAAGTTCTCTAGTGGAATGAAACCTAGATATTCCCACAGCATTAATAGTTGTCGGTTTTTCAATGCGTTCCCTTTGCGGTTGGATTATTTCATTGTTATTTTTATTATTCACGGTTGCCTGTTCATTCTGGTTAACTACAGGCGCTTTTGGCTTAGAATTATTCATTCTTGATTTTTTAACGTTCCAATGTATTTCTTGCTAATGTTCATTTGGTATATGTGACCATTTTCATTTATAGTTCTAAGTTCCATTGGTTGTTCATGTGATTCATCAGGTTCAATGGAAACATTCAATCTTTCACTATTGTTATCATTATTGGAAAGCACTTTGCCTTTAGTTCCATATTTTCTTTCTTGATCTTGTTTAGTTCAATTAAGGTTTCATAGATTGTGTACTGTAATTCGGATATTTGTGGCGCAAAGTAAAATTGCATGTCTATGTAGACAATCCCGCTTTAATTGACGCATTGGAAGACAACATTGAAACAATTTTTTGTGAGATACCGGCCGAAATGTTGAAAAGAGTAAGCCAAAATTGAAAATTGGCAACATTTGTATGAAATAATCTTCAAACATTAATTTAAACTTCAACAAGTTTTCACCTCTAGAGACTGGAAGATAACTAGTAAAAGCGTGCTAAGTTCGGCCGGGCCGAATCTTATATACCCTCCACCATGGATCGCATTTGTCGAGTTCTTTTCCCGGCATCTCTTCTTGGGCAAAAAAAAAAGATATAAGAAAAGATTTGCTCTTCTATTAGAGCGATATCAAGATATGGTCCGGTTTGAACCACAATTAAATTATATGTTGGAGACCTGTGTAAATGTCAGCCAATTCGAATAAGAATTGCGCCCTTTGGGGGCTCATGAAGTAAAATAGAGGGATCGATTTATATGGGAGCTGTATCGGGCTATAGACCGATTCAGACCTTAATAAACATGTATTTTGATGGTCATGAGAGAATCCGTCGTACAAAATTTCAGACAAATCGGATAATAATTGCGACCTCTAGAGGCTCAAGAAGTCAAGATCCCAGATCGATTTATATGCAGCTATATCAGGTTATGAACCGATTTGGACCATACTTGGCACAGTTGTTGGATATCATAACAAAACACGTCGTGCAAAATTTCATTCCAATCGGATAAGAATTGCGCACTCTAGAGGCTCAAGAAGTCAAGACCCCAGATCGGTTTATATGGCAGCTATATCAGGTTATGAACCGATTTAAACCATACTTGGCACAGTTGTTAGCTATAATAACAAAACACGTCGTGCAAAATTTCATTTCAATCGGATAAGAATTGCGCACTCTAGAGGCTCAAGAAGTCAAGACCCCAGATCGGTTTATATGGCAGCTATATCAGGTTATGAACCGATTTGATCCATACTTGGCACAGTTGTTGGATATCATAACAAAACACTTCGTGCAAAATTTCATCCCAATCGGATAAGAATTACGCACTCTAGAGGCTCAAGAAGTCAAGACACAAGATCGGTTTATATAGCAGCTATATCAGGTTATAAACCGATTTGAACCATACTTAGCACAGTTGTTGGATATCATAAGAAAACACGTCGTGCAAAATTTCATTCCAATCGGTTATGAATTGCGCACTCTAGAGGCTCAAGAAGTCAAGACCCAAGATCGGTTTATATGGCAGCTATATCAAAACATGGACCGATATGGCCCATTTACAATACCAACCGACCTACACTAATAAGAAGTATTTGTGCAAAATTTCATAGCTTTACTCCTTCGGAAGTTAGCGTGCTTTCGACAGACAGACGGACGGACGGACAGACGGACGGACATGGCTAGATCGACATAAAATTTCACGACGATCAAGAATATATATACTTTATGGGGTCTCAGTCGAATATTTCGACTAGTTACAAACAGAATGACGAAATTAGTATACCCCCCATCCTATGGTGGAGGGTATAAAAAGTTCAGATTCAATTAAAAAAATAATTAAATCAATAAATTTTTTAATTGAAATCGACAAAAATTTCAATCACGATCGTAATTGAAAATAGTTTAGATTCAATTAAAAAAAAAATTATTAAATTAGATAATTTTTTAATTGATAGTTGCCAAAATTTCAGTCGCGATCGTAGTTGAAAAAAATCCGGATTCAATTAAAAATTATTGATTCAATAAATTAATTTTTAAATTCAAATCGACAAAAATTTCAATCACGATCATAATTGAAAATAGTTCAAATTCAATTAAAAAAAATTATTAAATTAGTTAATTTTTAATTGATAGTTACCAAAATTTCAATCACGAACGTAATTGAAAAAAATTCGAATTCACTTCAAAATTATTGTTTCAATAAATTTTTTAAATGAAGAGATCTTCATTTTCTATTAATTTTTAATTGAAAAAATTTTCGTGATTTTTTTTCTGTGTGTTGATTCCCTTATATGAACCAATAGGGCCAATTTATCAAGACCGTGGCATATTTGTTTCTATGGGTGTACAGCCTTTATATAAACTTATTTCCTTTTTATAACCTCCACCATAGGATGGGGGGTATACTAATTTCGTCATTCTGTTTGTAACTAGTCGAAATATTCGACTGAGACCCCATAAAGTATATATATTCTTGATCGTCGTGAAATTATATGTCGATCTAGCCATGTCCGTCCGTCTGTCCGTCCGTCCGTCCGTCCGTCTGTCCGTCCGTCCGTCCGTCTGTCTGTCGAAAGCACGCTAACTTCCGAAGGAGTAAAGCTAGCCGCTTGAAATTTTGCACAAATACTTCTTATTAGTGTAGGTTGGTTGGTATTGTAAATGGGCCATATCAGTCCATGTTTTGATATAGCTGCCATATAAACCGATCTTGGGTCTTGACTTCTTGAGCCTCTAGAGTGCGCAATTCTTAACCGATTGGAATGAAATTTTGCACGACTTGTTTTCTTATGCTATCCAACAACTGTGCTAAGTATGGTTCAAATCGGTTTATAACCTGATATAGCTGCCATATAAACCGATCTTGGGTCTTGAGTTCTTGAGCCTCTAGAGTGCGTAATTCTTATCCGATTGGAATGAAATTTTGCACGAAGTGTTTTGTAATGATATCCAACAACTGTACCAAGTATGGATCAAATCGGTTCATAACCTGATATAGCTGCCATATAAACCGATCTGTGGTCTTGACTTCTTGAGCCTCTAGAGTGCGCAATTCTTATCCGATTGGAATGAAATTTTGCACGACGTGTTTTGTTATTATAGCCAACAACTGTGCTAAGTATGGTTTAAATCGGTTCATAACCTGATATAGCTGCCATATAAACCGATCTGGGGTCTTGACTTCTTGAGCCTCTAGAGTGCGCAATTCTTATCCGATTGGGATGAAATTTTGCACGAAGTGTTTTGTTATGATATCCTACAACTGTACCAAGTATGGATCAAATCGGTTCATAACCTGATATAGCTGCCATATAAACCGATCTGGGGTCTTGACTTCTTGAGCCTCTAGAGTGCGCAATTCTTATCCGATTGGAATGAAATTTTGCACGACGTGTTTTGTTATTATAGCCAACAACTGTGCCAAGTATGGTTCAAAGCGGTTCATAACCTGATATAGCTGCCATATAAACCGATCTGGGGTCTTGAGTTCTTGAGCCTCTAGAGTGCGTAATTCTTATCCGATTGGAATGAAATTTTGCACGAAGTGTTTTGTAATGATATCCAACAACTGTGCCAAGTATGGTTCAAAGCGGTTCATAACCTGATATAGCTGCCATATAAACCGATCTGGGATCTTGACTTCTTGAGCCTCTAGAGGTCGCAATTATTATCCGATTTGTCTGAAATTTTGTACGACGGATTCTCTCATGACCATCAAAATACATGTTTATTATGGTCTGAATCGGTCTATAGCCCGATACAGCTCCCATATAAATCGATCTCTCTATTTTACTTCATGAGCCCCCAAAGGGCGCAATTCTTATTCGAATTGGCTGACATTTACACAGGTCTCCAACATATAATTTAATTGTGGTCCAAACCGGACCATATCTTGATATCGCTCTAATAGAAGAGCAAATCTTTTCTTATATCCTTTTTTTTTTGCCCAAGAAGAGATGCCGGGAAAAGAACTCGACAAATGCGATCCATGGTGGAGGGTATATAAGATTCGGCCCGGCCGAACTTAGCACGCTTTTACTTGTTTTTACTACTTTTTTTACACAAATGGCCTGATTCTTTTCCAGTTTTACTATTACTTTGTTATTTAAGTGCTTCCCATCAAAACTTAGCGCGCTTTTACTTTTCAAGTAATAGCTTTTTTATTTTTATTTTTTATCCAATTACATTATTTCACTTCATTTTCTGACTTCCGCCAAAAAAAATTTATAAATTTTCCTTGAAATTTAAGTCTGTGTGCAATGCTTCGTCCATGTAGTGTTACCTTTTTTTCTAACCATAAAGAGCTTCCTCGAAACCTTGAGCTATGCCGTTAGCAGCCTCATGAAACCCGTTGGCAATACCATTTGCCGCTGTAATGGCACCATTGATTACTGGACAGTTATGTGTTGGGACTACTTCACCGGGGTACAGCACTTGCCCTGGGTACGAAATTACTTGCCCGGGGTATTGCACAAATTGGGTTGGGTATCCACTACCTACAATGTAATTTAAATTGTTTTAAGTAAAATATACCACTTTTATTTTAAAAGTAATGCTCAAATCTATTTTTACGTGCCAAAACCATTTTCCATACCTACCAAATGTGAAAATAGGTGTAGCTTGTGACAAGGCCAACGTCATGGCTAAGGCAGACACAAAAAACAATTTCATAATTAAAATTTTGGATATATTTCTGGAATAACGCTGGAAGTTCCTGAACAAAACTGTGCTGTCGCAATAGATACTTATTGAATATTTATACTTTGCTGAATAGATATTTTTCACCAGCAATGTCATTCATTCTTGGTTAATATTTACCAAGTAAATAATACGAAATTTAAAAATAAAGGGCTTTGTTTCTCGGCCTATTCGAATTCGCGGGTATATGACGGTTGTTCTTTTCTCGCCATAAAATTTAATTTGTATGGGATTTCCAAAATGTCGAATGTGAAACCTTATGGCTTTGAAATAATGTAAGCCTGATGTTTAACACGTATGCAAATGCAAATGTTGCCCATGAACATTCCACTTAGGAACGGGGGCAAACATCTCACATATCAATGAGTGCAGTCCGATTCAAGTTGATATGATAAAAAGCTATAAAAAGGAGGTCATTTTTATAGCCTAGTCCGAACGGCGTGCCGGAGTGCGACACCTCTTTGGAGAGAAGTTTGGCATGGCATTGTACCACACGAATGTTGCCAGCATTAGGAAGGAAAATGATGGTCTCACCAAGATTCGAACCCAGACGTTCAGCGTCATAGGCGGACAAGCTAACCTCTGCGCTACGGTGGCCTCCTTAACACGTATGAAAGTACTACAAAATACAAAAAACAGGATTTGCTCCTCAGATTCACACCTAAACTAGACTAAAGTGACATCTAAAGTAAATGTATTTCAAATTTATTTAAAAGTCCCGCGAATCGGACCAGAACTTTTCCAATTTTTTATGCATTCCACAACCAGGATAGTGATTACATAACAATTTGCAATCTGAATTTATTTGAGTATGTAAATATTTGTCATTTTAAATTAATTGCCTCAAAGGGGGTAGAACAAGGTAATCTTATATATAAAAATCAATTTGTTTTTGTTGGTAGGTTTGTTTGTTTGTTTGTATGTTTGTGTGTTCCTTATAGACTCAGAAACGGCTGAACCGATTTTCTTGAAATTTTCACAGATGGTGCATAATGATCCCGTGATGAAAATAGGGTACTACAATACATTTTTTGATATCTGAAGGGGGGACGGACCCTCCCCCTTACCCTAGTTTTCAGAAACGCCAGATCTCGGAGATGGGTGGTGCGATTTAAGCGAAATTTTATGTGCTCTCACATAGTACCCAAAAAATAAAAATTTGGTGTCCAAATTTCGGATGGGGTACCTAGGGGGGCCTCCCCACCCTAAAACCTACCAAACATATATTTACACCAATCACGGCAATATGGGACTCAAATGAAAGGTATTTAGGATAAGAAAACGTATGTGATATCCATTTATCGAACCAAGTGCTAGGGGGACCACCCCAAGCCCCAAAACACCCCTAAATCGGACATATTTACCGACCATGGCAATATGGGAATCAAATGAAATATATTTGCGAGTATAATACGAATCTGATATCCAAATGTGGGACCACGTTTCTGGGGGTCCACCCCTTCCCCAAAACACCCCCCAAACAGGACTTATTTACTGACCATGGGAATATGGGGCTTAAATAAAACGTATTTGAGTGCAGAATTAGAATCAGATATCCAAATATGAGACCAAGTGTTTGGGGGGCCGCCTCTCCCCAAAAACATCCCCCAAAGGGAACACATTTACGACCATATTCACATGGGGCTCAAATGAAAGGTATATGAAAGTAAAGCACGAATCTGATATCAATATTCGGGAAAAGTGTCTATGGGGCCAACCCACCCCACAACACCACCCAACCCCCAAAACACCCCTAAATCGGACATATACCGATCATGGCAATATGGGACTCAAATGAAAGGTATTTGCGAGTAGAATACGAATATGATATCCAAATGTGGGATGACCCCCCAAACTGGACTTATTTAGTGACCATGGGAATATGGGTCTTAAATAAAAGGTATTTGAGTGTAGAATTAAAATCTGATATCCAAATATTGGACCAAGTGTTTGGGGGGCCGCCTCTCACCAAAAACATCCCCAAACGGGACAGGTTTACGACCATAGCAATATGGGGCTCAAATGAAAGGTCTTTGGGAGTAAAGCACAAATCAAATATCAATATTTGGGAAAAGTATCTATGGGGCCACACCACCCCCACAACACCACCCAAATAGTAAGTATTTGCTGACTTTTGCAATATGAGGCTCAAATAAGAGGGTTTTTAATGTGGAACACGAATCCGATATATATTTTCAAGGCCAACTCACTGAGTGGCCGCCCATCCCCCAAGCCGGTCATGTTTGCCGACTATGGAAATATGGGGCTCAAATTAAAGGTATTTGGGAGTAGATCACGTATCTGTTATCAACAATAGGGACCAACTGTCTAGGGGACGTCCCACCACCATAACAACCCCCAAATAGGACGTATTTGCTCACCAAGACAATTTGGGTCGTAAAGAGAGTGGAACTAAATATTCATAGTTTTTAGGGTCAATACCCCAAACCGGACATATTTGCTGACTTTTGCAATAAGGAGTTTAAATGAGATTTGAAAACGAATTTGATATCCAATTTTGAGGCCAATGGCAATATGGGGTTCAAATAAATGATATGTAGATATATGAGAATAGAGCACGTTGCTGATATATTTGCCGGGCTTAGTGTTTGGGCGACCACCCCAATCCCCAAAACGCCCCTAAATCGGGCATATTTACCGACCATGACAATGTGGGCCTAAATGAAAAGTATTGGGGGGTTGAGTAAGAATTGATACCCATTTTCGGAACCAATTTTCTAGGGGTCTACCCCTTTCCCAAAATACCCCACACACAGCAATTTTTTAGTGACCATCGCAATATGGGGCTCAAATAAAGGTATTTGGGAGTAGAATACGATTTTAATATCCAAATGATAACCTATTTTGGGGCCATGCGTTTGAAGGACGCTTCATCCTGTAAACTCCTCTTAAGCCAATGGCAATATGGGGTTTAAATAAATGGTATTTGAGAGAAGAGCACGATGCTGATAATTTTTCAGGGCCAAGTATCTGGGAGTACACCTTATATCCAAAATTAAATTCGTAGACCAATATTGTTAAACATTTAGTCAAGCGATATACTATTTTCCTAGCATGGTATTTCACTAAAAAATCTTTAATTGTCGAAAATAAATTTTCCAAGGAAAGGAAACCAAGGAAACAACCAACTCACTATCTCAAATTTCGGCGAAATCGAACAATAAATGCGTTTTTTATGGGCCCAAAACCTTAATCGAGAGTCAATATGGCAGCTATATCCCAAATCTAGACCGATCAGTGCCATATTCCAGGAAGATGTCGAGGGGCCCAACTTAACTGACTGTCCCAAATTTCGGCGGCATCGAACAATAACTGCGCCATTTATGGGCCCAAAACCCTAAATCGAAAGATCGGTTTATATGGCTGCTATATCCAAATCTAAACCGATCTGGACCAATTTGAAGATGGATGTCTACTGGCCTAATAGCGTCTTTTGAGTCTAAAACCTTAAATCGAAAGATCGGTCTATATGGCAGCTCCAAATCTGAACCGATCAGGGCCAAATTGAAGATGGATGTCAACTGGCTTAACACAACTCACTGTTCCAAATTTTGGTCAAATCGGACAATAAATTCGCCTTTTATGGGCCCAACACCTTATATCGAGAGATCGGTCTATATGACAGCTATATCCAAATCTGTCCCAAATTTCGGCGAAATTGGACAATAAATGCGCCCATTAAACCAAAAACCTTAAATCAAAAGATCGGTCTACATAGCACCTATATCCAAATCTGAACCGATCTGGACCAAATTGAAGAAGAATGTCGACTGGCCTAACAATTTTGGCAAATCGGTCAATAAATGCGCCTTTTACGGGCTCAAGAACTTAAATCGCGAGATCGATCTATATGGCAGCTATATCCAAATCTGGACCGATCTGAGCCGAATTGAAGAATGATGTCGAAGGGCATAACACAACTCACTGTTTCACACTTCAGCAAATCGGATAATAAATACGGCTTTTATGGACCTAAGACCCTAAATCTGCGGATCTGCGGCTATATGAAGATATAGTCCGATATAGCTCATCTTCGAACTTATCCTGCTTATGGACAAAAAAAAAAGAATATGTGCAAAGTTTCAGCTCAATATCACTATTTTTAAAGACTGCATCGTGATTTCACCAGACATCGTGATTTCATCAGACAGATGGACGGATATGGCTAGATCGTCTTAGATGTTTACGCTGATCAAGAATATATATACTTTATAGGGTCGGAAATGGATATTTCGATGTGTTGCAAATGGAATGACAAAATCAATATACCCCCATTCTCCGTGGTGGGTATAAAAAAATTTATTTTACATAAAGTAAATTTTCGACAGTATACTTCTTTTGTGAAAAACGTTGGACTTTGTTTACGATGAAAGTAAATTTTTTATTATAAATTTCAGCAAGACATATATAACGTTTTTTCCCTGACAATACCTTTTATTCTTGATATATACAACATATTATTAATTTAACGCCATGCTTATGTATATGTATATTCTTTTTAATTTCAAAATCGATTAATCAATCAATCAATCAATTTAATGTTGTTGCATAATTCAAACTCAATATCGCACCAACTATAAGCAGATCTCAGTTGGTAATTCAAACTCTCAGAATATATTTGAATTGTTTATTTTGTTTTATGTTATGGTCTTGTATAATGATTTACATCATTTGTTATGCGATCAATAAAACAAACTATTAAAAGCGTGCAAAGTTCCATCGGGCCGAATCTTGGGCACGCACCACTATGATTTCTGCATAAAATTTGCCATTATTAACTCGGTTCGCATTTGAATTATTTTACCACAATCAAATCGGCAATTGGCTATTGTCTCAAGTAGTCATATCGGGGAAGCGGTATAAAGGCTCTATATCTGTGTATAAGCCGATTCGGATCATACATGGCACGGACGCCGACAGTCATAGCCGATGTCTTTGTGTAAAATTTTAGCCAAATCGGGTCAAAATTGAGGAGTTTAGGAGCGCAAGAAGTCAAATCCGGAGATCGGTTTATATGGGGGCAGTATATAAACCAATTCGCATCATACATGGCATGGATGTTGGTCATAGCAGAATTGTAGGCTTTTAGGGACTCAAGAAGTCATATATGGGGATCGGTCTGAATGAGTGTAAACTCGACATGGATCGCATTTGTCGAGTTCTTTTCCCGGCATCTCTTCTTAAGCAAAATAGGATATAAGAAAGGAATTGCTCTGCTATTGGAGCGATATCAAGATATGGTCCGGATTGGACCACAATTAAATTATATGTTGGAGACCTGTGAGCGCTCAAGAAGTAAAATAGAGAGATCGATTTATATGGGAGCTGTATCGGGCTATAGACCGAATCAGACCATAATAAACACGTATGTTGATGGTCATGAGAGTCGTACAAAATTTCAGGCAAATCGGATAAGAATTGCAACCTCTAGAGGCTCAAGAAGTCAAGACCAAAGATCGGTTTGTATGGCAGCTATGTCAGGTTATGGACCGATTTAAACCATACTTGGCACAGTTGTTGGATATCATAACAAAACACGTCGTGCCAAATTTCATCCCAATCGGATAAGAATTGCGCACTCTAGAGGCTCAAGAAGTCAAGACCCAATATCGGTTTATATGGCAGCTATATCTAAAAATGGACCGATATGGCCCATTTACAATACCAACCGACCTACACTAATAAGAAGTATTTGTGCAAAATTTCAAGCAGCTAGCTTTACTCCTTCGGAAGTTAGCGTGCTTTCGACAGATAGACGGACGGACGGACAGACGGACGGACATGGCTAGATCGACATAAAATTTCATGAGGATCAAGAATATATATACTTTATGGGGTCTCAGACGAATATTTCGAGTAGTTACAAACAGAATGACGAAATTAGTTTACCCCCCATCCTATGGTGGAGGTAGTAGTAGTAGTTATTTTGTCTGATGTTATTTAAATTCGATCAAAACTTAGGAAACTGTAGAAAATTTTAAGTTTTGTGCTTGTAAAATTAAAAATTAAGATGGAATATAAAATGTTTTTAAATATTTATGATACTTTTTAGCTTTTTTAACTTTTTAAAAATTGGAAACAGCAGAAAATGTTTGCTGTTTTAGCAACAAATTATTGCGGTCCCATTTTCAGCAGACTTCTGCTGTTTCAGCAAACATTTTTGCTCTTTTTACTAACAAATTTCTTTTAATGTATAAGACTGGCATGGCATGCTAATTATAAACATCCACGAGACGCACATTTACATTTGTATATTATTTTTTTTTCCAACATCCCCTTCATAGTTTAGCAGGATTGCTTTGTCAGCAGATCTTTTTTTATGAGTGTATGTAGAAAAGGTGAATTTTCTCAATCGCTTTCGCTGAAACTTAGTACAGTGAGTTGTATTAGACCCTTGCATATCCTTCCAAAATATGGCCGTCATACAGACCAATATTTTTTTAACCATTTCGAACAGTGAACTGTAGTAGACCCTTTGATATCAGATTTGTTTGCCCGAAGATATTCCAAACTTTATATTTTTTGCGTGTTTGTTTCTCTGAGCGCCCATAAAGTAAATCCTCGGATCTTGTCTTCTGTTGGGGCATGGACACTGATATAAACAAAAAAGCTTTTATGTGGATTGTGGTTCGTAAATCTGGAGACATGGTTTTTCAGCCTCCGACTAACCGCAAGTTCACAGCAAAATTCAAATCTTGTATCATGCCAATTATAGTACAGCGAGTAGCCTTTTGGAGTTCTAGTGACGTTTCTCCATCTCACTTACTGTAAGGCGGTAATGTCGGCTCTGTACTTTTCCAATACATCCGGCAGTGCGTATACTGCATATTCTCTGTAAAAAGTTCGGATATTCCAGGTGCAGATCGTGATCCTTTATCGTTAGTGAAGTTCGTTTTTATCTCTCTTCTTCTTCTCAGAGTAATTGCATTTTATACAGGCCCGGTAAAACCTCCCGGTAAGGGATGGCTCTTTTCAGAGAGAATTAAAAACTCTATTTGAGACAAAAATAATCCGTTTACAGAAAAATATGCTATGTTACACGAAAATATAATACGATTGACTTGTTCATCTCTTGTGTCTCTTTCAGTTACCAGAGGGTGTGAGCGTATGAGGGTGCACACTCACCTCTCTTTTTTTTTTTTTTTTTGTATTGTCAGAAACGTGGTTTTGTGACGCGAATGATTAACACTGAAAGTGCTTTATTTCAAATTTGGCTTTAGATAGAAGAAATTCACAAATAGAATGAATATTTTTTTATACCCTCCGTTATAGGATATGGGTATACTATTGGGTTGCCCAAAAAGTAATTGCGGATTTTTTAAAAGAAAGTAAATGCATTTTTAATAAAACTTAGAATGAACTTTAATCAAATATACTTTTTTTACACTTTTTTTCTAAAGCAAAAGTAACAGCTGATAACTGACAGAAGAAAGAATGCAATTACAGAGTCACAAGCTGTGAAAAAACTTGTCAACGCCGACTATATGAAAAATCCGCAATTACTTTTTGGGCAACCCAATATATATACTTTGTAGCACATCGAAATACTGGTGTAAGACCCCATAAAGTATATATATTCTTGATCGCCATGACATTTTAAGTCGATATAGACATGTGCGTCCGTC
Organism: Stomoxys calcitrans; assembly: GCF_963082655.1. NCBI lineage: Eukaryota > Metazoa > Arthropoda > Insecta > Diptera > Muscidae > Stomoxys > Stomoxys calcitrans. The sequence continues at coordinate 134,880,874 of NC_081553.1, forward strand.
GATGTGGTAAAGCACGCAAACTTTCGGAGAAATAAAACTAGGCGCTTAAAATTTTGCACAAATATTTCCTTTGAGTTTAGATCGGTTGAGATTGTAAATGGACCAAATTGGTCTATATTTAGATAAAGTTCCCATATAAACCCATGTCGCGATTATACTTCATGAGTCTGTAGAGGGCGTAATTCTCATCCGATTTGGCTGAAATTTTGCACAATAGCATCCACTATGGACAAGCCAAGTATGGAATCGGTTCCTAATATGATAAAGACTTGTTTACCTATAAAGAAAAACCGGGAAAAAAACTTGATTAATGCGATCAATGGTGACCGATCCAATTGGCCGCTTAGATCCTGCGATTTAACGACCTAAAACTTTTTTTTGGTCTATGTTAAAGCTCATATACAGACAAGCCCACTTCAATTGGCCCATTGGAACACAACATTGAGCATTTATTAGTGAGATATTAGGCGAAATGTACGCCAAAATTGGACTAAGCGGATGAACAATTTGAGGCGCGGTCACGGTCAACATTAGCATGAAGTAATCTTCAAACATTAAATTATATGAACCGTATTATCGTTTCAAATAAAGATTTCATGCATTTTTCTTAACTTTATGTGTTTCTTTTTTGAAAAAACTTTCCTATAGCTCTTAAAAAATCACCCATTACAAAAATTATGATTAGATATGTCTAATGACACATTATGAGAGCTACACACAAAAGGCTGCCATGAACAAAAAACACAACAAAAGTTTCTAAGACACATACATTATTTGGTTACATTAACGCGATAAAGAAATAGCCATTCCAATCTCGGTATTTAAATGTGCGAAAACAACAACTCCCATAAGTACATTTTTCTTTTATTCATAGCATAACGAGTAAAGCAGATCATAATATTTGACTTTAATAGAGTTATACTAAGACGGAAAGCTGTGTATCATAACATCAAAATAAATCCAAATAAACAATGAAAGTGATTGAACTAGCAAGCAGATCTGAGGATCAGCTTATAATATATAAAAGGCCATTAGGTTCGCCCGGACCGAACTTTGGATACCCACAACCTCGGGAATATATATTAACAGCCTTTTGTCATAATCCGAAGAAATACGCCTCATATGTTTACATATGGTTCGATTTGGACCAAGGTCGACACGAAGTTCGAGTGGTCTAATAAATACCTGTTCAAGTTGTTAAAACGAAACATTGGTCAATATGGCAGCTTTATTAAAATAAAGACCGATCTGAGCCATTTAGGGCACGGATGTCAAAGAGCCTAACATAGGTCACTATAGCAAATTTCAAAGAAATTGGATAATAAGTGCGCCTTTTACGGGCCCTTGACCTTAAAACGGGAGATCACTCTATATGGCAGCTTTATCCAAATATAGACCGATGGGGCCATACTGGATGCGGATGTCGTAGGGCCTTACACAGCTCACTGTGTCAAATTTCATCGAAATCGGGTGCTTTTATGGGTCCCATAAAGCAAATTTGAGATCGGGATAAAATCAGAAGATCGGTATATATGGCAGATATTTCCAACAATAGACCGATCTGAACCATGTAGGGAACGGATGTTAGAAAGCCTAACATAGGTCCTTGTCACTTCGTTTGTGGCAAAACCGCAGGGACTTTGTCTATAGTAAAGGATGGCTTTTTAACTCATAAATCCAGAAATTCTTTTAAATCAAAAAAACTTCATTTGATGCGAAAGATATCTTATTACACGAAAAGAGTATAAGTTTTATTTATAAGTCTAATACAGCATAGTTCTGCTGCCAAATCTAAATGTTTGCAATTTCAGAACAGCAGTATAAGTGTTTTTTTTTTTTTATTTTAAATTAAAATGTTTGCTGTAACAGTAGAAAGTGTGCTCAAAATAGGACAGCATTAAATGTTTTGCTAGCACAGCAAACATTTCCTGCTGTTGTCAAATTGTAACATGTAACAATGTCATAAATATTTCAAACATTTTTATATTTCATCATATCCTTCAATTTTACAAGCATATGATGTAAAATGTTTTCCAATTCCAATACGCCAGACAAAATATCCTACTTTACTTTACTTTAATAGGCTATGACAGAATATTTCTTCCACTAGCCGAACGTATAATAGCGTTCCAAGCGCCTCGATCTTCTGCGCTCATTCTAAAATCTCTGACACCAAGTTTCGAGGTGTATCCCACCACTTGATCTTTCCATCGGGCTTTCGGTCTTCCCGGTTTGCGTGTACCACCGTGTTTGCCTTCAAAAGACTTCTTTGCTGGAGCTTCTTCATCCATTCAGACAACATGACCTAGCCAAAGCAGCCGTTATATTTTGATGCGTGTAACTATGCTATCGTCGTCATACAGCTCATACAGCTCGTGGTTCATACGTCGCCTATATTCTCCGTTAACGCAAACTGGTCCATATATTTTACGAAGAATCTTTCTCTCAAATACTCCAAGCACTGCCTCATCTGCTTTCACAAGTACCCATGCTTCAGAACCATATAACAGCACGGGTAGTATCAGTGTCTTGTAAAGTGTAGTCTTCTTCTGTCGAGAGGTGGCCTTGTTTCTAAACTGCTTACTTAGTCCAAAGTAGCATCTGTTTGCCAGTATTATTCTTCGCTTTATCTCAAAACTGGTGTCATTCGTTCCGGTTACGGCGGTGCCGAGGTAGATAAAGTTACTGACTATCTCAAAGTTTTGGTTCCCAAGATTCTCCATTTTCTTTATCTGCTCGGTTGTACAAGGCGTTGTGGGATTTGAAACTATCCATTATCTCCTTATCTCCATTTACTGCCAGACCCATTTTCACTGTCTCTCTTTCGATTCTTTCAAAGGCAGCAGTTATTAATTCTGGTGACCGACCTATGATGTCGATGTGGTCGGAATAGGCGAGTAGCATGTGTTCTCTTGAGAGTGGTGTGCCATATCTATTCACATCTGCATCTCGTACAATCTTCTCCAGCAGGATATTAAAGAGATCACACGATAGGCTGTCTACTTGTCTGAAACCTCGTTTGGTATTAAATGGTTCGGAGAGATTCTTTCCTATTCTTACTGAGGAACGCGTATCAGCAAGTGTCATCCTGCAGAGTCTTATTAATTTTGCAGGGATACCAAACTCAGACATGGCTTGAAATACCTTTGAACGTAAAGGAGTATCGAAGGCGGCTTTGTAGTCAACAAAAAGGTGGTAGGTGTTGATTTGTCCTTCTCGGGTCTTTTCCAGGATTTGGCGCAGGGTGAATATCTGGTCTAGGGTGGATTTACCAGGTCTAAAGCCGCATTGATAGGGCCCAATTATCTCACAAAATATCTACATTCATTTTTTTTTAATGCTTTTAAACTAAAAAATTAACGCTTAATCCCCAATACATCAAATGCCTCAATTGTTGTTTAGAAGTTAAAAAATTTTTTATGCATTCATTCAAAGTTTAAAATTTTTAAATTAATATCAACAGAAAGTGTTTTCTGATATCAGCAGACTAATTTCTCTGGGTATGAGTGTAGGTTTTACTAATGATTACATAAAAAAGAGATGAAATTCCAAACAACATGTCTCATTTGTCAGGAATAAATGGTATTGTTTGATCAAAATATTACATTCATTGCTGGGTTCAACATAAAATATGTAATTTAATCGTAAACAAAGTTCCAACGTTTTTCACAAGAAAAGTTTACTTATCGAGTTAATTTTTGCGTATATGAACGCTGCCCCGCCTATGACTTAAAACCGCAGTTGGACACTTTAGTGCCAATATATGAAGAGGCTTTGGTCCGTCGATCGGAAAATTGTGTCTCCACAAGATAGCATTGGACAATGAATTGAGGCTAATAGACGTTGCCTCGGCAAAAAAAAAGGAAGTTAGTAGCACTAGATTTCAGCACAAGGTCACATGGTTATCACCAGATCTAGAATAGTCAGGTACTACTTACAAAATGCCTAATTGATTTCCATACCACGCCCCTAAGTTGTTTCATGCTGGTATTGTGTTCCCACCGGTGTCCGTTAGCTGCAAAAGCCAGGCAGTGGCTAGAGAACAGCATGAGACCCAATATTCGAAACTTAATCGCCACTTATGCCAAAGCATGGCTCATGCCCCTTAAAAATTAAGTTAGCTTAAAACAAATCCTTTTAAGACAATAGAATGAGCGTTGCCCGATCGTTTTGTTAATCGTCAGTCTTTGTGTTGTACGATTTGGTTGTCAGATATCGTGTATTGCATGCGAGCAAATGGGCCATATCGGTTTTGGTTTAGATATAGCTGCCATATAAACCGGTCTTCCGATTTGACTTCATGAGCCCCTGAAAACCGCAAAATTTTTCCGATTGGATTGAAATTTTGCATGTAGTGTTCTGTTACTACTTTCAACAACAGTCCACATCAGTCTATAACCTGACATAGCTCCAATATAATCCGGTCTCTCAATCATCCTTGTTCGGTTCTAAGAAGCTATAATTTTTGCTGGTTTGACAGAAGTTTGGTATGAAGAATAAAATTATCCCCTTTAACTAAATTTATTTTGTATAAATTTTTAGCAGAATCCTTAGTGGTGGGTTCCCAAGATTCGGTCCGTCCGTTTATCGATGTCACGATTGCTGTCGAGCGCATAAAGCTAGTCGATTAAAATTTTGCACAGATACATATTATTGATGTAGGCCGTTGGGGATTGCAAATAGGCCACATCGGTTCTGTTTTGGATGTAGCTCCCATATAATACGATCTGCCGATTTGACATTTTACCCGATTGGGCTGAAATTTTGAATATAGTGTTCTGTTCTAAAATTTTTCATATGGAATTCTGTGTCGACTTCTAACAACTGCGCCAAGTGCGTTCCAAATCGGTACACTCCCATAGAAACCTATCTCTCGATTATCCTTATTCGATTCCTATAAGCATTAATTTTTGCCTGGTTTGGCGGAAATTTGGCACGTAGAGTAAAATTATGCCTTCCAACTAATTATACCCTCCACCATAAGATGGGTGGTATACTAATTTCGTCATTCTGTTTGTAACTACTCGAAATATTCGTCTGAGACCCCATAAAGTATATATATTCTTGATCGTCGTGACATTTTATGTCGATCTAGCCATGTCCGTCCGTCTGTCCGTCCGTCCGTCCGTCCGTCCGTCTGTCTGTCTGTCTGTCTGTCGAAAGCACGCTAACTTCCGAAGGAGTAAAGCTAGCTGCTTGAAATTTTGCACAAATATTTCTTATTAGTGTAGGTCGGTTGGTATTGTAAATGGGCCATATCGGTCCATGTTTTGATATAGCTGCCATATAAACCGATCTTGGGTCTTGACTTCTTGAGCCTCTAGAGTGCGCAATTCTTATCCGATTGGAATGAAATTTTGCACGACGTGTTTTGTTATTATATCCAACAACTGTGCCAAGTATGGTTCAAATCGGTCCATAACCTGATATAGCTGCCATATACACCGATCTGGGGTCTTGACTTCTTGAGCCTCTAGAGTGCGCAATTCTTATCCGATTGGGATGAAATTTTGCACGACGTGTTTTGTTATGACATCCAACAACTGTGCCAAGTATGGTTCAAATCGGTTTATAACCTGATATAGCTGCCATATAAACCGATCTTGGGTCTTGACTTCTTGAGCCTCTAGAGTGCGCAATTCTTATCCGATTGGAATGAAATTTTGCACGACGTGTTTTGTTACGATATGCAACAACTGTGCCAAGTATGGTTCAAATCGGTCCATAACCTTATATAGCTGTCATATAAACCGATCTTGGGTTTTGACTTCTTGAGCCTCTAGAGGGCGCAATTCTTATCCAATTTGAATGAATTTTGGCACGTAGTATTTTGTTATGATATCCAAAAATGTGCCAAATATGGTTCAAATCGGTTCATAACCTGATATAGCTGCCATATAAACCGATCTGGGATCTTGACTTCTTGAATCCTAGAGGTCGCAATTATTATCCGATTTGCCTGAAATTTTGTACGACGGATTCTCTCATGACCATTAACATACGTGTTTATTATGGTCTGAATCGGTTTATAGCCTGATATAGCTCCCATATAAATCGATCTCTCTATTTTACTTCTTGAGCCCACAAAGGTCGCAATTCTTATTCGAATTGGCTGACATTTACACAGGTCTCCAACATATAATTTAATTGTGGTCCAAACCGGACCATATCTTGATATCGCTCTAATAGCAGAGCAAATCCTTTCTTATATCCTTTTTTTGCCTAAGAAGAGATGCCGGGAAAAGAACTCGACATATGCGATCCATGGTGGAGGGTATATAAGATTCGGCCCGGCCGAACTTAGCACGCTTTTACTTGTTTTATTATATAATTTGTATGCAAAATCCATGATGGTGGGTTTAAAATATTCTTAGCACGTTTTTATTTGTTTTCTTTACCCAAGCTCATAATTTTGAACGGTAGCTGTATGTGTGTGTGCTCTGTTCAGTTGCGGGCAATGTGACCCATCGATCGTGTTGCTGTAAATGCAAAATATGACCGTCAATCCTTTACGCACATCGGCAAAGACACTTAAAATACCTCAACGAAGTCGATGGAGTTTTCTTAGCGTTGAAATTTGTAAGCATCAACACCGATTTGCTGGTATAAGGATGAGTGTGTCATTTGTTTCATAACTATCGAGTGCACTTGCTTTTATGTTGGCTTGCAACTGTTCTCCGGCAATGACATAGAAAATGCTCCAACGTCTCATCATCTTCCCCACATGCCCTATCACCTACTATCACTATCACCTATTTTGGAAAGTGAGCTCTCAGTCCTATGTGTAACGTTATAATACCGAAATCTATACTGACCTCCTTTGTCGCTCAAGCCCTTTACTCGGACTGCGTCAACCCGAAAGGCTTCGATTTAACTAAGTTTTTAACGGCACTTTTATGGCTTTACTACGCTATGGGCCGGCACCCAAAAATGCGGATTGTTCCATCCTCAGAGAAGGCGTTTATCTCTTTCTTCGCTTAGGGTCTACAATATCTTCACTGGTTTCGGGAATATTTGACTTTGAGGTTTTTTTTGCATTTTTGACAGAGACCTGACTTGTATTTTGCGATTTTCGAAGGCATTCGTGCTCCGATTTTCATTTTTATGCATGTGACAATTTTGTACACCGACTTTGACACAAAAAGTGTCTGCATTTGATATTTCAGTAAAATGTTTTACATTATGGAAATCAAAAAATGTGGAACAAATTAATTTTTGCATTTCTTGGTCAAAAAAATTCCATTTTTTGTCAAGAGAACATATTGAAGGTGCGTTTTAAATGAAATTTGAACAAGACATGTCAACTAAAAACAAGTAAAAGCGTGCTAAGTTCGGCCGGGTCGAATCTTATATACCCTCCACCATGGATCGCATTTGTCGAGTTCTTTTTCCGGCATCTCTTCTTAGGCAAATAAGGATATAAGAAAAGATTTTCTCTGCCATTAGAGCGGCATCAAAATATGATCCGGTTTGGACCACAATTATAAAATGTCAGCCAATTCGAATAAGAATTGCGCCCTTTGGGGGCTCAAGAAGTAAAATATACAGATCGATTTATATGGGAGCTGTATCGGGCTATAGACCGATTCAGACCATAATAAACAAGTATGTTAATCGATCCAAGATCGGTTTATATGGCAATGAATGAAATTTTGCACGACGTGTTTTGTTATGATATCCAACGGCTGTGCCAAGTAAGGTTCAAATCGGTCCATAACCTGATATAGCTGCCATATAAACCGATCTTGGGTCTTGACTTCTTGAGCCTCAAGAGGGCGCAATTCTTATCCGATTTGAATGAAATTTTGCACAAAGTATTTTGATATGATATCCAACAACTGTGCCAAGTATGATTCAAATCTGACGTAACTGCCCTATAAAACGATCTTTGATCTTGACTTCTTGAGACAATAGAACGCGCAATTCTTATCCGATTTGGCTGAAATTTTGGATGACGTATTTCGTTACAACTTCCAACAACTGTGCTAAATATGGTTCAAAACGGTCCATAACCTGTCATGGCTGCCGTATAAAACGATCTGCGATCTTGATTTTTTGAGCCTCTAGAGAGCGCAATTCTCATACGATTTGGATGAAATTTTGTACAGCGACTTCTCTCCTAACCTTCAACATACGTGTCTAATATGGTCTAAATGGATCAATAGCTTGGTACAGATCCCATATAAACCGATCTCCCGATTTTGCTTCTTGAGCCCCTACAAGGCGCAATTCTTATCCCAATGAACTGAAATATTACACAATAGCATATTCTTATTCAGTATTCTTTGTTTGCCAAAAAAAAAAAGATACTGCGCATAGAACTCGACAAATGCGATCCATGGTGGAGGGTATATAAGATACGGCCCGGCCGAACTTAGCACACTATTACTTGTTCTAGATATGTTTACTTTTGCAAAACACTATTCATTCAGTCCAAAAATGATTTTCTAGATACTGAGAGAATTAAGAATACCTGAAGAGAGTAATGCACACATACAGTTACAATTTCATTTTGGATATGGCTGTTTTAAACAGGAAAATACGCCATGAGTGCTTCCCAGCTGTCCACATGTCATTGTCTTCAAAAACTTCTTTAAGATTATTTGAATTTTGTCACCAATATGGCATGTTTGCTGACATGTCTTGCATAATATCTGTTATAAAATTTTATGGTCGACAAATTCACTAACCGTGTCCATAAAAAAGTCAGCAAAGCTTTTATCACTCTCTCTCGAACAATATGTAAACAACTTACTCTGTAGGGGACATCTTATTTGACCGTGTCGCAAAACCGCCAGCTTACAAAACACTTTGTTTTGTAGATTATGAGAAAGATATCTAACTGTACCAAATAACAAAACAAAGAAGAGTGTGATGGAATGTGACCAAGTCCAAGTACTGAGGAGACCAAAACTTTTGTTATATTATTTTACAAAAGTGAAAACGAACAAAAACAAAAACACATAAGAACATATGGGCACATTTTAAATGTTGGTAAGTATACGGTAAGAGACGAGTTGTTGGATGATGCGAAAATTGCATATATTATTTCGGAAAACTAACACCAGCCATATATAAAATCCCGGAAACAAAAGGAGAATCAAAATTAAATAATATCTTATAAAAAATTAGTAGTTTTTGTGTACAAATCTATTTTTAATAATAAATAATTAATTCATTAATAATAATTTTGTGGATCCTTTCTTTTTTCGATATCGAAGACAAACTTTCAGAAATTTTGGAATATTGTCATTAACGAATAGATGAAGTATTCTGTCATTTATATATTCATTAATGACAAGTTCGTTCAAAATTTCGCATAAAATGTCATGCATGGTTTTCGCGAACACTATATGAAAATGTCATCAACGATTTGTATGGGCTGTCGACTATATGTCTTCAACAACTTAACAAGGTCATGCACCCTTCTTTTAAGACGACTTGACGACGCGGCCTGGGGGTTTTTACAATGCCATAAATTGCAGCAAACATTTTTTCTAATTTTGGAAGAGCGTTCGTCCCCCCAATGAATAAAACAATCTTCTGGAAGATTTTTACGCAATTTTTCTTTCGTATGAGTCGCGAAACACTATTCTGGGATATCATTGGGAATCCATTGCGTGTGCAGAAGTTTTAGCAACTCTTCGCGACAATTCTCTTACAACTCACTGCGTTTTAATCGTCCCTATGTAGGATGTCATTAGACAATCCGTTTTTTTTTTGTTTATTGAGAGTAACACCAGCACAACAAGATCATACGTTATATGATATGTTGTGCGGATTCGCAGTGGAGTACATAATACATTGATTATTCTCTTAAATTAAATGTCAACTAACCATAACATTTTAAATTATAGTAGTAACTATTAAAGACATATAAAGGAAAATGATTCGTAGTTCACTTGAAGAAATGACATAGCTAGTTTTTGAATGAAGTTACATCGCTTATGCTCTGTAAGTTGGGTGTTAGGTTGTTCTAGTAATTTCAGACAATTCCTGTAACAATTCCTCACGACGCGGGAATGGTATACGACTCTCAGACAAGCTCGTCCGCGATCATATATGAAAAAGATTCGCAGAATGTTATTTGGCGATCAAAAATGTTTGCTGGGCAACAACAGCAAAAGGATAACATCAGTGTGTGCAGAATGGATGGAAAATACACAGTTTGAAACCGTACTAAATAGCTACTTTTGAGCCAGAAAAGTATTTTTTTTTTGTTCGTATAACAATTTTAAAAATATCCTCTTGCTTTGGAAAAATTTTAAGAAAAGGTAAAATTTTTAAGTAAGTTGCGCATACCACAGACATTTTGGGAATTAGTAGGGGGTATCCAGAGAAAACGAGAGAGGAGAAAAGTCTATTCCGTAGAAAGAAAAAAGAAATAGAACGACGTGAATGAGAGTGAATTGAAATGTACAGGAGCCAGATTAAGGTCCAAAAATGTTTACCAAATATATCCAAGTTCATCCTCCTACAGAGACAAATAAGAAAATTTGTTAACTGGTACAAATTGTAGGCTAAGGATATGGAAAGAACATTTTTCCTTGCTCCTAGTATCCGACAATGGCGTCGAAGTGAATACCGTTGAAACAATCCTTGATGATGGAACAGAAACGATCTACATCAACAACAAGTATCTGCGCAAAATTTCAAGCTTATATCTTTATTCGTTCGATCGCTATCGTGATTTTTACAGATGGGCGGATGAACATGGGAACAACGAATAAGAATGTCAAGACGATCACATACCTTTATATTCTATGGTGTCGCAGAGCAATATTTCGAGGTATCCTATGGTGGTGGGATCTATGAGCCTTAAATGAGAATATGATAGTTTATTTTTGAAGTCATTTATGTGATTATAGCAAACAGGCTGAAATTTATCGAAATTTATTGCAAAAATAATACACCTTGTAACATTAAGAACTTTAGAACGTCTTAAAATGGGCATTCGTATTTATATTTCAAATTCTTTGAATAAAAGTCGGGACACTCGGGAGATGGGACAGCAACTGAAAGTTAGTATTGATACCATCTAGCAAACCAATGAGTGATGTGGGTTATAAAAAAATATTTTAAGTCAATCGGTCAGGCCGAAAATAATGAAAGTTGCTTCAGATAAGGATAGCTTTTAAAGATTTTTTTAACCGTTGGTTGATATTTATTTATTTTATTCAACATCCACAGAAGGCTTAACACATTCTGCTAACATGTGGAACTATTAACTTTATTTTCCAAATGCATTCAAAAATCCGCCTGCGATGCCACTAGCAGCATGGGCAGCGCCTCCCACTATGCCACCAGCAGCTTGTGCAAGTCCTCCTAAAATACCACCACCACCAGTGGGTCTTTGGACGACTGTTTGAGTAACAACTTGTTGTGGATATTGTACCACTTGTTGGGGGTATGTCACCACTTGTTGAGGGTATGTCACCACTTGTTGAGGGTACTGTACTTGCTGGGTACCGGTCTGTTGGAAGGAAATAGTACCGGAGGTAGGAAGGGTTTGTTGACCATCTGCAAAATATTTTCAGACAAGCAAATCGTTATCAGCATACTGTATTGTTAAGTAAAACTTTGAATTCGAGTCGCCTTGCAATTACCAGAATTAGTCTATATTTTTAAATTTGTTTCAAACTTACTGATTGTAATGGTTGCTCCATGGGACAAGCCCAACATGATGGCTAAAGTTGCACCGAAGAGTTTCATGATAGCGGATTTTCAGATAAACACAGAAGTGTACGGACCGTTACTGCGATGATTTTAATAGAATTTGGTGGGTATTTATACTGTTTCGGCACTCGCTACCGAGTGCCGGAATTGACACTTGTGCAGTGAAAACAACAGCTTGTTTGAAATTTAAATGTGTACATAAAATTTCAATTGTCTGCAAAATACTATATATATTTTCTATTCGTTGTTGACACTTCAAGTAAAATTCCTAATTTTCTGTTCTTTTTTCTTTTATACACATTGAAGACAGTATTCAAACATACAAAGTATCGCATAATAACAATAAACCAAACTTTATCTCAATTTTTATTTAATTCTTTATTTTTCACTGGTTTGACTTTGACAAGGATAATGGGGAATTCCCCTTACCATTCCAAAGTAAGAATTGTCGGAAATAAAATTGCTTAGCATTTATGTGGACTTTACAGACTCAGTCATTGGCATGATATTATGAATGCCGATCTTTTATTATTTTCCTGGCTTTACAAGTTTCATGTTTCTGTTTCTCTACTTTTATACTCACCAACGTAAGGCGTACGAATACCTCGTGATGTTCGGACGAACATGGATACACCGAGTTAGAGTTTAAAGATGATCATATATTCTAGGGTTTGCAGAACAATATTTCGAGGTATCCTATAGTGGTGGGTAAAAAACTAAGTAGTCAGTTTATTTGAAAGGAGTGGGGTAGGAGCGGAGTGAAGCAAAAAAATCATGGGATCGCGGATAAAAGAATTTTGCCGTAGCAGAGAGGAAAAAGTACCCGCCCGGATCCCTGGTTCAACTGCGATATGGGATCAAAATAAGCCTTAAATTAGAGTTTGATAGCTTACATCTGAAGTCATTTATGTATGTGAGTATAGCAATCAGACTGAAATTTTTCGAAATTTATTGCAACAATAATACACCTCGTAACCTTAAGGACGTCGTAAAATGTGCAGTTGTATTTATATTTCAAATTCTTTCAATAAAAGTCGGAACAGCAATTAAAAGTTGGTATAATCCCGACCATCTGGCAATCCAATGTACTACACTAGTGATGTAGGGTACAAAAAAAGTTTAAGTTCGGTCAGGCAGCAACTAATGAAAAGTTGCTTCAAATAAGGGCAGCTCTTAAGGAATTGTTTTTAGCCGTTGGTTGATTTTTTTTTTATTTATTCAACATTCACAGAAGGCTTACTAAATTCTGCTATCTTAAACTTTATTTTCCAAATGCATTCAAAAATCCGCCTGCGATGCCACTAGCAGCGTGGGCAGCGCCTCCCACTATACCACTTGCAGCTTGTGCAAGTCCTCCTAAAATACCACCACCACCAGTGGGTCTTTGGACGACTGTTTGAGTAACAACTTGCTGTGGATATTGTACCACTTGTTGGGGATATGTCACCACTTGTTGAGGGTATGTCACCACTTGTTGAGGGTACTGCACTTGCTGGGTACCGGACTGTTTGATGGTAATAGTACCGGAGGTAGGAAGGGTTTGTTGACCATCTGCAAAATATTTTCAAACAAGCAAATCGTTGTCAGCATACAGAATTGAAAAGTAAACCATTGAATTCGGGTCACATTACAATTACCAGAATTCCTCTACATTTTAAAATATGTTTGAAACTCACTAATTGTAATGGTTGCTCCATGGGACAAGCCCAACATGATGGCCAAAGTTGCACAGAAGAGTTTCATAATAGCGGATTTTTGATAACCACAGAAGTGTACGGACCGTTACTGCGATGATTTCAATAGAATTTAGTGGCGTATTTATACTGTTTTTTGCGCTCGCAACCGAGTACTGGAATTAATACTTGTGTAGCGAAAACAAAAGCTTGTTTGAAATTTAAATGTGTACATTTGATTTCAAAGTTTGCAAAATACTATTTGTATTAACCATATGTTGTTCAAACTTTAAGTACAGTTTCCAATGTTTTGTTCCTGTTTTATTATAGTTATTGAAGAGAGTATTCGGAAATATAATGAGAACAATAACAATAAGCAAAACTTCTTTCATTTTCTACATAAATCTTATAACCTAGTTTATTTTTCTTGGGCTTGGACTTATTAATCACTTATTAAAAAAAAAAGAGGCAAGGATAATGGGGAACCCTCTAACCTTTTCAATGTGAGAATTCGCAAAAAAATTGCTAAGCGTGGACTTAACAGTCTTAATCAGTGCCATGATATTGTAAAGGAAATTCCAACATCATTGCCTATGAAAATCAAGTTGAAAAAGTACAATAACAATAAGGCAAGAAAACACTCAACTCTAATTCAACGAAAAACGATGATCACCTTAATCTTGAAAACTATAGCACTTAAAAGTTTTTGGCTTCGAACAACTAACATGAATGACAAAATTAATGAGAGCAAGCGCTACAAAAAACATCAAACTTACGGATGATGAGTAAATAGAATGAATGGTTGACGGCTGATTTTTGTGAAACAAATGAAGCAGAGTGAACCGGAGCAGAGATTGTAACGAAACGAAAGAAGTTGTCACCTCGAGAAAAAAAGATAAATAGTATTCCAATACAAACATTCTGTGGTCAATTCTATTGCAGTCAATTGTTTTTAGGATATTTTCGTTTTGGAAAGGTATTTGAATCTTCATCTTGTGCCCTCATCGTGCAGAGTTTAGCGAACAGACAAAAAAATCCACACAACTATTGTACATCCTTTATTTCTCATTTGAATTTGTTTATTTTAATAAAGGAAATTTTTTTTAACAATATTGTGAATGTTGATTCAATTTTATTTACCTGGCATTACGAATTTCATAATTATTCCTCTACTTCTATACCCACCAAGATAGCGTGTATGATATCAATCGGACGGCCGAACATGGCAATATAGACTTAGAATTTCAAGACGATCATGACATTTTCATTTTATGGAGACGCAAAACAATATTTCGAGGTGTTTGGGTTTATCCTGGATGGTATACAAATAAATAGTCAGTTTATTTGAAAAGGTAGGAACGGAGGCGAGCAAAAAAAAGTCTGAGAGCAGCGAAACAAATTTTGCCGTAGCGGAGAGGGAGAAAGTACCCTCTCCGAATCCCTGGTTCAAATACAATACGCCAACATGAGATCAGAATGAGCCCTAAATGAGAATTTGATAATTTATTTTTGAAGTCATTTATGTGACCATAGCCATCCGACTGAAATTAGTCGAAATTTATTACAAGAACAATACACCTTGTAACCTCAAGAAATTAAGAACGTTTTAAAATGTGCAGTCGTATTTATGAGGTCAACCATTCATTCAATAAAAGTCGGGACATTCGGGAGACGGGACAGCAACTGAAAGTTGGTATAATCCCGTCCATCTGGCACGACAATGTAGTACACTAGTGATGTCGGTTATGAAAAACAATTTAAGTTCGGTCGGGTCGAAACTAATGAAAAATAGCTTCAAATAAGGTTAGCTTTTAATAATTTTTTTTAACCGTTGGTTGATATTTATTTTATTCCACATCCACAGAAGGCTTACTAAATTCTGCTAGCATGTGGAACTATTAACTTTATTTTCCAAATGCACTCAAAAATCCGCCTGCGATGCCATTAGCAGCGTGAGCAGCACCTCCCACTATTCCACCAGCAGCTTGTGCAAGTCCTCCTATAATACCACCACCACCAGTGGGTCTTTGGACGACTGTTTGAGGAACAACAACTTGTTGTGGATATTGTACCACTTGTTGGGGGTATGTGACCACTTGTTGAGGGTATGTCACCACTTGTTGAGGGTACTGTACTTGCTGGGTACCGGACTGTTGGAAATTAATAGTACCGGAGGTAGGAAGAGTTTGTTGACCATCTGCAAAATATTTTCAAACAAGCAAATCGTTGTCAGCATAAAGTATTGAAAAGTAAACCTTTAAATTCGAGTCGCCTAGCACTGCTATAATTCCTCTATAAATAAATAAATGTTTGAAACTCACTAATTGTAATGGTTGCTCCATGGGACAAGCCCAACATAATGGCCAAAGTTGCACCGAAGAGTTTCATGACAGCGGATTTTCAGATAAACACAGAAGTGTACGGACCGTTACTGCGATGATTTTAAAAGAATTTGTTGGGGTATTTATACTGTTTTTGCACTCGCAACCGAGAACCGTCACTTGTGCAGTGAAAACAAAAGCTTGTTTGAAATTTAAATGTGTACATTAAATTTCAAACGTTAGCAAAATACTATTTCTATTTACCTTTCGTTGTTCAAACTTTAAGAAAATGTTCCAATGTTTTGTTGCTTTTTTATTATAGACATTGAAAAGAGTATTTAAAGTATAAAGTATCGAATTATAACAATAAACCAAACATTCTTTCATTTTATATATAAATTTAATAACCTTATTTATTGTTCACATTAACGACTTATTTATCACTTATTAAAAGGAATAGACAAGGATAATGATACCTTACCAAAATGAGAATGGTCGCAAATGAAATTGCTTTGCGTTTATGTGGACTTAACGGACCCAGTAAGTGACCTTATATTATGAATGTGAATTCAATTTTATTTACCTGGCTTAACGAGGTTCGTATTTGTTTCCCTATTTCTATACCCACCACCGTAAGGTGTATGCATACCTCATGATATTGATCGGAAGGAGGTAAACAGCTATATAGCGTTAGAATGTCAAGACGAGCATATATAGTTATATTTTATGGTGTCGCAGAACAATATTTCGAGGTAAGCTATTGCGGTGGGTATGAAATTAAATTGTCAGTTTATTCGAGAGGAGAGGGGTGGAAGCGGAGTGAACCGAAAAATAATTTTCGGAGCAAGTCGGAAAAAAAATTGCCGTAGCGGAGGGAAACAAATACCCTCTCCGGATCCCTGGTTCAAATATAATACAGCGAAATGGGATCGAAATGAGAGTTTCATAGTTAATTTTTGGAGACAGTATGTGACTATAGCAATCAGACTGACATTTTTCGAAATTTATTGCAGCAGTAGTACACCTCGTAACCTTAAGGATGTCTTTAAATGTGCAGTCGTATTTATATTTCAAATTCTTTCAATAAAAGTCAGGATATTCAGGAGACGGGACAGCAACTGAAATTTGGTATAATCCCGACCATCTGGCAAGCCAATATCCTACCCTAGTTATGTCGGGTATAAAAAATATTTTTTTAAGTTCTGTCAGGCCGAAAGTAATGAAAAGTTGCTTCAAATTAGTACAGCTCTTTAGAATTTTTTAACCGTTGGTTGATTTTTTATTTATTTTATTCAACATCCAAAGAAGGCTTACTAAATTCTGCTGGAATGTAGAACTATGATTTTATTTTCCAAATGCATTCAAAAATCCGCTTGCGATGCCACTAGCAGCGTGGGCAGCGCCTCCCACTATACCACCAGCAGCTTGTGCAAGTCCTCCTAAAATACCACCACCACCAGTGGGTCTTTGGACGACTGTTTGAGTAACAACTTGTTGTGGATATTGTACCACTTGTTGGGGGTATGTCACCACTTGTTGAGGGTACTGCACTTGCTGGGTACCGGACTGTTGGATGGTTATAGTACCGGAGGTAGGAAGGGTTTGTTGACCATCTGCAAAATATTTTCAAAAAAGCAAATCGATGTCAGCATACAGTTTTGAAGTGTAAACTTTTGAATTCGAGTCGCATAACAATTACCAGAATTCCTCTACATTTTAAGATTTGTTTGATACTCACTGAATGTAATGGTTGCTCCATGGGACAAGCCCAACATGATGGCCAAAGTTGCACCGAAGAGTTTCATGATAGCGGATTTTCAGATAACCACAGAAGTGTACGGACCGTTACTGCGATGATTTTAAAAGAATTTGGTGGGGTATTTATACTGTTTTTTGCGCTCGCAACCGAATACCGGAATTAACACTTGTGTAGCGAAAACAAAAGCTTGTTTGAAATTTAAATGTGTACATTTTATTTCAAAAGTTTGCAAAATACTATTTGTATTTACCATTCGTTGTTCAAACTATAAGTAAAGTTTCCAATGTTTTGTTCCTGTTTTATTATAGTCATTGAAGAGAGTATGTGAAAAACAAAGTATCGAAAAATAACAATAAACCTAACTACTTTTAATTTCTGAATAAATTTAATAGCCTATTTTATTTTTCACTGCTTTAACTAATTTATCATTTATTCGAAGAATGAGGCAAGGATAATGGGGAATCCTCCTGCCTTTCCAAAGTGCGAATTGGCGCAAATGAAATTGCGTAGCGTTTATGTGGACTGAACAGTCTCAGTCGGTTCCATGATATTGTAGCGGAAATTCTATCATCATTGCCTACGAAAATCTAGGTGAAGAAGAACAACAACAATAAGGCAAGAAAAAATTCAACGAAAAACGATAAAGACCGTGATTTTGAAAACTAATGCACTCAAAAGTCTTTGGCCTTGAACAACTGAAATGAATGGCAAAATTAATGAAAGTAAGCGAGACAACATACATCGAATTAACGGATGGTGAGTAAATAGAATGGATGTCTGACAGCTGAACGAGTGCAACTTAGAATTGCACTTGGTTTTTGTGAAGCAAAAGAAGCAGAGTGAACCGCAGCACAGATTGTGAAGAAA
The DNA here is from genome assembly GCF_963082655.1 of Stomoxys calcitrans. NCBI lineage: Eukaryota > Metazoa > Arthropoda > Insecta > Diptera > Muscidae > Stomoxys > Stomoxys calcitrans. Next base: position 134,899,170 of record NC_081553.1, read on the forward strand.
CGAAAGAAGTTGTCACCAAAGTTGAAGTTGTATTCCAATACAAACGTTCTGTGGACAATTCTACTGTGACCAATTTTTTTTAGGACACATTTGGTTTCGCTGATTCCTGCAGAATGGAGGTTGAGACGCTGTCCATGTAATCGACACCAATCAGGTTTCTGTGTTTTCCGACGCTCCCCGCTGCTGATGGCCATCCCAACGTCCCCGCTAATATATTTATGTGCTGATGATAAGCCCTTATTCGTTGTTTCAAAGTGCATTCTTCCGCGAGTACATACCCACTCAGCTGCAAACTACTATGCTGAACAAATGGAGCCAGCACCAACTTTTTGCTCCCCACAATCGTCAATTTTTGGTTGTCTCCATCCAACCACTCGTTTGGTACTCCATCAACCTGCCTATTCCGATCTTCATCTTGCGTCCCCCACCACAACTTGGAGAGTTAAATAAACAACAGACCAGCCTTTATGAGTGTCATAATTGTTGCCCTATTTATATACCCGCCAACGAAAGATGTATGAATACATCATGATATTGATCGGACGGATGAACATACATATATATATTATGGGGTCGCAGAACAATATTTAGAGGTGTTTCGAGGTATCCTATGGTGGTGGGTATAAAATAAATTGTCATTTTATATGAAAGTCGTGGGGTAAGAGCAAAGTGGAATAAATAAAAATGACGGAGCGGGGCGACTTTTTCCCTCTCCGTATCAGCTCCGGATCCCTGGTTCAAATACAACACAGCGAAATGAAATCAAAATGAGCTTTAAATGAGAGTTTGACAGTGTATTTTTGAAGTCATTTGTGTGATTATAGCAATGAGACTGACAGACACGCTATCGCATGGACTAATAGATCTGACAGACTGAATCGAAATTTATTCCAAAAATAATACACCTTGTAACCTTAAGAACGTTAAAAAGTCCTAAAATGTGCAGTCGTACTTATGTTTCAAATTCCTTCAATAAAAGTCGGGACATTCGGGAGACGGAATAGCAACTGAAAGTTTGTATAATCCCGACCATCTGGCAAGCCAATGTACGACACTAGCGATGTAGTGTATAAAAAATTATTTGAGTTCGGTCAGGACGAAACTAATAAAAAGTTGCTTTAAATAAGGACAGTTCTTACATAATTTTTGTTTAACCGCTAGTGGATTTTTTATTTATTTTATTCAACATCCACAGAAGGCTTACTAAATTCTGCTAGCATGCGAAACTAAAAGCTTTATTTTCCAAATGCATTCAAAAATCCGTTGGCGATTCCAGAAGCAGCGTGGGCAGCGCCTCCCACTATACCACCAGCAGCTTGTGCAAGTCCTCCTATAATACCACCACCACCAGTGGGTCTTTGAACAACAGTTTGAGGAACAACAACTTGTTGTGGATATTGTACCACTTGTTGGGGATATGTCACCACTTGTTGAGGGTATGTCACCACTTGTTGAGGGTACTGCACTTGCTGGGTACCGGACTGTTGGATGGTAATAGTACCGGAGGTAGGAAGGGTTTGTTGACCATCTGCAAAATATTTTCAAACAAGCAAATCGTTGTCAGCATACAGTATTGAAAAGTAAACCCTTCAATTCGAGTCGCCTAGCAATTACCAGAATTCTTCTATATATTAAGATTTGTTTCAAACTCACTGAGTGTAATGGTTGCTCCATGGGACAAGCCCAACATGATGGCTAAAGTTGCACCGAAGAGTTTCATGCTAGCGGACGTTTAGAAAACCACACAAGTGTACGGACCGTTACTGCGATGATTTTGAAAGAATTTGGTGGGGTATTTATACCGTTTTTTGCTTTCGTTACCGAGTACCGGAATTGACACTTGTGCAGTGAAAACAATAGCTTGTTTGAAATTTAGATGTGTACATAAAATTTCAATATTCTGCAAAATACTATTTGTATTTGCCATTCGTTGCTCAGTTTTCAAATAAATTTGCCAATTTTCTGTTATCTTTTCTTTGATGGAAACTGAAGATAGTATTAAAAAATGCAATGTATCGAAGAATAACATTAAACCAAACCTTCTTCCAATTTCTATATAAATATTAAAACCTAATTTATTTTTCATTGCTTTGACTTATTTCACGCATATAAAAAAAAAGGAACAAGAATAATCAGAACTCCCCTTATCTTCCTAAAGTGAAAATTGTTGCAAATAAAATTGCTTTGCGGTTATGTGGAGTTAAAATTAAAAGTATTAGTCCGTGCCATGATATTATGAATGTGGGAACTTACTAGTGGGATTGCCTTTCGAATGAACACACTTTTTGTCTCCTTAGTGTTTACAATGTGTATTTGGTAATTCAATTATCTTTTGTCGAATGTAAATAATGTTTAATATGATATTGACATAACTAGTCTGCACGCGACGATAGATGAACCAAAACTCTCGAATGCTCAGCAAAGATTGATTGATCAACTTAAAACTAAAACCTGTCGAACCCTTTGTATCCCTGCACGACAACGAAAGAGATGTTGCGGTTTGTGTATGTGTCAACAAAATTCAAATGAAGCAAGTCAAAACATAAAATAAAATAGACACCGCAACACAGTCTCTCATCAGTCAATTAAGGTCTTCACGGTATCTGGCGGTCACAGTACCAGTCGTCCATATAGCAACCCATTCTTAAATCGGCCCTCCTGACCCTGACTTCCTCCTCGAAGTTTGACTCCACGTTCTCATACAGTTGGCGACATTGGGACATCTTCTTGTACTCTCCACTCGCCGATCTGCTCCACTTCAAAATAATGCATTTTAAATTTCACATGTTTGCACAAGAGGTCTGACAGCGGTTCAGCGACCAAAACATAATCTTCGATAAAAGTTCGCGCAAAACATTTTATTTCCAGAAATCTTTGCAACAACTTCACAATCGTAGTCTTCGAAAATTAATTGATGGAGGATACTCTCTTCTCGAATTCATAAATTCTTTCGCCTTGTCCCAAAGGTATCTTGCACGGATGACACATTTCCCGTTCTGCCGTTCTGTCGGCATTTTCAGATCGTGGTTTTCTCGATTCGTGACCATTGACAGCATCTCTCATATGTGTCTCCACTCGAAATCTCCACTTATCTGCGACAGAGCTATTTCATCCACCAAATGATGATCATTAAACTTATCCTAAAGCGCAGAAATTTAATTAATATCAAACTTTGATTCGATTTTGGCCTGCCAATTATCAGCACTCGACAAAACAACACTATCGTTTATCTGTTGATTTTCAAACTTGTCGACAGGAACACTTTTTTACCTAAATGTAGCTCCACTTCCATTTATCAACAACTCCATGTCATTCAGAACGTCATTGCCTAACACCGCGGATTCTACTGTGTCGAATTCCTTCACCACGTAAAACATTATTTCAATTTTTTCAGCATCTATTTGCACTTCCGTTTAAAACAACCTAGAGCTTCACTTCTTCTGCCTCCTAACCCAAAAAAGGTTCTTGCCACTGCGTGGACCCAAAAGGCTTCGGGTTACCCAGGTATTGACTGCAATTCTCTGGCCTTTACTCCCAAATCGCCTGCTTTCTCATTCCCAGTTACTCCGCTATGGCTCGGCACCCAAATGGTGCGGATCCTGCTATCCTCAGAAAAGGCGTTAATTTCCTTCTTACATTCCAGACTGTTCGTGATCTTACCGTCGTGGTTGTAATTGCTGCCCTTATGACCTTTTTACTGTCCGTAAAGATGTTCATACTTGCGTTAACACCACACCTCTGCAGGACCATATTACGGCCAGGGTGTCTTAAACAGATCTCAGTCCCTGGGTTCTCAATGTAGCCCCTCATGCCCACTCTGTCCTCTAGCTTTGATCCATCTGTGTAACATGACCGTCCAGATGGCATTACTTGGGTTCCGTCAGTCCAAGACTGTGCCGCTGGCAGCAGTGCCTCGCACTTGACCCCAAGTATTGTCTCTTCCCTTCCTTCCTGGTTTCCTATCGTCGCCTCGATTATACCGCGGTGGTATGAGCTACTCCTATCCTCAATTCATTCTCCGGTCACTTTAAGTCTCGTAGGCACACTAACTTCCTCGCACTTAATATGTACTTTTATGGATCGGATATCTAGAAAAGTCTCCTTAGACCTAGTGAGTGTGAGCGTGTGTAACAGTCTCGCTCCGGTGGAAGTTTATCTGGATTACCTCAATCATTGGTCCTCCAGGGCATCTTGGGAGTAGGTGATGATCTCATCGTCTGCTTCCCGTTCTTTAGACTGCATTGACTTTCCTGTCACTGCACTGCCTGATGTCATCGTATTAGGTTCTTTAGCTATCCTAGTCTTCCGAATCTTGATGTCGGTCATGGGTCCGTCGTCGGGTCCCTGTTCCTAAGGCTGTGTTCGGTCTCTCGCCGCTAAGCTGCCTATTGTTTTAGTATTAGGATCTTTGCTTATCCTAACCTTCCTTATATTGAGAGAAACGGTGATTGTCTCGTCTGCAGCTCCCTGTTTGTTGAGCGGTATTGAGTCACTTGCCTCTGAACGGACTGATGTCTAATAATGAGGATTTTTGACTATCCTAGTCTTCCCGATATTGAAAAAGACAGCCTTGCTTCCGTAGTGCCTTTAGTCGTAGCCAAACTTGTCACGGAGACTTGATCAATTCCAACCACAAGGAGAGTTCCTTCCTCTTTCTCCTCCCTGTGGAAGACCACCCACTTGCCTGCGACCAAACCTTGGTTTTGCTTGCCAAGGATCAAACAATACATTCTTTCGCAAATTCACTGCCCCATCCCCTGATCAAAACCGTCGCCTTTGTGAGCTGGGGGATATCCATCTTTCTAACGAGGTCAAGCTTTGCGCCCTCCTAGGGAGCGTGGATACCTCCGACGAGCTGTCGACGCAAAACGCAACGTAAAGATGTCCCCTCTGTACTCGCAGCTCATCATTTGTATGGGTGGACCCTCTACAGAGTTCCACACATTTTCCAAAATCCGGATCCTCCACTTTGGAACTGCCGATATTGATGAGTGCATAAGTCAGCTCATCTCCGTTGTGCTCCTTGCTACTCTGGCGTATGAGGACGGCTCCTTACCATTCTCAGCGACAATCTTCCCCTTCCATGAAGACTCGGGGGTCTCGAGCGCTTCCTTCGTCCCTGTTCGACTTTGTTTACCTCTGCTTGTGAGCATAGCAAAGTCGTCGCTCACCGCACCCGTCATCCCAATTCGGATGCGATGTCTGTTTCGTTGATACTATCGCTGTCTGAATCCGAGTCGAAAACATTTACTTAAAGGCCGGGGACGAACTGTGCTTCCTTTTGGGTTTTCCGTCTCTTTCTTATTAATTAGTCTGACGACTAGCTGTGCGCTTGAAGCATTACTCTCGACTACAGGTGCCAAGGCAGCCACACCTATAGGAGGGGAGAACAGCATGCAACAGTTGGGTCTTTGGAGTCCATTTAAAGCCTACTCCAAAAGGCTTTAAAATTAAGAGTAATGGGCAGTACCTATTCCGAGATACTAACAGCTATTAATAATTGGGCGTATCTTATTTCACGATGGCTATATACCTGAGTTAGCACGTCTACGTTGCAAATTTTGTAAAACTTCCAATTAATTCTTAATGGGGTCTCAGACACATATTTCGAGGCGTTACAAACAGTATGACGAAATTAGTATACCCCCATCCTATAGTAGAGGGTTTAAAAATCTAAATTTTCACAAAAATATAGTTTCAAAGTGGTTTGTGTGTGATCTTTTTTAATATTTAAATGGAATTAACGTTATTTTAGTCATTATTAATAAAGTTCATCCATCGTGCAACAGGATATACGTTTTAGGAAAATAAGTCAAAAAGTCAACACCCTAACGTCCACATCCGCTAAATCGGACAAGTTCTCAAAGACATGAGAACCGCGGGACAAACACACAGCAGATGTTCTATAGACTTTTCTTCCTAGAGCTGGCCAAATATTGATGGCACTATCGATTTTTTTTTTTGTCAGGATATCGATTGATATTTTTCCTATCGATTCTATCGGCAAAGTTTATTTTTCTTTTTGCAAAATTAAACAAAAATAACCGAATCGATACTAAATGTATCCTTTAATATACTTTGTGACTATTGAGAGCGAAATTTCCATCCGATTGGGCTAAAATTTTTAACCATAGTTTCCCTCATGACTTCCAACTGACTTTATTAAATTTGGTTTTATTCGGTCTGTTCATTGATATTGTTTCTATATAAATCTATCTTCTGATTTTTATACCCTCCGCCATAGGATGGAGAATATTAATTTTGTCATTCCGTTTGAAACATCTCGAAATATTCGTCTGAGACCCCATAAAGTATATAGATTCTTGAGATCGTCATGTATATATATTCTCGTCTGTTTGTCTGTCGAACGCACTCTAACTTTCAAAGGGTTAAAGCTAGGAGCTTGAAGTTTTGAACAAATATTTCTCATTAGGGTTGGTCGGTTGGGATTTTAAATGGGCCATATCTGTCCATGTTTTTAATATAGCTTCCATATAAACCGATCTTGGATATTGACTTCTTGACCCACTAGTGGGCGCAATTTTTATCCGAATTGGCTGAAATTTTGCATGAGGTGTTTTGTTATGACTGCCAACAACTGTGCTAAGAATAGCCCAAATCGGTTCATAAGCTGATATAACTGCCATATAAACCAATTTCGGATCTTGACTTCTTGAACCACTGGAGGGCGCAATTATTATTAGATTTGGCTGAAATTTAGCATGAAGTGTTGTTTTAATTTCCTACAACTGTGCCAAGTATAGTCTAAATAGGTTCATAAGCGGATATTGCTCCCATTTAATCCGATCTCCCGATTATACTTCATGAATTTAGAGAGGGCGCAATTCTTATCCGATTTTGCTGAAATTTTGCGCAATAACTTCCACATTGGTCTTCAACAGCCAAACCAATTAAGGTCCCAATCGGTTCATAATTCGGTATAGCAATTCTTATCCAGACAAATGATAATTGTTTCCCTATCAAAAGATATCGGGGAAAATAACTTGACAAATGCGATCCATGGTGGATTCGCCCTGGCCGAACTTAGCACGCTTTTACATGTTACTTCTCATTTGCATTTGAAATATAGGTGATGGAAAACTTACGACAGTATCGATACTATCGATATTAATTATTAGAAATATCGAAAATATCGAATGTTGCGATTATCGATAGTTCGCCAACTTTATTTCTTTCTCGACGTCCTCACTGTTTCTGCAGAAACCATTTCTTGCAACCTTCAGTCTGTCAGCATGTTTTCCGATCATACATACAATGACTGAAAAAAAAATTAAGGTATTTAAGCAAGTTTTTTCAATAAAGACTAATCCATGAAAATACTTTTTTCGCCAAAAAAAATGCATTTATAAAATGTTTCTCATTTTTTTTAATTCCAAACAGTATAGCTTTTAACTGAATAATCACTTTTTGCGACATAGTCGTGGTAAATTTTGTAACAAAACCATGCATAAAAATCAAAATCGAATCATAACTGCCTTCGAATATTGGAAAATACCAAGCAGGGCCGATTAAATTTACAACAACAAAATTATAAGTCGAATATCCCCGAATCAAGACATCATATTAAGAACTTGAGCGGATATTTTAAGGCACTTTTGAGCACTATCCAACAAAAGACTTGTGGAAATCGGACCACGAACCAAGCTTTGGCAGCCCCAACAAATTTTTGAAATACCAAGGTGACCCATTTAGGGTCACCTTAGGCCTTTTAAATTTTGTATACGATCTCCTCAGCTCTAACCATGTAAAATTTTAAGAAAATAGCTCAACCCGTTCTTACACTGCACATTTTTTACTAGTTTTTTTTTTTTTTTTAATTTTTTCCCAATGTGCAAACACCCTTTGTGACCATCTATCATTCGCTTACATGTCGCTAGAGGCATACCCACAGAATCCAGTTCCCTGGAATGTGTTAGGTAGTTGCTAGTCTCGCATACTCGTCCGCTGCCTGGCTCTCTGAAAAGATATTTATGCCAATCCTCGTTATGACATTTTAGCTTAGCCATTCCACACTTCTTTAATTGCAAGATTCTCCGCTTGATACACACTGCAGTGGTTGGGTAACGTTCTTGATATGACCAGTTCTAGTTCTTCTAGTGTGGAACCATCCGTATGGAAGTCTATATAACTTCAATTGCTACAGATATTGTAGTTCTATCAGGAATAGGTACAGTACTTTTTATTAAAAAGCGGCTCAGGCAATGAGTAATCCACACTGCCTGGAACATCGGACATTATATCAACGATAAAATATTGTTCGCCGCCACATGATCAACGAGAAAGCTCCCATATCCTCACAGCAGTGGTCGCTGCAATTTGTCTCGCCGCAATGTCCAGAGGCATTAGGTGTAGCATTAAATTCAGTGCATCAGATGGTGTCGTCCATCACATCACAACCGCACTGAGTTTCCATCCAGTAATCCATTAGATTACAACACCTTATAGCATGACACTCTGTTTAAACCCCCAACTTTTGCCCATGGCTCTCTTGCATCTTTTAGTAAGTAGGTTATCAATAAACTTTCTTATGGTAGTGTTGATGCCTGGAAACTCCAGCTCCTTCATGATTGACGTCGGTTTAATGTTTTTGAAAGCACTTTCAATGTCAAGAAATGCTACCATATCATATTCCTTGACAGCGAATGAACCCTCTGTGCAAGTGACTAGGACGTGAAGTGCTGTTTCAGTGGACTTGCCTTTACTGTATGCATGCTGCCCTGAGGTAAATGATGACAGACTAATAGGACGAAAATCTTTCGCCTTTGTGTGGTAAGGTTTTCCTGCATTTGTGATGACCTTTGTGTCCCTCCATATCACAGTTATGTACGACATGCTGATACAATCAGAGTATATCTCCCGACGATCACATTATACAAGACACTGATACAATCCGTGTTTTTGTATGGTTCCGAGGCATGGGTACTTGTGAAAGCAGACGAGGTTTGTTTGGGAAAAAGATTTTTCGTAAAATTTATGGACCACTTTCCATTGATGGAGAGTATTGGTGTTTTATGAACCACGAACAATATGAGCTGTATGACAACGTTAGCGTAGTTAAACGTGTCGACATTTGCTTGGCTAGGTCATGTTGTCAGAATAAATGAAGAAGCTCCAGCGAAGAAGTCTTTTGAAGGCGCTCAAGGCGCTGGTAAAGCGGCTTACAATGGTGGCGATTTATCTGTAGAAACCGGACCATAGTCAGCATTCAGAGCTTCTTCCACTGTCGTATTAGCTTCGTCTTCTTCAGTTCATCCTCACAAGATTCGTTCAATCTTGTCATGATGAGTTTCCTTACGCATCCAGGGGCAGTTGAGAAAGCGATGGATCCACTCTTCCTCAGGATATTGGACACTTGCGGAGTGGATGGTTCACTAGCTGCTGCTGTACAAGTACCATTTGAGTTCCGTGCTTCCGCTCTGGGGCACACCTTGGGCCCAATTCAATCGGAAGAGCCCAATTCAACCGGGCTTACCGGGTCCAGTTTCGACGCCTTCCTATCCTGGTTCAATTGTGGCTGGGGGATTTTCAGTCTCCTGCAATCCGCCAGATTTTAGAGGTATGTTCGAAAGTTCCCCAGAAAAGTGTTCAGCAGCAAATGCTAAGTCGTCTGCTGATTCCCCAACCCCACCACCCCTATACACCATCAGTTTCAACTTGCTAAATTCTTAGGATACAACTCCTTCAGACTTGTTGAGGTCTGTGAGACATCTGGAGTTTAGTACGAATACTGCATATCTGCAGTCGCCATCAGCTTCATCCAATCTGCCAATCTTCCTGCCAGCGGTTGAAAGATTTGGATTACAGTTTTTTAGCCTCCCAAGTATGAGTTCATGATATGAGAGAATCCTTGGTATCCAAGCCATTGCCATTGGCCAAGAAGGAATATCTTCTTACTTGACTAAATCCAGTGGTGCGCCTGGCCAGATCTCTTCAATCATTAGAGGGCGCAACGATACTTTTCAATTGAACGTCGATCCCGGAAGGATGTTTGTATTGGGCTTGATACCAGCCTGCATCGTCAGGCAATTTCGCAAGAACGTGTTGCTAGGTATGCAGGCCAGTTCTTCTCTTTTATCGACAATTATCACCACCAAATTATCCCTAGCGACCTTTGGTACTTCGATCCACTTTATCATTGTTTGCCTTAGTTCTTTTGGGAAACACAACTTTGAGATTGGATAATCCATATGCTAACGAACAGGTGGATAAATTGCGGGTCCCATGACATAAATATAAGGGAGGATTTGAATCTGTCTGCTATGCTGACGATGTTGTAATACTTCTTAGGGGTATGGATTCGAACCAGCTATGCAGAAGGGCCGAAAGAGTGTTGCATATGGCATATGACTGACTAGACCCAGGGGAATCAATTTTAATCCAGAGAAGACTGAAATATGCCTGTTCACAAGGAAGACGAAGATAGGCCAATTTAACGCACCACATTTTCTCTATAAAACGATTTCGATATCTGACGAGGTCAAATACTTACGAGTGATGCTGGATAGGAAACTGAATTGGGAGTGTCACATTCAGGAGCGTACTGAGAAGGCTCACAGATGTTAGGTACTATGTAGAAGGGCCACAGGCTCAAAATGGGGCCTGAATCCGAGGATAGTTCACTGGCTCTACAGGAGCGTGATCAGACCCATACTTACTTATGCCTCAGTAGTTTGGTGGACTGCTAGGGAGAAAAGGTGCAACATAAGGACCATACAACAGGTTCAGATAACATGTTGTCTTGGCATAGCCGTGGCGATAAGGACCACTCTCACCAGAGCATTGCGGATTATTATAGATATCTGGCCCATTGACATACAGATTAAGTGTGAGGCAGCCACTGCGGCTATGATGGAAGAATGGATTGAGGATGGGAGCAGCTCATACCTTCGCGGTATAATCGAGGCAACGATAAGAAACCTCGAAGGAATGGAAAAGGTTTCCGATCGGATACCTGAAACGACACTTAAGGTAGAGTGCGAGGTATTGCTGCCTTCGGAACAGTCTTGAACTGACAGAATCCTAGTATTGCCATGTGGAAGATCATGTTAGACGGACGAATCAAAGCTAGACGACAGAGTGAACCTGGGGATCTCCATTGAGAACCCAGGGACCGAGATCTGTTTAAGACCGTCTGACCATAATACGGTCCTGCAGGCGGAGATCCGAGCGGTCACGGAATGCGTGAGGTAGTGTGGTACCTACCTCATCGTAGGTCAATTAGAGATAAAATCACAAGATCAAATATCATAGGGGAAATCAGGCGTGATAGGAGGGGATTCCACGTAAGTCAACTGAAAAAATCTGCAAAAAGTTCCGAGAGAGTCCCATCGTCAGAGCCCTGAATATCGCATGTTGTTATGAAAGCCTACAATCTTTCTCTTCGAGTTACCAAAATTATAAAAGCTTTTAGGATCATCATTCAATTAAACCTTATGCGATGTAAATATTCGGCGTAACATTTCTTATTCATCTCGTTATACCGGTATCTTGCATCCATACATTAATCGGTTCTACTAAAAATTTATCCAATTGAACATAGTTAAGGGGGAACGTGTATTTACATACTAAATTTGTGCCAAATGAATTTCATAGATATCGGTTCAGATTTAGATATAGCTGCCATATATGTATATCCCCCGATTTTCACTTCCAGAGCCGAATCAAGCTCATTTAGAGCGGGCGGTGCCGACTGTATAATATCCTACACCTACCCTATAAGTACAATGTGGAAGCTATATCCAATTTCGAACGAATTTTGATGGACCCCGGCGAGCAAATATGTTCAAACTGTAATAACTACAGTTGACAAATGACAACATTATTGCAAATTACCCAAAATCTGACGAACATATATATGGGAGCTATATCTAATTCTGATCCGATTCCGAGAAAACTTCTGAGATAAAGTGGTAGTCGTCGAGGAAAGCGTTGTGCAAAATTTTGGCAAGATTGCAGTATTACTGCAAATCGGGCGAACATATATATGGGAGCTATATCCAAATCTGAACCGATTTTTTCCAATTTCAAAAGGCTTCGTCTCAAAGCCGAAAATCATGCCTATACCAAATTTGAACACGATCGGATAAAAATTGCGACCTGTAGTTTGTACACAAATTAACATGGACAGACGGACAGACAGACGGACATAATTAAATTGAATCAGAAAGTGATTCTGAGTCGATCGATATACTTATAAATGGGTGGTGTAGGGTATAAAGATATTATACCTTACTTTGAAATTTCGATTACAAAAATAAAAAGCGAGGAAAAATCGCTATGTAAATCCGACCGACTTATATATGGTCCAGTGCTCGCAAGGAGCGAGGTTATACACTTGGGTGCTTCGCTTATCATATTTTTAAGCCGTCCATCCTCGAGATCCCCCTCCCTGAAATGGGTACTCGAATATTGGTGTAAGACACAATAAATTACATACCTATATTCTTGATCGCCGTGATATTTTAAGTGTATCAAGGCCATCTAGATCTGTCTTTCTGTAGAAATCTCGTTTACTTTTCACCGTGTAGAGCTAACTCGAAATTTTAAACAATGTAGAATTTTAATTGATGTAGAATGGTTGAAGACGAAAACCGCTTCTTATTTAGATAGCACCCATGTAAGTCCATCTTCATATTTGAATTCCTCGGGCCCCTGAAGGCGCAATGTTTCCTTACTTGGCGAAAATTGTACACAAAGACTTTTGTTATGACTTCCAACCTCTAAAAGCCGATCACCAGAGTAGATCTGTCAAGAACCTGGGGAATGCAATTTTTATCTGATGTGAATAAATATTTAGTTTAGCTTAAAAACATAAGTAGTCCAAAGAAAAAAAAAGTATATAGGGGTCAATCAATTTCGGAGGGAGAAATGGTATAAAAAGCGCACGCTATCCTTCCAAATGATTTGCAAATCAATTTTTAAAAAAATAAAATTAATCGACTTCTGCGAGGAAGACTAGTCCGAATATTTAAGATAATATAAAAATCTGGATTCTGGAATCGACAAATGCTTTCGAATTGGCACAAACATCTGATTTTCAGAAAACCAAAAAAGGTGTATAGCAGAAGAGTTGTATGGGCACCCGGTGTTATGATTTAAAAAGCAACAATGCTTATGTTGAAATAGCGATCTCTGCCGTATGAATTCTTTAAAGGCCACCGTAGCGCAAAAAGCCTGGGTTAAAACCCCAGATTGATAATCAAAATTGGACTCGGCATAAGAAAGGAGACACGTTATCATTGAGTTTAAACTATAATCGGACTGCACTCATTAATATGAGAGAAGTATCCCCTTTTCGTTAATGGTATGTAATGGTACGAATTGTTAAATTAAATTAAGAAAACAAATTTTTCTATTAAATTTTATAATTATAATTTTTATACCCACCACCATTGGATGGGGGTATATTTAGTCATTCCGTTTTTAACACCTGAAAATATTCGTCTAAGACCCCATAATGCATATATATTCTTTATCGTCTCGTCGATCTGAATCGATCTAGCCATGTCCGTCCGACCGTCTGAGGTAAAAAGCTAGCCGCTTGAAATTTTGCACAGATGCTTAATGTCGATGTAGATCGTTGAGGTTTGCAAATGGGCCATATCGATTTAGATTTAGATATAGCTCCCATATAAACCGATCTCCATATTTGACTTTTTGAGCCCCTGAAAGCCGCAATTTTTATTCAATTTGGATGAAATTTTGCATGTCTGCCTATAACGCGATAAAGCTCCCATGTAAACCGGTTCATCCCATGTAAACCGGTTCCCATGTTCGGTTCCTAGAAGCTTTAATGTTTGCTGGTTTGACAGAAGTTTGATATGAAGAATAAAATTATGCCCTTCAACTAAATATATTTTGTATAAATTTTTAGTAGAAGCCATGGTAGTAGGTTCCCAAGTTTCTGCCCGGCGGAACTTAGCACGTTTTTACTTGTTTTCATTACGTTTTTAGGCCCGGCCGAACCTAGCATGCTATTACTTGTTATTGAAACGTTTGGTTAGATGTTGCTGTTCATAAAACGATTATCAATTTATCTTTAGAAAATGATTCAAATTTGGTCGATCTATTTACAAACAGACACTATGTTTAATATCCTGTACTAAGTAAAGGCGAAGTGTAAAAAGTTAAGTTCGTTATGTTCAAATAAACCAAGCCATTTTGATTGAGATGAGTCTGCAATTTAGCATTGATTTATGCAGACTGTTTTATTATTTATTTAAATCGACATTTACTAAATTCTGCTAGCGGTGGAACTCTTAGCTTTATTTTCCAAAAGCGTTCAAAAATCCGCCGGCGATGCCACCAGCAGCGTGGGCAGCACCTCCCAATATGCCACCTGCAGCCTGTGCAAGTCCTCCTAAAATTCCACCACCACCAGTGGGTTTTTGGACGACTGGTCGAGAAACAACGACTTGTTGTGGGTATTGTACCACTTGTTGAGGGTATGTCACCACTTGTTGAGGGTACTGCACTTGCTGGGTGCCGGTAATGGTAATAGTACCAGAGGCGGGAAGGGTTTGTGCACCATCTGTAAAATATTTTCAAACAAGCAAATCGTTGTCAGCATACACTATTCGCGAGTAATGCTTTGAAATCCATTCTCCCAGCACCTTCCATAATTCTTCTATATGATTATAAGATTTGTTTTAAACTCACTGAGTGTAATGGTTGCTCCATGGGACAAGCCCAACATGATTGCCAAAGTTGCACCGAAGAGTTTCATATTACCAAGTTTAGCGGATTTTCAGAGTATCACAAGTATGTCGACTGTTATGACTACCAAATTTTGTCTGATATTTATACTGATTCTGGGCCCTCTAAGCCTAGGAACTTTATTGACACTAGTTGAATAGAAACAAACCCGCGAAAAAAATTGTCTTTATATAACTATTTGTGTTTATCATTTATGGTTTCAAATGTCAACTCTAACTTCTGTATTTGTTTAATTTGTTCGACCTGTAAGGTCTGTTATTCATTATTCGTCGGACTGTAAAGTCTATTATTCGTTTATCCCAATTGTGTGGTATCACTAAGATGGTGCGTTATACCGCTCTAGTCTCTTATACTGGAATAAACCTTTTTGCCCATATTGGTGTGTGTGTGAATCACTACAAAGAGAAACATAATGGCTGCTTGTTTACACGCTTGACTATTAGGGGCGTTCATATTGAAGTCGCACATTCGCAAAATTTATTTGGGCTTTATGTCCGCTTTGGAAGAGGTCATAAACACCAAATTTTCTTCGGGCGTGTTGACCTGCATACAAGCGGACATAACGCCCAATGGAAAAGAAAACTGAAAGCCCAACAAATTCGGAGCTACGAAATAACCAACATTTAGCGGTGGTTTTCCCCCCCTAATGCTGGCAACTTTTGTAAGGTACTTTGACAAGAAAACATTTTCTCCAAAGTGGTGTCGCACGCCGTTCGGACTCGGCTATAAGAAGGAGGTCCCTTATCATTGAGCTTAAACTTGAATCGGACTGCAATCATTGATTTGCGAGAAATTTGCCCCTGTTCCTTAGTGGAATGGAATATTTACGATAAAGTCAAAACAAATAAATTTATGAAATAATACACAACCAAATGAATCAACATCCAATTTTGAATTCAATTTGCATCAATTTATTTGTTATACATCTTATATCTATAAAAATCAATTTGTTTGTTTGTATGTTTGTGTGTTCCTTATAGACTCAAAAACGGCTAAACCGATTTTCTTAAATTTTTCACAGATGGTGCATAATGATCCCGTGGTCAAAATAGGGTACTACATTTTTTGATATCTGTCTAATAGACAATATTTTTGAAAGAATTATTTATGATAAGCTTTCTAAGTTTTGTAATGATAACTGTTTGCTCTATGATTATCAATTTGGTTTTAGGAAAGGTTGAGGTACAGAAGAAGCCACGGTAAATCTAATTAATTCTATATATGATGGGTTGGATCAAGGAAACAGTGGTGTTGCAGGCATATTCTATGACCTTAGCAAAGCATTTGATCTTATTGATCACGAAATATTAATTCGGAAATTACGATATTATGGGATATGTGGAGCAGAGCTTTCTTTATTTGAAAGTTATTTGTATAACCGAAGACAGTTTGTTCAAATCAATGCACATAGAAGTAGTGTTGAATATGTGAAATATGGAGTCCCTCAAGGTAGCGTTCTTGGTCCACTATTGTTCACAATTTATATTAACGATATGAAAAATCTTGGGTTATCAGGCAAACTTTCTTTATACGCCGATGATATATGTTTGTTGTATCCATACAAACACGAAAACGGAGTGAGGGTGTATATGGAACGGGATTCATCTTTGATATTTGAATATGCTCGCATTAATAAACTTTTCGTAAACCCCCTCAAGACACAACTTATAAGATTTAAACCACACTCTCGTTTTCAGGACAACTTCAGTATCCATGTTGATGGAAATGAAATACGAGAGGTCAATGTTATTAAGTACCTAGGACTTTTTTTGCAGAGTAATCTAGTATGGGATAAACATATTGCTTATATAAAATCGAAAATTGCACCTGCGATTGGACTATTATACAAATTTAAAAACAAATTCAACCACAAATCTAAATTTCTTATTTTTAACGCCCTAATTCAGAGTCACTGCAATTATTTGGCAATAATTTATGGACACAACAAAACAACGCAACTGAAAAGTCTTCATAGGTTACAAAATAAAGGGTTGAAGGCGGTTGCTAATTTGCCCATGAGATTTTCAACGTTATTATTATATAAAGAAATTTTTTAAACAGTTTTGCCTATTCATTGTGCTTACATTTTTCAATTATTATTCTATATGTTTAAATATTTACATAATATTGGTCATCACACAATATCATTTTTGCGTAGACAGCACCAGTTTAATACTCGAAATTGTAATCAACTTAATATGCCATTTTGTCGAACTGAAACAACAAAACAGAGGATTGAATGTTCTGGTAGTCAAGCTTTAAATAATTTGCCCTTAGATCTAATGTCATTAACAAGCTTATCAAATTTAAAAAAAAAAAAATTTAAAGAGTATTTGCAGCAAAATATTGATGGATTTCTGGCATGATTTGCGTTAAAAAGAACTTTACAATAATAAAATATAATGTTAAAGATAATTATGTATGATTTAATATTTGCCAACTTGCCTCTAAAATGCCTTATGGCGCTGAGGCCACATATATTGTAATTATATACAGCGGTCAAAAAAAGTATTCATCATTAGCAAAATTGATAATAAATTCACTTATTTTGGGTAATTGAAGAAAATTTAAAGTAAACAAATAATGCAGTTTTATGCAATAGTTTATTTTTCGTAATATGTTTTAAAATAAATTCAAAAAATAAATTTAATTAGCGCAAAAAATGCAATTTTATATAATAACACCAAAAACAGAACAAAAAAAGTATTCATCATTGATGTGCTATCATCAAAGTCAAATTCAAATATTATTTGGGAATCCCCCTTTTCTGTTTTATTTAGTAAAGGAGGCTTTGCCCTTGACAGCAAATATTTAATTTCATTGAAAATATAGTTTTTGTCAAAATGGGTCGTAAGCAAAACGAGGTTTCTGATGAGGTAAAAGTTTTGATAATAAAACACCACAGGAATGGTTTAACTCAAAAAACTATCAGTGAAATATTAAATAGACCACGATCTACTATACAATCCATCATCAGAAAGTGGACAGAAACGAAAACTGTTAACAATATACCAAGATCTGGTCGACCAAAAGCACTTTCAGTTGGAGATGTGCGTTGGCTAGTGCGGCAAGTTCAGAAAACTCCGAAGACAAATGCGACCATTCTTCGTAAAAACACTATGGAATATTTAGGGAAGGAAGTTACTACACAAACAATTCGAAATACACTCAAAAGGCATAGTTACAGAGGAAGAACTGCACGTAAGAAGCCCTTTATAAATAAAATAAACCGAGTGAAAAGGCTAAACTTCGCAAAAATGTATGTAAAACAGCCCGAATCATTTTGGAAAACAGTCATTTTTGCAGACGAGAGCAAGTTTAATCTTTTTGGGTGCGATGGAAAGGTCATAGTGTACAGAAAACCAAATACAGAGCTTGAAGAACGAAACACAGTTGCTACTGTAAAACATGGTGGAGGTGGTTTAATGGTTTGGGGGTGTATAGCGGCTTCAGGAGCGGGAAATCTTGAAATTATTAATGGAGTAATGGATCATAAGTATTACATTGACATTTTAAAGAGGAATTTAAAAGATAGTGCTGTAAAACTTGGGCTTGGTAATAACTTTCAATATTATCAAGATAATGACCCCAAACATTCTGCTTTAAATACCAAGATGTGGATGCTGTATAACTGCCCCAAAGTCATTAAAACTCCTCCTCAAAGTCCCGACTTGAACCCAATTGAACATCTTTGGGAACATCTCGAAGGCAAATTGAGAACGCGCAATTTTTCGAGCAAGAGTCAAATGCAACAGGTGATAATGGAGGAATGGACTAATATAGACCAAAATATAACCGCTAAATTAGTCCAATCGATGTCAAACCGTTTAAAAGAAGTTATAAGACGCGGTGGTCGAATAACAAAGTATTAATTTTTTTAAATTATGTTATTTATTTTTTTGTTTTTTTGCAATGATGAATACTTTTTTTGTTTAATTTTTTGTGTTCAGCTGTAAAATGGCCCTTTTTGTTCCAATAAATACTATTTTTATACCCTCCACCATAAGATGGGGGGTATACTAATTTCGTCATTCTGTTTGTAACTACTCGAAATATTCGTCTGAGACCCCATAAAGTATATATATTCTTGATCGTCGTGACATTTTATGTCGATCTAGCCATGTCCGTCCGTCTGTCCGTCCGTCCGTCCGTCCATCCGTCCGTCTGTCTGTCGAAAGCACGCTAACTTCCGAAGGAGTAAAGCTAGTCGCTTGAAATTTTGCACAAATACTTCTTATTAGTGTAGGTCGGTTGGTATTGTAAATGGGCCATATCGGTCCATGTTTTGATATAGCTGCCATATAAACCGATCTTGGGTCTTGACTTCTTGAGCCTGTAGAGTGCGCAATTCTTATCCGATCAGAATGAAATTTTGCATGACGTGTTTTGCTATGATATCCAACAACTGTGCCAAGTATGGTTCAAATCGGTCCATAACCTTATATAGCTGCCATATAAACCGATCTTGGGTCTTGACTTCTTGAGCCTCTAGCGTGCGCAATTCTTATCCGATCAGAATGAAATTTTGCACGACGTGTTTTGTTATGATATCCAACAACTGTGCCAAGTATGGTTCAAATCGGTTCATAACCTGATATAGCTGCCATATAAACCGATCTTGGGTCTTGATTTCTTGAGCCTCGAGAGTGCGCAATTCTTATCCGATTGAAATGAAATTTTGCACGACGTGTTTTCTTATTATATCCAACAACAGTGCCAAGTATGGTTCAAATCGGTACATAACCTGATATAGCTACCATATAAACCGATCTTGGGTCTTGACTTCTTGAGCCTCTAGAGGGCGCAATTCTTATCCGATTGGAATTAAATTTCGCACGACGTGTTTTGTTATGATACCCAACAACTGTGCCAAGTATGGTTTAAATCGGTCCATAACCTGATATAGCTACCATATAAACCGATCTTGGGTCTTGACTTCTTGACCCTCTAGAGGGCACAATTCTTATCCGATTTGAATTAATTTTTGCACGAAGTATTTCGTTATGATATCCAACAACTGTGCCAAGTATGGTTCAAATCGGTTCATAACCTGATATAGCTGTCATATAAACAGATCTGGGGATTTGATTTCTTGAGCTTCTAGAGGGCGCAATTCCTATCCGATTTGGCTGAAATTTTGCATGACGTATTTTATTTTTACTTTCAACAACTGTGTCAAATAAGGTTCAAATCGGTTCATAACCTGATATAGCTGCCATATAAACCGATCTGGGATCTTGACTTCTTGGCCCCTAGAGGTCGCAATTATTATCCGATATGCCTGAAATTTTCTACGATGGATCCTCTCATGACCATCAACAAACGTTGTTTATTATGGTCTGAATCGGTCTATAGCCCGATACAGATCCCATATCGTTCTCTCTATTTTACTTCGTGAGCCCCAATGGGCGCAATTCTTATACGAATTGGCTGAAATTTTACACAAGTCTCCAACATATAATTTAATTGTGGTCCGAACCGGACCATATCTTGATATCGTTTTAATAGCAGTGCAACTCTTTTCTTATATCCTTTTTTGCCTAAGAAGAGATGCCGGGAAAAGAACTCGACAAATGCGATCCATGGTGGAGGGTATATAAGATTCGGCCCGGCCGAACTTAGCACGCTTTTACTTGTTTTCTTTAAAAACAATGAAATTGTGTACATATATATCACACAAGCACTACTGCATCATTAGTTTAATATGTTTTTATTCCAATTGTCTTTTGTAGACTTATTAAAAAAAAAACATTGAATGATGAATACTTTTTTTGACCGCTGTAAATAATGGTTTTATTGAATTAATAAAAACAAAAAAAAAAGGGGGGGGGCGGACCCCCACCCCTTACCCTAATTTTCAGAAACGCCAGATCTCGGAGATGGGTGGTGCGATTTAAGCGAAATTTTGTGTGCTCTCATATAGTACCCTAAAAATAAAAATTTGGTATCCAAATTTCGGATGGCTGCCCCGCCCTAAAACCTAATAAAAATTTATTTAGACCAATCACGACAATATGGGACTCAAATGAAAGGTATTTAGGATAAGAAAACGTATCTGATATCCAATTGTCGGACCAAGTATTTAGGGGACCACCCCAAGCCCCAAAACACCCCTAAATCAGACATATTTACCGAACATAGCAATATGGGACTCAAATAAAAGGTATTTGCGAGTAGAATACGAATCTGATATCCAAATGTAGGACCACGTTTCTGGGGGTCCACCCCTTCTCCAAAACACCCAATAAACTGGACTTATTTACTGACCATGGGAATATGACTTAAATAAAAGATATTTGAATGTAGAATACGAATCTGATTTCCAAATATGGGTCCTAGTGTTTGGGGGGCAGCCTCTCACCAAAAACATCCCCCAAAGGGGACAAATTTACGACCATAGCAATATGAGGCTCAAATGAAAGGTCTTTGGGAGTAAAGCACAAATTTGATATCAATATTCGGGAAAAGTGTCTATGGGGCCACGCCACCCCCACAACACCACCCAAATAGTAAATATTTTCTGACTATTGCAATATGAGGTTCACATAAGAGGGTTTTTAAGGTGGAACACGAATCCGATATATATTTTCAAGGCCAACTCACTGAGTGGCCGCCCATCCCCCAAAACACCCCCCAAGCCGGTCATGTTTGCCGACTAGGAAATGTGGGGCTCAAATCAAAGGTATTTGGGAGTAGACCACGTATCTGATATCAACATTAGGGGCCAACTGTCTAGCGGACCAAAACAACCCCCAAATAGGACGTATTTGCTCACCAATACAATTTGGGTCTTAAAGAGAGTGGAACTAAATATTCATAGTTTTTAGGGCCAATACCCCAAACCGGCCATATTAGCTGACTTTGTAGAAAACGAATTTGATATCCAACTTTGAGGCCAATGGCAATATGGGGTTCAAATAAATGATATCTAGTTATATGAGAATAGAGCACGTTGCTGATATATTTTTCGGATTTAGTGTTTGGGGACCACCCCAATCCCCAAAACACCCCTAAATCGGGCATATTTACCGACCATGCCAATGTGGAGCTTAAATGAAACGTATTAGGGGGTAGAGCAACAATTGATACCCATTTTCGGGACCAATTTTCTGGGGGTCTACCCCTTTCCCAAAATACCCAACATATAGCAATTTTTTAGTGACCATCGCAATATGGGGTTCAAATAGAGGAATTTGGGAGTAGAATACGAATTTGATATCCAAATGTAGCACCATGTATTTAGGGCATCACCCGTTTCCCAAAACAACCCCAAAGGAAAACAATTTTTCGACCATGCCAATATGTGACTCAAATGAAAGGTATTTGAGATTAGAAAACGAATTTAATAACCTTTTTTAGGGCCATGTGTTTGGGGGACGCCTCATCCTTTAAACTCCTCTTAAGCCAATGGCAATATGGGGTTTAAATAAATGGTATTTTTTCTAGAAGAGCACGATGCTGATATTTTTCAGGGCCGAGTATCTGGGGGACCACGTCTCCCCCGAAAACACCACTAAATCAGACATCATGAGAATATCGGGCTGAAATGAAGTACTTTAAGAATGGAGTACACCTTACATCCAAACTTAAATACGTAGACCAATAAAGATCATATGGGATTCAGATAAATTCACTTATATTGTTAAACTGTTAGTCAAGTTAGCATGGTATTTCACTAAAAGATCTTTAATTGTCGAAAATAAATATTCCAAGGAAACTTTTGTTCCATATAAAGTAAAAAAAGGCGCAGCGGGTCAGCTAGCCTTATATATAAAAATTAATCTTATAAATAAAATTTAATTTGTGTTTGTTTGTTCCGTATAGACTCAAAAACGGATGAACCGAAAAAAGCAATAATGCTTATGTTGAGATAGCGTTCTCTGTCGTATGAATTGTTTAAAGGCCTCCGTAACTCAGAGGTTAGCTTGACGCCGAACGCCTGGGTTAAAACCTCGGTGTGATAATCAGAGTTGGACTCGGTATAAGAGAGAAGACATGTTATCATTGAGCTTAAACTTTAATCGGACTGCACTCTTTGATATGAGAGAAGTATCCCCTTTTTCTTAATGGAATGTAATAGTGCGAATTGTTTCAATTAATCTAAGAAAACAAATTGCGTTTTTCGGCCCTGCTGAACCTAGCATGCTATTACTTGTTATTGAAACGTTTGGTTAGATGTTGCTGTTCATAAAACGATTATCAATATATCTTTAGAAAATGATTCAAAGTTGGTCGATCTATTCGTTCTTCTTTGGGGCTGTTACAAACAGATGCACTATGTTCAATACCCTGTACTAAATAAAGGCGAATTGTAAAAGTTAAGTTAGTTGTGTTCAAAGATTGAGATAAGTCTGCAATTTACCATTGATTAATGTGGACTATTTTATTATTTATTTTAATCGACATTTAAAGAACTTTTACTAAATTCTGCTAGCGGTGGAACTCATTGCATTATTTTCCAAAAGCGTTCAAAAATCCGCCGGCGATGCCACCAGCAGCGTGGGCAGCACCTCCCAATATGCCACCTGCAGCCTGTGCAAGTCCTCCTAAAATTCCACCACCACCAGTGGGTTTTTGGACGACTGGTCGAGAAACAACAACTTGTTGTGGGTATTGTACCACTTGTTGAGGGTATGTCACCACTTGTTGAGGATACTGCACTTGCTGGGTGCCGGTAATGGTAATAGTACCAGAGGCGGGAAGGGTTTGTGCACCATCTGTAAAATATTTTCAAACAAGCAAATCGTTGTCAGCATACACTATTTGCGAGTAATGATTTGAAATCCATTCTCCCAGCACCTTCCATAATTCTTCTATATGATTATAAGATTTGTTTTAAACTCACTGAGTGTAATGGTTGCTCCATGGGACAAGCCCAACATGATTGCCAAAGTTGCACCGAAGAGTTTCATATTACCGAGTTTAGCGGATTTTCAGAGTACCACTAGTATGTCGACTGTTATGACTACCAAATATTGTCTGATATTTATACTGATTCTGGGCCCTCTAAGCCGTGGAACTATATTGACACTAGTTGAAAAGAAACAAATGCGCGAAAAATATTGTCTTTACAATACTATTTGTGTTTATCATTTATTGTTTTAAATGTCAACTCCAACTTCTGTATTTGTTTAACAATTTTGGACTGTAAGGTCTATTATTCATTATTCGTAGGACTATAAAGTCTATTATACGTTTATCCCAATTGTGTGGGGGATCACCAAGGTGGTGCCTTATACCGCTCTAGTCTCTTATACTGGAATAAACTTTTTTGGCCCATATTGTTGAGTGAGAATCACTACAAAGAGAAAGGTAAAATATGGATGGCGCACTACGGGAGCAAAGCTGTCTTTTTTAAGATTGAGAAGACTAGGATTGGCAGAAATTATCATTCTGCGACATCAGGCCATGCAGTGGTAGGTGACTCAACTCCGCCCAACAAACAGAGAGCCGACAACGAAACAATCACGGCATCTCTCAATATTGGAAAGACTAGGAGAAGCAAAGATTCTAATACTAAAATATCAGTCAGTGCAGTGACGAGAGACCCAACACAGTCTAACAAACAGGAACCCGACGACTGACCCATCACCGACTTAAAGATTCGGAATACCGGGATAGGTAAAAATCCTAATATTGTAACATTAGGCAGCGCGGCGACAGGAGACTCAATGCAACCCAACGAACAGAAAGTCGATGATGGTACCATAACCTACTCTCAAGAAACCCATTTACTTAAGATTTGGAAGGCTAAGATGGGCAAAGATCCTAGTTTTGAGACATCAGGCAGTACGGGGAATGGAAACCCAATAAAGCTTAAAGGACCCGACGATGGAACCATTACCGCCTTTATAAAAAGTCGGAAGACTAGACTAGGCATAGAACCTAAAACGATGACATCAGGCAGTGCAGTGACAGGAAAGTCCATGCAGTCTAAAGAACAGGGAGCAGACGATGAGATCATCACCTACTTCCAAGATGCCCATTTACTGGAGGACAAATGACTGAGGTAGCCAGTTAAACCTCCATCGGAGCGAGACTGCTACACACGCTCTGAGGGAGAAAATCAGCAAGGGCAAGATTCATATTGCCTTAATTCAGGAGCCATGGACGACTCGGAATAAAATTTCTGGACTGAACCATATCAACTACTAATTAATCTATGCTAACACTGGTACTCGGCCGAGGACCTGCGTTATATGTCATAAAAATTAGAATTATATATTTTCCCCAGAGTTGTCAACGTCGGATGCAACCGTGGTGAGACAGGAAGACGGTGCACATACCTGGGTATGCATTCATAAGGTTTAGAATAGCATGGCCAGCAATGAATCCGATAATCTTCAATAGGATAAGATTACCAGAGCGGCAAATAAGATTACCAGAGCGGCAAAACGTGCCTCCTGAAAGATTTTCTGCGAAAAGGTCGATAGCGTTAATGACGCCGCCAACATAAAAAAGTTTCTCTCAAAAACCCATGTACAAACTGAAACTTTAGTAGACGACATGGGAGTGAGAGCAGAGACAGCGGAGGACATGTTGAGGCTTTTGATGAGAACCCATTTTCCACAGGATACGAAGGTACTCACGGAGACACCGGAATCTTGGAATAACGACGTTGATCGAAGGTTTATAATAACGGAATTTATGGAGCTTCAAACCATTTTAATCACCCGGACCTGATGGAATATTTCCGGCGTTGCTACAGAAAGAGGACTATCTGGCGCCTCGTCTGGCCAAAATTTTCACAGCGTGGACTTTAATATACTCCGAAAGCCTGGCAAGAGGCAAGGGTGGTGTTTATACCCAAGACCGGCAAGGCAAGTTATGCGACAACATAGGCCTGCAGACCAATAAGCCTTACGTCCTTTCTACTCAAAACCATGGAACGTATTGTGAACACCAAGATAAAGAGTAGGACATCCAGCGAACTGCTCAAATACAAACAGCATGCCTATGTCAGGGGAAGGTCGGTGGAGACTGCTCTGCACGAGGTTGTGCATAAAATAGATGCCTTCGATGCCAAAACGTACACACTGGCGGTATGCATTGACATCGAGGGGGCTTTTAACAATGTGCGGACCGACACAATGATCCAATCCTTTGACCAATACCGGGTGGACCCGGTCCTTTGAGACTGGATAAACCATTTGCTAAGAACAGGTGGATAAATTATGTGTCCCATGGCATAAATAGAAGGAAGAAAGTGGCACAGGTCACGCCACAGGGGGGCATTTTACCACCACTAATATGTGTAACCACCATAAATGACCTATTACGGATGCTGACTGAAGAAAGATTTGACACCGTCTGCTACGCAGACGATGTTATAATACTTCTAAGGGGTAAGGATCCGAACGAGCTATGCAGAAGGGCCGAAAGGGTCTTGCATATGGCATATGACTTGACTAGACCCAGAGGTCTCAATGTTAACCCAGAGAAGACTGAAATATGCCTGTTCACAAGGAAGACGAAGGTGGGCCAATTTAACTCACCACGTTTTCTCAATAGGACGATTTCGATATCTGACAAGGTCAAATACTTAGATGTGATCTTGGACAGGAAACTGAATTGGAAGTGTCACATTCAGGAGCGTGCTGAGAAGGCTCACAGATGTTGGGCACTATGTAGAAGGGCCGTTGGCTCGAAATGGGGTCTGAATCCAAGGATATCCAATACTTACTTACGCTTCAGTAATTTGGTGGACTGCTATGGAGAAAAATTGCAACATAAGAACCATACAACAGGTTTAGAGGACATGTTGTCTTGGCATAGGCGGAGCTATGAGAACCACGCCCACTACTGCTCTGGAGACATTCTAGATATCCGACCCATTGATTAGGTGTGAGGCAGCCACTGCGGCTATAAGACTTAAGGCGATGGGAGAATGGATTGAGGATGGGAGCAGCTCATACCATTGCGGAATAATCGAGGCGACAATAGGAAACCTGGAAGGAAGGGAAGAGGTTTCCGATCGGATACCTGAGATGAACCTTGAAATAGAGTGCGCGGAACAGCTGCCATCGGCACAGTCTTAGATTGACGGAACCCAAGTATTGCCATCTGGAAAATCATGTTACACGAACAGTCTTGCAGTGTAATAAGGAGATTAACGCTTTCTCTGAGAATGGCAAAGTCCACATCGTTTGGGTGCCGGGCCATAACGGAGTAAGAGGAAATGAAAGGGCAGACGATTTGGCGGTGAAAGCCAGAGGACTGCCGTCATTAAACTTGGTTAACCTGAAGCCTTTCGGGGCGACGCAGTCCGAGTTAAGGGAGTGGGCAACGAATGTGCATGTAACCCAGTGGAACAGCGAAAAGGTCGGTAGGACGCCGAAAATCCTATGGGTCATCCAGATCATGAGAAGACGAGGCTATTACTGAAAGGAAGCAAGAAGGTGGTCAGTATAACTGTTGGTATCATAACGGGACACATAGGACTAGGAGCTGACTTATGTAGAATCGGTACGGCAAGTGATAGCATGTGTAGGGCATGCGGGGAAGATACTAAGACGTTGGAGCATTTCCTTTGTTATTGCACGGCTCTCGCGTTTAACAGATACCGCCACTTAGGTGGAAACACAATACCAGACATGAACCAAGTGGAGTGGTATTGAAAACAATTAAGGATTTTGTGAGTAGCACGGAATTCCTAATTTAAAATTTTCTTTTTAGAAGTTACTTTATAGTTTTTAGAGCGCACAAAAAGCGATTACTGGCTTAGGTGTATGTCCATAGTGGCATGTACTGCATCATTGATATGCGAATCGGACTGTAATCATTGATAAGGGAGAAGTTTTTCCCTGTTCCTTAGTGGAATGTTTAGGACAAAATTTGTTATTTACGATAGAACCAAAACAAAAAATTTATGAAATAATACACAACAAAATGAAGCTTCATCCAATTTTGAATTCAAATTGCTCCAATTTATTTCACTTGTATATAAAAATCAATTAGTGTTTGTTTGTTCCGTATAGACTCAAAAACGGCTGAACCGATTACCTTGAAATTTTCACAGATTGTGTAGGTTGGTCTGTAAAGAAACATAGGCCATATAATATATAATAATTTGATATCGACCTCCTCTTGACCCTGCCCCTTACCGCAAAAGAACTACCCAAAAAAAAAGTGGAACGATCGGGAAAATATGGGATTCAAATGAAAGGTATTCATGAGCAGAGTAATAAAAGTTGGGTCCAAGTACTTTGGGGCGCCCCAGCCCCAAAACACCTTAAAATAGGTTTATTTAACGATCATGACAATATGTGACTCAAATGAAAGGTTTTCGGGAGTAGATTACGAATATGGTCAGGAAGTAGGAATAGGCTTTATAATTTATTGATAACGGAAGGCAGCGGACCCTTCACCGTTACCCAAAAAACACCACCCAACTCCAAAGTGGACCGATAAGGACGATATGGGTATCAAATGAAAAGTATGCGGTAGTAGATAACGAATCTGGCATACAAATTCATGTCGAGGTAAACGTTCAAAATGGGCACATTAGCCAATCACGGATACATGGGACTCGGTTTGTTTGTTCCGTATAGACTGAAAAACGGCAGAACCGATTTTCTCGAAATTTTCGCAAATTGTGTAGGTTGGTCTGGAAGGAAACTTAGGCTACATAATTTTTCGGTAACGGAAGGGGGACGGACCCTCCCCCCTATGCCAAAAACACAATCCAAAATCAAAAGTGGACCGATCGGGACATAATTGGCATCAAATAAAAGGTATTGGAGAGTAGAATACGAATATGGTATTAAAGTTTGAGTCTAAATACCCATCGGGCCGTCCCAACCCCAAAACTCCCCCAAACGGACATATTGGACGATCAAGTCAATATGAGCCTTAAATAAAAGGTATTCGGGAGTATATTTCGAATCTGGCATGCAAATTCAGATCGACGTATAGGGAGTCACGCCTCACCACACCTCAAAAACGCCATTAGACCGATTATAACTATATGATACTTGGCTGAACCGATTTTCTTAACATTTTCATAGATTGTGTACGTTTGCCTGGAAGGAAACATAATCTATATAATTTTTAGATATCGGGTAGAGGCGGACCCTCCCCCTTACGCCAAAAACGCCACCCATATCCCATAGTGCGATGGGCACAATAGGGGTAAAATTTGGTCCAAGTACTCCTATAAACAGACATATTCGAAGTATCAATATGGGACCCAAATAGAAAATATTAGGCAGGAGATTACAAATATGGCATAAAACATTAGGTCCAAGTGATGGGAGGTCGCCCACCCCCAAATACCCCCAAATGGGCATATTAGCCGACCATGGCTATATGGGACTCAAATGAAAGTTATTCGGGCGTAGATTACGAATATGACATTAAAATTTGCGTTCAAGTCTAGGTGGCGCATTTCCTCCTAAAGATACGTCAAATGGGTTATTTGACCCATTATGACAATATGGGACTTTAATGAAAGGTATTTGAGAGTAGAAAACGAATTTGATATCCAATTTTGGGGCCAAGTATTTTGGGGTACACCCTAAAGCACCCCCTTAACTTAACTTCATTTCCGTTGGGAATAAAGAACGAATTTGATATCTAGTTTCAGTGCAAAGTGCCGGTGGGCGCCCCAACCCCAAAACACCCTCCAAACGGTTCATATTTACCGGCCATGGCAATATAGGGCTCAAATTAAAGGGATTTGGATGTGTAGCACGAATTTGATATCCATATTTGAGTCGAAATGTCTGAGGTGCCATCCCTCAACTAATGCGAACATTACCCTTAGGAAGAACATTACCACCAGGAACCGAGAAGGGGCAAATTCTCACACATCAATGAGTGCTTTCCAATTCAAGTTTAAACTCAATGATAAGGCATCTTTTTTTATAGTCGAGTACGAACGGCATCGCGCAGTGCGACACCTTTTTGGGGAAAATTTTTTAAATTACCATGCACGGCATTGTACCTCGCAAATGTCGCCAACATTAAGAGGGTAGAAACACCGCTCTGTCCGATGTTCTCGTCAGAATTCGAACGCGTTCAGCGTCATTGGCTGCAATGGCACGAATTCGATATCATCATTCAGAGCGAAGTGTCGCCACCCCAAAAAGACATTAGAGAGTTCAAGAAGGCGCAGCGGAGCGGGCCCGGTTCGGCTAGTTATACATAAATTATAAAAAAGACTTGCAACTTATTATCAACTACTTGACAAAACAGACAATCAATTTGGTTGCATAATGAGCTAATGAGTCCGCCTGCAACTTGAGTGTTCATGACGCTCAAATAAATGAAATATTTTAACTTGAAGGTAGCCGCTCTTTAATTGTTGTAACATTTTCATTTGCTCCTGCCTGTGGTTATAAGCAGTTGCTTATACGTACATTATATTTTGTATATGACATTTAAGTGCTAAAATTAGAGAATCTATGCAAGAATTAAGCAGTACATAACAGAAAATTTAGAGTAAGCGTGAAGAAGTAATGAGCGCCGCAGGCGAAAAACATTTTTTCCAATATTTACATTTTAACTATATATTTTTATACCCTCCACCATAGGATGGGGGGTATACTAATTTCGTCATTCTGCTTGTAACTACTCGAAATATTCGCCTGAGACCCCATAAAGCTATATTCTTGATCGTCGCGACGTTTCATGTCGATCTAGCCGTGTCCATCCGTCTGTCCGTCCGTCTGTCTGTCGAAAGCACGCTAACTTCCGACGGAGTAAAGCTAGCCGCTTGAAATTTTGCACAAATACTTCTTATTAGTGTAGGTCGGTTGGTATTGAAAATGGGTCATATCGGTCCATGTTTTGATATAGCTGCCATATAAACCGATCTTGGTTCTTGACTTCTTCAGCCTCTAGAGTGCGCAATTCTTATCCGATTGGAATGAAATTTTGCACGACGTGTTTTGTTATGAAATCCAACAACTGTACAAAGTATGGTTCAAATCGGTTAATGACCTGATATAGCTGTCATATAAACAGATCTGGGGTTTTGACTTCTTAAGCTTCTAGAGGGCGCAATTCCTATCCGATTTGGCTGAAATTTCGCATGGCGTATTTTATTCTTACCTTCAACAACTATGTCATATAAGTTTCAAATCGGTTCATAACCTGATATAGCTGCCATATAAACCGATCTGGGATCTTGACTTCTTGAGCCTCTAGATGTCGCAATTATTATCTGATTTGTCTGACATTTTGTACGACGGATCCTCTCATGACCATTAACATACGTTTTTATTATGGTCTAAATCGGTCTATAGCCCAATACAGCTCCCATATAAATCGATCTCTCTATTTTATTTCTTGAGCCCCCAAAGGGCGCAATTCTTATTCGAATTGGCTGACATTTTACACAGGTCTCCTACATATAATCCACAATTAGTCCAATTAGACCACAATTAGTCCAAACCGAACCATATCTTGATATCGCTCTAATAGCAGAGCAAATCTTTTATTATTTTAAATACAAAACAATCTCATAAAGCCCGTTCTGACCGATTTTTGGGAATCATGCCATCAGGATTGGTCATAAAGCCCAAACATGTTATTGGGCGTTATGACCGGTCACCCGCACATTCTCCTTCAACAAGCTCTTGCGTTTTAGCTATTCGCAATTTTGAGGCGCATTGAGGTACACCGCTTGAGTTCTATAGCGATAAAGAAACTAATTTTATTGGAGCGGAGAGAGAGTAGAGGCTTACAAAAAGGAATCACTCAAAACGTTTATAACTGCCAACACCAAATGGACCATGACGACCATGGCTATATGGGACTCAAATGAAAGTTATTCGGGCGTAGATTACGAATATGACATTAAAATTTGCGTTCAAGTCTAGGTGGCGCATTTCCTCCTAAAGATACGTCAAATGGGTTATTTGACCCATTATGACAATATGGGACTTTAATGAAAGGTATTTGAGAGTAGAAAACGAATTTGATATCCAATTTTGGGGCCAAGTATTTTGGGGTACACCCTAAAGCACCCCCTTAACTTAACTTCATTTCCGTTGGGAATAAAGAACGAATTTGATATCTAGTTTCAGTGCAAAGTGCCGGTGGGCGCCCCAACCCCAAAACACCCTCCAAACGGTTCATATTTACCGGCCATGGCAATATAGGGCTCAAATTAAAGGAATTTGGATGTGTAGCACGAATTTGATATCCATATTTGAGTCGAAATGTCTGAGGTGCCATCCCTCAACTAATGCGAACATTACCCTTAGGAAGAACATTACCACCAGGAACCGAGAAGGGGCAAATTCTCACACATCAATGAGTGCTTTCCAATTCAAGTTTAAACTCAATGATAAGGCATCTTTTTTTATAGTCGAGTACGAACGGCATCGCGCAGTGCGACACCTTTTTGGGGAAAATTTTTTAAATTACCATGCACGGCATTGTACCTCGCAAATGTCGCCAACATTAAGAGGGTAGAAACACCGCTCTGTCCGATGTTCTCGTCAGAATTCGAACGCGTTCAGCGTCATTGGCTGCAATGGCACGAATTCGATATCATCATTCAGAGCGAAGTGTCGCCACCCCAAAAAGACATTAGAGAGTTCAAGAAGGCGCAGCGGAGCGGGCCCGGTTCGGCTAGTTATACATAAATTATAAAAAAGACTTGCAACTTATTATCAACTACTTGACAAAACAGACAATCAATTTGGTTGCATAATGAGCTAATGAGTCCGCCTGCAACTTGAGTGTTCATGACGCTCAAATAAATGAAATATTTTAACTTGAAGGTAGCCGCTCTTTAATTGTTGTAACATTTTCATTTGCTCCTGCCTGTGGTTATAAGCAGTTGCTTATACGTACATTATATTTTGTATATGACATTTAAGTGCTAAAATTATAGAATCTATGCAAGAATTAAGCAGTACATAAGAGAAAATTTAGAGTAAGCGTGAAGAAGTAATGAGCGCCGCAGGCGAAAAACATTTTTTCCAATATTTACATTTTAACTATATATTTTTATACCCTCCACCATAGGATGGGGGGTATACTAATTTCGTCATTCTGCTTGTAACTACTCGAAATATTCGCCTGAGACCCCATAAAGCTATATTCTTGATCGTCGCGACGTTTCATGTCGATCTAGCCG
The DNA here is from genome assembly GCF_963082655.1 of Stomoxys calcitrans. Taxonomy (NCBI): domain Eukaryota; kingdom Metazoa; phylum Arthropoda; class Insecta; order Diptera; family Muscidae; genus Stomoxys; species Stomoxys calcitrans. The sequence goes on from NC_081553.1 coordinate 134,931,997, forward strand.
TGTCCATCCGTCTGTCCGTCCGTCTGTCTGTCGAAAGCACGCTAACTTCCGACGGAGTAAAGCTAGCCGCTTGAAATTTTGCACAAATACTTCTTATTAGTGTAGGTCGGTTGGTATTGAAAATGGGTCATATCGGTCCATGTTTTGATATAGCTGCCATATAAACCGATCTTGGTTCTTGACTTCTTCAGCCTCTAGAGTGCGCAATTCTTATCCGATTGGAATGAAATTTTGCACGACGTGTTTTGTTATGAAATCCAACAACTGTACAAAGTATGGTTCAAATCGGTTAATGACCTGATATAGCTGTCATATAAACAGATCTGGGGTTTTGACTTCTTAAGCTTCTAGAGGGCGCAATTCCTATCCGATTTGGCTGAAATTTCGCATGGCGTATTTTATTCTTACCTTCAACAACTATGTCATATAAGTTTCAAATCGGTTCATAACCTGATATAGCTGCCATATAAACCGATCTGGGATCTTGACTTCTTGAGCCTCTAGATGTCGCAATTATTATCTGATTTGTCTGACATTTTGTACGACGGATCCTCTCATGACCATTAACATACGTTTTTATTATGGTCTAAATCGGTCTATAGCCCAATACAGCTCCCATATAAATCGATCTCTCTATTTTATTTCTTGAGCCCCCAAAGGGCGCAATTCTTATTCGAATTGGCTGACATTTTACACAGGTCTCCTACATATAATCCACAATTAGTCCAATTAGACCACAATTAGTCCAAACCGAACCATATCTTGATATCGCTCTAATAGCAGAGCAAATCTTTTATTATTTTAAATACAAAACAATCTCATAAAGCCCGTTCTGACCGATTTTTGGGCGTCATGCCATCAGGATTGGTCATAAAGCCCAAACATGTTATTGGGCGTTATGACCGGTCACCCGCACATTCTCCTTCAACAAGCTCTTGCGTTTTAGCTATTCGCAATTTTGAGGCGCATTGAGGTACACCGCTTGAGTTCTATAGCGATAAAGAAACTAATTTTATTGGAGCGGAGAGAGAGTAGAGGCTTACAAAAAGGAATCACTCAAAACGTTTATAACTGCCAACACCAAATGGATTTTTAATCCGCCTGCCTCACCCGTTTACATTGGCCACTAAATCCGGATTTATGGCCTTTACAGAGAGATTTAAGTGGTAAATCCTGTGTTTTCTTGCAGGCATTACCATACAAAAATAAATCTCATTTTTGCAGGATTTATTTTTAAATCCCGAATTAACCCGATTTCATGGCTGAATAATTGATTAAAGTACCAAAGTATGCAACTGTTTTCAAGAATTGTGTTTGGTTGTGTGTGATATGCACATTCATATATATGCATGTACGCTTGTGTATGTCACTTAAATCCCCAAAAGCGAAGTATAAATAGGCAGGATTTGTTATACCCTCCACCATAAGATGGGGGGTATACTAATTTCGTCATTCTGTTTGTAACTACTCGAAATATTCGTCTGAGACCCCATAAAGTATATATATTCTTGATCGTCGTGACATTTTATGTCGATCTAGCCATGTCCGTCCGTCTGTCCGTCCGTCCGTCCGTCCGTCCGTCCGTCTGTCTGTCGAAAGCACGCTAACTTCCGAAGGAGTAAAGCTATCCGCTTGAAATTTTGCACAAATACTTCTTATTAGTGTAGGTCGGTTGGTATTGTAAATGGGCCATATCGGTCCATGTTTTGATATAGCTGCCATATAAACCGATCTTGGGTCTTGACTTCTTGAGCCTCTAGAGTGCGCAATTCTTATCCGATTGGGATGAAATTTTGCACGACGTGTTTTGTTATAATATCCAACAACTGTGCTAAGTATGTTTAAAATCGGTTCATAACCTGATATAGCTGCCATATAAACCGATCTTGGGTCTTGACTTCTTGAGCCTCTAGCGTGCGCAATTCTTATCCGATCAGAATGAAATTTTGCATGACGTGTTTTGCTATGATATCCAACAACTGTGCCAAGTATGGTTGAAATCGGCCCATAACCTGATATAGCTGCCATATAAACCGATCTTGGGTCTTGACTTCTTGAGCCTCTAGAGTGCGCAATTCTTATCCGATTGAAATGAAATTTTGCACGACGTGTTTTCTTACTATATCCAACAACTGTGCCAAGTATGGTTGAAATCGGTCCATAACCTGATATAGCTGCCATATAAACCGATCTGGGGTCTTGACTTCTTGAGCCTCTAGAGTGCGCAATTCTTATCCGATTGAAATGAAATTTTGCACGACGTGTTTTGTTATTATACCCAACAACTGTGCCAAATATGGTTCAAATCGGTCCATAACCTGATATAGCTGCCATATAAACCGATCTTGGGTCTTGACTTCTTGAGCCTCTAGAGGGCACAATTCTTATCCGTTATGATATCCAACAACTGTGCCAAGTATGGTTGAAATCGGTCCATAACCTGATATAGCTGTCATATAAACAGATCTGGTTATTTGACTTCTTGAGCTTTTAGAGGGCGGAATTCCTATCCGATTTGGCTGAAATTTTGCATGACGTATTTTATTTTTGCTTTCAACAACTGTGTCAAATAAGGTTCAAATCGGTTCATAACCTGATATAGCTGCCATATAAACCGATCTGGGATCTTGACTTCTTGACCCCTAGAGGTCGCAATTATTATCCGATATGCCTGAAATTTTGTACGACGGATCCTCTCATGACCATCAACAAACGTGTTTATTATGGTCTGAATCGGTCTATAGCCCGATACAGATCCCATATAAATCGTTCTCTCTATTTTACTTCGTGAGCCCCAATGGGCGCAATCCTTATACGAATTGGCTGAAATTTTACACAGGTCTCCAACATATAATTTAATTGTGGTCCGACCCGGACCATATCTTGATATCGTTTTAATAGCAGAGCAACTCTTTTCTTATATCTTTTTGCCTAAGAAGAGATGCCGGGAAAAGAACTCGACAAATGCGATCCATGGTGGAGGGTATATAAGATTGCTTGTATTTTTTTTTGTAGTTTTTTTTTTTAAATATTTTGGTCGGAGAATTTTTTTGTGGTGGCAATGCTGTTCATGAATCAACAGAGAAAAATTAAAGAGGTCGTGAGCTTTTATTAATTTTCTCTCAGTGATGCGGTGAAATGGACCAAAATATAAAGCCGAGTATGTTGCATGGAAAAAAGAAGTGGAGAAGAGAAATATAACATCCGGATTTTAGTTTGATATTAAGGTTTTTATTGTAGTAAAAATTAAAATGTTTAAACAATTAGATGACGATCAGGACGGCGAAGGCGGCAAAGTTACTCGTTAGTTCAATGACATTGAGGTAAATGGTACGACCGCGCAAGGATGAAATAACGAGGAGTTAGTAAGATTTACAGTATACAAAAATACATTAGGGACCGATCAACTATACATTTGAACTTTTACAATAAGGGTTGACCTGTCCTTCTCGGGTCTTTTCTAGGATTTGACGCAGTGTGAATATCTGGTTTATAGTGGACTAGCTGACCCGGGCCCGCTCCGCTGCGCCTTCTTTTACTTTATATGAAACAAAAGTTTCCTTGGAATATTTATTTTCGACAATTAAAGCTTGACTAATTGTTTAACAATATAAGTGCCTTTGTCCGAATCCCATGTGATATTTATTGGTATACGAATTTTAGTTTGGATGTAAGGTGTACTCCATTCTAAAAATACTTTATTTAAGCCCGCTACTCTCATGATATCTGATTTAGGGGTGTTTTCGGGGGTGAGGTGGTCCCCCAGGCACCTGGCCCTAAAAAAAAATTTTGCATCATGCTCTTCTTTCAAAAACCATTTATTTAAACCCCATATTTCCATAGGTTTAAGGGAGATTACACGATGAGGGGTCCCCCAAACACATGGCCCAAAATAGGTTATCAAATTCGTTTTCTAATCTTAAATACCACATAATGGCATGGTCGAAAAGTTTTTACCATTTGGGGGGTGTTTTGGGGAAGCGGTGATGCCCTAAATTCATGGTCCTAAATTTGGATATCATATTCGTATTCTACTCCAAAATACCTTTATTTGAGCCCCATTTTGCGATGGTCACTAAAAAATTGCTGCTTGTGGGGTATTTTGGGAAAGGGGTAGACCCCAAAAATTGGTCCCGAAAGTGGGTATCAATTCTTGCTCTACCCCCCAACACCTTTCATTTAAGCTCCACATTGACATGGTTAGTAAATATGTCCGATTTAGGGGTGTTTTGGAGATTGGAGTAGTCCCCCAAATACTAAGCCCGGAAAATATATCAGCAATGTGCTCTATTCTCATATATCTCATATATATCATTTATTTGAATCCCATTTTGCCATTGGCCACAAAATTGGATATGAAATTCGTTTTCTAATCTGATTTAAACAACTTATTGCAAAAGTCAGCAAATATGGCCGGTTTGCGGTATTGGCCCTAAAAACTATAAATATTTAGTTTCACTCTCTTTAAGACCCAAATTGTCTTGGTGAGCAAATAAGTCCTATTTGGGGGTTGTGAGTTGGCCTTGAAAATATATGTCGGCCAACTTTCATTTGAGCCCCATATGGCTATGGTAGTAAATTTGTCCCCTTTGGGGATGTTTTTGGGGACCAAACACTTGGTCCCATATTTGGAAATCAGATTCTAATTCTACATTCAAATACCTTTTATTTAAGCCCCATATTCCCATGGTCAGTAAATAAGTCCTGTTTGGGGGGAGTTTTGAGGAAGGGTTGGACCCCCAGAAACGTGGTCCCACATTTGGATATCAGATTCGTATTCTACTTGCAAATACCTTTCATTTGAGTCCCATATTGCCATGATCGGTAAATATGTCCGATTTAGGGGTGCTTTGGGGGTTGGGTGGTGTTGTGGGGAAGGGGTGGACCCCCAGAAACGTGGTCCCACATTTGGATATCAGATTCGTATTCTACTCGCAAATACCTTTCATTTGAGTCCCATATTGCCAAATATGTCCGATTTAGGGGTGTTTTGGGGGCTTGGGGTGATCCCCCTAGCACTTGGTCCGACAATTGGATATCAGATACGTTTTCTTATCCTAAATACCTTTCATTTGAGTCCCATATTTTCGTGATTGGTCTAAATATATGTTTGGTAGGTTTTCATTCCAATCGGATAAGAATTGCGCACTCTAGAGGCTCAAGAAGTCAAGACCCAAGATCGGTTTATATGGCAGCTATATCAGGTTATGGACCGATTTGAACCATACTTGGCACAGTTGTTGGATATCATAACAAAATACGTCGTGCAAAATTTCATTCCAATCGGATAAGAATTGCGCCCTCTAGAGGCTCAAGAAGTCAAGACCCAAGATCGGTTTATATGGCAGCTATATCAAAACATGGACCGATATGGCCCATTTACAATACCAACCGACCTACACTAATAAGAAGTATTTGTGCAAAATTTCAAGCGGCTAGCTTTACTCCTTCGGAAGTTAGCGAGCTTTCGACAGACAGATGGACGGACGGACAGACGGACGGACGGACAGACGGACAGACGGACGGACGGACTGACATGGCTAGAACCACATAAAATGTCGCAACGATCAAGAATATATATGCTTAATGGGGTCTCAGACGAATATTTCGAGTAGTTACAAACAGAATGACGAAATTAGTGGTGGGTATAAAAAATACCATATGGTATGGATGATGAAAAGCATTATATATGTCATAATGCTGGCGACATTTCTGAGGTAATTTGTCATGTAAAAACTTCTCTCCAAAGAGGTGTCGCTCTGCGGCACGCCGTTTGGGCTTGGCTTTAAAAGGGAAGCCCCTTATCATTAAACCTGAATCGTACTGCATTCAGTGGAGAAGTGTGGCCCTGTTCCTTAATGGAATGTTCATGGGCAAATTTGCATTTATTTGGTATTATATCACGGTATTGCTTTACCGTGCCTTTCGGTTTAAAAACGCATGAATTCGACCGGACCGAAATTTGAACATCCACTACATACCAGGTACTCGACCTATCGTGACCTTTTTTCTATTCTTTCTAATCAACGGAAGGCTTTCTATTACAAAACTAATGTTTTGCTTATTAATTATGGAACTGAGGGATTTAACCGATAGTATCAGTTGTGTTAAAAAATTAAAATCCCGCTGATTCTTATTGAAACGTTAGGTTAGACGTTGCTGTTCATAAAACGAAGTTTAGAAAGTTAAGTTAGTTATGTTCAAACAAACCAAACCCTTTTGATTGAGTTAAGTCAAGAATTTAGAATTGGTTAATGCGTATTATTTTGTTATTTATTTTCATCGACATTCACAGAACGTTTACTAAAATTTGGTAGCAGTTTAACTCTTAGCTTTATTTTCCAAAAGCGTTCAAAAATCCGCCAGCGATGCCACCAGCAGCGTGGGCAGCACCTCCCAAAATGCCACCTGCAGCCTGTGCAAGTCCTCCAATAATACCACCACCACCAGTGGGTCTTTGGACAACTGTTTGAGGAACAACAACTTGTTGTGGGTATTGTACCACTTGTTGAGGGTATTGTACCACTTGTTGAGGGTATGTCACCACTTGTTGAGGGTACTGCACTTGCTGGGAACCGGACTGTTGGATGGTAATAGTGCCAGAGGCGGGAAGGGTTTGTGCACCATCTGAAAAATATTTTCAAACAAGCAAATCGTTGTCAGCATACACATGTTCGCTAGTAATGCTTTGAATTCGAGTCTCCTAGCAACTAGCATAATTCTTCTATGTTATTATAAATTTTGTTTTAAACTCACTGAGAGTAATGGTTGCTCCATGGGACAAGCCCAACATGATGGCCAAAGTTGCACCGAAGAGTTTCATATTACCAAGTTTAGTGGATTTTCCAGAGATGTGTCGACTGTTCTGACTACCAAATTTGGTCTGATATTTATACTGATTCTTAGCCGAATAAACGGAGGAATTTTATTGACACATGTTCAATAGAGACAATCGCGCGAAAAATTTTTTGTCTGCAAAATACTATTTGTGTTTATCATTTTTTGTTTCAAATGTCAACTCAAACTTCTGTATTTGTTTAATTTTTCCGCTATAGACATTTTGTATAACTACGCACCATCTTTCATTGACTTAACAAAATAAAAATGAAGAAATAAAAATATTTTTGGAATATTACATAGGTTTGCAATGGTAAATAGGCCCTATTAGTTCATGTGTTTTAAGCATCTGGAGGGCTCAATTCCTAACCCATTTTGCAAAAATTCGAAAAAAAATTCTATATTTAGTATGAACCGAGTCGGTCTATAAACTTACGTTTATGTGTAATCTCATGACACACAGTAGCGACCAGTGCTGAGGAGTCGAGCATTTTGACTCGACGCAATCAAAGAGTCAAGAGTAGGCATCAAATTGTTAACATACATTTCATATGGCAAATAAAAAATAGCTGACGCTAGCGTTGAAGGCCAGCGGCTCACAGTGGGGGAAAATCGAAAAAAGCTAGTAAAAAATATGCCGTGTGAGAACGGGTAGAGATATCTCTTTGAAATTTGGTTAGAGCTAAAATGTTAGCGAGATCGCGTGGACAATTTCAAGGCCCTTGGTTGCCCGGGCTCCTCACGGCAGGACCCTAAAGTTGGTCACCTCGGTATTTTGAAAAATTGTTCGGCTTCCAAATCTTCATTTGGCAAGTCAAAATGAGAAAACCCAATTTTCAATTTTTTTCTTTTGCTGAATACGTAGTGCTCAAAAATCCCTACCAAAAAGTTTGTTTGAGTTTTAATTTTAATATTTTAAGAGAAATTTAAACAAGATATGTCAACTTAAAAGTGTGCTACATATACTTCAAAATAGGCAATTTTTTATCAAAAATTTTGGAAAAAAAACCTCGATTTCAAAAATTCCAAACCCCAAATCCCCTAAGTGGAAACAATTTTTGCACCTAGCAATATTTGTAGCCATCACAGCAGATTTACTAAAATAAATGCCAATTTGAAATCATCTCTGTTCGAAAGGGGTATTTTGGGGATTTTTGTAAAAAAAATTGGGCAGCATTTGTTTTTAAGGACACGTTTATCTGCAAAATTCAAAAAGAATCACAAAGATATCTCTATTCGTTTTTTTTTTCTTTGAATTAGGGATTTTTGAGCACTATCCAACAAAACAGAATTTTGAAAATCGGACCACAAATGAAGATTTGACAGCCCCATCAAATTTTCAAAATACCGAGGTGACCAACTTTAGCGCCTGCCAAAAGGCGCCCTAAGAACCTAGGACCTTGAAATTTTGCATAGGATCTCGCTAACCATTTTCAAATTTCAAAGAGATGTCATTACCCGTTCTCTCATGACATATTTTTTCTAGTTTTTTTCGATCTTCTCCGACTGTTCGGCATAAGAGTCCCATATGAAATGCTTGTAAAACAACTTTACGCCGACTCTTTCATTGCGTTTAGACTCTCTGACTCCAGAAAAATTGCTCGACTCTGACTACCAAATCTGATCCGAGCATTTACAATTGCTATGCCTTTATACCAACACCATAAAATGGGGGAATGCAAATCTCGCCATATCGTTTGGAATGCCACGAAATATTTATCTGTGACCTTACAAATTACATATATTCTCAATCGCATGCACATTTTAAGTCAGTCTAGCCATATTTGTCTGTCCGTTCTACCGAGAGCCGAATTCGAATAGCCTCATGGCGATCGAATGAGGCTATTCGAATGAAATTTTTCAAAGATACTTCTTTTTGATGTAGGCCGTTGGCTGTTGCAAATGGGCCAGATTGATTTTGCAACTACGTTTCTGAGTACGTACTTTCAAAGTTTTCGAAATCTAAGGTATTCAAAAAACTATTCCAAGTTTTTAATATTTTTAAAGATTACACCACCACTGTGGTACAAAGAAGAGATATAGACATTAATAACATGCCGATCGACTCAGAATCACTTCCTGATTTGGTTTAGCTATGTCCGTCTGCCTGTCCGTTCATCTGTCTGTCGATCCATGTTAATTTGTATATAAAGTACAGGTCGCAAATTTCATCCAATTGTCTTCAAATTCAATGCAGGCATTTTTTGCAGCATAGAGACGAAGCCTTTTGAAATTGGTTCAGGTTTGAATATAGCTCCCACATAAATGTTCGTCCGATTTGAATTAATGCTGCACTAACATCATTTGTCAATAGATTAAAAAAAATTATACGAGAAGATTTCTCTTATGATTCTCGACATGACTTATGAATTTGATAGTAATCGGTTGAGATTTAGATATAGCTTAGGTTAAAAAGAGGGTTCAGATATTAATCCACCCCACTATGGACATACACCTAAGTCAGTAATAGGCTTGTTGTGTGCTCTAAAAATATAAAGTAACCTCTAAAAAAATCTAAGTTCGGAATTCCGAGCTACTTACAAAATCCTTAATTGTTTTCCATGCCACTCCCCTAAGATGGTTCATGTCTGGTATAGTGTCCCCATCTAAGTGGCGGTATCTGTAAGACGCGAAAGCCGGGCAATGACAAAGGAAATGCTCCAACGTCTCATCATCTTCCCTGCATGCCCTACACATGCTATCACTTGCAGCACCGATTTTACATAAGTGAGCTCGTAGTCCTATGTGTCCCGTCATGATACCATTAGCTTTACTGACCTGCTTCTTACTTCCTTTCAGTAATAGCCTCGTCATAGGATTTTCCCCGTCCTACTGACCGTTTCGGCTTTTGACAGTATTGCATGCGCATTCGTCGCCCACGCCCTTAACTCGGACTGCGTCGACCCGCAAGGCTTCAGGTTAACCAAGTTTATTGACGGCAGTCCTCTGGCCTGTCATTCCCCCTTACTCCGTTATGGCCCGGCACCTAAACAATGAGAGTTTCGCCATTCCCAAAGAAAGCGTTAATTTCCTTCTTACACTGCAATACTGTTCGTGAGCTTACAGTCCTGCTTGTTATTGCCCTTATTGCCCAATATTATTCTCTGTAAAGTTATTCACTTTCGACGCCTTCGCATTAGCTCCACAACACTTCAGGCATTCCGTGATCGCCCGGATCTCCGCATGCAGGATCGTATTATGGTCAGGCAGTCTCAAACAGATCTTAGTCCCAGGTTTCACAATGTAGGCCCCATGGCCCACTCTGTCCTCTAGCTTTGATCCATTCGTGTAACATGATCTTCCAGATGGCAATACTAGGATTCCGTCAATCCAAGACTGTGCCGATGGCAGCAGTGCCTCGCACTGGACCTCAAGATTCATCTCAGGCATACAATCGGAAACCTCTTTCATTCCTTCCAGGTTTTCTATCGTCGCCTCACCTCGATGGTATGAGCCGCTCCCATCCTCAATCCATACTCTCATCGCCTTAAGTCTCATAGCCGCAGTGGCTGCCTCACACTTAATCTGTATATCAATGGTCCTCATCGCTCCGCCTTTGCCAAGACAACATGTCCTCTGAACCTGCTGTATTGTCCTTACGTAAGTAAGTATTGGTCTTATCACGCTCCTGCAGAGCCAGTGGACTATCCTCGGATAGCAAACGGGTTCTAATCCCTCCTCAGTCAGCATCCGTAATAGGTCATTTATGGTGGTCACCCATAGGAGTGCCAATAAAATGTCCCCTGTGGCGTGCCTTGTGCCACTTTCTCCTTTATATTTATGCCATAGGACTCACAATTTATCCACCTGTTCCTTAGCATATGGTTTATCCAGTCTTAAGGACCGGGTCCACCTGGTACTGGTCTAAGGATTGGATCAGTGTGTCGGTCGCACATTGTTAAAGCTCCTTCGATGTCAATGCATACCGCAGGGTGTACGTTTTGGCATCTAGGGATTCTTCTATTTTATGCACAGCATCGTGCAGGGCAGTCTCCACTGACCTTCCCTTGACATAGGCATGCTGTTTGTATTTGAGCAGTTGGCTGGATGTCCTACTGATTATCATGGTGTCCACAATAGTTTCATAGTAAGGCTTATATTTCTGTAGGCATTTGGTGTCGCATAACTTGCCTTGCCGGTATTGGGTATAAACCCTACCCTTGCCTCCTGCAAGGCTTTCGGAGTATATGCGTGCCCTAGGCACGTTGTCTGCCTCTTTCTGTAGTAACGCTGACTGAACCCTACCAACAACCAATTATTCTATGCTAACACTAGTACTCGGCCGAGGATCTGCGTTATTTGTCATAAAAATTTGTATTATATATTTTCCCCAGAGTTGTCAAGGTCGGATGCAACAGTAGTGAGACAGGGAGAGAATGGAGCACTTTACCTGTCTTTCGACTCTCCGACACCGCCAGCTACCTCGGAGCTGCAACGGCTGGTGAGGAAAGCAAAACAGACAGGAAACGAGGTACTAATAGGGTGCAATGCGAGCTCTCACCACATTTCGTGGGGTAGGTTAGGTTTAAGTGGCATTTTGCCGTCAGACTCACTTAGACGTTTTCGTCCATTGTCATACCACACGAACAGAAGAAGGAAGATGCCCTCTAGTTCCTACCGCTGAATCATCCAGATCGCTTCAAAAAGCCCAACAACTAGCGAATGTTCACATCCGCTAAATCAAACAGGTTCTCAAAGATATGAGAAACGAGAACCTAAACTGGAACACGTTTTGACTGCCTTTGCAGGACAAACACACCGAATGTGTTCCATAGTCTCTTCTTCTTCGATGTTCTCACAGTCAGCATGTTTTCCGATTAGACAGTGACCTGTCATGACGGACACAATGACTGAGATGTCCGTTCTTGCCAGTGACACCAAAGCGGTAAACCTCTCCAAGTCAAGATTAGGCCATATAGTTTTGGAATGCTCGCAGCCTCCTCTATGTTACCATCTATCATTCGTAGTGTTTCGGGCCTGGTCCTGAAAATTTAGTTTACATATTACTTCATTAATTGCAAGAATCTCCGCTTGATGCACACAGCAGTGTTCGGGTAACCTTTTCGATATGATCAGTTCTTAATCTTTAGAGTACACCCCAAAGACCACTTGGTCGTCTAGTTTGGAACCATCCGTATAGAAGTCCATGTAACTTCTGTTACCAGAGATATTATAGTACCAATAGGTTCTACCAGGAATAGTGGTACAGTACTTTTTGTTCAAAAGCGGCTCAGGTAGAGTGTAATCTATACTGCCTGGAACATCGGATATTGTATTAAGGATAACACAGTATCCGTAGCCGCAAAATGACCAAAGAGAAAGCTCCCTAAGCCTCACGGCAGTGGTCGCACCAATTTGTCTAACCACAATGTCTAGAGGCATTAAATGTAGCATTAAATTCAGAACATCATTTGGTGTCGTCCTCAGTGCGACTGTGATGCACAAACAAGCCATCCTTTGGATCCAGTTGAGTATTGAACAGTAGGTGGACTTTTGAAACGCCGTCCACCAGACCACAACACCATATAGCATTATGGGTCTGACAACTGCAGTATATACCCAATGCATGACACGCGGTCTAAACTCCCAACTTTTGCCAATGTCTTTTCTTGTCCTTTCCAAAATGTTGAATTTGAAGTTTAATTTCCTGCCCAGAAAAATACCCAGGTATTTTGCGCTTTCTGTAAATGGAACATTCTCTCCTCCCAAGGAGTTAGGTGCCGGTGCAGGCAACTTGCATCTCCTGCTAAAAAGAACTACTTCTGTCTTGCACGGATATACACCTAGACCACTTTCGGTAGCCCACTTCGCTGTTGCACGTAGAGCTTCTTGAAGTATATCTCATAGAGTGCTGGCAATTTTTCTCCTCAGTATACGCGACCACTTTTATACCTTTTTCTTTCAGAGACAATAATGTAATATAAATGGCTATATTCCATCTCCATCTTCTATATTCCTCTGCTGACCCATCTTTTTAGATCCACAAATCCCAAGCCTGCCGTTATGCATCTTTTAGAAAGTAAGTTATTAATAAACTTTCCTAAGGTAGAGTTGATGCCTAGAAACTTCAACTCCTTGAAGGTTGACGTGGGTTTTACATTATTGAAAGCACCTTCAATGTCATGAAATGCTACCATTGTATATTCCTTGACAGCGAGAGAATCATTTATGTAGGCGACTAGGTCGTGAAGGGCTGTTTCAGGGGATTTGATCCAGGGATCTTTGCCCTAAGATATGTTTCTACCAACCTCTCAAGAATCTTCAGCATAAAGAATGACAGACTAATAGGGCGAAAATCTTCCGCCTTCATATGGTAAGGTTCTCCTGCTTTCGGAGTGAAAATGAATGAGCTAAATCGGATAATCTTGACGGCCGAACTCGCCTCTCAATAAGTCCATTGTTACGAGTGCTGTGTGGCATGTGGTACCGTCTTATTGAAACAACATGTCATGCAAGTCAAGCTCTTGCATGTTAGGCAACAAAAAGTTGGATTTCATCTCACGATAGCGCTTACCATTCACAGTTACGTTACGATTCGCATCATCTTTGAAGAAGTACGATCCATTTCGGTAGAGCAAAGATGGTTTATAAATTGTTATTCTTTATAGAATTTGATAAGGAGGCAACAAAAATACTAAAAGTCGAACATCCCCGAGATCAAAAAAGAAAAGAGAGCGGACTTTTTTGTAGCGATTTTGAGCAAATTTTTGGGCAAAAAATTTGGATATCGGATTACAAATTAGGAATTGCCAGTCCAACAAACGCATTACGGCCTTGAAATTTTGTACAAATATTGTTAAGTCTCTACCCGTTCTCAAACGGCAGATTTTTTACTATTTTTTTTTTTCGATTCAAACGCACTGTAAAACATCTGAATGCTCAGACATCCCAACGTTCTGAAAATTGATGGATGCAGTACATTGTGGATGGCGTTTCTGTTTTCAAAATGTTTGAGATTGTTCTAGCCGTTATTTTTTCCTTTTTAGAGCCTTTATCAACATTGGGTTTAATGTGGTCTGTCGTTCGATCGCTACACCATTTATTTTAAATTGATATTTTTCTTTTCATACCCACCACCGTAGGATAGGGGGTATATTCATTTAGTTGTTACGTTTGCAACACATCGAAATATCAATTTCCGACACTACAAAGTATATATATTTCGGATCGTCGTAAAATTCTAAGACGATTTAACGATGTCCATGTGTCTGTCCGTCCGTCTGTTGTAATCACTCTAGAGCCTTCAAAAATTGAGATATTGGGCTGAAGTTTGGTAAAAATACGTCTTTTAGATGCATGCTGGTTAAGTTCTAGAACGGGCCAAATCGGACCATATTTGGATATAGCTGCGATATAGACCGATTTGCCGATAAAGGGTCTAACGCACATAAAAACTTTATTTTTTATCCGATTTTGCTGAAATATGAAACAGTGAGTAGTTTAAGGCTTCATGACAACTGAAACAAATATGGTTCCGATCGGACTATATTTAGATATAGCTGTCATATAGACCGATCTCCCGATAAAGGGTCTGAAAGCCATAAAAGCTTTATTTTTTATCCGATTTCGCTGAAATTTCGAGTAGTGTGCAGTTTAATGCCGTCCAACATCCTACCCAAATATAGTACAGATCCGACTATATTTAGATACATCTTTATCTGCCGATAAATGGTCTGAAGCCTATAAAAGCTTTATTTTGTAACCGATTTCGCTGCAATTTTAAACAGTGAGTTATTTTTAGCCTCCTGATACCCGACCTAAATATGGTTCAGATCGGACTATATACAAATATAGCTGTAATATAGACCCCTAATAGATCTGCCGATAAGGGGTCCGAAACCAATAAAAGCTTTATTTATTTCCCGATTTTGCAGACATTTGAAACAGTGAGTAGTTTTAGGCTATCAGCCATCCGACCCAAATATGGTTCAGATCCGACTGTATTTAGATATAGATGTCTTATAGACCGGTTTGCCCGTTAAGGATCTGAAGCCCATAAAAGCTTTATTTATTACCCTATTTCGCTGAAATTTGAAACATTAAGTTTTTCTGAGCCTCCCGATATCCTACCTTAATATGGTTCAGATCGGTTAATAATTGGATATATCTGCCAAAAAAAACAAAATTTTTCAACACACTACAGTTTTGTTTGATTTTGAACACTCAAAGCAAAAACAAACCCTTGCTGGGTGTATACGAAAAACAAGGCATAGTAGTCAATGCAAATGTAACGTTATTGAGAAATTAGTTTGAATGAGAATTTCAAATTGCGCTTTAAAAACATTTCGTTACAGCGGAGTATTCGTTAAAAAAAAGTTCGTTATAGCGAGGTTAGGTTGACCTCGAAAAAGAAAATCTAAGTAATGAATTCCGTTTATGTCTGGTATTTTCTCCCCACCTAAGTAGCGGCGTCTGTTGGCCGCCAAGGCCGGGCAATGACATAGGAAATGCTTCAACGTCTCATCATCTTTCCCACATGCCGAACTAATTTTGAATAAGTGAGCTCGCAGGCGTATGTGTACTGTTATACAATAATACCGAAAGCTATACTGACCTCCTTACTTCCTTTCAGTAATAGCCTCGTTTTCTCACGACCCAGAACTCCCCATAGGACTTTCGCCGTCCTACAGACCGTTTTGCTTTCCACAGCGTTGCATGCTCGTTCTTAGCCAACCCTTTTAACTCGGACTGTGTCGACCCGAAAGGCTTCGGGTTAACCAAGTTTTTAGGCCTTCACTGCCAAATCGTCTAATTTTTCAGTCCCCCTTACTCCGCTATGGCCCGGCATCAAAACGATGCGGATCGTGCCATCCTCGGAGAAGGCGTTAATCACCTTCTTGCACTCCAAGACTCCTTACCGTCCTGGTTGTTATTGCCATGATGTCTAGTTTATAGTCAGTACATATGTTCACGCTCGACGTCACCGCGAGAAAACCGCACCACCTAACGTATTCCGTGATCGCCCAGATCTCTGCCTGCAGAATCGTAATATGATAAGGCAGTCTAAAACAGATATCAATCCCTGGAATCTTAATGTAGACCGTCAGTGTAATATGAACCATCCGTGTAACATGATCTTCCAGACCGTTCCGTCAATCTAAGTCTATGCCTCGCACTCGACCTTAAGTGTCATCTTAGGCATCCAATCGGAGACCTCTTCAATTCCTTCCAGGTTTCCTATCGTCGCCTCGATTATACCACAATGGTTTGACCTGCTCCATTCCTCTATCAATTCTCCCATCGCCTTAAGTCTCATAGGAGCAATGGCTGCCTTACACTTAATCTGTATGTCTATGCGTCGGATATCTAGAATAGTGGCCAGTGTGGTCCTCATCGCTCCGCCTATGCCAAGGCAACATGTTCTCTGAGCCTGTTGTATTATGCTAACGTTGCACTTTTTTCCGTCGCAGTCCACCAAACTACTGAGGCATAGTTAAGTATTGGTATAATCACGCTTCCCAAAGCTCCAAGTCGGGAAACCCAAAACTAGCGGGCGGGATAAGTCGGGATTCTAAGAAAAAAGTTGCAGTTTTTATTACAATGACAAAAAAATTATTACAAGCCAAACCCTCTTCTATTTAATCAGAATCTATTTTGGCGGAACATTATTATTTAGGCATTCTTGGTGTAACGTGCTTTATCTAAAACGGTGCAGCTTCTTAAATATTTTTGAGACAACAAGTCGAATTTTCTTTGGCGCCAAGCTCGATGAAAACGATTGGAGAGCGGTCATCGGCGGTCACAGCTGCCCCTCCATTACTTGAGATCGAAAATGACTGGCCGTTCGTAGACTTAAATTTTTGTCCGTGCGCTTGGCTAAGTATACACGATCAATTTTTTCTCGTGAGAGAATACGATGTTCGGAAACTCACCACTTTCGTGCTATTTGCATGTTTTTTTGCCAATTCAGAGCAATAGCCAAGGCAAAAGTTGGTCATATCGAGCAAATGTGAATGGACTATGTAATTCTGATTACTTCCACAGATTTTTGCCTTTTGAATCAACAAGTAAGATCGTGCTAAATTCGGCCGGGCCGAATCTTATATTCCCTCCATCATGGATCGCATTTGTCGAGTTCTATGCGCAGTATCTCTTTTTAGGCAAACAAAGAATATTGAATATGAATATGCTGTTGTGTAATATCTCAGTTCATTCGGATAAGAATTGCGCCTTATAGGGGGTCAAGAAGCAAAATCGGGAGATCGGTTTATATGGGAGCTGTATCAAGCTATTGATCGATTCAGACAATATTAGTTGAAGGTCATGAGAGAAGTTGAAGGTCATGAGAGAAGCCGTTGTACAAAATTTCTTCCAAGTTGGATGAGAATTGCGCGCTCTAGAGGCTCAAGAAGTCAAGACCCATCATCGGTTTATATGGCAGCTATATCAAAACGTGGACCGATTTGAACCACACTTAGTACAGTTATTGGAAGTGATACCAAAACACCACGTGCTCAAGAAGTCAGGACCCAAGATCGGTTTCTATGGCAGCTATATCAAAACATGCACCGATTTAGCCCATTTACAATCCCGAACCGACCTACACTGATAAAAAGTATTTGTGCAATATTTCAAGCGGCTAGCTTAACTCCTTCGAAAGTTCGCGTGATTTCGACAGACAGACGGACGGATGGACGGACAGACCGACGGACGGACGAACGGACATGGCTAGATCGACTTAAAATAACATGACGATCAAGAACATATATACTTTATGGGGTCTCAGACGCATATTTCGAGGTATTACAAACAGAATGACGAAATTAGTATGCCCCCATCCTGTGGTGGAGGGTATAAAAATACGGGATAGCTGTGAGCACCATACAGGCTGGAAGTTTGAGGTCTGATCTGTGTAGTGTTCATCGAGAAGCTTAGCTGCGAGCCACCGGGCGTGTCCACATGTTGCGGATAGTGGAATGCTCGCTGCGGAGTAACTGCAACTGCAGTCGCGGACAATCCGCGATATCGAGCGGAGAGTCTCAGTGAGAGACCGAGAGGTACCGGCTCTTGCATAAATTCTGAGTACCTATGCTGCTCGATATGGCAAGGCGAGTTATTAGCGCATTTAAATAACCAATGGCCAACCTGTTCCCGTAGCGATCGACCTTTTTGACCGGGACGAGCTTATTTACTTACAAGAGGTTAAGCTCCAAATGAAAATGTGGTTAAAACAACAACATATGGAAGTGAGAATTAGCAACACTTCATCTCAGCCACCCTGTATTCTCCTATACTGTGAGCTGACTAGTGTCATTCCGCCTCTGTTGCCAAAAATATTTCAAACTCATGGCAATTCAAATTAATGTTTAATCTTATTATTAATTAAGCCTGTAGCACAGTCTATGTCTTTCTTTGGTATATACTTAAAATACTGAACACCTCTACTTATAGCTATAGAAAATATAACAAAGATCAAAGCGTAATCTACAATAGTTGTTGGGTATGTAGAGCACCTGAATCAATTTGTCAAATGTGTTAATAAAGATACATGGCGTATCACAAATTGCGACCCGCTATGCCAGTCAAAGTGCATTTACAAAAGCAAACCCTTACCAAACTATTTATAAGTTCTTTTGAACTGAATTATGTTCGAAAAATCATAAAAGAGACCAATTCGAATAAATTTTGCGATTTGCTTTACCGCATTTTGAAGATATACGCCCATATGTAGTCACATCGCCGATCATTGGATAATATTTCTTAAACAGCTCCAGAAGTCGGCATTATATCCAAAAGTCGGAGTATATGCAAGTGTTAGGTATGCTGTGAAAACACAAGCCAAATGGGGTGCCAGATAATTCCCCTCCTTCTGTAGTAACGCCGGAAATATTCCATCAGTTTCAGGTGACTAAAATGGTTTGAAGCTCCTCAAGGCTTCCTTTACCATAAATTCTGTAAAGATAAGCCTTCGACCAATCTCATTATTCCAAGATTCCGGTGTGTCTGTGGGTGCCGTCATATCGCGTGGAAAGCCTCAACATGTCCTCCGTTGTCCTCGTTCTCACTCTCATGTCATATACTATGTTTCAGTGTGTACATGCGTTTTTGAGAGAAACTTTTTCACCTTGACGTTAACGCTATCGACCTGTTTGGAGAAAAGCTTCTAGGAGGTACGTTTTGCCGGTCTGATAGTTTTTTGTATTCCTTGAGCCGTTTGTAATACACCTTCCTATATACCTTCGTTTTTTACGACGTGCTCTGTTATAAAGTCTGCTGACCTCGTTCCTGATATTGGGAATCTCCCCGGTCATCCAGGGTTCTTCTTGGGTTGATGGCCTTTCTAATCCCGTTGACATTATTGTCAATTTCTTCTATGCTTGGACAATCTAAATTACCTTGCCCTAGACTTCTTCTGAGTAGATAGAGAGGTATATATATAAAATATGAATTGGTGTGTCTTAAATTTTTTTCCTTATAGAAAATAATTCGTTATAGAGGAGTTCGACTGTACATGCGGTTGCCGAGACAGGCCATCTCCAGGGATCTTTGCCCTAAGATATGTTTCTATCAACCTCTCTAGAATCTTTAGTATAAAGGATGACAGACTAATAGAACAAAAATCATTCGCCTCCGTGTGGTAAGGTATTCCTGCTTTTGTAATAACCTTTATGTCCCTCCATCCCACATGAATTTACGACATGCTGATGCAAGAAGAATATATCTCCCTAAGCCAAGGAACCAGTCTGTCAGAAACAGCTTGTATTTCAATGGGTGATACAACATCAAGGCTTGGCGACCTAAAGAAATTAAATCTTTTTATCGATCAAAGGATTTTCGTCTCAGAAACAATTTCCCCAGACACAATTTCCCGTTGAAGAGTTTACGGCAAATGTGTATGTGCAAATGTAATGTAGTTGTTTCCTCACTAGGCATTGTCCACACATTATCTGAGTTCGGAATATTCCCCACCGTAATAGGTCTCGAGAATAGGATCTTCATTAGCCTAGAGGCCTCAGATATATTATCCATGGAGCTGCAGAATTCTACCCAGGATTTGTTATGAGCTTTTCTCAGTTCGCCTTGTATTTTCTTATCTCAGTCTTGTTGACGTCCCAATCGCGTGGTGCCTTCTTGAAGAGTTTTCTGCAGCTCTTCCTTATACCAAACAGTTTTGGGGTCCAACATGGTGGTCGCTGTTTGCCCCTTGGCTTGGCACCAGGATATGCTGTCACACGCGAGCCATTCAGGGCCTTCGTGATCCGCTTGACCATTATGTCGATGTCCTACTCAGTTCCCACTTTCTTTTCTGATCTAGATGGTTGCGCAGTATGTGTGCCGAAATTTATTACAATCCACCTTTCTTCTGTTTAGGCTAGGGATTGCTTCCGCAGCATCCACTCCCAGACTGAAATTAATATAACAATTATCAGAAAAGCTGTGGTCATCCAACACTTCCCAGGCGCATATCCTTTCGCCTGTATCTTCCTATACAATGGTGACATATAGTGCCTCCTGACTGTGCTTGGTTGTAAAGGTCAGTTTATTCCTTTAATTACAAATTGCCAGATTGCAACTTGCAATATATTCGATAAGCACCTCAACCCTTTCGTTGAAATCCGAACTTCCCCATATCTAGAATTGTTGTTTTCGTTGCATCCACATTTGCATGTGGAGATGGCGATCCTCGTTAAGCTCTTATAGGCGAGGACGCTCGTTCGCCACGGGAACATAATGGCCATCAGTTATTTAAAGACGCCAATAACTCGCCTTGTCGTATCGAGCTTCGTAGGCACTCAGTATTTAAGCAAGAGCCGGTGCCACCCGGCCTCTCAATGAGACTCTCCACTCGATACCACTGATTGTCCGCGAATGCAGTTGCAGCTACTCCGTATCACACTATCTGCGACCTGTGGACACGGTCGATTGCTCCCAGCTAAGCTTCTCGTGAAAACGAAGAATAGCACACACATTGAATTTCAAAGTTCCATCCTGTGTGATGCTCATAGTTCTCCGGTGACGTGCCCCATATCTGGCGATGTTCGTTAGCATCACTTCCTACAATGTGGGTCTTTTTCCCTACAAAAATGGGCTCAACGATCAACTGAAGGCTTGATGGCGGCATCTCAGAATCATGTGGCGTATTTGGGAAGGCCAACTAGTAATGAGACTTATTAATTTTAAAGCTGGCTACTATAGAATCTTCAGTGCTTGGCCACGGAAGAAGAAAAAACATTTTGACTATACTTTGCGAATATACATGTTCTTTGTCTCCCATTCTCCGTACCCTTGAGTGGCGACCTGTCATAACGCCCAACGGTCATAAAGCCAAGGGTCAACGATCGCGCGCGCGATTTTAAATTAAACAACAAATTTTTGCCTAAGGCTTAATGCGAAATGCTTTTATTTAGTTAAATCTTCCTAGAACAGGTTTTTTGCAATTTATAACGGTACTTTTGCTTAAATGCTCCAAAACCATAGTTCTTTTTCACCAAAATAACGCATTTGAAAAAATGGAAGAAAGGTTTTTTTTAAAAAGAAAGTCTTATTTTTCATGGAATTACATGTGTACATGGTCTAACTTGGATACGAACAATTAACTTTTTTGACAAAATGCCCATTAAGATTCAACAACTAGCACAACCTGACATAGCGACCGTGTATATAGAGTCATTTTTTAAGAGCTATAGAAAAGTTTTTAAAAAAAAAAAAACACATAAAATTCAGAAGAATGCATGAAATCTTTATTTGAATAGTTATTATGGTCCATATAATTTAATGTCTGAACATCATTTCACCAATCTGTGACTTTTTCTGGATGCATTGGTAGCTCTTGCAATGCTTCTGGCTGATCTTCACCCCAAAATCGACAATTCTGGTTATTTACGTACCCATTGAGCCAAAAATAATCTTCGTCAATAGAAGAAGCGTGCGATGAACACTCTTAACAGAGCACGCATTTTAATAAAAAAAATTCAATAATTTGCAAGCGTTGTTCGTTCGTATGACGATTCATGGTTAAATTATGGACCAAACTGAAGATATTTGACAGTGAAATAAAACACGAAACGTGCGTGAGCTGTTTAAGCCAGTGTTGCCTAAGAGAAAATAGCTAAAATATGATAAATTTAATTTCGAGACGTTGACGTTTTTGGTTGGCTGTAGGCGGAGTTTAACTATTCCGTACTATTTTATACGCTTTTCGTAACATCCTATGAATTTTAAATCCGATTTCATTCCTGGTGTATTAGGTCAATGAGTTAGTCAAACAGCTCTTTTACATTTATTAAACTCAAAAATAGGGTCGAAAATGTATATTTGCATTTTTTGTTATCCAACTTCATACCAAATTTACTTACTTTCTTTCATTCGTTCTTGAATTGGGACTTTAGTAGAAATAGTTATATTTTGGTCTCAATAGCACTTTTTTCATTGTTATTGGCATCTAATTAATTCTTTACAATACTGCCGCAAACAAAATTTCAATGCAATATTTAAATATGTTGCCTGAAAAGTGAAAATAATATGTTTTAGTCTTTGTAAATAGTACTTATTATTGGAGGATTATTGAAGGCCACCGTAGCGCAGAGGTTCAGATTTCCTGCTCCGTTCGTGGTGGTTCGTTAAAAAGTACAATTCAAACAGTATTACGAAAACTTATACATTTCGTTCCTTTTAAGTACAAATGTGTTCAAATCATGATTTTCTGGCCCCTCTCAATCTCTTGCCACCTTCATGCAAAATTTCAACATGCTTGGTTTAACCCTTTTGTATAGATTTTGTCTATTATTCCTCCAATCAGGGCCACATTTTAATATTTTTACATTTCGAAAAGGAATGTCTTCCTTCTTGACTAAATCCAGTGCTGCGCCTGGCCAAATTTTGCCAACCATTTTCAAGGCGCAACGATACATCTCAATTGAGCGTTGATCCCCGAAAACAATTAATTTGTATCGGCCCCGATACCTGCCTGCATCGTCAAAAACTGGACTACGTCCCGTTATTGTCCCTTGTGCCGTTTCCGCTCATTTGGGGTAGCCTGTGTAGCGAAGCTCCGAGGCCAATTATGGGAACCTCTCTCCTTATCGGTGAGAGTTTTAGGACCATTCATACCAAGCCACTTAACAAACCTGATAGCGATGAGCCTTTTATTGTTCCAACCTCTCAAAGAGCTAATTGGTTTGAAAAATAGGCATGCGAAGATAAAATATGTTCAGCCTTGTCCTTAAGACTCGAACCAGGTGTCTTCGTCAAAAGCCCCAGCTGCCCAGTCGTCTGTCGGCTAGTGGAGCCTGGAGCGTCTCCACCAGTCGAGGTTTCAGTAGCAGACAACATGCTACGGTCTGATACCACCACCGCAGCTGTTGGGTCTTTCGAGTCCATTCTAAGCTTATTCCCGGGCTCTAGACCTGCCGCCTAATGGATAACACAGTCGTAGCTATCCTTGATTGACTTACAATATTTTCCTAAAATAACTACTTATTACGAGTTTCAGAATATTCCTGCGGAGCGAAAAAACAAAACGTCCGCTCCACTCAACGGTTCAAACAAAAATCCGCTCTTAAACAAAACTTAATCCTATTTTTCGAAGAAATGGCCCACCCTTAAAGTAATTAAGAGAACATTTCCTTTGTGTTTTATAATCTGACCCGAGATCATGAGAAGCAAAAACGGATGACGTTCTTTTATGGGGGTTAAATTATCTTTATTTCTGCCATTATTTCGAGAAATCTTCAAAACAGGAGTTACCACCTTGGGATTTCCCTTTGCAAAATCCTACTAACGACTTTAAAAAAGATTTTTATGCCCATCACCATAGGATGGGGATATACTAATCTAGTTATTCCATTTGTAACACCTCGAAATATTGATTATTTTACATACGATGTTCTGTTTTGATTTCTAACAATTGCGCGAAGTACCGTCCAAATCGGTCTAAAAACGGATCACCCGATTTGACTTGTGGAGCCCCTGGAAGCGTAATTTCCGTCCGATTTGTTTTTTTATACCCTCCACCATAGGATGAGGGTATATTAATTTCGTCATTCTGTTTGTAACTACTCGAAATATTCGCCTGAGACCCTATAAAGTATATATATTCTTGATCGTCGTGACATTTTATGTCGATCTAGCCATGTCCGTCCGTCTGTCCGTCGAAAGCACGTTAACTTTCGAATAAGTAAAGCTATCCGCTTGAAGTTTTGCACAAAAACTACACTAATAGGTGGGTTGGGATTGTAAATGGGCCATATCGGTCCATGTTTTGATATATCTGCCATATAAACCGATCTTGGGTCTTGACTTCTTCAGCCTCTAGAGGGCGCAATTCTTATTCGATTGGAATGAAATTTTGCACGACTTGTATTGCTATGATATCCAATAACTGTGCCAAGTGTGGTTCAAATCGGTCCATAACCTGATATAGCTGTCACATAAACCGATCTTGGGTCTTGACTTCTTGAGCATCTACAGGACGCAATTCTTATCCGATTGGAATGAAAATTTGCACGTGTTTCGCTACGACTTCCAACAACTGTGTTAAGTATTGTTCAAATCGGTCCATAAACTGATATAGCTGTCATATAAACCGATCTGTGGACTTGACTTCTTGAGCTTATAGGAACGCAATTCCTATCCGATTTGGCTGAAATTTTGCATGACGTATTTTATTATGACTTTCAACTACTGTGCCAAATACATTTCAAATCGGTTCATAATCTGATATAGCTGCCATATAAACCGATCTGGTATCTTGACTTCTTGAGTCTCTATAGGTCGCAATTATTATCCGATTTGCCTGAAATTTTGTACGACCATGAACATACGTGTTTATTATGGTCTGAATCGGTCTATAGCCTGATTCAGCTCCCATATAAATCGATCTCTCTATTTTACTTCTTGAGCCCCAAAAGGGTGCAATTCTTATTCGAATTGGCTGACATTTTACACAGGTCTCCAACATATAAGTATATTGTGGTCCGAACCGGACTATATCTTGATATCACTCTAATAGTAGAGTAAATCTTTTCTTTTATCTTTTTTTGCCCAAGAAGTGATGCCGGGAGAAGAACTCGACAAATGCGATCCATGGTGGTGGGTATGTAAGATTCGGCCCGGCCGAACTTAGCACGCTTTTACTTTACTATATAATCTGGTATAGCTCCCATATAAACCAGTCTCTCTATAATCCTTGTTCGGTTCCTAGAAACTTTAATTGTTCCTTGTTTGACAGAAGTTCGGTACGTATAATAGAATTATGACCTTCAAAAAAAATTTATTTTCTATAAATTTTTAGCAGGGTTCCCTAGATTCGACCCGGCCGAACACGCTTTAACTTGTTATTTTTTTGGAATTATAATACAGCAAACAAAAAAGTGCCTTGTTATTTTAGACGAACAATGAATAGCATTGCTTCAATAATATTTGCAATGAATCTACCAGTTTGCAACAAAAAGCACATTGATGTTTAGTTGCGAGCCATAGTGCACACATACACCCCCTAAACAATGAAACCATGCTTTCCATATATCAAAATCATAACCGATTTCTTTAATTTTGTTCATTGCTGTAATAACAGCTCTTATCTACTTGTAACATGCATACACTCTCACACAATCGGTAGCTCATTCGTTATCTGCCGTACCGTGAATTGGGAACAGAACAACAGCCCAAAAAAGGAAAAGAAATCAACTGCCAATAACAGCAACTTGGGCTTAACTAATTTATCATTTCCGGCAAAATAAGCCGAGTAACCAGCAATCGAGAAAGAGGAAACAGATGAAGCAACTCAGATAACGATTTGTTCAAGTGGAAATAAATTGAATACACTCATCTTGGCGTGGATGAATGCCGCGACTCAGATGCCAGCAATGTCAGCAATCCCATCACCACCACCACCTCGGCCAACCACCGTCAGAGGCGGCTACACCTCCTGCCTAGCCAACACTCTTCAGCGAAATCCTGTAGACAAAATGCAGACTGATTTTCATAAAATATTGATGGACGTTATGCTCGTTGGAAAATGCCCACATACACTGACACACATCCTGCAGTCCTCAGTCACTCACTCACTTACTTGGTGGAGCCCGGAAACAATACCGTTCAGCCTTAACTCCTTGCCACATACAACGCTTAGGCAAAGAGATGAAACAAAAACACCGAACAGTAAATAATAGGCTGCCGCTAGACAGGCTGGCAGGCGGCAGGCAGTCAAGCCAAAAGAGTTTTTTGCTACTTTGTATTTAGCCATAGCATAGTGACTGGATTGTGGCTGTTGCCCCGGCTGTCTATTTGGGGTAAAATATCCATATTATTGCCACCATTAATATTAGCTCTAAAATATGCATGCAACGATTTTATCTTACGACTCCACACACACTAAAGCCAACGCAGCACTTTTGAGCCCTTCAAAAGGGGATGGTGATAAGAAGGGATCATAAATTTTGTTCAGAGCAGGGCAGAGAGCGTAAAAACCAAGTATTTCGAATTGTTTTGCATGAATTGTTTATGAAAGTAATTGAAAATGCATATTCTTGTTATAATTCATAATTTTCACTTTATTATTCACAGCATTATAATGGCCAAGAGATGCGACAGAATGAAACCTTAGGAGGAGGGACACACACAACTGATGTTAAAGGATTTATTATTCTATGCCAAACAAAAAAAAAATGCCAAACGTCGTGTCTCTACGAGAGAGAGAGGCAATTATCAACAAGGCAGGACTTCCAGATTAATCTGGTGGAAAATCAGCACTTTTGAAAAAATATCGCCATTTTCGGCACTTCAATTAAAAAGTAAAAGCGGAACTTTTGTTAAAACAATAAAATACACAGTTTTAATAGAAAAAATACAAAAAGAAGTAAAAAGGCACTATACCAAATATCACCAAAATCGAATAAAAATGGAGGCGTATAGATACTCAAGACCCGCGATCTGTTTATATGTTGGACATTTATGCTTTTGGATCTATTTTACGTCGGTATTGGAATCTATACCCTGTACTTCATATCTCGAAATTCAGCGATATCTGTCATAAATTGAGGCTTGTAGGTTCATATCGCGGTTAAATCCATTTTTGGGCCTATTTCAGCGGGATTCGGTGTGGATATTATAAGGCATAAGCGTATTTTGCACACAAAATTATAGCCAAATCGGACCAAAAATTTAGGCTCCTAGGGACTTGACAAGTTATTTTGGAATGACCGCTTTGTACGGGAGCTATATCCAAATCAGAACCGATATGGCCCATTATCAATCCTTAACGACTTACATTACAGGTACGTGTGTAAAAATCCAAGTGAATATCGTTATTCGTTCCTTATGGCCACTATAACTAAACATGTTCCGAGTTTGATCTATTTGGCATGGAAGTTAGGAGAATTCATGTCCGTCTGAGATGCTGGCGAGAACATTATAAAACAAGTAAGAGCGTGCTAAGTTCGGCCTGGCCAAATCTTATATACCCTCCACCATGGATCGCATTTGTCGAGTTCTATGCGCAGTATCTCTGTTGTACTATTGGAGCTATATCAAGTTATGGTCCGATTCGGACCATAAATGAATGCTGAACATTGTAGAAGTCATTGTGTAATATTTCAGTTCATTCGGATAAGAATCGCGCTTTGTAGGGGCTCAAGAAGCAAAATCGTGAGATCGGTTTATATGGGAGCTGTATCAAGCTTTTGATCGATTCAGACCGCATTAGACACGTATGTTGAAGATCATAAGAGACGCCGTTGTACAAAATTTCTTCCAAATGGGATGAGAATTGCGCCCTCTAAAGGCTCAAGAAATCAAGATCCCAGATCGGTTTATATGGCAGCTATATCAGGTTATGTGCCGATTTGCGCCATACTTAGCACAGTTATTGCAAGTCGTAACTAAACACCTCATGCAAAATCGAATGAGAATGATGAAGATCCAAAATCGGTTTATATGGCAGCTATATCAAACATGGGCCGATTTAAACCATACTTAGCGCAGTTGTTGTAAATAATATCAACACACCACGTGCAAAATTTTAGTCAAATCGGCTATGAATTGCGCCCTCTAGAGGCTCAAGAAGTCAAGACCCAAGATCGGTTTATATGGCAGCTATATCAAAACATGGACCGATTTGACCCATTTACAATCCCAACTGACATACACTAATAAGAAGTATTTGTGCAAAATTTCAAGCGGCTAGCTTTACTCCTTCGAAAGTTAGCGTGTTTTCGACAGACGGACGGACGGACATGGCAATATCGACTTAAAATGACATGACGATCAAGAATATATATACTTTATGGGGTCTTAGACGCATATTTCGAGGTGTTACAAACAGAATGATGAAATTAGTATACCCCCATCCTATGGTGGAGGGTATAAAAAATGTTCAGCGGTGGTTATCCCCTGGCGACATATGTGAAGTACTATTCCATGTAAAAATTACTCCCCAAAAAAGGTGTCGCACTGCGGTACGCCTTTCGGACTCAGCTATAATGTTTCAATGCATTGGAAATTGAATGGCACCATCATTCGGTGTTGAATACAAAGAAGAATATATTTTTCCACTTTTGAAAAAAATCGTCATCTTTAAAAACAAAAATCAACACTTTGCTTTTTTTGAAACTAAAAATCGGCAAATCGGGTAGCCCTGTAACCAGGACAACTACCATTTTTGCGAATGTCGTAGGTCCTAACACAGCTCACTCTGTCACATTTCAGCGAAATCGGGTAATAAACGCTGCTTTTATGGTTCCAGAGACTAAAATCGGGAGATAGGTGTATATGGCAGCTATATCCAACAAATAACCAACTGAATCATGTAGGGAACGGATATCAGAAAGCCTAACATAAATGCGCTTTTTGTGGGCTTAAAACTTTAGATCGGGAGATCGGTCTATATGGCAGCTATGCCAAAATATAGCCCGATCTTAACCCTACTCAGTACGAAAGTCGAGGAGCTCAACCCTAAACATTGTGGCAAATTTGAGCGAAATCGGATAATAAATGTGGCTTTAATGGACCTAAAACCATAAATCGCGAGATCCGTCTATATGGGGGTTATATTAAGATATAGTCCGACATACCCCATCTTCGATCTTTACCTGTCTATGGACAGAAAAAAAGAATCTACGCAAGGTTTCAGCTTGTAATTTTAATTTTTTTAAGCCTGTAGCGTGATTTCAACAGACAGACGGAAATGGCTAAATAGTCTTCAATTTTTACGACGATCAAGAATATATATATATATATAGAATATATATATTATATACTTTATAGGGTCGAAAATGGATATTTCGATATGTTGCAGACGGAATGACCATCGTTCGGTGGTGGGTATAAAAAATTGTAATTCATAAGTAGACCATGTAGACCCGACTTAGATATAAAGGTACATAAAACACAAATTTTTCATTCAATTTCACTGAATATTGGATGAGTAAGTTGTATTAGGACCCTACACATATTTGAATACCGCTGCTATATTAGCCGATCTCCCGATTGAAAGTCTTTAGTCGATAAAAGGCCTATTTTTCAACCGGTTTCACTGCAATTTGGAAGAGTGAGTGATGCATTTTTGTGATTGCGTCAAAATTTGATGCATTGAGCCATATTATGCTGTATGATGCAATATAGTCCGAGTCGGCCCATTTATGGATATTGCTGCGATTTAGATCGATCTGCATTAAGACGAATTTTTTGTAAATTGAACATTGAAGATTTTAGCAATAAATACGAGCCAAGGAACCAAAACCAAGGAAATGAAGATGCTATCTTAAAATTTAAGTTGCTATTTAAAAAACGGTCAAAAAAGTCAATATTTCGAAGTGTTGCAAACGGAATGACTAGTATGCCCCCCTATGGTGGCGGGTATAAAATTTATTATTTACCATCAAATTTGACTATGTTATTGAAGGCGCTTTTACGCCTCAAAACACTATTACACGTATGGCAACACATAATGACGATTGATTTCACTCAAAGTTGCGAATCCTTTAACTTTAACAAGCCTAACGCGCTCATTCTGTTTCGACCTTTAGGCTGCGGGTAGTGTTGTTTCAAACTATTTTGTAATTTTTAGGGATAGAGGGTATATTAATTTAGTCAGTCATTCCGTTTACAACACATCGAAATATCTATTTCCGACGCTACAAAGTATTGGGTTGCCCAAAAAGTAATTGCGGATTTTTCATATAGTCGGCGTTGACAAATTTTTTCACAGCTTGTGACTCTGTAATTGCATTCTTTCTTCTGTCAGTTATCAGCTGTTACTTTTAGCTTGCTTTAGAAAAAAAGTGTAAAAAAAGTATATTTGATTAAAGTTCATTCTAAGTTTTATTAAAAATGCATTTACTTTCTTTTAAAAAATCCGCAACTACTTTTTGAGCAACCCTATATTTATATTTCTGTTACTTTTTGGGCAACCCAATAGATTGATCTGCCGATTGAGGGTCTTAAGCCCATAAAAGCTGCTGTTATTATTCGATTTCGCTAAAATTTTAAATATTTAGTATTCTTAAGCCCCCCGACATCCGACTAAAATATGGTTCAGATCGGACCATATGGATATAGCTGTCATATAGACCTATATGCCGGTTTAGGGTTTTAAGCCAGTAACAGGTGCAATTATTATCCGATTTCCCTGAAATTTTAAATAGTGAGTTAACTAAAGCCTCCCGTTATCCGATTCAAATATGGATCAGCGATCTGCCGATTAAGGGCTTTGAGTCCATAAAAGCTGCACATATTACCCCATTGCGCTGAAACTTGAAACAGTGAGTTGTTCTAAGCCTTCCTTCATCACACCTAAATATGGTCCATAACGGACAATATCATTATTATTCTTTATTCAGATATAGCTGCCATATAGACCGATCAGCCGGCATAGAGCCTACATCCCGTAAAATTCGCATTTATTATCCGATTTCGCTGTAAGTTGACTTGTATTAAGCCTCCCGTCATCCATTCAGCATATTGTCCAGATTAGACTATATTTAGATAGCTGTCATATGGACCGATCTTCCAATTTAGGGTTTTATCCCATAAAAAGTGGATTTGTTGCCTGATTTCGCACAAACTGTGACTTGTATAAGAGTTCTCGGGACCTGAATCACATATGATCCAGACAAGCCCATATTTGCTTATTACTATTACTATAGATATAGTAGTGGAGTTGTTATAAAAGAGGTTAATTTATCCATGGTGGTGGGTATCCAAAGCTGGACTTACATATTTTTAGTGCAGCGTCGATACCAATTGTGTTTTATTTGTTGCTTTTGTTTTGTTTCTATTGGCGCTTACTTGTTATTTCGTTTACATAGAAAACAAATTTAAAGCATATTTTCAGGCTTTTCTATTAAATTCCATATTATTTTATTTAATTTTAACAGATGTTGCGTTTTCTCATTATAGCGTGAATTAGTTTGCTGGTTGTTGGTGGCCAGGATCACCAGAAATGCACTGGCCTGAACGGCAGGCATTTTGACAATATAGTACATCGTTCATTTTTGCAGACTTTTTTCCGAATCTAAGAAGAGGTTTGTTGAAATCAGTAAGGAATTTTGCTTCCTTGCTGGGAAATTTCTAAAATTTAAGTGAATGTATTTCCCTAAGAGGAAAGGGTCAGCCTTTTTGACCTCTGATACTGTACCTTCACCTCTACTCACAACTCATGCGATAAGTTTCGACCGGTCGATGCTTCCCGGTTCAATCTGGGTCACTAAATTTGGCATTAAGTGATCCGCCATCTTCGCTGACGAATGTTATTTCTTAACCTTCACAAAAGAAAACGGGTTCATCTATATCGGTGGATCCCCCAGGGAGTAAGGCTGATTAGTTGGCTACTAATACTATCCTTCCACAGGAAAAAATTTGTGCTAGAAACGACTCCCAAACGGTGCGGTTAATCCTTGTTTAGTTGGACGAGATTCTCAGGCCGTTAGGAATTTACAACTCGGGCCGCTGAATGCGATTTGGTTGTAGTTCCACCTCGGAGGACTTTATTTATTTATAATTTGGTTAGTTATAAAAGAAAAGTAACGAACCTTTCTTATTTTTTTTAATATATGAATTCAGAATCTTTCAAACTTTCAAGTTTTTTTTGTCGATTTCATTGAAACCACTTATTTTGCACACTTAGAATGCACACCATACCTGCAAGTCCAATTGCAATCCAGGCCCTGATGATGTACAATCTGCAGTATACAGAAACTGTGCCCTTGTCACATTTATTTAATAACTCATTGATGTCTGACTGTCTTCACGCCCGGTGAATAGATAGCTTTATCATACCACTTTCTAAAAGGGGAAGTAAAGTCAAGGTCGAAACTATAAAGGAATCCAAAGCTTAGTGCTATTCCGAAACTTTTTGATAAACTGGTTGGTGATAGGATCGCTCATATAGTCGATTCAGTATACGAACAACCTTGAATTTGCATATCACATTTTCCAATCGTTTGCAAAATTTCATCAGGACGATGTAATATATACGGATTTCAGTAAGATTTGCGATAAAATGAGCCATAGCCTTCCTATTTTTAAACTTACAAAATTGGGTTTCCACCCTCCCTTTTGTACTGGATATCGTCTTATATAATGTAGAACCCAACGTGCCTTATTTAGACACTGTTTGTCACGCCCAATTCATATTTCGTCTGGTGTCGCACGAGGAAGTCATCCAGGTATAATTCTGTTCGATCTGTCAGAATCTGTTCGAATTAGTTCAGAAACAACTCCGCAGCTCTTAGAGGACTGGAATCGAATGATCCATTGGAACTTCCCTCCTACACCAGCCGTTTTAAGCTAATAGATTTGCCACCACTTGAACATAGGAGTATCATGCTATGTGACCTTTTCATTGACAAGCTTATCAATGGAGAAATCAACTCTCAATACCTGTTTGTTAGGTATGAGCTTTAATGTCCCTTCATGGTCAACAAGGAAATTTTTCCTCCGAACTTACCGATTTTTAAAAATCAATATCAACAAAATAAGCCTTTGCAAAAATGTTAACGAATTAAGCCACATTTTCTGCGGATCTGACCCTTTTCATGTTATTAAACGAACTGTTCTACAAAACTTTAAAATCGAGCTCAACAAAAGGGCAATTTTTCCTCTTGTTCCTGTAGCTTATATTGCCGGAAGCAGCTAATGCCTTGATGAAACCTAGTGTAGACATTGATCTACCAACACAAGACTCAATATAATATTCAAACTTTAGCTTACTTTCCGACTTCACTTTACCGGCATTTTCAATCGTTAATCAATCAATCATTTAACCGTTTCCTGCCGTTTCAATTTCTTTTTTCTGCCCCTTCATACGCGTTGTTCCTGTTCCTACTTCATATCCCACAGCTCCATATCCTACAACCCAGCTTCATAACTGCTTTCTTATAAGAATGGAATCATTCGTATACCTATGTTTCAAAAATAATATCAATGGGATCGGTTTTTGTTATATAAAAGATACGGTTTCTCTTTTCCTTAAAATGTGGGCTTTGCCATGGGCACCACACACTTCCTTATGTTGGTTTAACGAAAGCAATCAAGCACCGTATTTACTATAAGTGTTGCCAATACTTTAGTTAATTTTTAGTTGATATAAATTTTCTTAATTTAATTTAAACATTTCTTATTATCCAAAAAAATGTTTTTACGTAGGTTAGATTAGGTTAGGTGAAAAGAGGGTGCAGATATTAATCCGCCTCATGCCACTATGGACATACACCTAAGCCAGTAATCGGCTTGTTGTGCACTCTAAAAACTATAAAATAACCTCAAAAATGAAAAAAATTTAAGTTAGGAATTCCGTGCTACTTACAAAATTCTTAATTGTTTTCGATACCACTCTCCTAAGATGGTTAATGTCTGGTATTGGGTCCCCACCTAAGTGCCGGTATCTGTTGGACGCGAAAGTCAGGCAATGACAAGGAAATGCTCCCTACACACGCTATCACTTGCCGCACCGATTCTACATAAGTCAGCTCGTAGTCCTATTTGTCCCGTTATGATACCAATAGCTATACTGACCTCCTTCTAACTTCCTTTCAGTAAAGCCTCGTCTTCTCACGATCTGGATCCCCCATAGGATTTTCGCCGTCCTACCGACCGTTTCGCTGTTCCACAATTTTGCAGGCGCATTCGTCGCCCACTACCTCAACTCGGACTGCGTCGACCCGAAAGGTTTCGGGTTAACCAAGTTAATTAACGGCAGTCCTCTGTCCTTCACCGCCAAATCGTCTGCCCTTTCATTCCTCCTTACTCCGTTATGGCCTGGCACCCAAACGATGAGGATTTTGCCATCCTCAGAAAGCTAAATCTCCTTCTTACACTGAAAGACTGTTCGTGACCTTACCGTCCTGGTTGTTATTGCCCTTATGGCAATTTTTCTGTCCGTGAAGATGTTCACGCTCGACATCCTCGCGTTAGCACCACTCCACTTCACATATTTCGTGATCGCCCGGATCTCCGCCCACAGGACCGTATTATGGTCAGGCAATCTAAAACAGATTTCAGTCCCTGTGTTCTCAATTTAGACCCCCAGACCCACTCCGCGCTCAAGCTTTGATCCATCAGTGTATCATGATCTTCCAGATGACAATACTAGGGTTCCGTCAATCCAAGACTGTGCCGCTGGCAGCAGTGCCCTGCACTAGACCTCCTCTCAGGTATCCGATCGGAAACCTCTTCCCTTCCTTCCAGGTTTCCTATCGTCGCCTCGATTATTCCGCGATGGTATGAGCTGCTCCCATCCTCAATCCATTCTCCGATCGCCTTAAGTCTCATAGCCACAGTGGCTGCCTCAAGACTATCAGACTTGTTCCAATTTTCACGGAAGTTTGCGATTACAAACCACTAGCAATTCGAGTGATGCATATGTTTCCGTGTGATTTTCATTTTAGAACATGACGCTTAGAATTACATAATAATACTACATTGTTCTTATTTGGTTTTGGTATCGTATGATGACAAAATGCAAAGCGAAAAATCTTTTTTGTCACACCACCGTTTCTCAGACGGTAGAGCAAACAACCTAGCAAGGAACTATCTCTAGTGATACGTAAGATTATTGCACAAGATAAGACGGATGGTTACAATGTAGGGGTTGAGAACATTGCAAAAAAAGGTGGACCAATCTAGACTTTAAGATTTCTTTCGCTTTGCTGTCGTTGGCTAGAATAGAAGCATCTGGCCAAGTCCCTAGCCGTCTTGTCAAGCATGGCAAGGAGAATAAGTTCTGAATTAGCGGATATGAACATTATGGATCCGAGCGATTTGAATGGTTCAACGATAGAATCTAAAGGCGTTTTTCTTCTCCTATTTCCATGGTATATCAATGGACATAAATGTCTGAGCAATACTTTTTACAGACTGCCAATAAAACCTAACTTAAAAGCAAAACAGAGGATGAAGCAGCCGCATTAGGTAAGAGTGAAATTAAGAACTAGAATTGTTTAAGAAGATATAGCTCAGAAAAGCTGACTTGTAGTGAGCGGCGGTTGATTTGTCCGTATGCTTGAGTTTCCTATAGCATTACTAAAATCAAAACTCAAATAGTACAATCAACATGCCATGAAACTGTGGGCCGGTCAGACGGTCGGATGCCATACACACGAGTTATTGATGAGGGATTCTCTATCCAAGAAGATTGTCTGATAGCTGGAAAATGATTTTCTTCAGTTCAAAAAAATAATATCTCCTTCTAAAAAAAAATATACACACCACCGAAGGATGAGAGTAAAATAGTGTTATGACTTCATTTACAATACAACACAATATCTTATCATTATGATAGTTATACATTTTTACCATGACTTCGCCGCGGTACTCTACTTTCTTCAAAAATAAAGCTTATGAGCTGAAACTTTGTAGTATTCAGTGTATTCTTCGAAGAAGGGTATATAGGACAATACCGTTATATTTATTGCCATTTCACTAAGTAAGGCCTCCGAAGGTGCAATAGAAATACGATTTGGGTTAAAGTTAGACTAATAAGGTGTATAACACATTCATCTATATTATGGACAATATAGGCCTATGATTTGATATAGCCACCAAATACACGACTCTCCTGACCCTACATCCTCTACTGTGGAACAGGGTATTATACTTTTGAATTAGTTTGTAACACCCAAAAGGAAGAGAGATAGACCCATTGATAAGTGTACCGATCGACTCAGAATCACTTTCTGATTTGATTTAGCTATGTCCGTCTGTCTGTCTATCTGTCTGTCCATGTTAAATTGCGACCTGTACAAAGTACTGGTCGCAATTTTCATCCGATCGTCTTCAAATTTGGTTTGGACATGTTTTTCGGCTTAGAAACGAAGCCTATTGAAATCAGTTCAGATTTGGATATAGCTTCCATATATATGTTCGTCCGATTTGCAGTAATACAGCAATAATATGGTCATTTGTTAACCGATTCTCGCGAAATTCGAAAGGAAGGATTTCCTTATGACTCTCGATGTTACTAGTGAATTTCATAAAAATCGGTTCAGATTTAGATAGAGCTCCCATATATATGTTCGTCCGATTTGCAGTAATACAGCAATAAAATGGTCATTTGTTAACCGATTCTCTGGGAATTTAGCGGGAAGGATTTTCTTATGACTATCGATATTACTGGTGAATTTCATAGAAATCGGTTCCGATTAAGCTATAGGTCTCATATATATTTATCGCCCGATTTTCACTCCTAGACCCACTGCAAGCGCATTATTGACCAATCTTCCCAACATTTTTTACAACGCTTTTCTCGACAACTTCCACAATATCTATAATGTTTGATCGAAATCAGTTCAGATTGGTTCAGAATAAGATGTAGACTCCTTTTGTTTTTATAGGGTAGGTGTAGGGTATTATAAAGTAGGCACCGCCCGACTTTTGCCTTTCCTTACTGGTTTTATATGAATTCATTTACATTCATATAAATAAGTTGTAAATTGGTCATTTGTTGTAGAACATGCAAGCATTAGGGACCTTTTTTTATAGCTAAGTCCGAATGGCTCGACGCCAACCTCTTTGGATAGAAGTTTTTCATGGTTGCTATGCCATTTACATGACATAGTACCCTCGAGTAAAATCGACTTAGGTTTCTTACCGATTTAACTTTTTGAGTACTAAATTCTTATCCGATTTGGATACAATTTGGCAGCCATGGTTCAAATTGGTCCGAAATCGGATATATCTTTCATTTAGCTCCTACTCTACTTCTTAAGAACCAGGATAAAAGTTCATTACACTAATCAATCTTTCTTATTCAATTTAGAATAGGGTAATTTTTCAGGCTAAGGAACCCAACCCTTCCTCTTTGAACCGTATGGTACACTTCCAATTGGTTGTTAAACAAATTTAGCTTCAAGTTATGAAATTAAGATATGACAAAAAAAATACAAACAATAAAAACAAAATCTCAAACTTCCAACCCAATCATCGACATCATGCTGCCACAAATATTACCGCTATTGAAATCAAAACCTCTTTCTGGCATTTGCTACCATCGCACATGTTGTTACTGAATGCATACTCAACACTTGCTTATTGAAAATAAATGTAAAATTTCGGGGAGAGAGCATACGAAACACACACACCAGTACACACTCACGTAACCCACACTCCTTACCCACTACTGACCCCACAATCAAAGCCAACTCAACAACAATAAAGCAATGGCTGTAATCAAGGGTTAAACGAGAACGATTTGAAACTTTTTATTAAAAGCAAAACTTACCACCAAACTCAGCGAACAGGAGCAAGGGAAAACATCTTGTTGCCTTCCATTTAAACCACACTGCCAATATCTAACCTTATGTGCTTCCAAATTACACAACAGAATGTTCAATTAATGGCCAATAATAGTAATAATGTCGGAGTATAGTTAAATTTTTAACACTAATAACCCAATACCGTGGTCATAACCAGACAGAACAAGTTCGTTTCAAACATGTAAAACAGTGCTAATAAATTCGGACGGACCGAACCTTGTGTACTCATCACCATTGTAAATTGCAAATTTTGCCCATGAACATTCCACTAAGGAACAGGGGCAAACTTCTCACATATCAATGAGTGCAGTCCGATTCAAGTTTTTAAGCTCAATGATAAGGGACCTCCTTTTTTTATAGCCGAGTCCGAACGGCGTGCCGCAGTGCGACACCTCTTTGGAGAGAAGTTTTACATGGCATAGTACCTCACAAATGTTGCCAGCATTAGGAGGGGAAAACCACCGCTGAAAATTTTTTCTGATGGTCTCGCCAGGATTCGAACCCAGGCGTTCAGCGTCATAGGCGGACATGCAAACCTCTGCGCTACGGTGGCCTCCGTAGGCCATTGGGCTTGCTAAAAGTTCGCAAAACTGATTCCGTTTTTTCTGAATTATATAGAAAAATTAAATCAATAAAACATGAGGCTTCAAGTTGGTCAAATCGACGGATCGATTTTAGAGGGCTGCCTAGATACTGTATATCATTTCGAACGCTATTGTTTTTTCGGCAGATAGATATGTCACAACTTAGTCTGCTTTTATAGTTGTTTTAAGCCTCCCGACATCCCATTCAAATATGGTTCAGATCGGACCATGTATGTATAGCTGTCATATAGACAGATCTGCTAATTTAAGATATTAAGGCCATAAAAGCTGCACTTAAAATCTTGTTTTCAGCAATCCACCATCACACCTTAATTGGGTCGAGATCGGACAATATTTAGATATAGCTGCCATATAGGCCGATCTGCCGATTGAGGGTCTTAAGCCCATAAATTTTAAATAGTTAGTTTTCTTAAGCCCCCCTTCATCCAACTCAAATATGGTTCAGATCGGACCATATGGATATAGCTGACATATGGACCGATATGCCGGTTTAGGGTCTTAAGCCCGTAACAGGGGCAATTATTATCCGATTTCGCTGAAGTCGTGACATATCTATCGGAGACATGCAGTATTCGTAATAAACTCCGGCTGCCTCGCAGATCTCAACAAGTCTGAAGGAATTTTACCCTACGGATTCAACAAGTTGAGCCTGAAGGTGTATAGAAGCGGTGTGGTTGGGGAATCAGGAGACGACTTTGCAACGGTTACTGAATACTTGTCTGAGGAACTATCAACCACATTTTTAAAGTCTGGCGAATTGCAGGAGTCTGGAATTCGAAGGCATCGAATCGGGACCCGACAAGCCCTGAGTTGGTGGTGTGCGCCAGCGGGAAAAGAGGGAACTCAAAAGGTACTTCGCCAGCAACTAACGAGTAATCGTCGCAGCAATTTGTCCAGCTGTTATGTATAGAGGCATTAGGTGCAGCATTGAATTCAGTGCATCAAATGGTGCCGTCCTCAATACGGCTGTTAAGCACAAACAAGCCATCCTTTGGATCCGGCTGAATATTGAAAAGAATGGGGACTTTTGAAGGGCCATCCACCAGACTATATAGCATTATAGGTCAGACAATCTCAGTATATACCCAATGCATGACACCCGGTTAAAACCCCCAACTTTGGCCAATAACTCTCTGCAGGTGTTGCCTT
The DNA here is from genome assembly GCF_963082655.1 of Stomoxys calcitrans. NCBI lineage: Eukaryota > Metazoa > Arthropoda > Insecta > Diptera > Muscidae > Stomoxys > Stomoxys calcitrans. The sequence goes on from NC_081553.1 coordinate 134,971,277, forward strand.
TCCTGCCCTTTCCAAATGTTGGATTCCAACTTCAATTTCCCGTCCAGCAGAACATCCGGTATGTTGCGCTTTCAGTAAACATTCTCTCCTTCAGAGAGTTCGCAACAATTCAACCACTATGGATCGCGTTTCGTCTTTATTAGAAGACTTTTCACCAATATTAGGTGTGGAGGCTTGCTGGGCCATACATTGTGGTAGGTCGTACTTTCATCGAATATACCGCGAAAACGTGTCTATGATGTAAGCACCATACTAGCACCAAGTTGAACACCTTTCACACTAGCTGCCCTCTTCCACCACATGTGTTTTTGTTCGTTCGTATCCACTCTTTGCAACGTATCAATCGGTATGTGGGCAATGGAGTCGCGAATGTTGTTCTTGAGGTGTGCTATGGTCCGTGGTGGATCGATATAAACCATTAATTTCAAACGGGCTCAAATCTAGAGAGCTTGCCGACCATTGAAAATGGGACAGTCGTTGTCGCAACAAACTCATTAAACCTTGAGCTGAGGCTGGTAGCTGTAGCTCCGTCTTGCTGAAACCACAAGTTTCTAATATCCATTTCTTCGTGACTTGGAAGAAAAAATTCTAAATCATATTCCTTACCTTCAAAAAATAACGAACAATTATTCCCATTTTCGACATCGCACACCAGATAGTAACTCGTTTGCAATAATGGGGCTTCTGGTGAAGTTCTCGAGGATTTACACCACTTAGTGACGGCCAGGAAAGAGTCTGTGCTACTTACAAAATCCTTAATTGTTTTCCATGCCACGCCCCTAAGTTGATTCATGTCTGGTATTGAGTCTCCACCTAAGTTCCGGTATCTGTTAGCCGCGAAAGCCGGGCAATGACCTAGGAAATGCTCCAATATCTCATCATCTTCCCTGAATGCCCTACACATGATATCACTTGCCACACCGATTTTGCATACGTGAGCTCGTAGTCCAATGTGTCCCGTTATGGTACCGAAAGCTATACTGATCTCCTTCTTACTTATTTTCAGTAATAGCCTCGTCTTCTCACGATCTCGATCCCTCCATGGGATTTTTGCCGTCCTACTGACCATTTCGCTGTCCCATAGTGTTACATGTGCATTCGACGCCCACCTCCTTAACTCGGACTGCGTCGACCCGAGAGGTTTCGGGTTAACCAAGTTTATTGGCGGCAGTTCTCTGGCCTTCACTGCCAAATCGTCAGCTTTTTACTTCACCTTTTTTCCGCTATGGTCCGACCCCCAAACGATGCGGATAGTGCCATCCTTAGAGATGCAAATTCTTGAGTTACACGAAAAAATCGCTTCGAGATATACAACTCGGCTATTTATCTCATAGACTTTTCCAACAGAACTTCACCTACATTCAAGAGAAAAGTATCCCAGCTGTTAATTAATGCAATGCTCAAATTTGCTTTAATAGCAGCGTGGCCAGATAATGGAGAAGTATGGGGAGAAAATGAGCGAGAAGAAACGTCTATTTCGCAGAAAAAAGGAAATGGAAAGACGTGAGTGTGAGCGAATTGAGATGTACAGGAGTCAGAATGAAGTCCGGAAATTCTACCAAATAATTAAACATTAAACTGATGGCTTTGATGGAGGCACATCCTCCTGCAGAGACAAAGAAGGAAATCAGGTAACTGACACAGATAGCGTGCTGATGATATGTAAATAACATTGTACCCAACTGCAAGTGTTCGACGAGAAGGACAATTCAACACCTACCATCTCTTAGTATCAAGAATATTTATACTTTGTAGGGTCCTAGATCAATATTTTGAGGTGTTACAAACGGAATGGCCAGATTAACATACCCCCATCCTATGGTGGTGGGTATACAAAATTAAATTTCTTTTAATTTCACTCCTTATTTACGAGTATTAATTAAAACAAAAGGCCAGCTACAAAAAAGTGGTTGCCAAAATATCCAATTTTCAGTAACTGGCATTGGTAATTTCAGTTGAAAATTGCCATCCGTAAAGCTGAGTATTCTGTTCAGCTCTTCAGGCGGAATGCTGTCAATCTCCATACAAAAAAAAAACGTCATCGAAACGCTGGAGGAAAAGAGGTGAAAAAGTAGTACTTTGTTTATAGTAAGGAAAATGGCAAAGTAATTTTTAGTGGCAACGCTTGACATCATTGTCGGCATCATTTTTGTTTTATGGGTTTCAATGGTTCGTTTTTTCTTTTTATTTTTTTTTACTTACCAAATGTACAGATAAAAAACCTCTTTTGGTATGAAAATAAAAACAAAACATAACTGTCAAATTCCGCTCCCGGAACAATTAAAGATTTCCGCGACTAATCCGAAAGTAGAATAGGATACCAACCCTAATACAAATTTTTCAACTGACAACGCAATTAAACTAATGTTGCTTTCCAGATTTGGATGTAACTCCTATGTACAGTCGAACTTCTCTGTAATGTAGTAGTTGGAGACCGGCGAAATACTACGTTATAGAAAAACCAACAAAAAATAGAATTGAAAAAACTAGTAAAAAAATCTACGTTTGGAAACTAGTGGAGATAAGACAATACTCTCAAATTTGTTATGTTTAGATGTTAACGAGATCATGTGCAAATTTCAAGACCCCAGGTGGTAGACGCCTTGTGGCTGGGCCCTAAATTCTATACATTTGGAAGTTTTATTCGGGATGTCAAATCGTCCGATTTCCAAAATTTTTTTGCACACTCATTCATTTTACACATTCATTCCATTGACATTTATTTTACAAATAAGCGAAATTTTAATTTTTTGAAAATGAGTTTCAATGAGTTATCTCTACCAATGTCAAACCGCAGATTTTTTGCTTATTTTTCGATTCTAAGGGTTGCCTTTTATATTTTGGATTGGACAACCCTTGTATGACAATCTGCGAACTGACAGCTCTATCGTAAAGCTTAACATTTTTGAGGTTATACGTACTCAGAACGCTTTGACATACGAGCGCTATTTGTGTTGTTTACAGTAACTTAAAAGACTCATCTCGCCCAAAAAATGGAAACAAATCGTGAACATTTTCGTGCGACTCTTTTTTACAACTTTCAACGTGGATTAACTCAACAGCAATGCTTCGATGAACATAATTAAATTTTTGGCGATGAAGCTTTATGGTATGGTGAATTCAACCGAGGTCATAATTCACTCCAAGTCGAATTTGGTGAAGATCGTCCAAAATCAGTTGTTTTATCAAAAACCATTCATGCTGTGCGCCAACCGATATTGGAAGATCGTCATATTACCTGTCGTAAGATTGAGACAACCTTAGGCTAGAGTGGGACCAGCATACATTCAATACTGCATGAACGTTTGACCGTCGAAAAATATTTGTTCGCGTTGGATCCCACACAATTTGTCAATCGTTCAAAAAGGCTCATGTCGATTGGTCGAAAGAAATGCTCCAAAAATACGATAGCGGTGCTTTGAATTTACACGTATGAGCCCGAAAGTAAACAGCAGTCTACTACAGTCCAACAAAAGTTGCCCACGCACGAACTTCCAAGCAAATGGTCGCCTGTTTTTTTCGGAAAAACCACACATGTCGCAATCGTACCACTAGAACAACGCAGAACAGTCAATTCTGAGTTGTGCACAACCATTTGTTTGCCAGTTGTCTTCCAAGAAATCAGGAAAACCAACCGCCGAAGACGGCTCTTCACCACGACAATGCGAGCGCTAGCACATCGGCTCAAACAACTACATTTTGGGCACTGTTTGGTGTGTAGAGACCGAAACAGAATGAGCTTTGTTTTTCAGCTTCGCGTTGCAAAAATTAAGAAATTCCACAAAAGCAACGTGAAAAAGTTAAAAAAAATTCTTCTGTCATTCTATTCTGCCAGACGTGAAGTAGTGTTTTCAGTCGCTAAAGTTAAAAATTATATAACTTTTGCGAGCTGCTTTTTTGACATTTGCTTGCAGAGTTACATTTTTCAACGCAACGCTCCTCAGCGCGCTCATTCTGTTTAGGCCTTAAGAGAAACCTGGCGTAGTAATAGTCATTGGAAATGCAATGTGTTTTACAGCAATTTTTATATTGAGTATGTCAGCAAGTGCGTTGATGATCTATTTTTGTCTGAACTATAATTAAAAAAGGTTGCTTAAAATTTGTTATAGAGAGATAAGTTTTGTGTGAGAAATTCAACTTGCGCTTTAAAAAAACTTCGTTACAGAGAAAAGTTCATTAATGGGATGAAATGGCTGAAAAAAAGTTGTGTTTTAATTTTTTATCTATTTAGACTCCACATTTCGTTGGGTAGTACCAACACTGATAAGCGGGACCAAGCCCTGGCAGAGTTCTTGAATACTTTCGACCTAATAACACTTAATATTGGTAAAACCGCTACCTATGTTAATAGGATTAGGGAGGAGGTATTAGATGTGACGATATGTTCGGAAAATCTAATCAATGAGGTTCAAGATTGGAGGGTCTCAATGGAACACTCTTCCTCTGGCCTCTAGCACGGCTAGCGCCAAATCCGATAAGCTTCCGGAATAAGTTGAAAACCAACTGGACAACATTCGGAAGGCTACTCAGAAGAAGAGTTGGGCAAGATAAATTAGTTTGTCCAAGCATAGAAGACATTTACGAAAATGTCAACAGGATTACGACTGCAATGGTACGGTTCTTCGGGAGAGGAAATCAGCCAAAGAAAAACCCCGGATGACCGGAAAGTTTCGCAATATTGGGAAAGAGGTACGCAGACTTTTTGACAGAGCACGTAGTAAAAAGCGGAAGTTTATTGAGATGTGTATTACACACGGCTCAAGGAATACAAAAAGATTACCAGAGCGGCAAAAAGTGCCTCCTGGAAGCCTTTCTGCGAACAGGTCGATAGCGTTAATGTGGCCGCCAAGATAAAAAAGTTTCTCTCAAAAACCCATGTCCAAACTGAAACTATAGTAGACGACATGGGAGTGATAGCAGAGACAGCGGAGGACATATTGAGGCTTTTGATGGAAACCCATATTCCACAGGATACGAAGGGACTCACGAAGACACCGGAATCTTGGAATAATGACGTTGATCGAAGGTTTATAATAAACGGAATCCTTAAGGAGCCCCAAACCATTTAAGTCACCCGGACCTGAGGGAATTTTTCCGGCGTTACTACAGAAAGAGGCAGACTATCTGGCGCCTCGTCTGGCCAAAATTTTCACAGCGTGCCTAGGGCTTTCATATACTCCAAAGGCCTGGCAGGAGGCAAGGGTGGTGTTTATACCCAAGCCCGGCAAAGCAAGTTATGTGACACCAAAGGCCTACAGACCCATAAGCCTTACGTCCTTTCTACTCAAAACCATGGAACGTATTGTGGACACCAAGATAAAGAGTAGGACATCCAGCGAACTGCTCAAGTACAAACAGCATGCCTATGTCAAGGGAAGGTCGGTGGAGACTGCCCTGCTCGAGGTTGTGCATAAAATAGAAGAATCCTTCGATGCCAAAACGTACACCCTGGCGGTATGCATTGACATCGAGGGGCCTTTTAACAATGTGCGGACTGGTCCTTAGACCAGTACCGGGTGGACCCGGTAGATAAACCATATGCTAAGGAACAGGTAGGTGTCCAATGGCATAAATATAAGGGAGAAAGTGGGACAAGGCACGCAACAGGGGGGCATTTTATCGCCACTCCTATGGTTGACCACCATAAGTTACCTATTACGGATGCTGAAAAGGGATTTGAACCCGTCTGCTACACAGACGATTTTATAACACTTCTAAGGGGTAAAGATCCGAACGAGCTATGCAGAAGGGCCGAAAGGGTCTTGCATATGGCATATGACTGGGTCTCTATGTTAACCCAGAGAAGACTGAAATATGCCTGTTCACGAGGAAGACGAAGGTGGGCCAATTTAACGCACCACGTTCCCTCAATAAGACGATTTCGATATCTAACAAAGTCAAATACGTAGGTGTGATCTTGGACAGGAAAGTGAATTGGAAGTGTCATGCTGGAAATGGGGCCTGAATCCGAGGATAGTCTACTGGCTCTACAGAAGCGTGATTAGACCCATACTTACGGAAACAAGTAAAAGCGTGCTATGTTCGGCCCTCCACCATGGATCGCATTTGTCGAGTTCTTTTCCCGGCATCTCTTCTTAGGCAAAAAAGGATATAAGAAAAAAGTTGCTCTGCTATTAAAACGATATCAAGATATGGTCCGGTTCGGACCACAATTAAATTATATGTTGGAGACCTGTGTAAAATTTCAGCCAATTCGTATAAGAATTGCGCCCATTGGGGCTCACGAAGTAAAATAGAGAGAACGATTTATATGGGATCTGTATCGGGCTATAGACCGATTCAGACCATAATAAACACGTTTGTTGATGGTCATGAGAGGATCCATCGTACAAAATTTCAGGCATATCGGATAATAATTGCGACCTCTAGGGGTCAAGAAGTCAAGATCCCAGATCGGTTTATATGGCAGCTATATCAGGTTATGAACCGATTTGAACCATACTTGGCACAGTTGTTGGGTATCATAACAAAACACGTTGTGCGAAATTTCATTTCAATCGGATAAGAATTGCGCACTCTAGAGGCTCAAGAAGTCAAGACCCAAGATCGGTTTATATGGCAGCTATATCAGGTTATTGACCGATTTGAACTATACTTGGCACAGTTGTTGGATATAACAACAAAACACGTCGTGCAAAATTTCATTTCAATCGGATAAGAATTGCGCACTCTAGAGGCTCAAGAAGTCAAGACCCAAGATCGGTTTATATGGCAGCTATATCAAAACATGGACCGATATGACCCATTTACAATACCAACCGACCTACACTAATAAGAAGTATTTGTGCAAAATTTCAAGCGGCTAGCTTTACTCCTTCGGAAGTTAGCGTGCTTTCGACAGACAGACGGACGGACATGGCTAGGTCGACATGAAATGTCGCGACGATCAAGAATATATATACTTTATGGGGTCTCAGACGAATATTTCGAGTAGTTACAAACAGAATGAGGAAATTAGTATACCCCCCATCTTATGGTGGAGAGTATAAAAATGTGCAACATAAGGACCATACAACAGGTTCAGAGAACATGTTGTCTTGGCATAGGCGGAGTGATGACCACCACACCCACTAGGGCACTGGAGACTATTTCAGATATCCGATTTATTGACATACAGATTAAGAGTGAGACAGCCACTGCGATTATGAGACTTAGGGCGATGGGAGAATTGATTGAGGATGGGAGCAGCTCATACCATCGCGTTATAATCGAGGCGACGATAGGAAACCTGGAAGGAAGGGAAGAGGTTTTCTATACCCTACACCACCTGGTGTGCATAGTACTTTTTATATGTAGAACTTATCTCGAAATCTAGAGAGATTTTTATTTGGATACCTATTGAAATATCAAATATAACCTTGCAAGATTTTCCTACGATAGGACAACAAATTTAGATTTCCACGTCCTTAAAAGGCCATATTGGATAAAAGATTATATGGGATTTATATCGAAACTTATGCCAATTTTGATACTGGAACGTCAAATAGAACATCTCACGCCCTATATTGCAGAGATGTGACCAAAATTGTGGCTTATACCGTATTAAAAGTCCATATCGGATAAAATATATACATTGGAGCTATAAATAAATCAGGACCGATTTTAATGAAATTTTGCGCACGCATTGGAACGTCAAATTAAACGTCTTATGCGAAATCGGACGAAATTGTGGTTTCAACAGGCTAAAGTCTATTTCGGATGAAAGATATATCGGCGACCTATATCTAAATTTAAACCGAATTTTATGAAATTTTGCACACGTATTAAGACGTCAAATAAAAGACCTCGTACTACATCTTGTTAAGATCGGACTAAAATAGTGGCTTTTACAGCCTTAAAATACCATGTCGGACAAAAGTTATATATGCGAGCTAGGTCTTAATCTAGACCGATTTATATGAAATTTTGTACTCCCAATAGGACTTTAAATAAAACAACTCACGCTAAATTTTGTAGAAATCGGGCCAAAATGGTGCCTGCTACTGCCTTTAAAGCCAAAACGATTGAAAGAAATATATGGGAGATATATCGTAATCTGAACCAATTTTTATGAAATTTTGCACACATATGAAAACGTCAAATAAAGCATCCCGTGCCAAATTTGTTAAAGATCGGACCAAAATTGTGGCTGCTACAGCCTTAAAACTCCATATCGGATAAAAGATATATATGTGTGCTATATCTAAATTTGAACCGATTTTTATGGAATTTTGCGGTCGTATTGAAACTTCAAACACTTCGTGCAAAATTTTGTAAAGATCCGACCAAAATTCTGAAGGTTAGAGTCCTTTACAGACTCACTTAGACAATTTTGAGTCCATTATGATACCACAGTTGCGAAAATCCAAGGCCTCTAATAAGAATCGAAACCACGACCCCCACACTGGCAATCCGAGCAGGCTTCCAACTGAAATTTATGTGGTGGTTCCAAATGTTTTGGCCACCAGTGTTTATCGAATTATGGTACGATCTGGACAAAATTCGCCACAATCATTGTTGAAAATTTTAGCAAAATCGAGTAATAAATGGGTCTTATATGGTTTTAATACCATAAGTCGAGTGATCGTTATAAATGGCAGCTATATTCAAATCCGATCGGCATCATATTCGGGGAGAATGTATAGGCGTGTAATAAAGTAGCTCACCGTACTTTGTTGCAATAGATTAATATAAATACCCATTTAATGGGCGAAAGACCATTAAATGAATAGATTTTTTTTTCAGTTTTAGTCAACTACCCAGAAAAAATTAAAAACATGGTTCAATTCAGGCATTTGTACATTCCATTAAAAAATTCGCTGAAATCGGACCTATAAACGAATTTGTATTATCGATTAGAAATTATGTAATTCGCATTTGCAACAAGCTCAAAAATTCAATTAAAGCGGATATTAACTCAATACACCAATTTAATCAAAAGTTATGGCTGTATATGATAGAAACTAAACATATATTCATTCGCACTTATTAGCATTACATATGTGTAAAAGAGGACACAACAGAACGCTGAAATAGATACTCACCATTTGTATTATTAAATAACAATTTAATTCGTACAATTGATAATATGTTCAACGTATGCCTTCTTTACAAATCATTTGTCAAGATAAAAAATTGGATTTCAAAAATAATTCAAGCAATTAACACCTTGTATGAAAATAATTTTATAAATCTTTTTACTGTGTAGGTGGGGATTTGGTAGGTTTTTTTCAACATTTTTGATCGGAGAAGTTCAGAGGCATTAAATTTGATGAGAGCTTGTGGAATTATATCAGAATATATATTGGGTTGCACAAAAAGTAATTGCGGATTTTTCATATAGTCGGCGTTGACGAATTTTTTCACAACTTGTGACTCTGTAATTGCATTCTTTCTTCTGTCAGTTATCAGCTGTTAATTTTAGCTTGCTTTAGAAAAAAAGTGTAAAAAAAGTATATTTGATTAAAGTTCATTCTAAGTTTTATTAAAAATGCATTTATTTTCTTTTAAAAAATCCGCAATTACTTTTTGGGCAACCCAATATTATAAGAATGTATGGCTTAAATGGCTTATGGAAAAACACTAATAAATAACACAGCTTCTCACACACACACCCCATTGCTTTCGAAATAATGTTCGCGAATAACTTTCGTAAACAAACAAAGTTTTTCTCAATGGTTTATTTTGAGAATCGAAAGATTTGAAAATCTACAGTGGAATGCAATTAATAGTTAACAGTAGTAAATACTAACTAAAATTCTGGGTGATGCTACAGATTCGATGATTTTGGGAGATGATACAGGTTCCTACCTACGCCAGTGTGTGCACAGTAAAAAATATCACGAACATTTTTTTCAAAATAAGAATGTTTTCAAACAAAAAATTAATTGAATCATTCACTTTTGAATTAAATCCGGATTATTTTTCTTTCAAATTTCAATTAAAAAATTAAAAAAAAAAAAAATAAATCAAATTAAAATAAATAATTTATTCATTATTTTTTTTATCGAATTTGAACTTTTTTCAATTACGATCGTAATTGAATTTTTTGTCATTTTCAATTAAAATATTTATTGATTCAATCAATCTTAAAAAATTTTACGCATAATATGTAATTGAAAATTTTATCTTTTTTAATTAAACAATAACGGCGTAAAACACTAGAATTTTTTATCACTCGATTCTATCGCCAATTCAGTGAAAGCAGCTGATTTTATAAAGGTGAAAACAGATTTTTGCATTGAATGGGCGAACGAATCTAGTAACAAAGAGAATAAAATGTTGGTGGTTTAGGCAGTAAGTTTTTTCAATAATTTTTTAATGGAAGCGGAAACTTTTTTAGACCCAACAGCACGGTTATGACTGTCCGTTTTTGAAAAAGTCTAAGCGCTCAAAATTTCGATAAATATTTTCTGTATAAAGAAGATAAATCTCCCACGCAAACAGTTTTTCGACTACCTTTTTAAATTTCTAGAAGCCCAAGTAATTCATAAGTTACTGCCTCGTACACTTTCTTCTATAATTCGGGAAGCAATATTTTCCGTTTCATTTTTGAAAAAACCTCCGGAGGAGTGATATATGCTTATATTTGGGTCCATTATCCCTCCTAAGAAACAAAAGAACTCCGGGGGTTTTTTCAAAAATGAAATGGAAAATATTGCTTGCCGAATATTGCTATTTTCAAATAACAAATTAATTGAAAATTTCAAAAATTTTCAATCATTATTTTAATTGAATATGCAATTTGTTAATTGAAAAATTTTTCAATTATTTTTCTCAAAAACTTTGATTGATATTACCAAATTCGTGATTGAAGCAGTTGTAATTAAAAAATTAATTGGACCAATTATTTTCGTGATTGAACCGATTTTTAATTTTTTCTTTGTATGAAGTAAATGCTGCAACTTTAAGTGGTCCTATACATGAGAGTGATGGAGGTCTTGTGTAATGTCATATGTATGAAAACCCATGTCCTACGCTTCTAAAGCAATCGATGAATTAATAATTCTTAAAGAATATTTAAGGATCAAAATATCATGTAACTAAATTCAAACTTAAAATTGGACCCCGGTATTTTTTTTATTATTATTATTATTATTATTTTTTTTTTTTTTTTTTTTTTGAAAGAAGAGAGATTGCAAATTATCTTACAGCTGCTGCCCATTTTAATTAAGAAGTAAAACATCCAATAGAATATGCAAAGATTTATTTGACTTTATTTAACGTAGAACTACAAAAGCAATAACAAGTGCAATTGAATAGTAGTTTAGCAACTAAAAGCAATGCTTGAAAGATATAATAAAAAGCAATGAATGAATAATAATAGTGATAATAATGCTGTTTTTAGATGAAAAACGAAAAATTGTAACAAAACTTTGACACCGTCATTAGTAAGCAGCTATCAATGGTGCTGCCTAAATGACGAACATCCGCAACCGTTCTCGGGACATATGGTCATAACAACAACAATGAAAACTCCGTTGATTGGTGCAAATGGTCTAATGAGATAAAAGACAAGGTCTGCGATAAATGCTTGCGATGACATGTTTTAAATTTTCTCTCAATTAGGTGTGTAAAGTGTAGCGTATAAGAATCGAGGGCAAAAGGAACAACGCAAATTGGTTGAACTGATTGAAAAAATCACTGCATAAAAAAGAGAATAAAACAGAACGGATTGGACAATGAAATAGGCTGGCAGCCGACGTTATACTCAATAATCGTCCTCATCGTCTTCGATAATGGCTAAACGACGACGTTTAGCTGGCTTTTCATCCGTTTCAGCAGCAGCTAGTTCTGCTGGCGAAGGTTTCTTACGAGCCAGAAACTGAACGTCATCATCATTTTCATTGGCTGAATCATGACCACTAGGTTCATAGTCATCCGCAAAGGAACGCCGACGTTTTCCAGTTGCGGCATCTTTGTCGTCACTTTGCCCTTTAATAGATTTAATAGTATCATCATCATCATCGTCGTCGGATTCAATTACATTGGCACGGCGAGAGCGATTGGTTAGGGTTTTTTCTTTCTCCTTGTCCTTGGCATCATATGTGCCACCATCTTCGTCATCATCCTCGTCGCCTAACTCAAGCAAACGTTTACGATAATCCTCAGAATTGAAATTTAAGTCAGTGTCGTCGTCCTCGTCTTCAGCTGGTTTGGTTTTGTCAGTGCCCTTCTTGTCTATTACCATATCACTGAGTTTAATTTTGCTGCTGGCCCTCTTTGCCTTCAGCTGATCGAATAGGTCTTCGGTATTCGGTTTCATCACTTCCTTTTCTTCGGAGATTTTAAAAGTATCATCGGTATCGCTTGGTTTCTCATCGCTGCTCAGATCGTAGTTGCGTTTCTTCTTGTTAAGCTTCTTTTGGATTTCGTTCACCAATTCAGGGTCTTCATCCTCCGATTCCGGTAGCTTCTCTTTTTCCTTTGGAGCCTTCTTAGTCTTGGGTTTCTTTTTACCTTGCAAAGGTACCCTTTCTTCAGTTTCTTCGTCACTTTTGCTAAACATCAAATTCTTAAGTTTCTCTCGCTGGTGGTCCCTAAAATTTTCCAGATTATCCAATTTACGACGCTCCTTTGCCATGCCCAATGTTTCCAAGTAATCTTCTTCACTTTCTTCACCATTCTGGGTGTTGCTACCCTCAATATCACTATCATTTTCCTCGCTGCCATTATTGTCTTCGTCATCGTCGTCATCAATGCCATCAACGTCAATTTCTATCTCTTCACCGCCCACAATCTTGGCTCTTAACTTCAAATCAGCAGAATTCAAATAGGTTGGTATACGCCAATAAGTCTCCATACCAAGCACGGGCGGTTGTATGCCCAATGCTACCAATACTTTTTTGAAGTGTTCATCTTCCATGGCTTCTTTCTGTTGCTCTTGCAATGGCACCAAGGGCACGCCATCGTCTTCATCACCTGGCTCGTCAACGTCTTCTGCGGCATCGTCAATGCACTCTTTAAGCCAATCGATAGATTCCTGATATTTATCGGCATTGATTTGTGCCAACAAAGCTCTGACGGTGCCAACGTCAAGAGGGGTACGAACCACATTTCTCTTCTGGGCTTTAGACGGTTTCCGGGCTGGTTTTGCTTTGGCTGGTCCAGAACCGCCACCTAAGATGGGTTCTTCCATAAACTCTTCTTCGGCATTTTCTTCGCTTGCAGTTTTTTTTGACTTTTGACGCTTTGGTAGTTTCTGAGGTAAAATCTCTGACTTATCGGCTATGATGTGGATTTGCAGCATTCTCTTGATTATCTGCTGCTTGGTACGTCTACCCTCAAATTCATCCAAAATGCGTTGAAGACAATCTGTTAAGTACAACAAGAAGGAAAAATAGATGTATACTATAGGGTATTTTGCTGCTTCATTCTTACCATCTTCGATGCGGTATTGATCATAAAGAGAGCGCAATTCTTCATCTTCTTCACTTCTCCAAAGATTTTTGCCCGATTGAGCATTGGCCGTGGATTTCTTTGTTGGAGCTTTGAACTTTAAATCCATTTCCTTCAGCTTCTTTAGAATTCCGCGTCTTGTGCGCGTTTTATCCAAAATGTTGTCCAAAATCCAATCAATGACATCTATAAAGAAAGCAATGGTATTACAACTGTCTTACAATTTCAAAGAATTTTTTTATATCCACCACCGAAGGATGGGGGCATATTCATTTTGTTATTCCGTTTGCAACACATCGAAATATCCTTTTCCGACCCTAAAAAGTATATATATTCTTGATCATCAGAAAAATTAGTCTTTAAGCATAAGAGATATTGAGCTGAAACTTTGCACGGATTCTTTTTTTCCATCCGATTTCGCTAAAATTTGGGACAGTGAGTTGTGTAAGACCTCTCGACATCCATCTCCTGATTTTACTTCTTGATCCTCTAGAAGGCGCAATTCTTATCCGATTTAGTTGAAATTTGACACAAAAACTCCTACTAGGGTCTCCACCACCAATGAATGCAATGTCATGAGAACAAGGAATCTGTTTATCAGGTATTTCGTTTTTAGATAAATTCCAAATGTAAATTTGCCCATGAACATTCCATAAGGAACAGGGGCAAACTCTCACATATCAATGATTGCTGTCCGATTAAAGTTTAAGCTTCATGCTAAGGGCCCTCCCTTTTATAGCCGACTCCGAACGGCGTGGCGCAGTGCGATACCTGTTTGGGGAGAAGTTTTTACAAGGCAAAGTATCTCACAAAAGTCGCCAGCATTAGGAGGGAATAACCAACGCTGAAAAAAATTTTCTGATGTTCTCGCCAAGATTCGAACCCAGGCGATCTGCGCCAAAGGCGGAGTTACGGTGGCTTCCACAAAAAAAAATTTTGCCTTCCAAAATTATTTCTTACTGTCATTAGCTGTTCTCCATTTGGAAAAATGCCCAAATTAATCAAAACACATGACCGGCCATAAAATACAAACTGCAAATATTTCCTTCAATACTTTAGCAGACTTTGGTATTTAAAAAAGATTGCAGTATGAAATATTTGCTAAATCAGCAGTTTTATGTGCGCTGAAAAAGCAGTAATGTCTGGTTTCCTCTTTTCAGCAAACAAAAACGGTTGTTTTAGCAAACATTTTTGCTGTTTTGAATGACAAATTCCGTTGAATGTGGTATATGGATTCCGTGAGGAGTTTCCAGGCTACCACTCCCATCGGACGCAACCCCAGGAGTTAGATAGGGGAAATCTCACCAGATATGATGGGTACCGCAGAAATAAAATATGCGGGGCGAACCAACAAGTTAGCATAAGCAGGGTTTGTACCGCTTGCACGGATACAAATACGAGCACGATGGGACCCTGCAATAGGGTCGGCAGCGGATGAGCCCAAGGACCGTGGCCAACCGTGTCGCTCACAGATCTTCAAAAGATTTACCTAAAAACAGCCCGCCCAAGAGGGTAGCTTGCAGCCCCAGTACTCAGTTTCCGATGCAATGGCCCAATCCGCCATCCATGTAAAAACGAAACACGATTACAGAATGTCAGTGACACGCTCTATATCAAAGAGAGACATTAAACTTGTTACGGGCGATTTTAATGCCAATAACAACAATAATCTACAATGGCGATAGATTGGTTGACCAGCTCTTTATTGGAGGCACGAAATTCCCCATAAAAATATACACAAGTAAACTTATGAAACACCAGATGGAAACACCCGAAATCAAATCGACCACGTATTTATCAGCAAACTCTTTCTGGGTTCGCTGATGGATGTAAAACCCTAGACTTGGAGCCGACATCGATAGTAACTACAAGCTCTTAGTGGTCACTCTACGTCTACGCCCAGCCGTCGTGAAAAGAACTCAAACGAAAAGCACAAAGAAGATGCGAAATAACACCCATACTTGGGCCGACATAACAGCAGCAAGTACGGAAACGGCCACCTCTGCCATAGGGTTTGCTAGATAATTCCAAGACCATGGATAAGCAATGAAACCATATATAGGAAATAAAACACCGGAGACGCTCTGCTACGGGCAGAACCAAATTTAACAAAAACCGCGGACATGACTGAATATCGCGCCTCCGCTTTGCTGGTCAATATATTTTTGAATATGCTAGCAGAGCAAAACGAAATGCTTCTAATATTGGAAACATGAATGTGTTTATGAGTCAATAAAATCAATGTGCGGCAACAACATAAGGACGACGACAATAATAAAATATGAGGACGATAGAATTAGCAACACTCAAACAGCAATTAGAACGATGACAAGGATTTTTATTGAATAAGGGCATCCCAGAAAAGATCGTGACGCTAATTGTGGAACTGTATAGGAATGCTGAAGTTCCATGGAAAAGAGAACCGTCCTTTCGGGATCGATTAAGGAGTGAAACAGCATCTTATCGCCGATGCTATTTTTGATTCGACTAGATTCAGTCTTAGAGACGACAATTATTTATACCCCAGCGAATGCACCCTATGACATTCGCTGGGGTATAAACGGTTATGTCACTGAAGATGTTGATAACTTTTCCTATCTTGGCAGCAAAATTAGAAAGGAAGGAGGATCGAAACAGACGTCGATGAAAGCATCAACAAGGCTAGAACCGCCTATCTTAAACTCAACTAAGTTTGGAGATGCAGTGACATTTCAAAAATTGCGAATTTTGCCCATGAACATTCCACTAAGGAACAGGGGCAAACTCCTCACATTTCAATGAGTGCAGTCCGATTCAAGTTTAAGCTCAATGATAAGGGGCCTCCCGAGTCCGAACGGCGTGCCGCAGTGCGACACCTCTTTGTAGAGAAGTTTTACATGGCATTGTACCTCACAAATGTTGCCTTTTTCACCTTTTATACCCGCCACCGTAGGATGGGGGTATATTCATTTTGTCATTCCGTTTGCAACACATCGAAATATCCATTTCCGACCCTATAAAGTATATATATTCTTGATCACCGTAAAAATCTATGACCATCTAGACATGTCCGTCCGTCTGTCTGTTGAAATCACGCTACAGTCTTTAAAAATAGAGATATTGAGCTGAAACTTTGCACAGATTCTTTTTTGTCCACAAGCAGGTTAAGTTCGAAGATGGGCTATATCGGACTATTTCTTGAAAAAGCCCCCCATAGGCCACATTTATTATCCAAATTTGCTGAAATTTGAGACAGTGAGTTCTGGTAAGCCCTTCGACGTCTTTCATCAATTTAGCCCAGATTGGTCTTAGGCCCATAAAAGCCACATTTATTATCCAATTTTGCTGAAATTTGGCACAGTGAGTTGTGTTAGGCCCTTCGACATCCTTCGTTAATTTGGCCCGGATCGGTTTAGATTTTGTTATAGCTGCCATATAGACCGATCCTCCGATTTAGGGTCTTAGGCCCATAAAAGCCACATTTATTATCAGATTTTGCTGAAATTTGGGACAGTGAGTTGCCTTAGACCCTTCGACATCTACACCACTACTGTGGTACAGGGTATCATAAGTTAGTGAATTTTTTTGTGACACCCAAAAGGAAGATATGTAGACCCATTGATTAGTATACCTATCGACTCAGAATAACGTTCTGATTCGATTTAACTATGTCCGTCTGTCCATGTTAATTTGTGTACAAACTACAGGTCGCAATTTTCATCCGATCGTCTTCAAATTTGGTACAGGCATGGTTTGCGGCCTAGAGACGAAGCCTATTGAAATTGGAAACAAGTAACAGCGTGCTAAGTTCGGCCGGACTTATATCTTATATACCCTCCCCGGCATCTCTTTTTAGGCAAACATATGATAAAAGACAAAATTACAATGGTATTGGAGTTATATCAACTTATGGTCGGAACATAATTAAACTGAATGCAGAAGTCGTTGTGTAAAATTTCAGCCAATTCGAATAAAAATTGCGCCCTATAAGGGCTTAAGAAGTGAAATTAGGAAATCGGTTTATATGGGAGCTGTATCAGGCTATTGACCGATTCA
Source organism: Stomoxys calcitrans (assembly GCF_963082655.1). NCBI lineage: Eukaryota > Metazoa > Arthropoda > Insecta > Diptera > Muscidae > Stomoxys > Stomoxys calcitrans. The sequence goes on from NC_081553.1 coordinate 134,988,710, forward strand.
GACCATATTTGACACGCATGTTGAAGGTCAGGGGAAAGCCATTGTACAAAATTTCAGCCAAATCGGATTATAATTGCGACCTCTAGAAGCTCCAGAAGACAAGATCCCAAATCGGTTTATATGGCAGCTATATCAGGTTATGAACCAATTAAAACCATATTTGGCACAACTATTGAAGGTCATAACAAAACACTTCTTGCAAAATTTCAGCCGCTCTGTAATGGCTCAAGAAGTCAAGATTCGATATCAGTTTATATGACAGCTATATTAGGTTATAGATTGATTTAAACCATACTTAGCATAGTTATTGGAAGTCATAACAAAACACCTCATGCAAAATGTCAGCCAAATCGAAGAGGAATTGTGCCCTCTGGAGGCTCAAGAAGTCAAGATCCTAGATTGGTTTATATGACAGCTATATCAGGTTATGGACCGATTTGAACCACTCTTAGCACAGTCATTGGAAATGACAACAAAACACCTCATGCTAAATTTTATCGAAATCGGGTGAAAATTGCGCCTTCTAGTGGCTCATGAAGTTAAGATCATAGATCGGATTATATGGCAGCTATATCAAAACATGGACCGATATGGCCCATTTACAATTCTAACCGACCTACACTAATAAGAAGTATTTGTGCAAAATTTCAAGCGGCTAGCTTTACTTCTTCGGAAGTTAGCGTGCTTTCGAAAGACGGACGGACGGACATGGCTAGATCGACTTAAAATGTCATGACGATCAAGAATATATATACCCCATCTATGGTATATCCAAATCCTATGGTGGAGGGTATAAAAAAAGGTGCAAATTTGTATATAGCTCCCATATATATGTTCGTACGATTTGCAGGAATAAGGCAATAAAATGGTCATTTGTTAACCGATTCTCTTAAAATTTGGTGGGAACGATTTTTTCTTGTCTCGACTAGTGACTGGTGAATTTCATGGAAATCGGTTCAAATTTAGACATAGCTCTCATATGTATATATCGCCCGATTTTAACTTCTAGAGTCACATCAAGCGCATTTATTGACCAATTTTGCCGAAATTTTGAACAACGCTTTCCTTGAAGACTACTACAATATCCGAGAAATTTGCTCGAAATCGGTTCAGACGTAGATATAGTTCCCATATATATGTTCGTCAGATTTTGGATAATTTGCAATAATGACTTCATTTGTCAACCACAATTATTACGGTTTGAATTATTATTATTTGAAATAACCCATCTGTAAACATCGGCCGAGGTCCATCAAAATTGATTCAGAATTGGATATACAGCGGTCAAAAAAAGTATTCATCATTCAATGTTTTTTTTTTAATAAGTCTACAAAAGACAATTGGAATAAAAACATATTAAACTAATGATGCAGTAGTGCTTGTGTGATATATATGTACACAATTTCATTGTTTTTAAAGAAAAAAATAGTATTTATTGGAACAAAAAGGGCCATTTTACAGCTGAACACAAAAAATTAAACAAAAAAAGTATTCATCATTGCAAAAAAACAAAAAAATAAATAACATAATTTAAAAAAATTAATACTTTGTTATTCGACCACCGCGTCTTATAACTTCTTTTAAACGGTTTGACATCGATTGGACTAATTTAGCGGTTATATTTTGGTCTATATTAGTCCATTCCTCCATTATCACCTGTTGCATTTGACTCTTGCTCGAAAAATTGCGCGTTCTCAATTTGCGTTCGAGATGTTCCCAAAGATGTTCAATTGGGTTCAAGTCGGGACTTTGAGGAGGAGTTTTAATGACTTTGGGGCAGTTATACAGCATCCACATCTTGGTATTTAAAGCAGAATGTTTGGGGTCATTATCTTGATAATATTGAAAGTTATTACCAAGCCCAAGTTTTACAGCACTATCTTTTAAATTCCTCTTTAAAATGTCAATGTAATACTTATGATCCATTACTCCATTAATAATTTCAAGATTTCCCGCTCCTGAAGCCGCCATACACCCCCAAACCATTAAACCACCTCCACCATGTTTTACAGTAGCAACTGTGTTTCGTTCTTCAAGCTCTGTATTTGGTTTTCTGTACACTATGACCTTTCCATCGCACCCAAAAAGATTAAACTTGCTCTCGTCTGCAAAAATGACTGTTTTCCAAAATGATTCGGGCTGTTTTACATACATTTTTGCGAAGTTTAGCCTTTTCACTCGGTTTATTTTATTTATAAAGGGCTTCTTACGTGCAGTTCTTCCTCTGTAACTATGCCTTTTGAGTGTATTTCGAATTGTTTGTGTAGTAACTTCCTTCCCTAAATATTCCATAGTGTTTTTACGAAGAATGGTCGCATTTGTCTTCGGAGTTTTCTGAACTTGCCGCACTAGCCAACGCACATCTCCAACTGAAAGTGCTTTTGGTCGACCAGATCTTGGTTTATTGTCAACAGTTTTCGTTTCTGTCCACTTTCTGATGATGGATTGTATAGTAGATCGTGGTCTATTTAATATTTCACTGATAGTTTTTTGAGTTAAACCATTCCTGTGGTGTTGTATTATCAAAACTTTTACCTCATCAGAAACCTCGTTTTGCTTACGACCCATTTTGACAAAAACTATATTTTCAATGAAATTAAATATTTGCTGTCAAGGGCAAAGCCTCCTTTACTAAATAAAACAGAAAAGGGGGATTCCCAAATAATAGTTGAATTTGACTTTGATGATAGCACATCAATGATGAATACTTTTTTTGTTCTGTTTTTGGTGTTATTATATAAAATTGCATTTTTTGCGCTAATTAAATTTATTTTTTGAATTTATTTTAAAACATATTACGAAAAATAAACTATTGCATAAAACTGCATTATTTGTTTACTTTAAATTATCTTCAATTACCCAAAATAAGTGAATTTATTATCAATTTTGCTAATGATGAATACTTTTTTTGACCGCTGTAGCTACCACATGGCATTTATATTGTAGGATTAGGGTATTATAAAATCGGCACCGCCCGACTTTTGCCCTTCCTTACTGGTTATATATATCCATTGTCATCTATACATTATTCTGTAATAGAAATCGTCAACAGCCATTCAATTATTTTATAGATTTTTTTTTGGGGTTTTGCCTGATTATTGCTTTTTTATACATTGTCAAGTATATAGCTACAAAATGGTGAAATTGCTGTTGATATTTTTATTTGTCCTCAGTGACAACAACAGAAGTCATTTAGAAGAATTAACACATCTACAGATTATGAAATTGAAATGATAAAATCTTCCTGCTCGGATCCACTGGCAATTAAAACTGCTTGTCTCTGGCGAATGGATGAATGGTTAAGTCTGCCTGCCAGTCACTCACTCAACTTTAATCCATTTGATGATAATGCCAACATTTCCCACCATAAAGTCATATTTTATAGGAACAACAAATTTCAATCACTTCAGACACATAACAATTAATCTCGGACATATTGGCGAAATAAAAATGTCAAAACATTAGCAGACAGCGACCGACGGAGAAGGAGATGGCAGGACGAAAAGGATGAAGGGGACAAGGGATGGGCAAGGACTCAACACAAACTCATCAATTGAGGCCATTAAGGAAAAACGGACACAGCTGATGACAATGGCGACGACGATGGCGTGCACCAAGAGAGCAACAACGATGGTGTCGGAATAAATGGTGACTGCACAGCCATAATAAAGAAAATTATTTCAATCATGGATCTGTCAACACATTGAAATTGACTTGTTAAATCAATCACCCGTCGGACTTAACTTAACTTAAGCACTTAAAAATTCTGTCAAAAGCAAAACACACGCAAGGGCTATGCGACAGAGATCTCATTGTCACCAGCATCACAGGCATCTTCACAGGACCGCACAAGCACTTCATGGGAAGGAAACAACAACCCCCTTAATGGAGTTGTCTCTGAATGGTACGTCACATTATCATCACCATATCTTCCTCGAAGGAAAGTGTTATCGATGTTGATGAACTTCGGAAGAGGGCAAACGGGATCACGGTCCAAGGAGTAAACGAATGTTCATAACAGTAATGCTTAACTTACCCTTGTCAGTTTCAGGATTTCGTTGATTCTCTTCGAACAGAAAACGCAACTCAGCTTCTTGTTCCTCAGTCCAAGTGCCCTTGGTGCCACTGCAAAAAAAAGTAAAAATCCAATGATGAGAAGTTTGCATGGAGCGCCAAAACAAACAATTTAAAAGAAGTATAAAATTACAAACAAAAAATAGTAAACAGCCATTTTTTTTTATTAAAAAAGAAAATTAAGTGTTAAAGCATTTCAAAACCCATTATCAACCGACCATCGCCACTACCATTAGCGCCCACAATGCATTATTTTGGCATATAACCGTAAAACCATGACCTTGAGTGAGATATGCTCAAATGTTCACTGACAATAATTCGCAATCATTTATCATTATTTTGATAATTATTTGATATTTATAGGATATGGGATGTACTTATGTAGTCATTCCATTTGTAACACATCGAGATATTGATCTAGGACTTTAAGTAAAATAATGTTTTTCAATCAAGGTCAGTTTATGTAACTTTTAGCAGAATCAGTGATGATGGGTTTCCAAGAATCAGACCGGCTGAACTTAACACGTTATTACTTGCTTCTCTTAATAGGCTGGCAATCGAGTTGGTCATCAATTCAACCCTAGGATAATAGGTCGATGGCACTATCACTAATAACGGGAAAATTTATTTTTTTCTGGGGAACTCAGCGGTTGTTGCTGAACGCTTGCCTCAGGAACCATCGATCACATCGGTAAAGTCTGGCGCATTGCAGGAGAGACAAGAGGGGAAGGCATCGAAACGGGACCCGACAAGCCCTTTGTGTCATCCGATTGGGATCAAGGTGTGCTCCAGCGGGGAAGTACGGAACTCAAAAAGTACTTCGACAGCACCAGCTGATGAATCATCTAAGGAGATTTAAACTACTCAAGGGTACGGGGAATGGGAGACACAGATCCTGTATTCAATAGTAGTCTAAATGTTTTTCTTCTTCCGTAGACAAGCTCTGACGATTCAGTAGTAGTCAGCCTTAAAATAAATAAGTCTCATTACTTCTTCCTATATATTGCACACGATTCAGAGATGCCGCCTTCAAACCTTAAGTTGCTGGTTGAAGCCGCTTCTGCAGGGAAGAAGTGCGTCATTGTAGGTAGTGATGGTAATGCACATCACCAGATATGGGGAAGTGCGGATGTCAACGAAAGGGGTGAGCTGCTTATCGAATATATTATAAGTTGCAATTTGCGACCTTTATTACCAGGAACAAGCAGGAGGTAGTAGATATTACATTTGTATCGGAGGATATAAGCGCATGAATATGCAACTGAGAAGTGTTGAATGACCACAGCTTCTCTGATTATCGTTATATTATTTTCAGCCTGAGAGAAAATAATGCAGAAGTGGTCCCTCGGCTTAACAGAAGAAAAGCGGATTGCGATAAATTTCGGCACAAATTCATTTAATGGTCAAGCGGTTCACTAATGCCCTGAATGACTCGCTTGTGTCAGCATGTCCTAGTGCAAAGCCAAGGGGCAAACAGAGCTGGTTGGTCTAAACAAGAATTGCGGAAAACTCTTCAACAGGGCGAAAGCCACAAGACCACCACACGATTGGGACATCTATAAGGCTGGGCTAAGAAAATATAAGGGCGAGCTGAGAAAGGCTCAAAACAAATCCTGGGTGGAATTCTGCAGCTCCGTGGAGGATACATTTGAAGCCTCCAGGCTAACGAAGATTCTGTCCTCTATACCTATTACGGTGGAGTATATTCAGAAGTCAGAAAATGTATGAACAATGTCTAGTGAGGAAACACTGGAACTACTCGTTGATACACATTTCCCGGGAAATTCTCCAACGAACAACGTGGCGCCAGAAGAGGTTGTAACTTGTATGCATTTGTCGGAGGTTATTCGGGAGATTGTGTCTGAGGCCACAATCCTTTGGGCGATAAGAAGTTTCGACACCTTTAAGGCGCCAGGCCCTAAAATAAAAGCTGTATCTGATAGACTGGTTCCTTGACTTAGGGAGATATACTCTGCTTGTATCAGCATATCATATATACCTGTGGGAAGGTCTTTTAAATTCCGGAAGCATAAAAACCTTACCACACGAAGGCGAAATATCCTATTGATTCGTCCTATTGAAAGAAGCATATCTTAGGGCAATGATCCCTGAAGATGGCCTATCGCGGCAGCAGCATGCATATAGTAAAGGCAAATCCACTGAAACAGCCCTTCACAACCTAGTCGGCCACATCGAGGGTTCTCTCGCTGTCAAGGAATTTATAATGGTGGCATTTCTTGACATTGAAGGTGCTTTCAATAATGTAAAACCGACGTCAATCATGAAGGAGTTGGAGTTTCTAGGTATCAACTCTACCGTAAGAGAGTTTATTAATAACTTACTTACTAAAAGATGCATTACGGCAGGCTTGGGATCTATGGATCTAAATACATGGGTGTCAGCAGAGGAACGCTTTAAGGAGGTGTACAGTCTCATCTACTTTTGGAATATATCCATTAACAAAATATCATTGTCTCTGGAAGAAAAAAAGGTCTGAAAGTGATCGCGTATGTTGATGACGTGATGACAGATATACTTCAGGAAGCTCTTCGAGCAAAAGCGAAGTGGGCTACCAAAAGCGGCCTTGTCGTAAATCCGTGCAAGACAGAAGTAGTTCTTTTCAGCAGGAGTTACAACTTACCTACAGTGGCACCTGTCTCCTTTGGGGAATGTTCCATTTACAGAAAGCGTAGAATACCTTGGTGTTTTGCTGGACAGGAAATTGAACTTCAAATCCAACATCCTGCAAGAGAGCCATTGGCAAAAGTTGGGGTTTAGACCGCGCGTCATGGACTAGGTATATTTTACATTTGTCAGACCTATAATGTTATATGATGTTGTGGTATGGTTTACGGCGCTTCAAAAGTCCACCTACTGCTCAATAGTAAAGCGGATCCAAAGAATGCCTTGTTCGTGCATTACAGCCGCACTGAGGATGACAACATCTGATGCACTGAGCTTTATGCTACATCAAGTGCCTCTGGACATTGTGGCTAGACAAATTGCTGCGACCACTGCCGTGAGGCTAAGGCAGCTTTCTCTTTGGTCATGTGCCGGTTACGGACACTTTGTTACCCTTGATACAATGTAGGATGTTCCAGGCAGTGTGGATTACACCCTACCTGAGCCGCTTTTTGAAACTGAAACTGGAATTTGTCGGTATGCCTCTAGCAACATAAGCTAAGTTTTCAGGACCAGATACGAAGGACAGCGAATGGTCACAAAGAGGAGGCTGTGAACATTCCAAAACTATGTGGCCTATGTGAAGAGGTCTACCGCTTTGCTGTCACTGGCAAGAACAGATGTCTCAGCCATTGTGTCCGTCATGATAGGTCACTGTCTAATCAGAAAACATGCTGACAGACCGAAGGTTGCCAGTAAAGACATTTGCAGAAGCTGTAAGGACATCGAAGATGAAGAGACTATATAATAGCTTCTTTGTGTGTGTTCCGCGCTGGCAGTCAGAAGGAGTTCCACTTTATGTTCTCATTTCTTTGAGAACCTGTTTGATTTAGCGGATGAGAACTTTAGCAAGTTGTTGGGCTTCGTAAAACGATCTGGATGGTTCAACGGTAGGAACTAGAAGGCACCTTCCTTCTACTGTTTCTGTGGTATCACAATGGACGAAAACGTCTTAGTGAGTCTGATGGCAGACAGCCACTTAAACATTACCTAACCAACAATTTTTTAAAGAAAGTCTTCAAAATAAAGACAAAATAACAAAAAAGGTGCGACATTGTCGCATATTTGTTCATTTTATTCCATGCGTCGATATTTTCACTTTAGTAGAGTAAAAGGCATCGATAGGGCGTGTGTTGTAGTATAAAGCGATTTTGTATTTTTTACTTTTTGCGCAACAAGAATTCATAATTGTTACCTCCTAAATGTGGTATGACACCTTAACACCGTAGGAACTTAAATTATTACCTAAGTACGCTGAAATTTTGTGCGTGAATCCCCACCAAACCCTCGGTCTCACTTCTTGAACCCTTAAAAGCTGTTCTCATTGTAGATGTGCCTTATTTTAAAACTTTATAGCACAGTGCAATTACATTTTTATGAAATTTACATCTTTCCAGGACAACGAAGTTCTGAATATATTACCAGACTACAGATTGATATAGAACCTCTGTCGTCAGGGTTGCCAGGATATGTTCAAATGTTCAGAAATACGTGCGGCCACCCGCAGAAATCCTATATTGTGAATGCAAAATAAAATTAAAACCAATTTTTTATAAAATTGCGTGCTCAAATCTTAATACATTATATTAGACTTCTTCATGTGTGGGCATACATGTTTTGCAAATTTTATTTATATATTTTAAAATTATTTATCACCTGTTTTCCTCGTATTGTTTTGAAAGATTTGCTATTGGCGTTACCAACTCATGCCAAACTAACACACATGCATTGGAAATTTTTTTGGGTTTTTTTGCCACAGTTTGCAAGCTTTACACGGGAAAAATAAAACGTTTGACGCATTTTAATGGCCAACAAAATACTCATCACGAAATTTTTTCTTTTTTTGTAATCGTGTAACGTTGTACTATTCCGGTACTATTCGTGTACCGGACCAATAATTAGTGTCTTGAGTTCATCCCAACAGAGAATAAGGGTGAGTTTTTGATCGTATAGACCCAGCACTCCCAAGCAGGACCATGGACTTGCAAATAATTGCAATTGGGTGCTCATCACTGGTATAGACACATTCTCAAACACAATATATTTTCCTTGTTTGTTTGGAGCAGCTAGGTAAACTCGGAAAATTAAAATTTTTAAAGTTTCGCCTTAAGTACAAAAAATGCTGGTATGTTCAACGTTACAAAAAAATAAAACAATAATTTCTAAGGTAATACATTGTTTGGTAAAATTTACGCGATAAAGAATTACCTATCTCATACCTACATGTATACCTACCTCGATATTTAAATGTGCGAAAACAACAACTCCCATAAGCAATTTTTATTTATAGCATAACGAATACAGCACATCATATAACAAAATCGTAATGGAGTTATGCGAAACTGGAAGGTTTTTGGGTGCACAATTTTAAGCGCCTAGCTCTATTCCTTCAAAAGTTAGCGTGATTTCGACATACAGACGAACGGAGGATGGACATGGTTAAATCGACTTGGAATGTCAAGACTATCCGGAATATATATAACCTGTTGGGTCTCAGAACAATATGTCGATGTGTTACAAACGGAAATTAAAGACAATTAGAAGTTAAACAAGTAAAAAGGCGTTAAGTTCAGCCGGGCTGAACTTTGGGTACCCACCACCTCGGGTATATATGTAAACCACCATTCGTCAAAATCCGGTGAAAAATGCATACCTTATGCCCCATAGCAGCTATATGTTCCGATTTGGACCAAATACTTAAAAGTACAAGTCATTGTTCAATTGTGTATAAAAAAACTATTGGTCTTTTAAGTAGCTATATCTAAAAATAAACCGATCTGATGCATGGATGTCGAAAAGCCTTATATAAGTCACTGTGTCAAAGTGAAATCGGACAATAAATTAGTCATTTATGGGGCCAAAATCTTAAATCGAGAGATCGGTCTATATGGCAGACATATCCAAATCTGGACCGATCTGAGAAAAATTGAAGAAGAATGTCGAAGGGCCTAACACAACTCACTGTTCCAAATTTCGGCGAAAATCGGACAATAAATGCGCCTTTTATGGCCCCAAAACCTTAAATCGAGAGATCGGTCAATATGGCAGCTATATCCAAATCTGGACCGATCTGTGCCATATTGCAGAAGTATATCGAGGGGCTTTACACAACTCACTGTCCTAAATTTTTGCAAAATCGGATAATAAATGCGCCTTTTATGGGCCCAAAACTTTAAATCGAAAGATCGGTCTATATGGCAGCTATATCCAAATCTGGACCGATCTTGGCCAAATTGAATATGATGTCGAAGGGCCTAACATAACTCACTGTCCCAAATTTCAGCGAAATCGGATAATAAATGTGGCTTTTATGGGCCTAAGACACTAAATCGGCGGATCGGTCTATATGGGAGCTATATCAAGATATAGTCCGATATAGCCCATCTTCGAACTTAACCTACTTATGGACAAAAAAAAAAAAAAAAGAATTTGTGCAAAATATCAGCTCAATATCTATATTTGTCAAGACTGTAGCGTGAATTCAACAGACAGGCGGACCGACATGGCTAGATCTTTATAGGGTCGGAAATGGATATTTCGATGTGTTGCAAACGGAATGACAAAATGAATATACCCCCATTTGTAGGTGGTGGGTATAAAAAATACTCCACACTAATGGTAATTTTTGAGCATAATTTTAAGCGCCTAACTCGTTCAAAATAAGCGTGCTTTTGAAAAACAGACGGACGGAGGACGGATATGCGACCATCTTTCACCGTCCTTGCGTGTTCCATTCTAGGATATTTCTCGCTATATTATTTCGCAGTCGGCGTAGGATATGACCCAATCCGAAAATTCGAAGTATTTGTCTTAGGCAGCGATTCATAAAACACGGATTTTGCGGGTAGTCGCTTGTGGCAAGCTCCAAGTTGAACAGCCATATTATAAAATAGATTTCACACTACTGGCGAAGTTTCTGACTTTTGTTTTATGTGAGATGTTACTGATCACAAAACTTATTTCAGTTTAAGAAAGGTGCTTCTAGACTTGTTGACGCGATCGCGGATGTCTGCTTCCGATCCTCCGACAGGCGAAATGCGCTGCAGCAGAAGGCTTACCATTACCTTCTTCGTTATGTTTAGCAGAGTTATCCCTCTCCGATTTTTGCACTGGGTAAGGTTACCCTTTTTTGGAATCGTGACCATGATTGCCTTCCTCCATTCTGAGGGAATAAAGTTTGTATCCCAGGCCTCTTTGATGATTGAAGTGATTGATTAAGCAATGGGATGTGCTCCATACCGCAACAGTTTGACAGGTACATTGTCACGACCGGCTGATTTGTTATTTTGAGTGAGACTTGAACCGCCTTCGCAGATGGGTGGGGCTGTCCCTGCATGGGTTTCGGCGTAATGGGGGATTAAAAAGTCGGAGTTTACGTCCTCGTTTGCAAGCTTTTCAGAACTAAAAAATCCTTGACAGAGTTCAGTTAGAACTATTCGGGTGTTGTTAATTTCGATCAGTCTTCATTTTTTATTATTGCAGTTATGTTGTTGCCGCAAATCGCTTTTATTGACTCATAAACAACATGCATGTTTCCAATATTAGCTGCATTTCGCTCTGCTAGCTTATTAAAATATATTCGCCTAACTCTGCGAACTAGGTGTTTGATCAGCGAAGCGGTACTGCGGACATGAAGAGCAGAGCGTTGCGTAGACGTCTTCGGTGTTTTATTTCCTCTATGGTTTAGTTGCTTATCCATGGGTTTTGGAATTTGCTAGCAAAACCTATGACCGTTATGTCGACCCATGTATGGGTGTCATTTCACAGCTTCTCCGTTATTTCTACCTTGTATTCGTGCACTGTTTCGGAGTCTTTAAGATTTTCACGACGGCTGAGCGTAGACGTAGAGTGGCCACTTAGAGCATGTAGTCACTATCGAAGTCGTCTCCAAGTCTAGGTTTTTACATCCATCAGCGAACCCAGAAAGAGTTTGATGATAAATACGTGGTTGATTTGATTTCGGGTGTTTTCATCTGGTGATTCACAAGTTTACTGGTGTATATTTTAATGGGGGAATTTTGTGCCTCTAATAAAGAGCTGGTCAACCAATCTGTCGCCATTGTCAAACCTGTTATCGCCAATTCCTTGTAGTCCCACGATTGATTATAGATTATTGTTGTTATTGCCCATCTTGGCATTAAAATCACCCATAACAAGCTTAATTTCTACCTTTCATAGAGAGCGTGTCGCTGACTCGAGTTGGGAATAGAATTTTTCCTTTGTTTTGTCGTCATCGGGTTCGGTTGGCGCGTAGCATTGTACAATGGATATTTTGCGGAATTTTGAATTTTATCTTGCCGTCATGATGTGTTCAGATATCACATTGTATGATAGAAGAGCTCGCTTTGCTTTTGGCGACAATAAAAGACCGACCCCATTTTTTTGATGGGTTTCACTGCCTGAAACGATGAAGTGGTAGCCACTTTGGAGATCCATAGTTCCGGATTTCGCCCATCGTACTTCACTTAAACCGAGAATGTCTAGGTTGTAGTTCGACATCTCGCTCTGGGCGTGGTAAAGTTTATATGATTATGAGAGAGTTTGACGTTCCATGTTCCAATCATAAACCGTGATTTTAATCCATAGGTCGTCATCGGGGTGTTGTCAGTTTCTTAATTTCAAGTTGATGTTTCTGTAATCGTGTTTTTCGTGGCGGATTGAGCCATTGCATCAAAAACCTAGTACTGGGGCTGGAATCTACCCTCATGGCCGGGCTTTTTTTTGTGGTAAATCGATTGAAGATTTGAGAGCGCCACTGTTGGCCATTCCTTGGGCTCATCCGCTGCCGACTCTATTGCAGGGTCCCATCGTGTTCATGTTGTTATCCGTGCAAGCGGTACAGCCCCTGCTTCGCCCCCATATTTTATTTCTGCGGTACCCTGCGGTATCTGGCTTGAAAACTTCACATGTACATTAAATTTATTTATAAACAAAAAGAAACTAATTGAAACCCTTAATAACTTGTTCTATATGTCAAGAATGAAAGGTTTAGTCAGAGTAAAAAAACACTTTATATTTGTCACAAATTCTTGCAAGAATTTATCGCAAAACAACATGTACTTTTATGGTAAACAACGAAATTGGTCCCAAAGAACGTCAACCGAAAGGAATGTGAAATTTTTAAAACCTTCAACTGTACTGTGCGTCAGAAGTCGGTGGGGTTATTACTTGTCAGAGAGTATACTTACGATTCGTAGGCATCGCAGTAGCCACTTTCGAGCTCATTGGCCTCCTTGATTGTTTTGTAAAATAGCAGCTCAGCATAGATTTTTGGATTGTTTGGAGCTGTTTCAACAAATTTACGTACAACAAAAACAGCCAATCGACGTAGTTCCTCATGGTGTGCATCGCGACCAGCGTTCATAACCTCCTGGAATATGCGGAACAGCTTGGCCTGCAAAATATGGAAAAAAAAACTATATTTGAAACAGCAAGAGAGCAAGATTTATAACGATGCAACAAAATGATAAAATCCTTTGAAAAATAATAAATCAAATACGTTGCAATTTAAAATTGCTTTTACGACATCGGTCCCAAACTAGCCGACCAAGTGTTTGGGGAACCACCTCAGCCCCGAAAACACCCCTAAATCGGACATCATGAGAATATCGGCTGAATTAAAGTATTTTAATAATGGAGTACATCTAATATCCAAACTTAAATGGCATTAAACCCTCCGAGCGAACTCGTAGTCCAATAAAGATTATAAGGGATTTATATTAAGGCACTTATATTGTTAGTTAAGCTATATGCATATACTATTTTGGTATTTCATTAAATGTTTCCTAATTGTCAAAAATAAATATTCAGAGTATAATTTTGTTCCTTATAAAGTAAAAAAAGACGCAGCGGCGCTGGTCCGGTTCAGCAAGTCTGTTATATAGACCGATTTGCCGATATAAGGTCTTAAGCACGTAACAGCTGCATTTATTGCCAGAATTTGTTGAAGCTTGGAATAGAATATGGACCATATTCTAAACCGAATATGGTCCATATCAAACCATATTTAGAAATAGCTGTCACAAAGACCAATCTCCCATGTTTTCAACCTTTTAAGTTTTTTTTGAGACCATTTCATCTATCATGCCGGTCGAAAAATCCTTCTGACTGAGTCCGATGCAAAACTAATAGTCCCCCATCTCTATTAGACGCTTGCCAATCTCGCTGTATTGTGCAGCTTCTTGTTAAGCGTCTCAAGATCCTGCAGATTACGTGACTGCGATTGTAGTGTCTCATGTATTGTGAGATCAAGATAAGTCGGGTTTGCTCTTTCCAACGAAAAACTTAACGCATTAATGCACAAAGCTCCCTAGAAAAGTTTATTCCAAGTTTTTTACAATTTAATGGCGGCATATACAGCGGTCAAAAAAAGTATTCATCATTAGCAAAATTGATAATAAATTCACTTATTTTGGGTAATTGAAGAAAATTTAAAGTAAACAAATAATGCAGTTTTATGCAATAGTTTATTTTTCGTAATATGTTTTAAAATAAATTCAAAAAATAAATTTAATTAGCGCAAAAAATGCAATTTTATATAATAACACCAAAAACAGAACAAAAAAAGTATTCATCATTGATGTGCTATCATCAAAGTCAAATTCAAATATTATTTGGGAATCCCCCTTTTCTGTTTTATTTAGTAAAGGAGGCTTTGCCCTTGACAGCAAATATTTAATTTCATTGAAAATATAGTTTTTGTCAAAATGGGTCGTAAGCAAAACGAGGTTTCTGATGAGGTAAAAGTTTTGATAATAAAACACCACAGGAATGGTTTAACTAAAAAAACTATCAGTGAAATATTAAATAGACCACGATCTACCATACAATCCATCATCAGAAAGTGGACAGAAACGAAAACTGTTGACAATAAACCAAGATCTGGTCGACCAAAAGCACTTTCAGTTGGAGATGTGCGTTGGCTAGTGCGGCAAGTTCAGAAAACTCCGAAGACAAATGCGACCATTCTTCGTAAAAACACTATGGAATATTTAGGGAAGGAAGTTACTACACAAACAATTCGAAATACACTCAAAAGGCATAGTTACAGAGGAAGAACTGCACGTAAGAAGCCCTTTATAAATAAAATAAACCGAGTGAAAAGGCTAAACTTCGCAAAAATGTATGTAAAACAGCCCGAATCATTTTGGAAAACAGTAATTTTTGCAGACGAGAGCAAGTTTAATCTTTTTGGGTGCGATGGAAAGGTCATAGTGTACAGAAAACCAAATACAGAGCTTGAAGAACGAAACACAGTTGCTACTGTAAAACATGGTGGAGGTGGTTTAATGGTTTGGGGGTGTATGGCGGCTTCAGGAGCGGGAAATCTTGAAATTATTAATGGAGTAATGGATCATAAGTATTACATTGACATTTTAAAGAGGAATTTAAAAGATAGTGCTGTAAAACTTGGGCTTGGTAATAACTTTCAATATTATCAAGATAATGACCCCAAACATTCTGCTTTAAATACCAAGATGTGGATGCTGTATAACTGCCCCAAAGTCATTAAAACTCCTCCTCAAAGTCCCGACTTGAACCCAATTGAACATCTTTGGGAACATCTCGAACGCAAATTGAGAACGCGCAATTTTTCGAGCAAGAGTCAAATGCAACAGGTGATAATGCAGGAATGGACTAATATAGACCAAAATATAACCGCTAAATTAGTCCAATTGATGTCAAACCGTTTAAAAGAAGTTATAAGACGCGGTGGTCGAATAACAAAGTATTAATTTTTTTAAATTATGTTATTTTTTTTTTGTTTTTTTGCAATGATGAATACTTTTTTTGTTTAATTTTTTGTGTTCAGCTGTAAAATGGCCCTTTTTGTTCCAATAAATGCTATTTTTTTCTTTAAAAACAATGAAATTGTGTACATATATATCACACAAGCACTACAGCATCATTAGTTTAATATGTTTTTATTCCAATTGTCTTTTGTAGACTTATTAAAAAAAAACATTGAATGATGAATACTTTTTTTGACCGCTGTAAGCGATATTAAAAAATATTTTTTATAAAGGGTGAGTTTTTAGCTATTATCCTTTGGGAAACACTGGTTTAAACAGCCCACTCACGTTTCGTGTCTTGTTTCGCTGTCAAACATCTTCATTTTGGTCTATAATTTTTCCATGAATCGTCTTACCAATGAACAACGCTTATAAATTACTGAATTTTATTATTAAAATGAGTGCTCCGCTAAGAAAGTTCATCGCGCGTTTCTTCTTCTTTAACGAAGAAGCTTATTTTTTGGAAAAATTGTTCATATTGGAGTGAAGATCGGCCAGAACAAGAGCTATCAATGCATCCAGAAAAAGTCACAGTTTGGTGTGGTTTCTGGGCTGGTGGCATCATTGGACCGTACTTATTCAAAGATGATGCGAATCGTAACGTAACTATGGATGGTGAGCGCTACCGTGAGATGATATCCAACTTTTTTTTGCTCAAAATGCAAGACATGTGGTTTCAACAAGACGGTGCCACATGACACACAGCACGCGTAACAATAGACTAATTAAGAGGCGAGTTCGGTGAACATTTTATTTCACGTTCGGGACCGGTCAATTGGCCACGTAGATCGTGCGATTAAAAGCCTTAAGACTATTTTTTGTGGGCTATGTTTAAGCTCATGTCTATATAGACAAACCCGCTTCAATTGACCAGTTGAAGCAGTTATTCGTGAGATACCGGTCGAAATGTTGGAAAAAGTGTTCCAAAATTGGACAAAGCGGATGGACCATTTGAGGCGCAATCACAGTCAACATTTTCATGAAATAATCTTCAAACATTAAATTATTTAGACCGAACTATTGATACAAATAACAATTTCATTAATTTTTCTAAATTTTGATGGGTGTTTTTTTTTAAACTTTCCTTTAGCTCTTAAAAAGTCACCCTTTAAAAGTAAGCCTTTTATATGACGAAGAAGATAAGCTGGTAGATTGGCTCATATAGGAGCCTTTATCGGAACAGGATATTGCGATGCATGACAAACGATGACACAATGATTTCTCCCCCATCCAACAGTTAGTTCATGTTGGGAGACAATGCTCGAGTTTCTAGACATACTAATGTGAAGGTGGAAATCAAAGAATTGAATTGTTTCAGAAAGCATCGACGGAGATTCGATGCATTTTTAATTAATGTTTTGTTATCAAACTCCAAAAATATAGCATATACCATCCATCATTAAAATTGTTCAAATCTTTTTGCTCTCTTTGTGCCATATTTTAGCTTACGTCCAATTTTAATCGTAATGAAATGAAATTGTTTCCAACACATAATCGTCTGAAATTAAATACAAATGTACAACTCCAAAACAGGTAATGAATGTACGTGACATTATTAATAAGTTCAATGCATGGGTCCATTAGGATGAAGCTGCTTGGAAGGAATTATGAACTTTTGCGCAATTTCTTTGCACGATGACATCGAAGACATAATTAAAAATATATTCGAAAACATGCGATGCAATGATGAGATTAAAGCTTCATTTTCTTGAAATAAAACGCAAACAGATATAGGAATTACGAAAATGTTTTATAGCCTAGGTTCTTGCAGCACGACTTCCTGTTGCACAAAGCACAAAGCGAGAAAAACAATCCACCAGATACAATGCAATGTGCAGCAAGACGATCCATGTTGCAGCACGAAAAACAATAGCCAAGGGCACAAAGGCAAGGATACGCTGGCAGTGATTTTCTTTACTAATGAAATTAATTACAATGGAAGTAAGATGAGAGCACACAAAGAATATCTCAAGTAATAACGAGACTCTCACGGATCAATTGCAGCAGTGGTAGGATGTAGCAAAGCAGAAGAAATGGCAAAGGATTAAAATAAAACCTCATTTCAACAAAAGGTTGTTTTTTTTTTCAATTGTAATTTTTCTTAAGCTTCTCCAAAGATGTATTGCGGGAAGAAAAACAAAACAAATATAAGAAAGGCAAGGACGCAACATGTGAAGGACACAGATGATTTACGAGGATTTAGCCTTCGCAGCAGCTTCTTGCAATATCTTCACAAAACATTAGAATTTTAGAGCACGTATTAAGTGAAAGAGTGGAAGTATTAATTAAGTTTTGCCTACATTTAAAGAGAAAAATTTAAACAATTATCTTTGGTGAATACAGACAAGAAGGTAAGGTTGGAGGGCACTAGCAACCTTAAATCCATTGGGTACTCTCTAAAGAAGAAATAGGAGAAAGCGACGGAGATGCACAAAAAGAAATACCTCATACTGCGAGGCAAGACACCAGGCACACCGGGAAGAAATTCCCAAGTTTCAAACTCGACAAATTTCATCACATGTATGTGCTAATTGCCTGCATATATGTCATTTTTCTCTACTAATTCCATCTAACGAAAACAAATGCATTGTTACGAAACGCGATCATCAACCCAACATCATGCTGCAAAGCAGCATATGCTGTAAAGCAAAACAATCACCATGCCATGGACTGTTACCACAGCAACACGGCATACCTTGAATGCATTAGACAACAGTGTTCATTTTGAAAGTTTTTAAGAAAAGAAAAAACCTAATGAAATTTGTTTTCCTCACAGAAAAACCAGTAAGAAAGGGCAAAAGTCGGGCGATGCCGAATGTATAATACCCTACACCTACCCTATAAGTACAATTCTGAACCAATTTTGATGGAACTCGGCGCTCAAATATGGTCAAACAGTAATACCTACGGTTGACAAATGAAAACATTTTTGCAAATGACCCAAAATCTGACGAACATATATGTATGGGAGCTATAGCTAATTCTGAACCGATTTCAAGCAAACTTCTCAGATAATGTGATAGTCGTCGAGGAAAGCGTGGTGCAAAATTTTGGGAAGATTGGTCAAATAATGCGCTTGCAGCGGCTCTTGGGGTGCAAATCTTGCGATAAACCTATATGACAGCTATATCTAAATCTAAGCCGATTTGTATGAAATTCGCCAGTAATATCGAGAGTCATAAGAAAATCTTTCCTGCCGAATTCCGAGAGAATTAGTTAACAAAAGACACATTTTATTGCAATATTACTGCAAATCGGACGAACTTATATATGGGAGCTATATCTAACTAAGAACCGATTTCGAGCAAACCTATCAGATACTGTCACAGTCGTCGAAGAAAGCGTTGTACGGAGTTTTGGGAAGATTGATCAAAACATGCGCTTGTATATATATATATATATATATATATATATATATATATATATATATATATATATATATATATATATATATATGAGAGTTATATCTAAATCTGAACCGATTTCCATGAAATTCACCAGTAATGTCGACAGTCAAGAGAAAATCAAGAGAATAAGTTAACAAATGACCATTTTATTGCATTATAACTGCAAATCGGGCAAATATATATATGGGAGCTATATCAAAATCTGAACCGATTTCTATGAAATTAACCGATATCGGGAGCCATAAAAAAATCCTTCCTGCTAAATTTCGATAAAATCGGTTAACAAATGACCATTTTATTGCAGTATTACTGCAAATCGGACGAACTGACGATATGAGAGCTATATCCAAACATGAAACGATTCTTTCCAATTTCAATAGGCTTCGTCTCCAGGCCAAAAAACATGCCCATACCATACGATCGGATGAATACTGCGACCTGCACTTACTACACAAATTAACATGGACAGACGGACGGACAGACAGACTGACAGACGGACATAGCTAAATCAAATCAAAAAGTGATTCTGAGTCGATCGGTATACTTATCAATGGGTTTACCTCTCTTCCTTCTGCGTGTTACAAACTAATTCATATATAGACTTAATTTTGACCGATTAAGCATGGTATTGACTTATAAAAAGCTTTCAAACATGGTGTTCATTGCATTAATTTTTGTCATGGAAATTCGATATTTTTTGTATCACGGCAAGTGATTGGTAAAGAAGGCATACGTTGAACATATTTTTAATTGTACGAATTAAATTGTTATTTGCTAGTACAAATTGTGCATTGACCACAATTATATTGTGTTCCCTTTCCCGCATATGTAGTGCGAAAAAAGTGTGAATCAGTCAGATATATGTCTAACTGCTATCACTTATGGACACAGAGTAGCGTGGATAGAAAAAAAATATCACGAAAATTAGAAGTGTGGTTTTTATCTCGACATAAAATGTAATTTTATTATAATTTTAAAGTAAAACAAATTTAGTGCGAAAAATGTTGCGTTGAAATAATGTAAATGCAAATTTTGCCCGTAAACATTCCACTAAGGGACTGGGGCAAACTTCTCACATATCAATGAGTGCAGTCCGATTAAAATTTAAGCACAATGATAAGGGGCATCCTTTTTATACCCGAGTGCGAACGGCGTGTCACAGTGCGACACCTCTTTGGAGAGAAGTTTTACATGGCATAGTACCTCACAAATGTTGCCAGCATTAGGAGGGGCAAGCCACAGCTGAAAATTCTTTCTGATGGTGTCGCCAGGATTCAAACCCAGCCGTTCAGCGTTATAGGCGGATATGATAACCTCTGCGCTACGGTGACCACCATACAGTAATGCACAAAAATGGCGGTTGTTAACAAATAGAATGAAGATATTGCAAACGCAACAAATTGGAGGACATTGTAGAATGTAGACGTGATATTTATAAATACATATTAATAATATAGTTTTTTTTATTTTTTATTATTCATATATAGACTATATTGACTTGTTAGCTGAGGATGGAATATAACATATGTGGATCTAGATTTAGCGGTATTCCACGCAAATTGCTAAGATTGGTATTTATTACGATTCATTTTGAATATGTATGTATTGTTTGTAATACTCCTTACAGACGGTGTCGCCGACAACGAATTGTCGATTCTAAATGGAATCGACAATTTTTCTTTTTTTTAGAAGCCTGGGACCATTAAGAAAAAATATAAATATGTTAAGCATTATATTTTATGGTTTATTTGCAATTTAATCCCATAAAATAAAAAGCTTTTTTATTTATTTGAAAAATTTCAGTTTTTTACTTTTATTAAAACAGTAAAAACATGAGCTTTACCATAGCCCACAAAAATTAGTATAAAGGCGTTAAATTGCACGATCTAGTCGGCCAATTGACCGGTACCGAATGTGAAATAAAATTTTCAAACTCGCCTCACGCTAAGTCCATTGTTACGCGTGCTTTGTGGCATGTGGCCCCGTCTTCAAATAAGCAAGTCAAGCTCTTGCAATTTGGGCAAACAAAAAAATTGGATGTCACACGATAGCGCTCACCATTCACAGTTATTTTACGATCCGCATCATCTTTAAAGCAGTACGGTCTAATGATGCCACCAGCCTATAAACCGCACCGAAATGTGACTTTTTCTGGATGCATTGGTAGCTCTTGCAATGCTTCTGGCTGATCTTTACTCCAAAATCGACAATTCTGCTTATTTACGTACCTATTGCGCCAAAAATGTGCTTTGTCGCTGAACACATATTTTCCATAAAAAAGTGGATCTTCAGCCTTCTTTCCTAGAGCCCATTCACCAAAAATCCTGCGTTGCAGTTGGTCGTTCGGCTTCAATTATTGCACCAGCTGTATTTTAAAAGGCTTCACATCTAAATCTTTCCGCAAAATTTTGCACGTTGTTGCGAACGGCGACGAATCGATAATTGATGGTAATCATTAACACTGGCCGATACAGCTACGAATTTCCTTCAGTTCGCACTTTACGTAAGCGTGGTGATGGTTTAATATCCAACAATTTAAATTTGTTGCGAAATTTAGTCACAATACGCCGAATAGCAGCTTTAGTTATAGACCAAACTGTTTTCCATACCACTGCCCTAAATTGGTTTATGTCTGGTGTTGTGTCCCCATCAAAGTGCCGGTGTCTGTTAGCCGCGAAATTAATTTTTTCAAGCCACTGTAAACAACACAAATGGTGGTCGCACTTCATGCATTATGATTACGATTATGCTAGAAAAGGTCAAACTTTTCAATGCAAATGTCAGATTCCAACTGGCAACACCTCGAGTCGGCTAGGCCAGAAATATATTAAATATAAATCACCAATGAGGGACAAAATATTATAATTCTTTGCATTTGTTGCAGAGGCGCCGGACTTTAGCCGAATTTGACCTAAATAGGTGAGTATGGTGGATGTTGAATATATGTATTTATATGTAAACTTTACCTAAATATGTTATTTTTCACATTTACAGATGTATTTATTAGAAGGTCTCATGCAAAATGTTAAATGATTTGGGCTTCTACAGCCCTTACGGTGCATATCGTAGAAAAGAAATATACATATGTATACAGAAAAAATATCACGAAAATTATTTCAATTAAAAATTTAATTGAAAATAAAAATCTTTTCAACTAAGAAATAAATTTATTCAATCATTTTTATAATTGAATCCAATTTTTTTTCAATTACGATCGTAATTGAAATTTTTGTCAATTTCAATTAAAAAATTAATTGATTCAATCATTCTTTTAATTGAACATGAACTTCCAATCAATTTTTCAATTAAAAAATTAATTGATTCAACAATTTTTTAATTGAATCTAAAAAACTGTTGTGTATAAAATGTGATTGAAAATTTAATCTTTTTCAATTAAACAATAACGACGAAGATCTCAAACTTTTTTGTCTTTCTGTCACTCAATTCGTTCGCCAGTTCATTGATTCACTCAGTTTATGGAGGGAAAAGAGCTGTTTTCATTGAATTGGCGAACTATCGAGTAACAAAAAGAAAAAAACTGTTAGCGGTCTAGGCAGTAAATTCTTTCAATCATTTTTAATGTAATCGAGAACTTTTTTAGACCTGACTGCACTGTTATGACAGTCGATTTTTAAAAATGTCTAGCCACTCTAATTTTTGATACTTTTTATATATGACAAAATTCTCCCAAAAGAAGTAGTCCGACTACCTTTTTAAATTTCTAAACGCAATTCTAATCTTAATAATGACCAAAATATGCATATTAACGGCTTCTTAGTAGCTTATTCATTTTCCGTTTCATTTTTGGAAAAACCCCAGGATTTGTTTTGTTTCTAAGGAGTGATCATGGACCCGAATATAAAGTTCAAATTCGTGTTCTAGGAGTTTTACATATGGATCATGGACCCAAAGATAAAGTTCAAATTCGTGTTCCAGAAGTTTTACATATGTGAACCATGTTGCATTAAAATCTAGCGCTTTCGCAAACAATTTAATACAACATTTGAATTTAATTTTTAATTGATCCAATAAAAATATTAATTGGATATTTCGAAAATTTCAAACATTGTTTTAATCGGATCATATAAAAAATAATTGAAAATTTGAAAAAATCAATAATTTTTTTAATAGAATCTATTAAAAAATTAATTGAAAATTGAAAAATTTTTTTAATTGGATCAATTTAAAATTAATTGGAATTTTAAAAAAATTTTAATCAATTTTTTAATTAAGTATGCAATTTTTTTATCGAAAAATTTTTTAATCACCTTTTTCAAAAACAGTGATTGATATTATCATTTTCGTAATTGAGCAGTTTCAATCAAAAAATGAATTGAGTCAATTAATTTGATGACTGAGACCAATTTTTATTTTTTTCTGTGTAGAAGCTCTATTTGAATTTGATCGTATTTTGATGAGAGTTTGCTTAGATTCAGAAGCAACAATATTTTGAAGTGCTATTTATCAATTGGAAGATGGGTTAACAAAATGGTTGACAAGTAAATAAAAATCAAATTATCCAAATTAAAACAGAGTTTTTGCGGAGTAATGGAGACAACAAAGCTTTGACTGCAAACCCATAAGTAGGAAGGATGTTTGGCCTGTAGCACAATTTAATGTCGATTTAGCCTAAGGCTATATCCTTAATTTTCATTCTTCACGCCACCAGCATGAAATAAAATGGAAAACGTCAAATAAAAAAAAAATATATAAATAAGTATAAAAATTATAAGTGGTCTGTGTACATTTTTCAGGCACCTCTGGATTTATAACGTCTGCCGAGGTTGTGGCTGTGGAAGGAGTTGGTTCTTGGTTTGCGAACGAAGGTGGAGTGGATAATGTCGTTGCAAGTGTTGGCATGCTGAGGACTACTGTTAATGCCTAAAGTCGTTATTGTTTATATCTGGTTTTGAAAACGCCATGGGAGAGAGATTAAAAGTTCAAGTTCATTTAATTTGTTGCCAACCAAAAGAAAAGGTCTTAAATACCGAAAAGTAGAAAAACATTAAAACCGCCATAAAAATATCCTTCTAACATGTGGCTCCAACGATGGGGGTTGGTGTAATAAGTAAGTTATAGAAACCAAATGGAAATACATTTTTAAAACGAACAATGTACGTTATTGCCTGCTAATACTGATTCTAGCTTTTGTTGTATTTGAAATCCAAATAAGGAGCGAAATAAATCTACAAAACATTGACTGCCAATGCAAATATATCCACCAATGCTCGTATTTTCTTAAAGAACACGAGCAGAATTCTCTCGTGTTATTTTCCAATTCAAGTTATTAGCCTAATCATAAGAGACCTCTTCATAGAAAAGGTTTGCAAGGTTATTATACTCTTATCTCCTCAGCATCTATAAGAGGAATCAGTTTTTTGAGAAGCGCGGATTAGGGTTTGGTTTTAGATCCATGATTTCTTCGCAGCATTTTTGAATTTAATTTAGATTAATCCATACAAATCAACCCGCCCTAATATGTATACTTCATGGGGACGCAGATCAATATTTCGAGGTGTTACAAATTGAATGACTAGAATAGTATATCCCCATTTTATGGCGCCGTGTATGGAAACCACCGTATTGAAGAAACGCCTGGGTTCGAAACCTGGCGAAAATATCAGAAAACAAATATCAGCGGTCGTAATCCCCTCTTAATGCTGGCGACATTTGTGAGTTATTATGACATTTAAAAATGTAACCTCAAAAAGTTGTCGAACTGCGGCACGACCTTGGCTATAAAAGGAGGCCCCCTATTATAAAGCTTAAACTTAAATCGTACAGCACACATTGATATGTTAGAAGTTTGCCCTTGTTCCTTAATGGAATGTTCATGGGCCAATATTTTTGACCATGGTTGCGAGTACAATTTTTTTTTTTATGAAAGTGTCACATTCAGGAGCGTACTGAGAAGGCTCACAGATGTTGGGCGCCTGAATATGAGGATAGTCCACGTGCCCTACAGAAGCATGATTAGACCAATGCTTACTAACGCCTCATTAGTTTGGAGGACTGCTATGAAGAAAAGTGCAACATAAGGATCATACAATAAGTTCAGAGAACATGTTGTCTTGGCATAGGCGGAGCGATGAGAACCACGCCCACTAGGGCACTGGAGACTATTCTAGATATCCAACCCATTGACATACAGATAAAATGTGAGACAGCCACTGCGGCTATGAGACTTAAGGCGATGGGATAATGGATTGAGGGTGGCAGCAGCTCATATCATCGCGGTATAATCAAGGCGATGATAGGAAACTTGGTAGGAAGGAAAGAGGTTTCCGATCGGATACCTGAGACGACACTTGAGGTCGAGTGCGAGGCACTGCTGCCAGCGGCACAGTCTTGGACTGACGGAACCCTAGTATTGCCGTCTGGAAGATCATGTTACACGGATGGATCAAAGCTAGAAGATAGAGTGGACTTGGGAGTCTACATTGAGAACCCAGGGACTGAGATCTGTCTAAGACAGCCTGACCATAATACAGTCCTGCAGGCGGAGATCCGGGCGAACACGGAAAGCGTGAGGTGGAGTGGTACTAACGCGAGGACGTCGAGTTTGAACATCTTTACGGACAGTAAAATGGCCATAAGGGCAATAAGAACCAGGACGGCAATGTCACGAACAGTCTTACAGTGAAAGAAGAAGATTAATGCATTTTTTTGCGAAAAACTTGAACTATAGTTGGCCGTACTTATTTTCCCAATTCGAATTCAGTTCTCCAAAATTACCCTAGGCAAATTAAAAAAAAAATCTAATCGACAAAATGTTCTTAATTTAATTCAAACATTTATTATTACAGAATGCCGGGCGATGTATGTATATGGATGCAATACCTTAATCTGAAAGAAATTTGATAAATTTTACTGGAAATGTCAGCAGTCACAAAAGAGGGGTAGGTACCTAATTTCTTGGGAATCGGTTAGAAAATGAAAACATATTTGCAATATTGCTCAAAATTGGACGAAAATATATACGGGAGCTGTATCTAAATCTGAACTCATTTCGATTCAGTTCAGAAATGTGCTGACAAAAATTGAATGATACATTTCTGTATATGAGAGCTTAACCTAATTATGTTTCGATATCGTTAAAATTCGCCAGTATTCATAAGAGATTCCCTCGTACAGAGTTTCGTCAGGTTAGGCTAACAAATCACCACATTTTTCTACTATTAGTCCAAATAAGAGCAACAAAAAACCAAATCTGCATTGATATCTTTCAGTTTAAATAGGCTTCGTCTCTAAGACAAAAATATGTCTATTTCAAATTTGAAAATGGTTTGATAAAAATTGCGAACTGTATATTATACATACTCATAGCAAAAAGTTTGCTGAATATAGCAAACACTGTCTGCTGAATATAAGTAGTTGTTTTTGCTGCTCTTATAGCAGTAGTTTTGCTATTACAGCAGTAGTTCTACATTTTCAAAGCAGCAAGCTGGGTGTTGAAAAGTCTGTAGACCGATTTGAACCGTTCTTGGCACAGTTGTTGAGAGTCATAAGAGAACACTATATGCAAAATTTCAGCCAAATCGGATAAAACTCGCGGCTTGTAAGGGCTGGAGAAGTCAAATCGGGAGATCGGTTTATATATAGATAGAGCTATATCCAAATTTGAACCGATACATCAATATTAAGTATCTGTGCAAAATTTCACGCGGCTAGCTTTACGCTTTTGACCGCTATCGTTCGCAGTTCGGCACGGCCGAACTTAACGCCTTTTTACTTGTTCTTGTGTATAAAACAAAATTTCTACGGGCTCAAATGCACTCAATAAACAATTATTAAAAAATTGTCCAAGCTGTCGAAGTGATGTGTTTGTTTTAATGGCGATTTGATATTAGCTATTTTTAGTCGGGGAACCGGTCACTGTATCCTGTTTGGGACTGGTTCTAAGTCCTGCAGGAGATTTAGTTTTAAGCTCAATGATTTATGTATATGTCTAGTAATGCCTTGACATTTTGAGGAAGAATGTTTCCTTCAAAGAATAAAAGTGTTTACTTTACAAATTCAGCCGGCAGCTTTTATTGATATAAAAAAAAAACTTATATTTTTTGGGTGTAGGTTATGCCACTACCTTTCCTCGGGGCAATTTTTATGTAATTTAGCTATCCTTAAATTGTCACATTTCCCTCGTACTCTTACCACAAAGGATCATAAACAGCTGATGCTGTTTTCTATTACGGCAAAGACGAAGGCACCACAAAACAAAACAAAAAAATGGCCATTCCGCCTCAAAATTTTATTCATCCATTCCGGGGATCGTCCATTTTTTCATAATGGAGTTGGGGTTGTAATTGGGTATGTTGGCAATTTTTGAATGCGCGTTTTTGTGTATATGACGTTGATTTATGTTTATTTTGCATGCAGCAGTACAATACACAAACACTCACACGCACTCTTATGTATAGAGACTCACGAAATCTCATTCAGATTAAAGACGAGAATGGATAGAAGAGCAAATGATTCGAACAAACGGAAAAGGAAATACCTTTACAAGCAAAAATAAAACACTCGCACAAACACAAGTTCACTTTTCATGTTGCATAGACATCAAAGCAGAAATTTTTTCTTGTGCTTGACTGTTGGAGCCATTGGATCTGTTGCTGCTTACTTTGATTTGCACAACAACCAAATATCCATCCATTCAAACTGCCACTGAATTTCACACGCCAAAGCCAAGGCTTAATCCCAAAAACTGTAAAGGGCCCAACAAACACCAGCTGAAGCAGGAGTTGCGATTGTGTTGTACAAAGGTTATATCCATTCCCATTGATTCGGAATTTTATGTTTTTCGTTTCCCTCTTTTGTATGCTTTTATTTATTTTTTTTTATTTGATTCTTCTAAAACTAAAGCACCCGTAAACTCACCTGATAAAGCATGGCCGGACACGAGCATCCATAGGCAATGCGATGGAGTATGGTTACAGCTGCTTTCAGGGATTTTGTAGGTATTTGTTCCCAATCGGCAAGCACCACCACACAGGCACGAACTATTTTTGGATTCACCAATCTGTAAATAGAATAGAGAAAAAATGAAATCCTTGAATCTACAAAGAAAAGAGCCACAAACTGCAACAGAATTGGTGAAAAACGTAACGAAATTCAAAATGGTTATTAATCATTTTAAGTAGTCATAGCAAAAAAAAAAAACCAAACACGAGTACCGATTTCTCCATCCCACACCTAGGTAGGAGATTCTTCCAAACTTAATTTTATCTTCTGCAATGGCACAATGCAGATTTGCCACGGGACAAAGACTGCAATGTACCGTGGTTTAAATGACCTTGCACACAAATTGAAAACTATGAGATGGAAAAAAATTAAGAAATTTGATTATATTTCTTGAGCTTCTGGAGGGCGCAATTCCTTTCCGATTTGGCTGCAATTGTGCACATATGAAAAATGACTTCCAACATTTGTGCAAAGTATGGTCTAAAGCAGTCCACAACCTGATATAGCCGCTATATATAGACCTATCTCCTGATTAGACTTCTTGAGCTTCTAGGGGGCGCAAATCTCATCCAATTTAGTTGAAATTTAGCATATATCGTTTTGGTATGACTTCAAAAAGCTAAATCTAAATCGGTTGATAACCTGATATAGCTGCCATATAAACCGATCACCCAATTTGACAATCTGGGACACTGGAGGGCGCATTTTTTACTCGATTTGCCTGAAATTTTGGAGGTGGTATTTTTCCATGACTTTTAACAGCCATGACAAATAAGGTTCATATCGGCCAATAACTTGATATATATATTGAAAGCTCATATATATATTGAAAAAGCCATTGAAAGAACTTGACAAATGATCTATGGTGGAGGGTGTTTTTGGAATAATTGTCGCCACCACTGTAAGTTAAGGAAATGCACTTTCAATATTACGGACTGGTGGCCACAAATAGAAACAAACTTCGAACATAGTAGATGCGATAGACATGTTTCAAATTAGCTTAGACTGAATTTATGAGAGAAGTGAGGAATATCGATGCTTAGATCATTCACGTTTGTAGCAAAGTGGCTGCAAATAATTTCAATGCATTGCTCTTTATACCCACCACCGAAGAAGAACGAAATATCGATTTTCGACCGCATAAAGTATATATACTCTTGATCCTCGATATATTCTAAGATGATCTAGCCATGTCTCTCCTGATGCTGCGATTCGGAGTCAAGCATTTTTACCTGGAGTCGGGGTCAAAAAATTATCTCGACGCTGATCCCGGAGAAATTAGAAAAAGTAAATGTTTCAACAAAAAAACAAATAAAAGTGTGCTAAGTTCGGCCGGGCCGAATCTTGGGAACCCACCACCATGGATTTTGCTAAAAATGTATACAAAATAAATTTAATTGAAGGGCATAATTTTATTCTACATACCAAACTTCTGTGAAACCAGTAAAAATTAAAGCTTCTAGGAACCGAACAAGGATGATCGAGAGACCGGTTTACTTGGGAGCAATATCAGGTTATAGACTGATTTGGACCCTATTTGTAACAGAACACCGCATGCAAATTTCAAAGTCAAACCGGGAGATCGGTTTTTATGGGAGCTATCTCAGGTTATCGACCGATTTAGACCGTTCTTGTGACATTCATAAAAGTCATAACAGAACACTACATGCAAAATTTGGCCCAATTGGACAATAATTGCAGCTTCCAAGAGCTCAAGAAGTAAAATCGGGAGATGGGTTTTTGTGGGAGCTATATCAGCTTATAGACCGATTTGGACCATATTTAGAACATTTGTTAGGAGTTATAAAAGAACACTACGTTCAAAATTTCAGCCAACTTGGGCTAAAATTGCGGCTTGTAAGGGCTCAAGAATTCAAAATCGGGAGATCAGGTTATATGGGAGCTATATCAGGTTATAGACCGTTTGGGACCGTACTTACTACAGCTAAATAGGACAAAAATTGCGGCTTCCAGAGGCTCAAAAAGTCAACTCGGGAGATCGGTTTATATGGGAGCTATATCTAAACCTGAACCGATATGGCCCATTTTCAATCCTCAACGACCTACATCAATATAAGCTATCTGTGGAAAATTTCAAGCGGCTACCTTTACGCGTTCGACCGCTGTCGTGATTTCAACAGACGGACGGACGGACGGACATGGCTAGATCGACTCAGAACGTCGAGACGATCAAGAATATATACACTTTATGGGGTCTTAGACGAATATTTCGAGGGTTTATAAACGGAATGACTAGATTAGTATACCCCTATCCTATGGTGGTGGGTATAAAAATTATATTCAAAAGAAATAAATTTATCAAAATTAAGTCTTTAGAAATTTTGTCTTAAGAAAGAAATTCGTTAAAAATTTGTTTCAATTTTGTCATTGAAATTTTAGCTCTGAAAAAATTTCATTGAAATATTGTATTAAGAAAAAAAATCATTAAAAGTTTGTCTTTAGAAATAATTTAATTGAAATAATTTTGATAGAAACAATTCCACTGTTTATAAAAAAAAATTCTTTTAAATGTTGTTTTCACGAAAAATTTGATTGATGTTTTGTCTTTAGAAAAAGTTTAGTTAATATTTTGGCTTGAACGCATTTTGTCTTGAGAAAAATTTCATTGAAATTTTATCTATAGAGAAAATTTCATCGAAATTTTATCTTTAGAGAAAATTTGATCGAAATTTTATCTTTAGGGAAAATTTTGCCTTTAGGGAAAATTTGATTTTGTTAAAAATTCCGATCAAATTTTATTAGAATTTTATTACAATTTAGTCTTTGGAGAAAATTTGATCGAACTTGTTCTTTGGAAATAAATATCTATCATAACTTTCTTGGAAGTACTGCCATTAAAAATGTCCTTGACATTTTGCGCTTAAAAAAATTCTTTTAAAATTTGGTCTTTAAAAGACACTAGCTGACCCGGGCCCGCTTCGCTGCGCCTTCTTTTACTTTATATGGAACAAAAGTATCCTTGGAATATTTTGTTTCGACAAATAAAGATCTTTTAGTGAAATACCATGCTATGAAAATAGTATATCGCTTGACTAACAGTTCAACAATGTAAGTGCCTTTATCTGAATCCCACATGATCTTTGTTGGTCTACGAATTTAAGTTTGCATGAAGGGTGTACTCTATTCTAAAAATACTTCATTTCAGCCCGATATTCTCATGATGTCTGATTTAGTGGTGTTTTTTTCTGGGGAGAGGTGGTCCTGAAAAAATATCAGCATCGTGCTCTTCTCTCAAATGCCATTTATTTAAACCCTTTATTGCCATTGGCTTAGGAGGAGTTTACAGGATGAGGCATCCCCCAAACACATGGCCCCAAAATAGGTTATCAAATTCGTTTTCTAATCTCAAATACCTTCTATTTGAGTCACATATTGGCATGGTTGAAAAATTTTTATCCTTTTGGGGTGTTTTGGGAAAGGGGTGATGCCCTAAATACATGATCCTACATTTGGATATCAAATTCGTATTCTACTCCCAAAAACCTTTATTTGAGCCCCATATTGCGATGGTAACTAAAAAATTGCTGTTTGTGGGGTATTTTGGTTATCAATTCTTGTAAAAATGGGTATCAGTTCTTGCTCTACCCCCCAATACCTTTCATGTAAGCTCCACATTGACATGGTGGGTAAAAATGCCCTTTTTATGGGCGTTTTGGCGAATGCGGTGATCTTCCAAACACTAAGACCGGAAAATATATCAGCAACGTACTCTATTCTCATATATCTAAAAATCATTTATTTGAACCCCATATTTGGGGCTTGGGGTGGTCCCCCTAGGATTTGGATATCAGATACGTTTTCTTATCCTAAATACCTTTCATTTGAGTCCCATTTTGTCGTGATTGGTCTTAATATGTGTTTGGTAGGTTTTAGGGTGGGGCAGCCCCCTAGGTACCCCATCCGAAATTTGGATACCAAATTTTTATTTTTAGAGTACCATATGAGAACAAACAAAATTTCGCTTAAATCGCACTACCCATCTCCGAGATCTGGCGTTTCTGAAAATTAGGGTAAGGGGGAGGGTCCGCGCGCCCTTCAGATATCAAAAAATGTAGTACCCTTTTTTCACCACGCAGTCATAGTGCACCATCTGTGCAAATTTCAAGAAAATCGGTTCAGCCGTTTCTGAGTCTATAAGGAACATACAAACAAACAAACAAATTTACAAACAAACACAAATTGATTTTTATACCCTCCACCATAGGATGGGGGGTATACTAATTTCGTCATTCTGTTTGTAACTGCTCGAAATATTCGTCTGAGACCCCATAAAGTATATATATTCTTGATCGTTGCGACATTTTATGTCGATCTAGCCATGTCCGTCCGTCTGTCCGTCCGTCCGTCTGTCTGTCGAAAGCACGCTAACTTCCGAAGGAGTAAAGCTAGCCGCTTGAAATTTTGCACAAATACTTCTTATTAGTGTAGGTCGGTTGGTATTGTAAATGGGCCATATCGGTCCATGTTTTGATATAGCTGCCATATAAACCGATCTTGGGTCTTGACTTCTTGAGCCTCTAGAGTGCGCAATTCTTATTCGATTGTAATGAAATTTTGCACGACGTGTTTCGTTATGGTATTCAACAACTGTGCCGAGTATGGTTCAAATCGGTTCATAACCTGATATAGCTGTCATATAAACCGATCTTGGGTCTTGACTTCTTGAGCCTCTAGAGGGCGCAAGTCTTATACGATTGGAATGAAATTTTGCACGACGTGTTTTGTTATGATATTCAACAAATGTGCTGAGTATGGTTCAAAACGGTCCATAACCTGATATAGCTGCCATATAAACCGATCTTGGGTCTTGACTTCTTGAGACTCTAGAGGGCGCAATTCTTATCGTATTGGACTGAAATTTTGCACGACGTGTTTTGTTGTGATATCTAACAACTGTGCCAAGTATGGTTCTATACCTGATATAGCTGTCATATAAACCGATCTTGGGTCTTGACTTCTTGAGCCTCTACAGCGCGCAATTCTTATCCGATTTGAATGAATTTTTGCACGTAGTATTTTATTATGATATCCAACAACTGTTCCAATATGGTTCAAATCGGTTCATTACCTGATATAGCTGTCATATAAACAGATCTGGGGTCTTTACTTCTTGAGCTTCTAGAAGTCGCAATTATTATCCGATTTGCCTGAAATTTTGTGCGACGGATCCTCCCACGACCATCAACATACGTATTAATTATGGTCTGAATCGGTCTTTAGCCCGATACAGCTCCCATATAAATCGATCTCTCTATTTTTCTTCTTGAGCCCCCAAAGGGCGCAATTCTTAATCGAATTAGCTGACATTTTACACAGGTCTCCAACATATAATTTAATTGTGGTCAAAGCCGGACCATATCTTGATATCACTCTAATAGCAAAGCAAATCTATATCCTTTTTTGCCGGGAAAGGAACTCGACAAATACGATCCATGGTGGAGGGTATATAAGATTCGGCCCGGCCGAACTTTGCACGCTTTTACTTGTTATATATAAGATTTGGTTGAAAATTTCTATATAAAAATTGCATCAAAAATTTGTGTTTGGAAAAAACTTCATAAAAATTATATTTTTGAAAAAAATTTCATTAAATTTTGTATCACAGGACAAACAATTTTTTAATTATTTTAGAGAAAATTTCACCATTTAATATTTCTGTATTTATCCTGCATATCCGGTAATGGATATTTAAAAATATTAAAAAAAACTAGTACACCTTTTTTGAATAAGCTCAGTTCTCGAACAGTTTGAAAGCACAGTTGAGGAAAACGATGGCCCATTAATCGACTTAGGGACATAAGTAGTACGAAACAATTTTTATGTACATAATGCAATTTTTTTTTTACAAATCGAAATCATTCTACCCAATATGACCAATATTGGACAGCAAACGACCCACAATAAGAACTATCTATGCAAAATTTTATGTGAATTGCCTCATTCATTCCGACGGTACGTGATTTCGTCTATCTGTTTAACGAACAACGGATATGGCTAAATTGACTTCGAAAGCTCAGACGATTGAGAATATTTTTTTATAAATAAATCAAGGTGTTACAAACGTTCCCCCTAGTTCTGAGCCCAGGAACGAAATTCTGATGTCCGTTTATGGACAAAGGGCCGTCGATCCCCTAGCGACCCAAAATGTTGCTTCGGGGCAACGTGCTTTGTATTGTTTTCGATGGCGCTACCCAGGGATTGCCACGCGGATGTAGCAATCACATTTTAATGCCCTTAGGAGTATCTTTAATGTGGACTCATTATCATTACCCTTCTCCTCTTCATCCTCAATTTAAGATTAAAATTAAAATTGGAAAAAGCGCCGTAGGTGAGTGTAATTGATTTGTTTTTCATACCCTCCACCATAGGATAGGATGGGGATATACTAATTACGTCATTCTGTTTGTAACACCTCGAAATATGCGTCTGAGGCCCCATAAAGTATAATATATATACTTGATCGTCATGTCATTTTAAGTCGATCCAGCCATTTCCGTCCATTTGTCCGCCCGTCCGTCTGTCTGTCGAAAGCACGCAAACTTTCGAAGGAGTAAAGCTAGCCGCTTGAAATTTTGCACAAATACTTTTTATTAGTGTAGGTCAGTTGGGATTGTAAATGGGCAAAATCGGCCCATGTTTTAATATAGCTGCCATATAAACTGACCTTGGGTCTTGACTTGTTGAGCCTCTGGAGGACGCAATTCTCATACGATTTGGCTGAAATTTTGCATAAGGTGTTTTGTTATGACTTCCAATAACTGTGTTAAGTATAGCGCAAATCAGTATATAACCTGATATAGCTGCCATATAAACTGATCTGGGATCTTGACCCCTTGAGCCTGTAGAGGGCGCAATTCTCACCGAAGTTGGAAGAAATTTTGTACAACGGCATTTCTCATGACCTTCAACATACGATCAATAGCTTGATACAGCTCCCATATAAACCGATCTCCCGATTTTGCTTCTTGAACTGAAATATTACACAATGACTTCTGCAATGTTCAGCATTCATTCATGGTCCGAATCGGACTATAACTTGTTTTTAATATTTAGGATACTTTTTTATATTTGAAAACAACATAAAATGTTTGCTGTTGTAGAAAAAAATTTCTGCCGTCCCATTTTCAGTAGACTTTCTGCTGTCACAGCAAACATTTTTGCTGTTTTAATTAACAAATTTCTGTGAGTATAAAAAACGAATTTGATATCCAATTTTGGGGCCAAGTGTTTGGTGGACGTCTCATCTCATAAACTCCCCTTAAACCAATGGCAATATGGGGTCTAAATAAATGGTATTCGAGAGTAGAGCACGATGCTGATAATTTTTTCAGGGCTAAGAGTCTGGGGCCACCACAACCCCCAAAACAGGCCTAAATCGGACATACATATATACCGACCATGGCAGCATGAGGCTAAAATGAAAGTTATTTGGGAGTAGAGCGCGAAATTGGTACCCACATGCGGGGCCACGTTCCGAGCTCAAATAACGTGTTCTAAGAGTGGAGTACATCTAGCAACCAAACTTAATTGATCTCCGAAAGACTCCGAACGAATTCATAGACCAATAAAGATCATATGGTATGCAGATAAACGCATTTATATTGCTATACTAGTAGTCAAGCCATATACATTTACCACCTTTGTGGCACTTTAATTGGCGAAAAAAAATATTTAAAGGATAATTTTTGTTCCATATAATGTAAAAGAAGGCGCAGTGGAGCGTACCCGGTTCGGCTAGTAAATAAATAAAAAGATTAAATTTAGGGCGAAATGCTTTTATATACACTTAATATACGATTAAACGGCTAATTATTACAGGTTCTAGTATCCAGTGCTAAAAACACACAAGAAAATTTCGAATTTTAAATTATTTATAAGCGTCACATTACTGACGGTGACAGAAAACTCGAATTGTAACAAATGATACAAACTTTCTGTTTCAATGCCACGTCACCCATCAGAAGGACAATGGTCGTAGAATCGCCATCCACTGCAGATGAAAATAAAGCCGCTCGTTGAGGGGTTTATGGTTGGTTGGTATTAATGTAATATTTAAACATTTGTGAGCAATTAAATGTCCTTTAACTTTCCCATGCTTGAAGCACACGAAGAACTTTGTTTGGCCATTAATGCTGCTGGCAACACTTAAAGATTGAAGGAAACTTTTCCTTTCCAGCCAAAGTTTAAAAAGCGAACGACAAAAATCCTACTCCATCGAAATACCAAAGACCACCACAACAACAACAACAATGTGACATCAAAGTGATATAAAAGAAAAATTCTTAAAAAATAAAAGCGAAAAATTACGATACAGTTGGGGGAAAACCTAAACGACTATGGCGACGACTGCACCAACAAGAATGACGACAGCCCCAACAATGATAAGGATAAGGATAACAACACTAATGATATGGCAAAAGTGTTTAAAGAGCATCATTCATAAAAACCGACATACATACAGACACCCTCCCATTGTCTGTCACAAATACCAAATACCAAGGAGCAACAATTTAAAACCAAAATAGCTAGCAAACCACTGAACAACAATAATGGAAATTACAACGGCTAATAATGCAGCAACTCTCAAAGAAACGAAAGGTTTCTCAACCAAAGTGTCACAAGGCAAAAAAAGAGAAAATATTTCCAACAATTCCAAAGTATTAAGAGTTTGAAAGAATTGTACTTTAATCTCTAATTAGCTCCCTCGAGCATAATGAACGAACACTTTATCTTTGATAAGCAACATTAGAATATGCGAAAATTTCCTCAACAAAATGGAGATGTCCACAGACTGGGGAATAAATGGGGAAATTTTGTGAAAGAAGAATTCCCCAATCAAACATGCATTATAAGTCTATCTTGTCGTATAGAATATAAAGATATAAATTAAAATATATTCCAAAAGGAAGTTCCAACTTAAAGGAAGTTCCAACTTCCGTTCTCACAAGGTGTTGGGATTGTCATAGTCCCATGTAAACATATCTATCTATTTGACTTCTTGAGTCTCCCGAGGGTGCAATTATCATCCGATTTGACTAAAATTTTGAACGTAGTGTTGCGACTTCCAACAATAGTGTCGATTATGGTCTAAATCCGTCGTATATATATACTAGCTGAACCGGGCGTGCTCCGCAGCGCCTTCTTTTATTTTATATGGAATAAAACAATCCTTTGCAAATTTATTTTCGACAATTAAAGAGCTTTTAGTAAAATACCATGCTATGAAAAATAGTATATGTATATCGATTGACTAATAGCATAAAAATATAAATGCATTAATCTGAATTGGTCTACCAATTCGCTCAAAAGGTTAAGGGCCATTTAAGTTTGGATGTTAGATGTACTCCACTCTTAAAATACTTTATTTGAACCCGATTTTCCCATGGGGATTTTGGTAGTTGGAAGGCCTCCAGGTTCGTGGGTTTAGGGAGTGGTATGGACCCCAGTATGGACTCCCGAAAGTAGGTATGAATTTCATGCTCTACTCCCAAATACTTCTCATATTGCCCATATTGCCATAATCGGTACATATGTATGCCCGATTCAGGGGTATCTTCGGGGGTGTAGCCCTAAACAATATATAAGTATAGTTCTCTACTTTCAAATACTATTCATTTAAACCCCATATTGCCACTAGTTTAAGGGGAGTTTATGGGATCAGGCTTTCCCCGAACACTTGGCCCAAAAGTTGTTATCAAATTCGTTTTCTAATCTAAAATACCTTTTATTTGAGTCACGTATTGTCATGGTCGGTAAATTTGTACTCTTTCGGGGTTGTTTTGGGGAAGAGGCGGTACCCCAAATACATGGTTCCACATTTGGATATCAGATTCGTATTCTACTCCCAAATACCTTTATTTGAGCCCCATATTTCGATGGTCAGTAAATAATTGATGTTTGTGGGGTGTTTTGAAATAGGGGTAAACAAATTTGTTTCGAAAGTGTGTATAAATTTCGTGGTGTGGTCCCCCAAACACTTAGCCCTAAAAATATATCAACATCGTACTTTATTCTCGTATATCTATATACCATTTATTTAAACCCCACATTGTCATTGGCCTCAAAATTGGGTATCAAATTTGTTTTCTCAATCTCAAATACTTTTCATTTATACCCCTTACTGCAAAAGTCAGCAGATATGTTTTGGGTATGGGCCTTACAAAATATAAATGTCGAACTCCACTCTCTTTAAGGCCCAAATTGTCATGTTGAGCAAATACCTCTATTTGGGGGTTGTTATTGGGGACGACCGTTCCCTAGACAGTTTGTGCGGAATGTTGATATCAGACCTGCAAAAATTTCCCGTTTACGGGGTGGTGCGGCCACTCAGTGACTTGGCCCTAAAAATATATATCAGATTCGTGTTCTACTCTAAAATACTTCTTCTTTGAGCCCTAAATTACAATGGTCAGCAAATACGCCCTTTTAAGTTGTGTTATGGGGGTGGGTTGCGCCATAGATACTTTTCCCGAATATTGATATCAGATTCGTGCTTTACTCCCAAAGACATTTCATTTGAGCCCCAAATTGCTTTGATCGTAAATTTGTCTTTTTGGGAGGTATTTTTGGAGACGGGCGGCTCCCAAACACTCGTATTCGTATTCTACACTCCAATACCTTTTATTTGAGCCGCATGTTGTTATGGTAAGTAAATAAGTCCTGTTTGGGAGGTGCTTTGGAGAAAGGGTGGACCCAAAAAACTTGGTCCCACATTTGGATGTCAAATTCGTATTCTACTCGCAAATACCTTTCATTTGAGTCCCATATTGCCAAGGTTGGTAAATATGTCCGATTTAGGGGTGTTTTGGGGCTTGGGGGAAAATTGCATATCAGATGTTTTCTAATCGTACATACCTTTCATTTGAGTCCCATATTGTTGTGATTGGTATATATATATATATATTTGGTAGGTTTTGTGGTGGGACGTTCCCCCTAGGCGCCCCATCTGGAATTTGGATACCAAATTTTTATTTTGAGGTGACTATAAGAGATTACACAAAATTTCGCCTCAAAAATTAAAAAAATGTAGTACCCTATTTTCACCACGCGATCATTATGCACCATCTGTGAAAATTCCCAGAAAATCGGTTCAGCTGTTTTTGAGTCTATACGGAACAAACAAACAAACAAAAATTGAATTTTTATATATCAGATATATATTTATGAAAACCATTCTCCCTTTTTGAAAAAGCATTCGAAGAACTTGTCAAATACAATCGATGATGTTGGATATACAATATTCATCTAAACCGAACTTTTAAATTCTTTCAATTTATTATTCGCGATCTATTAACAAAAGTAGCGCAGAGGTTAGCATGTCCGCCTATGACGCAAAAAGTCTGGGTTAAAATCCTGGGTAGAACATTAGAAACAAGTAAAAGCGTGCTGAGTACAGGTGGGGTTAATGACAGCTATATAAAAAATAAAGCGATTTAAATCCCAATGACGAAGTTAGTTTACCCCCATCCCATGGGGATATACTATAATTTCTCCACAGATTATTTTAGCAGTTTGATTTTCCTATCTTTAATTGTTGAAAATTCCGAATCTCTACAAATTTTCAAGGTGTAAGACCTTTTTAAGTTATTCCTTTACGAGTCTTAGGGCCTGAATTCGAGGATAGTCCACCGAGATTGCAGAAAACTCTTCAACAAAGCGAAAGCCACAAGAGCACCACACGATTGGGACATCTATAAGGCTGAGCTAAGAAAATATAAGGTCGAGCTGACAAAGGATCAAAACAAATCCTGTGTAGAATTCTGAAGCTCCGTGAAGGGGACATCTGAGGCCTCTAGGCTAAAGAAGAGTCCGTCCTCGAGACCTATTACGGTGGAATATATTCAGAAATCAGAGAATGTATTGACAAGGTCTGGTGAGGAAAACTCGTTGATACACATTCCCGGGAAATTCTCCAGCGGACATCGTGGCGCCAGAAGAGGTTGTTATTGGTATGCTTTCATTGGCGGTTATCAGGGAAATTGTGTCTGAGCCAAAAATCGTTTGGGCGATAAGAAGTTTCGACTCCTTTAAGTCGCCAGGCCCTGATGATGTATCACCGGTTGAATTACAAGCTGTGTCTGATAGAATGATTCCTTGGCTTAGGGAGATATACTCTGCATGTATCAGCATGTTATATATATATGTGTGGGATGGAGCGACACGAAGGTCATTTTCATTCCGGAAGCAGGAAAACCTTACCACATGAAGGCGAAAGATTTTCATCCTATTAGTCTATCATCCTTTATGCTGAAGACTCTTGAGAGGTTGATAGAAACATATCTTAAGTCAAAAATCCCTGGAGATCGCCTGGCGCCGGAGCAGCATGCATATAGTAAAGGCAAATCCAATGAAACAGCCCTTCACGACCTAGTCGGCCACATAGAGAGTTCTCCCGCTGTCAAGGAATATACAATGGTAGCATTTCTTGACATTGAAGGTGCTTTCAGAAATGTAAAACCGACGGCAATGATGAAGGAGTTCGAGTTTCTAGGCATCAACTCTACCGTTAGAAAGGTTATTAATTACTTACTTACTAAAAGATGCGTTACGGCAGGCTTGGGATCTGTGGATCTAAAATGATGGGTCAGCAGAGGAACCCCTCAAGGAGGTGTACTGTATCCTCTAGTTTGGAATATAGCCATTATCAATATATTATTGTCTCTGAAAGAAAAAGGTATAAAATGGTCGCGTATGGTGATGACATGGCAATTGCGGTTAGGGGAAAGTTTCCCAGCACTTTTAGAGATATGCTTCAGTAAGCTACAAGTTGCCTACAGTGGCACCTATCTCCTTGGGAGGGGAGAATGTTCCATTTACAGAAAGTGCAAAATACCTGGGTGTTTTGGTGGAAATTGAACTTCAAAACCAACATTTTGGAAAGGGCAAGAAAGGCAACTATTGCCCTATACACCATTGGCAAAAGTAGTAGATTCAGACCGCGCGTCATTCATTGGGTATATACTGCAGTTGTATTATATACTATATGGTATTGTGGTCTGGTGGACGGCGCCTTCAAAAGTCCACCATATTTGTGCATCACAGCTGCAATGAGGACGACACCATATGATGCACTGAATTTAATGCTACATCTATAGCCTCTAAGCATTGTGGTTAGACAAATTGCTGCGACCACTGCCGTAAGGCTAAGGGAGCTTTCTCTTCGGTCATGTGGCGGAAAACTGTCTAATCGGAAAATTATGGAAAACCTTCTGCCGCACTGACATTCGGAAGGAGTTCCACTTTATGAGAACCTGTTTGATTTAGGGGATTTGAACGTTCGCAAGTTGATGGACTTTTTAAAGCGATCTGGATGGTTCAACTGTAGGAACTAGAAGGCATCTTCCTTCTTTTGTTCCTATGGTATCACAATGGAACAACCTTACCTAACCTATGGTAATATGAAATCCTATATCCTGAATAATAAAATATTAAGGTCTTCTAAGAGTGAAAGAATAAGTCCTTACTTTGTCCTCCTATTGTGGACTTATTTTAATGCAAAAAATTGTGGAAAAAAGTAAATAATGTTTTCTTCAATAGAATAATGTCCATAACTTTTCGCATTGTAGCATCATTGCGTTACTAAACTCTGAAAACAATTTATTCCCAAAAAAGAAATGTGTGCAATTAAATATTTCATTTGATTTGCTCTATTAGCTAGAATGTAATTAAAATGAAATGGCATTTTCCATTGTGCCATGAAGTCCGCACAGGAGAGGCAATCGTATACTAATGGCACAGCCATCATTGCTAAACGATGATTTAGTTCTTAGAACTCTTTTGAAATGTTAGACCGCGAGGAAACCGTTTAGAAATTATTGCACTCACTCAGCGACCGCGCAAAAGTCGTATCAGAAGCAACGGCATCTCAAACAGCAAAATAAACTGAGTGTAACAAATTAAGCCAAATGAATGAATAAAAATCTACATAGAGCACTGCGACAATGTGCAGAAGACGCAACTAAGGGAGAATCGTCCTTAGCAGCTATCAGTTCTATCTGTGTCTAGTCCTGCCAGAATGTCTGACTGCGATGGCAACTAATTACAATTGGAAGCATCAGCGTTGTTGCATGAAGTGAAACTGACTTCGAAAAAAAGGACGAAGACAAATTAAATACCGACAGATGACGCCTCATAGAAATCAAAAGTTTTCCCTTCCCACTTTCCAGTTGGCTCTAGGCCGCCATTTTCGCTCGTTTGCCTTTCGTGGCGAGAAAACTTTAACCCTTTTGTTGTTTCAGTTGCCTATCGTTGCTTTTTTTCTCGCATATTTCTCAGCCCTTTGTAACACTCGTTATGCCATTCATTCCGTGAAAAGTCCACGCAAATCCTTAAAGGACTTAAGGAATTTAAAAAAGGAAACTTTATGTCAGTTCCGCTTTTTATTTCCTTCTTGTAGGCATAAAACCAAAAGTCTTCGTTGAATTTCTCCCTCTTGCTTGTACTAGTGGGCTGGGGGAAAGAATGGGGGGCATTGAGAAGGCGAGTGGAAGGGAAAAGAAAAATTACACCCTCATTTATATCCGGGCGTAATTAGAATGTTCGTTCCTTTCAAATAGGCGTTTAAATAGTGTAGTTTGTAATTTGAGTTTAAAAAAAATTACAGCAAATTAGGTTAAGGAAATTAGGCCGTAGAAACAAGAACGACTTCACTAATTTGTTTAGGAGTCCATAAATCACAGAGTTCCTTTAGCCATCTTAAAGACTTTGACTCGCAGCATGACTCGTTACAATTCAACTTGAGTATGGGTGCATTGGGATCTTACCTTTTGGCGAAGTCATCAAATTTAAAAGTTTTCTCCACAACGCGGTCATCTATTTTATGAAAGTAAAACGGAAAATATGGTTAATATTGCACAACAATTGATTACGATATGGTTTAACTAACCTTCGACTTCTTCGTTTTCTTCATCATCACTGGGTTCTGAATTTTCATCATCTTCATCGGTAGGATCAACTGCAAAATAAAAAACAATGGCATAGAGAAATATATTAACAAGTTTGATGCAAAAAATAAGGAAAGAAAGACGAAAGTCGGTCGGAGCCGACTATATAATACACTCAAAAAAAAAAGTGAGCCCCAAATAAATGAAAATTGAACTTTATGTGAATAAAATTGACCATGATTCGGCGCTTAAAATTGTTTTTGTCCCGTTTGGTATACACAATCCCATATTTTGAACTATCTGAACTCAATTTCAGCATAATTTAAACATAATTATGAGGAA
This sequence comes from Stomoxys calcitrans, assembly GCF_963082655.1. Taxonomy (NCBI): domain Eukaryota; kingdom Metazoa; phylum Arthropoda; class Insecta; order Diptera; family Muscidae; genus Stomoxys; species Stomoxys calcitrans. The sequence goes on from NC_081553.1 coordinate 135,031,871, forward strand.
AATTCTTATCCATTTTAATACCAATTTCATATAAATTTAGAAATATTGATGAATTTCCAAAAAATTATTCTCTTATAATGTAGTATTATAAAAATAATTTCAACGTATGCGGAGCAGAATGAATAAAAGTTATATTTAATTTGTGTAAGGTCGTAGAAATAATAGTTCCTAGGAATACTTTACCCAAGGCTTATACATTGTGTAATAAATTATAGTATAACAATATTAATAATTAAGAAATTTATCATTTCATTAGGAAATAAATATTTGTCGCATTTATTTAATTTGGGCTTAATCAACAAGTACAAATGTAAACAATGGTCATTAATTTATAATTTAAGTCAAACAAAAATTTTAAATATTGGATTTCACTTTCAAGTTCTACTTATAAATAAATCATCTAAAAATTTATTTATTTTAAATATGAGTTATTATACACATCATTTTAAATGTTTTTACCCTGCTTCTAAACATTTGGATATTTTTCCGCTGCATAAACCCATGGTTACTTGTGGTTTGGTTATATTAACCGGAGTTAGTATTTTCCGAATAAAATGTCTAAAGTTGAGTATTCTGTTCATCTTTTCAGGCGGAATGCTCTCAAACTCCATATAAAAAAACGTCAGCAAAACGCTGGAGGAAAATAGGTGAAAAAGTAGTACTCTGTTTATAGTGAGGAAAATGACTAAAAGAAATTTTAGTGGCAACGCTTGACATCATGGTCGGCATATTTCTTGTCTTATTGGTTTCAATTGTTCGTTTTATATTCTTGTTATTTTTTTTACTTGCGAAAAAAAATAATAAAACCATAAGTGCAGATACAAAACGTCTTTTGGTATGAAAATAAAAACAAAATATAACTGTCAAATTCGGCTTGCTAAACAATTAAAGATTTTCCGAAAGCAGAATAGAAAACCAACCCTAAAATGAAATACAAAAATTATTTATGTAACTATAAAATTATTTGAATTGGACTTACCTAAAGTGTACATTTATCAGCTGCTTGGATGTTTCTCTGCTGCAAAAATACCATGCTTGTGGTTCAAAACATATTAGTTGCAGTTTTGATTTATCAAGTAAAATGTCTAAAATGAAAACGAACAAGTAAAAGCGTGCTATGTTCGGCCGGGCCGAATCTTATATACCCTCCACCATGGATCACATTTGTCGAGTTCTTTTCCAGGCATCTCTTCTTAGGCAAAAAAGGATATAAGAAAAGGTTTGCTCTGCTATTAGAGCAATATCAAGATATGGTCCGGTTTGGACCACAATTAAATTATATGTTGGAGACCTGTGTAAAATGTCAGCCAATTCAAATAAGAATTGCGCCCTCAAGAAGTAAAATAGAGATACCAATTTATATGGGAGCTGTGTCGGGCTATAGACCGATTCAGATCATAATAAACACGTATGTTGATGGTCATGAGAGAATCCTTCGTACAAAATTTCAGGCAAATCGGATAATAATTGCGACCTCTAGGGGCTCAAGAAGTCAAGTCCCCAGATCGGTTTATATGGCAGCTATATCAGGTTATGAACCGATTTGAACCATACTTGGCACAGTTGTCGGATATCATAACGAAATACTTCGTGCAAAAATTCATTCAAATCGGATACGAATTGTGCCCTCTAGAGGCTCAAGAAGTCAAGACCAAAGGTCGGTTTATACGGCAGCTTTATCAGGTTATGGACTGATTTAAACCATACTTGGCACAGTTATTGGATATCATAACAAAATACTACGTGCAAAATTTTATTCCAATCGGATAGGAATTGCGCACTCTAGAGGCTCAAGAAGTCAAGACCCAAGATCGGTATATATGACAGCTATATCAGGTTATGGACCGATTTGAACCATACTTGGCACAGTTGTCGGATATCATAACGAAATACTTCGTGCAAAAATTCATTCAAATCGGATAAGAATTGTGCCCTCTAGAGGCTCAAGAAGTCAAGACCAAAGGTCGGTTTATACGGCAGCTTTATCAGGTTATGGACTGATTTAAACCATACTTGGCACAGTTATTGGATATCATAACAAAATACTACGTGCAAAATTTTATTCCAATCGGATAGGAATTGCGCACTCTAGAGGCTCAAGAAGTCAAGTCCCCAGATCGGTTTATATGGCAGCTATATCAGGTTATGAACCGATTTGAACCATACTTGGCACAGTTGTCGGATATCATAACGAAATACTTCGTGCAAAAATTCATTCAAATCGGATAAGAATTGTGCCCTCTAGAGGGTCAAGAAGTCAAGACCAAAGGTCGGTTTATACGGCAGCTTTATCAGATTATGGACTGATTAAAACCATACTTGGCACAGTTATTGGATATCATAACAAAATACTACGTGCAAAATTTTATTCCAATCGGATAGGAATTGCGCACTCTAGAGGCTCAAGAAGTCAAGACCCAAGATCGGTTTATATGACAGCTATATCAGGTTATGGACCGATTTGAACCATACTTGGCACAGTTATAGAATATCATAACGAAACACGTAGTGCAAGATTTCATTCCAATCCGATAAGAATTGCGCACTCTAGAGGCTCAAGAAGTCAAGACCCAAGATCGGTATATATGACAGCTATATCAGGTTATTGACCGATTTGAACCATATTTGGCACAGTTGTTGGATATCATAACAAAACACGTCGTGCAAAATTTCATCGCAATCGGATAAGAATTGAGCACTCTAGAGGCTCAAGAATTCAAGACCCAAGATTGGTTTATATGGCAGCTATATCAGGTTATGGACCGATTTGACAATTATTGGATATCATAACTAAACACGTCGTGCAAAATTTCATTCTAATCAGATAAGAATTGCGCACTCTAGAGGCTCAAGAAGTCAAGACCAAAGATCGGTTTACATGACAGCTATATCAAAATTTTGACCGATATGGCCCATTTACAATCCCAACCGATCTACACTAATAAGAAGTATTTGTGCAAAATTTCAAGCGGCTAGCTTTATTCCTTCGGAAGTTAGCGTGCTTTCGACAGACAGACGGACGGACGGACATGGCTAGATCGACATAAAATGTCGCGACGATCAAGAATATATATACTTTATGGGGTCTCAGACGAATATTTCGAGTAGTTACAAACAGAATGACGAAATTTTGCATGACGTATTTTATTTTTACTTTCAACAACTGTGTCAAATAAGGTTCAAATCGGTTCATAACCTGATATAGCTGCCAAATAAACCGATCTGGGATCTTGACTTCTTGACCCCTAGAGGTCGCAATTATTATCCGATATGCAATTTTGTACGACGGATCCTCTAATGACCATCAACATACGTGTTTATTATGGTCTGAATCGGTCTATAGCCCGATACAGATCCCATATAAATCGTTCTCTCTATTTTACTTCGTGAGCCCGCAATGGGCGCAATTCTTATACGAATTGGCTGAAATTTTACACAGGTCTCCAACATATAATTTAATTGTGGTCCGAACCGGACCATATCTTGATATCGTTTTAATAGCAGAGCAACTCTTTTCTTATATCCTTTTTTGCCTAAGAAGAGATGCCGGGAAAAGAACTCGACAAATGCGATCCATGGTGGAGGGTATATAAGATTCGGCCCGGCCGAACTTAGTACGCTTTTACTTGTTTCTGTTGCTCTCTTCCGAACCTCATTCCGTTAAATAAAAAACCAAACAAACATCTACTGATCGATACGCCACTATACAAGCACGATTGTCCAACAACAAAAACACAAAAAAATCCAAACCTTTACGTTACGATGATTGTGTGGACACAACGAGCGCTCACACACACTGATACTCACTCTCATTCATTTGTCCGAAATTTAATATGAGGAAAAATCACGAACCGTGGCCAATATGGAAATATACAAACACATACAAAGACGGACAAAACATATTCTCACATATATATACAGAATCCGTTAAAAAATATTAAATTGGGATTATTGTGATCACCACTTGCCACCATTTATAAAAAATATGAATTTAATCATAAACAATTAACTACACACAAATGAATTTTGTTTTTTATGTGTGTAAAAAATTCCTAAAAAACTAAAATAGTTTCGTTGGTGAAAATGAAAGAAAAAATCATAACAAACCACTATGATTGTTTTGTAAAGGAGTATATCTTCTACAAGAAGTTAATGAAAATGTCTTAAAAGTGCATTTATTATTTTTAAGATTATGTATACCTTATTCCATTCTCCACTAACCAAAAAGTTGTATACTGAACATGCTTTTACAACGTAGTGGACTTCATACTGACATGTCCTCAAAATAGATGATTTTTTTGTTGTTGTTGTAACTACATTTTCATTGAAGGTCGCGATCCTCGTCAAGCTCCTGAAGGTGAGCAAGCATGTTCCGGTCCAAAGGACCGATCGCCGCGGGAACACGTTGGCCATTGGTTATATAAAGGCGCCAATAACTCGCCTTGTCATGTCTAGCATCATAGGCACTCAGCCGGTGCCGTCCGGTCTCTCAATGAGACTCTCCGCTCGAAACCGCTGATTGTCCGCGACTGCCGTTGCAGCTACACCGTATGAAGCATTCCACTATTTGCACCCCGTGTACGCGCCCGGTAGCTCGCACCTGAGCTTCCCGTGAAAGCATTGAACACCACATATATCGGACCTCAATGTTCCAGCCTGTGTGGTGCTCACAGTTATACCGTGGTAATAAGCTTCAGTAAGGATGAATTTTCCCTTCCGCAAGTATTTTTGAACGAAAATTTAAGATTTTAAAATGGTTAGAAAGAAAAATTTTTAGAAAATGTCCATACCCATTTTAAGTATATGACCTATTTGCAATTTCTTTGATAATAGGATATGTAACCGTATTTTGACTAAATAATAAACATTATGCTAAATACTAAACACTGTGCCTATGCCAAGACAATATGTTCTATATATACTATATTTCAGTATAGTTGCCATATAGAACAATCTGACGATTTTGAGTCCTAAGCACATAACTGCAGCATTTATTACCCGATTTCTGAGTTGAAAATGGTTCCTACCGGAACTATTTATATATAGCTACTATATGAACCGATATTCCGATTTGAGCCCCCGGAGGTGGCAATTTTTATATGATTTGGCAGCATTTTTTAAAATAATGTTTCGTAATAACCTTTAAAATAAATGGAATGTATGATCCAATATTGCCTATAAATTATTAAAGCTCCCATATAAACCTATCTGCGTATTTAACTTCCTAAGTGGTGCAGTCTTCAAAACAATCAAAAAAGATGTTATTAACCGACCATTGCAATATAGGGTTCAAGTAAAAGCTACTAGAGAGTGAAAGAAGGGGCAGCGGAGTGGGGCCATTTCAGCTAGTTCGGCTTAATACTGTCGATTATCTCGCCAGTATAATTGAGCAAAGCATAGAAATAAAACACTAATTTTATATAACCTCCACAACAAATTAACATACACTAAACTACATAAACCTTGAGTTCATACCGTACTTTTCAATATTCATTATGGAATTTGTCAATAAAAATTTGAATTATTTTTTATTAATATGTTGTTTTCACTTTACTTGTGTACTTTACTCACATCTGAAACCTCCACATTATACCTTCTCTCTTTTGGTGCTATCCTTCAAGAGTACCGTTGTAATGAATTTATCACATGCATACTTTTGTGATGCTTGGTACCTAACATTAGATTGGTACCTAACCAATGCAGCGACCACTGTCTACCAGTAGGAGAGGATAACCACCGCTGAAAATGTTTTCATATATTCTCGTCAGGATATGAACCGAGGCGTTCGCCTTCAGAGACGAACCTTCTAACATATGCACTATGGTGGCCGCTTTTCTAAGTTAAATAGCTCACAAGTGCCACCACCACCCGCCAAGATGGGAAACCACCGTAGAAATTTTTCTGATGCCGCCGAGATTTGACGCTCAATTGTCACAAGGAGTCTTTTGGGTCGGGCATCTCCTTTCTCTTCTCAAAAATATATTTGCGTAAAATGCTGAATTATGCCTTTTCCTTGCCTTAACATGTATGCATTAAAAACAAACTTTAAACCCCCACAGATAACTAAGTGCCTTCTACTACAATAAACTAAAACTTTATCCATTTCACTGCCTATTCTTCATCTATTTGGGTTTTCTTTATTAATCCTAGTAACTTTATAATTTTCTACACACTTTTAATTGTTCTAATAAATCAAATTTTTTATCGACTGATACAATCATGGTTAAAATTTTCAATCAATAGTCTGGCAGTCTCTAATATAGCAAATTGAAATATATACAAGATAAAACTCCTTTCGTGCCCACAACTCTCCGTCAGTCAAACATGAAATGCCTTCAATAATAGAATAACTACTATGCTGTCCATAAATTGGCCAGTTGTCAATAACTGAAGAGACATGTGTTGCCTTAGATTCATTATGTGGACTTACAACTTAACATCCGACTTTTTATTGCTATATTCATAAAAAAAATCAATTATGTCAAAAAGGGTCAATATTTAATCTGCATAGCATATGATTTTGTCCACCCTTAGAAGGGTGGACACATTCTGCGTCAAATGGAAAGTGAGTTACAACTCCCAAACGAAAAACAACCCCTTTTGCAATAGAATCCAACAAGATTACGAACAAAAAAAAAAAACCGAAAAAAACTAAACTCAATAAAGGAAAAGTGCATTTGACAAATCAACATATTGTAAGCGATGTCAATAATCCCATATATTTACGATTCGAACAATGCCTGTCACAACAATTTGGCAATAATACGTTACAGACACATAAAAATGGACTTTATTCCGCCAAATAAAGTTAACAAACAAAAAATGGACCAACAAAAAATTAACTGCAACGTAAACCCATAAATAGCCGGCGTCATCATCGAACTCTTTCATAGGGACATGCAACATGGGCGGACGTCGACAAACTTTGCCAGTTATTTCCAAGGAACCAGCAAAAAAACAAAGTACTGCCAACCAGCTAGCCAGCCATCAGACAAGCGGTCACGACAAGTGGGTAAGTGAATGGGGTCGAAGCACCAATTTTGGGTACACATACTCATGTACTCGTCTTCAGAATGTATGTATGTATGTCTTAACTCCTTGGCCGGCGTATGGAGTATGAGGCATTTGCCAAGAGAGATTTACAAATTCTTTGAATGGCGGCAAATGGGAGCTGTAGCAAGGAAATCACCGAAACAAATGTCCACCTACTTGCATGTAAAGAAATCAAAAGTTAGCCTGGAGGCGTTTTTCAAATATGTTTTCTCATAGAAACCAGCCTCTTTTAAGCGGCACTTTAGTAATTCCCAATAATGGGGCGTAAATATGAATGACATAAAAATGTATAGACGCCAACAAGTGACAATATGTCTTACAGATATACGAGTTTAGTTTTCTTGAGTGGGCTAAAAATTGGACTTTAAATGCTGGTGATACTGTCAGATATACACGTAAAAAAAATTTGAACCTCAACACTAGTTGAAATGAACCAAATTTGAGAATTATATGCTCGTCACGAGTGCAATTATTTCATAACAGCTACGAAATTGGCTACAACACTTTTCTCCATTAATTGAAAATTTTAATTAATTATAATATTGTAAATTGATTATATTGTACACTCTATAGTTTTAGGTGGATGTGATTTTTGTGTACGTAATCCTGTACTATAATATAAGATTTAATTCTTGTTGTGCAAAAACTGAATGAAACAAAATAAATAAAAAGGTTTTTTATATAGTATTAGTTCACTTTTAACTTCCCACACGTAAAATATTAACTAACGAGCATTGAAACTGAAAATATAAATTATTGAAAAAATCGTTATTTCCGAACTCTTTGGAGATCTAAGTTGGAGATTGGCGGGCACATCTTAATTACACACAACTCATTTAGTTCCGCCTGTCTCCCATCCCCACGCTATCAACTGCTCAGCTCTTTTCAAGAAGCCAAATTTTATATGAAACATTGCAATCATAAATTAAATAAAACTTTACCTTTTGCGCAGTCGAGAGTTGAACCAAGAAACTTCTGTTTACAAACACAATGTCTCACCAGTGGAAGTGAGTAACTTATAATAATATATTGCCGTAGAATGGGAAGGAGCTTTGAGGCACAGAGCATGTAATACGGCTTTTCAATACAAAGGTCCCGCGTTCGAATCTCGGACCAGCAAAATAATTTTTAATTATTGTGGGGAGCAAAATATATATTTTTGGAGTCAACAATCTATAGTCATCAAATTAAATTTAAGTTCAACACTAACTAACAGTTATTATATTATGCTTACATCTTAGCATGTTATTGCGAATTTAAGAAATGGAAATTACAAACATTTGAGTTACATATATTGAGCAAAAATTCCAAATTTCCTTAATTAGTTTATGCAGAAAAACGTTTCAGAAGAGGTATCGTCAACGATATTATGCTTTTACCCATGTTTGGTAAAGTGCTTGCTTATTAAAAAAGAGTAGTTCGAGTATAATTACTAAAACCGCCTGAGTTTGTAACTATTTCATCGATACTCATTTCAAGTTGTTCGTTTGGTTGTACATATGTATGTACGAATATAGACAACAAAGGTTCAACCGATTTACATAAAATTTCCGCAAATAGTATTGAATAGTCTATAGTGAAAATATTGTTCTTTATATTTGAATAACGGAAGTAGGGGTGTGCGAGGATGCCACACGTCTACAAACCCCATAGCGGACAAGTAGCATGATCACGGAAATATGGACCTCAAACAAAAGATATGCATATTGACATTCAACTGATCATGGCAATGCGGGTCTCAATTGAGAGGTTTTACAACGTTATTTCATAGGCACGAGATAATAAGGAGGGGAATATTAAAATGTATAAGATAATACGAAATGGCTTTACTGAGTGCCTACACGTGTTTCCGAAATTCATACGTTGAAGAACCCAGTGTGCGAAAAGGGTACAGTCTTCATAGAGAATTTTGCGCACGAGTACACCGCACTAAAAGTTTAACGATTAAATAATTATTTTTCCCAACACCATAGGATGGGGGTATAATAATTAATTCATACCGTTTTTAACACCTTGAAATATTAATCTGAGACCCAAAAATGTGTACATATTCTGGATATTCTCGGCATTGTGAGTCGAACTACTCATGCCCATCCATCCGTCTGCCGAATTCACGGTGGGCTCCAAAGCGTAAAGCTAGCAGCTTGAAATTCTGCATAACTACTTCTTATTGATGTAGGTCGTTGGGGATTGCAAATGGGCCAAATCGGGTTAGATTTGGATATAGACCGCATATAAACCAACCCACGAATTTGACTTCTTGAGCTCCTAAAAGCCTCAATATTCTTTTGATTTGGTTGAAAATTGGCCCAAACCTCTATCTTATGACTTAAAACAAGTTTTGTCCGAATCGATCTATATGGTGATGGATTTTTTTAAATTTAAACTAGAACATTCTAAAATTAGCATTGTTGCTGCCTTTCACTAAAGACTTATATGTTTGTGATAATATAAAGCCATGTTACAACTACAGTAGTTAGATAAAAATACGAGAGAAACCCGTTATGTGCGAGACAAAGGATATACTAATAGAAATCATTGTTACTGTGGACGCCCCTACAAATAGAGTGGCATAATATGAGAACACTAGGTTAGAGTGTGAGAGATAAAAGTTGGATGAATGAAAGATAGTGATCACTGTTGTGGGGTGGGGTGTTGTAGTGGTGGGTGATGGGCGTGCTTTGTTTCATACAGTAGTCAGCCAGCACATGCTTTTTCTTTAGACTACGTATTTTGTATTTATTGTTGAATTTGTATTAATTGTACATAAAAAAAATTAAGTCGAAGGGCATACTTTTTCTCTACATACCAAAATTCTGACAAACCAGGCGAAAACTAAAGCTTCTCGGAACCGAACAAAGATAATCGACAGATCGGTTTATATAGGAGCTACAACATGATCGTACTTGGCATAGTTGTTGGAAGTCGTAGCAGAACAATGCGTGCAAAACTTCAGCCAAATCGGACAAATATTGTGATTTTTAAGGGCTCAAGAATTCAAGTCCTGAGATCGGTTTATATGGGAGATATATCCAAATCTGAACCGTAATGGCCCATTTGCAATCCGCGACATCAATAAGTATATCTGCAAATAACTATCTATGGAAAATTTCAAGCGGATAGCTTACTCGTTTGGCCGCTAGCGTGATTTCGACATTTGACGGACGGACATGGCAAGATGACGTAGAATGCCGAGAATATCAAAAATATATATGTGTGCCTTATGGGGTCACAGATCACTACTTTTAGGTGTTACAAATGGAAAGTATAAATTAATATACCCGCATTCTATGGTGATTGGTATAAAAAAAGTTATGACAATGGATGGGGTCATGTCTTGTTTCTTCTCTAAAACCTGTTTGTTTTTATAGACTCAAAAAGTTTTCATCTTCTTCTTTTATCTCATTATGTCAAAGAGTCGCATTTTTGTTAGTTTGTGTGTTGGTATATTGAATAAAGACTCAAAAATGGCTGAATAGATTGTCATGGAATTGTCACAGAATGCAGGCCAAAGCCCGGGTGTAAATTGTATGCTTCACTTTTCGATATCGAAAGGGGAAGACTATTCCCCTTATACTAATTTTTAAAAACTCTTTGCTTCAGAATTGGGTGCACAGATTTAGCATCCATCCATCCTCCAATATGAATAAAGACTCAAAAATGGCTGAATAGATTGTCATGGAATTGTCACAGAATGCAGGCCAAAGCCCGGGTGTAAATTGTATGCTTCACTTTTCGATATCCAAAGGGGAAGACTATTCCCCTTTTACTAATTTTTAAAAACTCTTTACATCAGAATTGGGTGCACAGATCTAGCTTCCATCCATCCTCCAATAACCCCCCAATAGGAAAGAAGAACACAAAACTGATACAAAAAAAAATATGTCTGAAGTGCCTGAGGGCTATTCCACCCCAAAAAGAGTGATGAGTGCATCTATATCGAACGATATTAAAAGGTTTTCAAATAAAAGAGCATGAGAGTAAACTACGAATGTCGTATAAATATTTAGGAGAAAGTATGCGGTTGTCCGTCCACTCCAAAGTAGATTACGTATCTAATAATAATATTAGGGACCAAGTATCTGGGTAGCCGCCTACACCCAAAACACCCTTCACGTAGAGCCATTTTGATAATATAGGATGCCAGTAGAGTAAACATTGTAGGTATGTTTATTTGTTTGTTTATTCCGTATGGACTCGAAAACGGCTGAACTGATTTTCATGAAATTCTTACAGATTGTGCAGGTTGGAAAGAGTAATAGGCTATTTAATTTTTAGTATAGGAATGAGAGGCATTATCGAACTCAATAAAGGGTATTTTGAAAGAGAATTCAAAATATAATTCAAAATAGGGGAACAACGCCCCAAAAACCACCCCCACCATTTCAACCGATTGGGGCAATATAAGAATCGAATAAAAGGTAATTGGAAGTGGAATACGAATTCGAAATTAAAATTTGCCACACGTCTCAGGTTGGCCGCCACAACCCAAATTCCCTCAAACGTACACGAGGACTGATCGGTATAGTAAGTAAAGGTATTTTGGAGTATAACACGTCTTAGGAGTACCACTCCTGTTCCAAAACTTAAAAGTTGACCGATATGTATTTGGGAATAGAAATTTACATTTATATCAGAATTTGGCAGCAAATAACACTGCCCAAAAATCCTCTCCTAAAAGCCTTTTGAAAGAAAAATTAGTATGATTGGGGTTATTTGGACTCAAGAGAGTAAAAATTGGGATTCCAAATAAGGGAGTTAGCGTGGGGGGCCGATCGAGACATTATGGGACTCACATGAAAGTTCATTAGAAGTGGAGTACGAATCTGATATTAATTTTAGACACCAAGTGTCTGGGAAGCCGCCCGACTCAAAAAAAAATATGGACAATATGGGACTTAAATAAAAGATCTTTGATAGAAGATTACAAATATTGGAGAGAAAGTGCCTGAGATCCTTCAAATATCAACGAACGACGGGAACAATGTAGAACTTGGATAAAAAGACCTTGGGAGTAATATACGAGTCCGAGTTTGATATTCGAACTTGGAGACTTTATATTCAAACTTGGAACTTGGGAAGTATCTGGACCAACCACAAAACCCCTTTAACGGACATGAAGGTCAATCGGGACAATATGGGACTTAAATTAATGGTGATTTCGATTGTCCCATGAAATCGAAATTTTGTGTTCGTTTGCTAAAAGAAAAATAACCCCAATACCGGGTGTAGTTCTTGTAATGATTTTGCCTACAGAGAGAGCAAAATTGTTGCATTTCCTGCAGCGTGCAAAGTCTACGGTGTAGAATGCAGCAATTTAAAGATTGACGGCGATATTTCCAAAATGCTGTTTCGTACAAGTGTAACATTTTTTTCTAGAATCGAAATCACCATAAAGGACTTTGATTGTAGAGTTCGAATCACACACAGTAAGGTCTTATGGGAGAATAAAACTTTTGTATCGGATTAATGTGTTTGAACAACACAATAATCAAATAAATTAATGTTGGTCTGAGAAAGACTCATGGCTCTGGGCACCAGCTGCATAACATTAATGAAACATTAAATTTTAAGTAGACATTTTAGGGTTTGGCAAAGCACACCGGGCCAGCTTGCCCATAAGAGAAAGATATTATACAATTTGACTCATAAAAATAAAAATAAATTTCATTTGATTTTAAGAGCTAGAGAAATATGTTTACTGTTATGAGCAAACACTTGCTGTTGGCATTATTTTTCGAAGAACCCTTATCGACTTGTTACAGAAATGCAAGGACCCCCTCCAGATAGTTAGGGCTGAATTCTTTCTGTGAAGACGGATTTGTGAAGTAAGAATTAGAGGTTTGGACTACTAATGGTTCTGCGAAATAGCAGATATGGCGGTCAAATTCTTTAAAGGATGTTTTGAGATATCTACCTTCTTTCGAAGTTAAGTACGGAAGACGTAACAGTAGTCAGCATTGGAATGAATAAATCAGCACAATGCAGAGATGTTCCCTTCAAACCCATTCCCACAATTTAAGGATATGTTTTAGTAAGCTTTCCGTAAAACAGCAGCTTTTATAAAAAACAGAAGTTTTTCTTTTCAGCATGATATACAAGAGTCTTTCGGGTTATATAGTATACTTCGATTTAAAATAAAAACAAGTAAGAGCGTGATAAGTTCGGCTGGGCCGAATCTTATATACCCTCAACCATGGATCGCATTTGTCGAGTTCTATGCGCGGTATCTCTTTTTAGACAAATAAAGAATATTGAATGAGAACTGTTATGCTATTGGAGCTATATCAAGTTAAAGTCCGATTCGGACCATAAATGAATGCTGAACATTGTAGAAGTCTTTGTGTAATATTTCAGTTCATTCGGATAATAATTGCCCCTTGCAGGGGCTCAAGAAGCAAAATCGGGAGATAGGTTTATAAGGGAACTGTATCAAGCTATGGATCGATTCAGACCATATAAGACACGTATGTTGAAGGTCATGAGAGAAGCCGTTTTACAAAGTTTGTGCCAACTCGGACGAGAATTGCCCCCAGTAGAGGCTCAAGAAATCAAGATCCCAGATCGGTTTATATGGAAGCTATAAAAAGATTTATACCGATTTGCGCCATACTTAGCGCAGTTGTTGCAAGTCATAACAAAATAAATTACAAATTTTGCCCATGAACATTCCACTAAGGAACAGAGGCAATCTTCTCACATATCAATGAGTGCAGTCCGATTCAAGTTTAAGCTCAATAATAAGAGGCCTCCTTTTTATAGCCGAGTCCGAACGGCGTGATATTAAAACACTACGTGCAAAATTTCAGTCAAATTAGACGAGAATTGCGCCCTCCAGAGGCTCAAGAAGTCAAGAACCAAGATCGGTAGCTATATCAAAACATGTACCGAGTTGGCCAATTTACAATCCCAACCGACCTACACTAATAAAAATTATTTGTGCAAAATTTCAAGCGGCTATCTTAACTTCTTCAAAAGTAAGCGTGCTTTCGACAGACAGACGGACGGACATGGCTATATCGACTTAAAATGACATGACGATCAAGAATATCGTCATGGGGTCTCAGACGCATATTTCGAGGTGTTACAAACATAATGACGAAATTAGTATACCCCCATCCTATGGTGGAGGGTATAAAAAAACATAAGCAAAATGTTTCGATCATGGATCTTCCTTCTCTGCACTAAATTATTTAAGCGAACCTGACGTAACGATAATCTTTTTAGATCCACTGTGCGTCTTCATTTCGTATTTCGAAATAATTTGCAAGGCAACTTTTGAAATTGTGATAGTTTTGCCATGTGAAACTTTTGGCAATAAATATCTCGTTGGTGTTGGAGTTTCAAGGTAGATGGATGTTTGAATTTGAATTTTAATTTGCCAAAGGAATCAAATATTTAAATTATGTTTATCCACAACAATGGCAACGCCAACAACAACAGCTGAAAAGGCAGAAGCCACATCAACAGACATACAATAAAATTCACATGCCAGAAAATTTATCAGAAAAACAAACAAAGCTCTTCAGCATTGTTATCACAAAGTTAATTCTATTGACATATGACAACGATACGACCCACGGAGTACCCAATTCATTCATGCTAGCAGAAACCCGGCACATGACCCCTGAAGCAGTGCATAGTAGTGGGAGAAGGTGGAAAATGTTCTCTGTCGTTAAGCTTTTCTTTTTCGCCCCTATTTGTTTGTGCAAAATATTTCCATCTTTTGCTGAATATTTGCCACTCTAAAAGCCTTTACAGATTATTTGTCAAAAGAGATTTTTGCAAAAAAAAAGCAACATGAATAATCAGTCGGCGCATTGAGACTGACATGTATTTAAAGGAATTAATTCTTGGTGTCAATTCAGGTCAAAGTTGTTAACAACGTCAATTTTATAAATAGACTTGATAATGCGAAAAACCGAAAAATTGTTTTGCGATTAAGATCTAGACAATTGAAGGTTGTTCTTGCTTTAGCTAACAAAAATGGTTGCTTTAGCTACCAAAAATGTTTGCTTTAGCTGTTGATAAACAAATGGCTGCTAGTTTAGCAAACATTTGCACCTGCTAAGTTAATTTATGTTATGGGGACCGACGATATACTTCGTTATAGAGACAGTGAAAAAATTGGTTTAATTTTAACTAAATGCAAAAATAAAGAAACAAGCATTTGTAAATAAATGAACTGAAATTGGATTTCCACGTGGCTGTGAAATATGAAGTGTTTTTCATTCGTTATTTCTTTACCTTACTTCTATCCTTGGAGGCTACCGTGGCATGTCCGCCTGTGACGCCGAGTGCCTGGGTGCAAATTCCGGCGCGAACATCAGAAAAATGTCAGCGGTGGTTATGCCCTTACTAATGCTGGTTTCATTTATGAGCTATCCTGCCATTTTAAAACTTCTCTACCAAGTGGCGTCGCTACGCGGCACGTCGAAGGCAAGAATTTAAAAAATAGGTCAGTTTCATCCGCGTTGAAAATATCGTTTTTACTGTATTCTTTAATAACGTTGGGTAAGAAATTATTGATTATTATTGCGGTTCCAACCTCTAGATGAAAAACTTTGCCAACAATTTTGTGTCTTCGTTTAAGTTTATCAAGCCATCCGGAAATGTTTCTGTTTTTTAAAATAGTTGAGTGTTTTATTCGGTCAGCTAAATCAGCAAACAAAATCTATTGTTTTTAGCACAAAAATCTGCTGAAATAAAAAGTTATGCTATTTTTTTATGTTTTGCCTACTACTTGTTTTAATTACTTTAGGCATTTTTAATAAATTTTGTTGGAAGGGATGATTTTAAGTTGTGAAATATTACTGTAAAGTAGCCACGGGCTCCATCCCTTGTTATACATTTCGAAATGTGGCTGCGTTCGCTCGCAGGCCACTTTTCATTGAGCCTAAACTTGAATTGAACAGCAATCATTCATATATGAGAATTTTGCCCCTGTTCCTAATGGAATGTTCATGGGCAAATTTGAAGATTTAATCAAGTTCTGAATATATCGATTTTTCAACACACGGACGGACAGACGGGCGATCAAGGCTAGAACGTTTTTGAATCGAGGACAAAAAATGTACATACAACATATGTCCGGAAATCGATATTTAAATGTGTTGCAAACGTAATGAAAAAATTAATTTACCTCTGTGCTTCGGTAATGAGTATAAAAAAGTAAGAACGTGCTAAGTTAGAGTTCTTTGCGCGGTATCTCTTTTTAGGCTAACATAGAATAATGGATAAGAATTGTTATGCTATTGGAGATATATCAAGTTATAGTCCGATTCGGACCATAAGTGAACTGAATGTTGAAGACCATAGTAGAAGTCATTGGATAATATTTCAGTCCATTCGGATAAGAATTGCGCCTTGTAGGGCCTTAAGAAGCATAGTCGGGAGATCGGTTTATATGGGAGCTATATCAGGCTATAGATCGATTCGGACCATATTAGACGAGTATGTTGAAGGTCATGGAAGAAGCCGTTGTACAAAATTTCAGCAAAATCGGATAAGAATTGCGCCCTCTAGAGGCTTAAGAAGTCAATAACCCAGATCGGTTTATTTGGCAGCTATATCAGGTTATGTACCGTTGGAAGTTGTTGGAAGTTATAACAAAGCACGTCGTGCCAAATTTCAGCCAAATCGGACAAGAATTGAGGGCGTAATTCTTGTATCCCAGCTGCTATATCAGGTTATGTACCAGCTATATCAGGTTATTTACCTAAGCACAATTGTTGGAAGTCATAACAGAACACATCATGCGAAAATTCAGCCAAATCAGATAAGAATTGGGCCCGCTAGATGCTCAAGAAGTCAAGATTCAAGATCGGTTTATATGGCAGTTATATCAGGTTATAGGCCGATTTAAACCATACCGATTTAAAACGTAACCTGTACAAAGGGAGGCGTTACAAAGGGAATGACGAAATTTGTATATCCTCCCCTATCTCATGGTGGAGGGTATAAAAATTTAATTTAAACATCCGATGAGATACACATCTTCATTGCCCTACTGGCCAATATTTCAATCATGAAATTTTCTTAAAACTACCTATCCACATTGTATTAAAATATGGCTCCTAAAAATGCAATCATAAATAGAGCAGGAAACATTTTCAGCAACAAAAGATTTTGTTATAACAGCAGAACTATTGCTGCATTTGCAGGTACATTCACCACAAACAGTAAACAGACGGTGTTTGTTCTTATCAACAGTCTTCTATCCGTCAGTAAAGTCAACCAACGATCGCAATAAAGGCTACACAGAATAAGTTTTTGTCCTAATTTTAAAGATTCGAGCCAAAGATTAGCCAACTTTGTTTAAGGGTGATCAATTTTCTAACCTTTAAGGAAACATTCCCTTTGGTGAAAAATATTTTTCTTCATATTAGGGATTTCTTATTTGAATAGTACACACAGAAAACAGATTCGTTGTCTCAACCAATTTTTTTGCCAACCGAATGCTGATGGTTCCACATACTACGAAGGTTCATAAACGGTTGAGGCAACCAATGTTGAAATTGAGGTTATTGCCTTATATTTGTTATTGGTACCAAAAATAGTACTGTATGGAAAAATTAAAAGAGCAGAGTTCTGATATATATTTTATTTATGTATGTATGTTTCTTTATTTGAATAATACCAATATATAAATAAGCAAGAAGGTCATAGCTTTAAACACAAAAATTTTGTACAATAAAGAGAGAAATATCCAGCTAGGAACTGCAAATTGCTTTCACGTGTCTTGAAACTATTATAACAAAATGAACAACGCCAACATGGTGAAATAGCTCCATACCTGTTAAAAAACTAGTAAATACTGCCTACCTTAATACCGAGAAGAAATAACTTTAATAACATTTCGAAAGTAAATGACAATAAAACATTCTGTTCAAGTTAGTGATTGGTTGTAGTACTAACTATAACAGAAATTTTATGCATATGACTGAAATCGTAGGTGTGCCAAATATTTGTTTGTGCTCCGTTAGGAATTTTCAAACAATAAGTAATTGATACAACAACTATAGGCAAAAATAATTTATCATTCCATACTTTCAATAGTATCGTAATTAAGTTAACTACTGAACTAAGAAAACTCCCGATTTTTGGTGCTGACAATTAAAAATTATATAACATTATCAATATCGAATTCCAACCAATGATTTCTCTGGGTGTAGCGTAATAAATCCTAAAATTTCTGCCTTGTTATTAAAAACAAAAATCAAAAATGAAAGTCAAAATATCGTTGACAGTTAGGAAATTGACTTTGATACAAGACAACAGTGTACCCTAGTTAAAGACGCAAAATAACCTAACAAATAGGTGCGGATAATAGAATGATCCGTATAGGGAGTAGCTGCAAATGCAGCCGCGCAAGATAAGCGGTATCGAGTGGAGAGCAGTGAGAGGCCGGACGGCACCGGCTCTTGCTTAGATATTGAGTGGTTATGATGATAGATACGACAAGGCGAGCTATTGGCGTCTTTAAATAACCAAACACCATCACGTTCCCGCGGCGATCGGCCCTATGAACCGGAACGAGCCATAGGAATGTTACGAGGATCACCTCCACATGCAAATATGGCTAAAACAATAACAATGGCTGTTTGACTGTCTAAGACGACATTTATGTCAGACGCTTCTGTTATTGCAAGGACCTAAGAGTAATACACACTACAATGTTCGGTTAATCCTCCCGATATAACCAGTCCCAGTTCTTCAGAATATACATTAAGCTCAGTGTGGAACCATCAGCACAGAAGTCAAAGTGCCTTATAATATCAAGAATATTGTAGTTACAATCGACTCTAACAGTTTAAGTGGTACAGTACTTTATATAAATTAGCGACTCAGACAGCGTATAATCCATACAGCCTAGCAACGCACGCATTGTATCAGGGATAACACACAGTACCCGTAACTGCTGTATTGTTCTTAACGCGGCCGTGATGTACAAACACGGCATTCTTAGAATCAGGCTGAGTATTGAACAATAGGTGGATTATTGGATCACAGCACTATATAGCATTTTATGTCTGAAAATTGAAATATACAGCCAATGCATGGCATGCAGTATCAGCTTTTTTCAAATGGTGAGATGGCTTTTTCGCCATTCTCGAATTCTTTAATTTGAAGTTCAATTTCTTGCCCAGCGTAATATTTACACAGAAAAAACTGAAAGCCAGGTTCAATAAAGAAATTTGTACACTCAATTTAAACATTTGATGATATCGGTCCTATAAAGATATTTTCCGCTTTGTGTAAATGAAACTCCTTCCAAGGAGACAGGTACCACTGTAGGTAACTTGTATCTCCTGATGAAAAGAACTACGGATTTAAGCCTAGACCACTTTCGGTAGCCTACTTCGCTGTTGCAGGTGGAGCTTACTGAAACATATCTCTAAGAGTGCTGGGAAACGTTCCCCTAACCGCAATTGCCATGTCATCACCATACGCGACCATTTTATACCTTTTTCTTCCAGAGACAATAATATATTTTTAATCGCTATATTCCAAAGAAGAGGACACACTACACCTAGTTTAGGAGTTCCTCTGTAGACCCATCTTTTTAGATCCACAAATCCCCAGCCTGCCGTAATGCATCTTTTAGTAAGTAAGTTATTAATAAACTTTCTTTCGGTAGAGTTGATGCCTAGAAACTCCAATTCCTTCATGATTAACGTCGATTTTAAATTATTGAAAACACCTTCAATGTCAAGAAATGCTACCATTGTATACTTCTTGACAGCGAAAGAACCCTCTATGTAGCCTACTAGGTTGTGAAGCGCTGTTTCGGTGGATTTCCCTTAATTATATGCATGCTGCTGCGGCGCCAGGCGATCTCCAGGGATCTTTGTCCTAAGATATGTTTCTATCAACCTCTCAAGAGTTGTCAGCATAAAGAATATTTCTCCTTCGTGTGGTATGGTTTTCCTGCTTTAGGAATGAAAATGACCTTCTTGTCCCTCCATTCCTCAGGTTTATGTGTCATGCTGGCACAAACAGAGCATATCTCCCTTAGCCAAGGAACCAGTCTATCAGACACAGCTTGTAATTAAACCGGAGATAAATCATCACGTCCTGACGAGTCGAAACTTCTTATCGCTCAAAGGATTTTCGGCTGAAAAAATTTCTGCTTTCCTTCCTTACGCCAACCAGCTCTGGGCTTGGCACTAGGACATGCTGACACAAGCGAGTCATTCAGGGCCTTCTTGATTCGCTTTATCATTATAGACATAATTGAGTGCCGAAATCTATCCCTATCCGCCTTTCTTTGGTTTAATCAAAGGACCACTTCTGCAGTATTTTCCCTGAAACTAATATACAGATGATCAGAAAAGCTGCGGCCATGCCGCACTTCCCAGTCGCATATCCTTTCGCTTATATCTTCCGATACAAAGGTAATATCTTGTACCTCCTGCCTGTTCCCGGTAATAATGGTCGGTTTATCCCCTTTATTACAAATCGCCAGATTGCAACTTATAATATATTCGATAAGCAGCTAACCCCTTTCGTTGACATCCAAATCTCCTCATATCTGGTGATGTGCCATAGCATCACTACCCACAATGAGTGTTTTTTTTTTCCTGTAGAAGCGGCTTCAACCAGCAACTTATGGCTTGAATGCAGCATCTCTGGCGAAGTGGTCGATAGCTCCTCAGGCAAGTGTTCAGCAACAACTGCTCAGTCGTCTTCTGATTCTCAACCCTTCTTGTCTTCTTGTTGAATTCGTAGGAGACAACTCCTTCAGACCTGTTGGGGTCTGTGAGACAGCTGGATACTCCATATTTCCGGTCACTATCAGCCTCATCAAATCTACCAATCATCCAGTCGGTGGTTGAAAGAATGGGATAACATTCCCATAGTCTTGCACGTATGGATTCAGGATCTGAGAGAATCTTTGCTATCCAAGCATGCACCATTGGTCGAAAAGAAATATCTTCCTTCTTGACTAAATCTAGTGCTGCACCTGGCCAGACCTCACTAATCTTTTTTAACGCACAACGATACATTTCAATTGAGAGTTGATCCCCAAAGGCAATTAGTCTGTCTCGGCCCCGCTGCCAGCCTGCATCGTCACAAACTGCAGGAGGCCCCAAAAATTTCGCAAGATTAAAAAGAATATACACATACATATCCATGACGTTAAATTAATTTATAAGTAAAGAAAAACAAATAAAAGCGAGCTAAGTTCAGCCTGGCCGAATCTTGGAACCCACCACCATAGATTCTGCTAAAAATTTATACAATATAAATTTAATTGAAGCCATAATTTTATTCTACATACCAAACTTCTGTCAAACCAGCAAATATTAAAGCATCTAGGAACCGAACAAGGTTTATCGAGAGACCGGTTTACAAATGAAAATTTTGCCCAGGCAATCTTCTCACATATCAATGAGTGCAGTCCGATTCAAGCTCAATGATAAGGGGGCTCCTTTTTATAGCCGACTCCGAAAGGCGTGTCGCAGTGCGACGCCTCTTTGGAGAGAAGTTTTACATGGCATTGTACCTCACAAATATTGCCAGCATTAGGAGGGGAAAAGTTTTTTAAAAGTCAATACCATATTTAATCGTCCAAATTAAGATCTATATATTTTTTTGTGTAGGTATTTTGGGCTTTCATTAAATGGAAGATACTCTTTTCCCAAACATACAGGCGCCATGGCGAGTACCATGTATTACCTGTTGTAAAGAACAACTTCCCTATTAAACGAATTAATGTTTAGCCCACTTCGCCGTCGTGCCAAAAACTTCCCGAAGTATGTCTCTACTACATCCTTAATTCATAAGCCAAACTAACGGTTTTTAAAAAATAATCTTCAAAGTTAAACAAGTAAAAGCGTGCTAAGTTCGGGCGGGCCGAATCTTATATACCCTCCACCGTGGATTGCATTTGTCGAATTCTTTTCCCGGCATCTCTTTTTAGGGAAAAAAAAAAGGATATAAGAAACGATTTGCTCTGCTATTAGAGCGATATTAAGATATGGTCCGGTTTGGACCACAATTAAACTATATTTATATAAGAATTGCGCTCTTTGTGGGCTCAAGAAGTAAAATAGAGAGATCGATTTATATAGGAGCTGTATCAGGCTATAGACCGATTCAGACCATAATAAACACATATGTTAATGGTCATGAGAGAATCCAAATGCAAATTTGCAAATTTTGCCCATGAACATTCCACTAAGGAACAGGGGCTAACTTCTCACATATCAATGAGTGCAGTCCGATTCAAGTTTTAAGCTCAATGATAAGGGGTCTCCTTTTTATAGCCGAGTCCGAACGGCGTGCCGCAGTGCGACACCTCTTTGGAGAGAAGTTTTACATGGCATAGTACCTCACAAATGTTGCCAGCATTAGGAGGAGAAAACCACTGCTGAACATTTTTTCTGATGGTCTCGCCAGGATTCGAACCCAGGCGTTCAGCGCCATAGGCGGACATGCTAACCTCTGCGCTACGGTGGCTTCCAGAGAATCCGTCGTACAAAATTTCAGGCAAATCGAATAATAATTGCGACCTCTAGAGGCTCAAGAAGTCAAGATCCCAGATCGGTTTATATGGCAGCTAAATCAGGTTATGAACCGACTTGTACTTTATTTGACATAGTTGTTGAAAGTAACAATAACAAATCAGATAGGAATTGCGCCCTCTAGAAGCTCAAGAAGTCAAGTCCCCAGATCTGTTTATATGACAGCTATATCAGGTTATGAACCGATTTGAACCATTCTTGGCACAGTTGTTTGATATCATAACAGAATACTACGTGCCAAAATTCATTCATTGGATAAGAATTGCGCCCTCTAGAGGCACAAGAAGTCAAGACGCAAGATCGGCACAGTTGTTGGATATACTTGGCACAGTTGTTGGATATCATAACAAAACACGGCGTGCAAAATTTCATTCCAATCGGATAAGAATTGCGCACTCTAGAGGCTCAAGAAGTCAAGACCCCAGATCGGTTTACATGACAGCTATATCAGGTTATGGACCGATTTGAACCATACTTGGCACAGTTTTTGGATATAGTAACGAAACACGTCGTGCAAAATTTCATTCCAATCGTATAAGACTTGCGCCCTCTAGAGGCTCAAGAAGTCAAGACCCAAGATCGGTTTATATGACAGCTATATCAGGTTATGAACCGATTTGAACCATACTCGGCACAGTTGTTGAATACCATAACGAAACACGTCGTGCAAAATTTCATTACAATCGAATAAGAATTGTGCACTCTAGAGGCTCAAGAAGTCAAGACCCAAGATCGGTTTATATGGCAGCTATATCAAAACATGGACCGATATGGCCCATTTACAAGACCAACCGACCTACACTAATAAGAAGTATTTGTGCAAAATTTCAAGCGGCTAGCTTTACTCCTTCGGAAGTTAGCGTGCTTTCGACAGACAGACGGACGGACAGACAGACGGACAGACGGACGGACATGGCTAGATCGACATAAAATGTCGCGACGATCAAGAATATATATACTTTATGGGGTCTCAGACGAATATTTCGAGTAGTTACAATCAGAATGACGAAATTAGTATACTTATGGTGGAGGGTATAAAAACAAAAACTTTCTTAATAATTATCATCATAATTAAGCTCAAAAAGGGAATAGAGTTCTCATACTCAACATTTGTAAGGCGCTATAAAAATAACCTTGATCGAAGGCAGGGCAACCAATCTTACAAATATAGCTGATTGGTTGTTATACAGGTATACAGGTATGTAGTATTCAAAGCTCGATAGTTTAGAAAAAAATATAGAAACTATCGAATTGATCGAACAATTATGGTTTGCCAGCTCTACAGTAAACAACCTTGAGGTATTCCTATGCTGTTGTGGTTGTTGTAGCCACATTTTCATGTGGAGATGGCGATCCTTGTCAAGCTCCTGTAAGTGAGCAAGCTCGTTCCGGTACAAAGGACCGATCGTCGCAGGAACTGGTTGGCCATTGGTTATTTAAAGGCGCCAATAACTCGCCTTGTCGTTGAAGCCCGGCTTCTCACTGAGACTCTCCGATCGATACCGCTGATTATCCCCGACTGCCGCTGGAGCTACTCCGTATGGAACATTTCACCATCCGTAACCTGTGGACGGATGCTCGTATCTCGTGACAGCAATAAACATCACACAGATCGGACCTCAATGTTCCAGCCTGTGTGTTGCTCACAGCTATCCCGTGCCGGGGGGATATACTCATTCATCTGTGTAGGTTAACAAATTAGAATCAGCCGTAATACGTATTTCAGTAACTAAAGTTTAAATGGTAAGTAGTAAAACGAGGGTCACCTTGAAATACAAAAAAGTAGCCTCGAAAAAATATCAAAGTCAGGAATTCAGTGCTATTTGTGGAATCCCTTACAGTTTTTCCTACCACACCCCTAAGTTAAAAACCACGCCGCTAAGTTTCTAACAGACGAAAAAAATTAAAAAATGATTTCGAAAGAAATTTAAATTACTTCATAAAATGTTGTCACACAATTTTTGAAACATGCCAAACAACAAAATGCACAAACTTGGATTTAACAAAAAATTGACTCCTTTAAATCGCATCCTTCCATATATGGCTACATACTGGTAGTCAAAGTGAGTGTACAAATCGTGCATTTGTTTATTCTGTGAAAAATATGTGCATGGAGTTGGCCTAGGATGTGGAGGATGTCATAAAATTCATATTTTTATATTTATTTGTCCAGTGCCGGAAAAATATGATGTTCTGGGTTTGTTGTCTATTCACACAAATTCAGTGATAACTAGACCAAACGGTCGACCACATATACACACGCATATACGAGTATAAAAATGCAGACACCCACACATACTTATGCAAATAATAAATATGGCATAGTACGAACGTATGATGATGTCCGTTCGAAATTCATGACAGTTTAGTTCAGACGACTTTAGTTTGACGGCAATGTCGTAAAGCGGTGATAACTTCCGCAAAAACGGGCCACACAACATACATTTTTGGGTAATCTTAAAAAAAGTTTGAATGTCAGCACGTTAGGGTATCCCAGATGGCATTGATCTTGTTATACCCATCAACATAGGGGTTTACTAATCTATGTTTACTAATCTCGAAATAGGTTCTTAAATAGATATAGCCCCGCACAAACCGATCCACCACTGGACTGAAGTTTGTTACATGAAGTACGTTAATGACTTGCAACAGCCACACACAGTACCCATATGCCCTTTTACAAGATACCCAAATGCCGCACAGATAGATCTACAACAATTAAAAGCGTGCTAAATTCGGCCGGGCCGAATCATCAGGTTATGGACCGAGTCAAGAAGTCAAGATCTAAGATCGGTTTATATGGCGGTTATATCAAGTTATGAATCGATTTAAACCACACTAAGCAAAGTTGTTGGAGGTCATAACGAAATACCTCATAAAAAATTTGAGGCAATTCGGATGAGAATTGCGCCACTCTAGAGGCTCAAGAAGTTAAGATCCAAGATCAGTTTATATGGCAGCTATATCATAACATGGCTGATATGGCATTTACAATCCCAACCGACCGATACTAATAGGACGTACTTGTGGAAAATTTCAAGCACCTATCTTTATTAATTCGAATATTAGCATGCTTTGACAGACATGGCTAAATCGACTTAGAATGTCAAGACGTTGATTCTCAAATCAATATTTCGATGTGTTACAAAAGGAATGATGAAGTTAGTATACCCCCATCCCATGGTGGAGGGTATAAAAAGATACAGCCCCAAAATAAACCGAGATGACTTTTTTAACTCTTTTAGGTGTATCGAAAGTTACACCGCCGCATTTACTTAGTCCCCCAATATAACTTTCGGAGACTTTCGACGCGTCTATAAAAAACGAATTTGATTCGGCCCGTAAAAAGCTATCATATTCACTTCCGGAAATGATGCTACTCCATCTCACTCCATACAGCGCACCCTAGTAAATTACAAAGTGCTTGCGTGTACGATGGTGTATAGTTGTTGATAACTAAATTTCGAATGACTGATGAGTGCAGGCGTTTGTTGGTAGCCACAAAAGTAAAGAAAAATGAAGTCCAAACGCTTATTTTTACCACCAAAAATCATCGCAATCATAGAAAATGATAAAACAATACAAAGCGACAGAAGTTGTTTGCCGCCCAAGAATGATGATGATGCCACCGAGTCTGATGAATGATGCCTCCATATTGGTGATGAGCACACAAGTATGGGGACAACGATGGCGCAGAATATTGGCAAAGGTTGTCGTAGTCAGAGCTAAAGCCAACAATGCCGTTGTATGAGTGTCACGTTTGACCGTCTGACGGCAAACGTCGACAAAAGCTAATGGATAACGGCCAATGTGTCAATCCACTTTTGGCAAACACGGCAAGAAAGCCACAGATGAATATGTCTTTTCGACCAAAAGCGTATGTGTGTGGGTGTTTGTGTGTTCACCTTTTCTGGTTCATTCGCTTAAGCCGGCATTGGTGTCAGATTCTTGGTGTCGCTATCGCTGAGGGTATTGGTGTTGGTGGGAGTGTTTAATTCTTTGATTTATGTTCGACAACAGTTTGAAGTTTAAACTGTGATAATTTTTCATAGAATTCCTATTTATTTTTGTTAATGCCAAATAAATTAATAACACGGTGTGTGTCAACTCGATGTGCATTGTTGCATGAATTCTATTTAAATGATTTACGACCGGATTGTCTCTATGTCGGCCAACTGTGCCTGATGAGCATTTGTTGTCCATTGCACCCTGCAGATTTATTGTTTCGATTCTCCAGAGATTAAGGCACACATCAGCCGTGAACATACTATCACCGACATCCTGGTAGTAAAACCTGAAAAACAGCTAATTTCAAAACCAAAGTATAAAATTCATGTCACTTGGGCAAATTGGATTAGAATTGATTGACAATCGATGTACAGAAAAAAAATTTGCACGTAGTGTGAAGCGCACCCAGATAAATAGCAAGTAAGGACGGGCTTAAGTCGATCAAAGCCGACCTTTTAATACCCTACACCACATTGTGTACACAGGCTAAGTCACCGAAATTAAAATTTGGATGAAAATGAAATGTAAATTGCAATGAAATGTAATGTAAATAATGAGAAGATTGGATTTCATATGCATTTACAAATGCCCTCAAAGTGAAGATAGGCTGATACATGGGAGCTATATCTAAATCTAAATCAATTTCTATGAAATTCACCAGTGATCTCACCAGTGACATAAAAGAAACTTTCGTGCACAAATTTGTTAGGATCAGTTAACAATTTAAAGATGTACTAGCCAAACTCGGATACAATTATAAATGGGAGTTATATCTAATCTGAACTGATTTCAATAAAAATTGGCACACATAGTTCGAGTCGTAAAAAAAGACATTGTGTTTTGAGAAAATCTGTTCAGAAAACTTATGAAACAAGACTCTAAAAAAGAAAATCAGGTCATACATATATACAGGAGTCTTATCTAAATTTGAACGGATTCCTGTAAAATTCAACAGTAATTCTTGGAGCCATAAAACAATCTCTTGTCGAAAATTTTGTGAGAAGCAGTTAACAAATGAAATATTAGATCAAATCGGACAAAAATATATGAATATGGGTGCTATACTCAAATCTAAACTTATTTCTTCCAATTTCAACAGGCTTCGTCCTTAAGCCAAAAAAATGTCTGTGCCGATAAAAATTGCGAACTGTACTTGGACAGACGGGCTATCGAATGAGAATAAACCACAGCGATGGTATAAGTGAAAAATCTCGCTTAAACGAAACGTGAAGAAACATAAATTTTTGGTAATTTTTTTGGGCATAAGATGGGAAAATGCTTTACACATCTAAAGATACCCGACTTGGTCTCTAGCCGCTAAAAGCCTAGCTTATCGCACGCGATATCTAAACCATCTCTCTTGCATTATTTCGAGGTGGATCATTTTGCAGCACTTACGCAATACGTCTCTGTGTTCCTACGTTCAGGTGCTCTCTACATATAGCAATCGCTATATCATTGATATTTTTTCTTTGACCTGATAATCTTTTCGTAAAAACTTGTAACGGCTCCCCAGCTTTCCACTCTCCAGCACATCTTCGTTGTTAGGTTTTCAGCTCTTAATTCACCGATCTGCTCTTCTAGTCCCGCTCGGCAGTCGCGCAAGCGGTGGCAACCGAAAACTCTGTGCTACGCATTATCCACCAATTCTTCCTGTCCAGAATGGTGAGCTGCATTTTCCCATTCTCTGGAGGTACTTGCAGAAGTATTCTTGTCCGGATATTACCAGCGTCAAATAGAAGTTTACATCGCCTTTCTTTGTACCGAACCATTGTTGTATGTCGGGGATGCGATTAAATGTCAATCTGCCCCGCGTTTCATTATTCCATATTGACTGCCAAATGCTCAACGTGACTTGTCCAAAATCTTCCAATATGGAGAATACGAGAACTGCAGGTTCAGACACTGTCCGGTAAGACTTAATGTTGCTCTTGGAGTTGGCGCCCTTTGCCTGGTCTGTGGGGATTTACCCCAAATCTCGCTTTCAAATAGGAGAATACCATTGCAGTCCTCCATCATTAGCTTGCGCCTACCTGAAAGGGTTTCTCCGATGTTCCCCATTAATCGCTCTAATTGACCTGTTATCTTCACCTCTTGTTGCCGCGTACTGCGTCTGGGCTGTAAACGGCAGTTTGGTGTGGGTAAGGCGACGTCGTTGATGCGCATATCTATATCCGTGGAAATGTATTTCATCGTGAGCAGGAATACCTCAGTCTTTTGCATTGCCAGCGTTAGTCCGTGGGAGTCCAACCAATGTCTAGTTCTGACCATGACATGTTGTAATCTTCGCTGGGCCTCGTCCCTATTTCTTGTTGTGACATTTCTGGTCGGACAGCGGCAAAGTCGGGTATCCGACCAGAAATGTGTTCCTGGCATCTATATTCTCAGCAAGTACCTTATCGATTGGGGCAATATGGGTATCAAATGAAAGATATTTGGAAGCGAAACACAAAACTTGTTAAAAAATTTGGAGTGAAGTCTTAGGGTAGCCGCCCCACCTCAAAAATCACCCCCAATAGGACATGTAGGTCGATCGGGACACAATGGGATTCGAACGAAAGATACTTGAGAGTAGAATACGAAAATCATATTAAAGTTTGGAATCTATACCCATGCGGGTCGCCCACCCAAAACTATGCACCAAATGGACATGTACACCGAACGGGACAGGGATAAAATGGGACTCAAACGAAAAGTATTTCAGAGTAGAATAAGAAAATTATACACAAATTTGGGTCAATCCTCGTACCATATAGGATTATAATAAAACTTATTTGGGAGTAAAATACGAATATAAATAATTTTCAAATTTGGGGTCGGAGCGAACTTTAACTCGCACGGGCCAGCTAACTATAACTCGGACGAGTGTCAAAAATAGCAGCAACATACAAATATGGTCAGGTCCGTACTCAGATGCTGAAGGGTTATTAACTCACTGTAACGGCGAGGATGGATGAAATGCGCATTTAAGGTTCTGGCACCCTCTTACCGAAGCAAATGACACCAGTTTTGAAATAAAACGAAGGATAATATTGACTAATATTGGGTTGCCCAAAAAGTAATTGCGGATTTTTTAAAAGAAAGTAAATGCATTTTTAATAAAACTTAGAATGAACTTTAATCAAATATACTTTTTTTCTAAAGCAAGCTAAAAGTATCCTTTTACAAAAAAGTAAAAGTGATAACTGACAGAAGAAAGAATGCAATTACAGAGTCACAAGCTGTGAAAAAATTTGTCAACGCCGACTATATGAAAAATCCGCAATTACTTTTTGGGCAACCCAATAGATGCTACTTTGGATTAAGCAAGCAGATGAGAAGATACACCACCTCTCGACAGACGAAAATTACACTATACAAGACAATGTTTGAGAGAAAAATCCTTCGTAAGATATATACCAGTCCATATGAATCGTCGTATGAGCTGTATGACGACGATAGCATTGTTAAACGCATCAAAATGCAACGGTTGCTCTGGTTATGTCATGTTGTCAGAACGGCTGAAGAAGATCCAGCTCCACTAGCTGTCTTTTTCCCACTGCATTCTTCTGTTGTAGCGCTGGATTTCTTTTCTACACACCTGGATTGAAAACTGTACATAAACATATGCGCCATTTACTGCCTTAGGTGTGGAGGCTTTAAGGACCACAAATGGGTAGACTGTATTTATAGATATCAAAGTTCCGTTGCACAAATTCTCTGATCATTAAGCCCGTCTCGAAAGGGAAATAAAACAAAAAGTCATAATTTTGTTACCGATCGAAAACAAAACGAAATCTACAGTATCTTTCGATACTGCCATCGTTTCAATGGAAGGTGAATCCAAGCCAAGGTATGGACAAAAAAACTCACTTAGGTCATTTCAACTAAAACATTGGCTTTTATACCCTCCACCATTGTATGGGCTATACTAGTCTAGCCATTCAGTTTGTAACATTCTATGTCGATCTAGCCATATTCGTCAGTTCCTCTGAGGAAACCGCGATAGCTGTCGAACGAATAAATATATCAGCGTGAAATTTTACCCAGATACTTCCTACCAATGTAGATCGTTGAGGATTGGGGCACAAGTCTCCAAGTTTGTTTCCCTCTCCAGTCAGTTGCCATCATGTTCTGTTCTAGAGAGCAGCGGGACTTCGCCGTCGAGAGCTTCTTTTCCAACAGTCGCTTACTTATTGCTACGCAACGTGCTTTCCGTGCTTTCACACGCAGCACTCCATGAATTTGTTGGGACCACATTTCCCCGACCGCCTCATCTGACTCAGAGGCGATCTCCAATGGTCGCCACGCTTTCGAGATTTGAGTCCGTGCGATTATTTTTAATTCCTGGTTTATATCGATCGACTACGAACCATACCATATCTCAAGAACAACATGCTATGCTGCAGAGAGTGGACACGAATTTCAAAAATTAACTGAATCAGTGTATGTGCCTAAGGTGTCGCCATTTACCCTATACCATTTTCAAGATTGCATGAAAAAAATACTGGGATATTTTATTCTTAAATCATAAATTTTAAACAATAACTAATTTTTTTTGTTTTTATTGATCTTTCAAATAAGTAAGTTTCAATGGCGCTCCCTGTATAAATCGATCTTTCAATAACACTTCTTATGGCCCTAGAAGACGCAATTCTTATGCGATTTGCCTAACATTTGGCACAGTGAGTTTTCCCACGACCTGCAATATCCATGTACTAAATCGGACCATTACCTGAGATATCCCCAATATAAACTGATCTCCCAACTGTACTTCTTGCGCCACTAAAGGACGCAATTCTTATTCAATTTGGCTGGCGTTTGACAAGATGATTTCTGCTATGACCTCCAATATCTAAACCATGTATGGACAGAATTGTACCATAACCTAATATAGCTGCCATGTAAACCTATCTCCTGATTTCACTTCCTAAGCAATTCTCATGCAAATAACCGAAAATGCATAGGATTTGTTGCTTGACCTCCTATTATCCTTTTATAGACTCTGTCTATAATTAGAAGACGTGCAAAGAACTTGACAAATGCGATCCATGGCGGGGGTTATGCACGACATAGCACGTTTCTCCAATACGTGCTTTGTTTCTGGTCTCAAATCTACATTTGCGAAGCCATTGATAAGTAACTTAATTCGTCAATTAGCCAAAAGAAAGTACTACCATCCGGGTATCTTAGCCATAGAAGGTTGAAAGCAAGGAAGGTAAAGTACACTTGAGAATGATTCCTTCCTTGCAACTGCGAATAATGTATATCCATTTTAGTGCATTACATGTAATAGGATATTCTATCTTTTTTAAGGCAACCTACAACATTTATGAGAAGAGAAGAATACAAAAAAAAAAAAAACACCTAAATAGGATGTATTCATATAATGCCATCTTGTGTTATTTATGCATTTCTCAGACGGTGCAACGATGCAACTCGATTTCATAAACTAGTTCATAGAGAAATTTAATAACCTCTTATGCAATCCTCTATAAGCATCTGAACATAGCTCTAGTCTGTCTGTCCCACAATTTGAAGAGCGCCTTGCGCATATTCATAACATTTCCTGTCAGCATTATTATTAAAATGTTGCTACATTAATGCATATCCTTGCAGCTTCTGGTGTTCGCATTTATTGCTCCTGCAATTGCTGCATGTTGAGTTTAAGTAATTTCCGGTCTTCAAGTTTCCATTTTTCTTCCACTGGCTGACAGGTTCCTTTTTTGCTTCCTGCCGTTTCGTATGTATGGCGACCGTTTTTTATTCCTTGTTCCACACTTAAATCACTGGAGTCAATTTTCATGCACTTCTTTTTGTCATAATTTTTCCATATGAAAATATTACATCTTCATCAGGCTCCGTCGCACATTTACTCCCATAGCAGTTGTGAAATAAAAGCGAAGGAAGACGTGCCACAATAGAGTCCATTTCCCTTCATTGCCACCAAGGCTGCTGCGTTAGTCAGACAATTCCATTCCATTCATGCTTTTATGCATACGTTTTGGGTAAATAATATATAGGACTTATGTGGCATTTGATATTCTGTTGAGTGTTATTCTACGCTTCTTAAGAGAACGAGAAAAAACTTCGTTGTAACAAAATGAATGTGACGATAGTTGTCTATGGTATTTTGAGTTTTTAAGGTGACCATCCCTAGTTTGGTCTGGCAATTACGAATTTTGCAATGTTTGGACTTTGACTTTTATAACTGAAGCAATCTATTATATACAAATGAAAGTGTTGTTTTTTGGCCCCCCGTGAAAATAGGGTACTTCAATCATTTTTAAAAACGCCATATCTCCGAGTTGGGTGCAGCGATAATATAAAACTTTGGGTTCATATAAAGGTGGGGGACGCCCTACCCAAAAACTCGCCCAAACAGACATTTTTACCGATTGGGACAATTTGGGTTTCAAATGAAAGGTACATAAACATTTGGGGTTATTAATCCGGCCTACGACTATGAAAATACACCTAAGCTACTAATTGGCTTATTGTGCGCTATAAATACTAAAAAGTAACGTCGAAAAAGAAAATCTTAGTTAGGAATTCCATGCTACTTACAAAATCATTATTTGTTTTCCATGCCACGCCTCTAAGTTGGTTCAGGTTTGACCTAGTGTCTCCACCTATGTACCGATATCTGTTGGACGCGAAAGCCGGGCAATGACAAAGGAAATGCTCCAACGTTTCATCATCTTCCCCACATGCCCTACACATGCTATCACTTGCCGCACCGATTTTACATGAGTGACCTCGTAGTCCTATGTGTACCTTTATGATACCAATATCCATACTGACCTCCTTCTTACTTCCTTTCAGTAATAGCCTTGTCTTCTTACGATCTGGACCCCTCCATAGGATTTTCGCCGTCCTACCGACCGTTTCGCAGATCCACAGGGATGCATGCGTATTCATCGCCCACGCTCTTAAATCGAACTGCGTCGACCCGAAAGGCTTCGGGTTAACCAAGAGTAATTGATGGTAGTCCTCTGGCCTTCACTGCCAAATCGTCTGTCCTTTCATTTCTTCTTACTCCGTTATGGATTTTCCCATCCTCAAAGAAGGCGTTAATCTCCTTCTTACACTGCAAGACTGTTCGTGACCGTCCTGGTTGTTATTGCCCTTATAGCAATTTTACTGTCGGTAAAGATATTCACACTCGACGTCCTCGCGTTACTACCACACCACTTCACGCATTGCGTGATCGCCCGGATCAACGCCTTCAGGATCGTATTATGGTCAGGCAGTCTAAAACAGATCTCAGTCCCTGGGTTTTCAATGTAAACCCCCACATGTTACACCCTGTGTAACATGATCTTCCAGATGGCAATACTAGGGTTCCGTCAATCCAAGACTGTGCCGATGGAAGAAACCTCTCCACTTCCTTCCAGGTTTCCTATCGTCGCCTCGATTATACCGCGATGGTATGAGCTGCTCCCATCCTCAATCCATTCTCCCATCGCCTTAAGTCCCATAGCCGCAGTGGCTGCCTCACACTTAATCAGTATGTCAATGGGTCGGATATCTAGAATAGTCTCCAGTGTCCTAGTAGGCGTAGTCCTCATCGCTCCGCCTATGCCAAGACAACATGTTCTCTGAACCTGTTGTATGGTCCTTCTGTTGCACATTGTCTCCATATATATAGCTCTTATCACACTTCTGTAGATGCAGAGGACTTTCCTCGGATTCAGGCCCCATTTGGAGCCTACGGCCAGTCTACATAGTGCCCAACATATGTAAACCTTCTCAGTACGCTCTTGAATGTGACACTTCCAATTAAGTTTCCTATCCAAGATCACACCTAAGTATTTGACCTTGTCAGATATCGAAATCGTCTTATTGAGGAAACGTGGTGCGTTAGACTGGCCCACCTCCGTCTTCCTCGCGAACAGGCATATTTCAGTCTTCTCTGGGTTAACATTGAGACCTATGGGTCTAACCTAGTCATATGCAAGACCCTTTCGGCCATTCTGCATAGCTCGTTCGGATCCTTATCCCTTAGAAGTATTATAACATCGTCTGCGTAACAGACGGGTTCAAATAACGCCATGAGATACACAATTTATCCACCTGTTCCTTAGCATATGACTTATCCAGTCTTTAAGGACCGGGTCCACCTGGTACTGGTCTAAGGATTGGATCAGAGTGTAGGTCCGCACATTGTTAAAAGCCCCATCGATGTCAATGCATACCGCCAGTGTGTACGTTTTGGCATCGAAGGACTCTTCTATTTTATGCACAACCTCGTGCAGGGCAGTCTCCACCGACCTTCACTTGACATAGGCATGCTGTTTGTATTTGAGCAGTTCGCTGGATTTCATACTCCTTATCATGGTGTCCACAATACGTTTCATGGTTTTGCGTAGAAAGGACGTAAGGCTTATGGGTCTGTAGGCATTTGGTGTCGCATAACTTGCCTTGCCGGGCTTGGGTTTGAACACCACCCTTGCCTCTTGCCAGGCTTTCGGAGTATATACAAGTGCTAGGCACGCTCTGAAAATTTTGGCCAGACGAGGCGCCAGATAGTTTGCCTCTTTCTGTAGTAACGCCGGAAATATTCTATCAGGTCCGGGTGACTTAAATGGTTTGAAGCTTCTCAAGAATTCCTTCACCATAAATTCCGTAATTATAAACCTTCGATCAACGTCATTATTCCAAGAATCCGATGTCTCCCTAAGTTCCTTCGTATCTTGTGGAAAATGGGTTTTCATCAAAAGCCTCAACATGTCCTCCGTTGTTTCTGCTCTCACTCCCATGTCGTCTAGTAAAGTTTCAGTTTCGACATGGGTTTTTGAGAGAAACTTTTTTATCCTGTTGACATTTTCGTCAATGTCTTTTATGCTTGGACAATCTGAATTATTTTGCCCAAGCTCAATGATAAGTAGTTTTTTTTTATAGCCGCGTCCTAATGGCCTTTCGTCTATCAATTCTCTTTTGTATAAATAACAGATCACAGTTTTAATGCGACATATTTAAAATTTGGCGCAATTAACACTGAAGGCCTAGATAAGAGTTCAGGTTTAGATATATATCCAATATATAGTGGAATAACGTCGAGATTTGTTTATACATCAAATCTAATATTGCATTAAGGAAATATATATGAAATCTTCCAACCGTCGGTTCCATGTTTCTCTTAACATGATTTGATATTCCTTGCTTATGCCTTTAGCTTAAATACGGCTGATCGGAACTACTGGTTTCGTTACTAGAGACATCCATCCGGACTACAGTTTTTTAGGAGATAAATACTTTCAAATTAACTGGAATGGTACATATAGTCGAATTTCTGTAGATCAACAACTTCAATATCTTCATAACAATATTCTCCTATGATAAATAGCGACCGTTCCTACTAGGATTAGACGTGGTACCTCAAATAATTAGCCATGATTTTATTCGACTGTAGATGTCCATAAAATATAGGGATAGGGCTTATTCGTAGTGGAAACGCCATGTCAAAAATTTACGAGGAATTTCGTTTTGCTAGTAGAAGATCTTGAAGATGTCTTATGACATGTGACTTTTTGTATTCAGATGTAATTGAAAAAGTTTATCAAAATAGTTAATTTACATATGATTCATTCAGGCGGCTCAGTTATGTCGCACGCAAGTAGATTTCCAAAAAGCAAATAAATTTACACTTACTGACATGGGACTTTGCTCAATGATACGTCAACATTTGCTGTGCTGTCAAAAATCTTACTAGCCCCTGGGCTACTCAAAAATTATTCACCACAATTAACGTAATATTTTTACTATCCCTACAACTTTGCTACCATTCGACACACAGCCATAGGCGGACATGCTATCCTCTGCGCTAGGGTAGTCGCAACATACACGTTTTATATATCTTTGGCTTAACAGTAGCCGTAATCATTCTTTTAATTAATGCATAACAATTGAAGATAAGATACCAGTGGTGTAAGCATATCACTGGTATGGTTTCGCGGATCACCAAAGTGGTTGGATGAAACATAATTCTGACTAGCGGCAGAACCAAACTTAACTTATCAAACTTGATGTAAGTGTTTGTTAATGAAAAAAGCAAATTCAAAAACGAATCTTGCCACCTTTTTTTCAAAATGCAACATTTGGTGGACTTTTTCAATAAGTGCTGATATGAAATACGAGCATTGCCTTTTTGCCTCGATTGGAGAACTGTCGTCACAATATGTGTCACATAAAATGTCGACGGCGAGACATTCAAAAATGCAATGAAAACAATAACAAACTTCAAAGCAAGTCCCAGGAATATTGAATACTGTTTTCTATTCTATTTGTGAATTTATTAACACCTGTACATTGTCACGAAGTAAGGAATTATATTTAAAATTAAAGTTTATTATACCTTCCACCATAGGATTGGGGTATACTAATTTCGTCATTCTCTATATGCGAAATATGCGTCTGAGACCCCCTAAAGTATATATATTCTTGATCGTCATATCATTTTAAGTCCATCTAGCCATGTCCGTCCGTCCGTCTGCCTGTCGAAAGCACGCTAACTTACGAAGGAGTAAAGCTAGTTGCTTGAAATTTTGCACGAATACATTTTATTAGTGTAGGTCGGTTGGGATTGGGCCAAATCGGTTCACGTTTTGATATAGCTGCCATATAAACCAATCTGGGGTCTTGACTTCTAGAGCCTCTTGAGGGCGCAATTTTTATCCGATTTGGCTGAAATTTTGCATGAGGTGTTTTGTTATGTCTTCCAATAATCGTGCCATATAACCGATCTGGGATTTTGAGCCTCTAGAGGGCCCAATTCTCATCCGAGTTGGCAGAAATTTTGTACAACGGCTTCTCTTATGACCTTCAACATACGTGTCTAATATGGTCTGAATCGATCCATAGCTTGATACAGCTTCCATATATACCTATCTGCCGATTTTGCTTCTTTAGCCCCTACAAGGCGCAATTCTTAACCGAATGAACTGAAATATTACACAATGACTTCTACAATGTTCAGCATTCATATACCGTCCGAATCGGACTATAACTTGGTATAGCTCCAATAGCATAACAGTTCTTATTCCATATTATTTGTTTGCCCTAAAAGAGATACCGCGCATTGAACTCGACAAATGCGATCCATGGTGGAGGGTATATAAGATTCGGCCCAGCTGAACTTAGCACGCTCTTACTTGTTTTTTTTTTTTCAGAGTATATTTGAAAGAAAAATATAACATGTTTGGGAATATATTTTTTTAAAGCGTTATAAGATAGCTTCTTCACATCAAATCGGAAATCGAAACAGTACTAAGGTGCGACCGTGTCGAATGGGTTTCTGCCCATCACAATAGAATTGTCACAAATTAACTCAAATCGTAATTTCATTAAAGACCTAATCTACTAAAACAAGTAAAAATGCATGAAGTTCGGCCGGGCAGAACTTCGGGTATCCACCACCTGCGACAGACAGGTTAACCTCATTACGTCAAGTCCGGTGAAAGGTCCGTGGTGGGCCTTATAATCTACGTAGAAAGTTGTGAAAAATTGTCGCGCGAAAACGTTCACGAGTTAGTTCCATTTGTTTTTTTTTTTGGTCAAATTAATTTTAAAGTCACTGTTAAGGCCTAAACAGAATGAGCGCGTTGAGGATCGTAGAAAAATGCAACTCTGCCAGCTTTCAAGCCTCAAAGTTGAAAATTGTTTGATTTTTCCGCGTTGTTTTTGTAACATTTGTGTGCAGAGTTGCATTTTTGCAACGCGACGCTCAAAACCAAAGCTCAGCGCGCTCATGCTGTTTTGGCCTAAAGTAGCACAAATGATAGTCGTAAATCAAAACGTTCTGAGTACGATTATACGAAAACATATCAAACTTTCCAATGGAAATATCAGATTGCATTTGGCAACATTTAGTGTTGCCTAGGCCAGAAACTTATAAGGCAGCCCTTGTATTTTCATTTTGTCATTCCGTTTGCAAGACATCGAATTATCAATTTCCGACCCTATAAAGTATATATGTATATTCTTGGTCGTCGATATTGAGCTGAAACCTAGCACAGATTCCTTTTATTTTTGTCAATAGGCAGGTTAATTTCAATGGGCTATATTTTGATATAGCATCCTTATAGACCGATCTGTCGATTTAAGGTATTAGATTCACAAAAGGCACTTTTATTTCCCGATTTCGCTGAAATTTGCCACAATGTGTTGTATTTTAGTTCCATGAAATTCGTTCCGAGTATTGTGTAGATCGGACTATATTTGAATATAGCTGCCATATGTATCAATTTCACGGTGAGCTATGATAGGCTCTTCGACGTCGGTGCTTTATATGGTTCAGATCGGACAATATTTGGATGTAGCCCACACTGATCTACCGATTTAAGGTCTTAGACCCGCAAAAGGTGCATTTATTAACCAATTTCACTGAAATTTGGCACAATCCCATGACAGCCGGATGTACGTACCGAATTTACCCGATGGAGTTCTCCGGCGGCAAGGGCTGCCGCCTCAGTGTACAACACACTGCTACAACCACAAGGGGTTGTGTTAAGCCCTATAAGGTCCACCACGGTCTCTAAGCGAATGTAGCTGTCATACATACCGATTTCCTGATTTATGTCTAGGGGCCATAATAGCGCGTTTATTACCCGACTTCGCTGAAAATTTTCACAATGAGTTGTATTAGACCCCTAAATATCCTGAACATGATGTAGGTTGGACTATATTTGGATATAGCTACCGTATTGACTAATCACCCGTTGTGTGATCTGGGACATTAAATTGTGTGTTGGAACACTCGACATCCCTGGCGAATTTGGCCAGATCGGACCATAATTCGAAATAGTGCATTGGTGAACTCAAATCTTTGTATGGCGATGAAGAAACATCCTATAGCACAGCGGAAAACTGGGTTAATGCTCAATAGTGAAGATCGTCCAAATACGAACGTTGTACCAGAGAACATTAATGCCTTGCGTGAACTTATAATGCCAAATCGTTATGTGACATACCGTGAGATTAAGGCATTCTTGGGCAATTCTCTCACCAGCATACATTCGACATTGCCGTAAACAAGGTTTGTTTTCGTTGGAAGAAGGTTTGTTTTCGCTCAAAAACGGCTCGTGTCGATTAGTGCGAAAAAGGTAATCGCGGTGCTTCAATGTACGTTTTTACAGGTGTATGTCAACCGTAAGTAAGTAATCGAAGTAAGCCAAATCCAACAGATTTGAAGGAAATGCTTCACAGCAAATGGTTGCCTATTTCTTCGGAAAATCTGGTCATGTGGCCACTGTTCCGCTTGAGCAACGTAGGACAGTCAAGTGTGAGTGGTAACTATTTGATAGTCTGCAGTCTTCGGAGAAATTTGGAAAACGAACAAAAGAAGGAGAATCATTGTTTGCCATGACAATGCGAGCTCTCACACATTGGCTCAAACCAGTGCTTTTTGATCGGCCAAAACCTCGAATTCATGAATCATCCGCCGTACAACCATGATTTGGCACCCAATGAATTCTTTTTACCCCCGAAAATACGCGGTCATTGATTTTCGTTGCCAGAAAATGGTATTGAAGCGTTCAATAATCATGCTTTGGAGGTCTCCCAATCGGAGTTGAAAAAGTGTTTCGACAATTGGTTTCAACGCACGCAAAAATGTAAAAATCATACTGGATGATACTTTGAAACCCAATAAAATCATTTTTGATGATACAAATTTTCATTTTCGAGAAATTTATATAGCAGCCCTCCTACTATTTCAGCTAAAATTCTTTCATCGAATGAAATTCGCTCCTTAAAGCTCAGACGGAAACTATACGATGACAAGGACTTACAGTTTAGCAAGCGTTACGTCATTCCCATTAAAAACTATGAAGCGTATAGTGGACATCATGGTGAAGAGTATAGTGGGTTTCACAGCAGACTGTTTAGAGCATTCAACCACTCATATGGGTGAATGCTGTATACAGTCTGCTGAAGACCCTAGACGATGGGGATTTACACCAGTCTGCTATGTA
Organism: Stomoxys calcitrans; assembly: GCF_963082655.1. Classification (NCBI taxonomy): domain Eukaryota; kingdom Metazoa; phylum Arthropoda; class Insecta; order Diptera; family Muscidae; genus Stomoxys; species Stomoxys calcitrans. Next base: position 135,072,414 of record NC_081553.1, read on the forward strand.
AACGATATTATAATACTTCAGAGGCAAAATGATTCAAGAGTTCTATTTAAGGATGCCTACACAGAAAAAATAGAGATTGGTTTCAGTCACAAAATTAATTGAACGAATTAAATTTTTAATTGAAAGTGCTTCAATCACGTACATGATAATATAATAAAGTTTTTGAAAAGGGTGATTGATTAGGTTAGCTTGAAAAGAGGGTAAGAATATTAATATTCTCATTCCATGCCACTATGGACATACACCTAAGCCAGTAATCCACTTGTTGTGCGGCCTAAATACTAAAAAGTAAACTCGAAAAAGAAAATCCAAGTCAGGAATTCCGTCCTACTTACATATTCCCCCACTTATTCCCATACCATGGCCCTAGTAATGTGTCCCCACCTAAGCGCCTGTGTCCGTTAGCCGCGAAAGCCGGGCAATGACATAGCAAATGCTCCAACGTTCTATCATCCTCCCTACATGACCTACACATGCTATCTCTTAAAGCACCGATTTTGCATACGTTAGCTCGTAGTCCTATTATGATACCGAAAGCTATACTGACCTCCTTTTTACTTCCTTTCAGTAGTAGTCTCGTATTCTCAAGATTCGTGCCATGCGCGTACATCCACGCTCTTAACTCGGACTGCGTCGACCCGAATGGCGAAATTAGGTAACCTGTGTTAATTTTTCAAATAGCTTGTAAACATCTGTTTGCGTTTTCTTGTAAATAATAAATAATTGCAGACCAATTTCAAAACTTCATGAAACACGATTCGCAAAATAATATCCGTCTGAACGAACTATTACTTCTAGATCTGTAAAAAGTTAAGTATACACCAAAGAAAAGAAAGTAAGCCTTCCATGAACTTGGTGAATATGAGACATTGTAAGTGAAAAGAGAAGATTCGCCTAGGCCAAACCTTACAGCTACATACCTGTTTGCATGCTCTTATGAATCAAGATAATTTTATTTACACATCATCAAACCACAAATGATAGAGCTGCAATCAAAGCATTCATTGTTCTACAAAATATCTTCAGATGATTTAATAATTGGTTTGTTTTCTATTGGCTAAAATCTAAATAGTATTCGTGGCAATCAGATAAGCTTTTCCTTACAATAGCATGGAAATGAATGCTGTTTTGTTGCAAAGTCTCATAACTATGTCGACACGTCGTCCTATGGTTGTAACATCTATTCCTGTCTACCCGCACTTTGAACCTATTCAACTATAATTATTTTTTTCCATCTACATTCGGATGGCCCTCTTATCTAAATCGTTATTTTGTAATAGAATACCTAAATCAAGGAATATCTATTTTTAACTTTCAATCTTTAAATTCATTTTCCATTTCGAAAAGAAAATGGAATTTATAATAGAAAAGCCAAAAGCAAAAGTGAGAAGTGAGAGTTTAACAACAACGTAGTGGTGGTGGTCATAATTTTAAATTTCCACTCACGCATTTACATCCGTCTATCCTACGATCCTGGGGATGTGGTATCCAGCCAACCAGCCAGCATCAGGAGGCGATGCCAACCGAAAAAAAGCAAATATAAATATGGGCACAATGAATGGCAAATAAAATTGTTGATTGCCAAGTGTAATGTTTCTTCAGTTTAAATATCCATACATTACGACCACGAGCGGCTAGCGGGAGTTGTGGAGTGGCTAAGCATTTTCGTTTTGTTTTTTTTTTTTTAACTTTTGAAATTATGGCCATTTGCTCCAAGTGGCGTGGAGTGGAGCAGCACGAGTCATGGACAAACGGCCATTACCATAGCCAACAAAGGCCAGAAAGCAGGAAAGTCAAGCAATACTGCAAGCTATTGCTTGTTTTTCTTATTCCCCTTGAATAGGTAAAGCAGCAGCAGCCCCCGCTCCTTTTGGCCCTGCCGATGCTTGATGATAATGTCGCTGCTACTACGGTTGTATGGGTGTTGGGGCTCTGATTGAGCAGCGGGGTGGCCCAGACATCAGCTCATTTCAACTCAGTGGCCGGCTGTCATGGCCATCAAAAGCAGCCTTGGCATTCGTCGACAAGGCTGCATAGAAGACCCTCCCCATGTGCAAGCATTTATTAAATGGAAATTGAATTCAATGAAAACTTTGCTCGTAAAAGTCAATATTCCTATTATCACTGAGAACAGAAAATGAATTACGGAACACAGCTACATTCCAAATCGATTTTTGATAAACGCTTAAACGGAACTCAATCACTAGACCAAGTATCCTACTACACCGAGCAACCAACGCAATACTGGAAATAAATTGTATACATATTCGGAAGTTAATGAAATTCTACAACGTTAATGTTTCAATGTCACAGCTAAGCCCAGAGTTGAATGATAAACATAATTGAGAAGAACTTCATTAGAAGGCATCTGCATGAAGCAAAAACGAAAAAAGTCAAGAATGCCTGAGGCACAACGAAACACTAGAAAATGGGACCACAAATCATTAGGAAAATATGCTGGCCCGCAGAATAAAATCTTGTTTCATTTATCCCCAGTTAGTGGGCATGATAACAGCGTACACCCAGAAAACAGAATTGTTGCCTCAGCCAATCTTTTTGCCAACAACAATTTTGCTGCTCTGACAACCAACGTTGGTGTTAAGGTTATTTTCTAGTTTATATAATGCTACCAACAAGTAAAAAGGCGTTAAGTTCGGCCGGGCCGACCTTTGTATATCCATCACAATCCGGTGAAAAATGCATAATTTATGCCCCTAAAGCAGCTAAAGGGTGATTTTTTTGAGGTTAGGATTTTCATGCATTAGTATTTGACAGATCACGTGGGATTTCAGACATGGTGTCAAAGAGAAAGATGCTCAGTATGCTTTGACATTTCATCATGAATAGACTTACTAACGAGCAACGCTTGCAAATCATTTTCAGTGAATGGGCCCTAGAAAAGTTGGCAGAAAATCCGCTTTTTTATCGACAAATTTTGTTCAGCGATGAGGCTCATTTCTGGTTGAATGGCTACGTAAATAAGCAAAATTGCCGCATTTGGAGTGAAGAGCAACCAGAAGCCGTTCAAGAACTGCCTATGCATCCCGAAAAATGCACTGTTTGGTGTGGTTTGTACGCTGGTGGAATCATTGGACCGTATTTTTTCAAAGATGCTGTTGGACGCAACGTTACGGTGAATGAACACATTTCGAACCGAACACTGATTTTGGTAATAAAATTCAATGATTTGCAAGCGTTGCTCGTTAGTAAGTCTATTCATGATGAAATGTCAAAGCATACTGAGCATCTTTCTCTTTGACACCATGTCTGAAATCCCACGTGATCTGTCAAATACTAATGCATGAAAATCCTAACCTCAAAAAAATCAACCTTTATATCGAAATATGGTCAAACAAAACATTGGCCTTTTCTGTGGCCATATCCAAATATAGAACGATCTAAACCACATACGACACGGATGTCAAAAAGCCTAACATAAGTCACTGTGTCAAATTTCAGTGAAATCGGATTATATATGTGCCTTTTGTGGGATGTCGAAGGGCCTAACACAACCAAATTTCCCCAATTTCTGCGAAATCGCACAATAAAAGCGCCACGTTCGTTCGGGCGCGGTGCGCTTATTTGTTGTTTTCTTTTCTGCTGCACGGGGGACTCGAACCTCAGTTCCCCATTTTTTAGTGATATGTGAAGATTTTAAATGCAGAACTAACTGCCGGAAGGAGAATTAGCACAATTACTGGCAAGGGGTTAGTACAACTCCGGTACGGTAGTTAGCACAACTACCGGCGGGGTATCTAGCAAATCTACAGTACCACCAAATAGTTTTTGGTGGTACTGCAGAAAATAAAACGTTGTCGATACAATTGGGAGAAGCAAACTAAATTTATTTTTAATGGGAATGATTGATGGAACTGATATGAATATAATCAAACTGTGGTTCAAACAATTGAATTTGTTTTGACATTATTATCATTTTGTTCTTACACTCGAATTCCAACCAATGATTTCTCTGGGTGTAAGGATATCTGGCATGAAAACGTATTCATTAAAATGAAATATATTTAACACCAGCACCCTCCTTTATGCCGCTAAAAAGCGAGAACTGATAATTATCGCCTAAAAATTGTTTCAATTCAATATATATACACATATTTTTATATTTGCATAAACAGCAAATTGTACGATCACTTACATTCGAATCGGATGAGTTAATAAAGAACAAAGAAAATACAGCATTATTTAGACATTTCTTTCTTGGCTCATAATAACGAATATGTTTGGACACGAAAGAAGGAAATCGTTAGATTTAAATTAGAATACAAGTATGCGAGCAAGTATCATACGGCTAGACATTAGGGTCGGCCCACTGTGCAAACCGCAAAAAAACATACTAAGCGGTTGTCAACAACGTAACCTACGCCATTTTTTTAGATAAATGATCGGTTGTTCACTAAAAAGAGGGAGTTATGTCGTTAATAATGACAAACAAAATAAACCAAATGGCTTGCTGGAGCATATCCATTTCATGGAATTTTCCATAACCAAATCGCAAAGTGGCTCCCCTATGTCCTCCATAGTCTCAATGGCTATCTTTGGGGTCTTGAATTAATGCTGAACTGTTGGCGTACACATTGTCTTTCATGTGGCCCCAAAGAAAGAAGTCGGAAGTTGTTAAATTACAAGATCTTGGTGGTCAATTAAGATCACCTCTTTCAGAGATAACACGGCCCGGAAACTTTTCACGTAAAACAACAATGGTTTCGTTGCTTGTGCGGCACGTAGCGCCGTCTTGTTGAAAGTTAACGTGTCCAGATCAATACCATCCAACAAAAAAAAAATATATTTCTATCATCTCTCGATAGCGCAATCCATTCACCGTTACTGATCCAAACTCATTTTTGAAAAGTAAGGTCAAATGACCCCACAAGACAATTAACCGCACCAAACAGTCACACATTGAGGATGGAAAGGCTTTCCAACAATAACTGTTGGATTTTCCGAGCCCCGGCGACAATTCCGCTGAATTGCGGTCCGACAAGGTGTTGCACTATGATGCTAAAATTCTTAAGTTTTGCAAACTGTGACTGCAAGTTTTCACCATATTAATAATTTCAATGCGCAATTGAAGCATGCATCGTTCCATTTTTAATAATGGTGAAGTTTCTACTGGCCAAAGAATAAAAACATCAAAAGTGATAGCTACCAAAATACAGGGTGATTCAAAATAACACCCCTTATTGTAAAACCCTTTATAAGTGTATGAAAAGTGCTGAAATGTACTAAATATCCTCCCATTAGATTTCCGAGTACCAGATATTGTATTGGGCTGCCCAAAAAGTAATTGCGGATTTTTCATATAGTCGGCGTTGACAAATTTTTTCACAGCTTGTGACTCTGTAATTGCATTCTTTCTTCTGTCAGTTATCAGCTGTTACTTTTAGCTTGCTTTAGAAAAAAAGTGTAAAAAAAGTATATTTGAGTAAAGTTCATTCTAAGTTCTATTAAAAATGGATTTACTTTCTTTTAAAAAATCCGCAATTTCCGAATACTCGATATATTCCACAACTTAAGATCAGGAAGGAGTGCTACCTATTAACGTTCTTCTTTCAGCCTGTTCAGTTAAATCACATTCACATATCACATTTGCCCAGAAACAATCTATTATGGAACAGGGGGCAAAGTTAAGATAGATGAATGTTTCTACAACATTTAACTGTTTTTGAGATAAAGGAACGTCAAGTGTCTGAATCCTACCTTGATCAATTCACTTTTCATAAACTTATAGTAAGGGTTTTCAAAACCTCAGTTCTACCTCGTACCGAAACAGCACTTGTGACCAATGTAAGTTCCTACCAAATTTTGAAAGATTTTTTCTCTTAGATTCAATCCATATGAATCCAATCCTGACCATGGATCCAATCCAGTGGCTACCGTGGCGCAGAGGTCAAATCCCGGCATGAACATTCAGATCGTAGCTTTCTCAGGTGTTTACATCTAAGGACTCAGGGACTTTTACTAAAAGGGAGTAAGAAGGGGGTCAGTATAGTTTACGGTATCATATATCACATAGGAGTACGAGCTCACTTATGCAAAATCGGTGCCGCAAGTATAGCATGTGCAGTGAGGTGCATGTGGGGAAGATAATAAGACGCTTCACAATGAGAGAAAATAAAAAAAACGAGTAAAATATGCCGTGTGAGAACGGGTAGAGATATCTCTTTGAAATTCGGAGTGGTGAGAGCTGAGGTTGTGCAAAATTTTAAGGCCATAGGTGTCCGGGCGCCTCTTGGCAGGTACTTAAATTTGCTAACCTCGGCATTTCGTAAAATTGTTCCGTCTAAATCCGTGCAAATTTTCACTTGTGGTCCGATTTTTTGCTAGATAGTGCTCAAAAACTCCTACAAAAAAGTACGCTTGAGATAGTTTTGTTTGATGAAATTATGGGCGAGATTGGCTTTGTATCTTTATACAGTTTACTAAGGCATTTATAGGTCAATTTTAATTTTATGCATGATTTGGATTCATGACAAAATTTACCACGACTTTGCTGCAAAAACTGTCAATATCTAATGCAAATGCAAATTTGCCCAAGAATATGACATTAAGGAACAGGTGTAACTATGCGTGTAACTATGCTATCGTCGTCATACAGCTCATACAACTCGTGGTTCATACGTCGCCTATATTCTCCGTTAACGCAAACTGGTCCATATCAGCATTAGGAGGGGATAATCACCGCTGCAAATTTTATGATGGTCTCGCCAGGATTTGAACCCAGGCGTTCAGCGTCATAGGCGGACATGCTAACCTCTGCGCAACGGTGGCCTCCGTCAACATCTGATTATTCATTTAATAGATTTCATTCAGTTTGGAAATCAATATGTGAAAAGTTATTTTTTAGCATTTTTTGGTCAAAAACAAGTATTGTGATTGATTAGTCTTTATTGAAAAAACTTGCTTAAATACATCAATCTTTTCGTCTTTGCTTCTGAAGAAGACATACTGTAGATCCGTTTCAAGTAAAATTTGATTAAGATATTTCAACCTCAACGGGTGTTTCATGTACTTCAAAATTCTAAGAAAAAAAGAGTAATTGGTAATTCTTTTTGAATTTTGCAGATAAAAGTGTCATTAAAAAATCAAAAGTTCTTCCCGATTTTTTTTTTACAAAATTGCTAAAGATTTCAGGGAACATGTTGTCTTGGGATGGGCGGAGCGATGAGGACCACGCCCACTAGGGCACTGGAGACTATTTTAGATATCCGACCCATTGACATACAGACTAAGTGTGAGACAGCCACCGCGGCTATGAGACTTGAGGCGATGGGAGAATGGATTAAGGATGGGAGCAGCTCATACCATCGCGGTATAATCGAGGCGACGATAGGAAACCTGAAAGGAGGGGAAGAGGTTTCCGATCGGATACCTGAGATGATGAGGTCGAGTGTGAGGCACTGCTGCCAGCGGCACAGTCTTGGATTGGCGGAACCCTAGTATTGCCATCTGGAAGACCATGTTACACGGATGGATCAAAGCTAGAGGACAGAGTGGGTCTAGGGGTTTACATTGAGTACCCAGAGACTGAGATCTGTTTTAGACTGCCTGACCATAATACGATCCTGCAGGCGGAGATCCGGGCGATCACGGAATGCGTGAAGTGGTGTGGTACTAACGCGAGCACGTCGACTTTGAATATCTTTACCGACAGTAAAATTGCCATAAGGGCAATAACAACCAGGACGGTAATAATCTTAATATCTGCACCCTCTTTTCAACCTAACCTAACCTATAGCTATTGGTATCATAACGGGACACATAGGACTACGAGCTCACTTATGTAAAATCGGTGCGGCAAGTGATAGCATGTGTAAAGCATGCGGGGAAGATGGTGAGACATTGGAGCATTTCCTTTGTCATTGCCCGGCTTTCGCGTACAACATATACCGGTACGTAGGTGGAGACACAATATCAGACATCCCCCCCATTATCTGTCTTTAGCTTTTCCCTACAAAGATAAACCGTGCAAAGAACATGACATACGCCATCCATGGTGGAGGGTATATCAGTTAGAAGTTCATCAACATGGAACGGTTTTGTTTAAAAGAGATAATTTAGTATATTCATGTTTGCTGAATATAAAAAACCGGATCCGGATCCGGTTCCGCTTCAGTTGAAGTTGCAATTGGACCAAAAATGCACATTAGAGATTTCAACAAACAGGCGGACGAACGAGCTTGTCTAGATCGACTTAGAATGGCAAGCTGATCAAGAATAAAAACATATATGAGGTCGCATATCAACTATTCGACGTAATATAAACGGAATAACTATATACTAAGTATAATTCCATCATGTGATGGCTGGAAAATAAAGACTAGGTGATGTAAAGACATAAAACCAATTTAGATCGTATTTAAATCTCTATACTCATATCGTTGAAAGGGACAAGAAAAGAGAAAATTACCCCAAAAGGGGGATTATTTGGAGAAAATATAAGTACTTTCGATATGATTGCCACACTTATTTGCATTAAGTTCATATATAGGCCAAAGGACAACACCAACCCACGACAGTTCACAAAGATACCTACCCATTTGGTTTATCCGGAATGGATTGATTGGTATGCTTACTATACAAATTTATTGTTTGTTTCTACAAGGGTATAGAATGAAACGAGGGAGTATGGACTCCAAAGAGCAATGCAAATAATTGAGGTTGCAAATACCGGAAGTTTGACTTTTTTACAAAAATTATAGACCCATTTAAGGCCTTGGGATACAAGTAGCACTTCAACCCAATGTGGAACACGTAGTATGGCAAGGCAGTAAATCTCATTTCTTTTTTGAACTGCGGCCTATAAATTTGGTATTCCGTTTTTTTTTTCATTTCTTGCATTTTTGTAACAAACCCATTATGTTGACCCTAGAATATTTTCGAAAAAAACTTCTTTACATACTTTGTGGACGGACGAACACCACAAGAACCCAAAAAGGTCAATTTTACCTTGTTTCACCATATCAACGAAAAAGTGTTGACAGTTTTGACCATTGTCAATTTTAGGCACGTAAGCAAATTGTTTGCACTTCAAAGCACTTTTTTCGATAAGGGTCCTTCATCGACTTCTCCATACACACTCGCTCACACACACATAAAACGCAACTTTGTTTTATTTTATTCCAATGCGTATTTATTGAGATGGAGGAAGTGTTTGTGTACGTACGCGAATGGTATGAGTGGTCGTATGTGTGTGTGTGCGTGTGTGTGAAGACATGGATCGTAAATGTTGAAATTTAAGGTGTGTTGACAACTTAAGTGGTATTTTGGTATATGCCAAAAGTATTCTCCGACTCTCGCCCAACGGTTATTGGTCAAGCGCAACCCATAATTGTCAATACCTCTGAGAATTCTCCAGCTGAGGGAATCCAACATCAACGGCAACAATCAGGGGAATGGTGTGGCGGAGGTGTGGTATAAAACCTTTAACAAACATGTCGTGCATGGTAACCGAATTATATAATGAGGAAACTTTCGTCGTCTTCCTCGCTGTCCACTTGGTTCCAATGTTATCCCAAATATTTGGTGCCATTGAAGCTGGCCTACAAGAAGGAGTTGTGTCCTCTCGTGGATGTGTACATGTATCATGGAACAAATTATTAAGTGTTTGTCCAGCACTTGCTTGAAGAATTTCCTCGTTTAGGCCCAACTGTGTGTGTTTGTGCAGAATTTGTTAAAAGGATATTACCTAATAGTTGTTTAACAATGCCTCTCATTGAAATTAGTTAGGGTGGGGTGGTGGGGATTGGCAGGCTGCCGTACTATCTAGCGCAACGGAAATGACTCACAAGGGAAAAAGAGGATATCATTTCGTGGTGACCAAGAAGTTTTCGCAAGGGACTAAATTACCCATGTACGGACGGACTTTCGCCCACCCAGCCCTCCATCACCTAGCATGACACCAATGTTTGTTTATCCTAATAAAAGGACTATAATGTGTAAACTTGGACATTTTGATGAACATGTAAAGTTGTGTCCTTATTTCTTTTCAGCAATCCACAAAAACTTGCCAACAACAGAGTAGTTTATAGAAAATGAGTAATGTTCGTAAACTGGCAGACCACGTAGACCAAAGTGTTTTGATATAATGGCGCGAAGAAAAATAGAACCATTTATGTTCGTGGAAAATAGGCAGGCGGGTGATTTTCAGGAACTTAGTAGAAGGTTAATTGTTAAACTGTGCTCAACTATCATCTGCCTAAAACTTCAAGAATTTGAATTTTCTAAAAACACCTCTGAAAGTTGTACACATCGTGGGAAACATGGAAAAAATTAATGTGAAAGATGGATTTTCCAATACATATGCAACTTAAAGCAGCTTCTAATTCTTCGAAAATACATGTAGACACAATACAATATATATGAGCATACATGCCAATTAGAGCGGGCTCAATTCGTATTTGATGTACATTAGGAAAGTCTTATGAGTACAGAAAGTGACGAAGAGGGAATTACCTTTAATTTCTATATCAAGATCTTATATATGGGTGAATCCTGCGTGACAAACGCTACATTTTACGCAATTTTCGATTGAAATATATGAACTTTTTGGGATGCAAAAAAATTTCTTTAATCTACTTAAAGTGAATTAAGGGATTTGAAAATACATTCAAATGTAAAAAATTTCTCCCCTATATTGTATTGAAAATGGTTACAGATTATTGTGACGCACGCGACAAAATATTGAAGTGTTAGGGTATATTTTGGCCTTTTCGAGCGAATTTTGCGTAGATAATCTCAAAACGTTTTTTTATGTTTTAAGAATGAACAATCGACAATTTGATATTTGTATATAAATAAACAAAAACTATTTGATAAGTAGTTTATGGCCTTAAAAAGCAAAAACGGATATTGGCTCGTATGACACCTACAATTAATTGTGAAGCCATCAGAGCCATTTTTGATATGGGTATTGGATGGCATCAAAATGATTTGAGCCACATTAGATAAAAATTAAGACATTTATGAACACAAAAGGAAAACTTAGAATATATGCACTTATGGCAGCTATTTTTATCTGTGGACTAATTCGCGTCTTATTACATAAGGGTATTCGAAGGAGTAAAGGTAACTCGTTTACCTTTCGTTCGTTTCCAGCTAAATTGGATCTGTTTTAACACCACTGAGGGCTACACAAATCAAATGGCAGTTTTGGGTTATAACGAAACCCTCCTAGCACCGCACCAGCTTCATCAAAAATTTTAAAATTGTTTTTAATTTCGGTGACAAAGAGAAGAAAATAAAAAAAACAAGTTATAGTCCGATTAGGACCATAAATGAATGCTGAACATTGTAGAAGTCATTGTGTAATATTTCGGTTCATTCGGATAAGAATTACGTCTTGTAGGGGCTCAAGAAGCAAAATCGGGAGATAGGTTTATATGGGAGCTGCATCAAGCTACTGAGCGATTCAGACCATATTAGACGCATATTTCTTCCAAATCGGATGAGAATTGCGCTCTCTAGAGGCTAAAGAAGTCAAGATCGCAGATCGGATTATATGGCAGCTATAGCAGGTTATGTACTGATTTCCGCCATAGCACAGTTGATGGAAGTCATAAAAAAACACCTTATGCAAAATTTCAGCAAAAGCGGATGAGAACTGCGCGTTCTATTGGCTCAAGAATTCAAAATCCAAGATCGGTTTACATGGCAGCTATATCAGATTATTAACCGACTTGAATCATACTTAACAAAGTTGTTGAAAGTGATACCAAAACACCACGTGGAAAATTTCAGTCAAATCGGATGAGAATTGCGCCCTCTAGAGGCTCAAGAAGGCAGGACCCAAGATCGGTTTATATGGCAGCTATATCAAAACATGGACCGATTTGGCCCATTTAAAATCCCAACCGATTTGTGCAAAATTTCAAGCGGCTAGTTTTACTCCTTAGTTAGAGTGACGGACGGACGGATGGACAGATGGACGGACATGGGTAGATCGACTTAAAATGATATGATGATCAAGTATACATATACTTTATGGGGTCTCAGGCGCATATTTCGAGGTGTTACAAACAGAATGACGAAATTAGTATACCCCCATCCAATGGTGGAGGGTATAAAAATTGAGTTTTGATGTTAAATTTTCGGTGACAGGTCAATCCGTGACAAATGCTACAGAAAATAATTTGCTTTAACTTTTTGTCAGTGTATTGTAAATTTGTCATATTTTACACAAAAAAAAAATGATGTCGAACAACTTATGATTTGTAAAAAAAATTTTATTTTGCACTATTTCTATATTTCTCGTGACGCACACTACAGCGCATGGTCCTGACTTTGCGTTTCTAATGTTCTACAATAATAAACTTAAATTGAAGACTACTAAGAGGATAAAAATAGTTAAAATCTTATTAATATTTAAAGAGTATCATATATTAACTTTACTAAATTAAAAAATGTTAAAAAATTGATTTTTCAATTGTTTTCCCTATTAGGGCGAAGATCATTAAATTTTACAATTTTTGTTTGTTTCTCTTTCGAGACGAGCTCAATGAAAGCCAAGGATAGCAACGAACACCAACCACTAAGGGACGCGTTTCGTCTTTGGTTAGAAGACTTTTCAACCATATTTGGTGTGATGGCTTCAAGGGCGTTGGTATGTTGTATTTGAATCGTGTTAATAGCGAAAACGCATCTATGATGCAATTACCACATTAACCTCGCTCGGCAACCCTGCCTGTACTTTTTCCCACTGAGTGTAATTTGGTGTAATGACAGACTTTCTTTCTATGGCAAATTACACTTCTTCCGTACTACACATGATTTTGTGCATCTGTTGGAAATAGTATTTAAGGCTTTGAACGCTAGACAACGGCAACGGCTCTCGCTGTTGCTGCGTGTGCCCAGGTTCGAATCCCGGCCGGGCTCTGCCGAATTTTTTAATTTTTCAAGTTTTTTCCCTATAAGGGCGAATATCATTAAATTTTACCATTATTGTTTGTTTCTCTTTCGATCGGAGATGCAAATGGAAAAGGAAAGCCAAAGATAGCAACATACACCAATCAATTTGGTTTGATTTTTTCTGTTTTTCTATTTTATTATTTTCTTACAATATTTGAACATTTTCATTACCATTCCAGAGCGTCACCAGCAGGGTTTGAACATGGATACTAATGATGACTAGTCACCCGTGCCACCTGTAATTTCACTTCAGAGACTCAGGAAGGCATTCATACACTTGCCACTAATCCTCCATTAGCATATCGAAACAGAATTTGAAATGTGTGGCAGAATGCAAGTATTTATTTATCAAATGTCGCTGCGAAAACTAAAAAAAATCTCATGCATAAATTTCCTCGAGGATCACAAAGGGTATTATGTTTAATTCTTTCCAGGAGAAAACCTCATGCAAATGCCCCTGTTAACCTCTACAATCCCCTATCGGCATCACCATCAAACTTGAAGGTGGTTTTATAAATATTTTATTTATTCCACCGCTTCATCATCGCGTTCATTCTTCATTCGCTTTGTCGCACATGTCCATTAAATAAATAAACTTTTGTTTCCGTTTACTTCGCCAAACTAAAGGAAAACAAAGGAATTTCAAATAAATGGATTTTAAACTCACCCAAGAAAAAACAAACGCGGCTGCACACTCGCGCATACAAAACATGTCAAATGTAAACGCAAACAACGAATATGAAAAACGTGTGCAGAAAATTTTCTCAGCTCAAGAAAAAATGGTCAAAAAAGGGAGTAAAAAATCTACACGAATTACAAACAACATCAAGTTCTAGCAGCCAAAGGAGGGCGACAGCAAAAATAAACGAGGATTCCAATGCGTATTTAGTTTATGGAAAAAATTGCGATTCGCAATGCTTGCAAGAAAAGAAGGACATTTTATGTCAATGTCGTCGTTACTATTAAAACCACATACAATAAACTCAACACACATGAAGATATATGTGTGAAGCCATACAGCACTTGGCAGTTGAATACTGGCAAGGTTTAATTGAGGCGATTGCAGGACAAAACTTGAGTGTGGAAATACTGAAAGCATACAAGTAATGTAACGCCTCGATTTATGTCGTGATTGGATCCGTCATTTGTGAGCTCCATGCATTAAGCCGGAAGATGGGTTCATGAAGCATCATTATCCAAATATGGTCCTATCTTCATAGGGTCTCATACTATTTAGTGTTCCGAATTTTAGTTAAATTGAATAAATCCATACAATCGGATATTTTCCGTCTGGAGACCATGGGGTTCTCTGTCTCTATAACAAATAGAAAACAAAAAACCTTATTTTTAAAGTTAGGCGGAAAATCAGTTGTCGTCAATAACGGATTTCCTACCGATTTCGTCTGGCACCACAACCAGACTCCTCAGATGGAGCTGTTAACCTGGCCATATGCTTTTTTCTCATTGCTTGGTATCTGCGAATCACTGAAAAGACATGAGAGAGCAGTGAAGGCCAGAGGACTGCCCTCAATAAACTTGGTTAAACCTTAGTCCATTAGGTCGACGAAGTCCGAACTATGGGCGTTGACGACGAACACGCATCGGTAGGACGACGAAAATCCTATCGTGAGATGACGAGGCTGAAAGGAAGTAAGAAGGAGGTCAGTTTAGCTTTCGGTACCACAACAGAACATTTAGGACTACGAGCTCACTTATGAAAAATCGATGCGGCAAGTGATAGCATGTATAGGGCATATAGGGAAGATGATGAGAGGTTGGAACATTTCTGTGGTCATTGCCTGGCTTTCGCGGCTAACAGACACTGGCACTTAGGTGGGGACACAATACCAGACATGAACCAACTAAGAAGTGTGGTATGGTAGAAACAATTTGGGATTTTGTAAGTAGTACGGAAATCCTGACTTAGATTTTCTTTTTCGAGTTAGCCTTTTTATTATTTAGAGCGCACTACACGTTGAATACTGGCTTAGGTGTATGTCCTAGCCTATTTGTAATAGAAACAGAGAACCCAACGGTTTGCAGCCGGACAATATCCGACTATATGAACTCTCAAGACCAAATAAATGTAGCGTTCTTTCAACAGGCAGACAGACGAACGGACATGGCTAGATCGACTTGGAATATCAAGACGATAAAGAATTTATTGACTTTTTGGGTGTCAGATCAATATGCCGATGTGTTACAAACGAAATGACTTTTGTAACACATATTTGTCCATCTTACGGTGAAGGGTATACAAATATTTTTTACAACAGGTTGGAAAAAAAATTTATTTTGGAAAAAGTGTAAAAAAATTCGTTTTTTACCACGCTAATATTTTGATGAAAAAAGAGAATCGTGTATTAATGCGTATTAGAGCGAAAAAAACAACGATCGCCAGTGCGGATCTTCGAATTCGAGCCAATTTCAACGAAAGTTCTTCGTAGAAGAAGCACTCCGAAGCAAATGGTCGCCTGTTTTTTCGACAAAAATTTTTATTCCACTTTTCCGTTTGAGGAGGTCAATTCAGAGTGGTACATCACAATTTGATTGAAGTCTTGGGAGAAATTTGCCTAAAGTCTTAGGATAAATTCGAAAAACAAGCAAGAGAAGATGAATCATTATTGATACCGTTGTAGAAGTCCCTATTATAATCAATGTTCTAAAATAATAAATGCGCTTCTTATAAGCTCAAGGGGCCAAATCCGAAAATTAGTTGGTTTGACTTCGCTCGTTCATAAATTTAGCCTACATTTTATCTCTGTTTAAATGTTTTGTCGCTAAATCATCTTTTAATAATAAACAAGCATGACCCCGCTCCGCTTCGGTACCATATTTTATGGGTATGGGCCATATTTTATAGCTGTGTCAGTTCATATTGGGCGATGTACGTATATTTCGTATGACTGAGTTATTCAATGTACATTGTCAAGGTGTGCCAATATGATCAATTCAAGACCTCCTGCTCAATTCAAAAGAAAGTAACAGCATGATAACCAAATGAAGCACGATATACTTTGTTCGCACTTCTAAAACACATTTTTTATACCCACCACCGTAGGATAGGGGGTATATTCATTTAGTCATTCCGTTTGCAACACATCGAAGTATCAATTTCCGACCCTACAAAGTATATACAATATAAATATATTTCGGATCGTCGTAAAATTCTAAGACGATGTCCGTCCGTCTGTTGTAATCACTCCACAGCCTTCAAAATTTTAGATATTGAGCTGAAATTTGGCACAGATAAGTTTTTTTGATGCACGCTGGTCAAATCGGACCATATTTGGATATAGCTGCTATATAGACCGATTTTCCGATAAAGGGTCTAATGCCCATAAAAATATTTGTCATCCGATTTTGCTGAAATTTGAAACAGTGAGTAGTTTAAGGCTTCCCGACAACTGACCCAAATATTGTTCAGATCGGGCTATATTTAAATATAGCTATCATATAGACCGATCTCCCGATAAAAGGTCTGAAGACCATAAAAGCTTTATTTATTACTCGATTTTGTGGAAAATAGCAACAGTGGGTTATTTTAAGCCTCTCCATATCTGGCCTTAATATGGATTATATCGGTCCATATTTAGATAAAGCTGCCATATAGACCGATCTCCCGATAAAGTTCCGAAGCCCATAAAAGCTTTATTTATTACCCGATTTCGCTGAATTACGTTGTTCGAAGCCTCCCAACATTCGACCCAAATATGTTACAGATCGGATTAGATATAGCTGTCATATAGACCGATCTGCCGATAAAGGGTCTGAAGCCCATAAAAGCATTTGTTGTTATCCGATTTCGCTGAAATTTAAGACAGTGGGTTATTTTAAGCCTTCCAAACATCTGACCCAAATATGGATCAGTTCGGACTATATTTAGATATAGCTGACATATAGACCTATCTCCCTATAAAGGGTCTGAAGACCATAAAAGCATTATTTTTCATCTGATTTCGCTGAAATTTGGAATAGCGCGCAGTTTTAGACCTTCCAACATCCTACCCAAATATGGTACAGATCGGACTATATTTAGATGTAGCTGTCATATAGACCGATCTGCCAATAAAGGGTCTGAAGCCCATAAAAGCTTAGTTATTATACGATTTCGCTAAAATTTGAAACAGTGTGTTATTTTTAGCCTCCTGACACCCGACCTAAATATGGTTCACATCGGATTATATTTAGATATAGCTGATATATAGACCGATCTGCCGATAGGGGTCTGAAGTCAATAAAAGCTTTATTTATTTCCCGATTTCGCTGACACCTGAAACAGAGAGTAGGTTAAGACCTCCCGTTAGACCTAAATATGGTTTAGATCGGACTATATTTAGATATAGCTGCTGCCATATAGACCGATCAGCCGATAAGGGGACTGAAACCCATAAAAGCTTTATTTATTGATTTGATTTTGCTGAAATTTAAAACACTGAGTTTTTTTGAGCCTCACGATATCCGACTTTAATATGGTACAGTTCAGTTTATAATTGGATATATCTACAAAATTGAATAGTGACATATATATTAGACCACTCAATGTCCGTGCCGAATTTGGGTGCATAAGTTATCAAATTTTCACTGGATTGTTACGAAAGGGGGTTTACATATATACCCGGGTTTACATATGGCCCAGCCGAACTTAATGTCTTTTTACTTGTTTAGTATTTTTTTTAAGATACAGTTCAATTGTGCCAAATTACGTGGATCTTCTCCCTTTGTTTGAAAACTCTAGCTCAATCCGTAAAAAATACCATTTTGTACTTCTTCCTACCAGAATGTACGAATTTGAGAAACATCTTGCAGTCGCCCAATATATACTGCCAAAGAGTAACTGCATCACAATTTTGAGAGCTTTAGCTCAAATCTTTAAGAAATTACTTTCTAGTACTTCTAAGGACCTTTATGTACGAATTACAGAAACATCTTGTCGGACACTTTTTATTGTCAATATGTACTTGTAAATTATGAGAGCTCTAGGCCAATAGCTTTAAGACAACCATAAACTAGAATTATACTTTATAACCAGGGTTTCAAACTACGCTTAAGATCCAATAATGACAGATCGATATCCACACTATACCTAATGCCTTCATAAAATGAGTTTAACAGAGACTCGATCCCTAGGTAAACAACGAAAACATAATCAGGAAAATGAATTTGTAGCACACACAGTGTAGAAGGCGTTCCATTTAAGATTCTCATTTCTTTCAAGACTTGACTCATTTTTCGTATGTGACATAAATGTTTAAGCGGGTCTAAGAACAGGCAGCTACTAAAACTGACTTAAACAATTCCTAAATTTCAATCGCTATAGCCAGGGCTGTGCATGTTTGTACATATGAAAGAAACAATAAGTGGACGCACACACTGACAAACGCGTGCACGTGTGTGTATGCGATTAAATATGTATGAATATTTTGTATGGAAACTAGCGGCTTTTGGCGGGGATAATAATGGGGAGAATGACAAATAAGGGAATGTTGTCTGTATTTGTACAAGAACATCCCCTCTACACCGCAAACGGTTATGTACACCATCTTCCATGACTGTTAAGCCTTACTAAAAGACACATGAACGAGGAAGAACGCAGAAAAAAACGAATCAAAAAACGCGCCAAGAATTACAAAATGTTACATGAATTGCATTCACTGGCTTCGTTTGGGTGGGATTTACAGTCTTTGCTGGGCGATATTTCTTTTGCCTCACGGACCTTTTGTATATTGTCACAATGAGGTGTGTATGTGATTATGTTCCAGCCAGTAAATGTATGTCTGCGTGTGTGTGTGTGTACTTTGGAGGTTATTGTCAACCGAAAGGATATCCATACGTATTTTCATTACATACTTCAGAAAACGGGACTCCAATGCGAAATGATAGAGCAAAGTCACACAACACTAACGTTTGTGTTAAAAATTGACAATGAATGTGAATCTTTTAACCAAACAAACCGAACAGAGAATACGCATTAATACAAACAAATATATAAAACCACTCAAACATCTAACGCACTTACACACTTGCACATAATTGAGTTGAATGGCGTACAACAACACTGACTACAAAAAGTGCAAAATTTTACTCAAAAAATTCAAGATCCATATGAGATTTTAGTACGAAGAGTGATCGCATGTGACAAGTTCATTGACTGATTTGTTCAAATATATAGGAGCAATATTAAATAATGCACTGATATGGATCGTAATTATAAAAAAGACAGGTACTCAAATCATGTTTAAAATGTAACTGTTTCATATTGAAGATAAATTTAGTCTTAATTATTATCCTTCAAATCTTAATTGTTGTATTGTTATAGCCTCAATCAAAGGATGGGAGTATACTAATTTCGTCATACTGTTTGTAACACCTCGAAATATGCGTCTAAGACCCTATAAAATATATATATTCTTGATCGTAATTTTAAGTCGATCTTGCCAAGTCCGTCTGTCTGTCTGCCTGTCGAAAGCACGCTTTCAAGCAAGCAATTTTCAAAGTGGTATAGCTAGGCTCTTGAAATTTTATACAAATACCTTTTATTAGTGTAGGGCGGTTGGGAGTGTAAATGGGCCAAATCGGTCCATGTTTTGATGTAGCTGCCATATAAACCGATCTTGGGTCTTGACTTCTTGAGCCTCTAGAGGGCGCAATTCTTATTCTATTGGAAAGCTGCCATATTAACCGATCTGGTGTCTTGACTTCTTCAGCTTTTAGAGGGCGAAATTCTTATCCGATTTGGCTGTAGTTTTTCACGTGGTGTTTCGGTATCACTTCCAACAACTATGCTAAGTATGATTCAGATCTGGTATAGCTGCCATATAAACCGATCTTGGATCTTGACTTCTTGCGCCGCTGCTGGCCACAATTCTCATCCGATTTGGCTGAAATTTTGCATGACGTGTTTTGTTATGACTTCTAATAACTGTGCAAAATATGACGCATAACCTGATATAGCTGCCATATAAGCCAATCTGGGATTTTGACTTCTTGAGTCTCTAAAGGGCGCAATTCTCATCTGATTTGCCAGAAATTTTGTACAACGGCTTCTGCCATGACTTTCAATATACATGTCGAATATGGTCTGAATCGATCTATGGCTTGATACAGCTCTCATAAAAACCGATCTCCCGATTATGCTTCTTGAGCCCCAACAAGGCACAATTCTTATCCGAATGGGCTGAAATATTATCCAATGACTTCTACTACGGTCTTTAACATTCAGTTCATTAATGATCCGAATCGGACTATGACTTAATAAATAGCATAACAATTCTTATAAATAGCATAACAATTCTTATTTATTCATTGATTGCCTAAAAAGAGACACCGCACAAAGAACTCGACAATTGTGATCCACGGCCCAGCCGAACTTAGCACGCTCTTCCTTGTTTTTTTAATTAATATTTTTTTTTTCAACCATTTGTGGAATTTCTCTGTTTTATTGAAATAAATAATTTTAATAATCGAAAAATGGCAATACAAAATTTTGAAAGTCTACAGTTTGATTGATTTGATTTTCGTGATCAGAACGTTTGTTGGGTATTATAGCGACGTTTCAATGAGTTACGAACGGAATGATAAATCATTATACACCCATTCTATGGTGGAGGGTAGACAAATGCGTTTGATTGCCTTAAAAGCTATTAAAGGTACCATGAATTTGTTTATTCTAAGACTATGTGATTATAACTTATCACCTATATCACATTCGTCTACATGTCCTATAGAAAGGACATGCTGGAAATCAAACCTAATTCGGACGATCCTATATTCATTGTTATAAACGAAATATTTTGGCTATGGGACAATGATGGTAGTGTCATCATAACGATAGGTGGGATGGCCATATTAGACGCATTTTTCTTTACTTCTTCATAAGCTTTATGTTGCCTATGTTGCAACCATAAGCTCGTTTGTCGAAGGTTCTTCAATTATTGCGGATAATTTTTGAAACTGGCAGCAGACAGAACATGATGATAACTCTTTCTTGGCTCCAACATTTTTGAAAAAGTCTGGTGCAATTAAATGTAGGTCTTCTTTTAACCAGTCTTTTCGTTTATCTTCAAAAAATTTTTAATCTCGGTTGAATTTTTCTATTTTTCTTCCAATTTTAGTTTAAAAGTTCTTAGTTTCTGCTTATTTCATAGCGTTGATTATCACTTGATATTGTTTCATTAATTATTTTTTTGAAAACATACGTCTGCACAGCCAAAAGTCATTTTGGAAGGCATATTTTCGTTGCGCCATGTTATAAGCAGAAACCCGCATTGCAATTGACATCGTACCTAAAATTGCATGTATATCAAAATATTGCAAAATATTCTGCCGTTCAACAACTATCAACAAAAACAAATAAATAAAATTTCAGGGTGGAAAAATGTGGACAAAAATAGATCTACTCCATTTAAGGTCAAAATATGATATAAGATAAAAAAAAAAACTTACAAAATGCTGAGAGTTGAATGTTCCTGAATGATTACCAGTGTGGATTTCGTAGTGATAAAAGTACCACTACACTCCTTGGCTAAACCGATTCTATCAGACGCTGTCTATCTGACCATTAGATGTGTGTTCTTCTATCACTGGATCTTGAAAAGGCGTTCGATAGATTTGATTTCCAAATTGTTTACGATATATGGATTTGGGGGCAGTGTGTGTAGATTGATGTATTCTTATCTGGCAAGGAGGGAGCAGTATGTTCATATGGCATACCTTCGGCAAATCTTCCAGTAAAAAGCGGGGTTCCGCAGGAATCAGTCCTGGGTCCTCTTCTGTTCATAAATTTTTTCAATTGATGTATTTGATGGCATTCGGAATTGGTGCGTTCCGTACGTCTATGCGGACGATGTGCAACTACTTATTAAAGGCTATTTTCGCTGGGAGTGCAAATTAAATTGGTTCAAAGAGCGAACATGTTTGGGCCTACTAATCGATGACAAGCTCTAGTTTGAACCTTATATTAACCGTGTTGAATCACACACCGTTCTTGCGCTTCAGCAGATTTACAGTACAGATTTGGTATTGTCTCGTGCAATTAGGACAAAACTGGTTCACGCCCTGGTTATGCCGAATATTTTATATGGCCTTGAGGTTTATTCTGGGACCACAGGTTGTAATATGATTAAGGTGCAATTAGCTATATATTCCCGTGTAACATATATGACCATATATTAACATTTGTACGACGATTTTTAAAATATATCTTCCACAATTTTGTGAGTTTTCGATAGCTTGTTTTATTCTACAAAGTCTTAAAAAACTGAGCTCCTAATTTTCTAGCCGACTACTTTATCTTTTGTCGCTCAATTGGTTATTTCCAGAGCAGGTCCATTTATAACACACTCATTAACAGTGCGAGTAGCTAGGTTATTTAATACGCTACCAGGTTATCTCAGAATGCTTTATCTATCCATACCGTAACCATCTTGTTATACCTTTCAGGTAATTGGATGAATAATTAACCAACATTTTTGTACCCATCACCGAAGGATGGGGGTATATTCATTTTGTCATTCCGTTTGCAACACATCGAAATATCCATTTCCGACCCTATAAAGTATACATATTCTTGATCAGCGTAAAAATCTAAGACGATCTAGACATGTCGGCGCGTCTGTCTATTGAAATCACGCTACAGTCTTTAAAAATAGAGATATTGAGCTGAAACATTGTACAAATTCTTTTTTTGTCCATAAGCAGGTCAAGTTCGAAGATGGACTTTATCGGACTATATATTTATATAGCCCCCATATAGACCGATCCGCCGATTAAGGGTCTCAGGCCCATAACAGCCACACTTATTATCCGATTTTGCTCAAATTTCGGACAGTGAGTTGTGTTAGGCCCTTCGACATTCTTTGTCAATTTGACTCATATCGTTCCAAATTTGGATATAGCTGCCATATAGACCGATACTCCGATTTAAGGTCTTAGGCCCATAAAAGCCACATTTATTATCCGATTTTGCTGTAATTTGGGACAGTGAGTTGTGTTAGCCTCTTCGTAATTTTTCTGCAACTTGGCCCAAATCGGTCCAGATTTGGATATAGCTGCCATGTAGACCCATATCTCGATTTAAAATCTTGGTCCCATAAAAGGCGCATTTATAATCCGATTTTACTGAAATTTTTTTTACTGGATTTTTGACATCCGTGTCGTTTATGGTTCAGATCGGTTTATTATAACTACTAAAAAGACCAATATTTTGTTATACACAATTGAACAATGACTTGTACTTAGTATTAGCATTAGTATAGTATTAGTATTTGGTCCAAATCGGAACATATTTCGATATAGCTGCAATGGGACATAAGGTATGCAATTTTCACCGGATTTTGATGAAAGGTGGTTTACATATATACCCGAGGTGGTAGGTATTCGGCCGAACTTAACGCCTTTTTACTTGTTGAATCTCCTATTATTTATAGTCTGATTATCATCGAATTTGTACTTTATTATTTTTTTTCTAAATTTTTGATTGTGATACTTTATACACATTTAATAACTGTTCATGAGTAGTTTTTTTTGTCCTGTAAAGCTTTTAGTTTCCTACGTAAACTGAAATCAAACTATCTGGTACCTACTCAGAGTTTTTGTTGTTTTTTTTTGCATTTAATTACCTTATTATAATTTAATTGCAACCATTATTTTACGAAGAAGAGTAGTTTTTTTGTAATCTTATTTTATAGGCTAACCTAGCTTTAGATTGCCAAATTTTATATATAAAATTCAATTTGTGTTTTTTTGTAGGTTTGTTTGCTTGTGTGCGGACCCTCCCCCTTACCCTAATTTTCAGAAACGCCAGATCTCGGAGATGGGTTGTGCGATTTAAGCGACATTTTGTGCGCACTCATATAGTACCCTATAAATAAAAATTTGGTATCCAAATTTCGGATAGGGTACCTAGAGGACCGCCCCACCCAAAACCTACCAAACATATGTTTAGACCAATCACGACAATATGGACTCAAATGAAAGGTATTTAGGATAAGAAAACGTACCTGATATCCAAATGTCGGACCAAGTGTTAGGGGGACCACCCCAAAACACCCCTAAATCGGACATATTTACCGACCATGGCAATATGGGACTTAAATGAAAGGTATTTAAGATTAGAAATCGAATTTGAAAGCGTAGTTTCGGGCGATGTGTTTCGGGGACGCCTCATCATGTAAACTCCCCCAAACCAATGGCAATATGGAAGAAGAGCACGATGCTGATATTTTTTCAGAGCCAAGTGCCTGGGGGACGACCTCACCCTCGAAAACACCCCTAAATCAAATATCATGGGAATATCGGGCTGAAATAAAGTATTTTAAGAATAGAGTACACCTTACATCCAAACTTACATTCCTAGAGCAATACAGATCATATGGGATTCAGATAAAGGCACTTATATTGTTAAACTGTTAGTCAAGCGATATACTATTTTCGTACCATGGTATTTCACTAAAATCTCTTTAATTGTCGAAAATAAATATTCCACGGAAAATGTTGTTCCATATAAAGTAAAGTTTGTTATAAAATGAAATGAAAAAATTAAAATTATGTGGCTGTTTATGAGTAAATAAACAAGTCACTTTTCACGAAAACAATTTTTTTTTTCTTATACACAATACTAAACTTTAAAAACAATCACAGTGTTTGTGAAATATGGAAATACTTTTTTTATTAAACTTGTACCACACAACATAAAATGTAACAAAAATACACATGTTCCCTTTTAAAACCTAATTTATGTTTGAAAGCTCACAATAAATTAAAAATGTACATAAAATAACAAAAACTAGAAGTTTCGAAGTCAGCGGTTTGTTGGCAATTTAAAATATGGAAATACTCAACGCCGTTTCGTCCACTGTGCTTGGATACGCAAATATTGCATACTTATTGCAAAACAAGTAAAAGCGTGCTAAGCTCGGCCGGGCCGAATCTTATATACCCTCCACCATGGATCGCATTTGTCGAGTTCTTTTCCCGGCATCTCTTCTTAGGCTAAAAAGGATATAAAAAAGATTTGCTCTGCTATTAGAGCGATATCAAGATATGGTCCGGTTTGGACCATAATTAAATTATATGTTGGAGACCTGTGTAAAATGTCAGCCAATTCGAATAAGAATTGTGCCCTTTGGGGGCTCAAGAAGTAAAATAGAGAGATCGATTTATATGGGAGCTGTATCGGGCTATAGACCGATTCAGACCATAATAAACACGTATGTTGACGGTCATGAGAGAATCTGTCGTACAATATTTCAAGCAAATCGGATAATAATTGCGACCTCTACAGGCTCAAGAAGTCAAGATCCCAGATCGGTTTATATGACAGCTATATCAGGTTATGAACCGATTTAAACCATACTTGGCACAGTTGTTGGATATCATAACAAAACACGTCGGGCCAAAATTCATTCAAATCGGATAAGAATTGCGCCCTCTAGAGGCTCCAGAAGTCAAGACCCAAGATCGGTTTATATGGCAGCTATATCAGGTGATGAACCGATTTAAACCATACTTGGCACAGTTGTTGGATATCATAACAAAACACGTCGTGCCAAAATTCATTCCAATCGGATAAGAATTGCGCCCTATGTAGGCTCAAGAAGTCAAGACCCAAGATCGGTTTATATGGCAGCTATATCAAAACATGGACTGATATGGGCCATTTACAATACCAACCGACCTACACTTATAAGAAGTATTTGTACAAAATTTCAAGCGGCTAGCCTTACTCCTTCGGAAGTTAGCGTGCTTTCGACAGACAGACGGACGGACGGACGGACATGGCTAGATCGACATAAAATGTCACGACGATCAAGAATATATATACTTTATGGGGTCTCAGACGAATATTTCGAGTAGTTACAAACAGAATAACGAAATTAGTATACCCCCCATCTTATGGTGGATGATATAAAAACTCCTCAACATTGACTAAGTTGAGTACGTATCTCTATCAGTTCAAAAATTCTAGAATTATTTCCAAGATTTTCCGACTTAGTAACTCTGTGGATCTGGCGGAATAGAAAAAGTTCTTCGACAAGGTGTGAGCGCATGCAAAAATTTATAAATCATGCGGGATAATACTTAAAAAAAAAACAATAAAACCATTTTGATGATAAATATTTGCATTTCCAGAAGTATATAAAAGCAGCCCACGTATATGTACCACTGACCCAATTTCCACAAAATCCATAGCATACTGTGCCAAAAACAGGATGTATGTATATAGGCGGTGTGAGAACAGGTTCCAATGCAATAGAGCTCCAAACGGAAAATG
Source organism: Stomoxys calcitrans (assembly GCF_963082655.1). NCBI lineage: Eukaryota > Metazoa > Arthropoda > Insecta > Diptera > Muscidae > Stomoxys > Stomoxys calcitrans. The sequence continues at coordinate 135,098,608 of NC_081553.1, forward strand.
AATAAAGGCCGAAAATTTTAATTGGAGCCTTATATCGTTTTTTGTGGTTTTTTTTCATTAGTGCTTAATTTCACACGAAATAAAACAAAGCACCAAATCTAATGGGGTTTTATTTAATTTTACAGACATTTAAAATAAAGCAGGGAGAGCAGCACGTTTCGAAAGATTAACCGGACATAAGTCAATCAGCAACTTGTTAGAATAATTTTTCATTTATAATTTGGGACTTCATTTCAAATAAAGCCCCCAAATTTGAGACTTTTGTTTCATTTCGCTGCGGCCTTATTAATTTTTTTTACTTTGGGGTCTCATTTCATTCTGAAATAACGCCCCATTTGTGGGTTCTATTTCGTTTTCAGTTTGCATTGGGGCCATATTTGATACATATATTTCGTAAAGTTTGAACAAAAAATGCGCCTTGTACCTTAATCACAAAAACAGACAGACGGATACTGGAGCCAGATAAAGCTTAGAGCTTTCAAACTACCAATGGCACTATCGATAGTATTGATAGTTTAATATTTGCGCCAATATACATAGTTATTAAGCATTATCGATACCCTTTTTTAATACATATTGGTGTTCATGCCAAAAACACAGCAGTGGCCACAATGCATGAACGTTATCCTCGCCCTGCCGGGTAGAGTTATTCGCCAGGCATGATGGTCTTAGTTTTTCTTTTTCGTCCTACCATTAATCAATTTTTTTTCAAGTGGACATTGCAAGTAGTTTTTTGGAACCATTAGTCGTTTTTTCTATGCCATTGGAGGCCTCAAAATTTATATTGTACAAGAGACACTTACTCATAAGAAGTGAATCAAAAGTTGATGAAATATAATTCTAATAAACACAAATTGCAAATAAAATTGGCAATGTGAAACTAAAACCAGTGCGAGCTACTTTGTATTATTTAATTTGATTTGGCGCTAATATTGTCCCAGGGACAACTTCCATTTCGAGGTAAGCAGAGACAGCAGCAGGTATCTGTCTATTGGAGCAACCAGTGAGGAAGCTTCTAAACTTGATCTATAGCGGCAATGATTGGATTAACCAAAAATTCCATAATTGAGAATTGTAACGTAATTGTTTTTAAATCTTATATATAAAAATCAATTTGTGTTTGTTTGTCAGTTTGTTTGTTTGTTTGTTTGTATGTTTGTGTGTTCCTTATAGACTCAGAAACGGCTGAACCGATTTTCTTGAAATTTTCACAGATGGTGTATAGTGACCCCGTGGTAAAAATAGGGTACTACATTTTTTGATATCTGAAGGGGGGGCGGACCCTCCCCCTTACCCTAATTTTCAGAAACGCTAGATCTCGGAGATGGGTGGTGCGATTTAAGCGAAATTTTGTGTGCTCTCATATAGTACCCTAAAAATAAAAATTTGGTATCCAAATTTCGGATAGGGTACCTAGGGGAGCTGCCACACTCTAAAACCTACCAAACATATATTTAGACCAATCACGACAATATGGGACTCAAATGGAAGGCATTTAGGATAAGAAAACGTATCTGATATCCAAATGTCGGACCAAGTGTTAGGAGGACCGCCCCAAGCCCCAAAACACCCCTAAATCGGACGTATTTATCGACCATGGCAATATGGGACTCAAATGAAAGGTATTTGCGAGTAGAATACGAATCTGATATCCAAATGTGGCACCACGCTTCAGGGGGTCCACCCCTTATCCAAAACAGCCGCCAAACAGGACTTATTTACTTACCATAGGAATATGGGGCTTAAATAAAAGGTATTTGAATGTAGAATACGAATCTGATATCCAAAGATGGGACCAAGTGTTTGGGGGCCGCCTCTCACCAAAAACATCACCCAAAGCGGACAAATTTACGATCATAGCAATATGGGGTTCAAATGAAAGGTCTTTGGGAGTAAAGCACGAATTTGATATCAATATTTGGGAAATGTGCCTATTGGGGCCACCCCACCCCCACAACACCACCCAAATAGTAAGCATTTTCTGACTATTGCAATAGGAGGCTCAAATAAGAGGTATTTAAGAGTAGAACACGAATCTGATATACATTTTCAAAGCCAAGTCACTGAGCGGCCGCCCCAACCCCCAAGCCGGTCATGTTTGCCGACTATGGAAAAATGGAGCTCAAATTAAGGGTATTTGGGAGTAGACCATGAATCTGACATCAATGTTCGGGATCAACTTTCTAGGGGACGTCCCACCAACATAAATGCTTACAAAGACAATTTGGTTCTTCAAGACAATGGAGCTCGATATTCAGAGTTTTTAGGGCCCATACCTCAAACCGGACATATTTGCTGGTTTTTTCAATAAGGGGTTTAAGTGAATGGTATTTGAGATTAGAAAACGAATTTGATTTCCAATTTCGAGGCCAATGGCAATATGGGGTTCAAATATATGAGAACAGAGCACATTGCTGATATATTTTCATATAAATGAAAGGTAATGAAAGGTTTTGGGGTAGAATAAGAATTGATACCCAATTTCAGGACCAATTTTTGTGGGTCTACCACTTGCCCAAAATACCCCACAAACAGCTATTTTTTACTGACCATCGGAATATGGGGCTCAAATAAAGGTATTTGGGAGTAGAATACGAATTTGATATCCAAATGTAGCACTATGTATTTAGGGCATCACCCCTCACCAAAACACCCCCCCAAAGGGTTTGATAACCAATTTTGGGACCATGTGTTTAGGGGACGCCTCATCCTGTAAACTCCCCCTCAAAAGCAAAGGCAATATGGGATTTAAATGAATGGTATTTGAGAGAAGAGCACGATGCTGATATTTTTTCAGAACCAAGTATCTGGGGGACCACCTCACCTCATGAGAATATCGGCCTGATATTAAGTATTTTAAGAATGGAGTACAACCTACATCCAAACTTAAATTCGTAGACCAATAAAGATCATATGGGTTTTAGATAAAGGCACTTATATTGCTAAACTGTTAGTCAAGCAATATACTATTTTCGTATCATGGTATTTCACTAAAAGCTCTGTAATTGTCGAAAATAAATATTTAAAGGAAATTTTTGCTCCATATAAAGTTAAAGAAGGCGCATCGAAGCGGGCCGGGTTCAGCTAGTGGTTAATGTAAATTGAGCTAATTGCACTGTAAAACTTTGTGTGATAGTATTTTGGGAAAGCCCATAAAGTGTTAAGAGTGTTTAATGACCAAACATTTGTAAGGCGCTTTTCATATAACGTTTATCGTTTAATTTTCTTTTTAGAGGTTACTTTATAGTTTTTTTTTTCGAGCGCACAACAAGCCGATTACTGGCTTAGGTGTATGTTCATAGTGGCATGGGGCGGACTAACATCTGCACCCTCTTTTCAACCTAACCTAACCTATAACATTTTGCAGAACAGAAAGTATATACAAATTTTTCAAACTTGGTTCATTTACAGAAGGAATAAAATTGTCTTTATAGGTAAAATAATTATAATTTGAATTCATAAATATGAAAATTAGAATGTATTCAAGTTATAAGTTCGTTCGAATGGTTGTCTTGAATTTTCATTTCTTAGCTAACAATGTGCATGGGTCATTCTGAATTATTTTGGGGGTGTGTTGATTTCATTTCGCCCAGCAGTGTGTGCGCTCATTTGCACCCATCTCTTTATTGTTGAATTATATATAAATTGCGTGTTCGCCACATTTTATACAAATACCAAAAATACATAAAAATTAAACAACACAGGAACAAGGACACCAGACAAACAACACGCTAAAGACATATGCATACATGCGTGTTAAAGGTATTGCGGCTTGAATGTCGAATAGCTGTTATGGCTTGCTTGCTGTGGCAAGAAAGTACGTGAGGCTAAAACACAACTGGTAAGAACTTTGTAAACCAGCAAGCCGCCATGGAAAAAAAACCTAAGAAATCATTACTGGTATCCTCGTCATAATCATCAACACCATCATCATTATTATTGTCATTAACAGCAACAATGTCTTTTCAGAAGGAACAACCACCAGTCAAACAATACACGCCCATAAATGTACATATTTTGTAGACGTGAGTTTTAATGGGCCTATTAACAGATGTTGTGTGAGTTGGCTCGGTTGTCCCAGGATAGGACAATCCTTTGTGTGCTCATCGAATTAAGATACCTAAACACTCCATCAGGTCGAACCTCAGAACAAGCATTTTGGCTTGCTCGTCCATGTAAGATTCTTCTACGGGCATTCGTCTAATTATTGAATGATATATGAATATGACAGAAGCACAATTTCCAAACATCAACTCATATTTCACAACCTCCCCTCCCGCCAAAAAAAGAGGACAGTGCAATTCAATTTGTTCCATCTCATCGGAAACCACCCTCAAAAAAGCCCTCAGTCATCTGGCCTTCGACGAGTTTTGAAAGGAATGGCCATAGTGGGCTTTCACTACTGTTGCTCCCCATCAACAATGGAAAGCACTAATTTCATTGTAACATTTAATCATTCGCCTGTTATCTCCAGTCATGGAGAAATGCAAACAAATAAAAAAGGTCGTAAAAAATCCCAACAGGACGTTAGTTCATATTTCAATGCGTTCAATTGCTAAACAGAGCATTGAGAAACAAATTACCATTGCTCCCACCTCGCACGAGGAGGGTATTTCTGCAACCCCACAAAGTATTCCAGGAAAAGAGGAACATTTTTGTCCTGGCAAATGTTAACTTTCGCGTTAATGGTGCATGATAGTGTTAACATTGCGTTTCCTGGTTTCCACCTCCGCTCAGATATGATGGAATTTTATTAAAGGGGAAGGAATTCTTGGAAATCATAAATTTTATGAGAAATTTGAGATACCTGTCTAACGAGCCTTGGCAATTTTGGGGAGCAACGCCACATGATACCTGCATGTTTGTTTCCCCTTGCTTGCTGATTTAGCATTTTGAGGAAGAATGATTTCAAAGTGAAACAAATTGTGGGGTATATTTTCTTGCAAAAAATCTTCTCAACATGTGTTGCACTCTTAAAAACACAAAAAGTCCAACAATTTAAATTACAAATTGCCAAATTGATAACGTGCATAGATCATTTGCAATGAAAAAGAAAGTGAAAAGTTTTCTCTATAATATTAAAGAGGATCCCCTATTTTTGAACAACTTGGGTGCCTTTAAAATAGCGAAACATCCACTTCCCATCCTAAAAAGTTTTTATAAGTCCTCTTTTGTTGTCTATGTGCGATCATGGGGTTTCAGTTGGCATTTACCACAGGTATAACTAGCAAACCAATGGTTGTACAACTTATTTATTAATTGGCAACCGTGGGTGATTTTATTTATTTACAGCTGAACCGGGCCCGCTCCGCTGCGCCTTATTTCACTTTAAATGGAAAGGAAATCGAACAATAAACGACGTTTGTGGGGTGTGTTGGGGAAGGAGTATACCACCAGAAAATTGATCCCGAAAGTGGGTATCAATTTCCTGCTCATCTCCCCAATACCTTTCATTTGAGCCCCATATTGATATTGTCGGTAAATATGTCCGATTTTTGGGAGCGGGGTGTTCCCCCAAACACTTAGCTCTGAAAATATACCTTTATCGTTCTCTACTCTCAAATATCATTTATTTGAACCCCATATTGCCATTGAGTTTAAAATTGTATATCGATTTCGTTTTCTAATCTCAAATAGCCTTCACTTAAACCCTTACTGCAAAAGTCAGAAAATATGTCCTGTTTGGGGTATGGGCCCTAAAAACTGTCAATATGGAGCTTCACTCTCTTTAAGACTCAAATTATCATGGTGAACAAATACGTCCTATTAGTGGGTTGTTATTGGGGTGGGACGTCCCGAATGTTGATATCAGATTCGTGGTCTACTCCCAAATACCTTTCATAGTCGGCAAACATAGCCGATTTTGGGGGTGTTTTGGAGGATGGGTCGGCTACTCAGTGACTTGGCCCTGAAAACATATATCAGATTCGTGTTCCACTCAAAATACCTCTTATTTGAGCCTCATATTGCAAAGGTCAGTAAATACGCCCAATTTGAGTGGTGTTATGGGGGTAGAATAATCCCATAGACACTTTTTCCCGAATATTGATATTAGATTCGTGCTTTACTCCCAAAGACCTTTAATTGAGCCCCATATTGCTATAGTCGTAAGTTTGTACTCTTTGGGGGCGTTTTTGCATGGTCAGTAAATAAGTCCAGTTTGGGGGGTGTTTTGGGGAAGGAGTGGACCCATAGAAACTTGATCCCACATTTGGATATCAGATTCGCATTCTCCTCGCAAATACCTTTTATTTGAGTCCCACATTGCTATGGTCGGTAAATATGTCCGATTTAGGGGTGTTTTAGGAGTTGGGGTGGTCCCCAAAACGATTGGTCCGACAATTGGATATTAGATAGTAAATAAAGTCTGTTTGGGTGGTGTTTTGGGGAATGGGTGGACACATAGAAACTTGATACCACATTTGGATATCAGATTTGCATTCTCCTCGCAAATACCTTTTATTTGAGTACCACATTGCTATGGTCGGTAAATATGTCCGATTTAGCGGTGTTTTGGGAGTTGGGGTGGTCCCCCAAACGATTGGTCCGACAATTGGATAATAGATAGTAAATAAGTCCTGTTTGGAGGGTGTTTAGGGGAAGGGGTGGACCCATAGACACTTGATCCCACATTTGGATATCAGATTCGCATGTTCCTCGCAAATACCTTTTATTTGAGTCCCACATTGCTATGGTCGGTAAATACGTCCGATTTAGCGGTGTTTTGGAAGTTGGGGTGGTCCCCCAAACGATTGGTCCGACAATTGGATATTCGATAGTAAATAAGTCCTGTTTGGAGGGTGTTTTGGGGAAGGGGTGGACCCATAGACACTTGATCCCACATTTGGATATCAGATTCGCATTCTCCTCACAAATACCTTTTATTTGAGTCCCACATTGCTATGGTTGGTAAATATATCCGATTTAGGGGTGTTTGGGAGTAGGGGTGGTCCCCCAAACGATTGGTACGACAATTGGAAAATAGATAAGTTTTTTAATCTTTAATACGATTCATTTGAGTCCCATATTGTCTTGATTGGTCAACATATATATATATTTATTATATGATATGGAGGCCACTGTAGCGCAGAGGTTTACATGTCCGCATATGACGCTGAACGTCAGGGTTCGAATCCTGGCGAGACCATCAAAACAAATTTTCAGCGGTGGTTTTCCCTTCCTAATACTGGCAACATTTGTGAGGTACTATGCCATGTAAAACTTCTCTCTAAAGAGGTGTCGCACTGCGGTACGCCGTTCGGACTCGGTTTTAAAAAGGAGGCCCCTTATCATAGAGCCTAAACTTTAATCGGACTGCACTCATTGATATGTGAGAAGTTTGCCCATGTTCCTTAGTGGAATGTTCATTGGCAAATTTTGCAATTTGCATAGGTTATGGGGATAGAGCGGGCCCCTAGGTACCCCACCCAATATTTGAATATGAAATTTTTGTTTTTTGGTTATTATAAGAGAACGCGCAAAATTTCACTTCAATCGCACCACCAATCTCCAAGATCTGGCGTTTAGATACCAAAAAATGTAGCACCATATTTTCACCACGGGATCATTATGCACCATTTTGATCATTTCAAGAAAACAGGTTCAGCCGTTTTTGAGTCTATAAGGAACACACAAACAAACACAAATTGATTTTTATACATAAAGAAGAAGATTAATCAAATCTCCATTTAGTTATAAATAAAAATGTTTTCAAATATTTTAGTCGAAAGGTTTACCGGGCTCTAGTTTCTTTCTAATAAAACTGTTGATTGACTGGGTAATTTGTAGAAGAATTCCGCTGATAAAGGGATGAAATCCCAGAAACTGTCCCAGTCGAAGATAATCTTTCGACTATTTCACTACTTCAGCAACTACAATTACTTATTTAATGCAATTATGAGAAGTTAAATCTATGATAATAAAAATTTTCAAATTAGATTTAACGTGAAGAGTAAATAAGCTCCAGCCTAGACGAACTTAACTCGATCTATTTTTGTACCCACCACTGAAGGATGGGGGTATATTCATTTTCTCAATCCGTTTGCAACACATCAAAATATCCATTTTCGACACTATAATGTATATATATTCTTGATCGTCGTAAAAATCCAAGACGATACAGCTATGTCCGTCCGTCTGACTGTTGAAATCACACTAAAGCTCTAAAAATTGGCTCAAGGTTTCAGCCACAGACTCTTTTCATACCCTCCACCATAGGATGGGGGTACACTAATTTCATCATTCCGTTTATAATATTATATGCGTCTTAGACCACAATGCATATATATTCTTGATCGCCATGACATTTTAAGTCGATTTAGCCATGTCCGTCCATTCGTTCGTCTGTCTGTCGAAAGCTCGCTAACTTTCGAAAGAGTAAAGCTAGGCGCTTGAAATTTTACACAAATATTTCTTATTTGTGTAGCTCGGTTGGGATTGTAAATGGGCTATATCGGTCCACGTTTTGATACAGCTGCCATGTAAACCGATCTTGGGTTTGACTCCTTGAACTTCAAGAGGGCGCAACTCTTATCCGATTTGGCTAAAATTTTGCACATAGTTTTGGTATTGGTATGGTTCGAATCGGTCTATAACCTGATATAGCTGCCATATAATCCAATCTCCCAATTTGACTTTTTGAGCATCTTGTACGCAATTAGTACTTGATTTGCCTGAAATTTTGGGTATGGTGTTTTTCTATGACTTCTAACAACCCTGACAAATACGGTCAATATCGGTCAATAACTTGATATAGCTCATATATATTTGAAAAAGTCATTCTCAGAACTTGAAAATGCGATTCATGGTAGAGGATATATAAGATTCTGCCCGGCCGAACTTGGCACGCTTTTACTTGTTTATCTGTTGGCTGGTTAAGTTCGAAGTTGGGCCATATTGACTATACCTTGATATAGCCCCCATGTAGATTGATCTACTGATTTAAGGTCTTGGACCCATTAAAGCCACATTTATTATCGGAATTACCTGAAAATTTCCACGAGATTTCGCTGAAGTTTAGCAAAGTGACCTATGTAAGGCTTTTCGGCATATGTGCCATATATGATTCAGATAGGAATATATTTGGATATAGCTCTCATATGGACAAATATATTATTTTACCAACTTGAACAGCGAATTGTATTTATTAGACCACTCCAAGCCCGTGCCGAGTTTGGTCCAAATCGAAACACAAATGATGCATTTTTTACTGGGTAGTGAGGGAAAGTGGTTAACATATATAACCGAGGTGATGGGCCCAGCCGAACTTAATGCCTTTTTACTTGTTGTTCATTTAACCATTACTCAGTTACAGAGTATTGCTTTGTGAATATGTTTCTAACACCCGAAGTGCGAAAGAGTCGAATTGTGGATGCACCGCAAGTCAAAAAATCTCCAATAGCGATGCTCGAGCTATGGACCGTTTAAGTTTTAGGAAAATATAGACTGCAACCCCATTGAACAAGGGTAACTCCTTGAAGAAAAGATTTGGTTGTTAAGCCAACAGAAGCCTGCTTAAGATTAGATAAAAATTTTCACGACCGGTCTTACTTTTCCAAGGCCCACAATAATTACACTGTAGATGACGGGAAAAGACAAAAACAAAAACTTTTCAATCGCATGGCGAAAAAAATTATTATTAAAAAGATTTGCATATAATTGGTAACAAATTGAGTTTGAATTATATTTCAATATTTAAATGAACTTGGCATCCTTTTCAATATGCACATTCTATTAAAAAGAAAAATAAAAGAATAAATATTCATAAGAACGATGTTAAATTAATTCATAAATAAAGAAAACCTAGTTGAAATCCTAAATAACTTGTTCTACATATCAAGAATGAAAGATATTATCAGGGTAAAAAAAGCCACATTGTGTGGATATGTGGAGGTAGCGATCCTCGTCAAATTCCAAAGGTGAGCAAGCTCGTTTCGCCGCCAATAACTCGCCCTATCATATCGGGTATTATCGGCACTCAGTACTTAAGAAAGAGCCGGTACCGCCCGGCCTCTCACCGAGACTCTCCACTCGATATCGCCGATTGCCGTAGGCTACAAATGTAACTCCGTACGCGAAACATTCCACTCTCCGCAACCTGTGGACCTGACCGGTGGATTTCATTTGAGCTTCTCGTAATGGTGATGAACATTACACAAATCGAAGTTCCAACCCATGTGGTGCTCATAGTCATTTAGTGACGGCCATGGAGGAGGTAGCTGGATGGTTTGGGATGTTTTACCTGTCGGCACCTCGGGCCTTTGTTAAAGATTGTTGGAATTATGCACAAAGAAGACTATCTTCCTAATTTACAAAATAAAGTTCCCTATTTTGGAGGCAGAAGAGCTTTTTCAGAGTCCGAAGTAGATTTTAACAAGATTATGGTCCTAAACATAAAGCCGTAGAAGTAATGCAAGTTTGCCCATCAACATTACATTTGGGAACAGGGACAGAAATCTCACATGGCAGCCAGTGAGTACCGTCAGATTCAAGTTTACGCTCGATGATAAGGGGCCCCTTTTTATACCCACCACCGAAGGATGGGGGTATATTCATTTTGTCATTTCATTTGCAACACATCGAAATATCCACTTCCGAACCTATAAAGTAAATATGTTCTTGATTAGCGTAAAAATCTAAGACGATCTAGACATGTCCGTCCGTCTGTCTGTTGAAATCACGCTACAGTCTTTAAAAATAGAGATATTGAGCTGAAATTTTGCACAGATTCTTTTTTTGTTCATAAGCATGTCAAGTTCGAAGATGGGCTATATCGGACTATATCTTGATATAACCCCCATATAAACCGATCCGCCGATTTAGGGTCTTAGGCCCATAAAAGCCACTTTTTATATCCAATTCTGCTGAAATTTGGAACAATGAGTTGTATTAGGCCCTTTAACATCCTTCGTCAATTTGGCCCAGATCGGTCCAGATTTAGATATAGCTGTCATATAGACTGATCCTCCGATTTAAGGTTTTAGGTCCATAAAAGCCACATTTATTATCCGATTTTTCTGAAATTTGGGACAGTGAGTTGGGTTAAGCCCCTTGACATACTTCTGCAATATGGCACAGATCGGTCCAGATTTGGATAAAGCTGCCATATAGACCGATCTCTCGGTTTTAGGTTTTGGGGCCATAAAAGGATCGTTTATTGTCCGATGTCGCTGAAATTTAAGACTGTGAGTTTAGTAAGGCTTTTCGATGTTCTTCTTCAATTTGGCCCAGATCGGTCCAGATTTGAATATAGCTGCCATATAGGCCGATTTCTCGATTTAAGGTTTTGGGCCCATAAAAGGAGCATTTATTGTCCGATTTCGCTGAAATTTGGGGCAGTGCTTTGTATTAGGCTCTTCGACATTTTTCTGCAACTTGGCTCAAATCGGTCCAGATTTGGATATAGCTGCTATATAGACCGATATCTCGATTTGAAGTCTTGGACCCATAAAAGGCACATTTATAATCCGATTTCACTGAAATTATACACAATGACTTATGTTAGGTTTTTCGACATCCGTGTCGTATATGGTTCAGATCGGTTTAGATATAGCTACTGTACTTATAAGTATTTGGTCCGAATCGGAACATATTTCGATATAACTGCTTTGGGATATAAGGTATGCAATTTTCACTGGATTTTGATGAAAGGTGGTTTACATATATACCCGAGGTGGTGGGTATCCAAAGTTTGGCCCGGCCGAGCTTAATGCCTTTTTACTTGTTATAGCTGATTAAGAACGTCGAGCCACAGTGCGAGACCTCTTTTGGAAAAAATTTTTACATGGCATATTACCTCCAAGTGTTACCAGCATTAGCATTATAACATTATTATTACATTATACATTAACATTATAGCAATATAGCATTATAACACCGCTGAACATTTTTTTGGATGTTTTCGCCAGTATTCGAACCCAGGCGTTCAGCGGCAAAAGCGAAAGAGTGACTTTCTAACAAAAAATTTTGAAACTATGGAATGGCCAGCCCAGAGTCCAGAACGCAATATAATCTAAAAGGTATGGGCTGTACTGAAGAGACTCTATGAGAGTGCTACAAGAAATTTAAGTTAACTTTGGCCCTGTATTAAAACTAAGTGGTCCAATATTCCTAGCCGGCATATTGAGAAATAAGTTAAAAGTATGTCAAAACACGCGACATAAAACCGTTATTAAATCCAAAGAGCTTTCGATAAAATACTACAAAATCAGATTAGCAACAAATTTTGAAACGTGATTTTTGTCCCGTAATCTTGCTTGAAAGTGAGTCGACATGCAAACTTAGTTTGCGAGTGTGCGTGATTCAATTGTTTATCTCATAAGCGTGGGTGATTATTATTCATTTGGACAAGTGGAGGCAAAAGTTGACTTAAATTAATTTCATGTGAAATACCTATTTTCGGTTCAGCAGTATTTAATCTGCCAACGTAGGTGTAACTGTCTAACTTAAGACCAATTGTAGACCGAAAAACCTAAGATGAGCAGCATTTGCACGTTAAGAGTTTACAGGGTTTTTCTGGTTTTAATAAAAATAGTTTTCACATCTCGATACCCCCAACAAATACCTTCGGGCAATTCCAATCATTTTATGGAACGCAAAATAAGTTCCCTATACTCTCTCCATACTTGAAATAGCTCACAATATCGGATGTCTTTGTCACACGTTATCACCAAAAACACGAAAAATCCAATAATTCCTAAACTCACACGCAGTGAATTGAGGAAACTATTCGAAATATTTTTTACGAGCTCAAACCCAAACTGAAATTCTTTGCTGTCAATCCAGTGCAAAAGGAAATATCCAAATGCCTGTCGACCAACATCACTTGCACTGGTGAAAGGAATTTTGATAAACCAAAAAAGTTACATAGATCTGACAATATGCAAAGCAATCGAAACAGAAAGTAGAAATAGCAACAGTGAAGAACATTGGGTACCAGAAAACAATATCCTTTCAAATATGTCTGCAAATTTGAATATTTCCAATTGTTTGCTGAACACTACATGAAGGACGTGTGCACACATTCGTTTGTTTATTCTTTATGGTGGCGGAAAATCAAGACTTTACATTTTATGTGAGATGAATAACAAAATCTGTGTTTTTGACCAAATGCATTGACTTCAGGATTACCACTCCAAATCTATCGTATCCAGTTAGTGGTATTTTCTTACGAGTTCAAATTTTAAGGAGCTGACATTATTTGTATACATATTTTAAGGGTATAAGAAATATACCAATAGCAAATTATTTTTTAACAAAATTTGGATGGCTAATCAGCCTTTGTACATTAAAAAAATTTTGAAGTAATCTAACTCGGATTGTATGGCATTCAAAAGTGACACATATAACATAGATACAAACATATTTGGAATGAGTATATTTTTGGTTGGGTAATCTTTTCTGCTCTTAAACTGATAGAAAAAACATGTTTCAATATCCAATGGCTTGTTCATCATGAACAGGCGATGTTGAAAATATGGTCAACATGCTAGGATGATTTTTGAACGCGGGTCGCTGTTTTCAATCACAGACTTATTTTTTTCAGTTCATTTGGAATATAGACATGCAATGCAGCGTTATGACAAACACTATCTGTGGCAGATTGAAGTGAATGATAATCGACTCATAGACTTTGTATGTATGTGGCGAATGATTCTCTTTCTGGATGCCTAATAAATTTTAGTTTAAGCAAACTGAAGCATTGTTTTGCAATGCTTCAGTTTGCGTCGAGAAAATTGACAAAGATCGTTTCACACCACTTACTTGAGCTCAGAAGTTACTTAACACTGAACTAAACGCGGCATTTTTTTTATACTTAGCTTAAAATCTTATGACATAAATGTCGATTATATCCTTTGACCTATTAGTCTCTAGATTTGGGCAATACACTCAAAAAAAAAAAGTTTACTCAGACTTAAAGATTTTGTCCTTAATGTTAGGATTTTGGTAATAATATCGAGCCAAAGATATGAAACATATAACCAAGAACAGCGTCCTTGCATTAAGGACGTAGTGTGGTTATAAACTAAGTTCACGGCGCACAGTGTGCCAAACGGCAAAAAATTTGGAAATAAGTCTAAAACTTTTTATCTGTTGATCTTAGCGTTTAAAAATGTTCTAGACATTTGTATAGTCAGGAAAGTACTGCCGTGGGTCCATATCTTTAATACAGGGTGAAATACAGTGTGTCAAAGTTGACCACTTTTCACTTCTCCAAGAATCTGGGGGTCATAACTTTTGATCTACTAAATCGATTTGCATAATTTAGTACTCTAGAGAAAGAGCTTGGCGAGATTTAAATGCGCATAATGTAACATGCCATCGTGTACCGTCAACGAGTTATGAGTTGTTTAATTTTAAAATATCAAAATTTTTACTTGCTATTTTTCAGTGTTTTTTTAATAACTCCGTCAATCTTTAAGCCAAGAACTTTAAATTTCACATACTTTGTGCCAGTAAATGTATGCACAAAATAAAAAATATATTTAGCGGTTTAAAAATTGCATCGTTGTCAAAAATTTGCCAATTTTTTCAAAAAGGATACTCCCATTTACCTGAAGTTTTCGCAAGCTTTGGGCATCATTTCTTTCCATTTTCACAAAGTGTAGGTGCTAAGAAAAATCTTAAGAACTAATTTGACTCATTTCGATATCAAACCACCCCGTTATCTTAAGACCAATGTGGCCAATTTTTAATTTTTTTGGGCTTGAATTAAAGCTTGAAATGTTTTCAACAATTTAAGGTATGTCTTGCCATATCCTAGCCATAACTGAGGTCATGGCAGCCAAAATAATAAAAAAGTAGATTTTCAAGAAGTGCTATTTTATAACACATGTGTGTGAGAAACTTTTTTCCTGCATCACTTCTATTACAAAACACACAAAGAATTATGAAAATATCTCTATGCTGCACATTTTAAGGTAACCGCCAACATAAAAGTTAATTATACCCTACACCACTACTGTTGTACAGGGTATTATAACATAGTGCATTAGTTTGTAACACCCAAAAGGAAGAGAGATAGACCCATTGATAAGTATACCGATCGACTCAGAATCACTATCTGATTCGAATTAGCTATGTCTGTCTGTCTGTCTGCCTGTCCGTCTGTCCATGTTAATTTGTGTTCTTATGACTCCCGACATTACAGGTGAATTTCATAGAAATCGATTCAGATTTGGATATAGGATTTGGGTATATATATGTTCGTCCGATTTGTAGTTATAATGCACTAAAATAGTAATTTCTTACCTGACTGATTCTCTCGAATTTTTGCAGGATTTTCTAATCACTCTCGACATTACTGGTAAATTTCATGGAAATCGGTTCAGTATTAGTTATAGCTCCCATATATATGTTCGTCAGATTTTGGGTAGTTTACAATAATGTTGTCATTTGTCAACCGCAGTTATTACAGTTTGAACATATTTTTGCACGTTTTTCATTATATTTGTGTTTAGATTTGATGCAGACAAATGTTACATGTTTGGCAATGTCCAGGGAAATCCACCGTATCAATGAATGTGTAATAACCTACCTATAAAAAAAATGCATTGTCATTTTTGTTTAACAAAATTGGAGTACAGGTAAATTATCATAGATGTAAGTAAAAAAGAGGCTATGTGGACCCCTTTTTTATACCCTCCACCATAGGATGGGAGGTATACTAACTTCGTCATTCTGTTTATAACTACTCGAAAAATTCGTCTGAGACCCCATAAAGTATATATATTTTTGATCGTCGCGACATTTTATGTCGATCTAGCCATGTCCGTCCGTCCGTCCGTCCGTCTGTCTGTCGAAAGCACGCTAACTTCCGAAGGAGTAAAGCTAGCCGCTTGAAATTTTGCATAAATACTTCTTGTTAGTGTAGGTCGGTTGGTATTGTAAATGGGCCATATCGGTCCACGTTTTGATATAGCTGCCATATAAACCGATCTTGGGTCTTGATTTCTTGAGTCTCTAGAGTGCGCAATTCTTATCCGATTGGAATGAAATTTCGCACGACGTGTTTTGTTATGATATCTAAAAACTGTGCCAAGTTTGGATCAAATCGGTCCATAACCTGATATAGCTGTCATATAAACCGATTTTGGGTCTTGACTTCTTGAGCCTCTAGAGGGCGCAATTCTTATCCGATTTTAATGAATTTTTGCACGAAGTATTTTGTTATGATATCCAATAACTATGCCAAGTATGGTTTAAATCGGTCCATAACCTGATATAGCTGCCATATAAACCGATCTGGTATCTTGACTTCTTGAGCCTCTAGACTTCGCAATTATTATCCGATTTGCCTGAAATTTTGTACGACGGATACTCTCATGACCATCAACATACGTGTTTATTATGGTCTGAATCGGTCTATAGCCCTATACAGCTCCCATATAAATCGATCTCTCTATTTTACTTCTTGAGCCCCCAAAGGGCACAATTCTTATTCGAATTGACTGACATTTTACACAGGTCTCCAACATATAATTTAATTGTGGTCCAAACCGGACCATATCTTGATATCGCTCTAATAGCAGAGCAAATCTTTATATCCTTTTTTGCCTAAGAAGAGATGCCGGGAAAAGAACTAGAGAAATGCGATCCATGGTGGAGGATTCGGCCGAACTTAGCACGCTTTTACTTGTTAAGATTGTTTCTGTTACCTGAAATGGGTCATTATTTGTATTAAAATTATTATTAATATTTGTATTAAATAAAACTAGGTGTTGAAATTGTGCATAAAAGCTTCTTATTAGTGCAGGTCGGTTGGAATTTAAATGGGCCAAATTGGTCCATGTTTTGGTATAGCTGCCATATAAACTGATCTCGGATCTTGGCTTCTAGAAAGCGGAATTCTTATCCGATTTGGCTGAAATTTTGTGTAAGATGTTTGAGGTGTATGTTATGACTTCCAACAATTGTGATAAGTATAGTACAAATCGGTTCATAACCTTATGTAGCTGTCATATAAACTGATCTCGGATCTTGACTTCTTGAGCCTCTATTGCGCCCAATTCTTATCCAATTTAGTTGAAATTTTGTACAAGATGTTTTGTTAAGGCTTCTAACAATTGTTTTATGTACAATATAATAAGCTTCCTGAAAGCGTGTGTCCTCCTCTACAAATGTCTAGAATATTTTGAAACGCTAAGATCAACAAATAAAAAAGTTGTTGATTTATTTCCAATTTTTTTGCCGTTTTACCCACTGTGCGGCATCTTAAAATAAACAAGAAAAAATGCATAAATCCTAAACACAAAGGAATGAATAATATAATCAAGGTTTTTTGCATTTGATGCCCAATGATATGCAGACTTAAATAAGCGATATTAGTCCCTCAATTCAATAAAAAACAAGTAAAAGCGTGCTAAGTTCGGCCGGGCCGAATCTTATATACCCTCCACCATGGATCGCATATGTCGAGTTCTTTTCCCGGCATCTCTTCTTAGGCAAAAAAAGGATATAAGAAAAGATTTGCTCTGCTATTAGAGCGATATCAAGATATGGTCCGGTTTGGACCACAATTAAATTATATGTTGGAGACCTGTGTAAAATGTCAGCCAATTCGAATAAGAATTGCGCCCTTTGTGGGCTCAAGAAGTAAAATAGAGAGATCGATTTATATGGGAGCTATATCAGGCTATAAACCGATTCAGACCATAATAAACACGTATGTTAATGGTCATGAGAGAATCCGTCGTACAAAATTTCAGGCAAATCGGATAATAATTGCGACCTCTACAGGCTCAAGAAGCCAAGATCCCAGATCGGTTTATATGGCAGCTATATCAGGTTATGAACCGATTTGAACCATATTTGGCACAGTTGTTGGATATCATAACAAAATACTACGTGCCAAAATTCATTCAAATTGGATAAGAATTGCACATTCTAGAGGCTCAAGAAGTCAAGACCCAAGATCGGTTTATATGACAGCTATATCAGGTTATGGACTGATTTGAACCATACTTGGCACAGTTGTTGGATATCGTAACAAAACACGTCGTGCAAAATTTCATTCCAATCGGATAAGAATTGCGCACTCTAGGGGCTCAAGAAGTCAAGACCCAAGATCGGTTTATATGGCAGCTGTATCAGGTTATGGACCGATTTAAACCATACTTGGCATAGTTGTTGGATGTCATAACAAAACACGTCGTGCAAAATTTCATTCCAATCGGATAAGAATTACGCACTCTAGAGGCTCAAGAAGTCAAGACCCAAGATCGGTTTATATGGCAGCTATATCAGGTTATGGACCGATTTGAACAATACTTATCACAGTTGTTGGATGTCACAACAAAACACGTCGTGCAAAATTTCATCCCAATCGGATAAGAATTGCGCACTCTACAGGCTCAAGAAGTCAAGACCCAAGATCGGTTTATATGGCAGCTATATCAAAACATGGACCGATATGGCCCATTTACAATACCAACCGACCTACACTAATAAGAAGTATTTGTGCAAAATTTCAAGCGGCTAGCTTTACTCCTTCGGAAGTTAGCGTGCTTTCGACAGGCAGACGGACGGACGGACGGACGGACATGGCTAGATCGACATAAAATTTCACGACGATCAAGATTATATATACTTTATGGGGTCTCAGACGAATATTTCGAGTAGTTACAAACAGAATGACGAAATTAGTATACCCCCCATCTTATGGTGGAGGGTATAAAAAGAAATGGATTAAAGTTCGCTAGAATTTATAAAAAGGACATAGCATTTTTAAAGAAGAAAAGTTCATATTCTTAACAGAAAACAACTCGGTTTTAAAATAAGGTTGTTGTGATTTCTACGTAAAATTACTTTTCAACATTTCAAATGCATTTTTCTGCTTTGTTCAGTGAGTTATTTTTTTTTTTTTCATTTTATTGGACGGTTGCAAAGGGTGATTTATTTAGACGTTTAGGAAAGTTTTTCATAAAAAAATTAAATTTAGAAAAATGCAAGAAATGTCTATTTTTGCCGATAGTACGGTCCGTATAATTTATGACGGCGCCTCAAATGCTCCATCCGTAGCTACTAAAAAGACCAATATTTGGTTATACACAATTGAACAATGACATGTACTAATTAGTATTTGGTCCAAATAGGAACATATTGTATTGGGTTGCCCAAAAAGTAATTGCGGATTTTTTAAAAGAAAGTAAATGCATTTTTAATAAAACTTAGAATGAACTTTAATCAAATATACTTTTTTTCTAAAGCAAGCTAAAAGTAACAGCTGATAACTGACAGAAGAAAGAATGCAATTACAGAGTCACAAGCTGCGAAAAAATTTGTCAATGCCGACTATATGAAAAATCCGCAATTACTTTTTGTGCAACCCAATATTTCGATATAGCTGCTATGGGGCATAAGGTATGGATTTTGACGAAAGCTGGTTTACATATATACCCGAGGTGAGGGTTCGGACGGGCCGAACTTTACGCCTTTTAACCTGTTTTATTCTAAAAAGTTTTAAGAAATTAATTTATTTTTGCTGAAACCTTTTTTAAAACTTTGTCCGGAGTCGAGATAAGTTTCTTTACTCCGGTTTCGTAAAGTTTTAATTTAATCGACAGGCATAAACCAAACTTACTGTCAATATATTGTATATCGTTTATACTTTGGAATAAGAGAGCTCAACATGTGTTTAATGCAACTCCGCATATATATATTTTTTTTATTTTTATCGCTTTTTTTCTATTTTTAGCCCATAGTGGGGCGAAGAGACCATCACCACTTTGACTGAGGAATAAAGTCTACGGCTCTACTTTTTTAATATCTCGGTATTAAAAGTGAAAGTATATGCTCACACAACACATGATTTAGCATATTTTAAGAGTCTATAGCTTAAAATTGTCTCTTTTCTTTTTTTAATTAGTACTTTAGACGTGTGGGGAGAAGAGTAAAATAAAAAAATTGCAAACAATAAAGTCTGTTGAAACTTACTAAGGATTACTTTAATGGAGGCAATGATGTAGCATTTTTATGCATTACGTTCATTGTTTAATGCTTTAATCTTATGCCTAAACTCGAGTAATGCCTAAAACAAAGAAGAGAAAAACCTACAGAAGGGGCAAGACCTTATCGTTCCACCAGGCCTTTTTGTCATATGCCACAGTCACACTAACTGTAGTGTGTCTGCCCGCTCATCTGTATGGGTAGAGAATCAAAGGATGTGTCATCAACTTGATATTGAAAATGCCAACACACACATACAAACAAAAATGGTTCTACTATGCAGACACGATATACACATATCACACTTTTCATTAATTTAATAATGCTTAATAACGTATGTGACATTCGCATTAAAGAAAGTATATCTGTGAAAATATGTGAACAAAGTGAAGTGAAGTGTTCATTTTGGAGGGTCATTAATAAATGCCGGCACAGTAGTCCCGCGAAATAATCTAATACAAAATTCTCCATTCTGTTTTTATATACTCCACCATTGGATGGGGGTACACTAACTTTGGCATTCCGTTGTAACACATAAAAAATTGGTCTAAGACCCCAAAATCGTCATGATATAGCCATGGAAACCAAGCTAACTTTTGAAGGAGTAAAGCTAGGTGCTTGAACAAACTTCCTATCGCGCCTAGACGGCCCAATTCATATCCGAATTGGCTGACATTTTTGATAAAGAGTTTTGTAATGACTTCCATCTACTGCTCTAAGTATGGTTCGAATCGGTTCATACTTTGATATAGCTGCCATATCTCGGATCTTGACTTCTTCAGACTCTAGAGGGCGCAATTCTTATCCTATTTATTTGTACAAACAATTTTTGTACCTTATATATCATAGTCTGCAAGGAACTATTCTCAAGACAGAAATAAATAAATAAGTAAAAAAATTTAGCATTAAGTGTTTTGTCCTGACTTAAATATGGTCTGAATCGGTCTATAATCTGATAAAGCTCCCATATAAAGCGATCCCACGATATTACTTCTTGATCTCCTAAAGAGCGAAATTCTTAAACGATATATCTGAAATTTTGCATAAAGTGGTTTGTTTTGACTTCCAAAAACTTCGTCAAGCATTGTTCAAATCGGTTCATAAACTGATATAGCTCCCATATGAAATGATTTTTTGATTATACTTCTTGAGGCTATAGAGGGTGATATTCTTATCCGATTTGGCTGAAATTTTGTACAACATCTGAATGGGTCTATAATCAGAAATAGCTCCCAATATAAAGCGATCTTCCGATATTAATTCCTGAGCTCATATAGGGCACAGTCCTTATCCGATTCGGCTGAAAGTGTGAAAAACCCGTGAGAAAAACATTGATTTGATACTTTGGATTATCCACAGTGTACACCCATATTTATTAAGACAATTTTTGGTGCAATAACCATATGAATATATATATAAATATATATAATGTATATATATATATATATGCCGGTTGTTTGTATTTTATATATATCTATATAAATATCTTACATCTGATATTTTGGTCGAATCATTACAAAATTGGGTATGAGAAGTTCTTTTGATTCTTTTACTTGTGCAAAATGTTATCAAAATAGAAGATTTAGAAATAGCTCCCATGTATATCTTTCCTCCAATATGCCCTTTTTTGGCCATTAAATAACATTTCACCTAGTCAGATATCGAAATCTTTTTCTCAACAGAACGATTTCCATATCTGAATTGGAAGTGTAACATTCAGGAACAACCGGTGGACTACGATGGAGAGAAAGTGCTACGTAAGGATAATACAACAGGTTCAGAGAACACTCATAGCTGCAGTGGCTGCCTCATACTAAGCCTGTATATAGGTCGGATACCTAGAATAGTCCTTAGTGGGCACTATGCCAAGACAACATGTTCCCCGAACTAGTTGTCTTGGCATAGTACCCACTAGAGACTATTTTAGATATCCGACACATATACAGGCTTAGTATGAGGCAGCCACTGCGGCTATGAGACTTAAGGCGATGGGAGAATGGATAGGTTTCCGATCGGATACCTGAGACGACACTTGAGGTCGAGTGCGAGGCACTGCTGCCAGCCGCACAATCTGGGATTGATGGAATCCTGGTATAGCCATCTGGAAGATCATGCGACACCAATGGATCAAAGCTAGAGGACTGAGTGGGCCTGGGACTTTAACGCGAGGATATCGAGTGTGTACATCTTTACGGATAGTAAACTGGCCTTCAAGGCAATAAAAACCAAGAAGTTAAAGTCACCAACAGTCTTGGAATGTAAGAAAGAGATTAACGCGTTCTCTGACGTTGGCACGATCCACATCGTTTGGGTGCCGAACCATGGTGAAGTAAGGGAGAATGAAAAAGCATACGATTTGGGAGTGAAGGCCAGAGGACTGCCGTCATTTAACTTGAAGCCTTTCTGGTCGACTCAGTCCGAGCTAAGGGCTTGGGCTACAACTGCGCATTCAATATTGTGGGATAGCGAAACGGTCAGTAGGACGACGAAAATGGGGAGATCCAGATTGTGAGACTACAAGGCTATTACTGAAAGGAAGTAAGCAGGAGGTCAGTTTAGTTTTCGGTATCGTAACAGGACACATGGGACTACGACCTCCAGGACTACGAATCCAACTAACGTAGCGGCGTAGTATGGAAAACTATTAGGAATTTTACAAATAGAATGACATTTTTGACTTAGATTTAGCGTAAAACAAGCCGATTACTGGCTAAGTTGCAGCCTAAAGTGGTCAGATTTTACACCACGTAAAACTAGACACGCACGCGAATACACAAAAAAACTCTAGATCTACTCCAAATAAAATCGGAAAGGTGTTGAAGTTTTCACAAACAAACAACGATGTATAATCCCAACCCATGACAGCCGGTTGTACGTTCCGGATTGACCCGATGGATACTTTCTTCGCCAAGGGCTCACAACTCAGTGTATAGCACACTGCTACAGCAACAACTGTATAAAACCCAAACAGAACTATTAAAACAAAAAATTTACCACATTTTCAAGTACTCACCTCCACCATTAGAATCCATATAATATAGTTTTTGAACTTTAAATATCCTAAATGAATATATAACCAACGAAATACTTGAAATTTAGACTCTGTTTGCTGCTTGCCAGTTGTTTGAATTTTGTAAACAATCAGGGTGGCCAAATTTTTTAATGACATGTGAATTTAACTCTCCATGGTGTTCTAAAATAATTGCAATTACAATATTTAAAAAAATGTCATTTTGAAAATTTGACTTTTTGCCGCTGTTTTACGATTTCTGCCCATAGTGCATCGAGCGGGTGCACCGGAACGCCCTTACACCAAAATGGTAGCTTCCCAAGGATCGATACCCTCATATAAAGGCATGTGGCTACAAATGGCTTTGCAAATGAAACTTTTAAGTCTAGTTTGTAACATGAAGTACAAGATTATGAAAACAAATACTCGAAGTGTTGTAAACTTGCTTTTGTTTATCATAGTCACTATTATGAACCCCAATAATATTTTAATTGATTAGAAAATCTCAAAGTTTGTATAACTGGAAATTAATCGTTAAGCACACTTGAGGAAACGTCATTATTTTGTAAACAAACTCAATTAAAAGTGTACACAATCGGAAAACAAATAATCACAAATAATATTCCCAGAAGGATTACCGTGGCTAAAAACCACTGTACTGTTCTTAACAACAACAGTAATAACGAAAAGCTTACATCTTTAGTTGTTTGCTTATCATTATGTTCTGCTATGTTGCTTTGTTTTCTCGAGCCTCCTCTCATGTGGAGAACACCGCGAGCATTATGACTGTCAGGATTACGATAAACAAAAGCCTTTTCTGCGCCATATTTTACGCGTTTTCAAACGATTATTTATAAAAAAAACAACCGCCGCTTTCAGATTCAACAAACTCAAACTCACACTCGCACTGCAAATAAAACAGAATAAAAAGCAGAAACAATGACAAAGTAACTGCTTCCTGAGAACATGCAAAAGTCACACGCACTCGCATATCCTTCCACTCGCTCTTGCCACAACAAAAACTCCATTCAAGGCGACATTGTCTCAGTGTGTGTCCTGTCGTAGGTGAGTGAACGGTTTGTGTGGGATGTATGTGTGCTTTTTACTTAGCACATCCCAAACGTATGCTCGGCTATGAGGGGATGTCTGTTTTTGAATGTCTGAAAATGACATGTTTGTGTCACGCGTTTATAATATTTTCTTGTGTTTTGTTATCATTTATAGGAAAAGTTAGCAACACCATAGCCTGACAATTTACAGTGTTACGATATTGATTGTTCTTCCATAGTCCCATATGACTTTTTCCTCGTGAACATGATATTTTATACTAACCACCACAGAGTGGGGTATAATAGCCTAGTCATTCTGTTTGTTGCACCTCGAAATATTTATCTGAAACTCTACATGTCGATCTAGCCATGTCTGTCCTTCCGCCTGTTGAATTCACGATTGGGGTCGAACGAATAACGATATCCCATTGAAATTAGCACCATTACTCCTACATTTGTTCAATTTCGGCTATAGCCCCACATAAACCAATCCCTGTTTTTGACTTCTTGAGTCTCTAGAGATCTCCATTTTCATCCGATTTGGCTGAAATTTAGCACACACACACACTTTCATTATTATTATTTTCAACATCCGTGCCAAGCATGATCGGTCGTTGCTCTACCGAACGTTCGTTGTTCTACCGAATGTTCCGCCCACGCCGTTAACTCGGGCTGAGTCTACCCTTAAGGCTTCGGGTTAACCAAGTTAATTGACGGTAGTCCTCTGGCTTTCACTGATAAATCGTCTGCTCTTTCATTCCCCCTTAGCCTTACGGAAAGTAAACTGGCCATCATGGCAATAAAAACCAGGACAGCTTTGGATTGTTAGTAAATAAAAAGGGCTTAAGTCCGGCAAAGCCGACTTTTTGATTCCCTACACCACAATGGGTACCCAAGCTAAGCTGGTGAAATTAAAATTTCCTTAAGTTTGCAAAAGTCCTGAAAGTAAAAAATTGGGATATATATGGTTGCCCAAAAAGTAATTGCGGATTTTTTAAAAGAAAGTAAATGCATTTTTAATAAAACTTAGAATGAACTTTAATCAAATATACTTTTTACACTTTTTTTCTAAAGCAAGCTAAAAGTAACAGCTGATAACTGACAGAAGAAAGAATGCAATTACAGAGTCACAAGCTGTGAAAAAATTTGTCAACGCCGACTATATGAAAAATCCGCAATTACTTTTTGGGCAACCCAACAGATATGTATATATATGAAAGTTATATCTATATCTGAACCGATTCCAATGAAATTCACAAGTGATCTGAAGAGTCATGAGACGTGATAATCGGTTAACAAATGATCAAAACTTTTGCAACGTTAGTCCAAATCAAAGGCATTTATATATGAGAGCTACATCTAAATCCTAATCGATTCTTTCAAGTTTCAATACGATTTGTCTATAGGACAAACAAGGTGTCTGTGCCAAATTTGAAGACGATCGGATGGATTTTGCGACCTGTACACACACTAACATTGACATACAGACAGACGAAAATATCTAAATCGAATCATAAAGTGATTTAAAGTCAAGTCTTATATTTATGGGTTTATCTTTCGTGCTTTTGGGCGTTACAAACAAATACTCTAAATTATAATACCTGGTACAACAGTAGTAGGGGCCACTGCAGGGCAGAGTTTAGCATGTCCGCATATGACGCTGATCGCCTGGGTTAAAATCCTGGCGAAAACATCAGAAAAAATTTTTGGCGGTGGTTATTCCCTCCTAATGCTGGCGACATTTGTAAGGTACTGTACCATTTGTCATGGCAGCCATGTGAAAACTTCTCCACAAAGAGGTATGGCACTGCGGCTCGGCTCAAAAATGAAGTCCTTTATCATTAAGCTTAAACTTGAATCGAACAGCACTCATTGATATGTGAGAAGTTTGTCCCTGTTTCTTAATGGAATGTTAATGAACAAATTTGCATTACAGCAGTAGTGCTGTAGTTAACGAAAATACGTTGGCTTTCATTCCTAGTAGACGCTTTGATGTGTCATTAACTGTGGTATCACACTGTATATTTTATTTTTAATAGATTTCCAAGAACTCGGTCTTCAGCCCTCATTCTCCCATTTCTGCCCTTTAATCTCGAGATGTCTTTCTCCACGTGATCTTTCCATCAGATCTTTGGTCTTCCCCATCTGCGTTTACCATCAGTTTTCAAAAACTTCTTTGTTGGAGTTTCTTCATTCATTCTTATAACAGGACCAGTCAACATTGTATTGTGATAAGTTTGACTACGGCAACGTACACAGCTCATAAAGAATATGGTTCACGCGAAACCGATATTCTATCCATGAAAGCAGATTAGTCCATAAATTTCAAGAACAAAATTTCTCTCAAACACCCCAAGTAATTTCTCTGTTAACCTTGTCTTACAGTTTATTATACACTACACCACTACTGTGGTACAGGGTTCTATAACTAAGTGAATTTGTTTGTAACACCCACCAGGAAGAGAGCTAGACCCATTGATTAGAATACCGATCGATTCAGAATCACTTTCTGATTCGATTTAGCTATGTCCGTCTGTCTGGCCGTCCGTCTGTCTGTCCATGTTATTTTGTGTGCAAAGTGTATCCGATCGTCTTCAATTTCGACACGGACATCTTTCTTGGCCAAGACCCTATTGAAATTAGTTCGTATTCTGATATAACCCCCTATGTATATGTACCAACCGATTTTCACTTTTAGAGTCATTGCCAACGTATTTCTAAACAGATATTCTCTCTAATGTATATTTTAAGCTATGTGTACCAAATTTGATTAAAATCTGTAAAGATTTAGATATAGCTTCCATATATTGTATATTCTCGTCCGATTTCATATAATATTGATAATAATTTGGTCATATGTTAACCGATGCTCACAAAATTTGCCACTAAAGTTTTTCTTATTACTCTTCTGATCACTTGTAAATTAATTACATAGAAATCTGTCCAGACTTAGATATGGCTCCCATACACAAGTATCTTTTCACTTTTGAAGTCGAAATTCTACATTATCAATTTAAGCAAATTTTAGTTTTTCGGTATGCGGCTAGCATACCCAATGAGATGTGATGTATCAAAAGGTCGTCTTCGCTCGACTTTAGGCCGTCCTTACTTGCTTTTATCTCCTTTTACTATCATACCTACTTTTACAAACTATTCTTCAATTTTTTCAAAGGCTGCAGTTAGCACTTGCGGTGACCCACCTTCAATATCGATGTCGTCAGCATAGATGTGAAGGTATGTCGTTTTGTGAATAGTGCTTATTGACACCTGAAGCTCGCATAATCTTCTCCAGCAGGATATCAAAGAGATCACACCATGAGTTGTCTCCCTGTTCGGAGAGATTCCTTCCTATTCTAACTGAGGAACGTGTTTCAGCTAACTTAATGCTGCAGAGTCGTATCAATTTTGCAGAAACGCCAAACTCAGTCATGGCTTGAAATGGCTTTGTACATATCAAATTGTCGAAGGCGGTTCTGTAGTTGACTTCTATTTGCTTCTATTTGGGTCTTTTTCATTTACCTAGCCAACCCAGAACCCAATCTCGTCGAATTTGAATTTGAATCTGTCATACAGTACGTTCGAAGGTATCTTGTATGCGATAGGAAAGAGAGTTATTTTTCATTAGATGGAATATAATGTCTTGTCCCTTTCCTGTACACGGGAAATAGTATGCTGAAGTTTTAAACACCGAGTGTAAGTTCTTTCGGCCAGATTGCGCACACGAGTTGATGCATACGCCCCTTTAGCCTCCAGTCTTAAATAATTCAGCGGCAATCCATCGGCTTATGATGTCTCGATGTTCTTGAGGCTCTATTCTTACTAGGCATATCATCATCAAGCATAGTTTCTATGGTATCCTAGTCGCCGCCACTACCAGCACGTGAGAAAAATTTTACTTCTATATTCAAACCACACTATCACTATCTTTTACCAAAATTCCTTCTTTGCCTCTGAAGATTTCGTGTCTGTATCATTCTGATTCCGGAGCAACTAGATTCGCCCGTCTTTACATTTCTCTGTGGAATAGACGCTTCCCCTCTCTCCTTTTCTCCCGATACCTCTCATTAGCTGGCGCGCTGCTACTGACTGGAGGGTTGCTCTGTATGCCGTATTCTTGGCTTCAGAAGCAGCACCAAATGTTGGTACGACTACGGGTGCCGGGCATGGGGAGTCTTTTGATGCCCATGTCACAACCGACTTCCAACTTGAGGTATGTATATCGAGCTGGACCATAGCAGGCAAATCTGTTGAAGATCATAACAGAAGCCGTTGGCCGAATTTCCATCCAAATCATATTAAAATTTTAATATCTAGGCACTCAGATGATTCCGTTCGATTTTATGTAGGACCTACATCAGGTTTTGTGTCGCTTCGGACTATACTTCATAGAGGAGTTGAAAGTTACAACAAAATTTCAGCCAAATTGTACAAAATTTCAGCCAAATTGGATCAAAAATCCACAGACGGAAGGGCTACAAATTAACAGGTCAATCTATATGGTTCTATTTCAAGATATGATTACTCTGATGTACTTCATCCGCCAACTAAACCAACAATGTTTAAATATGTGTTTGCAAATTTAAGATTCAAAGTTGTAGTTAGTAAATGGAAATAGCAAATGAAATTCAATCCAATCAATTTAACGATTATTTTGTATACAACTTATTTAAGCCAACTCGTAGTTGGGATTCTAGTGTAAAAAGTCACTTTGCATAGCCAATTAACAGTTAACGAACACTGTGCAGCACTGGCTCAGAGCTAAAATATAGGCCCTCATTTAAAGATACAAAACAGTCACACAGCAGTCATTCATATTCGCATTGTTAACTTGATAATACACACAAACATCATTTTAATGCTAATGTTGGTTTAGTTGTTGTTGTTGCTATTTGTGTTTTTGCTACTCTTAATGTTGTAGTCTAAAGGACTATTATGGACATATTCACAACCTCGTTTTCGCCTACGCATAGCTGTGTGTGTGTTCATGGGCCCATCATTGTATTGTCTCTATGCGTTTTGCATACACGTGTGTATGTGTGCGTATGTTAGCGCGCATTGTTTATTTGTGTTAAACATCAAATCATCATCATCATCAACAACAACAACAGCTTCAGCATCAGAACATGGGTTCTCGCTGCGCTCATTCCCTTGTATAGATGGTTGGTTATATTGTGTCTTGATTATAAATTATGAAACACAAATAACCTGTTCTCGAGGTATTATTTTAAAATAATCTTTTATTTCTTATGTTAAGCCAGCTAGGCAAACAGTCATCCCGCCACTCATACCCGACCATTTCATCAAATGGAAGGATATGGATGAATGTTTAAATGTTTGCTAGGTATTGTATGTAGATATGCGCCATAAAATGTTGTAGCATATCATCAAGGGCAACAAGCATCTTAGATGGGTAGTACAACCAACACAGGTCTTAACGAAATCATGTATGATCCATCAACGTCGCAAGACTCATTGTCAATTCTAATAAGGAAAAAAAGTCCCTCGCATTGCTACAATAGAGCAAAATATGTTCACAGCACTGCTGGGCACGGGCGTAACCGGAATTGGCCAAAATTACAAATTTCCTATCTTAACGCGAAATTTATAATGGAAATTTCCATTCTCCATAACAATAGTTTTTTTTTTACATGAAAAGGTTAGATAAGCGTTACCATAACCTTTGTGAATATTTGGTAATGATAATTTGTATCCTTCTATGTTATTATATCCGTTAGAAAGAATAGTAGGTGGAAATACGCCTCTTCACACATGAAAAGATGCAAGCTTAGCATTAACCTGCGATTGATGTGCGAAGATAACATTAACATCGAAATGTCTAAACCATGTCTATTCAAAATTGTTCAGCCTTTATCGTAATTTGTAAAATTTTATTAACAAACAAAAAGCCACAGCAGATTTCTTTTCAGAAAGAGAGCTTTTGAGTTTAAATAGAGGCTATATTAAGATAATGACAAATTTATTTATACATACTATGAAGCGTATATTTACTATGTGGTTAATAAATACATAAATGAAGACTTAAACGTAGCATATTGATAGGCCCTATAATGTACTCACTTTGAGTTTTTGGGTACAATTAAAATGAGAACCACATAAACTTATCTTAAAAAACAAGCCGTTCTCGGTCGTTTACAACTCCGTACAAAGACAAGACAAACTAGTTTGCCCCTTTGCTAAATGGAATGTTTATGGGCCAATTTGCAATTAGAAAGAGATTCCTAAGACTTGTAAAAAGGAAACCCCAAGAGTGAAAGAGAGAGATAGATACAGTGTGAGAGAGAACGACTTAGAATGAAGCGACTAAGCGAAGGTGGGGATGCTGCATTATAATATGGCCAATCATGTTAGATTAATAACTCCTTTTTATACCCACCACCGAAGGATAGGGGTATATTCATTTAGTCATTCCGATTCCAACACATTCAAATATCAATTTCCGACCCTACAAAGTATATAAATTTCGGTTCGTCGTAAAATTCTAAGACGAATTAACGATGTCCGTGTGTCTGTCCGTCCGTCTGTTGTAATCACTCTACAGGCCTCAAAAATTAAGATATTGAGCTGAAATTTGGCACAGATACGTCTTTTTAATGTACGCTGGTTAAGTTCTTGAACGGGCCAAATCGGACCATATTTGGATATAGCTGCTATATAGACCGATTTTCCGATAAA
Organism: Stomoxys calcitrans; assembly: GCF_963082655.1. Classification (NCBI taxonomy): domain Eukaryota; kingdom Metazoa; phylum Arthropoda; class Insecta; order Diptera; family Muscidae; genus Stomoxys; species Stomoxys calcitrans. The sequence goes on from NC_081553.1 coordinate 135,129,304, forward strand.
GGGTCTGAAGCCCATAAAAGCTTTATTTTTTAAACGATTTCGCTGAAATTTGAAATAGTGAGTAGTTTCAGGCCTCTCAACTTCGAACCTATGGTTCAGATCGGACAATATTTAGATAGAGCTGTCATATAGACCGATCTGCCGATAAAGGGTCTGAAGCCGATAAAAACTTTATTTTTTTTTATCCGATTTTGTTGAAATTTAAAACAGTGAGTAAATTTGGGCCTACCAACATCTAACCCAAATATGGTTCAGATCGGACTATATTTAGATATAGCTGCCCTATAGACCGATCTGCCGATAAAGGCTCTGAAGCCAATAAAAGCTTTATTTTTTTTATCCAATTTTGTTGAAATTTTAAACAATGAGTAGATTTAGGCCTACCAACATCTGGCCCAAATGGTTGGTTCATTGGATCGGACTATATTTAGATATAGCTGCCCTATAGACCGATCACCCGATAAAGGGTCTGAAGGCCTTAAAAGCTTTATTTTTTAACCGATTTCGCTGAAATTTGAAACAGTGAGCCGTTTTAGGCCTCCTAACATAGGACCCAAATATGGTTCAGATCGGAGTTTGAAACAGTGAGCCGTTTTAGGCCTCCTAACATAGGACCCAAATATGGTTCAGATCGGACTATATTTAGATATAGTTGCCATATAGACCATATCCGATTTTGTTGAAATTTAAAACAGTGACTAGATTTAGGCCTACCAACCTCTGACCCAAATATGGTTCAGATCGGACTATATTTAGATAAAGCTGCCCTATAGACCGATCTGCCGATAAAGGCTCTGAAGCCCATAAAAGCCCTATTTATTATCCGATTTTGCTGAAATTTGAAACAGTTGGTAGTTTTAGGTCTTCTGACATCCGCCCCAAATATGATTTGGATCGCTCCAAATATGGTTGGTGGAATTAAGGGTTTATATGGTACTGTATATCGCTGTTTAAGATATTTATGGTACAATACATTATACTGGTCCATATTCATGTAGAATGTGTGTGAATTTTAATTGATTAAAATTTTAAAACAATGTAGCCCATTAGAATCAACCCATCGATTTCACTGTTCAATTTGTATGAAATTTCAATTTCCAAACTGCAACGTTAGTAGACGACAAGGGAGTGAGAGCAGAGACAACGGAGAGCATGTTGAGGCTTTTGATGAAAACCCATTTTCCACAGGATACGTCGGGACTCAGGGAGAAACCGAAATCTTGGATTAATGAGGATGGTGGAAGGATGGAATTTATGGTCGAGGAAGCAAAGAATTGCTGAAGGATCTTTAAAAAATATGGCATGTTCTTCGACGCGTTCCAGAGATCATTGCATGAAAGCTTCAAACCATTTAACCCGAACCTGATGGAATATTTCCGTCGCTACTACAGAAGGAGGCCGACTATCTGGCGTCTTACCTGGCCTGTATTTTCAAAGCGTGCCTAGAACTTGCATATACTCCGGAAGCCTGGCAGGAGACGAGGTTGGTATTTACACCCAAGCCCGGCAAGGCAAGTTATGCGACCCCAAAGGCCTACAGACCTACAAAACCTTACGTCATTTCTAATCTAAACCATGGAATGTATTGTGGATACTATGATAAGGAATAGGATTTCCAACGAACTGCTCAAATACAAACAGCATGCTTATGTCACGGGAAGGTCGGTGGAGACTGCCCTGCACGAGGTTGTGCATAAAATAGAAGAATCCTTCGATGCCAAGACGTACACATTAGCGATATGCATTAACATCGAGGGGCTTTTAACAATGTGCGGACCGATACACTGATCCAATCCTTATACAGTATCTGGTAAACCGGGTTCTTAGAGACTCGATAAACCATATGCTAAGGAATAGGTAGATAAATTGTAGGTCTCACGACAGAAATATAAGGAAGAAGGAGTACAAGACACGTCACAAGAGGCATTTTATCGCAACTCCTATGGATGGCCAACATAAGGATGCTGTCTGAGGAAGGACGATATTATAATACTTCTAAAGGTAAGGGATCCGAATCAGCTATGCCAATGGGTCGAAAGGGTCTTGCAGATGGCTTACGACTGGGCTAGACCCAGAGAAGACTAACAGGCAGATGTTCAGGAGAAAGACGAAGGTGGGCCAATTTGACGCACTACGTTTTCTCAATAGAACAATTTCGATATCTGACAAGGTCAAATACTTAGGAGTGATCTTGGACAGGAAACTCAATTGGAAATGTTACATTCAGGAGCGTACTGAGAAGGTTCAAAGACGTTGGGCACTATGTAGACTATGTATGTATTCCGTGGAAGGTCCACGAGCTCTACAGGACCATGATTAGACCTGTACTTACTGAAGCCTCAGTAATTCGGAGGACTGCGATGGAGAAAAAGTGCAACACAAGGACCATACAAAGAGTTCAGAGAACATTTTGTTTTAATCATGGGCGGAGCGATGAGGACCACGTCCACTAGGGCACTAGGGACTATTCTAGATATCCGTCTCATAGACATACAGATAAAATGTGAGACAGCCACTGTGGCTATGAGACTTAAGGCGATGTGAGGATGGGAGCAGCTCATGCCATCGCGGTATAATCGAGGCGACGATAGCGGCTCAGTCTTGGATTGACGAGACTCAGATATTGCCAGCTGGGAGATCATATACAGATGGATCAAAGGTAGAGGACAGAGAGGACGGGTGTCTACTTTAAGAACCCAAGGATTGATATCTATTTTCAGCTACATGACGATAAACGATCCTGCAGGCATATATCCAGGCGATCACGGAATAGGTGAGGTGTTGTGAAGTTAATGCAAGGACGTCAAATGCGAACATCTTTACAGACATTAACTGGCAATCAGGGCAATAACAACCAGGACGGGAAGGTTACAAGCAGTATTGGAGTGTGAGAAGGAGATTAACGCCTTTTCTGATGATGACACAATCCGCATCGTTTGGGTGCCGGGTCATAGCGGATTAAGGGGGAATGAAAGAGAAAACGATTTGGTAGTAAAGGCGGGATGACTGCCGTCAATAAATTTGGCTAACCCGAAGCCTTTCGGATCGAAGCAGTCTGAGTAAGGGCGTGGTCGACCAACGCGCATGTAACATTGTGGAACAGCGAAACAGTCAGTAGGATGGTGGAAATCTTTTGGGGAGATCCGGATCGTGAGAAGACCAGGATATTACCGAAAGGAAGTAAGTAAGAGGTCAGTATAGCTTTCGGTTTCATAACAGGACACATAGGACTACGAGCTCACTTATGCAAAATCAATACGGTAAGTGATAGCATGTGGGGAAGATCATGAGACGTTGTATCATTTCCTATGTCATTGCCAGGCTTTCACGGCTAACAGACACATGGACCAACGAGATATGGAAAACAATTAAGAATTTTGTAAGTAGCACGGAATTTCTAAGTTATTTTTCGAGGTTACTTTTTAGTATTTAGAGCGTACAACAAACCGATTACAGGTTTAAGTTTATGTCCATAGTGGCATGGGGCGGATTTATACGCGAATCCTCTTTTCAACCTAACCTAGCCTAACCAAATGGTAACGTACATGTTAAGCTAAAGCTTCACGCTTGTCTGACTGTTGGGAAATTAAATTGTCCAAGCAAAAAGTTGGTGTTTTACTTAGAAGGCTTAAAAAATACTTTATAAAATACATAATATTAGTTGAGACTCGAAAAGATCTTTAGCCCACCACAGCTAGCGAAATCCTACAACGAATGCTGTGCAGTATTGTTTCATTCATGTCGAAGAATTAAATAAAATCTAAATTATAACAAAAATAAGGTAAAGTCCTTTAATAGGACAATTATCCTGCCCAAGAGGCAAGCTAGAATAAAATCACGAAAAAGTCAAAATAAAAGAGAGCAAACAGACAATCTAATTATTTTGTAATAATTGATAAGAGGTAGCGGAAAAGAATTGCTGAAGGATCTTTAAAAAATATGGCATGTTCTTCGACGCGTTCCAGAGATCATTGCATGAATGCTTTAAACTGTATTGGAAAAATGTTAAATGAGATATTGAAGTCAAATTAATCATCGATTTCACTATTTTGTGTAAATAAATGTGCATAATAAATTAAAAAAAATATTTGAAATGCAAATGAATATCTATTTGAGAGATTTGAAATTCCATTAAGCAAATCATAGTATTCCTAGGAAATGAGCGTTTTCGCTTAGTTCAGTTAAATCATCTTTCAAACCAAGTACATTCATAACAAAATTTTAGGTTGTGCTTCTTTTAAGAGGCATTTTATGAATTAATTTCTTACGAATGTATATTCTGCTTGAAGAATATCGATTTCATGGTACGTTGAACTGAAAACGACAAAACTATTAATATGAGTTAATAAAAGTGTTGTCTACCAAAGGAATATTTTACTTGTTGAATAGAATTTTGTTTACCAAATTCAAGTTCATGAACTATGGGCCACTATAGAAGTGTGAAATGTATTTAACACTTGCAAATTTTTCCTTGTTGTATGCAAAATTCAAACAAATTATATTGAAATTGACTTATTTAATTGGAATATGAATTATTAATTCCCTGAGTCCATTTTTCTGAGTGTAGGCAATGTTATTTGTCTAGTCACTATGTCCAGTTGCATAAAAAGTTAAATAAAACATTAAATTCAGTGCATCAGATGGTGAAACACGTCATCCTGATGAACCGGCAAAGTGAGCTGCAGAATACTATCCAGAATTGTTCTAAGCCTTATTTAGCTCGCCCTTGTACCTTTTAGACTCAAATTTATTGATGTCCAAGTCCTGAAAATGTTTGCATTAGTTCTGTTATCCCAATCCGTATTTTATCTGTTTATCTGGGGGACCACTTCTTCAGTAGTTTTACAATGGCCGAACTAACAATGATTTCTCAGTTACATATTCTATCGCCCCTCCTGCATGTTCCTGGTAATAAAGGTCGGTCTTTTTACTTTACAACAAATCTCTAGATGCCGACTTCCCCATATCTGGTGATGTGCATTACTATAACTTCCCACATTGAGATTTTTCTCCCCTGCAGAAGCGACTTCCTCCATCAAGCTTAGGTTTGAAGGCAGCATCTCTAATCGTGAGCTAGCCAGTAGTGTGGTTAACTAATCTCTATGCTGGCGACTACTGAAACTTCAGTGCTAAGCGACGAAAGATAATAAATATTTCGAATACTTTGTGCAAGAGTAATGTCCCATGTCCCCTGTTTTCCTATGAAGTAGTTTAAATAAAGAAAATGGTAGTGCACGAACCTCTCAAGAACTGAAGAAAAATACTAATTTTAACGGCTCTGTAGTAGAGTTTGTAGCGAACTCTTAATACCAGAGTGGAGGTCGTGGTTTCGACCCCCACTTGAGTCTTCGGGTTTTCGCTACTGTCGTATTAAAATGCACAAACAATACAGTAAGTTTTATTTCAGACTGCCACTCTAATCTAACTTAACCCAGGGACGTTTTTCATTAGTTCCAATTTTTGCTTAGAATTTCATGAGCTATTGCATCTTTTCTGTCAATCGATGTTTTATATATTAAGCCGACTTCGATGGAATGACCAAATTTCGACATCATGTCACATTAATCAGCTTCTTATGAATTTTCATATAATGCTATAAAGCGAACGCTCGAGACTCATTTTACAGGCGTCTTTAATTTAATGTCTGGTCGCCAACAAAATGCAAATAATTTCGAATTTTGGTTGGACATTCACTGTTTAAACTTTTGTTTGCAAAAACCCTTAAAAATATAATTAACTTTTGCAAAGTGTAGTCAAACAATACGATAATGTTTTCTTTTTTGCATGTGTGTGTGGTGGGAGAGTACGTGCATTCAGTGAATAATATCAGTCACATTCCCCCATTTGCAGACACATATAACGTGTGTAAAAAAAATCCTAACCCAGAAAGTCAAAGGCACAAGCGAATATAAAATCATTAAATAAAATGTAGCAAAAAAAAAACTTCCCGAAAAATAACAGCAAGACGAACAACTGAAAATACAATAATAAACGATTTACACACACACCAATATATGCATTGTACGGGGGCGCATGGACTCACAAATAAAGCGCGAGAAGTGATCTCCAAAGCAACTTCAATAATATCGAGAAGAAAAAACTCTAAAACCGAAAAGAAAATCCCACACAAAATAAACAAATTCCGCGGGCGTATGAAATACATTATTTATGTTTTATTTGTTGTGGTTCTTTTTATTTTGGGTGGTGGTTACCGTAGAGGAGGCGGTGGTACAGCCTTCGGTGTTGTTGCTTCTTCCTGTTCAGCAATTGTTTGTTTGGAATTTCATTGCTGGCGAAATGTTGTTTAAAATAGTCTGGGAGACATACTCACCATCGCACACACCCATAAATACACTTATGCTTACTTGTACACACTCACATCGCAAAAAGAACATTACAGTCGAGTTTGATTCGTTTTATGTAGCTCATACGCATAAGTGTACGTACGTACGTACGTACGAGTGTCTAAAATATATTGTTCACCGGATTTATATATGCTATGATATGTATTAGAGTGCCTACGGCTTTAAGGCATTGGGTGAAATTTATTGTTATGGCAAACTTTATAAAGAGTTCACAACCCAAGGGCGATGTCTAAAGATACTAAAAACCATAGTAACCAGAGATTTATGCCAAGGAATGGAAACAGCGTTTCTCGTAGCTGTTTTACGAAGAATTTCAAAAAAATTATTTTTCTATTGCATCTGTTTTAATCAGAACTGGTAAATTTTCATTTCATTTTATTATTTATTTAATGATATGCAATTCAAGTTCATATATTACTTTAATTTCAAGGGTTATCTCTTTTTCATTTACAAAATAATTAACAATTTGTGAACATCAATTACAAAATAGGAAATATAAGGGATGAAAATATTTACAAAAACCGATATGAATTATCAAAAATAAACTTTAGTAGTGTTCAATCTAATTATCTGCTGCCTCAATCATTTATTTGATGATAACTAGATGATAAGCAACTAGAATTAACATTATTGGATAATTTTTCTATTCAACACAGAAACAATTTTTATACTCTCCACCATAGGGTTATACTAATTTATGGTAGTGGGTTTATTTTATAATTTTTATTTTTGGAGATGATATCTACACCTTCTTACTGTTGCATTCTATTGTCACATAATACCGCTTTCGTACACAACATTCAGTCACTGTAATCTAATAACCTTTGAGGTGAATAAATTTAATTTTGAAGGAATAAACTTAACCGAAATCTGAACTTCACATTAATTTCTAAAATTACCCTAATAAATTGTATCGGGAGAAAGAGAAATAAAAAACGACATATTTTTTAAGCAAAATTAATGGTTAGAATACGCTTTATTTACTTTGATTCTTTTGTTTGCTTTACATTATTTTTCTAAAAACCCAAATTTATTTAAAACAAACACGGAGTGCAATATACCTCGAAAAGAATCATAATTCATCTCCAACGTGAAACATAATTATCATATGTTTGAAATATAGATAAACATTTACCTCATGATTTAACAATTTAATAAACAGAGTGTGATTGAAAAAAAGACTGTTTTTTATGCCTTTTTTTGCTCTTTTTCCCTTTTTAAATTTGTTTAGTTACTTAATTTTATCACTTTACTATTTATATAATTTTCTTCAATTTAGCACCTTTTATAACATAATTGTGATCATTTATTCCTATGCAGCGATATTGATGGTAGAATTTCCAATTGTTATTTGATCCTATGAAATCGTGGTCTTAGCTAACCATTCCGCTAGGGACTTGACGGCGAATATGAATAGAATTCTGACAGGACAACGGAGTGGTTTGAGGATTTGTCACATTAACGGCCAAAGCTTGAATAATAAGATTGATGAACTTTGATTTATTTTTGAGAATTCGGGTTTGGATGCTATTTGTGTACCGGAGACTTGGCTGAAAGAGACAACTCCTGACACTTTCATTAATCTTGAAGGGTATACGGTCTTCAGGGCTGATAGACTACGCAGAGAAGGCGGCACAGCGATTTATGTCCGCAGCAATTTAAGAACTTGCATGTGTACCAGATCGGAAGGTGATGATAGCATTGAATATGTGTTCATCGAAATATCTGCTGTAGAAAGGAAGCCGTTACTTGGTTGTGTCCAAACAACAACATTGACATGGGACAATTCAAGAAAGTGGTGTAACACCTCACTATTACCTACTCGGATGTCATTACAGCAGGTGATTTTAATTCTAACATCTTTTTGGACACAGGTCTCACCGTGCAAATGTCTTCATTGGTTTTATTAGCTACCAACACATCCATGCCGACTCATTTTTCATCCAGTTCCTGCACCCTTCTAGATTTTATCTTTGTCAGTGAGATTTCAAATGTTTCCTTGTATGACCAACTCTCTGCATCGTGCTTCTCTAACCATGATTTAATTTTTCTGTCCTACAGCTTTGAAAAATTTTAGAAGGGAGGAGTCTTATTCATATAGAGATTTCAGCAGTCTGGACCATGAAGCCTAGCCTTCTTTAATTTCTGATATCGATTGGAGTTTACTATACCATATGGAATCAGTGAAATTTCTATCTGGAAATGTGTGCGCTATTCAGGATCTTATGCTCCTGGTCAGAATGAGACGAATTTGCCCAAGGACTAAACCTTGGTTTTCGGAAGATATTCGTTTTGCAATTGATACCCAAAACACTGCATACCGTAGATGGAAGCGTTTTAGGACGTTGCACATACGAGAGGAATATCGCTCCAACAGAGCACGTGTCAATAAGTTGATAAAATCTGCCAAAATCAACTACTACCTCAGACCTTTCACCTCGGCGATCGGTTCGAAGAAGACTTGGAAGGCCATTTACAACATTGGCGTCGGTCGCAGATCCCTTGATAACTTCACTGATGTGAATGTGGACGAACTTAATGCTACCTTCACGAATATCCCAGCAAACCCCATAGATCTTAGTTTCTAAGATTTTGATTTCGCTCTTAAGATTCGTCACAGTGACGGTTTTGAATTCTCGGGTATAGAACAAAGCGATGTGGTATTTGGTTTTTCAATGGTGAAATCAGATGCAGTTGGATTCTATGGCATTGGACCAATATTTGTTAAGGCACTGTTGCCATATATTTTGCCACAAATTACCCACATTTTTAATAGTATTTTAACTTGGAGTTCATTTTTGGTGGCATGGAAGTACACTAAGGTTATACCGTTACCCAAGAATTCCAGGGAGCTTCGGCCCATTTCCATTTTGTGGCAGATGTTATAGGCAGATGTATTCGTATATAAATGAAAACTCTCTTTTATATGAGAAGCAGTCAGGTTTCCGACCCAGGCGTAGCCATATTAGTGCTCTAGCAGATGTTGTGGAGGATATAAGAAATAACTTGAAGAATGACGAATTAAACCTCCTTGTTCTCCTCGACCATTCAAAGGCATTCCATACAGTCGATCACAATATGTTGGCGAACCAGTTAAAACACCTGTTTCATTTCTCGCCTCCGTCTGTTCGCTTAATTATGTCATATCTCTTCAATCGTACCCAATCCGTGGTTTCGAAGTCAGCTGTTTCTAGTCCCTTGCCTGTTATTTGAGGAGTGCCCCAAGGATCAATTCTGGGTCCAATTCTATTTCCTTTATACAGCAACGACCTGCCAGACCAGCTCTCATTTTGCAAGGCCCAAATGTAAGCGGATGATGTGCAGGTCTATATAAGTAGTCCTAAGGAATATCTAGAACACAATGTCGGAATGCTGAACCATGACCTGTCTCGGATTTATGAATGGGCAAATGCTTATGGTTTGTGCATTAATCCCCTAAAGTCATAGTGCACGGTTATCAAAAAAAGAGTTTCACGTTACACTTGCGACCCTGTTGTTGTTGTGGCAAATGAGAGATTGGAGATCATGGCTCGTGCGAAGAACTTCGGGGTGACTTTCAACAGTACCTTGTGATGGACAGACCATATTAATGCTGCTGTTGGCCAAGGGTATTCTAAGCTTCCCTCGCTTTGGGCCATACAACAATTTACTCCTCTTTGGATAAGAATACTGCTGGCAAAGTCATATATTATACTTAGCCTTCTCTACGCTTGTGAACTATTTGCTAACTGCGATTTGCAAGGTCGAACCGGGGAAATAAATTGATACCAATGATACACCGTAGCTTAGTCTCTCAATGGCATCTATTCATATTCGCCGTTCAGCTTTAAAACTCTCTCCCGCATGACCTTCAAACTATCATTAGCGCTGTAAGTTTCAAAGGTAAATTACTAGATCACTTTAGGGATTCTAGTTAAGGCTTGTTAAAAATAAATATGTTAAGTGTCTAATATTGATTTGTAAAAGGTAAATAATTTATAACAATATAATTTATATTTTTGTTTTATTACTCAAATTTAAATCCAATTTCCATTTCGTTAGTTTTGAGTTTCTCTTACTATAGTTTAATTGTATATTTTTATATTTATTTATTTGTACTTTGTCTAAACCACGTTAACTTTAAAAGGATTAAACTCCCGTGCTATAATCTTAAGAACATGCGTTCTTGTTGTACGGATATCAATAAATTACAAATTACAAAAAAAAAAAGTTAAGGACAATAAGAATTTAATGAAGAAAGAGTAAGACCGATGCGCTTATCTATATTCAACTTACGAGTCAAGCATTCAGTACGCAAATAATTATATGTAGTGATAATTAAAACTATAATAGATTTTAGGTAACGACATCTTACCAAACATTCCTAAGTATAACTAATTACTCCAGTAGGTAAAATGTAAAAAACAAAACCGAAGCACAAATTGACTTTGGCCAGCCATCGTTTATTCATGACAAGTGGAAAATATAAAACTGCCAGATGTTAAATAAAATTACGATCTTCCAAGTAAAAGCACATAAAACTTTCGTTGGTCACATCGCTATTATGCCCAAGTCAGATGCAGATATTACTGCAATAGAGAAGTCAAACAAGTAAATGGCAATTGTTTGGCAGATCTCTATGAGTTAGGTACAAAACTTTTCAACTCACTGGCAAAACGACAAATTGTTGTTGTGTTGTGTAGCATAACGAACATTAACTCTTCCAATACTGACACCATCAGACAGACTACCACATCAGGTATGTGGATAGTGCAATAAATAGGAAACTCCATGAAAAATGTTCAACACATAAAGCGCCCACATAAAACGCATTTAAAGATGCTGGAAACCCCTTCAGCTTACCCTGACAACAACATTATAGAGGCAAGCAACACCAACAGATATATGCATTTCAACTGCAGTATACTACAAAGATAGTTCGAGGCTATGCATCTTTACCTCTTTAGCGTAATTGTAAATAAGCGAACAAAAGTACACCATACACGACGCCATCCATACACACAAAATCCCACGCATAGACATTAAAGAACTTATTATACAACATTCCCAGCGTAGTTTCTGCAAGCAATAGTAGACATTTACTGATGAGAAACATGAGTTCAGTGTTGTCAAACGAAGGGTATAAAAAACAGTTATTTTAGATCACTAAAACATCTGTTTTCTATACCCTTGAAGATTTCAGGAATGTGGTTATTACCATATTACATACTCATTGGGATTATGTTACGTTGGGGTTATGTTAGATAGGGTTTATATTGCAGCAGTCTTCGGGCTTATACTTGTTTATTTGAATTCAGTGATTTTATTCTGTTATTTGTGCACATCCACCAACATTAACCCATTTTAGACAAGTATTGCGTTTTCTTATCAGTGCACTAAGGAGCCAATGAAAGGTTTTTGAAGCAAATATTCAAATTTTCAAGTGGAGAATTTGCACAAAGTAATAACGGAATCCTATTGTCAACACACTGAAACACTAGAAAATAAACAAAAATCAAATCAATTTGGTAACACTTTACAACGGTTTATTGAGCTGTCAAAGTGACATAGATTATTATGCATCTTTTTCGGATATTCAACACAAATATTCAGACGCCGATAAATATAAATATAAATATTCCAATTGTTGTTCTAAAATGGAAATACCATTGTATAGGTATGTAAAATAGGATAGTATTATCGAGTAATAAAAAAGTTCAATGTGGTAAATGTCTTTTTGTGTTAAAGGTTGGTACTATATTTAGTTTTCACGGTGAAACTCCATATAAAAAACTAAGTGGAAAATATTGATGAAAATGGTTGGTTTCCCTATAAGTTGTTTTTTCATCTTGAGAAAAATTTAATTTCACGACGCCCAAGAAGAGCACAATCACAGTTGCTGCGCAAAAAGTCGTTTTCTTATGTAAAATAAACACGATCATCAAACTTCTTATTGCAACTAAGTCTTTGTTAGTGTTAATGATCTTGCTCACATGGATGGAAAACAATTTGTTATATGTGAATGCATAAATAAGAAAGAATTTTTTATATATATAAAAAAATATATATTTCTAAAATGAATAAAAACTTTTCCTTTCATAGCAAGCTATTGCAATAAATCTGAACGAAGTAATAACGACGGTGAAAGCTGGTGTTTCGCTTCTGGTCTTGCAATTACAACAACATTATTTTGAAACAAGTGGAAGATGCTGGCAATGCCCTTTGGAAATTTGTGTTTATTTGACTTATACCAATGAAAACACTATAAAATGTGATTATATTTGCAAATAAAAGCTGCATTCGTTTTTTTTAAATAGTTTTGTGTTTCATTATTTATAAGTTTCGAACGGGTGGGTTGCGGTTGAAATTACAACAACATATAAGTTAACCACCACCGCAATATCATTTCTCCCACTCTGTATTTGGTGTGCCCACGCTCTGTGTTTCAAAGTGCGAGAACAGTGCAAATACCGAATGGTGAGTTTCAGTTTCACACTGGCTCATTAGAATTGCAGAGCGACTGCTGACCAATGGTTGAACTGAGCATCAAAACAAAAGCGAGGCCAGTTTCGTCGTCCGATCGTACCTCTATGAGCATGTTTCTTGGTCGGCTGCTGTAACCCAAGTCTCCTCACGCTTTTTATTCGGATGCTCAGTTCAACCATCGGCCAGCAGTCCCTCTGCAATTGTAATGGGCCAGTGTAAACTGAAACTCACCATTCGGTATTTGCACTGCTCTCGCACTTTGAAACGCAGAGCATGGGCACACCAAATACTGAGTGGGAGAAACGATATTGCGCTGGTGGTTAATTTAAATGTTCTTGTAATTTCAACCACAAACCCATTCCGTATTTGCACTGCTCTCACACTTTGAAACGCAGAGCATGGGCAGACCAAATACAGAGCGGGATAAATGATATCGCGTCTGTGGTTAAATTATATGAATTTAAGAACGGTCCACACACTCATATTTGTCTGCATATTAATTATTATATGTAAATGGCAACATTTTGGCCAAACAAACCCAAAAAAATTAAATTTGGTAACCCCAAAAAAAAAAAAAGTAGTACCAGTCTTAACATGGGATATCTCTTTATACCCACCACCGTAGGTATATTCATGTAGTCATATCGTTTGCAACACATCGAAATATTAATTTTCGACCCTACAAACTATATATATTTCGGATCGTCGTAAAATTCTAAGACGATTTAATGATGTCCGTGTGTCTGTCCGTCCGTCTGTTGAAATCACTCTACAGCCTTCAAAAATTGAGACCGATCTGCCGGTAAAGGGTCTAAGCCCATAAAAGCTTTATTGTTTAACCGATTTTGCTGAAATTTGAAACAGTGAATAGTTTTAAGCCTCCCACCATATAACTCAAATATGGTTCAGATCGGACTTTATTTAGATATAGCTGCCATATAGACAGGTCTGACGGTAAAGGGTCTAATGCCCATAAAAGCTTTATTTTTTATCCGATTTCGCCGAAATTTTAAACAGTGGGTTATTTTAAGTCTGCCAACATCCGATAAAATATGGTTCAGATCAGACTATATTTAGATATAGCTGCCATATAGACCGATCTGCCGATAAAGGGTCTAAAGCCCATAAAGGCTTTATTTTTTTATCCGATTTCGCTGAAATTTGAAACAGCGAGTTGTTTTAAGCCACCCGAAATCCGCCCAAATATCTTTCAGATCATACATTATTTAGATATAACTGCCATATAAACCGATCTGACGTTTGAGGGTCTGGAACCCATAAATTCTGCATTTATTATCCAATTTCTCTGAAATTTGAATCAGTGAGTTGTTTTAAGCCACTCGCCATCTGACCCAAATATTGTAAAGATCGGACTGTATTTAGATATAGCTGTCATATAGACCGATATGCCGATTGAAGATCTTAAGCTAATAAAAGCTTTATTTATTACCTGATTTCATTGAAATTTGAAATAGTGAGTTGTTTTAAGCTTTCCGACATCCAACCCAAATTGAGTCAGATCATACTATAAAAATATAGCTTTCATATAGACCAATTCAGGGTCTTCATCCTATAAAAAGCATATTTATTGTCTGAAAATGTGAGTTGTATATGAGTTCTCGGGACCTGAATCCAATATGATCGAGACCAGCCACTATGGAGATATAACTACGAATATAGTAGTGGAGTTATAATAAAATAGGATGATTACTATCCTTGTTAAATTTGGTTCAGATCGGTCCAGATTTGGTTGCAGGTGCCATATAGAACGATCTCTCGATTTAAAACCTTGGCCCTATAAAAAGCGCATTTATTATCCGATTTCGTTGAAATTTGACGCAGTGACTTATGTTAGGTTTTTTAAATTCCGTGTCCTATATGGTTCAGATCAATTTTTAAATGAATTTAGCTACCAAACAGACCAATATTTTGGTCTACGAAAATGAACAGTGACATATATTTATTAGACCACTCAATGTCCGTGCCGAATTTGAGTGCATAAGTTATTCAGTTTCAGCGGATTGTGACTAAAGGGGGTTTACATATATATCCTAGGTGGTGGGTATCTAAAGTTCGGCCCGGCCGAACTTAATGCCTTTTTACTTGTTATTTGGTGGAGTTTGTTTTGTCGTCCATTTTGAGAAGAACTTTCGTTATCGGGGTGTATCAGAGGGAAAAAATGTGTTTAAAGCTATTAATGCCGCGTCTTTTCATAAAAATTTGATTTCAGATGGCGTAGAATTTAATAATTTAGATATTTTTATGTTTTGGTTGGAGAATAATGCAAAACCCATAATGAAATCAATTGGATTTCCACGAAATTTAAAATAAGTATCGGTATCTACAAAATGACAGTACAAAAAGCGATTTAATAATTTAAAAAAACGCCTTGAATAGGCTATGACCCATCATGACTATATGGGACTCGGTTTTTTTTTGTTTGTTGCTTAGAATGAAAAACGGCTGAACCGATTTTCTTAAAGTTTTCACAGATTGAGTAAGTTTGTTTGGAAGGAAACATAGGCTACATAAATTTTAGATATCGAATGGGGGCGCAAAACCACCAGATCTCGGAGATTGGTAATGCGATTCGTTCGAAACCCGCCAAATGGGTATATAGACCAATCACGACAATATAGAGCTCAAACGAAAGGTGCTTGAGACAAAAAAACGAATTTGATATCCAATTGAAGAGTCATGTGATTGGGGAACTGCCCCACCCGAAAACACCTTCCTATTATATAAAAGCTATTTGAGGTTTAAATTGATTGATTTTCGGGAAATTGATACTTATTTCCGGGACATAGTCCCTGGGATCCACCCCACCCTCAAACAGAATTTATTTACAGAACATGCCATTAAAATGTATTTCAAAGTAGAGAACGTATATTCACATTAAGGGCCAAGTGTCTCTCTAAACCGGAAATATTTACCAATACGATAATATTGGACTCAAAAGAAAGGTATTTGGGAGTGGAGTAAAAACCGAGAAGGGGTACACCTCTCACACATCAATGAAAACTTTCCGATTCAAGTTTAAACTCAATTTTTTCTGTAGCCAAGTCCGAATGACGTGTCGCAGTGCGACACCTCTTTGGGGAGAGTCTTTCACATGGCCAAATGTCGCCAGCATTAAGAGGGAATCACCACCGCTTTAAATTTCGTCCGATATTATCGCCAGTATTTGACCACAGGCGTTAGAGGCGGACATAGTCTACAGTGGCACGAATTCGATATACACATTCAGGGCGAAATGTTCCAACCATAAAAAGATATTAGAGAGTTAAAGAAGGCACAGCGGAGCGGGCCCGGTTCGGCTAGTATAATATATAAAACCAAATTCAAAAGCATTTTAATCTTGTAGTCCTAGAACAAATAAATTTCTGTGACAAGCCTTGCTCTCGGTGGGCTGAACCTCAGCACCTAGAGGCGACTCAGCTTTTGCCGATAAAATACACCCACACTAAGACGAAAACACAATACCAGATTTGAAATGAGAATAACTAGAGAACAATTAGAATTTTTGTAAATAACGCAGAATTCCTGATGTTTTAGTAAAAAATATTTCACACATTTTGCGTTACATTTATTTGCTCTTGAAATAATTCAAACAATTGGATATTGTCCGGCTGCAGACCGTAAAGTTATCTGTTTCTATTACAAATAGAAAAACAAAAAACTCTTTTTTAAAGTTAGGCAGAATATGCGTTTTTGCTTTGTAATAGAAGCTGACTGGGTTCCTAGAAAGCGATTTCGTTTGGTACCATCATACTCGTAAGTAGAATTTGGTGCTACCAAACGAAACCGCGATCTAGGAAACCAGTCAAATGCAATAACAAAGCAAAAACATATTTTCTGCCTTACTTTAAAAAACATTGAAAGATGCACGCGTCCGGGATTTGAACCTGGAACCATAATGAGAATTTTCCTTCTATGTGTGTTAAATTATGCCCTTACAAACATTCCGAAAAAAAAGTACTGCCTTTGAAAGTAATTAAAAGATGTTTCAATTATGATAAAATACTTTACAAGTGAAGATTGAAAAAGCAGAACAAGTTGATAATGTCTGTTGAGTAAGCACCACTGGTTTTTATGCAATTTTGTTAACCTATGCTCCAACTATATTCTGTGTGTGTGTTTGTGTCATGCAGTGCCCAAGGAAGCCGTAACCCAATATTTGTTGGTGGTGCATTTAAGTAAGAAAACTGTCAACAACAATTGTTGATTATACTCAGGCAAACGGACGCACAAACACAACGGACGACGAGCACTGTTACTGCTATGCAGACATCCTTATTTATTATTACTATCACCAGGCCCCCTTACATATCTCTACGCCTGCAGAGCACATCTATTTGTTCATTCGTCCTGGATGCCGTCTACTTGTTGTGCTTTATACTGAAAGTTACACGCAAATACATGCATGTGCATAGGAATTGACGCAAAAACCCAGCAGACACATTGGCAAGGGCTTTTTTAATAAGGTCTGCTGAGAGAAAACAGCTTATTTAGGATTTTTTTCTTTACAAAATCTTGTGTACGCCTTACATCACTTCATTCTTTCAATAGACCGATGTATGACATTCCAATAGAAAAACATTAAAGCGCTCAGATTTGAGGCCAAAATATACCCTTACCTCAAGCATTTGAGAACCCTATTTTTGACGCTGGGTTAGCGTATAATTCACATGCAAGTTATTTGAAAATTGTACGTGTCTATAGTTGATTTTAAAATGGTTTATTTGTTTGCCACCAATACAAACGGAACCAACAAATTGTCAACAGTAAACTAAGCTTTAAATTCATTAGCACACAAAGCAAAGTGTTTTAGATATGTTTGGGGGGACGGAATACACCCTTTACTTTGAAATTTTAAATATTGCGTTTGCTTTTCGTAAAGTCCTTAAATAAAGTTTATTTGTCATAGAAATTAAAAAAAAAGTTTACAATTCCGACTGGTCTACACTAATAGGTAGTATTTGTGCAAAATTTCAATCGCCTAACTTTAGTTCTTCGAAGATTAGTGTGCTTTCGACAGACAAGCAGACGGACGGATGGCTAAATCGACTTAGAATGTCAAGGGGATCAAGAATGTATACAATCTTTTGGGTCTCGTTTTGCAATTGTTACTCTGACAGGATCGAATCAGTTCAGACTCAATTTTTGATTTTCGATTTGCGTGGCATGAATTCGAACCCATGAATTTGTGCTATCGGCATTGTGCCTTCGACGTATGTAGTGACAGCGGGAAAAGAAACGTCAATTTCATAAAAAGAAGAAGAATATAGCGAAATCAATGAGTACGAGCAAAACAAGAAACAATGTAGCCGAAATACTTTAGGTGCTAAAGACACAGAAGGAACATTTAAGAAGAACCATTACCAACGGTAAGCGACCACAAAAGTACCTCAGAAGAAATCAAAAGAAAACAGGAAAGTTAAAAAAAAATCACACACACATAAGGTTAAAAAAATTGCATGAAATCTTTATTTGAATCGATAGTACGGCCATATAATTTAATGCTTGAAGATTATTTCATGAAAATGTTGACCGTGACTGGGCCTCAAATCGCCCATCCACTTAGTTCAATTTTGGCATACTCTTTCCAACATTTCGGCCGGTATCTCACGAATAAATACTTCAATGTTGTCTTTTAATGCATCAATTGAAGCGGGCTTGTCTGTATAGACATGAGCTTTTACATAGCCCCACAAAAAATAGTCTAAAGGTGTTACATCGCAAAATCAAGGCGGTCAATTGGCCGATCCCGAACGTGAAATAAAACGTTCACCGAACTCTCAACAGGTCCATTGTTACGTGTGCTGTGTGTCACATGCCATGTTGAAACCACATGTCATGCAAGTCAAGCTCTTCTTTTGGGCAAAAAAAGTTGCATATCATCTCACGATAGCGCTCACCATTCAAAGTTACATTACGATTCGCATCATCTTTGAAGAAGTAGGGTCCAATGATGCCACCAGCCCATAAACCGCACCAGATTGTGACTTTTCTGGAGGCATTGGTGGCTCTTTAACCCATTGAGCCAAAAATGAGCTTCGCTGTAAAATGGAAGAAGCGCGCGATTAACTTTCTCATCAATAATTTGCATGCCTTGTTCGATTGTGGGACAATTCATGGTTAAGTTATAGACCAAACTGAAGATGTTTGACAGTGAAACAAAACACGAAATGAGGGTGAGCTGTTTAAACCAATAGCTA
This sequence comes from Stomoxys calcitrans, assembly GCF_963082655.1. Classification (NCBI taxonomy): domain Eukaryota; kingdom Metazoa; phylum Arthropoda; class Insecta; order Diptera; family Muscidae; genus Stomoxys; species Stomoxys calcitrans. The sequence continues at coordinate 135,148,352 of NC_081553.1, forward strand.
AAAGATCCCAGCTGTAATATTCCATTATTCGTTAAGAATAATGAGGCAGCAACATCTAGCCGTTTATGAAAACACGCAGTTTTTGAAGGTCTCGATCGTTCAGAAATATTCCAAGTCGTGTCTGTTTTTGTCATCCTGACAAATGTACAACTTTGCAGGATAACATAACCTGAATTCCGCTTAAGAAGTTTACAGGAAACGTGAATGTTAATAAAATTGGTACATGATGTAATAACCAGTACTCGGTTTGGTCGATCACTGTGAGCCATGATTGTAGTCATTTGGAACTATGGAGGAAAAACCTGTTGAAGGTGATGGGGAAATAAACAGAGGAAGAACGAACGATAAACTCACACCAACACTGTATGTTGAAAATAATAACTTTGAGATAGTCGTCGACTATATCCGTTTTGATATCCTCGTAAAAACCAACGTCTGAGATATTAAGACAGAATAATACTGAGAGAGATATGTTTATTTTAGTTATGTTTAATTATGCTGGGGGAAACTTAAAAGCGAATAAAATATAATTTTTTTTTTTTAGGGAAAAAATTAAGTAATTGCTTATTTGAATAAATTAATGAGCCAATTGAATGAAATGCAATAATCGATATGGAAGAGATTTTATTGATGTCTAAGCAAATCTATTTTCATTATTTCAATTATTTCAAAGTTTGAGACACTGTTTAAGACAGTGTCTTTTTTTTTAGGGAAAAAATTAAGTAATTGCTTATTTGAATAAATTAATGAGCCAATTGAATGAAATGCAATAATCGATATGGAAGAGATTTTATTGATGTCTAAGCAAATCTATTTTCATTATTTCAATTATTTCAAAGTTTGAGACACTGTTTAAGACAGATGTAATTTTTAAGTACGGCCGTAAGAACGATATTCTTGGTTTATATATAATTTTTCCAAGGTGTACGTTATTGTCATATTTTATGGCCCATAGTGGACAAGGAATGTTTAAGGATTTCTCAACGTGACACAATAATTTTTATGTCATCCAATATATTATTAGAAGACGATCACAATAAAAACAACATCATTACATATTAACAATGTTAATAAGATGTAGATCGGTATGATATAGGTGCGATAATTTCCCTAATGTAGATAAATATTTAATTTCTTTCTTTGAGGTATGTTAAAAATAATTATTAAACCTCAAATTTTGCTCATATTATAAGTACATCGGGTGTACCGTGGAGTACATACTCATCAACACAATGTTTGCCTTATTTGTAGACTTTCTGCGTATAAAATATTTTATTTGCCTACTTAGTATGTGTGGGTATGTGCATTTAACTGCGCACAGGATGCTCATGAATGCAAGAGCACACTTACGCCAGCATATGCCCATAATATAAATATACGAGAATGAATTGTATCACATTAGATGCAGAAATATTGCCTCAGCATATTCTAAATAAAGCAAATGATTATCATTTGTTGTAATCATAGTCGCAGTCCTTGGCATTTGCTGTCACTGTCTTCCGCTGCAAGGGCACAAGTGTGCAATACAAGTTCAGAGTCAACTTAATTTTAGTGACTTTGCAATGATGTGGTCATTCGTTGAATTCGTATTCACAGCTTAGAGGATGGAATGTAAGTAAGTCTATGTAAAACTCTGATGACACTCTACCCTGATTTTGTGGTAAACACCAAAGTGTAGTTCATGGAGAGATACCTGCTAAGAAATGTAAGAAACGAGAACACGTAGTAGTAAAACGCATGCACAAAGAAATATCTACAGGCATCCAAGGTCTTAATCAAGTGCTCACCTTGAAAATAGAACAATTTCTATAGCATCCTGTCGCCAGGATAATATAATATTGGACTGTGACAAACATGGTCTAGGTCATCTATTCAACAAAGAAGAATTGCTCTTCTAAATGTTTGATAATTTCAACCCGGTGTTAGATAAAGCACTATGAAGAACATGTTCCGATATTATGAAAAGGAGGTTGACAATAAAGCCTAAGTAGGTTTTATGTAGAATAAATGGAAACGACTAATCTTCTACATCTTAGTTTGAAGTTTCTACACACAAAAAAAATAATTCTTTTCACATAAAGGCAATTGTCGCCAAACTTCTTTTCTGAAAACCACTGGACTTGGTTTACGCTAAGAGTACATGCTTTTTTGCAATAAATTCTGGCAAGAGTTGCTGACAAATATAGAGTTTTTTTTTACCCTGACAAATCTTATCATTCTTGATATATAGAACATAATATTTGGGATTTCAACTAGTTTTTCTTTGTTTATAAACTATTTTTACGTCATGCTTCTTAATTTCTTTTTAATTTTTAAACAAATTAAGTTTATTGCAAAAAGTTGTTACATAATTCAAACTCAGTATTTAACCAATTATTAGCACATATCATTAATAATTAAAACTCTTTCAGAATTTATTTGGATTTATTTCGATGTTATGATACACAATCATATTAAAAACCTTTACTTTTCGCATAGCTCCTTTATGGTTTTGTATTATGATCAGCTGTATGCGTTATGCTATAAATAAAACAAACAAGTAAGAAGGCGTTTAGTTCGGCCGGGCTGGACTTTGGATACCCACCACCTCGTTCATTGTTAAATTTTTTAGAAGAAAATATGGTCGTTTTGGTAGCTTTATTCAAATATAGACCGATCTGAACCACATACGACACGGATGTCGAAAAGCCTAATATAAGAAACTGTGTCAAATTTCAGCGAAATCGGACTATAAAAGCGTCGTTTTTTGGGGCCGAACCCTTAAATCGAGAGATCAGTCTATATGGCAGCTACATCCAAATATGAACCGATCTGGGCCAAATTGAGAAGGGATGTCGAAGGGCCTAACACAACCCACTGTCCACAAATTTTAGCGAAATCGGAGAATAAATGCGTATTTAATGGGAATAAGACCTTAAATCGAGAGATCACTCTATATGGCAGCTATATTTAAATCTGCACGATCTGCGCCAAATTGAAAAAGGATGTCGAAGGCCCTAACACAACTCACTGTCTCAAATTTCGGCGAAGTCGGACAATAAATGCGTTTTTTATGGACCCATGATCTTAAATCGAGAGATCGGTCTATATGGCAGCTATATCCAGCACCAAATTGCAGAAACATGTCGAAGAGCCTAACACAACTCACTGTCCCAAATTTCAGTAAAATCGGACTGTAAATGCGCCTTTTATAAGCCCAAGACTTTAAATCGAGAGATCGGTCTATATGGCAGCTATATCCAAATCTGAACCGACCTGGGCCAAATTGAAGAAGGATGTGAAGTGGCCTAACACAACTCACTGCCCCAAATTTCAGCAAAATCGGATCATAATGTGGTTTTTATGGGCCAAAGACCTTAAATCGGCGGAATCGGTCAATATGGGGGCTATATATAAATATAATCCCACATAGGCCATCTTCGAACTTAATGTGCCTAAAAACAAAGAAAGAACCTGTGCAAAGTTTCAGCTCAATATCTCTACTTTTAAAGACTGTAGCGGGATTTCAACAGACAGACTGACGGACATGACTACATCGTCTTATGGTGATTTCGATTGTGAAAAAAAGTGCAGCATTTTTTCGACATGTTGCACTGAGATCGAAATTTTGTGTTCGATTCTCCAAAAAAGTGTAACCCCACCACCGGGTAAATGTTCGTTTGTAATGGTGTTGCCCACTGAAAGTGAAAAAATGCTGCATTTTCTACACCGTCGCTAGGCTAGGATGGAGAATGCCGCACTTTAAATCAGCTGCTATCATCTCATGTGCATGCCACCGTTCAAGCAAATTTTGGTTGGAAAGAAGAAGAAGAAAACAATTTGTAGAATGTTTGGCAAAATATTAAAAAGAAATACATAAAAAAAGGAAAAAGTAATCGCGTTTTATTTAGCTAACGACATATTAGATGCATTGCTACATTTTACAGCATTATTTGGTTGAAATTACAATATACGGGCATATTAACATGTTCGATTGAAAATGTAAAAAGTGTAAAACTATGAGAGGGATAAGGCAGCATTCCCAAAATGTTGTCCCGTATAAGTGCAACATTAGTGTAACATTTTTTTTCAGAATCGAAATCACCATTAGATTACAAAATGAATATACCCTCATCTTTCGGTAGTGCCATAAAAATTACATATGGGTGTTGTTGTTTTCCCACATTTAAATACTTACTTTGGGATAGGAATTTTTTATTGCGTAAATTTTACAAACAATGTATGTGTCTTTGAAATTCTTGTTGTACCCGGCAGCTCTAATCATTTTTGTCATTGGACATACCAGAATTTTTAGACTTAAGGCAAAATTTTGAAAATTATCAATTTTTGAGTTTTCCATCCGCACTTGACCGAGCTGTTCAATATACTGACTGCTCCGTCATAACAAAAAAAGGGGAAACGCTTTTGTTTGTGAGAACGAGCCTATACCAGTGACGAGCATACAATTGTAATTATTTGCAAGCCCATGGGCTTGCTTAGGATTATTTTCTTTTGTACGTACTCATAAAAGTGCAATTGCGTAAGAATTTTTGTCCATCACTGGTCTATACGCGCAAATACTCGCACTTTCTCTAAATAAAAGAAAGGTTTTTTACTATAGACGAAGCTGCTAAAGAGTTTACAACCCAACCAGAAAACGTGGTAAGCAAATGTCATCATTTTTGGCATTTAAAATAACTGATAACTCATCACTTAGATATACTGGCTGCTAAATTGTAACGAGTTATCGAGAGGAATATCATCTGGATTACGGTTAATATAAATGTCATTACACATAACCTTCGATAAAGTCTAAAAGTCTATAACCAGTTATTGGGTAATAATAGAAATTATAATTATACCCCTGGTATTCGGGCGTAAAGATTATTTACTCAGAAATAGCATCTCGTAAACATAAGTTTAGTTAATGATCTTTACACATGTTAGCTGAAATTCCTTAATAGTGAGCAATTTTACTATAACGAATAAGCAACTTATTTGCAAATTAAACATTTAATTGATAAAAATTCTATTAAAAAACTGCAGGCATAGTTTTCTCTTATAAATGAGTGCTGTCCGACACAAGGTTAAGCTCAATTATAAGGGACCTCCTTTTTATTGGCGAGTCTAAATGGCTTGGCTCATAGCGACACCACTTAGTAGCATTAGGAGGGGATAACCACCGCTGAACATCTTTCTGATGTTCACTAATGGGAATATCATCGAATGTCACTAATGGGAAAGACAGAAATTAAAATATTTTTAATTTTTTAATCGGCTGATTGTTCTGCATTCTGAGGGACGTAATTTTAGAGTAATTAAAAACTAAATAATATTTTTGCTGGTTCGAGATTCGAAATCGAGACTTTTGTATTGTAATACAGAGTCAGAAGCATACGCATTGTGCCACAAAATAACAAAAATCAAAAAACATTGCTACCTTTGATGAAAAAGAATTACATCCTATTGGTTGCCCAAAAAGTAATTGCGGATTTTTCATATAGTCGGCGTTGACAAATTTTTTCACAGCTTGTGACTCTGTAATTGAATTCTTTCTTCTGTCAGTTATCAGCTGTTACTTTTAGCTTGCTTTAGAAAAAAAGTGTAAAAAAAAGTTTATTTGATTAAAGTTCATTCTAAGTTTTATTAAAAATGCATTTACTTTCTTTTAAAAAATCCGCAATTTCTTTTTGGGCAACCCAATAATTCACAAACATATAAAAGAGCTCTATAAACCGGAATTAGACAAAATGTGCTGTTTTTGTACTCACAAACACATACTAGCCTATTATTCCTTTAATAAACAATTTTTATACCCTCCACCATAAGATGGGGGGGTATACTAATTTCGTCATTCTGTTTGTAACTACTCGAAATATTAGTCTGAGACCCCATAAATTATATATATTCTTGATCGTCGTGACATTTTATGTCGATCTAGCCATGTCCGTCCGTCTGTCTGTCAAAAGCACGCTAACTTCCGAAGGAGTAAAGCTAGCCGCTTGAAATTTTGCACAAATACTTCTTATTAGTGTAGGTCTAATGGGTCTTGACTTCTTGAGCCTCTAGAGTGCGCTATTCTTATCCGATTGGAATGAAATTTTGCACGACGTGTTTTGTTATGATATCCAACAACTGCGCCAAGTATACTTCAAATCGGTCCATGTTTTGATATAGCTGCCATATAAACCGATCTTGGGTCTTGACTTCTTGAGCCTCTAGCGTGCGCAATTCTTATCCGATCAGAACGAAATTTTGCACGACGTGTTTCGTTATGATATCCAACAACTGTGCCAAGTATGGTTCAAATCGGTTCATAACCTGATATAGCTGCCATATAAGCCGATCTTGGGTCTTGACTTCTTGAGCCTCTAGAGTGCGCAATTCTTATCCGATTGAAATGAAATTTTGCACGACGTGTTTTGTTATTATATTCAACAATTGTGCCAAGTATGGTTCAAATCGGTCCATAACCTGATATAGCTGCCATATAAACCGATCTTGGGTCTTGACTTCTTGAGCCTCTAGAGGGCGCAATTCTTATCCGATTGGAATGGAATTTCGCACGACGTGTTTTGTTATGATACCCAACAACTGTGCCAAGTATGGTTTAAATCGGTCCATAACCTGATATAGCTGCCATATAAACCGATCTTGCGTCTTGACTTCTTGAGCCTCTAGAGGGCGCAATTCTTATCCGATTTGAATGAATTTTTGCACGAAGTATTTCGTTATGATATCTAACAACTGTGCCAAGTATGGTTGAAATCGGTTCATATCCTGATATAGCTGTCATATAAACAGATCTGGGGATTTGACTTCTTGAGCTTCTACAGGGCGCAATTCCTATCCGATTTGGCTGAAATTTTACATGACGTATTTTATTTTTACTTTCAACAACTGTGTCAAATAAGGTTCAAATCGGTTCATAACCTGATATAGCTGCCATATAAACCGATCTGGGATCTTGACTTCTTGACCCCTAGAGGTCGTAATTATTATCCGATATGCCTGAAATTTTGTACGACGGATCCTCTCATGACCATCAACAAACGTGTCTATTATGGTCTGAATCGGTCTTTAGCCCGATACAGATCCCATATAAATCGTTCTCTCTATTTTACATCGTGAGCCCCAATGGGCGCAATTCTTATACGAATTGGCTGAAATTTTACACAGGTCTCCAACATATAATTTAATTGTGGTCCGAACCGGACCATATCTTGATATCGTTTTAATAGCAGAGCAACTCTTTTCTTATATCCTTTTTTGCCTAAGAAGAGATGCCGGGAAAAGAAGTCGACAAATGCGATCCATGGTGGAGGGTATATAAGATTCGGCCCGGCCGAACTTAGCACGCTTTTACTTGTTTAATTTGAAAAAGTTATTATTGGCTTTACCCTTGTTTAACGCCATAATAAAATGACATTTCTCAATTGTACTAGCAAAGACTTATATAAATGAATACGAAACAAGTAAGATCGGGCTAAGTTCGGCTGGGCCAAATCTTGGTAAATCACCACCATACTTTTATATACCCTCCACCACAGTATTTTGCACAAATACTTCTTATTAGTGAAGGTCGGTTGGGATTGTAAATGGTCCATATCGGTCCATGTTGCCATATAAACCAATCTTGGGTCTTGACTTCTTGAGCTTCTAGAGGGCGTAATTCTAAACCGAATTGGGTGAAATTTTGGTGTTTTGAAATTATTTCCAACAACTATGCCAAGTATGGTCAACATCGGTTGATAACCTGATATAGCTTCCATATAAACCGATCTCCCAGTTTGTTATAAACCGACCTTGGGTCTTGACTTCTAGAGCGCGCAATTCTTATCCGATTTGGCTGTAATTTTGCATGAAGTATTCTGGTATGACTCCCAATAACTGTGCTAAGTATGATCCAAATCAGTCCATAATCTGAAATAGCCCTCATATAAACCGATCTCCCGATTAGACTACTTGAGCCTCTAGGGGGCGCTATTCCTATCCGATTTGGTTGAAATTTTGCATGACGTGTTTCGCTATGACTTCCAAACACTGTGCTAAGAATGGTTCAAATGATATAACTCCCATATAAGCAGATCTTGGGTCTTAACTTCTTGAGCTTCTAGACGGCGCAATTCTTATCAGATTTGGCCGAAAAATTGCAGGAAGTATTTTATCTTTCAACAACTGTGTCGAGTATGGTCTAAATCAGTCCATAACCTGATATAGCCGCCATATAAAGTGATCTCTCTATTAGACTTCTTGGCCTTCTAGAGGGCGCAATTCTTATCCAATATGCGCTGAAATTTTGCATATGTCGTTTTGGTATGACTTCCAACAACTGTTCCAAGTACTGTCTAAATCGGAATATTAGCTGACATAGCTTCCATATAAACCGATCTCCCAGTTTGCCTTTTCGAGCCTCTGGAGTGCGCAATTATTACACGATTTACTGGGGTTTTTCTATTTGAAAAAGTCATTTAAAGAACTTTACAAATGAAAACCATGGTGCAGGGTATATAAGATTCGGCCCGGTCGAACTTAGCACGCTTTTACTTGTTCTATTAATGGATCTACCTACTCATATTATTAAACGACAAACCCTATAAAAATCTAAGAAGCATTTATGGCGACTATTTTCTATTTTTAGACCTATTTTGGAACCATTTCAACCAAATCGGCTTCTCCGGGCCCGTTTTTTGGGGCCGTACCTGTACGTTGCTTGATGTGGTTGTTTCAGAGCATTAGCGAACTCGGAGTTCCAAATATTAGCCAAATTATAAGCTATTAGCTCAGACTCATATTTTACAAAGAGTTTACCCATTTTCAAGTTGGGACTATCAGTATAAAGATTTATAAAATCAACGGTAGATTTGCGCTCACTTTGGCTCGTGATGCTAAAAATAAACCGACACGGGAGCACCACACGGGTTGGAATTCTGCACTTCGATTTGTGTGATGCAGAACTATGGACGCGGACAATCAGCCGTATCGAATGGAGATACTCAGTGAGAGGCCGGCCTATACCGACTCTTGCCTAAATACTGACTGCCTGTGATACTCGATATGACAAGCCGAGTTATTGGCGCCTTTAAATAACCAATGGCTACAACGAACCCGTGGCGTTCGTATGGACTGGAATAAGCTTGCTCACCTTGACGAGGACCACAAACAAATGTAATGACAATAACAAGAATAATTGAGTCCGAGTGCGAGACAGTTTTTCTAGCGTTACAATCTTCTATTGGCTGAAATCTAATATTTCATTCTACGCGGATGGATAAAAGCTAGAAGAGAGAACTCGTCTCGGCGCCTGTATTGAGAACCCACAGATCGAGTCCTGTTTCCTCTTGTTGACCAAAGCTGGAATGCGTCAGGTGGTACAATTTTAATGTGAGATTGTCGAGTGTGAATATTTTCTCGGATAGTAAAGGGCCTTTAGCATCCGAGAAGGCTTGTTGGGCGCTATGTAGACGGGCTGCAGGCTCGAAATGCCTAAATACGAGGCTCTACCGGAGCGTGATTAGACCAAAATTTACATATGCTTTAGTAGTTTGGTGGACTACGATGGAGAAAAAGTGCAAAGTTAGGATGATACAACAGGTTCAGAGAACATATTGTCTTGGCATAGGCTGGGCGTTGAGAACCACGTCCACAAGGGCACTGAAGTCTACTTTGTATATCAGACCCATAGACATACAGTGTGAGGGATCCACTGCGGCTATCGGGGTATAATCGAGGCAACAAAAGGAAGAGTGTAAGGTATGGGAGAGGTTTCGGATCGGCACTGGAGGTCGAGTGCGAGGCACAGCCCTAGGTTGACGAAGCTTTGGTATTGCCATCTGAAAGTTCATGCTATATGGATCAAAGCTAGACGACAGAATGGGACTGGGGGACTACATAGCTAACCCAGGGACTGAGGTCTGTTTCGACTGCCTTAACATAATACAGTCCTGCAGGAGGGCGTTGAGGGTGAACATCTTTACGGATGGTAAACTGGATATCAAGGCAATAACAACCAAGATGTTAAGGTCACGAATAGTCTTGGAGCGCAGAAAGGAGATCAAGGTCTTCACTCAGAAAGGAATGATCGGCATTGTTTGTATGCCTGGCCAAAGCTCAAAGAATGATGAATGATAAATTAGACGATTTGGCAGTCAAGGCTTGAGGACTGCCGTTAATAAATTTCGTTAAGCCAAAGCCTTTTTAGTCGACGGGGTCCCTCCATAGGATTTTCATCGTTCTACCGACCGCTTCGCTCTTCCATAGTGTTATATGCCACTATGGAACAGCAAAACGGTTGGTAGGACGACGAAAATCCTATAGGGAGGTCCGTATCGGGAGAAGAAGAGCTGATGAGACGTTGGAGCATTTACTATTGTCCGATTGTCCGGCTTTCGTGGCAAGAAGACACCGGCACTTAGGTGGGAACACAATACTAAACGTGAACTGATTTAGGCGCTTGGTATGAGAAACAATTTTTTAAGTAGCACGGAATCTCTGACTGATGATTTTCTTTTTCGGGATTACTCTTTAGTATCTAGAGCGTACAATATCAATCCGATTACTGGAGTTGGTGTATGTCCACAGTGGCATGGGGCGGATTAACACCCGCACCTTCTTTCAACCTAATCTAACTTAATTTGCTTCCATTGCGATTCATTTACAGGAAGAACTTTTTTCTATAAAAATGTTCTAGTGGATTTTTTTTGTATGAGTTTGGGGATTACAAATAATTTCAGCATATTTTAATTGAGCTCTTATCTGTACTTTAAAGCTACCATTTAAGCTATAGTACGATAGTTATGTGAATTTTATCGTTGCATTACGGAAAAACGCCCAACATTGACATCTTGGTGCGAGTGTTACTATTGTGCCGCTTCAGTAAAAATTGGACACTTTATTGAGCCGATTTCGGCGTACTATATAGGTTTTGGGGTAAATTTTGCACTCCTGTATGCCGTTTTTCAAATAATTATATTATGGTATGTTTGCTTATGACACCAAATGCCTGTGTCCAAATTCTGATGAGAACATTGAAAAAATTATTAAAAGACGGTAAAGTCTTCACTTATGCTGACGAATTATTTATAAGCTCCTCAAAACTTCTCGCCGAAGATGGCTCACTTGAATCGGACTGAAATCTGCCCGTTTAATGGGATTTTCGTAGATACTCTTGCATTTGCAACATTTCACAACTTCAAAAGCGATCAAAAGATGAAAACGGCCTTCTTTGACCCTACTGGAAACAGTTTCCAATAATGAATTTTATAGCGTAGAACAAATTCGCTGCAGATTAGGAACACCAACACATAGCATTGTCATGTTTGTTGCACCTACTTGCTATAGTTCATTTACAGAGTGCAACATAAATAATTAGTAATAATGAATGCTCTCTTGGCTACTCCACTCTCCTTTATTTTCATTTGTCCCAACTTTGGTGTCACAGCCAAACTTCTTTTCATGGCTCGTTATGGAATGGGAGGGGTTCTGGCAAGGACTCTCTTAATTACATATGCGGTATAACATCGGCGAAAAGGGAAGAGCAACGCAATGGCCATAGAACAAATGTTCATTGTAGTTGAAATTGGCAGAGCGCATATACAACAATCATTCTTGTAACATGAATAAGAACAACAGAACTCGTATTTGAACATTCGTTTAATTGAATTTGAGTTAAATTTCATTTAAATAAATGTTTTGTGGTTATAAATTTGGCACATCTGATAAATTATGCATGCATGCCGGCATGGAAGGACCGACTGCGGACAGCCGGACGGACATGATGTACAACATGTATTTATGCAGCCGGAAATTTGCATATTCGCACATGGCTTATTGCCATATGATTATGATAAATATCGATTGCATTAACTAGCTTCGAATAATAATTATTTGCAATGATTACGCACAATGAGTGGACATGCGATAGGAAATATGAAGTTCAATTAACCTTGGACAGCCATAGGAATTTTAAAGAGATGCAGTGCAAAAAAAAACGCATTGTTGTCATCGCATCAACGGTATACAAATTACTTACTTCCCTTGTGAAGGTATTTAAATATTAATTAAATTTGCATGTTAGTTGGTTGGCTGGCTGGTTGATTGGTTAACTTGCAATTATCTTTTTGAAAATTGTTGAGGATTAAACGTTGCTGAATCAATCACAGCTTTTTTCTTCAAAAACAAGTTCAGCTAAACAGATCTTTGAATTTTATTGGTGTGAAAGTAAATCAATAGATTGACTTATTGCGTAAAAAAACAGATTCCAGTTCCAATTTCTGTTGCATAGAGCTGAACTAAACAATGATAACAACAAACTCTGTCCGTTATAGGGTATAATACACTACACCACTACTACGGTACAGGGTATTTTAACTTAATGCATTTGTTTGTAACACCCAAAAGGAAGATGGATAGACCCATTGATAAGTATACCGATCGACTACGAATTTCTTTCTGATTCGATTTAGCTATATCCGTCTGTGATCTGTCTGTCTGTCCGAAAGGCAGTTTTCGTCCGTTCGCCTTCAAATTTGGTACAGGCCTGTTTTTCGGCCAAGAGACGAAGGCTATGGAAATTGGAAAAAATCGGTCTAGATTTAGATATAGCTCTTAGATATATATAGCCCGATATTCACTGATAGAGCCACTCCAAGCGCATTTATTGACCAATCTTCTCAAAACTTTGTATAACGCTTTCCTCGACGACTTCCACAATATCTACAAAATTTAGTCGAAGTCGGTTCAGATTTAGGTATAGCTCCCATATATATGTTCTTCTGATTTGCAGTATTAGTTCAATAAAATGGCCATTTGTTAACTGATTATCTAGAAAATCGGCAGGAAAGATTTTCTAATGACTCTCGACCTTACTGGTGAATTTCACAGAAAACGGTTCAGATTTAGATATAGCTGCCATATATAGCTGCTATATATCGTCCGGTTTTCACTTCTATAGTCACTGCAAGCGCATTTATTGACAAATCTTGCACAGCGCTTTCCCCGGCGTCTACTACAATATCTAAGAAGTTAGCTAGAAATCGGTTTAGATTAAGATATAGCTCCCATTTATATTTTCGCCAGATTTGGACCGATATTTCAATAAAGTGCCCATTGTTAGTTTCATAGAAATCGGTTCAGATTTATGTATAGCTGCCATATATGTATTTCGCCCGATTTTCACTTCTAAGGCCACTGCAAGTGCATTATTGGCCAATAATGCCAAAATTGTGCACAACCCTTTCCTCGATGCCTACCACAATATCTAAGAAGTTTGATCAAAATCGGTTCAGATTTAGATGTAGCTCCCATATATATGTTCGTCAAGTTTTGGCTTATTTGCAATAATGTTGTCATTTGTCCACCGTAGTTATTACAGTTTGATCATATTTGCTTAAAATTTGATACGAATTCTTTAATTCTTTAAAACATCCGCCGATGTCCATCAAAATTGGTTCAGAATTAAATACAGCTCCCACTTTGTACCTATAGTGTAGGTGTAGGGTATTATAGAGTCAGCACAGCCCGACTTTTGCCTTTCCTTACTGATTTTTAAACAAGCATACTGATGGAAATTCAATAGATTGCTGTAAATTTTTGTTTTGTTTGGGTATGGTTTATTTCACAGTGGGACACAGAAAGAGAAAACAGTCTGCTCACTATTCCAAACATTGTCTGCTGACTGTTTGAAGAATTTTTTCTGAAAGTGCAAAAATCTGAAAATGTTTTCTGTTTGCGGGTCAGTATGAGAAAATGATTCAGGCTTCTAAAGTCTGCGGAGTGGCAGATTTAGAGCCAGGGAGTAGGCTTAGAATGAACTCCAAAGATCCAATAGCTTGCGGTGTTGGTATCAGGTCATAGCTGTTGCCTGCTACTAAGACCTCGCCTAGTGTAGCGGCTGCGCCAGGATCAACTAGCTGACAATCGACTGGTCTGCAGATGACTGTGCCGGAGAAACCTGGTTCGAGTCTTGACGGCAAGCCCAAACCTATTGTATCTTCTACTCCGCCTATAATTTGCCAATGCAACCCATAGTCAATAGACTGTCATCTATATACTCCGATGTTCTTGCGAAATTGTCTGGAACTCCTCTAGTTTGTGACGATGCTGGCTGATATCGGAGCCGATACAAACCATTTGTTTTCGGAGACCAACATTCAGTTGAAATGTATCGTTGCGCCCTAAAAAAGGTAGGTGAGATATTGCCAGGCGTAACAATGGATATAGTCAAGAAGGCCGATATTCCTTTTTGACCAATGGCACACGCATGGAGACCAAAGATTCCATCAGGTCCTTAATCCAAACTTGGAAGACTAGGGGACTGCAATCCAAATCTTTACTCCATCGACTGGAAGATTGGTAGATTGGATAAGGCTGATGGCGATTGGAGACATACAGTATTCGTACTAAACGCCGGTTGTCTCCCAGACCTCAACAAGTCAGAAGGAGTTGCATTCCACGGATACAACAAGTTGTAGCTTAAGGTATATAGAAGTGGTGGGGCTGAACACTTTTCTGAGGATGGCTGAACACTTTTCTGAGGAACTATCGACCACATCTCTTAACTCTTGCGGATTGCAGGAAACTGAAAATCTCCCTACCACTATCTAAACAGTAAAGGAAGGCTTGCAAAGGCACGCGACAGTCCCTGTGTTTGGTGGGTCATCCGGTTGGAATAGGCTGAAAGTGTGCGCCGGCGGGGAAGGACGGAACTCAAAATGTACTTCGATAGAACCAGCTAGTGAACCATTTTAGGAGGAATCGTCCACACTGCATGTGTACAGTGTCCTCAGGAACAGTGTTTGTTAAAATGCCCTTGGATGCGCAAGGAAACTCATCATCACAAGATCGAACAAATCTCGCAAAGATGAACTCTTGGTGCACTCAGAAAACCAGGCTAGCGCAACAATTGAAGAAACTCTAAATCCTTACAATGGTCCGGTTTCTGCAAATCTCCACTATTGTAAGGCCGCTTCGGCGACACTAAAGTTGTTCTGATGGCAGCAGGAATTGAATAAGAAATCATGGATTTAATCTACGGGGAATCGGAAAGACAGAGCCCGTATTCTTGCAATGAGTAGTCCAAATGTTTTTCTTCTCCCGTCGCTAAGCGCTGAAGATTAAGTAATAGCCAGCCTTAAAATTAATAAATCTCATTTTTGGGTGGCTTCCTTATATATGGTACACGATACAGATATGCCTTTCTTAAGCCTTTAGTTGAAGACGC
Source organism: Stomoxys calcitrans (assembly GCF_963082655.1). NCBI lineage: Eukaryota > Metazoa > Arthropoda > Insecta > Diptera > Muscidae > Stomoxys > Stomoxys calcitrans. Next base: position 135,163,551 of record NC_081553.1, read on the forward strand.
TTCTGCAGGAAAAAAGAGTCTCATTGTAGGAAGTGATGCGAATACACATCAACAGATATGAGCAAGTTCGGATATCAACGAAAGTGGTAACTGCTCATCGAATATATTATTCGCAATCTGGCGATTTGTAATAAAGAGGACAAACTGAACTTTATTACCAGGTACAGGCAGGAGGTAAGAGATTTAACTTTTGTATCAGAGGATATCAACGGGAGGATATGTAACTGGGAAATGTTGGATGACCACAGCTTCTCTCATCATTGTTATATTAGCTTCAGCCTTGGAGAACGCTCTGCAGAAGTGGTCTTGGATACTGTCTGAGTCGAAAATCCTTTGTTAAGTTTTTTGCCTGTTACGGGAATGTTATTAAATTTTAAAATTTTTGTTTGAGAAGAGCTTAATGATAGCTGCCATATTAACCGATCTTCCAATTTGAGTTTCTGAGCCTCTGGAGGTCGCAATTATTACTCGATTTGCGTGATATTTTAGGGTTGCTGTTCTTATGACTTCTAACACCTATGACAAGAACGTTCCATATCGTTCAATAACTTGATATCGCTCATATTTACAATATTTGAAAAAATCATACACAGTACTTGACAAATGCGATCCATGGTGGAGGATTCGCCCGGCCGAACTTACCACGCTTTTACTTGTTTATGTTCGTATCAAAAGTCAAATGAATACTGCGACGACCCCAACTTTCGTAGATCTTAAATTGTTATTCACCAAATAACCGGATAGAGAAGCGATTGTTGGTGATTTACCTTCAATGCGTAATTTGCTGATCGTACCCGAATGCAAGTATGTCATACCTGTAAGAAGAAGAAATAATAAAAAATTAGTTAAGTAAGACAAAAGTAGATTGGGAAAAAAGACGGTAACCGATATGTAGTACAATATTTTAATGTTTAGACAATGACAACATTGTTTCTACCAGTTTCGTTTTGTTTTGATATAAAAAAACGTTGCGAAATTATACACTAATGATGTCATTGTTATGAACAGGCGTTGTTAAAAATATCGTCACCATGCGGGGATGATTCTGCGAAAGCGCGTTGTTGACAGTTTTTTGCCAACATTATGTTATGGGGCCCATTTCTTTTTTTATTGTAAAAAATCATTTTATTGTCAAAAATCAATTTCTCGGTTTGTATGTCCGTATAGACTCAGAACCATTTTCCTTGAAATGTTCGCAAATAGCGTAGGGTGAGACTCAGATGAAAATAGGTTGGTTCTACGAAATTACAATAATATTCAAATTTTGATCCAAGTATCTGTGAAAATTTGGTAGATATTCACCGACCTTAGATTTCAATCTTTTACATATTATGTTCGTAAATATATGCCATGCGATAGGACGGTAATTGGCAAGTAATGTCTTGCCTCCATTCTTCTACACTATAATGTACGAAGGCTCCAATTATCAAATGTGTGGGTGTTTCAAAAAAATGGCGAATATAAATTCATAGGCCAAAAATTTGTTCTATACTCCCTAATCGTCTTACAAATAGGTTATTATATAAAGGGTCCTGCATATGGCATATGACAGGGCTAGACCCAGAGGTATCAATGCTAACCCAGAGAAGACTGCAAAATGCCTTTTCACGAGGAAAACGAAGGTGGGCCAATTTGACGCACCACATTTCCTCACTCAAACGGTTTCGATATCTGACAAGGTCGAATAGTTAGGTGTGATCTTGGACAAGAAACTGAATTGGAAGTGTCACATTCAGGAGCATACTGAAAAGGCTCACAGATGTTGGGCACTATGTAGACGGGCTGTAGGCTCGAAATGGGGCCTGAATCCATGAGCGTGATTAGAACAATACTTACTTACGCCTCATTAGTTTGGTGGACTGCTATGAAGAAAAAGTGCAACATAAGGACCATACAACAGGTTCAGAGAACATGTTGTCTTGGCATAGACGGAGCGATTAGGACCACGCCCACTAGGGCAAAGGAGAGTATTCTAGATATTCGCACAGTCTTGGGTTGACGAGACCCTAGTATCGCCATCTGGAAGATCATGTTACACGGATGGATCAAAGCTAGAGGACAAAGTGGGCCTGGGGGTCTACATTGAGAACCCAGGGACTGAGTCCTGTTTTAGACTGCCTGACCATAATACGGTCCTGCAGGCGGAGATTCGAGCGATCACGAAATGCGTGAGGTGGTGTGGTGCTAACGCGAGGACGTCGAGTGTGAACATCTTTACCGAAAAATTTTCTGTTTAGAGGTTACTTTATAGTTTTTAGAGCGCACAACAAGCCGATTACTGACTTAGGTGTATGTCCTTCGTGGCATGGGGCGGAAAAATATCTGCACCCTCTTTTCAACATAACCTTACCTAGTCTTTAAGGTCAAATGTGAATCATAAGTACACTCAGAGAAATATGCAGTAAAAAAGTATACTGAAGAAAAGAAAGCATTACTTTTTTGTCAAAACTGTGTTCTCAGTCTTTGCAGATAACAAAAATGTGTAATGTTTTTGTAAAACCTACGAAAAAACACAAATTAGCCGATGCCATCGTATGGGAGCCTATGAAAAACAATTTTTTTAAACCCAGCACCATAGGATGGGAGGTATACTAACATAGTCAATCCGTTTGTAATATATTGATCTGCGACCCCATTAAGTAAAGGGTGATTTTTTTGAGGTTAGGATTTTCATGCATTAGTATTTGACAGATCACGTGGGATTTCAGACATGGTGTCAAAGAGAAAGATGCTCAGTATGCTTTGACATTTCATCATGAATAGACTTACTAACGAGCAACGCTTGCAAATCATTGAATTTTATTACCAAAATCAGTGTTCGGTTCGAAATGTGTTCAAATTTTGACAAATTTTGTTCAGCGATGAGGCTCATTTCTGGTTGAATGGCTACGTAAATAAGCAAAATTGCCGCATTTGGAGTGAAGAGCAACCAGAAGCCGTTCAAGAACTGCCCATGCATCCCGAAAAATGCACTGTTTGGTGTGGTTTGTACGCTGGTGGAATCATTGGACCGTATTTTTCAAAGATGCTGTTGGACGCAACGTTACGGTGAATGAACACATTTCGAACCGAACACTGATTTTGGTAATAAAATTCAATGATTTGCAAGCGTTGCTCGTTAGTAAGTCTATTCATGATGAAATGTCAAAGCATACTGAGCATCTTTCTCTTTGACACCATGTCTGAAATCCCACGTGATCTGTCAAATACTAATGCATGAAAATCCTAACCTCAAAAAAATCACCCTTTATATGTATACTACGCATCGTCTTGTCATTTTAAGACGATCTAGCCATCTCCGTCCGTCCGTTTGTTGAAATCAAATCCGGTTGAACGCATAAAGATATCCGCTTCAAATTTTGCACAGAGACTTCTTATTGATGTAGGTCGTTGGGGATTGCAAATGGGCCGTATCGGTTAACCGATCTCCTGACTTGACTTTTTGAGCCCCTGGAAAATACAGTTTTGTCAATTTGGCTGAAATTTAGTACAGAATGTTTTTTATGGCTTTCAAGAACTGTGTAAGGTAGGTCCAAATATGTCAATAACTCGATATAGCCCCCATATAAACCGATTTCCCGATTTGACATCTTGAGCCCCTGGGAGCGGCAATTGTTACCCGATTTAGCTGAAAATAAGCATGGTGTGCTTTGTAATACCTTACTACAACTGTGATAAGTACGGCCCGAATCGGTCTATACTCTCATATCGCTCCCATATCAACCGATCTCCCGATTACTCTTCTACGACCCATAGAAAAATTAATTTTCAAATGAGTTCATTTATCGACATTTTCTGCAGAATTCATTGATGCGCGTTTTCAAGATTCGGCATGGCTGAACTTTGTACATTTTTAGTTTTTTTACAAGAACGTTTAGAATTCAAGATGACAAATTATAGCTAATTCAATTGAAACAATCTTAGACTTTCGAAATATATAAAATCTGGCTGCAACTTTAGATGGAGACTACAACTAAACGTGGACCTACAAAGGTTGCTGAGACAACAAAAAGTTTGCTGAAAATGGGGCAGCAGTAATTTTTGCTCAAGCATTATTTTTGATGATTTTAAATCAGTCGCAGTCCTGATGGGCGACCAATTTTTTCTCGACTCCTACTCCAAATGTAAACATTTTTTTCGACTCCGGCTCCGGATTTGGCTCCGGAAAATATATTTATTAAATTAAGATACCATTGATATATTCTTTTATACCAACCACCATCGGATAGGGGTTATTATACTCACGCCATGAGATGAGGGGTATACTAATCTAAGCATTTCGTTTTAGCACCTCGAAATATTAATCTGCGACCCTATGAAGCACATATTTTCTTGATCACTATAGCGGTCGAACGCGTAGGTGATGTAGGTGACGTATTGATGTAGGTCGTTAAGAATTGCGAATGGGCCATATCGGTCCGAATTTTGATAAAGCTCCCATACAAAGTGCTCCTTTGACTTTACTTTTTGAGACCCTCAAAGCCGCAATTGTTTACCGATTGAGCTGAAATTTTGCACGTAATGATCTTGTGCGACTTCCAATAATAACCGAAAGTATGGTTCAAATTGATGTAAGACCTGATGTAGCTCTCTGTAAACCCCGCAGTTTCTATCCTGTTGGCATGAAATTTTGCATATTGTGTTTTGTAACAACTTCCAAAAATCTCAAAAAGTATGATCCAAATCGTTTAAGTAATAGCAGACAAAAAATTTATTAAAGTCAAATGCATAATTTTAAACAAAACAGAAACACTTAAAATTATCAAAAATGTACATTGACATACAGGAAATCTCTTAACTATCATTAAGGTGTTTACAAATTTGAAAGTGTTTCCTCCAAAGATAAAAATGTTTAATTTTCATTTAACAGACAGCGTTTACTGAGATCGTAGTACAATGTGGTTTAGTGTTTTCCAATAATCCCATTATGGAACAAATTAGACGGAAATTAACATCACAATATCAAATGAGTACTGCCCGATTCAAATTTAAGTTTAATGATAAGGGACCTCCTGTTTTATGCCGAGTTCGAACGGCATGTCACTGAAAAGTGACACCACTTTGTTGAGAATTTGTACATGGCTGAAATGCTCACAAATGTTGCCATCATTTGGTGAGGGGATAACCACCGCTGAAAAATTCGGCAGGATCTGAACACGGGCGTATGGGCACGATAGACGGGAATGACAACCTTAGCACCATGGTGGCTCCATTAAATGTTATCACCAAATTTATTTTTCTGGGTGTAAATTCAAAATATTTGCTAGGCATGTTTCCCTTAAAAACCCTCACAATACCATACCGTCGGACAGTACACTTGTATGGCGGTTGTACCGAACAAATAACGATACTGTTAAATTTTCAATTCCACGGATTATAAAAATAACTTTAATTGCTCTGACAAATTTTAAAGCTCTTTCTTTAATATTGTTAAGTCTAGCGCAAATATTTTCGATCCTTCATATTGAGTGTAGGTTATTAATGTATGTACTAGCTGACCCTGAAGTGGCTTTTAAAATACGTTTCTTTTTTAATGTTAACCGGTGTTCAGATTATCGAGACATCCAGGTCCATGATTTATGTTGTATTTACATTACTTTATTTGGTATTCTTATTTGATATTAACTTTCAAATACATGTCTGACAAGTACCTTATACATTATTTGAAAAGTCTCACAGATACTTCCCAAATCAACCCTAAATTAATTTTGATCTATGACTCGTACTCTTCTTTTAAAGTCCCATATAAGTTCGATCGGCCTACATGTCCGTTTGAAGGGGTCTTAGCCAGACACTCGTCCGCAATTGTGGATATCAAATACGTATTTTATTATCAAAGTTCTTGATTTCAATCACTGTTTGTCTCCATGATTGTTTAGGAGATTCTTGGCGGGCTCCGACACTTGTTCCCTTATACCGCTTTCGGATTTGAATTCTACTTCTCAAGACCTTTAATTTATGTTCCTAATTATCCCGGTCAACCTGAAAGACCGTTTGGGATTTTTCGGGTCGGACATCTATACTCATGGTGTTCCTTCTGATACAGATGTCCATTTGGGCATCTTTTTCGGATGGCCTGAGAATTGGCTCATATTGTGAAATATGTTTTATATTTTACTTCCAAATACTTTTTATTTCAGCTCCATATTGTCCCGATCGGTGTAAATTTCAGTATAGGTGGTATTTTTGAAAGAAAGAAGATGCGTCCTCCTTCGAATATTGCATAATACTCCTTCCAGACCAAGCTACACAATCTTAAAGCTTCCACTCCAACAGCAAAAAATGTTTGCTGTAACAGCAGAAAGTCTGCTAAAAATGAGACAGCCGCAATTTTTGCTAACTAAGCAAAATACTTTAAAACATAATTTTTTGGAAATCCTGTGCTGTGACCAAACAAGTCTAAAAATTATAAATTAAAAAACTAAGATATCTAACTTAGCCAACACCTTCCCTCATTGGAAGTATTTCTATGCATGTTACTTTTCACATATGCACAAACAAATCCATATACAAATATGCATTGCTGCACAATGCCTGCAGACATGCAAGGATGGAAGTCAGTATGTTAGGTAAACAAACATTAGGTGGAAATTCCAGTTAAACCAACATCAAGCAAACCGAATACAAAACGAGTGCATGTATGCTTATGTAAATTTGTAGGCGAATATACATCATTGATATATAGGTGTGATACACAGTGTGACGATTTCATTCAACTATAAAAGAAAGTCATCAAAAGTCAGTGCTTATTCAAGAGAAAAATTCTTCGTAAAATACATGCATAAATTTGCACTGATGTAAAATACCGATGCTGTATTAAATTGATTAGTATTATATGTAGAAAACAAGCCGAGTTTTTTACATGAACGTAATAATATTTCGATTTTTCTTAAATAGTGGTCTAGAAATTTTACTTGTTTTATGCTTTTCTTCTAAATTTGATTCTCAATACCAGATCGAACTCACAAAACGAATAAAATACAAATTAATTTAAATAAAGGTACTTCGATCAAATTATTATTTCCCGAATTTTGTTTTAAAACTACTGAGAACGAATAAATGGAGTGAAGACAGAAATCGATATAGCGAGAATGGAAACAACGCATAGAGGGATGAGGAAAAAATTAGTGAAAAGGATTAAGATATCTTCACGAAATTTTAAATTATTATAGATGAGCCCAGAGATTAATCACATTACATGCAAAATTTTAATGCACCAGAAGTCTTAGGGACCTATTTGTGAGCCTTCAAAGTTGGTCACCTCAACCCTACAAAATCTTGTCAAAAACGCTTTTGTAGTCTGACTTATTTTTTACTAATTCTGTTCCCCATCCCATGCAACGTGAATCGAAAAGAGGCAAATCGAGATATTGCCACAAAGCAATTTGATTTATATTCCGATTTAAACAAAATTTAAATATCTGGAATGTTTGTTTCCGGGACAAATTAGGACAATTAGATAAGTATGAGTATGAATTTGAAATTTCGAACATACAATTCGACAAGCAAGATTTTTGGGAGTCCGACAGTGAGAATACAGGACTAAAACTAGAGATGTTTGAAAATAGAATGCAAATAGAAAAGTTGTAATTGTTTGACGGTTGCCCGCCCCGAAAACAGAAGGACATAGTGACCGAGTATGATAACAAAGCCTTTAGACTAAAGGTATTTGATAGTAGAATACAAATCACGCATCCAAACTTGTGGTCAAGCAGAGAACCGCCCTCAACGCAACAAAAATTATCATATTGGCTGATTATAAAAACATGCGAATTTGACATCAAAACTGTGGTCAACAGTAAGGAAAACCCTTTCCGAATGCCATGCAATAGGGCTATAGTCTAATTACGTCAATAGTTTAGGGCGAATATGGCAGCCAAGTGTTTTACGGAAGAAAGCCCCATGCCAAAATATGCAGACTTATCTAGTCAATGACCAGTTTGCACCTGAAACCCAAAAAGGCACAAATTAGTCCTTGGACTAAAATTGAGCTACGCTTTTCCAGTAGAATACCTAAACCAAATGAACAAGATATGATTTCATTACTATGGGTGTAAAAATGGTTATGTTTACATAAATAATGCATCAATTACAACAACAAACACACATATCAACCTTCACTGATGGCACCCATTCTTTTCTTTATGACATAGTTTTATTTTCTCTTTCATAAAATTTTCCTGCCGCAGGTATCAGGAGCATGTTGAGTATAAAGATTATGCAGTTAACAGTAAATTTTAATGAATATATTCAACTTTTTGATCAACACGATTGACGTGGATTCACAAGTAACCTCTATAAACCATGTTATTATTATATTACCTGCACTTGTGCCTACATCGCAGACTATGACAAATACAGATGATAATTAATGGATGAATCCAAGAGAGATTTATGCGGCTAGAAGAGAGCGAGATATAGCATATCTACGAAGTCGCACTGATGTAAATTGGAAGCAATATTGTCGTGAAGGAAACAAAACAAACAAAATAATGAGAAAAGGTCAGTTGAGATATGGAAGGATAAAGTTTGCAGGTGCATTATACTTCAAAATTATCTTTTAGTTGGAGTGTGTTGGCAGTGACAACATAGCTCTAGAAAAAAATGGAATTGGATAACACTAATTCTTTTTCATTTGTAATTATGATATTGAAATTTGTGTCAGAGATTTTAGAAGGACTGCAGAAGACCAAGGCACTTGAAACTTTATTCTAAGTTGGGTTAATTGGACGAATGTTATTTCATAGCCAATTGAATTGAAGTTAAAATAATGTAAGATCTTGAAGTTACAGTGGATTCGATCAAGCATAATGCTTTAGGATATGACGAAATTCCAATAAGTTTTATTAAAATTTTTTTTCCACAGATTTCACCTTTAATTTTTCATCTCATTAACACTATTCTTGTGACATCCTTATTTCCAGTTGAGTGGGGCGATTTATGCCTATTCCTAAGGGCATAACAAGTTTATCGAAGATTTATTGAAGGTCAAAATATTGCGGGCGTTTTGCACTTTCAAATACAATCTACCTTTAGAAAAGCCTCATTGCATAAGGTAGAATTTGAAAAGACATCAAAGTTGCACTCTTGTTTCGTTAGATCTCGATGAGTTTAATTTTTCTAAGACCGCGGGCAAATTAACATTTTCGTACTTTGTGAAGGATGTTCTTTACGGTAGGATTTCGTACACAGCAAAAATTATTGCGATAATCGTTAGCATTGATGAAGGAATAACGACAAAATGTTTTCAATTTTCCTTCAACACTTTATTTTGTAACTTAACACCACAAAGTACAAAACTGATGTCAACCAGCGCTCGCTTTCGAAGTCAAGTCATCATATAACAACAAAAACAATATTAGTCATTAAGAAACCACCACCAAAGAGTAGTGTTTGCTTGTGCATATACTTCGGTGCAGAATGCTTAAATTTTTAGACTTAGTTTTTCTTTCTCTGATTGAGCTAAAAAAATACAAGGGCGAGCTGAGAAAGGCTCAGACCAAATCCTGGGTGGAATTCTGCAGCTCCGTAGAAAATATATCTGAGGCCACTAGGCTATGGAAGATCCTATCTGCGAGACCTATTACGGTGGGATACATTCAGAATCAGAGAAAGCATGGACAATGTCTAGTGAAGAAACCCTATAACTGCTTGTAGATACACATTACCCGGAAAACTCTCAAACGGACAACGTAGCTCTTGAAGAGGTTGTCACTGGTATGCAATCGTCGGGGCAACCATTAAATCTCTGGAGAACGTTTCTGAATTCAAAAACTACCCTATCGCACTCTCAACGAGATGGCTGAACAGTTTAAAACTCACCTGTTCTGGGTGCCGGGCGACAGAGATATCCCAGGGAATTGTAAAGAGGACGAGCTTGCGAGACTAGGAGTTACTTTACACATTCCAGGGGAACTGGAATCTATGGGTATGGCTCTAGCGACATGTAAGCTAAGTTTTCAGGATCAGGTCCGGAGGGCAAGGAATGATAGATAGTCACAAAGAGGGGGCTGTGAGCATTCCAAAATTGTGTGGTCTAATCTAGACTTAAAAAGGTCTACCGCTTTGCTGTCACTGTCTAGAACGACGTCTCAGTCATTGTGTCCGTCATGACAGGTCACTGTCTAATCGGCAACATGCTGACAGAGTGAAGGTTGTCAGCAACGACTTTTGCCGAAGCTATGAGGACGTTGATGAAGAAGAGGCTATAGCAAATCGTTTGTCTCGCACTAGCAGTCAAAAGACTTGAACATTCGCATGTTATTGGGCTTTTTAAAAAGATCTGGATGATTCAACCATAGGATGCAAAATGTTATTTAACAATTTTCTTCAAAACCTTTCATTGCAGTGGCAATGAAATTCAGTAATTGCAGACCACGACCATGACACTGTGCCCGATATCTAACTAAAAATGCGATGCAAATGTTGCTGATTACGAGAAGAACGCATACATTCGTCCGCACATTCTGACGATGGTTATGATTGTCATTATGCCGGTGCTGGGAAATGTCGATAAGTCTGGCAATGCTGTTGCTACTGTAGTTGGGGTCATTACTACTGCGGTTGGCGTAACTGCCGCTGCACCATTGAATAGAACTGAAAACACCCCGGCAGCAGTGGCGGAAATGAAATGCAAATGTTTATGTTGCAACAACTGTTACCCAACGCAGCAATGGCTTGGTACAAAAGAAAATGTTGGTATACTTTTCAAGGGCAACTGTTTAACCACAAGGATTTATTTCAATTATGCTAACATCCATTCAACACCAGGCACCCCTTTCGAGGAAGTGTATCTGGGTGTTGGATGTGGATGTTTTGGGGGCCAGCTTACACACACATAGGCAATGAAGTTCGAGGGTCTCCAGGTAAGAAATAAGAAAAAAAAATGAAATAAGTTACCTAGATGTGAATATTCCGAATATTCTGATATTTACACAGCTATCCGAATCTCACAAGATTTAAATAGAATCATACAATAAAGGGTTTTAGGACGAGAGGAGTAATTTTGAATGAGCCTGTATTTCGGTAGCTGTCGCATTTGAATCTTTGATATTTAAAATTTGCTGTTACTCAAAGTCGGACGAGCATATATATATATATATTGGGTTGCCCAAAAAGTAATTGCGGATTTTTCATATAGTCGACGTTGACAAATTTTTTCAGCTTGTGACTCTATAATTTCATTCTTTCTTCTGTCAGTTATCAGCCGTTACTTTTAGCTTGCTTTAGAAAAAAAGTGTAAAAAAAGTATATTTGATTAAAGTTCATTCTAAGCTTTATTAAAAATGCATTTACTTTCTTTTAAAAAATCCGCAATTACTTTTTGGACAACCCAATAAATATATATATATATATATATATATATATATATATATATATATATATATATATATATATATATATATATATATATATATATATATATATATATATATATATATATACTGGCAGTCGTCGAATTTTGAGAAAGATTGGCCAATTAATACGCTTGTAGTGGGCTTTAGAAGTGAAAATCAGGAGCTAAATCTAAACCGATTTCTATGCAATTTTTAAAATTTTATGTGGTGACTTCGAATATTGTTTGGTGCAAAAACAATTTTTGCATTTGTTTAGGAACGCATTTAAAGTTAAAAAAACATAAGCCAGAATGCGGGATTTCGGCTTTACATTTTCAGAACACGAAGGTATTTGAACTTTAAAGAAAACAATTGGCTATTTTGAAGAACACATTGCACCCATTTCAATTGACATATCTTACTCAAGCTTCACTTAAAATGCATTGTCACCAAATCATGCAACATAATGAAAATCGAATAACAAATGTCTTAGGTAAGGTAAGAGTGGCAGTCCTTTACAGACAATTTTAGGTCCATTGTGACAGACCAAGGCTTCTGGCGGGAATCGAACCGACGACCTCTGCACTGGTAACCCAAGCACGCTACCAACTTGGCTACTGGGGCGCCCAAATGTCTTAGTTAATCGCAAAATACGATCCCAATCGCGAGAAAAACGTCAACAAATAAAAATTAAAGGTCGAATATCCCCCAAAAACAGTAAAGATATTGAATACCTTAAAAGGAAATTTTTGTAGGGATTTTTAAGCATTGCACAGCAAAAAATAAGAATTTAGAAAATTGGACCACCGATGAAGATTTGGCAGAATCAACAATTTTTCGAAATGCTGAGGTCACTAACTTTAGAGCCCCGCAAAGATGTGACCGGGCCACTTAGGGAATTGAAATTTTGCGCATGATGTCGACAACAGCTTCGCGCTACCCATTTCATTACTCAAGGAGTTATCTCTATCCGTTTTCAAATGGCATATTATACCCTCCATCATAGGATGTTCGGTCGAAATATTGATGTGAGACCCTACAAGGTATATATATTTCTGATCGTTTTGGCGTTCTAAGTCGATTTAGCCATGTCCGTCTATCTGTCCGTCCGTCCGTCCATCTGTCGGTTGAAAGCACGCTACCTTTCGAAGGAGTAAAGCTGGGCGTTTAAATTTTTCACATTTCTTATTAGCGCTGGTTGGTTCCGATTGTAAATGGGCCAAATCGGTGTATGGTTTGGTATAGCTGCCATATAAACCTATTTTTGATCTTGACTTCTTCAGCCTCTAGAAAGAGCAATTCGTATCCGATTTAGCTAAAATTTTGGAGAGGTATCGGGAGAAAAGGAGAGAGGAGAAACGTCTATTCCGCAGAAAGAAAAAGGGAAGGGAAGAGACGTGAGTGCTAGCAAATTTAGAAGTACAGGAGTCAGAATGAAGTCCGAAAATTCTACCAAAGAATTAAGCATCAAATCGATGGCTTTGGCGCAGAGACAAAGAAGAAATCTTGTAACAGACACAGATAGCATGCTGAGGATATGGAAAGAACATTTTACCCAACTGCTAGTGTCCGACGTTGGCGGCGAATAGGATACTGCAGAACCAGTCAATGAGCCGACGGGTTAACCGCTGAACTGTTTAAGACCGGAGGCGACACGCTGATAAGGCGTATGCATCCGCTTATCTGCGCAATTTGGCTAGAAGAACGCATATCCGATGATTGGAACCTCAGCATACTATGTCCCGTACACAAAAAAGGAGCAAGACGGAATGTGCCAGCTACAGAGAAATAAGTCTCCTCCCCATCGCATACAAGATACTCTCTTTGAAAGATTAAAATCAAAAGTCAATGAGATAATTGGGCCCTATTAAGGCGGTTTTAGGCCTGGCAAATCCACCCTAGACCAGATATTCACATTGCGACAAAACCTGGAAAAGACCCGAGAAGGTCAAATCAACACCTACCATCTCTTTGTTGACTACAAAGCCGCTTTCGATACCACTTTACGTTCAAAGGTATTTCCAGCCACGTCTGAGTTTGGTATCCCTGCAAAATTAATAAGACTCTGCAGGATGACACTTGCTGATACGCGTTCCTCAGAAAGAAGGAATAGGAAAGCAGATGAGGCAGTGCTTGGAATATTTGAGAGAAAGATTCTTTGTAAAATATATGGACCTGTTTGCGTTAATGGAGAATATAATATATATACGACGTATGAACCACGAGCTGTATGACGACGATAGTATAGTTACACGTATCAAAATACAATGGCTGCATTGGCTAGGTCATGTTTCCAGAATGGATGAACCACCAAAGAAGTATTTTGAAGGCAAATATGGTGGTACATGCAAACCGGGAAGACCAAAAGCCCGTTGGAAAGATCAAGTGGTGGGAGACACCTCGAAGCTTGGTGTCAGAGATTTTAGAATGAGCGCAGAAGATCGGCGCTTGGAACGCAATTCTACGTTCGGCTAGTGGAACAAATGTTCTGTCATAGCTAAATAAAGTTTAAAGTTCATTGGTCCATAACCTGAAATAGCTTTAATAGCATGGCGAATTTTTTTTTCGATTCTTTCCCACTGTGCAACGCCTTGAAATTATTAAAATGCACTGAAGCCCCTTTTCGGACCGCAATATAGCAAATTATCGCATCTGGGGTGTGATAAGTTTAAGAGCTATTGTTGAGAAGCCCAAAACTTCTCTCAACAGATACATGCGAAGTTTATGTCAATGTGGGACTCAAATGAAAAGTATTAGGCAGTAGATTACAAATATATTTGGCATAAAACATTAGGTCCAAGTAACCCCAAATAGGCATATTAGCCGACCATGGATATATGGGACTCAAATGAAAGGTATTAGGAATTAGATTACGAATATGACATTAAAATGTGGCCGCTCCAGCCCCAAAACACCATCCAAAGGGTTCGTATTTACCGGCCATGGCAACATGGGGCTCAAATTTTAGGCATGGATTAAATGCAGCACGAATTTCATATCCATATTTGAGTCGAAATGTCTGAGATGCTATCCCTCCTATAATTAGAATATTTCCCTAAGGAAGAACATTACAACCAGTAACCGAGAAGGGCCAATCAATGAGTGCTTTCCGATTCAAGTTTAAACTCAATGATAAGGGACCTTTTTTATAGCCGAGTCCGAACGGCGTCCCGCAGAGAGACACCTCTTTAGGGAAAATTTTTTTAAATGACCATACAGCAAACATTTTGCTGTAACAGCAGAATGGAAACAAACCAATAGCGAGTGTTGCCATTTACTGGAGAATAGTGGCGTTCATTCGAAATTTGTATCAATAATAGCTAACACTGGAATGTTCCGCAATATTGCCAATGATTGGTATACTTACTTGTACTATTGCCTTTGTATCACTTCCATCTGTACGTCTTAAATCTTAAAATATTCTTCATCTAAATAGATATGCAGTTAAAAAATATAAAAACGACTTTGTACACTTCAACATTAAGTTACGAGTTGCGGACAATTCAATAGAAAAATCGACAGGGCAAAGATAATTACGCTGTGTGTTCAAATCATAACGAGAAAGTCTAAGGATAGATGTTACAATCCTGAGTATCATACGCGTGTAGAAATAGAAAATGGTTAAAAATAAACATCAACATCAAAAGAAGAGTGAATTGCTGGTATATATACAAGGATAAAATACCCTATGATGCCGCAAAGTAATTGTTGGAGATTGTTGACAGGAAGGAAATGCCAACAGGACTAGGGTGTATCCACAATTCATTATACTTTTAATTATCCTAGTGTATCTATAGAAAATCTTTTTTGTCTTTAAAGGATCTTCGTTTTTTTGTTCTCTTTTGGAGTTCCCCCCTTGGTCCGATATCGTCCTTTGAATTATATTTTTATCAGCTTTACTATGCACCAGGAGCCATTCCTGCCGTTCATTACTGATACATTTGTTTCTCTCTATCTAACCGAACTGCTCCCTTCCGCCCCCGGATGATGGTAAGACAAAGCGAACAGTCGCATTAATGCTACACTTTCACCACAGACTGCATTATTAATGACGTGGAAATGTCACGTGCTTCGGGTTTTGCAAAACCTCTTCCAATTGAGCACGAGAATCGTGGCTAAGGCCAACATTGTGGCATCTATACTCCATATTTAGTCTTTGTATACGAAAGGGGCGGTGGTGACAGTGGAATGGATATTTTAGTGGTGGTCTGCTATGTCACTGGCGATAATGATGCCAGTGCCACAAAACAAAAAATATTCAATAATGGACCTTCTAACATTCCATCATAGCAACCTCGATGCCATCAATGCAACATCCTTTGGCTCAGTGCATGGGTTGTGGTCGGAACAATAGCTGTGGGATCTATGCACGAGGATATACGGGGATATTCGAGAGTTATGATGATGAGCCGCAATGTATACATAGTCTCGTTGACATTCAACTGAAATGGCTAAAGCCATTGACATTTAAACAAAATATAAATTTGTAATATCGCTATCACAGATGACAAGGGTTATCAAATAAGCATAACAAATGGCAAAACTATGTACTATGGAATTAATTAGAGTGTTTAACCCAAAGTAGTATATGGCAATTTGGAATAGACACAATGTACGGTGGGGTATATTGCCCTCAAAATGGCGCTAGATCTATATCGGAAATTAAAAAAAAAACAACATCAATTTTGGATGCATGATAAAATATACTAAATTCGATGACAACATCCGACCAATCCCATGGCAGCCGGTTGAACGTACCGGACTGACCTGATGGAGTTCTTCGTCGGCAAGGGCTGCCGTCTCAGTGTATAACACACTGCAACAATAACAACAACAATATCAGACAACCCAGCAATATTAATCAATAACCTCGATTTGCTGCAATGAGAAACTTTCACACAAACTCCATTAAATAAAAAAATAGTTGAAGTCAAACAAATTTTTCCCCAAATTGCAAATTTCAACTTCAGACATTAATAACCTAAAAATATGTTGTTAAGCTGCAAAAGCGCCTCGGATTTTTTTTTAATTTTTTAAAATTAATCCAAACTTATTGAGATTCCATTGCAGGATATTTTCCGGCTTTAGACCATTGTTTAATGCAAAGAAGAGTATAGCAAAAAACATTTAAAAGTCAGCAAAAGCGTGTTGTTGCTAGAAGCATTTGACTGATTGTCCTGAACAAACGGGGTATAGGGTATTATAAGTTTGTGCATTTGTTTGCAACGCTAAGAAGGAGAAGAGCTAGACCCATTGATAAGTATACAGATAGTTTTCTAATCAGTCAATCTAAGTTTTATTAAAAATGCATTTACTTTCTTTTAAAAAATACATTGTATTTATCGCCGAATTTGCACTTACATATGTGGTCTTAGTAACAACAATTTTCAAACGATCTGTTCGAAGAAAGTCTTTTCAGATTTAGATATAGCTCTCATATACATATATCTATTGTCCGAATTTATAATTGTAGGATATGTACCTTTCCTTACTGGTTTCTATTTTTATACCCTCCACCATAGGATGGAGTTATACTAATTTCGTCATTCTGTTTGTAACTACTCGAAATATTTGTCTGAGATCCCATAAAGTATATAAATTCTTTATCGTCGCGACATTTTATGTCGATCTAGCCATGTCCGTCCGTCTGTCCGTCCATCCGTCCGTCTGTCCGTCCATCCGTCCGTCTGTCCGTCCATCCGTCCGTCTGTCCGTCCGCCTGTCTGTCGAAAGCACGCTAACTTCCGAAGGAGTAAAGCTAGCCGCTTGAAATTTTGCACAAATACTTCTTATTAGTGTAGGTCGGTTGGTATTGTAAATGGGCCATATCGGTCCATGTTTTGATATAGCTGCCATATAAACCGATCTTGGGTCTTGATTTCTTGAGCCTCTAGAGGGCGCAATTCTTATCCGATTGGAATGAAATTTTGCACGACGTATTTTGTTATGATATTCAACAACTGCGCCAAGTATGGTTCAAATCGATCCATAACCTGATATAGCTGCCATATAAACCGATCTGGGGACTTGATTTCTTGAACTTCTAGAGGGCGCAGTTAGTATTTTTTCAAAGATGCTGTTGGACGCAACGTTACGGTGAATGAACACATTTCGAACCGAACACTGATTTTGGTAATAAAATTCAATGATTTGCAAGCGTTGCTCGTTAGTAAGTCTATTCATGATGAAATGTCAAAGCATACTGAGCATCTTTCTCTTTGACACCATGTCTGAAATCCCACGTGATCTGTCAAATACTAATGCATGAAAATCCTAACCTCAAAAAAATCACCCTTTATTTTGAAAAATTGCATATTTGCGCCTGTTGCTTAACGAAATGTTTAAGCGACAGGGGCAAACTTCTCACAAATCATTAAGTGCTGTCCGATTCAAGTTTAAGCTAACTGAAGGAAGACGCCTTCTATTTATGGCCGAGTACGAGTCCCGTGCCGCTGTGCAACACCTATTGGAGGAAGCTTTTACATAGCATTGTACCTCACAAATGTCACCAGCAGTGCATAACATGTTCTCATCATGATTCGAACCCACATGTTTAACGTCATAGGCCGACATGCTTACCTCTGCGATCCGGTGGCCTTCTGATAAATTTTGAATGGTACCAAAATCCATTTCAGCCATAAATACATTTTGCACATGATCTCGTTAACATCTCTAACCAATCAATTTCAAAGAGTCATCGCCACCCTTTCTCAAACGGCATATCCCTTTGGCCCGGCACCCAAAACTGATTATCAACCACAGTCAAATGCGACATTTAATAAGGAAAACGTACTACACAGTGGCTGCATGGCTGCCTCAAAATCAGGTTTGTGGAGTCGAGAACCATAAATATATGTCTTTATAACCACCACCATAGGAAAGGGGGTATATTAGTCCTTCCGTTTGAAACATACCGAAATATCCATTTCCAGTAGGATACAAATTATATATATTTTTGACCGCCATAAAACCCTAAGACTCCGTCTGCCGTCCGTCCATCCACCTGTGTGTCCGTAAGTTGCCTTTAAAAATTAAGATATTGAGCTGAAATTTGGCACAGACCCGTATTTATACCCTACACCACTTAAGTGGTGCAGGGTGTTATAACTTAGTGCATTTGTTTGTAACACACAGAGGAAAGAGAGATAGACCCATTGATAAGTATACGGATCGACTCAGAATTATTTATTTCAATTTGTGTACAAAGTACAGATCGCAATTTTCATCAAATCGTTTTCAAATTTGGCACAGATGACTTTTTGGCCTAGAGATGAGGCCTATTAAAATTGGAAAAAATGCATCAGACTTGGATATAGCCGCCATATTCGTTTGATTGAAAGCCATCGTAGCGCAGAGGATAGCATATCCGCCTATGACGCTGAACGCCTGGCTTCGAACCATGGCGAGAACATCAGAAAAAAAATTGTCAGCGGTTGTTATGCCTACTAATGCTGGCGTAAGTTTCTGCGATATAATGCCATGCAAAAACTTTTCCCCAAAGTAGTGTCGCTCTGCGACCGGCCGTTCAGACTCGTCTACAAAAAGTAGACCCGTCATCATTGAGCATAAACTTGAATCGGACAGCACTCATTGATATGTGAGAAGTTTGCCTTTGGTCCTTAATGAATTGTTCGTGGGTAAATTTGCAATTTGTATTCGTTCGATTTGGACCAAATTGTAGTCATTTGGAACCCGATTCTGATGAAGTTTGGCACAAAAATTATGATTCTGATTATTATTGACATTGCATGCAAATTTTATAGAATTTTGTTCAGATTAAGATATTGCTTCCATATATATCTATCGCCCGATTTTCATTTCTTGAGCCATTGTAACAACATTTAGTAACTGATCTTCCCAAAATTTTGCACACCCTTCTCTTCCTCCCTCCCCTCGATGTCATTTACAAATATGGTCCGAGAAGATTAATACAACTCACTGTTTAAATATGGGCGAAATCGCACAAAAAACTTCGCCTTTTATGGATCCAAGATTCTAAATCGGTAAATGTATATGACAGCTGTATGCAAATATGATCCGATTTCTCCCGATAAGAAAGTTAACGTACGTACTGAAAAATAGGGGTTTATGGCAAATTTCAAAGCAATATGTAAACTTTAAAACGCTTGATTTCGACGGCCAATCGCATGGAAATTTTTATATCGTCTTTGAATTTTTTGAGGATCTTTGAATTCTATGGGGATCGTTTTTGAATTATTGATCCATGTTGCTCTTCGAGTAAGATTGCAATTTAGACACTTTCTCTAAGAGTTTGGTATCATGCAACATTTCCTATTTCGTAACTCTTTATATACACCATCGATTCATTTGCATTTCGATGTCCATTATCTGCATACAACCGTTTGCCATTAATCTACGTTCAGTGAGGTATTGCTAGCTAGCATTGGGATCAAACCCACCACCACCACATACAACGTTTGTCAATTCCAATGCCAACTTCACCATTAGAATGTACAACTGATGATGTTGTAACTACTAACTGGGTATGACTCGTGCCCAGAAACTAGAAAACCACTTCGACCACATTAGCAAAGTTATATTGCTGTTATGGATTAAAATTGCAATACTCTTGGAATCGATGGTTTCCATGCATGACTTTATCAAACTTTATGTGTTACCAGCAAAACGGGCAAACAAATAGTCTTTAAAAGGACATACTAGTATTACAATGGACAAGCAAGCACCACTTACTAGGAGTTATAGAAGAAAAGTTAAAGGTTTGAAAAGTTCTAATCATTGTTGATCTTTGTCAGTCACGATAAGTTAGGATTGCATAATAAAAGTTATATTTTAATATATCAGTACATGTGAAAGGTTTCTGTTAAGTTCGAATTTTTAAAAGTTTCGTGCTTTTCTCTTAGCAGCATACACTCAGAATAATTAAAAAAATAAAGCAAAAAGTTTACTAAAACAATAAAAAGATTGCTGAAAATGGGAGGGCAATCATAATCTGACAGCAATCATTATCTGATCTTTTAGACGGTAAAATGGCGATTGTAGCCTTAAAACGTCAACAATTCTTAAAAAACTTGTTTATTATATTTTATTTTTTAAATTTTTCACTATGCAATTTTATAAAATTACAATTTTATTATTTTCTTATGATTTCAAATACCAGCAGACAAAATATCTACTAAAATCATATTTATGTTCTTAACCTACTAAATTTGCCAAATATGTACACTGACATTCAGAAAATGTCAATTAGGTGTTTGCAAAAAAGTGTTTTCTTAATGGTTTAAAAATTTTACCATGATTTTTCAAACATCTTACAGCTCGAGATCATATTCAATGCGTTCAATTCAAAGAATAGCATAGCAAAGTTGAGCAAGTTGTGTGTTGTTATTCAAAACACTTTGACAGGCTAGTGTATCATGATTTCTGTTACGCCATGTAACTTAATCAGCATTGAGTACGGTGAAGAGAAAGCTTTTGAAGCAGGGCTCAATTATTCCTCCAAATTTCCTAAGCGATTTGGGCAAATTAAAAGTAGTCGGAAGTAGAATACTAAACGCATATAAAAATTTGGGGCCAAGTGCCGTCCCACTTCAAAAGACACCCCAAGCGGATATGTAAGCCAATTCGGACAATATGGGATTCAAACAAACGGTACTTAAGAGTAGAATACGAAAAGTTTGGATTCCCAGGTGAGCCGGCTATCCCAAAACTATGTCCTAAATTGACATGCACACCGAACGAGACAATATGGAACTCAAACTAAAGGTATTAAAGAGTATAACGATTGATAAAGGGGGAGCGGACCCTCCTCCTAAACGCAATTTTCAAAAAACACCAGATCTAGTGGGTTGGTGGACTGATTTAAGCGAAATATGGACGCAAATGTAGGATGACTGGGACAATATGAGATTCAAACGAAAGGTACTTGAAATTAGAATATGAAACTTATATAAACATTTGGGGTACTTTCCAGTCGGGTCGACCTACCCCAAAATGATGCCCCAAATAGACATGTACACCGAACGGGACAATATGGGACTCAAACGAAAGATGTTTGAGAGAAAAATACGAATCTAATTAAGGGAGATTTTTTGAGAGCTTTAGAAATATTAAAAAAAAAACTTAAAATTTTAAAATGCATGAAATCTTTATTTGAGTCGATAGTACCGTCCATACAATTTAATGTTTAAGGACTATTTCATGCAAATTATTTTCCGTTGCTGCGCCCTAAATCTCTCGCCTTCCAATAAGTCCATTGTTACGCAAATCAAGCTCTTGCATTTTAGGCAAAAATGGATATCATTTCGCAAAGTACGGACCAATGATGTCACCAGCCCATAAACCGCACCTTTGTGACTTTTTCTGGATGCATTGTTAGTTCTTGCAATACTTCTGGCTGATCTTCACTCCAAAATCGACAATTTTGCTTATTTACGTACCCATTGAGCCAAAAATGGGCTTTGACGCTCAATGGAAGAAGCGCGCGATGAACTTTCTTAACAGAGCTCGCATTTTGATAATAAAATTCAATAATTTTCAAGCGTTGTTTGTTTGTAAGACGATTCGTGGTTAAATTATATAACAAACTGAAGATGCTTAAATGTGAAACAAAACACGAAACATGCGTCGGCTGTTAAATCCAGTGTTTCCAAAAAGATAATAGCTAAAAAATCACCATTTATTTAAAGCCCATATTGCCATTGGCCTCAAAATTGGATATCAAATTCGTTTTCTAATCTCATTTAAACTCCTTATTGCAAAAGTCAGCAAATATGTCTAGTTTGGGGTATTGGCTCAAAAAACTATAAAAATTTAGTTACATTTAGCTCTTTAGTTACAAGAGTTACAAATTGTCTTGGTGAGCAAATATGTCCTATTTGGGGGATGTTATGGTGGTGGGACGTCCCCTAGACAGTTGGTCCCTAATGTTGATATCAGATACGTGGTCTACTTCCAAATGGCATTAACTTGAGCTCCATATTTCCATAGTCGGAAAACATGACCGGCTTGAGGGGTGTTTTGGGAGATGGGCGCCCACTCAGTGAGTTGGCCTTGAAAATATATATCGGATTCGTGTTATACTCTAAAAACACTCTTATTTGAGCCTCATATTGCAATAGTCAGCAAATACGTCCTATTTGGGTGGTGTTGTGGGGGTGGAGTGGCCCCATAGACACTTTTCCCGAATATTGATATCAAATTCGTGCTTTACTCCCAAAGACCTTTCATTTGAGCCCCATATTGCTATGGTCGTAAATTTGTCCCCTTTGGGGGAGGTTTTTGGGGAGAGGCGGCCTCCCAAACACTTGGTCCCATATTTGGATATCAGATTTGAATTCTACACTCAAATACCTTTTATTGAAGACCCACATTCCCATGGTCAGTTAAGTTAAGTCCTGTTTGGGTGGTATTTTGGAGAAGGGGTGGACCCCCAGAAATGTGATCCCACATTTGGATATCAAACACCCCTAAATCGGACATATTTACCGACCATGACAATATGGGACTCAAATGAAAGGCATTAACGAGTATACTACGAAGCAGGTATAAATATCATGAACCAAGTGTCTGGTCCCGATCATGTCTGGTAGGATGATCGGGATAATATGGGACACTAATAATAGGTCGCTGACAGTAGATTAAAAAAAAAAGTAGGACTTCGATAGAGGTCTTTCACTCTTATATTTTAGTGAAATTGAGACTGGAACAGGACCTGTGGATCTTTTAATATGTTACGAAACAAATTTCACAAAACATAGCCCACATGTCTTGATCATCTATAAATTATTTAAAGAATATTCTATTTTCAAAACGCCATTCAATGGTGTAGTGAAACGCACTGGGTAAGCAAGTATTTTATATTTAAATAGATCTTTGTCTTCTTCTGTATCTATTAAAAATTTTGGAAAATGTGGAAGGTACATAAATTGATTCGGAGGCTATATGTATAAAGGTAATGTCTATATCTTCTCTATTTTGGTGTTGCAAGAAAATGCACAAAGTTACAATACCCTACCCTATCGTCGTCGACACTTACCAGCTTCATCTATGACTTCTTTAGTACACACTCGCAAAAAACAATGTAACTATTTCAGAGCTTCAATTCAAATTTACCATGTTTCCAGGGAGTCCAGTCTTACAATAGAACTACGCTAATATTGTAGCAATTTACAAGCGAAATTATTTTCTCTTTTAGTCTTTAGTCTTTTATATGTGTACATATGTTCTCGCAATGGCTTCCTTTGATAGATGTTTGTAAACTGGCTACCTGTATCTATACGATAGAACACAAAATAGTGCTGCCTTTTGTTGCAAAAAGAAACGGAAACTTGAAGTTTCGCAATTTGCGTGCATTCCTTTCAAGGACCTTGCTGGCGTAAAACAAGAGACATAATAATGAAAAGCCACAGCAACCGCCCGCCCAACCAACCGACAAACTAACCGACTTACCCACCACAACAACAGTCAATGCTAACAGGTGATGAAAAACAACCAAGGCTACAAAACGAAATCCAAAAGCTTGGGAAGAGGGTCGAAAACAAAGAACGTAAACAACAAAAGCACAGTGATAATCAAATAAAGCAAAAACAAAATCATATTTCGAAATAAAGGATAACAACAAAAATATTGTTTATGAATATCCAAGCGCATAGCCAGCCAGCCAGCCATCAAACACCAGGAACCAGCGAGCCGCACAGCCATTAAGCCAACCAGCCGACCGAGCGACCACCGGCCACGGAGAGACAGGCAGGACAATAATAACTATTTGTGTACACAATACTCAAGGACAACAAGCAGCATAGACAAAATGAACTCTTGCTAAGAGAGAGCACTGGCAGCGAGAGAGCGGGAGAGAGCGAGCAAATGAACTTACGACGGATAACAGAGAGTTGACATTTTATCCGTCTGCAAAGCGCCGAAGCAATCCTAGCCGGGAGAAATGAACACCCACCAGTGCTACTGATGTAACTGGGAACAATCCCAAGCAAAAGGAATGCAACAATGTTATTGTAAGTTGGCCTGTCACCAACATATACGGGAGATACACGGTGCTCCACAAAACAAAAACGGATTTGAGTATATTTAAACTGGTCCCAAAGAGGCTGAACATTTAGTCTTCAGCTAAATGTACAACCGTCAGCACCGCATGTCAACGCTATAGAACGCGTGAAAAACTTTCTCCATTAAAAAAATTCCTTCACAAAAGGAATAACGAAGTATCCGCTTTCAAAGCTACCGTTTTCATTTTTCTTCGAAACAAGAAAAGAGAGAGACTCTTAAGTGTTGTATTCAAATCACAAAAATATCAAACCAATTAAAAAATACAAAAATTCTCAAAGGAAAAGTGAAAAGTTTTATTTAAGGAACTAGCACCACAAATTAATTGAAAAATAAACAAGAAAATAATTAATCGAAAAAGTCTGCAACGGCAACAGCAACAGTGATTAAACAACATTTAAGTGTGGCATAGCCGAGCGGCGTAATATAATCTAAAAGTAATTAATCCTCTAACATAGCATATTTTTGATATTTTCTTAAAATTTATGGCATACTTTTAGGATGTCTCATCAGCATCAAGAAAATTACTTAAGAGATTTACATTCTTAAAGGTGTGTTCAGTGTGTGTGTTCGAATGCGTATGTGTGTGAGTGTGTGTGTGTGTGTTTGTTTATGGGTGAATGTTCTTGTTTCGTGGGCATTCGCGCACAGAGTACTATTCTTGTGTAAAGGAATGTTCTTTCCTTAGCCGGCAAAAGAAAGCAACACACAAGAGAAAATAACAAAGAAAAACAAATTGCTTGGGGAATTAATGGCAGACCGACAACTTTGCATAAATCCCCAAAAGTAGGCTTTGATTTTGTGAAATCTTTGTGTTAATTCAATAGGGTTGCACATTAAAAAAAAAAAAAAAAAACAAAAACAATATTGCAAAGGAAACAAGGCACCGCAAAAAATATCAAACGAAATAACGTCAACAAATTAAATATTCTTTTGCAAGTGAATATGGCTAATTTATACAAATTCTCAGAAACAACGAAGCAACAATCATAAAACCATAACAATATTAAGACAATCCCATTTGAGGGAAAACAGAGTGTGACGGCTTCGTTAAGACAAAGTGTTAACGTGTTTTGCCACACATCTTCACTTTCATCAAGTTCAGTGTTGACTCTTTTCGAGAAATCTTAAACGGGATTATTTTAAATGCATGAATAATTACGTTTGTCATTAATTTTTTTAGTCAGCAGCAGACATGGCATGAAGACAAGACTTTGAAAGTACACAAATACCAATTTAAAAGTATTTTGAACAATTTTGCCAGCATTGTCTTAAGAAATTGGTAAGAAATTGAACATTTTGAAATAACTTTAACTAAACTTGGAGTTTTTGCAATTTTAAGGAGCACAAATATCTCCTTCCGATATCAGTTAAGTAAATAAAATAGCCAAAAATTACTGCAAATCTGGACTAGTGATCGTCTCTGAAAACTTCTAAACTTTTACCTAATACCCGCTATTGGGCTACAATGACTCTTTAGAGTTTCGTTTTATAGCATGGTATTTCTTTAAATGAACAAAAAGCTAGGAATTTGTACACAAAAACATGCCAAATAGGTGGCTTTATGTCTACAAATTGTGTTTGAAGCACTTTTTGCTAATTGCATTAGTTTTCGTCCTGTGGCCAATAAAGACATGTGTGTCAAATTTCAATGTAATTGAATAATAAATGTGACTTGTACATCGATCAGAAAAATACGTTGTTTGCAGACATTCGGATAGATCGACTCACGCACGTACGTATTTTGTGTATCCTGACACTTACCGGGAATATGCTGGTTCGATTAGAAAATTAAGGTTCATTGAAGTATGAACACTTTATTGATCCTTTTTAGATCAATCTTGACTTGTCAAGTAATCGAACAACTCAAAATGCTACATTTTCAACTCAAGAAATTATGGGTTTAGTTAATGGGTCCATTAGGGATTGCGGTTGGTTGCCTACGGAAAAATTTGATAGAAAAATTTCCGTTTCCATACCGAGGAAAGGAAAGTTGATATGATCAGACCTTATTATAACTGGTGTTATATAAAATTGGTTCTTGGGATACAATTTGATATAATTTGATACAATTTTATCTCAAATTAGTCCCTGCCCGAATAAGAAAATTGATATGGTAGGATCCAATTATATCTGTCATCGGATATAATTGGATCACTTTATATCTAATAAAATAAAATTTGATCTCAAATCTGTCACTAGTTTCCAACAATTTTACTAGGGAGATACACATTCAATTATATTTTATGATATCTAATTGAATCAGATTATATAGAATTCCATATTTTATTGGATCTTGGGCTATATGTACGGTTTTTACGAATACAAAGCAGAAAAAAAGATTTGAAGCCATATCTGTGCGGTGTTTGATTTGGCTGTGTGAGAGCATTAGTGAACTCTGCGTTCAAAATTTCAGCTTAATCGCCAATTTTTAACATGTTAACTCCTGAATTTATAAGAGGGATCCAGGTAGAGTTGCTCTCGCTTGGCTTGTGATACTCAAAATAACATAACGATGTCGACAACTCTCTAACAGGAATATTCGACAGGTTCAGAGAACATGTTGTCTCGGCTAGGCGAGGCGATGAGAACTAATAAATCGATTCATTACGGCACGGGGAGTCTTTGAGCACCACTCAGGTTGGAACTCTAAGCTCCGATTTGTGTGATTTGCAACTGCAGTCGCGGACATCCAGCTATATCGAGTGGAGTTTCTCAGTGAGAGGCCGCCCGGCAACGGCTCTTGCTTAAATACTGACTGCCTGTGATACTCGATATTAGAAGGCGAGTATTTGCCGACTTTAAATAAGTAATGGCTATAACGTTCCCGCGGCGATCGGTCGTACAAACTTGCTCAACTATGAAGCTTGAGGAGCACCACTAACAAATGTATCGACAACAACAACAATAGTTGTAATGGAGTGCGAAATACTTTGTCAACTAGGCACCTATACTAAGAACCCAGAGACCGAGTGCTGTTTTCTCTTGCTGACTATAGCAAGAATGCGTCAGATAGCACGATTTGAAGGACAGATTGTGCAGTGAGTAACGGATTTTAGGGGATAACGACCAAGGTGGTAGAGTGTAAGGAAGCAATTGATGCCTTCTCTAAACTTGACATTATAGTAATATTTCAAAAAGTCTTACAAACTAGTGCCAATAACTTAAGATGGTGTAGTGTTGATGCAAGAACGCCGAGGGCGAATGTTTTATGAACAGTAAGTAGTCGAATAGGGAGATAACAATCAAGATGGTGAAGTACTGCACTACCTTGCACTTTTTACCTTCCCTGAACATGGCAAAATCCACATCGACTTGGTTCCGGGCTATAGCGGAGTAAAGGGGAATGAAAGGGTAGACGTCTTGCCCGTAGGAGTCAGAGGGCTGCTATCAATAAACTTGATGAATGTGAAGCCTCTCAAGGTAATACAAGTTGAGGGGCGCGGGCAACGTACAGTGGAACCCACATAGGGCATAAATAGAAATACGATTAGGGAATTGCCTTTTCATATTAAGAGTGCATAGCAAGACGATAACTGGCTTAGATGTATCTCCATAATGGCACAAGACGTGTTAATATCCAAACGCTTTTAGAAAAATCTTAAAACTAGCACCAATAATTTAAAAGACAAATAAATTATTTTCTATTTTTATTGGCCTATTGCAGAGAACACTTCCCTGTCGAATAGCAATCAACCACTCCTGTTAATCGAAAATGTACTTAGCATCATGCCGCAGATATTTTTTTTCGAATTTGTAGAGTTAAAAGGTTTCTTGAGAATCTCGACGTAAATAAATCCCCTGGCCCGAATGGCGTATCAACACTTGTCTTGCGCAAGTGTTCTACGAAGATTGCTCGTCCATTAAGCAACCTATTCAACCGTATGGAGCCTTCCCGGCGCCCGGCCAATTGTGACATTCTCCGCTCTCTCTAAGGTTATGGGGAGCACGGTTATTCACCAACTTGTGAGCTATTTAGAGTCTAATGGCCCTCTTAGCGACCAACAGTATGGGTTCCGTAGAAATCGCTCTACGGACGACCTCATGTCAATTCTGTCGGAACGTTGGAGTCGCACAATTCACTAGTTTTGTGAGAGTAAGGTTGTGGTTTTGGATATCTCCTAGGCATTTTATAGGGTCTGCCACGGTGCACTACTATCAACGTTTGTCGCATTTGGTGTTGGAAATGACTTTGTTCGATTTATTTCGAGCTTTCTCGGAGATCGCAGTATACGAGTAGTCATAGATGTGTTCTCATTCAATGAGCATAAATTGACCGCAGGTATACCCCAGGGTTCTGTCCTTTCTCCATCTTTTTTTCTTACTTTCATCAACAATCTGTTGAGTAAGATAGCGAAACCGATCTACTCATTTGCGGATGATACGAATCTATGTCACTCGTACTCATTCGACCACAGGCCGATTCTTCGAGAGGTTGAGGACTAGAGGCGGTCTACGGACGATACACTCTACCAGGATTTCTGAGTGGGGTCGAATGAATCGATTCGATTTTAATGCACGAAGACTCTGTGATGTTGTTTTGTCACACAAACGATTCGCTGACCCTTTACGATCATCTCTGTCTATCAACGGTATATATGTTGAGCAATCAGAAGTTCTTGATAATCTGGGCATGCAAATACAATGTAATGCCCGTTGGGCTGAACATGCATTCGTAGTGTCGAAAGAAGCATTCAAGTACTTAGGCTTCCTTAAACGGTCCAAAAATTACTTCACTCCTTCTAATCTTCTTAACATCCGTACCACTTTCATAATGCCGAAAATGGAGTACAACTCACACGTAGGGGCTGGAGCTTCAAAATCATCCTTGGAGCTACTGGACCCTGTGCAGAGGAGAGCGATGGCGTTGATTAGAGACAGTAGAGTATCCAACTTCTATCGGAGTTTTCATGATGTGTGTTCATCTGATATTCGTCTTCTTGTTTCTAAAGTAAGGATGCTTAGCAAATATACTAGAAGTTCTAGGAACTCATAACCGTTCATAGTTGTTTGGCCAGCGGACCCGAAAATTCGCCCGAATCGTTCGTTTTTGGAATCGACTTCCTGCTAATGTTTTTCCCAACCACTATCACATCCAGAGATTTAAGACAAATGTCAATAAACACTACATCCTTTCCGACTTCTAAAATGTTCCGCTAGCATCGCTTCTTTTCAACTAATGTTATTTCATAAACATTCGAATTCGCGAATGTCTTATTGCTTAACTGTAAACTAATTTTACTTATTCGAACTACGCCTAAAGGGTGGTAATTTTATCGTCTTTTCACATGAAGAACTGTCGTTGTTTTACGCTTAAGCTGCTATCACACTATATGTTAATTTAATTTGGAGTTGCTTTCATCTGACTAAGAACAATACAATTGATTTCTTTACCTTGCTTAACTGAAAACTATGGATAAGTAAAGCATAATAGACGAATAATCAGCGATTTACTTGTCTCTCTAAACGACATGTGTTTAAGTTATACGTAAGGGCGAGTTATGACGGTATAGAGTAAAAAATGGTATTTCTTGGCTGCAAAAAGAAGATTTTAACTTGCTTTTAATACCATTTTGTGTTTCCAACTATTTTTTTCATCTTTTTTATTTTGATTAAACAGCGACCGCCATGGTGGACCCCCGAGCTGGTTGGTCTAAGGAAGGACTGCAGAAAACTCTTCAACAGAGCAAAAGCCACAAGAGCACCACACGATTGGGACATCTATAAGGCTGAGCCAAGAAAATATAAGGGCGAGCTGAGAAAGGCTCGGAGCAAATCCTAAATGGAATTCTGCAGCTCCGTGAAAGATACATCTGAGGACTCTAGGCTAAGGAAAATTCGGTTCTCGAGACCCTGCCACACGAAGTCGATAGATTTTCGTCCTATTGGTCTGTCGTTCTTTATGCTGAAAACTCTTGAGAGGTTGATGGAAATATATCTTAGGGCAAAGATCCCTTGATATCGCTTGTAGCGGCAGCAGCATGTATATAGTAAAGGCAAATCCACTGAAATAGCCCTTCACGACCTATTCGGCTACATAAAGAGTTCGCTCACTGTCAAGGAATCAAGGCATCAACTCTACCGTAAGAAAGCTCATTAATAACTTACTTACTAAAAGATGCATTACGGCAGACTTGGGATCTGTGGATCTACAAAACTGGGTTATCTCAAGGAGGTGTACTGTCTCCTCTACATTGGAATATAGCCATTAACAATATATTATTGTCTCTGGAAGAGACGACGTGGCAATTGCGGTTAGGGGAAAGTTTCCCAGCACTCTAAGAGATTTACTTCAGGAAGCTCTACGCGAAACAGCAAAGTGGGCTACCGAAAGTGGTCTAGGTATAAATCCGTGCAATACAGAAGTAGTTCTTTTCAGCAGGAGATACAAGTTGCCTACTGTGGAACCTGTACAAATACAACATTTTGGAAAGGGCAAGAAAGGCCATTCTTGCCCTATACACTTGCAAAATGGCCATTGGCAAAAGTTTGGGGTTTTAACCACGTGTCATGCATTGGGTATATACTGCAGTTGTCAGACTTATAATTCTATATGGTGTTGTGGTCTGGTGGACGGCGCTTCAAAAGTCCACTAACTGCTCAATACTTAACCGGATCCAAAGGATAGCTTGTTTGTGCATCACAGCCGCACTGAGGACGACACCATCTGATGCATTGAATTTAATGCTACATCTTATGCCTCTGTACATTGTGGCTAGACAAATTGCTGCGATCACTGCCGGGAGGTTAAGGAAGCTTTCTCATTGGTCACGTGACGGCTACGGACACTGTGTTATCCATGATACAATTACCTGAGTCGCTTTTTGATAAAAATTACTGTACCACTATTCCTGATAGAACCAATTGGAACTACGATATCCCTGGTAACAGAAGTTACATGGACTTCTATACGGATGATTCCAATCTAAACGACCAGGTGGGCTTTGGGGTGTACTCTAAAGATCTAGAACTGGTCATATCAAAAAGGTTACCCCACCACTGCAGTGTGTATCAAGCAGAGATTCTTGCAATTAAGGAAGTGGTGGAATGGCTAAGATATAATATCATTTACGATTGGCATAAATATCTTCTCATACAGCCAGGCAGCCATTAAATCCCTAGAGAACATGTTTCTAAACACAAAAACCGCCCTCGACTGTCGCAGATCTCGCAACGACATGGCTGAACAGTTCAAAATCCACCTGTTCTGGGTGCCGGGGCGAGCGAGACTGGGATCTACCCTACACATTCCAGGGATACTGGAATCTGTGGGTATGCCTCTAGCGACATGTAAGCTAATCTTTCAGGACCAGGCCCGAAAGTCAACGAATGATAGATGGTCACAAAGAGGAGGCTGTGCTACTGCGCTTTTTAAAGCGATCTGCATGGTTCGACGGCAGGAACTAGAAGGCATATTCATTCTTCCTGTTCCTGTGGTATCACAATGGTCGAAAACGTCTAAGTGAGTCTGATGGCAGACTGCCAAACATAAACAGATATATTTTTCTTTATGTATTTACGACATAGGTAGTTTTTTTGTCAGTTTATCTTTTTTTCAACTTCATAATTTAAAAAAAAAGTAAAGGACATTGCATTCAAATATTCGGTTTGCGTAACAACCGCTGTTATTGCAACGAGCCGCAAGTATATAAGCTGTTGTAAATCAGTTTGTACTTATTTAACATACATTTAACTGTTAAAATTTGCCTAACGATTCTCAATAGTTGAGTTGCTGTAGAGGATTTATGAATGCCGTTGTGTAATCATTCGCTTTATCATATTGGTAGATTTGCTGTATTGAAACTATTTGATCGATAACTTTATAATCCTTGCAGCCTCAACCTTTTCCCAATAATATGCCCAAGGAAATTAACTAAATTTGAACTTCTATTTTAACCTAATCAAGTAATGGAGTGATTGTTGTACACTCCTACAATAGGCATTAATCAATCAAAAACAAGTCGATGAGACTGCTTTCCTTAGCTAAGATTGATTTGGGTCATGTGTGCATAGTCAACCACTAGTTAGAGCAGAAATATATTTAGCTTTGCTTGATCTCTAAGTGAAAACAGCAGATATGACAATCCAAAGAAAATGATTGAACAAATCAATACTTTTGATGTGTGTTTAGGTATAGTGGTTTTTGGCGGCAGTCTGCATGTCTTTCAGTTTCTTTCGTCAACAACATTCCAAGATGTCGTAAAAATCTTGTAGTCTGCGAATGATCAACTAGGTAGGTATATTAAACAAGTTTCCACAGATATAAATATATACAGTATAACTTTTTCGCAGTCATAGGGTCACACGTAGCTTCCAATTTTTCAAAAAAAAAATAATTTCTATAAACTCATCATGTCTAATCGAAAAAATTTTTGCAGGTATATCTGTTTTTAGACAAAATGAAAGGTTATATTTTGTCAAAATTTGGCAATAGAATGATAAATGAAAATGAAATGAAAAATAAATGAAATAACCATAGTCGGTAAATGTGTCATGGTAAGATCTAATCCTAACCACCAGTTTACGAAACTGATATTTAAGAAAAGGTATGCAGACATACCTGTGCCACTGTACAATCAATTTTATAATAAAATGAATAGAAATAGAAAATGGGCGCGACTTTTGGCGCTAGTTTGGAATCGGGTTTAATACAGTTTTATTAATACATTTGGGACATTTTGTTGTAAAGCTTCAATTTCCGCCATTGTGCCTTTTTAACCCATTGGCAAAAAAGTGCAAAATTTTTGCTTGAGTTGGGCAAATAAACTTTCTAGTAAAAAAAAAACAAGTAAAAATGCGTTAAGTTCGGCAGGGCCGAACACAACTCATTGTCCCAAATTTCGGCGACATCTGACAATAAATGCGCCTTAAATGCGAGAGATCGGTCTATATGGCAGCTATATCCAAATCTGGAGCGATCTGAGCCAAATTGAAGAAGAATATCGAAGGGCCTAACGCAACTCACCGTCCTAAATTTCAGCAAAATCGGATAATAAATGTGGCTTTTATGGGCCTAAAAACCTAAATCGGCGAATGGGTATATATGGGGGCTATATTAAGATATAGTCCGATATAGCCCATCTTCGAACTTAACCTGCTTATGGACAAAAAACGACACACGTTTTTACGCTGATCAAGAATATATATATAATAGAGGGTCGGAAATGGATATTTCGATATGTTGCAAACGGAATGACAAAATGAGTATACCCCCATGATTTCGGTGGTGGTTATAAAAATTGGTCCTTTATAGCATAGAGCACTACCTAGCCGCAAAATAAATGACTTTCCAATAAATCTATTACCAAAGGAAAGTGAAATTTCGTTCAAAAGAGTATCAATATTTTATCTTACCCCATTGTGCCATTTATAAGTACCAAGTTTCAACTCCCGTTATATGCAACCTACCCCAAAGCACCTATCATCCTCATCACTATTGTTTGAATTTGACACTAATTTCGCTTTTTAATATTTTCTAACAATAGAAAAACAAAACATTTTCGAACTCTTTTTCATCAAAGATGTTCATGCTTTTTTGATTAACATTTCTATTTAAAGACACAATGTATCATAAGTGGAATAGAGCATGTGATTCTGCTTTTCAATACAAAAGTCTCGAGTTCGAATCTCGGACAATGTCAAAGTCATCAAAATCAACACACCCAGAAAACAGATTTGTTGCCTCAACCAATTTTTTTGCCAACCGCAACTTTGCTGTTGTGACAACCAACGTTGGTGTTGAGGTTATTGTCTAGTTTATGTAATGCTACCAAAAATAAAAATTGCTTTAAGCCGTGTGTCGTCTTTCGGGTGTCCTGCGCTTATTCGTTCTTTTCTGTTTGCTGGTGCTCTCCCTCGGGGTTTCCTCTCTCGACTTATTACGCTTTAAAATTAATTCTATTAGTCTTTTCGGTGGTCGAACGGAGATTTTAACTCGTGATGATATATTTAGTAGTCTTTCACGCATCCTCTAGCCTACCGACATCATTTTCTTAATGATGATACAGGTCAATAAGGATTACTGTACGGTAATAAGTTTCTCAATTAAATTAAAATTAAAAAAAAAGTGTAGAATACATTTTTAAGAAAATGTTTAATAACAAAAACATATTTTTTAAGCCGAGTTTTCTTAAATTATTGGATTGCCCAAAAAGTAATTGCGGATTTTTCATATAGTCGGCGTTGACAAATTTTTCACAGCTTGTGACTCTGTAATTGCATTCTTTCTTCTGTCAGCTATCAGCTGTTACTTTTAGCTTGCTTTAGAAAAAAAGTGTAAAAAAAGTATATTTGATTAAAGTTCATTCTAAGCTTTATTAAAAATGCATTTACTTTCTTTTAAAAAATCCGCAATTACTTTTTGGGCAACCCAATAGTTTAAAGAAAAGAAAAGAAAAACTTGGTCTGCCGGGGGAATCGAACCTCGGATTCCGAATTCTTCAGTAGCATTTGAACATTTTATATGTGGTACTAACTGCCAGAAGGATAGTTAGCACAAGAGGTAAGAGGTTAGTACAACTCCGGTATGGCAGTTAGCACAACTACCGGTAGGGTAATTAGCAAATCTACCGTAAGGGTGTTATGCTTACTCTTTGATGGTACTGCAGAAAATAAAACGTTTTTGAGACAATTGGCAGAAACAAAATAATTTTTTATGGAAATGATTGATGGAACTTATATATTGGTAACTAACATCTTCTTTTAATCCTTTTTATTGTATCGTGGATAAGATAGTTACTAAACTATGAAAATAACCAAACTGTGGTTCAAACAATTGAAATTGTTTAAGATTATTAATTTTTTGTTCTTATAATCGAATTCCAAACAAAGATTTCTCTGGGTGCACCATCTAACTTACTTTCTTCCACACTTTCTATTGTGAACTCAAGAAATGGAAATTATTAACATTTTAGTTACAAATGCAGCCCAATTCTGAAAACTCCCTGGGAATAAACTCCCAGAGAATTAATTTCTCCCCCTAGAATAAAATCCGACTATACTGATTATATTGGGAAAAGAAAAGTTTGGGGGGAGGGAATTTTGAATTTTTGAAATCGGTTGTTTTGTTTCAGCTGCTTTTTATGGCTAAACATTTGCCTATTATTTTTTTTTTTTTTTTTGAAAAGATTTCCCTTTTCAAAAGGAGTAAAGATGGTTGAATCTACCGGATCGTTCATGAGCAGAACTACCTTAGTGAGTAGTAAAGAGGTTGCTTCTACTTCGTCGTCATGGATGCTGTGGTGGTCTGCCTGATCTATCTAAAAGTCTACTTTTATGGAGCTAAAACTTGAAGATGTAACTGACATTTCCGAGCGCCGGCCGCTTTTCTTATTGATTGGGACAGCTGCTGGACATATTGGAAAAGCGATTTAAGGATTTCTTCATATTCATGTGAAGAAAATGTTGCCAAATGTGGCACAAAGAATTTTTGAATAATTGAAAAGCCCAGGAACATTCTATTTAGGAACAGGCAGAAGACTTCTTGCATATCATGGAGTGCTACGCGATTCTATTTTAAGCTCAATAATAAGGAACTACCTTTTTGTAAGCGACTCCGAACAGCGTGACACTTAGCGACATCTCTTTATACATAGGGGTCTAAGAAAATTAAAATATGAACCCCATGTTTCGATACCTATATTCATATACCAATTCTAGAATTATCGTCTTTAATTGTAAATAAAATTGACTTATGCGAACCTTCTACGAGATGAAATGTTTAAACCGGGAGAACCAACAAAATTTCTGATGAAAAAGTGAAAAATAACTTTTGTACAAAATAAATTGTAAAAATTTTTTACAAATTTTATCATCTCATTCTCCCTTTAATTTCGATTCAGAATACCTACTTTTCCCTGGGAGATATTTTCGTTTTTCGAAGAATAAGGAAAAGGGAGCTGGGAAAAAACTCCTAGGGAATAATTATTCAGAATAAGGGCCATGGGGTAGGGAAAAACTCAGAATTGTTATTCAGAACAGGGCTGATATTGAACTAAAATCCTAATTCTTTTAAAAAGTTCATTTGGTAGTATGTTTCAGAAGAGGTATCATCGACGGTAATATGCTTTTACCCAGGTTTGGTAAAGAACTTGTTTATTCCAAAGAAATTAGTTTAAGTAAAATTGCTATTGCTATGGTCATGTAAAGTTAGTTTTATTTGCACAGAGTTAATTTTCTAACCCCTTACCAATTTTTAAATTCAAACTCGGGTTTTCAAAGACTGATTTTGGGAATGAAAAGAAACGAAAGGATAGATGAAGAAAATTAAATCATGGCGGACTCAATACAAATAATAAATTTTTGAAATACTAAATTTGTTTTTAATTTATGGCCGGTTTCTATCAAATAATAATAAACTCCAAATTCTTTCAATGTTTTATGAAATGCAACATGAACATTTAATCCCAAGCATATGTACACACAGTATTGTTGCATAAAAAATATCTGGAATAAAAAAAAAATAATATGGAGTACAGGGATGGAAAATATTAATATTGAAAAGGTATTAAATAGGTACGTTTTGGACCGAAAGTGTATTCTCTGTCTTGCACAAAGATTTCACAAAATCTCAATTTTTGTTTGCATGTAAGTAAGGGTGAGTATAATTTTTTTCATGATGTATTCATATCTCTTTCGAGACAAGCTTCAGCCTTTCAGAAGTGTGGGATATTCCTAGTTATGGTGTAGCAATGGTGAATATACTTCCGAAATAGTTCTCAGGATTAACATTTTTGGGCCCTTTATATATAACGCTAACCGAAGACAAAGAATCCCAATCTTTTGCAATTTTTGATTGTACATTGACAGTAAACATTTCTCCCCACAAAGGTGTCGCACTGCAGCACGCCGTAGGGACTCGTTGAGCTTAAACTGCACTCATTGATATATGAAAATTTCTCCCCCTGTTCCTTAACAGAATGTGGCATTGTATGGGAAACAATTAAGGATTTTGTAAGTAGCACGGAATTCTTAACTAATCCTCTTTTCAACCTAACCTAACGGAACGTCCATAGGCAAATTTGTAATCCATTGATAGAAGCCCTAGGGATAACGCCCCATCCCCAAAACTCCCCAACAAACATATATAGCGATCGGCACTATATAAGACCTAAATGAGCCACGGTGGCCTGTGGCTCAGAGGTTACCATGTCCGCCCATGACGCCGAATGGCTGGGTTCAAATCCCTGCGTGAAAATCAACAAAATTTTCAGCGGTTGTTATCCCTTTACTAAAGCTGGCTACATTTGTAAGGTATCCTGCCAAGTAAAAACTTCTCTACCATGTGGTGTCGCCATGCGGCACGCCGTTCGGACTCAGCATAAAAAAGGGGGCCCCTAATCATTGAGCTTAAACTTTAATCGAACTGCACTCATTGATATGAGAAAAGTATCCCCTGTTCCTTAATGAAATGTTCATGGGATATATAGTATAGTGTCAGGGCCCCCGATATTCTCCCACAGCTTTCAAGAAGAGCAATTAGACAAATAAAGCGGCTAAATATAAACTGATATTGCACCTTACAATCCCCAAACGATTCGCACAACGCAAATTCGACAGTCGGACAGATAGGATTCGAGTGACTAACAAGTGAATATCCCTATATCCCCTGAACACCACAAAAAAATAGAATACAAGTCAAAAAGTCACATACCAAAACTGTAAGAGATGTAAGTCTCAAAAAGCAACTCAAATTGCCCTCAGAAGTGCGCTTAGGTAAGGTTAGAGTGAGGCAAAGTTAGGGCAACTCAAATTACCCTCAGAAGTGCGCTTAGGTAAGGTGAGGGTGACAGTCTAGATTTTTTTAAACAGACTCATTTAGATTTTTTTAGTCCGTAGCTCATTTAGGCCAGCGTGGTGCAGAGGTTAGCACGCCCGCCTATGACGCGGAAAGCGGCTTTGATTTTCTATTTCCAATGCACACGGATTGCAGCCAATTACTAAGGTAGGACTTAAATAATTTCACAGCCGTACTGCTGAAATTAAAAAACTCTGCAGCTTGGTACAAAAGTTCAGATGATTGACTGAATCGAAAGCTTTGGAATGATCACAAGTACCAGAAAAGCAACCCTATTATCATCTATCTCACTTCTTATGGATTCTGAAACTTTAATAAAAACACTGATGCAAATGTGGTCTGCTCGAAACCCAGTCTGCCTAACAGATAACAAAGATGCCCGGTTGAGATATTCGGACATTTGTTGGTGCACAATTGTTTCCAAATTCTTTTAAGAGGTAACAAAGAATAGAAATGGAGCGGAATTCATTACTAGATTTAGGGAAAGGATTTATTTTGGCATGTTTCCAAATGGTTGGGTAGGCTAGGTACTAGGTACCTACGCAAAGTAAGGAAGAACGTGGAGAATAATTATGCGAATAAATGTTGGGTCTATATTATCTAGACCCACAGCATTAGACTTAATCAATGAATAACTTTTCAAAACTTTCTCATTGCTGACAAATCTAACTTAAAACTATTATCCACATTAATGTTATCATTACGCGTCGCGTCATTAGCAAAACATGACATATTTGTCTGTATGGTGGGAACATCGACGAAAGACTCATTAAGGTCATCTATATCCCTCCATGGTAGTGTGAAATAGACCTGGATTGACTTCCCATTTGCATTTTGTATCCGTTAACTAAATTTCGATTAATAATATTCAAGTTTCGCCCCTTTGATCGTGCTATTAACTATTTTTCATGCAGTACGAAATTCATCATGAAGCTTAGGAGTTCGAAAACGGTTCCATCTAGAGTATGAAAGTTCTCTCTCTCTCTCATGAGGGTTTAAATTCTAGAACTAAGCCAAGGTTTACTATTCGAACCGACTCTTTTATCTCTTACAGGGACAGTTGCATCGTAATGCCTTGTTATATTATCCTGTAAAAAACTAGTCTGTTGATCAACAGTGATAAGTGTGTAGATATCGCTACAATTCACTTGACTTATCCTTTCATGTAAGACCTGAAATCACGATTAGATATATTCCCCACTTCCTCACGCATGGAAAAATTGTAAGCTATAAAAATAAGGTCGTGTTTCGAAAAACAAGGTGCGGAAATCTGATCGTAGAGTAAGATTTTAATAGGTTTGTTAACCAAAAACAGATCTAAGAGTGTATTTTAAGTAGCTGAAAAATGAGTGAGGTTTGTAAAATTAGTAGTGCAACTATAGTCTCCTTTACAGCAGTAGCTCTGCAATTTCAGAGCAGCGCGCTGACTGCTAAAAAGTCTGTTGTTTGCTGAAAATGATTGCTGCTTAGTTATAAAGGGGATGTTAGAAGAACCAATAAAATACAAATAAAAATTTATGTCTCAGTGGTTGTTTACAATTACGACTGAATGCATACTTTCCATAACCTCTTTTCTTTAAATTTAGATAAAAAAGGCCTGGTATGTGCCATGTGCACCTTAGTAGAGCATTATCAAAAAATGCGAGCTAGCTCAGCCAAATACATTCCAATGTATGGATCAAGTAGCTTTTTTACAGTTATATTCCACAAATTGAAATCATATCTTTCAACAAAATTTATTAAAAAAACATTCTAAAAAACGCCTAAAGTACAAGTAACAAGCAAACATAAAAATAGCATAGACATTTTTTTCAGCTGATTTTTGTACTTAACAGATTTTGTTTGCTGATTTACTGACCGAAATGTTTGCTAGTACAGCAGCGCTATGTTTGCTGAAACAGCAGTAATGGCTGCTTTTCCTTTTTCAGCAGACAAAAACTGGTGTTTTAGCAAACATTTTAGCTGTTTTGAATAACAAATTGGGTTGAATATATTACGTTGTTTTTGTAGTAGCAGTGTTTGGTACACTGAGGCAGCCCTTGCCGATGAAGGAATTCATCGGGTCAATCCGGTACATACAACCGGCTGCCATGGGATTGAATATACTACGTGGTGCCACTATGCGTAACGCCGTTCGGACTTTGCATAAAAAAAGGTCTCTTATCATTAAGCTTAAACTTTACTTCGACCGCACTCATTGATATGTGAAAGCATCCCCTGTTCCTTAATAAAATGTTTATGGGAAATTTAGTAGTGATACCACAGAAGCGACAGACCCCACTGCTCCCGCACTGGTAATCCGAGCACGCTACCAACTCGGCAACCAGGGCGATCCAACATCTTTTAAAAAGTCTCAAAATTTTATGTCATAGCAAATGTCTGCAATGATTACCCATTACAGATTTAAATGAAAGCTTAAATTACATGCAAATAACAAAAGAGATAAAATAACAATCTGTTCTCGAAACTGATTGTGTTGTTAATTAAACATTAAGTTCGATCGAAAAAAGTGATTAAATGATAAAAATCATTAGCATTGATTGGAGAACTATGTGATGAAGTGTATTAATATTTAACAATTTGTTAACAAATCCTGTACAACAACTTTGGCAAAAAGTTGTATGATTGGTGCATTTAATGATTTATTCATTAAAAGATACATTTCATTTTCCATGTTTCTTCATTCTTGTGTGTGTTTTTTAAATAGTTTAAAACACGTTAAAATTCACCGCAAGTTGTGATAACTTGATACAATATTGTAAATCAGAAAAGAAAGAAAGCAAAAATACCAAATAGTGGACTTCTCGCATATTATTCAACTGAACGGATTATTTTATAACACATTAATGTTGTGGATTTCGATGTCTTTAGGTACCATGTGTAAAAATTTTACGGCACACAGCGAGATAGAACCGAAAACTTAACTAGAAAAATATATGCCGTTTAAAAACGGGTAAAAATAGCTCCTTCGAGTGCTGTGATTATCGACTGGGATCTGATATTTCGTATAGAAACTATCGATGAACAAATTGACTT
This sequence comes from Stomoxys calcitrans, assembly GCF_963082655.1. Classification (NCBI taxonomy): domain Eukaryota; kingdom Metazoa; phylum Arthropoda; class Insecta; order Diptera; family Muscidae; genus Stomoxys; species Stomoxys calcitrans. Next base: position 135,204,756 of record NC_081553.1, read on the forward strand.
TCTACAGAGGAATATCCGTGGTTCCACTCAAGACTAGAGAAGTGTCCTCCAGATCGAAACCGTGGTTCTCCCGGGATTTTCGTTCGGCTATTCACGAGAAGAATATGTCGCATTGCAGGTGGAGACGTTTCAGGACGCCTGAGTTACATGATGCCTTTCGCTCAGCAAGAGATCACGTCAATAAGTAAATTAAAATAACCAAGAAAGACTACTATTACAGACGCTTTACTTCTGCAATAGGCTCCAAGAGAACTTGGAAGGTTATTCGAGACCTAGGAATTGGAAAAGATACTAATAGATGTTCAACAAACTTGGACATCAATGGGCTTAATGATGACTTTGTTAATGTCCCGCAGATCCCAGTTGATCCCAATTTTTATGGCTTCAATAGCTCCCCCTCCCTCGATGACGACTCTGGTTTTGGTTTCAGCTGTATTGGTTCCGCCGATGTCCTTGAGTCTAACGCTGTCGGACCTGATGGCATTGATCCTAGATTTGTAAGACTCTTGCTCCCCCTTATTATTCCTCATGTAACCTATGTTTTCAATAGGATTTTGACCACGAGTAATTTTCCATTATCGGAAGCATGCCAAGGCCATCCCACTGCCTATGAATTCCAAGGAATACAGACCAATTCCGATTCTTTGTTACTTGTCAAAGGTCTTTGAGAAATTCCTGTATTTGCAAATGTCGTCTGTTGTCAACGAGAACTCTTTGTTATATGTGAGACAGTCCGGTTTTCGTCCCAACCACAGCTGCGTAACTGCCTTGGCAAATGTCACTGAGAGGATCAGGGTCGATTTGGAGAATGACAAGATACATTTCCTTGTTCTTCTTGACCATTTTAAGATATTTGAAACTGTGGATCATTCCTTGTTATGTGATAAGATGATACATCTTTACAATTTTTCTTCTACGTCCGTTTGTCTTATTTTGTCGTACCTGTCACATCGCAATCAGTCCGTCAGTTATAAGTCTTCTGTATCGTCGCCTCTGCTTGTTTTAAAAGGTGTTCCTCAGGGATCAATTCTGGGTCCTCTTCTTTTTTCATTGTACAGTAAAGACTTGGCGAGGCTATTGTCATATTGTGAGGTACATATGTACGCAGACGATGTACAGATCGGCAGTCCGAGGGAAACAACGTCTGCTTAATCATAATCTGTCAGGAGTCAACACGTGGGCGAAAGCCAATGGCCTGTGTCTCAACCCTGTAAAGTCCAAGTGTTTTGTTATCAGAAACAGGCTGTCTCGTTTTTCATGTAATGTCGGTATATTCATTAACGACGCTAGATTGGAAATCGTTCCTCATGCATATAACTTGGGCGTGGTTATTAATAGCACTCTGACTTGGAGTAATCATATCGACTCTGTCGTTGGCCAGGGATATTCAAAATTGCGTGCTCTCTGGACCACTCAGTTAGTTACTCCGCTGCGGGTTAGGTCTTTCTTTTGGCAAAGACTTATCTTGTTCTTGGCATTCTCTACGGCTGTGAATTGTTTGCTAATTGCGACACGGTAAGTAGACGTAAGCTAAACCGTTTTTTTAATAGCGTTACTCGTTATGTATTTGGCTTGAGTCGGCGCGATTCCATCTCGGAATACTCTTTCCCTGTATGGCGTCTCCTTACAGCACTTGTTGTACCTGAGGTCGCTTACTTTCCTGCATAAACTGATCTACACGCAGGCACCACAATATCTGTACGGATTCATTGATTTTGCCAGATCTATTAGAGGTAAAAAAAAAAATTGTTGGAGAAATTACCCGTACTTTAATTATAAGAATTTTATGTTCTTGTTCTGCGGGTGTAAATAAATAAATAACAAATTACAAAAATGCGCTTGCAGTGGCTCTTGGAGTGAAAATCGGGCCATATACGTATATGACAGCTATACCTAAATATGAATCAATTTCTATGAAATTCACCAGTAATGTCTAAAGTCACCCCACCTGCCAAATGTCGAGAGAATCGAATAACAAATGAGCCCATTATTGTTATATTTCTCAAAACCGGACGAACATATATATGGAAGCTATATCTTAATCTGAAGTGATTTCTCAGATATTGTGAAAGTGGGCAAGGAACGACATTGGTCCAAATTTTAGCAACATTGGTCAATAAATGCGCTTGCAGTGGCTCTAAGAGTGAAAATCGGGCGTGATATATACATGGCAGCTGTATCTTAATCAGAAACGATTTCTATGAAATTGACCAGTAATGTCGAAAGTCAAGAGAAAATCATTCCTGCTAAGATTCGTGAGAATCGATTAGCAAATGACCATTTTATTGCATTATTACTGCAATTAGGACGAACACATATATGGAAGCTATATCCAAAACTGAACGATTTTTTCCAATTTCAATAGGCTTTGTCTCTAGGCCGAAAAACTTGCCTGCACCAAATTTTAAGACGATCGGATGAAAACTGCGGCCTGTAGTTTTTACACAAATTAACATGGACAGACGGACATAGCTAAATCGAATAAGAAAGTGATTCTGAGTTGATAGGTATGCTTATCAAGGGGATATCTCTCTTCCTTTTGGGTGTTACAAACAAATGCACCAAGTTACAATACCCTGTACCACAGTAGTGGTGCAGGGTATAAAAAACACATACATTAGGTACAGAAGTACAAAAGTACAGCTAATAGAAAAGGTTGTCGAGCGTGGTTAATGTGGTATTTGTATCATAGAGGCGTTTTCCCAGTAAATACGATTCAAATACAACATACTAACGAACGGCACTTGAAGTCATCACATCTAATATGGTTGAAAAGTGTTCTAACCAAAGACGAAACGCGTCCCATAGTGGTTGGTGTGCTGCGATCTCTGGCATTCCATTTGCAAAGAAAATCTCCGATCATTGAGCTCGTCTCGAAAGAGAAACAATAAAAATTCTGTAAATATTTTAAAGCTCTTTTGAGAATATCGTTTAACGAGACCATGTCCGATCAAAATCGTAGAATAAATAATCGCCTTTGCTGGGGCCAAAGAGAACCCAACAAAGAATAAAACTGACGAAATTCGGAAATAATAATCAGAATTAATTACATGAAATACTGCTAAAGGTACTCACTCTGGTACTCATTAACACAATTTAGACCGTTTCAAACCACACTAAGCCGTTATAAATTCGACCGGGCCGAAACTTATATCCCTTTAAAGTGGAATGCATTTGTCAAGTTCTTTGCACGAGTTGTCTTTACTTAAGGATAATGGAAGGAGAGCAAACTGAAATGATTTCCGTCTTTCTACTTTTCCTTCTTGAGGGTAGCATCAACATTAGAACTCTTAACAAGTTTATTTGTGCGGAATTTCACCCGACTTTTTGCTTCTTACAGGCGCTTGATAAGTCAAATTGATAGATTGGTTTATATTTATAGAAGTATACATGCAAAATTTAAATGGGATAGCTTCACTCAGACATCGCTATATCGACTTTAAATATCATAACGATCAAGAATATTTATGGGGTATTAGACCAAGGAGGCCACCGTAGCGCATAGGTTATCATGTCCGCCTATGGCGCTGAACGCCTGGATTTGGCTCTTGGCGAAACCATTAGAAAAATTTTCAGCGGTGGTTTTCCCTTCCTAATGCTGGCAACATTTGTGCGGTACTATGCCATGTAAAACTCTTCTCTAAAGAGGTGTCGCACTGCGGCATGCCGTTCGGACTCGGCTATAAAAAGGAGGCCCCTTATCATTGAGTTTAAAACTTGAATCGGACTGCACTCATTGATATGTGAGACGTTTGCCCCTGTTCCTTAGTGGAATGTTCATGGGCAATATTTGCATTAGACCAATATCTCGAGTTATTATAAACGAAATGACGATGGGGTGAAGGGTGTAAAAATGTTTTTACTAAAGGTGCGTTAATCATATTTTGCCGGTTAATTGACTAATTTCACAAAGACTTTAAGACAAAGTTCAATAAATTCATGTTGTGGTTAATCGGATTGAGTTAGTATTTTCGAAATTATGTTTAAATTATAGTTAAATAAATGGGTTAGGGTAAAGTTTCCCTTCGAAAAAATTTTACTTTTACGATACTCCTTAATGTTTACAGGTATCCTAGTGGAACTAAATGAGTTCGGCATCAGTATAAGCTTTTCAGTGTCTTTGAATATCCATACATATTGCTAGGTATATAATTAAAAAAGTTTTAAGCTCATGGTTTATGCAAAGTGCTGTTATGTTGAAAGTGTGAGTTTGAAATTTGTATTAGACGAAGAACTATTCCAAGTTATTTCTAATAAGTTTGAAGACAAACTTTATCGTTAACAAAAAAAAAAAAAAAAAAAAATTAAAAAATTAAGCCACATTGTGCAATTAATTTTTACTAAAGGATACTTTTCAATAAAGTAATGAATACATACGTATGTTTTGTTCTGTGTTTAACAATAGCAAAATATGTCATTATCGATTAAAATAAAAAATACTGAAAAGTAAATTTTAAGTTAAGCATATAAACCATATTTGCTCTGGTGGGGAAAGCTCTTTTGGCATTGCAACTACGTAAAACGAAGACAACTTCTTAATATCTGAACATAAATTGTATCTTATTGTTGAGTCATGGAATGTTCCCATGAACATTCCATTAAGGAAAAGGGGATACTTCTCTTATATCAGTGAGTGCAGTCCGATTAAAGTTTAAGCTCAATAATAAGGGGCCTCCTTTTTTATGCCGAGTCCGAATGGCGAGCCGCATAGCGACACCACTTGGTAGAGAAGTTTTAACATGGCATTGATACCTGACAAATGTAGCCAGCATTGCTAAGAGCATAACCACTGCTGAAAATTGTGTTGTTGTTCACTCCGGGAGTTGAGTCCAGGCGTTCGGCGTCATAGGCGGACATGTTAACCTTTGCGACATGGTGGCCTCCTACTGAGATTGTACTGAGTTTGTTATTACCAATATGTATATATGTTTCTTCTAAATGCGCATTCAAGTTGTTATTCAACATGAATGCCTTTCATAACTTTAATATTCCTCATTAAAATTATAAAAGATAGTTTTCATGTTCTTTGAAGTTTTTGGACTTTTTAAGTTACAATCCATTTTTATTTGATAACTCATAGTTTTTCTTAAAAAACCTTTTAAAACTCAAGAAGTTCAATAGAAAGATCGGTCTTTAAGCAGCTTTATCTAAATATGGTTCGATTAAGACTTATTTGGCATGTGTTTCAAGGATCTAAAACAGTGATGGCCAAAATGAAAATGTGACTGCATATGTGAAATACTCTTTTAAAGTATTGTTAATTCTCTCAATATGTAAAAAATCATTTTTTGGACTTAATCACTATTGTTTTGCAAATATAATCATAAAATAAGAAAACTAAAATACTTGTTTTTACCTTCCAAGCGTTTAATCAACAATAACCATTGGTTTAAAAATAAAAACAGAAAAACCCCTACGAATATTGATTCGTTGCTGTCTCAACAACGACTGAAACAAAGAGAATGAGAATATGATTTACCATCAACGCTACCGTAAAAGGCTGGGCATCGCTGGTCTAATACCATCCTATGTTCTAAATTTTTGCAGAACCGTGAATAAGGAGAAATCGAAAAAGGAAATCCATAGCTGTACACCTACATACATCCCTTCCGATTTGAAGTGTAATTGTACCTTTGCCAAGGGGTCTTATACAAATCACCTACTGATTTCAAATAAATCGGGTATAAATTGGTTGCAAATGAGCTTAAAAAGTTGAGTCAGTAGATCGGTCCATATCAGATGAAATACGGTTTTTCTGAGCAGAAAAAGTTCAATTAGAACATCTATTAATATAGAGGCTTGTCAAAATATAGCCCATTTTTGAACTGCACCTGCGTATGGCATAATATCTGTGCCAAGTTTAAGCTGAGTATTTCAATTTTTAAAGATTCTAGTCCAGTTTCCACAGGCAGACGGAATTTATCTAAGAATTTTACAGCGATCACGAAATTATATACATTATAAGGTCGGTAATGTGTATTTCGATGTACTGCTAACGTAATGACAGAATGAGTATATCCCCCAACCTTCTGCATTGCGTATTACAAATGAAAAGAAAAATACATTTTTCATATTTTTAAAATTTTTGCTGTCCCTTAATAGTAAGTAAATACAACAATAACATCATTGAATCCTTGTGTGCAATGCAAAAACAATGTTTTGTCCCTTTCTTTCTATCACCTGCTGTCGGATATTGTGGTTTATTATAAAAATGCCTTCTTATTGCTCTTTTTCATTATTGGATGTTGCTCTTCATTATTCGAAACCCCTTTTTGATTGCTATTTTTCATCAATTGAATGTAGTTTTGATTCGCTGATCACCCGAAATTTGAGGAATGGAAAAATTCACTACTAACCGTCAGCAGGCAGTGTTTGGTAATATCAACAGTTTTTTTCTATGAGTGAATATTGTTTTGTTTCGTAGACGACGTGATCTAAAAATGTAATGCTTTTATTTATGTTTGCCTGTTGCGGCCGGTAATATTTTTTGAATACTTAAGATAATTTTTCTGGCTGCGATTATTTTCATTGTCTAAAAATCATTTCTCTTTCATTTTGTATTAATTTTTTTATTTATTTTTACTCTGCTTCTACCAACTCCATCATAAATTGAGCAGCAGCCATTTTCAGCAAACAACAGACTGATAACCTGCTGTTCTGAATTTGCAAACATTCTGACATACAGCAAAATTTACTACTAACTGTCACCAGACAGTGTTTGCCTTTATCACCACACTATTTTCTAGTGCATAACACAGTGTATATCTGGAATAGTTTTTAAAAAATCCAATCAAATAATGATTGACTCTTCTATGGCTCCATTTCGTGTAATCGGAGGATGGATTTAAGAAAGTAAGAAGAAAGTTTATATTAACCATAGTTCAAATGTTTGCTGACACATCAGACATTTTTATAATTTTTTAACTGGTTTTATATAAAAGCAAGCAGAATTGCGCCCTCTAGCGGCGCAAGAAGTATAATATGGAGATAGGTTTTATGGGAGCTATATCAGGTTATGAACAGACATAGACCATACTTAGCATGGTTGTTAAAAGTTGAAATAAAACACTTTATCCGAAATTCCAGCCAATTCGGAAATAATTGCATAATCTCAAGTCTCAAGAAGTCAAAATCCAAGATCGATTTATATGGAAGCTATATCCAAACATGGACCGATAGTGTCCATTTACAATCCCAACCGACCTACACTAATAATAAGGATTTGTTCAAAATTTCAAGCACCTAGCCTTATTTCTTCAAAAGTTAGCGTGCTTTCGACAGACGTATAGACGGACGGACATGGCTAAATCGACTTAGAATGTCAAGACGATCAAGAATATATATTTTTTTTGTTGGATCTCAGATCAACATTTCGATGCGTTACAAACGGTATGACGAAAAAAGTATACCACAACTTTATGGTGGAGGTTATAGCAATGCTCCGTTGTTTCTTGGTCTTATATAGAATCCAAAAGGGTTAACCGATTTCCTTGCAACTATTACATAGTGCTGGGAGGCCACCGTATTGAAGAGATTAGCATGCCCGCCTGTGACGGTGAACACCTGAGCTCGAATCCTGACGAGAATATAAGGAAAAATTTTCAGCGGTGGTTATCCCACCTAATGCTGGTGCATATGTAAGGAACTATGCAATGTGAAAACTTTTCTCCAAAGTGATGTCGCACACCGTTCGGACTCGGCTAATAAAAGAAGGTCCTTTATCATTAAACTTGAATCGAACAGCACTCATTGATATGTGAATAGTTTGCCTCTGTTTATTTGAAAGTTAATGGGAAAATTTGCATTTAATTACAGAGTGCATACCTTGGGCCACTGGGGAAAAAGTGTGGGGTTAATTTTAAATCCAATACCAGTTCGACCCTTCCTTGTCCTAAAACTAAAAAAAATCTCTCGGAGATGTTAACTAAACAAACAAATTTGAAAGACAGATTCCTATTCGACTCCAATGACATGATTCGTTGATTTGTTCCAACCATAACAAGAAGATAAGAATGCTAGAAAACGAGGCTAGTCGCTTAAAATGTATTTGAAGCATATTAACTATTAGAAAGATTAATTGAAATAATAGACTTCAAAATTTTCGAGAAGATCTAATTGTTTGAGAAGGTAGTCTGCTTCGACAACAATTCAAAAGGTAAAAAGAGTTTATACAATTTACATGTTTTTGGATCAGTATATCGTTGCATTTCAAATGGACTAATGAAGATGTTTTGCCATCATCTTAATGCTGAGGGTGTAAAGTTAATGCTCCGTTACAATTTGTCTATATAAAATGCCAAAGCAAATTGAAACAATCAATGCGTTTAGGACTTTAAGAGCGATCAAATTTTTAATAATACCATGATACAGTTCAATTTGTTTACAAAAATCTATTTACCAAAAACATCAATAAATAATTTCGATGGTATGCCTATTGTAGCACAGATTCAGGTCAACTTGAAAATACCAAACAATCACCTTTTAACCTTTCAACTGTTATCCTCTACACTGTCCGTAGACAAAGCACAAGTGCTTTCACAAACAATGTGGCCTCTTTCAACACTTAATCAATGTTTGTTGTGCCATTGTAGTATTTATCTGGGCCTGTTGGTTTGCTAAAATCTCTGGCATACTTTTTGGCGTTGTCATATTATCAATTCATCCACTGTGCACACATTTGCCTTGAATATACAAAGTTGTTGGGATTCTATTTTTAATGCCATTAAAAGATTGTAGATAAAATAAATCATTATCAAAAAGGCTGTGAACTCTTTTTTCGTTGTTATTGTAGTCGCCGAAATTGTTCCGCATGTTTGGTTGTCTGTCTGCCTGTATGGACATAATACATAGCACACTTATTTCTACATGGTTTATATACATACATATTCTGAATGAGTTGTTGCCCGAAGTATCTGCTAATTGCCACAAAAACAAAGCATTAACATATTCTGTAGTACATGCCATCGATATCTAGATTAATTTAAGCATTTAAAGGATACATTTCCTTCGTTCGAATGAGATGACCCCCTTTTATGCGTGGCTGTTTGGCATGCGGCTTTGTCGTTGGGTTGAATGAAGTCTTGGCTGGTGGATTGTATGCCGGCCGGGTGGTTAGCCTTCATAAAAACTCTCGTTTTTTACTCTTTAATGAGCCCAGCCAGACAGCCTGGCTGCTGACTGCTGGCTGACGACTTTGTTTGCCGCCGCCTGATTGTAGGCCATGTTGTACGCAAGAAACGGAATGTTATGAACTGGAAATACTTGAAAAACTCTCTCACACAGCCACATGCACGTAAAAACAATCGCGAACATCGGTGGCAGAATGACAGGAGAGAGCAGGGGAAAATTTACGAAACTGTAAATTTTCCAGGAAAACTTCCGCTTCAAATGACACATTCTTTGGATAAAAATAGCAACAGAAACGACAGACCCTGCAAACGAGCCCTGTTGTGGAAGATGGTTGAAAGCACAAACTTTCTGTGGTGATTTGTTTTATGAAAGAGGCTGCAACAAACGCCTAGCAATAGGCCTTAGCGACTGATTTATTAGCCACGACGCTTTTTGCTATTAGAAACATTACTTTGTACTGTGTCTTTTTAATTACAAAAACAAATTTCAGAAAATCCGTCAAGCAGCGGACCTGCCTAGTGAAAGAGCAGACAAAACTTAAAACGGTCATACATCTAATTACCGCCTTGCTACCGTTTGTAATTGTAACTAACCATGTATTTCACAGTATTTTACTTGCAAGTGTCTTAATTTATATCATCCACCATTCATCGAAATTTGTTATTCAAAATAGTGAACAAGTTTGCTAAAAGAACTGCTTTTGTCAGCTGAAAATGGGAAAGCAGTTATGACCGTTATTTTAGCAAACATACGGCAATTGTGTTAGCAAATATTACGGTCTGCTATTTCAACTAACAAAATAACAATTCAATAATAAAATAAGCTAACATTCAAACCCATATTATAGCAAGTGTAAAAAAATATTTAGGACCATTGTAGTTAGAGCTTTTATTATATTTGCAATTTAATTGAAAATATAATGGGCTATCCGAACCGGGCCCGCTCCGCTTAGCCTTCTTTAACTCTCTAATATCTTTTTAGGGTGGGGACACTTCGTCCTGAACGCGGATATCGAATTCGTGCCATTGTAGCCTATGACGCTGAACGCGTTCGAATCCTGGCGAGAACATTGGACAAAGCAGTGGTTGGCGACATTTGCCAGGTACATTGCCATGCACGGTCATTTAAAACATTTTTCCCAAAGAAATGTCGCACTGCGGAACGCCGTTCGGATTCGGCTATAAAAAAGGTCCCTTATCATTGAATTTGAACTTGAATCGGAAAGCACTCAATGATGTGAGAGAAGTTTGCCCCTGCTCGGTTCCTAGTATTTTTAAAAATTAAGGTAAAGAGAAGTACTTTTGGGGGAGGGATGGTACCTCAGACATTTCGACTCGAATATGGATATCAAATTCGTGCTGGACTTCCAAATCCCTTTAATTTGAGCCCCATATTACCATGAGCAGTAAATATGAACCGTTTGGAGGGTTTTGGGGCTGGGGCGGCCACCGGCACTTTGCACTGAAAATATATCTCAAATTATTTCTTTATTCCCAACGGAAATAAAGTTCGGTTTGGTAGGTGCTTTAGGGCGTACCCCAAAACACTTGGCTCCAAAATTGGATATCAAATTCGTTTTCTACTCTCAAATACCTTTCATTTGAGTTTCATATTGTCATAAGGGGTCAAATAACCCATTTGACGCATCTTTAGGAAGAAAAGCGTCAACTAGACTTAAACGCAAATTTTAATGTCATATTCGTAATCTACTCTACAATACCTTTCATTTAAGTCCCATATAGCCATGGTCGGCTTATATGCCCATTTGGGTGTATTTGGGGGTGGCGACCTCCCATTACTTGGACCTAATGTTTTATGCTATATTTGCAATCTACTGCCTAATACTTTTCCTTTGAATGTCACATTGACATGAACTACGAATATATCTATTTAGAGGAGTTTTTAAATTTTAAGAAAATCGGTTCAGCCAAGTATCAAAAATCATAATGGGTCTAATGTCGTTTTTGAGGGGTGGCGTGACCCTCAATACTTCGAACTGATTTTCTTTGCCAGATTCGAAATCTGTTCCCGAATACCTTTCATTTGAGCCCCATATTGAAACGAACGTCCAATATGTCTGTTTGGAGGAGTTTTGGGGTTGGGGCAGCACGATGGGTACTTAGACTGAAATTTTAATACCATATTCGTATTCTACTCCCCAATACCTTTCATTTGATATACAGGGTGGCTGATGAAAGCCGCTACCAAAAAAAAATGTAATAACTTTTTTTCTATTTAATAATAATAATTTAATAATTAATTTAATTAATTAATTAATTAATTTAATTAATAATAATTTAATAATTAATTTAATAATTTAATTTAACATGAATAAAAGAAAAATGTATTCCATACACCGAAAAAAAATGTAGCAATATTCATCATTGTCATCAGCCACCCTGTATATATTGTCTCGATCGGTTCACTTTTGATTTTGTTTGTGTTTTTGGCATAAGGGGTAGGGTCCGTATTCGTATTCTACTCTCCAATACCTTTCATTTGATACATATATTGTCTCGATCGGTCCACTTTTGTTTTGGGTTGTGTTTTTGGCATAAGGGGAAGGGTCCGTCCCCCGTCCGATATCGAAAAATTATATAGCCTATTTTTCTCTAAAGACCACCCTACACAATATGCGAAAATTTCGAGAAAATCGGTTCTGCCGTTTTTCAGTCTATACGTAACAAACAAACCAAGTCCCGTATATCTGTGATTGGCTAATGTGCCCGTTTTGGGTGTTTTTATGGGGGTGGGGTGACCCCCTATACTTCGACATGAATTTATATGCCAGATTCGTTATCTACTTCCGCATACTTTTCATTTGATACCCATATTGTCCTTATTGGTCCACTTTTGATTTTGGGTGGTGTTTTTGGGGTAGGGTTCGTCCCCTTTCGTTATCAACAAATTATAACGCCTATTTGTACTTCCTGACCATATTCGTAATCTACTCCCGAATACCTTTCATTTGAGTCTCATATAGTCATGATCGTAAAATAAACCTATTTTAAGGGGTTTTGGGGCTGGGGCGGCCTCCCAGGTACTTGGACCCAACTTTTATTATTAAATTCGTACTCTACTCTTGAATCCCATATTTTCCCGATCGTTCCACTTTTATTTTTGGGTAGTACTTTTGTGGTCAGTTATGTTAATATTTGGCAGTTATATCTAAAAAAATGTTAAGTGGTATAAAATGACTTCCTATTTAAAATTTCATAGAAATTGGATGAGAACGGCTTTAAGCTCAGGACCTTAATCGTTAGATCGGTACATATGGCAGCCATATGCAAGTATGATTCGATCTGGACCATATTTCAAGGGGCGTAGTACAACTAATTACTCCAAATTTCATCTGAATCGAGTAAAGCGCATTTTATGGACAAGACTACGAATTGGGAGTGAGGAAAAAATTGTCTTCACCATGACTAACAAATGTTGTCTTTGGAGAAACTTAAAAACATAAGAAAATAGGGTGCAAAATTTTTTGATATCTGAAGGGAGGTGGGACCTTCCCCTTACCTTAATTTTCAGAAAAACCAGATCTTGGAGATGGTTGGTGCGATTTTAGCGAAATTTTGTGTGCTCTCTTATAGCAACCTACAAACAAAAACCTAAAAACCTACCAAATATATACATACTCCAATCACGACAATATGAGACTCAAATGAAAGGTATTTAAGATTAGAAACCGTATCTGATATCTTATTGTCGGACCAAGTGTTTGGGGGGACCACCCAACCTTCAAAACACCCCTAAATCAGACATATTTACCGACCACGGCGATATGGGACTCAAATGAAAGGTATTTGCGAGTAAAATACAAATGTGGGACCAAGCTTCTGGGGTTCCACCCCTTCCCCAAAACACCCCCCAAACTGGACTTATTTACTGACTATAGCAATATGTGCTTATTTAAAAGGTAATTAAGTGTGGAATACGAATCTGATATAGATTTTCTGGCCCAAGTCACTAAGTGGCCGCCCCATCCCCCATAACACCCCCCAAAACGGTCATGTTTGCCGACTATGGAAAAATGGGGCTATGGTATTGAAAGGTATTTGGGAGCAGACCATGAATCTGATATCAACATTCGGGACCAACTGTCTAGGGAACGCCCCACCATCAAATAGGACGTATTTGCTCACCAAGGCAATTTGGGTCTTCAAGACAGTGGAGCTTTATATTCATAGTATTTTGGGTCAATACTCAAAACCTGACATAAATATTTGCTGGCTTTTTCAATAATGGGTTTAAATGAATGGTATTTTAGATTAGAAAACCAATTTGATATCCAATTTTGAGGCCAATGGCAATATGGAATTCAAATAAATGATACATGAGAATAGAGCACGTTGCTGATATATTTTCAGGGCTAAGTGTTTGGGGGACCAACCCACTCCCCAAAACACCCCTAAATCGGCCATATTTACCGACCATATCAATGTGGGACTTAACTTGAAAGGTATTGGGGGGGTAGAGCAAGAATTGATACCCACTTTCGGGACCAATTTTTTGGGGGTCTACCCTTTTCCAAAATACAAAAAGCAATTTTTTACTGACCATCGCAATATGGGGATCAATTAAAGATATTTGAGAGTAGAATACGAATTTGATATCCAAATGTAAGACCATGTATTTGGGGCATCATCCCTTCCCCAAAACACCCTCCCAAGGGTAAAAATTTTTCGACCATGCCAATATGTGGCTCAAATGAAAGGTAATTGAGATTAGAAAACGAATTAGATAACTCTCTTTAAACCAATGGCAATATGGGTTTTAAATAAATGGTATTTGAGAGAAGAGCACGATGCTGATATTTTTCAAGGCCAAGTGTCTGGGGGACCACCTCACTCCCTAAAAAACCTTTAAATCAGACATCATGAAAATATCGGGCTGAAATAAAGTATTTTAAGAATGGAGTACACCTTACATCCAAATTAAAATTCGTAGACCTATAAAGATCATATGGGATTCAGATAAAGGTACTTATATTGTTAAACTGTTAGTCGAGCGATATACTATTTTCGTAGCATGGTATTTCACTAAAAGCCTCTTTAATTTTTGAAAATAAATTTTCAAAGGAATTTTTTTTTTCTATATAAAGTAAAAGAAATCGCAGCGGAACGGGCCCGGTTCAGCTAGTATTCTTTAAAGACAAAACTTTTCTTTTAATTTTCCTTGAAGACACAATTTGATTAAAGTTTACCTAAACAAAATTTCAAAATATATGCTCCAAAGGCAAAATTAAAAAAAAGAAAAAGATGGTCGAATGACAACATTTCCATCCAATTTAGTATGATGACAAAATGAAACCGGTTATTTTTGGCAAGAAACCGATTTATTGAATATCCGAAAAATTATCATTACCATTAACGCCAGACCTTCAATTGCTTTGTTCGATTTTGATGAAATTACATTTATTCATTATTTAGAGCATTAACATTCTTTCCACTAAATTATGTGTACAACAAAAACAAAATCATTTTAATGACTTTGACATAAAATCGCAACAGTTGTTAAAAGTAGTCGCCTTATCGCCATTAATGTATTTTTTAATACAAAAACTATTAAATACAACAAGACGCCAAACGGTTTCCAGAAATATTATTCCAATAATTTTCAGCAAATTTGTTGTTTTTTTGAACTTTAAAAAGTTCATGACTTTGGACAAGTAATTAAGCAAACTTTGTAGCTACCTTCTAAGTGATGAATTGATAATCATATAGTCAAGAATTGAATGCATTTAAATGAGAGAAATAACGTCACTAACATTCTACAACTTCACGTTTATAAGCAAAAACCTTTAAGACGAACTCCGCTAAATTTGCTTAAAAGTCCTATTTAATTTATTAGGTCATGGTTTGTTCCGGCATAGCTTAAATTGCCGTACTTGTACATAAAAGTTCAAAAAATGTTTTCTCTTCAACGCGTTTTGTTGTTGTTTTGTTATTCATTATTTTCATTCCCCACGAAAGATTCATGTTGCGTAGGCTTGTATAGGGGTCGTTCATTTGCCCTTATAAAACATGAGACACCTAAAAGTATGCTATAAATAAAACGCCTAAATGATAGGCCATAAATAAAAAATAAATACTAAAGAAATTGTTACTTTTGCAGCAAAACGTTTAAAAAGTAAATCAACGTGGAAGTTTAAAAGCACGCAGAAGTTACAACAACAATAATAACAGCGGCAATGACACAAGACTAAAATATCTTTGCACAAAAAGTTATAACTGACTTTTAAAAAAGTAACAAAATTTCAGAAAAGTGAAAAGTTTTAATTTGTCAAAACCAGAGAGAAAAAAAGCCCCGTAGAAAAGTTAAACAAATGCTAAAAGAAAGCAAGAAAATAAAACGAGAAGCCCAAAGAAAAAAACAGAAAAAATCAACACACAAAAAATTAGAACGCAGTAAAACTCAGTGACACAAAATACAGCCTAAAGATATTCTATCACGTTGCGGAGCTTCCTCATTTACTACCAAATAGAAAAATATCAAGAGAACCAAGAGTTTTCAAAAAAAAAAAAAGAAGCCTTCCAAGAAAATCTGAAAAAAGTTATCTGGTATGTGTGGCGTTTTCGCCTGCTGCCGACTGTAGTCGTCTACCAACTTGATGACAAATAACACAGATATTCTGCGTGAGCGTACTGTGGGTGTGCGAGACCGAAGGACAAGATAAAATAAAGAAAAAATTAATCTTGCTGCCACTATCACAACTTGGATGAAAAACGAAAAAAGGAAATTCTTAGCCACAAAAGAAAAAACTCAATATCAACATCATCATACTGCCATCATCAGTTGAAGAAACATCAGCAACCATTTGCTCCATATACCAGTCGCTGAAAAACACTGGCTCTATTGAGGATTATGTTAATTAGGTAAATTTTCCTGCTTTTATTTCTTCCACTTTTATCCCAACATCTTTGTTGTTGGAAGACAGACAGCCACTTATTTCATTGAATTTTGTTTGTTTTTATTTGTTAATTTTTCACTTTTCATCTTACACTGTGTCGTCATTTTTGTCGCTGCTAAGTCCTTAAGATGGCCAAATGGTCTAAAAATCGCGAGCAGAGTTCCAATGGAACGAAAGGAAGAAGTGGCGGGGTGAACTTAATATCTGTGTATATTTTGTTTTGATTAATTTTTAATTCAGCGAGCCAAGTTGCATTTATATGGCCAATTTACATTTAAATTATCCTTGGGCTTCCATGCTGCTATAAGTAGCTTGGCTATGCTTTTAAGCATAACACACATCTCGGTTTCATTTGTATGGCTCATTTTTGTCGGCTAAAATTGGATTGCAGTGCATGCCGTTTTAGAGCAAAGGACCTCAAAGATTAACCACCGATAGAAGCTGGCACAGAGTCGCATTGAATTGAAGAAGGAATGCGGATACATAATGCTATCCAAATTGAGTTGAAAATGTGTAACGTAAGTGGTTTTAGCGAACTTATCCGATATAGAACACAGTTTGCTCTGCATGAATGTTTCGGAAACAACACTGCCGTGGCTTCAAACGACCAGCATTCCCAGACGTGCAGGAAGTGTCTCCTAGAGGTGTGATTCGTGAGTGAGATCTTAATCCAATAACGTGACCATGTGTGGCCGTGATTGAATTAAAATTATTCGTGTGTGAGCGTGAGTGAAAGAAATCCTGCTCACTACACTAATCGCGACTCACGAGACACTCACCAGAAAATCACGACTAATGGATCATTCGAAAGCTTTCTACACTGTTAGTCATGAAATGCTACTTTTCAAACAAGAAAAAATTTTTAAAATTTCATGCCCAGCCTTATGACTTCTTACCTATAAAAAGACAAACAGTATGCAATGGTGACTGCCTTTCAGATTTTCTGCCTTTGATGAGGGGACAATATAATAATGTTTCCAAAATAGATTCATATACTATTTTGAGACCATTATTATATTGTCTCTATGCAAACGATTTACCCCAGCGATTACGATTTTACAAAATACATATGTATGCTGATTAGGTCCAACTCATCTTGGTCTGGGAATTGCATTGAGGATATTAAACCTCATCTCAAAGTTGAACACGATTAGGGAAAGCAAATGGTCTTAGTATTAACACCCAGAAATATAAATGCTTCATAATCCATAAACGTAGCTTGAATCTATTAGTACTCCAATCCTATTAGGTGAATAGAATATTGAAATAGACGAACATCTGACGTGGGAAAATCATATCAAAACCTTCTACTGGTCGAGTATCTATGGCATTCGCAATGTTTTAATCCTCTTCACATTCGAACATATCCACCTCTTTTATATGAATTTTAACTTTATGCTAAAAGCGACAGCTCTTCGAGAAGAAAATTAAACGTCATATTCAATAACATCGCAAGATATGTTTTTGAGAGAAGACGACGAGATAGTATATCTGAGTTTTCCAAGCAGATTTTTGGGCTTTCACACGAGAATCTGCTTGTTTTTAGATCGATAACGATGCTTCATAGCATAATCCAGAAACATGCTCCCGAGTACATTCTAGCTCGACAAACTTACTTCAACTCGAGCCGGGACAACCGAATTATACAAATAAGACATAAGAGACAGATATCAGAGAATCAGTTTTTCATTAATACTATTTGCATTTGGAACCAATTACCAATTTCGCTTCAAATCATCAGCAACACACGACAATTTAAATTATTATAACATGATCATTTAAATTCAAATTATCTTATCCATTCTCATATTTTTTTTCAATTGTGCGTGCGTGAGCTTGAGTGAAAATGCACTCACGTGCCCATCTCTAGTGTCCCCGCAGTTCCTTAAGCGATGTTTGTTGGAAATTAAGCTGAGTTTACATAGAGGCTGTAAGAGCGCAATGGAAATATTTTTGATAGTAAGATAAGTTTTGCTCCATCTTGAAGCTTGAGAACTCGACCCAGAAAATCGGTTTTTATAAACCAACTTGAAGTAACATGCAATGAACAAACTCTACATGAGCACTGACTGTCATCAAAGAACCCTCACTGTGCTTCGAAATCGAAAAAATCGCAAAATCCTTCTCTAACTGTGAAAGGAATAAAAATATTCCAATTCTTTTTTATGGAAAACTAGCTGAGCCGGGCACGCTCCGCTGCGCCTTCTTTTACTTTATATGGAACAAAAGTCTCATTGGAATGTTTATTTTCGACAATTAAAGATCATTTATGAAATACCATGCTAATTTGACTAACAGTTTAACATTATAAGTGCCTTTATCTGAATCCCACATGATCTTTATTGGTCTACGAATTTAAGTTTGGATGTAAGGTGTACTCCATTCTTAAAATACTTCATTTCAGCCCGATATTCTCATGATGTCTGACTTAGTGGTGTTTTCGGGGGAGAGGTGGTCCCCCAGATACTTGGCCCTGAAAAAATATCAGCATCGTGCTCTTCTTTCAAATACCATTTATTTAAACCCCATATTGCCATTGGCTTAAGAGGAGTTTACCGGATGAGGCGTCCCCCAAACACATGGCCCCAAAAAAGGTTATCAAATTCGTTTTCTAATCTCAAATACCTTTCATTTGAGCCACATGTTGGCATGGTCAAAAAATGTTTACCCTTTAGGGGTGTTTTGGATACATTTGGATATCAAATTCGTATTCTACTCCCAAATACATTTAATTGAGCCCCATATTGCGATTGTCAGTAAAAAATTGCTGTTTGTGAGGTATTTTGGGAAAGGGGTAGACCCCCAGAGAATTGGTCCCGAAAATGGGTATCAATTCTTGCTCTACCCCCCAAAACCTTTTATTTAAGCTCCACATTGAAATGTCGGTAAATATGCCCGATTAAGGGGCGTTTTGGGGACCCGAAAGGCTTTAGGTTAACCAAGTTTATTGACGGCAGTCCTCTGGCCTTCGCCGCCAAATCTTCTGCCCTTTCATTTGCCCTTACTTCGTTATGGCCCGACAACCAAATGATTCGGTTTTTGCCATCCTCAGAGAAGGCGTTAATCTCCTTCTTACACTGCAAGACTGTTTGTGACCTTACCGTCCTGGTACTTATTGCCCTTATGGCAATTTTACTGTCGGTAAAGATGTGCACACTCGACGTCCTCGCGTTAGCTTCACACCACTTATGGCCAGGCAGTCTAAAACAGATCTCAGTCCGTGGATTCTCAGACCCCCTCTGTCCTCTAGCTTTGATCCATCCGTGTAACATGATCTTCCCGATGGCAATACTAGGGTTCCGTCAATCCAAGACTGTGCCGATGGCAGCAGTGCCTCGCACTCGACTTCAATAATTGCTGTTAATGGGGTGTTTTGGGGGAAGAGAAGAAAAATTGGTCCCGAAAGTGCTCTTTCGTGCTCTATTGACATGGTCCGTAAATATGTACGATTTAAGGAGTGGTCCCCCAAAGACTTAACCCAAAAATTAACCAGCTTTTCTCCCTTATATCATTAGTTTGAACACCATATTGGCATTGGCCTCAAAATTCGATATCAAATTCGTTTTCTGCAAATATATCCGGTTAGGGGTATGGGTTCAAAAAACTATCAATATCGAGGTCCACTCTCTTTAAGACACAAATTGTCATGGTGAGCAAATACGTTCGGGGTTGTTATGGGTGTGGGACGTCCCCTAGACAAGTTGCTCCCGAAGGTTGATATCATATTCGTGGTCTACTCCCAAATCCTTTCAATTTAGCCCCACATTTTTGCATAGTCGGCAAACATGTTCGGTGTGGGGTGTGTTTTGGGGGATGGGTTGGCCCTGAAAATATATATCAGTTTCATGTTCTACTCTAAAATACATCTTATTTGAGCCTTATAGTGCAATGGTCAGCAAATACATCCTATTTGGGTGGTGTTATGGGAGTGGGGTGGCTCCATAGACACTTGTCACGAATATTAATATCAAATCCGTGCTTTTCTCCCAAAGACCTTTCATTTGAGCCACATTTTTTGGGGTGTTTTTGGGGAGGGGCAGCTCCCCAAACACATGGATCCTCATTGGATATCAGATAAGTTTCTTAGATATCTTTCATTTGAGTCCCATTTTGTCGTGATTGGTCTATATATATATTTGGTAGGTTTTGGCGGTGGGGTGGTCTCGATAGGTATCCCATCCGAAATTAAGATACCAGATTTTTGTTTCTAGGTTACTATAAGAGAGCACACAAAATTAAGCTAAAATCGCACCACTCATCTCCGAGATCTTGCGTTTCTGAAAATTTGGGTAGGGGGAGCGTCCGCCCCCCTTCAGATATCAAAAAATGTAGTACCCTATGTAGTATTTACATTTTTCGAGGCCACCGTGGAGCAGAGTTTAGCATGTCCGCCTATGACGCCGAACTCCTGGGTTTAAATTCCTGCCCCTTATCATTGGGCTTAAACTTAAATCGGACAGTACTCATTGACATGAGAGAAGTATCCAGTGTTCCTTAATGGAATATTCATGAGAATTTTATTTAGTACCCTATTTTCACCACCGGATCATTATGCAACATCTGTGAAAATTTCAAGCAGATCGGCTCGGCCGTTTTTGAGTCTATACGGAACAAACCGACAAACATTATTTTAAACATTCTTTATAAATAGCTCTTCATTTAATGGAAACAAAATTGTTTTCGTAGTTTCTTTTTTGGACAAAAAATGAGGAAATGGATTCCATTAGGAGGCCACCGTAGCGCAGAGGTTAGCATATCCGCCTATGACGCTGAACGCCTGGGTTCGAATCCTGGCGAGACCAACAGAAAAAAATTTAAGTGGTGGTTTTCCCCTCCTAATGCTGGCAACATTTGTGAGGAACTATGTCATGTAAAACTTCTCTCCAAAGAGGTGTCGCACTGCGGAACGCCGTTCGGACTCGGCTATAAAAGGGAGGCCCCTTACCATTGAGCTTAAACTTGAATCGGACTGCACTCATTGATATGTGAGAAGCATGCCCCTGTTCCTTAGTGGAATGTTTTTTTGGGCAAAATTTGCATTTCCATTTTTATTGATTCCATTATAAAATTTACAACATTTGTGCATACTCCTTTAAAAAAATAATTGCATAAATAAAAAAAAAGTATAAAAAAATTAATTCTGACTGCTTAAAAATATACTTAGTGAAGTCAGCAAATTAATAACAAAAGGGATCCCTATCAACTCTTTTGAAGGAACGGAAAAAAGGTTTCAACCTGGTAACCACATTTCTCATTACACAAGTCTTCCAGATATTGTCCAAATACAGAAAGACCGGAGAATTTGTCTAATTGTTAATTTTTTAAACAAGTTGTATGTGTGCGTCTTAATTGCGGTGTATTTAAATTTGCCGTTTATTTAAGGCATTTTAACGTAGCTGTTTAAGATTTATCCAGTCCTTTCACTTTTTACTTTTACTAGCCACTATAGCATGAATTTTGTATGGAAAAAATGTCATTGTCGGCATTGTGACCAAGAGCAGTTTTTTATGATTTTGGCTTTTCCATCTGCCTTCTGTAGTGGGGTGTTTTTTATCTCTGCTGCTTCCACTTTGCCACTGGCTTTCGAAATTAAAAATGTAAATTCCTCTCTGCCTTGGTAGTTCTATCATTTTTCATAATTAACGTTTCCAGATACTACACTGAATATGGCATTAAAGAGCGTGGTAGGCTGGGTCCAGTGTAAATATTTGACTTGAGTTATATTTTCGCCACAGAACCCAAATTAAACACCACGTTGCACTTTGACGTGTCACTTTTATTTCAATTTGCCTACCAAGGACGCAGCGAGTCGCTGAGATTAAGTCTCCTCTTTTGCCATTCATAAAAAGACGCGCAGGATATGAGCTTGTCTTCATTAGCCCAAAAAAAAAAAGAATGAGAAATGATTAATGATTTCGCAGAATATGAACATTTTAAGATTCATAAATTTACCATAGCCTGGCGTTGAAAAGAAAACAGAAAAATATTCATGATTCAATTTTTGTTTTCAGTTCTAGAAATATGGGACAATTGTTATGTGTTGTCTTAACATTTTGTTTTGTTATGATAAAACGAACTTGATGCAATGTTAATTGGAAGCTATTCCGTCGTTATGTAAAACTATTTTCCATTGAAACTCAATTTACAATTTGTTTATCTTGAGAGGGGAATACAAGAAAAGTTCAACCTGACCATTTTGCCGGTGTTACCTATTGAAGGCACAAAGAGAACGTTATTAGACTAATCTTGCATACATACTTGCATGGGCCCATAGTGCACACAAAATCAAAGTACGAACTTGGAAGACATACCTGGAAATGATAGAAAAAATTTTTATATTAAAATAACATCAACAATTCATTTCATTGTTATTAACTTTTCATAAAAAAGCAAAAACATTTTATGGCTTATACCGAATCATAAAATCAGTTTAACTTCTGTTAACTAACTATCTTTTATTGGATTTGCTGTGTCCTGTTCTGTTGATTTGCGAAGACTTGAAAATTTCAATTAAGAAAGCGGCATCCATTTTCAATGGTGTTGAGTAACTGCAAAATGAATTCAATCGAAATCGTTGCAATGGACTGAGCAAAATTTAATTCAGTTGAATGGCTCTGTCAAATTCAATTTTTGATTAAAAAAAATAGAAACAAAAAACTATTCATTCTCATACGAATATCGGACTATTGATTTAAACTAATTGCATAAACTGAATATGTGATGTGGGTTTATTTCTGTTGTGGCAAAAATCACATTTCACATTCGAACTCACGCGCACACACAACTGTAGGCAGATTTATATGGCATACGCTGCAAAACAAAATGGAAATGTTCTAGTCGCCGCTTAAAGCAAAACTCTTTTTTTGTTTTGTATGAAAACATAAGGCTTTCTTCAAACAACCCCAAGGCTTGACAAAATAAAAAAAAAATGATGTTTATTTAATTTGTGGGATTTTTTTCTGATTTTCCACACATCAGATGTATATCTATGGAAAGGGGCCACACATACCAGATTTTGACAGAAACAAATCGCCGATTGCAATTTGAAACTTCTAGCCGAATGCCATTGATGCAAAAACCATAAACCATTTCCATTTTGTTTTAAATCGTACAAATCCAATTAAATTTCGATACTTTGTATAGAGTATTTGATAACGCAAAAACAAGCTTAGCAATAAAAAGGCAGAAAAGCAAACTTTTTTCCTGTAATATTTCGAACCCCCATTATAATGAGGACATTGTACTAAAACTGTATTGGATTACTCTGTTGTTTTAATTTACTGTCACAAAAGGTTTACAAGTTTATATATTTTAGCAATATATACCTCCAATGAAAATACGGAGGTTTTATGCGACTTGAGGTTAAATTCTACCAACAAGCAAGAAGGGCAACTTCTCTTACTTTATTAAATATTGTCCAATTCAAGTTATTTTCACGTAGGAATGTCTAGGTTAAAATGCCAATTTGCGCTCGGACATGTCATTAAGGAACTGGGGTCCATAGGTCCGTGCTGTCTGATTCAAGTTTAAACTCAACGAAAAGGGCATTTCTTTTAATATCTGAATGACTTGACGCCCCAGCAAAAACTTGCAGCTTTGTTAGAGAAGCTCATTCCACCCAGCACTACAGGTGCACTAATAAAAATATAAGCCAATTGTCCCACTTGAATGTGCTTCCACTATGTATGCAATTCAGCGCTTTAAGAACCACAAAATGGAAAATTGAAATCATTAAAACCCATTACAGCATCATGTTCGTCAAAAATGTTTGCATGTTCTTTTGCTAGTTAAAGGTCCTATCAAAGACACTACTGCACTGAAAATGCACTAACTTAAGCACTACAATTTTTTGCTTTGGAATAATCCACACGTTAGAATTAATATATTTTTTCCCTACACAATTACTAAAGAAAGCGTTGAATTCGGCGCTAGAAGCATTTGCGCTTCGATGTAGTAGTGGGTACAAAAATGTAAGCGCTTTCACTTTAATGAAAATTTTTTGCTGATGCATCGGTAGACATACCATTGCAAAGCGGAAACAAGTCGAAAAAAACTAGTAAAAACAAGTAAAAGCGTGCTAAGTTCGGCCGGGCCGAATTTTATATACCCTCCACCATGGATCGCATTTGTCGAGTACTTTTCTTAGGCAAAAAAGGATAAAAGAAAAGATTTGCTCTGCTATTAGAGCGATATCAAGATATGGTCCGGTTCGAACCACAATTAAATTATATGTTGGAGACTTGTGTAAAATGTCAGTCAATTCGAATAAGAATTGCGCCCTTTGGGGGCTTAAGCAGAAAAATAGAGAGATCAATTTATACGGGAGCTGTATCAGACTATAGACCCAAACAGACCATAACAAACACGTATGTTGATGGTCATGAGAGGATCCGTCGTACAATATTTCAGGCAAATCCTCTACCTCTAGAGGCTAAAGAATTCAAGATCCCAGATCGGTTTATACGACAGGTATATCAGGTTATGGACCGATTTGAACCATACTTGGCACAGTTGATGGATATCATAACAAAATATTTCGTGCAAAATTTCATTCAAATGTGATAAGAATTGCGCCCTTTAGTGGCTCAAGAATTCAAGTTCCCAGATCGGTTTATATGACAGCTATATCAGGTTATGGGCCGATTTGAACCATACTTGGCACAGTTGATGGATATCATAACAAAATATTTCGTTCAAAATTTCATTAAAATCTGATAAGAATTGCGCCCGTTAGTGGCTCAAGAAGTCAAGATTCAAGATCCGTTTATATGGCAGCTATATCAGGTTATTGACCGATTTGAACCCAACTTAGCAAAGTTGTTGGAAGTCATAGCGAAACACGTCGTGGAAAATTTCATTCAAAACGAATAAGAATTGCGCCCTCTAGAGGCTCAAGAAGTCAACACCCAAGATCGGTTTATATGGCAGCTATATCAGGTTATTGACCGATTTAAACCATACTTGGCACAGTTGTTGGATATCATAACAAAACAAGTCGTGCAAAATTTCATTCCAATCGGATAAGAATTGCGCCCTCTAGAGGCTCAAGAAGTCAAGACCCAAGAGTGGTTTTTATGGCAGCTATATCAAAACATTGACCGATATGGCCCATTTACAATACCAACCGATCTGCATTTATAAGAAGTATTTTTGCAAAATTTTAAGCGGCTAGCTTAACTTCTTCGAAAGTTGGCGTGCTTTCGACAGACAGACTGACAGACATGGCTAGATCGACATAAAATGTCACGACGATCAAGGGGTCTCAGACGAATATTTCGAGTAGTTACAAACATAATGACGAAATTAGTATACTCCCATCCTATGGTGGAGGGTATAATATGAGGTGTGAGAACGGGTAAAGATATCTCTTTGCAATTTGGAATGGTTAGAGCTAAGGTGCTAGTGAGATCGTGTGCAAAATTTCAAAATGTTTATACCCGCCACCAAAGGATAGGGGGTATATTCATTTAGTCATTCCGTTTGTAACACATTGATATATACATTTCCGACCCTACAAAGTATATATATTTCGGATCGTTGTAAAATTCTAAGACGATTTAATCGTGTCCGTGTATTTGTCCGTCAGTTTTAATCACGCTGCAGTCATTAAAAATTTAGATATTGAGTTGAAATTTTATACAGACTCGTATTTCTTCTATGCGCAGGTTATGTTCATGAGTGAGCCAAATAGCACTATATTTGGATATAGCTGCCATATAGACCGATCTGGTGATTTAGGGTATTAAGCCCATAACAGGCGTATTTATATTCCGATTTCGCTGAAATTTGGCATAAAGAGTTATATTAGGCTTGCCGATATCCGAACTAAAAATGGTCCAGATCGGAACATATTTGGAAATAGCTGCCATTCTGCTGCGATCTGCCTATTTTGGGTCTTAGGCCTATAACAATCGCATTTATTATTCGACTTAGCTAAAAATTTGAAACAGTGAGTTGTATTAAGACTCCCAACATCTGTCCCGAATTTTGTCCAGATCGGGCTATATTTAGATACAGCTGCCATAGAGATCAATCTTCAGTTTTAGGGTCTAAAGACATTAAAAGGCGCATTTATTCTCCCATTTTGCTGAAATTTGAAACAGTAAGCTGGATTAAAACTCCCGACATCCAACCCAACCCATATATGGTACAGATCGGACTATATTTAGATGTAGCTGTTGTATAGATCGATCATCCGAATTAGGGCATAACCACATGAACGGCATTACCCGATTTCGCTGAAATTTCGAACTGTTACTTATATAGAGCTTATTGGCATCTGAACCAAATTTGATTAAGATTGCACTTTATTTAAATAATAAAATAAATATAGTAGTGTTATAATAAATGTTGATAAAAAATGTATCAATGGTGGTGGGTATCAAAAGTTCGGCACGGAGGAACTTAATCCTTTGGTTGAAATTTTTGCCGAGATTGGCTTCGCATTTTGCAATTTGCGAACGCATTTGAGGTTCGATTTTCATTTTAATGCATGATTTGGATTCGTGACAAAATTTGCAACGAATTTACTTCAAAGTGTACACATCAGATTATTCAGATAAAAGTTATACAGTTTGGAAGTCGAAAAATTAAATAATTTTTTTTTTTTAATTTTTAGGTCAAAAAAAGTATTTTCATTTATTGAAAAAAACTTGCTTTCATTCCTTAATTTTTTTACTTAAACGAGTGCTATATATACTTCAAAATAGTCAATTTTTTTTTAACAAATTGGAACAACCCTTTGAATTTTCAAATTCCAAAGCCCAAATCCCCAATTTGGATTTATGTTTTTTTCCTCCTTATATTCCCTAAGCCCATGCAAAACATTTTTTGCACCTAATAATATACACAGCCCCTAAAGCAAATTTACTAAAAAAGAATTAGTTTTTGAAACCATCTTTGCCCAAAAGGGGTATTTTGATGATTTTTGTAAATAAAATCGCACAAAATTTATTTTTAGGTTTTTAAGGACACTTTTATCTGCAAAATTCAAAAATATCGAGATGACCAAATGTAGGGGGCTACCAAAAGGTGCCCGGACTACCTGCAAATGCAAATTAGCCCATGAACATTCCATTAGGAACCGGGGCAAACTTCTCACATATCAATGTGTGCAGTCCGATTCAAGTTAATAACCAAGGGATAACCACTGCTGAAAATTTTATGATGGTCTCGGTGGCCTCCACCCGGACTACCTAGGGCCTTGAAATTTTGCACACGATCTCGCTAACTCGCTTCAGCTCTAACCATTCAACATTTTTATGAGATATCTTTCCCCGTTCTAACACGACATGTTTTTTACTAGTTTTTTTTTCGATTTTCTCCCGCATTGCACTTAGGTTGATTAAGACTTAGTTAAGAATGTGTAAAAACTTACAAAGCCTTGCAACACCAGAGCGATCCAGGTTAATTTTGCGATTGTTTTTAAACTCCAAAGAAAATAAATCGAACAAATTAAACAAACCTTTGCAACAAATTATTGCGAAATCGGGGAAATAAATATTTATCAATTACATCTAGAAGTCTAAGCGGGAGATAGGTTGGTAAGGCAGGTATATTAATATGGTAAGGCAGGTATAAAACTCACTGTTTCAAGTTAAAGCAAGATGGGATAGTAAATGTGCCTTTTAAGGTCTCAAGACCCCTTAATCGAAAGATGAATCGTGGCAGCCATATCCAAGTATGATTGGATTAGAGCCACAGTGCCATGTATGGCTCGAATATCGAAGAGCCTAATGCAACTCACTATTCCAAATTCCAGCGAATCTAATAACTATTTTAAGGGCACAGGACCTCAAATCGGGAGATTAGTCTACATTGGCAATATTTGTATATAACTCTTATAGCAGATCTTTGAACCTGTTTTCCATAGTCTTATTTTAAATGGCAGTGCCATGATTACCGCAGACTGAAGAACAGAAAGATGGATCGTCGTGGAATTAATGTCCGTGAAGATAAAGTTAACTTGAACTTGTAGAGACATAAACCAATTTAATTTTCAGCGTTATGTTAACACGTTAACAGTTCTTTGTTACAAAGTTAACAGCAAATGTTTAAGAACAAATCAACGATTTTAGCTCCAAACTCCGAAAAAAACCCCAAAATATATCAAAAACGCTTCAAAATTCCCAAAAAATATTAAAATGATGTAAATATTTACAATTTTTATATATATAAACTTTTATAATGAATGCTATTCTAGATAAAGATGAGCACATTGTGGCGGACTAAAAAATAGTGCGTCAATCACCGCTTGCGGATTTATTATATGGGCCAAGGGCTGTTCAGAAATGCTATAACTGGCCTCCAAAGTATTAAGGTAAAAAATATATTGGCCATTTTCGAATGTATTGGCCATATCAGAGAAATTTCACTTTAAAGAAAGATTTTTCAGTCCGGCACAGTGGACTCATCTTTCTCTAAAGTGAAATTTCTGTGATATGTATTGGCATACATTCGAAAATGGCTAATATCGTTTTTCCTTCAATACATTTGGGGTCGGTTGTTGCATTTCTAAAAAGCGCTTGCCACATATAATAAATCCCCTAGTGATGATTGACGCACTATTCTTCAGTCCGTCACAATGGGCTCATCATTATCTTGATTAGCACTCGCTGGAAAAGTTGTTATATATGTATATGAAAATGGTAAATATTTACATAATTTTAAAAATTTTTGGGAAATTGGAAGCTTTGTGATATATTTTGGGTTATTATTTAATTTTCTTGTGGAATTTGGAATTGACGGTTAACTTTATAATAAAGCTCTGTAAACATGTTAACATTACGCTGAAAATTGAATTGGTTTGTATCTCTACTAGTTAAAGTTAACTTTATATACGGACATGTATTGGGTTGCCCAAAAAGTAATTGGGGATTTTTCATATAGTCGGCGTTGACAAATTTTTTCACAGCTTGTGACTCTGTAATTGCATTTTTTTCTTCTGTCAGTTATCAGCTGTTACTTTTAGCTTGCTTTAGAAAAAAAGTGTAAAAAAAGTATATTTGATTAAAGTTCATTCTAAGTTTTATTAAAAATGCATTTACTTTCTTTTAAAAAATCCGCAATTACTTTTTGGGCAACCCAATAGAATTAAAGCTTCCTAGGGTGGTAATTGAATATTTCGTTGTGTTGCAAATGGGATGATCATCCTTCACTTCATCATAGGTTATCCACCTAAAACTGAAAATATGGTTCAACTATAGGATGGGTGTATACTAATCTAGTCATTCCGTTTGTAACATCCGGAAATATTGATCTGCGACCCCATAAAGAATATTTCTTCTTGACTGTTTTGACATTGTAAGTCGATATAGCCATGTCCGTCTGATCATCTGTGAAAATTACGATAGCCGTCTTACGCGTGAAGCTAATCACTCGAAAGTTTGCATAGATATTTCTTAGTTATGTAGGCTGTTGGAAATAAGTCATGTCGGTCCACATATGGATGTAGCTCGCATATAAAATGGTCCTTCGACTTGACATTTTAAGCCCATAGAAGGCGCAATAGTAGTTCGATGGAGCCAAAACTTTACATGTAGTTTTCTGTTGCTACTTCCAACAATACTGCCCAGTATGGCCCGAATCGTTCTATACGCCTCATGAGGAAGAACTGTCTCTCTCTCTCTCTCTTTTGAAATATGTATACCTAGGAACGTGAACGACATGGCAGCTTCAATCAGTATATGTCTTGTAAGCTTATGTAGAAATTTTTAAGAATCCTTTTCCTCAGATCAATTGATGTTATTTTATTATATTGCAGGATTCTATCTCGCAGTAAAATTGTGCAAAAATTTAATTTTTGACCATGAACATTCCAGTAAGGAACAGGAGCAAACTTCTCACATATCCATTGTGCATGCGCTGCTAAATCCAATGTGCGTAAGAAAGGACGGTAGTCTGTGTCATAAGGTTTGTGTCATAATAGGAGTCGGCTTGTAACGACGCTCAAGGAACTCGAAGCAGGTTGCTTAGCGATACATCTATCAAATTGGTTCAATCATACCTTAGTAATCGCCAACAGTCAGTGTACGTAGGTGATTCAATATAAGAGGCAATTCTAGTGCCTAAGGTAGTTCCGCAAGGCTCAATAATTGGTCCGCTCCTTTTTTCGCTCTACGCAAACGACCTTCCTACCAAGCTGGTCCATAGCCAAATCCTTATGTGTGCTGATGACGTTCAGTTATTCCTTAGCAAAACTCAACGAGGACCTGTCCCATGTCTATAAGTGGGCTACAGCAAATGGTTTATTTCTGAACCCCCAGAAATCGAGAGTGATTGTTATTCACAAAAATAAAAGATTAAGTTTGCGAAACCTGGATATCACTATAAATCAACAGAAAATTATTATTGTGTCTAGTGCTAAGAATTTAGGTGTTATTTTTAACAGTTCTTTAACTTGGTCAAATCATATAGATGCTATTGCCGGGCAGACATATGCAAAGCTGCGTGCACTGTGGATAACACCAATCGAAATACGAATTCTGTTAGCAAAGACATATCTAAAGGCTGTAAATACCTTTACGACAAATAAATATTTGCCCGATGTAGAAGGGGTAGGAAACTTGTCCCTTCTAGAAGAAGGAGCTTAGTATCTGAATGGCAGTTCTATACGAGTGCCATATGTCTTTGGAATACTCTCCCTCACAGTATCCAAAACGTCAGTAACGCGTCAATTAAAAAAAAAAAAAACTTTCAATTCTTCTTCAAAATTAGCAGTTTTAAAATTTTTTTCATTTGTTTATTTTAACTATATCACAAAATTCCAAAGTTTATTTTAATTATTTTCTATAATGATATTTGAAAATGTTTATTCCTTTAAAAATTGTTTTATTATTTCTTAAGAAGGATGCATGACTGTTCTTATAAGCCGCACTATAACTATAAGATTTAATCTTATTGTGTGGGTATTCATTAAATAAATTTCAATTTTAAGTTTATTTCCTTTTGGAGACGAGTTTTATGATCCATGATTTTTTGCAATGGAAATGGAAAGACAGAGGGTATTTCCATTTCCAATCATAACCATGGACCATTCACCAAGCAATGTGAGATACACTTTGACCTTGGTAAGGACTCTTCATTCACATAAGGTGTGGAGGCTTCGAAAGTCGTACTTTGTTAGCTCGTATTTATATCGAAGACATTGCGAAAACGCGCTTACGAAGTGAGTATCATACTAACTAAGTTCTTCACCATGTCACACTAGCTGCTCCTTTACAATGCACGGTAGTCGAGGTACCTGTTGTTGGTGTTACAGATTCTAGCCTTTTTCGTAAAATTATTTAAAATTTTACTTCACTCCTCACGGTGAAAACCATTAATTTCGGTGTGGTAAAAGAAAGAGCTCTTATGCCATTAGAATTCAGTCCCCTTCCTAAAGAAAACATCATATTCATATTGTACTTTCCGAATCTCCTGCCAGTTCCTGCCGACTTAAGCGATTACCTCCTATAAAAATAATTATAACGCTTGTTCATATTTAAACATACTCGTATTCCATACTCAATATGGAAAAGCAAATAGACGTTTTGGTTATATCGTATGGCTATGTGGAATATGCTTAATTAGATATTTATGTTAGTGTCTATGAACAAAATGCGAATAACCTTTTACCACAACCAAACCCCCCGTTTCATATGAAGCCAACTAAGGTAAATTTAGGCACGAAAGTTCGAGTAAAAGCAACGGCAACGACCCAAGCAGAAGATATTTCTAGCTACACCATAGTCAACCAACAAGTATGAATATGGCAATGGTTATTATGATTATGACGTTGATGTCTGCTGATGGTTATTGTACCACCACATACGGGTATGTGCTGAAGAAACAAAGACTTGGCGTATTGGCGGGCCCTAGCAGGATTTTAACAATTTATAGTGAGATTCGCACATTTTCATGGTTTCAAGGCGTACTAAATTTTCTACAAGACTCTCTTAAATTTTGAGAGTTGAGTCGGAGACTGGCGGAAAGTAGAAGAATGAAATTTGTGAGCCACCCCTAAAAATGTTATGTAGGTTAGGTTAGGTTATGTTGAAAAGAGGGTGCAGATCCGCTCCATGCCACTATGGACATACACCTAAGCCAGTAATCGGCTTGTAACTTGTATATATATAGTTCCGAAACCCTAAGAAGGAGGTATAAAAGCATACCTACTATATCCGACTTCAAAAACAGTTTATTAAGCTTTGACTCTAACCGCTCTGTATTTTTTTTTTCGATGTCTGTGGTTTGTGGACGCTTCAGTAGCATGCAGTGAGTTGATAGAACACATTTTCAATCCACGTTTAGTTTTTTTTAATTCTGCGGCTTCAAAGGATACAGCATTTACTCTAAGCCGCCTGGAGAATAAAGCTAAGCTTTGTAATAAAATTTCGGAGCTTCGATAAAACTGAATAAAGGCCAAATATAAGGCTACACAATAACCTCATTACTTTCACAAAACTATGAAGTCTTCTCCCACAGCCATGACAACACACAAACATTCTTAAAATAATGAGAATATCCCTAGGTACATAAAGAGACAATTGCCCAGGAACTAACCGCCAAAGGGGGAGAGAGGGTTGACTTTTAATTGTAGCGTGTATTTAACATTAACATTTTCTCTGATTTTTTGCTTCGTTGTCTGGAAGGACTTGAACCCAGTCGTGTCGTTGTCATCACAGGACGGTGATGGTAACAACCATGTTATGCTGCTGCTACTACTACTTATGGGTGCTAGTGGGGTGGATGCGGTTTGTGCCCATCGTCAGTGTTGTCTGACAGGAATGGAAAGGCTGCCAAGTGATTTCAAATTACTTGGGTAAAGTGAATTCAATTCACCTTAAATCGAGCAGAAATATCAAATATTTAATAAGTAATACCCACTTTCACTTGGTTGAACAGTAGTAGTGGTTTTAGTTGCTACAGTTCTCGTGGTACATGTCCTTCTTACGCCTGCCACTTAACTTGGTTGGCCAATTTAATGAGGGTTGATGCTCTACTTTTGTATCGAAAGTCACTGGAGCAGCCACCCATCCCCCAGCATATGTTTTGCTGGTGGTGCAGAGTTCTGGATGATAACGATGACGATGGAGGTCGGCGCTATGCTTGCGGTAATGGCAGAAAAAGATTTTCTTAATTTTTTCTGCTTAATTAAGTCTTATTAAAATTTTACTTGTGGTATTGCCTCTTTGGGTATGGGTGTTCTGTCAGTCTTGGCATGCAACGAGCTGCTTGCCATTAAAAGAGCACAGCAAATAAATGTGGAAGTCCTGTCTACATGGAATTTTATTGTCATCGCTTTATGTTTTAGGGTAGGCGAAAACTTTACGTGTTCCTGAGGACTCTTTCAAAGACTGTAGTCGATCTTCCTGCGTTGCTTGCTCAGTTTCAGTTGACCTCATTGTCGGATGGGTGGGCATTTAGTGATGTCGGCACTGAGCTCGCCTTTTGACTACATGTGAGCAAGAAAGTCCTTTTCTGCTGTTGTAGTTGGTGGCGTTTATTAGTAAAGATATTAAAACTAATTAGCTTTAAATTGCTTTTGTAATTACAGTGGGTGAGCAAAGTGGGAGCGTCGTTATTTCGAAATTCAAATGCTTTATAATTTGTAATAACAAAGCTATAACTAGTTTTTATTAAAACAATTTATAAAGACCATTTCATTTTGCAACTGTTGTGTACTATTTTTTCTAAAATGTTCATGATATATTCCATCCTAACTCGATGATGATGTAATCCTTCTAATGACCAGGAACCCAAATTCGCCCACAAATTCCATAAAAAACAGAGAAAGTAGTTCTCTCATATCAATGAATGCTGTCCGATTCAAATCTGAGCTGAAGAAATAGGGACCTCCAACGGCTGAATACCTCAAATATCAACAGCAAAGCGAGAGGTTAATCACCGCTGACAGTTATATCTGTTGTTCTCATCAGAAATCGAACTTAGATGTTCATCGTCATAGACGGACAGAAAATCTGAGTTACCTGGGCCACTTTTACCCAGAGAAAACTTCACCTGCCTGTTTACGAAAAAGTAAAGATTGACCAATTCTAGGCCACACTTATTCAGAAAAAATATGTCCAATACTTAACCTTTACACTACCGATTTCCCCTACAAAGGAGATGACTTTAAGAGTCCACTGCTAACTACTCATATTTATAAACTATTTACACCACTACTGTGATACAGGGTATTATAACATAGTGCATTTGTTTGTAACACCCAGAAGTAAGAGAGATAGACCCATTGATAAGCGTACCGATCAACTCAGAATCAGAATTCTGATTCGATTTAGCTATGTCCCTCTGTCTGTCCGTCTGTCCATGTTAATTTGTGTACAAAGTACAGGTCACAGTTATCATCCGATCGTCTTAAATTTTGGTAAAGGCATTTTTTCGGCCTAGAGACGAAGTCTATTGAAATTGGAAAAAATCGCTTCAGATTTGGATATAGCTTCCATGTTCCATGTTCGTCCGATTTGCAGTAATAATGCAATGAAATCGTCATTTGTTAAACAATTCTCTCGAAATCTGGCAGAAGGGATTTTCTCATGACTCTCGACATTATTGGTAAATTTCACAGATATCGGATCAGATTCAAATATAGCTTTCATATATATCGCCCAATTTTCACTCCTATAGCCACTGCAAGCGCATTTATTGACCAATCTCCCCAAAACTTTGTACTCCACTTTCCTCGAAGAGTTCCACAATGTCTATATGTTTAGATATAGCTCACATATATATGTTCGTCCGATTTTGAGAAATATTGCTATAAAGTGTTCATATGTTAAACGATTCTCTCAACATTTGGCAGGAAGGACATCCTTATGACTCTACATATTGCTGGTGAATTTCATAGATATAGATTTAGATTATAGTTATAGCTGTCATATATGTATTTCGCCCGATTTTCACTTCTATAGTCACAGCAAGCACATTTACTGACCAACCTTGCTAAAATTTTGCACAACACTTTCCTCGACACAATATCAAAGAAGTTTGAACGAAATCGGGTATTTTGCAAGGATGTTGTCATTTGTCAGTTTGAACATATTTTTTCAAAATGTGATACGGAATGTTTAATAACCGATCTAAAAGCATACGGCGAGGTGAATCAAAATTAGTTCAGAATAAGAGATACCTTCCACTTTGTACTTCTGGGGTAGGGTATTATACAGTCGGCCCCGCCCGACTTTTGCCTTTCCTTATTGGTTTTGTTATATTATAAAGTTTATTAAGGATACTTTCCCTATTTTTATACACACCACCTATGGAACGGAGTATATTAATTTTACAATACCATTCCATTTGCAACATATCGAAATATTCATTTCCGACCTTATAAAGTATATATATTCTTGATCGTCGTAAAAATTTAAGACGATCTAGCCAAGTCCGTCCGTCCGTCTGTATGTTCAAATATTGTTACAATCTTTAAAAATAGAGATATTGAGCTGAAACTTTACACAGATTCTTTTTTTTTTACATAGGCAGCTTAAGTTTGAAGATGGGCTATATCGTACTATATCTTGATTTAGCCCCCATATAGACCCATCTGCCTATTTAGGATCTTAGGACTATAAAAACACATTTATTATTCGATTTTGCAGAAATTTGAGACTGTGGGTTGCGTTAGGCTACTCGACATCCTTCAATTTGGCCCAGATCGGTCCAGATTTGGATATAGCTACCATATAGATCGATCTCTCGATTTGAGGTCTTGGCCCCTGCTGCTATATAGGCCGATCTGCTGATTTAAGGTTTTGCGCACATAAAAGGTGCAAGTTTCGTCCGATTTCGCTGAATGTTAGGACAGCGGGTTGCGGTAGGCTCCTCGATATCCTTCTTAAAGGCGGCCCAGATCGGTCCAGATTGGGATATAGCTGGCGTATAGACCGATCTCGATTTAAGGTCTTGACCCCATAAAAGATTCATTTATTATCCAATTTCGCTGAAATTTTACACAGTGACTTATGTTAGGCTTTTCGACATTCGAGTCCTATATGGTTCAATATGGAAATTCCCTTATTTGCCAGTGAAAATGTTCTATAGTTTTCTCTTGACGTCTTCGTAGCTTCTGCAGAAATCTTGCAATCTTAGTTTATTGATAAGGTTTCCAATCAGACAGTGACGTGTCAGGACTGGTGAAATTAGTGAGTCCTGTTATTCGTTTCCCTTAATAAGCCTTATCGTGAAAAAATAGGTTGCATGTCGCCAGAGGCCACCAACAGGTTTTGGATAACAGTGTTACCCAGATATTTAACAGCTGTTTGGCTGTCGAAAAATACTCGTATATTTGTGTCAACCAATCGATAGTTAGATGATTGCGATTCAAGCACTGCATCAAGCGGTGATCGTGAAACTGAAAGAATCTCCGCCTAATACACACTACAGTGTTCGATATGCCCAGGTCTAGTTCTTCAGAATACATTCCAAATCCCATATGGTCGGCTAATATGGAACTATCTAGCTTCTTTTTCCAGGAATATTGTAATCCCAATCGGCTCTATCAAGTTTAGTAGCACAATATTCTTTAACAAAAAGCGGTTCAGAAAATGTTGAATCCGCACTGACCGGCATTTCTGGCTTGTACCAAGGATGCTTGCACTGCTTGAACGAAGAGAAAGCTTCCTCAAAATCATGGTGCTGGATTGTAGCATAAAACATGGAGCATCAGATGTGAAGTACAAACAAGACACTACATGGAAAGAATTTGGAATTATTGAAAAGAAGTTGGATTTTGATGTCCCTTCTACAAGACCAACTACAGTATACATCTAATGCATGATACGCGATTTAACTTTTGCCTAGAATTCTCTTCCCGGTTCATTGGGCAAGAAGTGCTTTCACAAAAATCCTTTGGATGGATTACAAAATATTTATGCTAACATAATATTTTTTTTTTTATTTTTCAGATGTCCGATGTGAGATGTTTCTAACGAAGGATATTACAAGGTTTGTAAATTTATTATATTAATATATAAGCAGCTATTAACCAAATTTAGAAAAGGGTTGGAGAAATTTGGAAGCAAAGAATAATACGAGAGGCCTATATCACATCGAATAAGGATCGCCCGGAAGTATTTCAAATTAAATTTTGGCTATCGCCATTTCGAATCTGTGAACTGAGCTGTTGGCAGGGCACCGTGGCACAACAAGGTAGCATGTCTGCATATGACGCCGAAAGCCTGGGTTCAAATTTTCAGCGGTGGTTATCCCTTTACTAATGCAGGCTTCTTTTGTGGTGCCTTTAACTTTAATCGGACTGCACGCATTGATATGAGAGAAGTGTCCCCTGTTCCTTACTGGAAAGTTTATGGCTTTATCATTATAAAACTTTTCACCAGTATGCGATTAACTATATGAATTAGCTTCCGCTTCAACATTCTCAAAAACCCAACAAAAATTATTTCGTTCGTGTATTGTAATATTATTTATTTTTATTTTATTATTTTTTTTTTTAGTTTACCATTCCAACTATCTAACTGATACATAGTTGTAATTGAGATGACCAAATGCGCATTTCTATAATTTCATGTATAATACATGCATAATGTATTTAGAGTTTAATTTGTAAAATAATATTTTTTAATATATAAAAGTTCTCTGTGGCAGTGCAATGATCAAACAAGCATTAGAAGCAGAGCAGCCACCATCTTTGGTGGCATGCTTTACATATTGGAGCACCAGAACGAATATGAACAAGCGAATGTGCAGCAACGTACAAAGTTAGTCACTTCAGTATCCAGCTGTAAGTGTCTCTTAACTCTACTCCGCTTGTCTAAGCTCCTTGTTGCACAAGAAGCTGAATGCTTATGTGGGTACAGAGACTGGGAGTATATGAATCCTTTGATGTTCTGAAGAGGATTCTACTTTGGTGTATTTGCATGCATATACTCGTTTAAAAGTCCAAACACACGTTCATGAATGCAAATAATGTTGCACGAAATATATGAGGCAATAATTTCTATATACAAAGGCAAGCGGAGGCATATACGAATGTGGCCAAAAACATAGCCCAATAACAATGAAAGAAGTATGAGAAAGACGAGAAACTCATTTTTATTCGGTCAGAATAGGCATTTTCTTCAGCTTAGCATGTGGAAGAAGTACTAATGGTTCTAATGGAACAGAATTCAAAAAATGTGTTTTTAACTGAGTGTTTTACGTCTTGCCCAGGGATCCGGAGCGGGTACCTTTTTACCGCTCGTAATTCATTTCAGAGTTACAGAAGGATTCTAAGCATTTTCCAATTTTGAACTCAATGTGGTTCAAAATCCTAAAATTATCAAAATCCTTCAAAAACTTAACCTGCGTTTAGAAATAATTGAAAGAAATATGGATCTGTGCCATATTCCTGCTCAATTTTTAAAGGCTGTAGCTTGATTTCAACTGACGGACAGACACATGCATCCAGTAAACTAGTGTAAGACTTTTGTGACGATCAAGAATATATCAATGGCTTAATATAAAAAGGGCCTAACTATAGAAGGATGTCTATAGTCTCTTCTTCTACGATGTCCTTACAGCTTCTGCAAAAGTCGTTATTGGCAACCTTCAGTCTGTCACCAGTGATGTTAATGGACACCAGTCGTGTAAAACATACTATTTTCACATTTCAGACAACAGACGTAGATATTGCATTTCAATTTTGTTTGCGGTAATGTTGTAAAGTTGATGCTATTAACAATGAAAAAACGTGCTATTAGGACCTATATATAACTATTTTTACTAAAGTCCCAATTCAAGAAGGAATGAAAGTAAGTAAATTTTGTATGAATATACAACAGGAATGACATCGGTTGTTATATAAAAACTATAAAATAGAAAGAAAGAGTAAAACTCCGCCTACAGCGAGACAAAAACATCAACGCCTTGAAATTGAATAAATATTAATATTTTTATAATATCTTCAGTTTGGCCTATAATTTACCCATGAATCGTCTTGCAAATCATTGAAATTTTTTTACCAAAATGCGTGCTCTGTTAAGAAAGTTCATCGCACGTTTCTTCTTCTTCAGCGACGAATTTCACTTTTGGATCAATGGGTACGTAAATAAGCAGAATTATCGATTTTGGAGTGAAGATCAGCCAGAAGCATTGCAAAACCTACCGATGCATCCAGAAAAAGTCATAGTTTGTTGCGGTTAATGGGCTGGTGGCATCATTGGACCGTACTTCTTCCAAGATGATGCGAATCGTAGCGTAACTGTGAATGGTGAGCGTTATTGTGAAGTGATATCCAACTTTTTTTTTGCCCAAAATTCAAGAGCTTGACTTGCAAGACGTTGCCAAATGCCACACAGCAACAATGGATTTATGAGAGGCGAGTTCGGTGAACATTTTATTACACGTTCGGGACCGGTCATTTGGCCGCCTAGATCGTGCGAATAAACGCCTTCAGACTATTTTTTGTGGGGCTATGTTAAAGCTCATGTCTATACAGGCAAGTCCGCTTCAATTGATGAATGGATGACAACATTGAAGCATTTATTCCTGAGATACTGGCCGAAATGTTGGAAAGAGTACGCCAAAATTGGACAAAGCGGATGGATCATTTGAAGCGTAGTCATGGTCAACATTTGCATTCAAACATTTAATAACATAGACCGTACTATCCATTCAAATAAAGATTTCTTGCATTTATCGCCTGTAGCGGCAGCAGCATGCATATAATAAAGGCAAATCCACTGAAACAGCCCTTCACGACCTTGTCGGCTACATAAAGGGTTCTCTCGCTGTCAAGGAATATACACTGGTAGTATTTCTTGACATTGAAGGTGCTTTCAATAATGTAAAACCGACGTCAATCATGAAGGAGCTGGAGTTTCTCGCCATCAACTCTACCGTAAGAAAGTTTATTAATAACTTACTAAAAGATGCATTAGGGCAGCCTTGGAATCTGTGAATCTAAAAAGATGGGTCAGTAGAGGAACACCTCAAGGAGGTGTACTGTCTCCTCTACTTTGGAATATAGCCATTAACAATATATTATTGTCTCTGGAAGAAAAAGGCGTAAAAGTGGTCGCGTATGCTGACGACGTGGCAATTGCGGTTAGTGGAAAGTTTCCCAGCACTCTAAGAGCTATACTTCAGGAAGCTCTACGTGCAACAGCAAAGTGGGCTACCGAAAGTGGTCTAGGTATAAATTCTTGCAAGACAGAAGTAGATTTTTTCAGCAGGAGATACAAGTTGCCTAAAGTGGAAACTGTCTACTTGGGTGGAAAGAATGTTCCATATGCAGAAAGCGCAAATTACCTGGGTGTTTAGCTGGACAGGAAATTGAACTTTAAATCCAACATTTTGGAAAGGGCAAGAAAGGCCACTCTTGCCCTATACACCTACAGGGAGCCATTGGCAAATTTGGTGTGAGGTGTTATGCATTATGCATTGGGTATATACAGCAGTTGTCAGACCTATAACTCTATATAGTGTTGTGGTCTGGTGGACGGCGCTTCAAAAGTCCACCTACTGCTCAATACTTAACCGGATCCAAAGGATGGCTTGTTTGTGCATCGCAGCCGCACTGAGGACGACACCATCTGATGAACTGAGTTTAATGCTACAGCTTATGCCTCTGGACATTGTGGCTACCCAAATTGCAGCGACCACTGCCGTGAGGTTAAGGGAGATTTCTCATTGGTCAGGTGCCGGCAGCGGACACTGTGTTATCCTTCATACAATATCCGATGTTCCAGGCAGTGTGAATTACACCCTACCTGAGCCGCTATTCGATAAAAAGTACTGTACCACTATTCCTGATAGAACCGATTGGAACTACGATATCCCTGGTAACAGAAGTTACATAGACTTCTATACAGATGGTACCAAACTTAACGACCAGGTGGGCTTTGGGTTGTACTCTAAAGATCTAGAAGTGGTCATATCGAAAAGGTTACCTGACCACTCCAGTATGTATCAAGCGGCGATCTTTGTAATTAAGGAAGTGGGGGAATGGCTAAGATATAATGTCATTACGACGATTGGCCTAAATATCTTCTCAGACAGCCAGGTAGCCATTAAATCTGGAAAACGTATTTATAAACACATAAACCGCCCTCGACTGTCGCAGATCTCTCAACGAGATGACTGAACAGTTCAAAATTCATCTGTTCTGGGTGCCGCGCCACAGAGATATCCCAAGGAATTGTAAAGCGGATGAGCTTGCGAGACTAGGAACTACCCTACATTCCAGGGATACTGGAATCTGCTGGTATGCTTCTAGCGATATGTAAGCTAAGTTTTCAGGACCAGGCCCGAAGGACAACGAATGATAGATGGCCACAAAGAGGCGGCAGGGAGCATTCCAAAACTATGTGGCCTAATCTAGACTTAAAGAGGTCTACCGCTTTGCTGTCTTTGCCTAGAAAAGACGTCTCAGTCATTGTGTCCGTCATGAAAGGTCATGCTGACAGACTGAAGGTTGCCAACAACGACTTTTGCAGAGCTGTGAGGACATCGAAGAAGAAGAGACTATAGAACACCTTCTGTGTGTGTGTCCCTCACTAGCAGTTAGAAGAAGTTTCCTTTAGGTTCTCATTTTTATGAGAACCTGTCTGATTAAGCCGATCTCAACAATCGCAAGTTATTGGGCTTTTAAAGCGACTTGGATGGTTCAACGGTAGGAACTAGAAGGTATTTTACTTCTTCTGTTCCTGTAGTATCACAATGGACGAAAACGTCTAAGTGAGTCTGCTGGCAGACTGCCACTTAACCTAATCATAACTTTAAAAGATCAGATTGTGCTAGTTGTTAAAATTTTATGGAC
The DNA here is from genome assembly GCF_963082655.1 of Stomoxys calcitrans. NCBI lineage: Eukaryota > Metazoa > Arthropoda > Insecta > Diptera > Muscidae > Stomoxys > Stomoxys calcitrans. The sequence continues at coordinate 135,246,554 of NC_081553.1, forward strand.
ATTTTGTCAAATAATATAAATTATTCAAAATTTGGAATTATTTCTCAGACAATATTGTTAGTATCCAAGTTGCACCATATGCATATGTAGTTCTATGAAAAAACCCTTTCCCTTGCTATACAACTTACAAAATTTTCTGACAACACCTCTCTTCTTCTTTTTGAACGCTGGAAATTTTTTATCTGATGTGCTCGCCAGGATTGGAAGCCAGGCTTTCAGCCTCATAGACGGACATGCTAACCCCTGCGGTATGATGGCCTTTCAACAGAAAAGAAAATTCACTGCATTTCTCTTTTATTAATGGTAAGGTATTGAAACCGTAGCGCAGAGGTTAGCATGTCCTCCTATGACGCTGAACGCCTGGGTTCGAATCCTGGCGAGCACATCAGAAAAAAAATTTTCAGCGGTGGTTTTCCTCTCCTAATGTTGGCAATATTTGTGAGTTACTATGTCATGTAAAACTTCTCTCCAAAGAGGTGTCGCACTGCGGCACGCCGTTCGGACTCGGCAATAAAAAGGAGGCCCCTTATCATTGAGCTTAAAACTTGAATCAGACTGCACTCATTGATATGTTAGAAGTTTGCCCCTGTTCCTTTGTGGAATGTTCATTGACAAAATTTGCAATTTAAACCGGTAGCTATATAATCCGTTGGCAATTTGATAATGGATGTTTTTTGCCTTTCTTTCTTTGATAGTTTTTGAAAGGTTAAAATTACGTTAAAATTACGTTACAATTAATGTTTAAAATATCCTTTAGCTTATTTGTATAGCATTTAAATGAAAAACTGTATAAACAAGAAGAAGTCGTGCACTTAAATCCTGCGTGTTTACATTTTTTATACTTTGGCTGTGATTTTGTATTGGTGCAGATTGAACAACAGACGTAAACTATATTTTGGCTTATATTCTATGGTCACAGAGTTGTTGAACTCATTGTATTTATCAATTTTCTAACCCATGCTTTATATAAGACACTGTCTTTTGTATGGGTTTTATCATAATAAAAATACAAATACAAATACACAGAAGTTTTTTTTTTTTTAATTTAATGGAACTGGTGATGGCGTCAAGGAACTTTTTGAAAAGTTATGTTCATTAAAAATTTGTTATGAGTTTACTATAGAAAAAAATGCAATAACATTTTTTAAAATTTGCATTAGGGGTGGGCAAGATATTTGCGGATTGAAACATGTGCATTTTTGCTCTGCACCGACAATCAAAATCCGTTTGAATGCAAACGAATGTTGTGCGGTTTCATTTACACAGTCAAAGCAAGAACAAAACTAACTGCAAGCTGAGAAACCAGAATGAAGTTGGTGGCGTTTGCAGTAAAACAAATACCACACTTCTCTAGTAAACATCGGGCGAAAAGATAACGTAAACGAAAAATCTCAACTTTGTAGCAAACTTTAATGGCCAAATATTTGCCAGTAAGCAACGAAATGAAATTGCCTTTAATTTGTGTTATTCTTGATTTTGTAGAAGAATCAATCCCCAAGAGGGTTTTGGAACAATATACGAACTTATGCATTTTTAAATACTAAACTAGCAGGTTAAGTTTAGTTTATGGAATTTGACTTATTGAAATGATTTTGTGCATTGGGATACCACAAGAACCGGACAAGGAATATGTGTTCTCAAGTAAATGGGAACCCAAAGTGAAACTCCTTTCGAGTGTCAGTGAGGAACTCACAGATGTAGCTTACACACACAGAAGGTGTTCTATAGTCTCTTCTTCTTCGATGTCCTCACAGCTTCTGCACAATTCGTTGCTGGCAGCATGTCTCTCAGCAGGTATTCAAATTAGACAGTGACCTGTCATGACGGATCCAATGACTGAGACGTCTTTTCTAGGCAATGACAGCAAAGCGGTAGACCTCTTCAAGTTTAGATTAGGCCAGATAGTTTTGGAATGCTCACAGATCCCTCTTCATCTATCATACGTTGTCCTTCGGGCATGGTCTTGACAACTTAGCTTAAATGTCGCTAGAGGCATACCCACAGATTCCAGTAACCTTTAAGGTAGTTCCTAGTCTCACAAGCTTGTCCGCTTTACAATTCCATGGGATATCTCTTTGGTCCGGCACCCAGCAAAACTCCCAGGTATTTTGCGCTTTCTGTAAATGGAACATTTTCTCCACCCAAGGAGACAGGTTCCACTGTAGGCAACTTGTATCTCCTGCTGAAAAGAACTACTTCTATCTTGCCACTTTCGGTAGCCCACTTAGCTGTTGCACGTATAGCTTCCTGAAGTATATCTCTTAGAGTGCTGAGAAACTATCCCGTAATTGCCACGTCATCACCATACGCGACCATTTTTACGCCTTTTTCCTCCAGAGACAATAATATATCGTTAATGGCTATATTCCAAAGAAGAGGAGACAGTACACCTACTTGAGGGATTCCTCTACTGACCCATCTCTTTAGATCCACAAATTCTGCCGTAATGCATCTTTTAGTAAGTATGTTATTAATAAACTTTCTTTCTTTCTAGAGTTGATGCCTAGAAACTCGAACTCCTTTATGACTGCCGTCGGTTTAACATTATTGAAAGCGCCACCATTGTATATTCCTTGACAGCAAGAGAACCCTCTATGTAACCGACTAGGTCGTGAAGGGCTGTTTCAGTGAATTTGCCTATACTATATGCATGATACTCACGCGACAGGCGATCTTCAGGGATCTTTGCCCTAAGATATGTTTCTATCAACATCTCAAGAGTCTTCAGCATAAAGGATGACAAACTTATAGGACGAAAATCTTTCGTCTTCGTGTGGTAGGGTTTTCCTGCTATCGGAATGAAAATTACCTTCGTGTCCCTCTATCCCACATATATATGATATGCTGATACAAGCATAATATATCTCCCTAAGCCAGGGAACAAGTCCATCAAACACAGCATGTAATTCAACCGGTGATACATCATCAGGGTCTGGCGATGTAAAGGAATCGAAACTTCTTCTCGCCCAAAGGATTTTCGGCTCAGACATAAATTCTCTAATAACCTGAGTGACAACCTCTTCTGGCACCACTTTGTCCTTTGGAGAATTTCCCGGGAAATGTGTACCAACGAGTAATTCTAGTGTTTCCTCACTAGACATTGTCCACACATTCTCTGACATCTGAATATATCCCACCGTAATAGGTCTCGAGGACTGAATCTTCCGCAGCCTAGAGGCCTCAGATGTATCCCCCATGGAGTTGCAAAATTATATTCTAGGATTTGTTCTGAGCATTTCTCAGCTCGGCCTTATATTTTCTTAGCTCAGCCTATAGATGTCCCAATCGTATGTTGCTCTTATGGCTTCGCCCTGTTGAAGAGTTATCTGCAGTCCTTCCTAAGACCAACCAGCTCTGGTGTCCACCATGGCGGTCGCTGTTTGCCCCTTGGCTTGGCACTAGGACATGCTGACACAAGCGAGTCATTCAGGGTCTTCGTGATCCGCTTGACCACTATGTTTATATCCTCCGTAGTTTCCTCTTTCTTTTCTCATCTAGAAGGGATAAACGTGCAGAATTTGTGGCGAAATTTATCCCAATCCGCCTTTCTTCTATTTAGCCGAGGGACCACTACTTCAGTATTTTCTCCAAGGCTGAAACTAATATAACGATGATCAGAGAATCTGTGGTCCAACACATCCCATTCGCATATTCTTCCACTTATATCTTCCGATACAAAGGTAATATCTAGCTCCTTCTGCCTGTTCTTGGTAATAAAGATAGGTTTATCCCCTTTGTTACAAATCGCCAGATTGCAACTAATAGTATATTCAATAAGCAGCTCACCCTTTCCGTTGGCATCCGAACTTCACCCTATCTGATGATGTGCATTAGCATCACTTCCTACAATGAGGCTTTTCTTCCATACAGAAGCGGCTTCAACTAGCAACTTAAGGTTTGAAGGCGGCATCTCTGATTGGTGTGCCATATACAGGGAAGCCAGCCAGTAATGAGACTTGTTCATTTCAAGGCTGGCTGCAACTAAATCTTCAGTGATTAGCGACCGAAGAAGAAAAATATTTAGACTACTCTTTGCAAGAATACAGGATCTGTGTCTCCCATTCCCAGTACCTTTTAAAAGTTAAAAACCCGAGATTCTTAGTCCACGAACCATTCCTTCACACACCCATGGTTCCTGGATAAGAACCACGTGAAATCCCCCTGCCATCAGGAGGACCTTTAGTGCCGCCGAAGCGGCCTTACAATGGTGTAGATTCTTCTGAAGAAACCGGACCGGTCAGGATTCAGAACTTCCACCACTGTTGTGTTTGCCTCGTCTCGCCATGATGAGCTCTCAGATGCATCCAGGGGCAGGTGAAAAAGCTGTGGAATCACTCTTCCTCAGGACAGTGGACACTTGCAGTGTGGACGATTCCTCCTTTAAAGGTTCACTAGCTACAGCTGTCGAAATACTTTTTGAGTTCCGCGCTTCCCCGCTGGCACACACATTGAGCCCAGTCCAACTGGATGACCCACCCACACAGGACTTGTCGGGACCCGTTTCGATTCCATCCCCTCCTGTATCGATTGTGGCAGGGAGATTTTCAGTCTTCTGTCCGCCAGACTTTAGCGACGTGGTCGATAGTTGCTCAGGCAAGTGTTCAGCAACAACTGCTTAGTCGTCACCTGATTCCCCAACCCCACCGCTTCTATAGACCTTCAGATTCAACTTGTTGAATCCGTAGGATACAACCCCTTCAGCCTTGTCCTTAAGATTCGAATCGGGTGTCTTCGTCAAAAGCCCCTGCTGACCAGTCGTGTGTCGGCTAGTGGAGCCTGGAGCAGCCGTTCCACCAGTCGAGTTCTCAGTAGCAGACAACATGCTACGACCTTATACTACCACCGCAGCTGTTGGGTCAACTTAATGCATAACAATTAGCCCAAACGCATAAAGTCGCATGTATAGCCTGGCCAACCAGACAACTTAAAGCTGAAGTCAAATATCCAAGGAGCCAAGGCAGTGCTCTGTATTTGCTGAAATAAGGAGCGTTATTTAAATTCAAACAAAAATCGAGGAGAATATTCGACCTGAAACGAGGCCACAATTTTCCTTTCTCGGCCACATGTTGCAAGACCAGAAGTTTTGGCTCACTCACCATATAGCCCAGAACTTGCCCTATCTAACTGTCATTTGTTTTGATCTATACATAATGCCGCTACTGGAAATCGGTATCATAAATTGGCGCAAATCAACTAAAGTATTTGCGTTAGCGTAATCTTTAACTTAAAGAACAAAAAGGCTTTCGTTTTTTTTGTCTTGCCTGCTTTACATTTTAAATGCAAAAATATTTTCCGATTTTCTTTAAGCCAACAAACAAACACTGAGCATTGATAGCAAAAGTTGAGAAATATGCATTTCGAGATTTTTAGCATTCCTATTCTACAATTCACACAAGTTTTTGTGATTTATTTATTTGCAAAAATAGACAGAAACAAAAAACGAAACAAAATCAAAGTATTATGCATTGCTGATAGAGCAGAGGAAGCAAAGCTTAGGGATTTTCTTGATAAACAAGTTATTTGATTATTAAATTATTTATTCAGTCGTTAAGCATTCACAAAGCACAAGAATAGACCCAATAAAAGTGTAATAAAATTCTCCCATGAAACGAAATGAACAACAAATCTTGTGAACCGTTTTCGTTTTATAGACCCTCGCAAAAGGCAAAAAAACGAGAAAAGCAAAGCCAAGCAAAAAAAAGTGCACAAAATTAACATATCCTGGGCATAGGCACCCAACACAGAACAGGGAAACAACACTACCAAGCAAGCAGTATGTGTGTGTGTGTGTGTGTGCGTGCAGATGTGGGGATATAAATTTGACTATTTCCACTTTTACTCCTTTTTAGTATCCGAGCAGTAGCGCTCTTCGTACTTGCCAACAAGCCCCAACAAGGAGTGGTGGCAGCAAATGACAGCATACAAGGATAATAACAAACAACATTTCTTTTATTACATTACTATTTGCCCCATTGTGCACATAACTACTCCACACAAACGGCGAACAAGGCCAAACGCCACGATGCTACATTTGAATATGTTTTCCGTTACAATACTTGGGGGTGGCGGTGGTATGGGCGAAATTTAGAATTTCATTGCTTGAAATTTACAACTAAATTATGTACTTGAATACGAAGGAATGAAAGACTCTGAACGGCTAAAATGTGCGAGAAGCCGACCCAGGAATGTCCTTTGCATGCGGCATTGTGCCGGCATACGCAAAAAGCAAAAGTGTTCTTGAGAGAAAATCAAAATGCCTTAACATGTAGCAAAAAACGCATAGTGGCTGGCATTTTTATCGTCGTCATCCTTTTGTCAGCTCACGTCCTTCTTCATCATCCTCTGCAACACCACTGACTTCCACATTCAGCCCAACCAAACATATTCTCGCCGAACAACCTGAAACGGCATTTTGTTGTTTTTAAATCAGCTCAGATTACACGCTTTATGCTAAACAGTTTGAAAATCCTTCTTCATCACCAAAGATGACGACGACGAGGAGCATGACAACGAAGACGAAAATGTGAGAAGCTATTCGCATATCCTTCATTCTTCCGTTTCTCACACCAAAATGCCATAGATGTTAGATTTTGTGTATCCTGTGCTTTGAAATTGCTAATAATCTTGGGGCGCAATTTCCATTGGGTTTATGATGCTAGAAGGCCGTTGGCGCTTGAGGTCATGATCTCTGTGAACCCAAAAATATCAAAAATGGACTAGAAAGACATTTGACATCACATAGATTTCTTTAGCTTGTTTTTGTTCTAATTATTCATTGTCAAAACATTGAAAGTAACATTTCAGCAAAATTTTAGTAAGTCCTTTCTTATACCATAGTCTAATATCGGTGTATTGCAGTATAAAGACTAACTGAAGAAGGTTCCCAATTTTCACTGGAACATTCAATATAGGGAAATATTTAGACATACACTCTTTAGAAAAAAAAACTATTAGTTGTTGTTGTAGTCACATGTCTATATGTGCAGGTTTCGATCCTCATCTAGCTCCTAGCTCGTCCCGGTCCAAGGGACCGATTGCCGCGGGAATATTATGGCCATTGGTTACTTTAAGGCGCCAACAACACGCCTTGCCATATCGAGCATCATAGGCACTCAGTATTTATGCAAGAGCCCACCCGGCTCTCACTGAAACTGTCCGCTCCATACCGCGACTGCAATTGCAGCTACTCCGTATGGAGCATTCCACTATCCGCAACCTGGGGACGTGCCCGGAAGCTCGCAGCTAAGCTTCTCGTGATAACTATGAACACCACACAGATCTGAGCTCAAAGTTCCAGCCTGAAGATAAAGCTAACTTTAACTGGTAGAGACACAAACCAATTAAATTTTCAGCGTAATATTAACACGTTAACAAATCTTCGTTGTAAAGTTAAAAGCAAATCTTTAATAATAAAACAAGTAAGAGCGTGCTCAGGTCGGCCGGCCCGAATTTTATATACCCTCCACCATTGATCGCATTTGTCGAGTTCTATGCGCGGTATCTCTTTTTAGACAAACATAGAATATTGAATTAGAACTGTTATGCTATTGGAGCTATATCAAGTTATAGTCCGATTCGGACCATAAACGAATGCTGATTGACATTGTAGAAGTCATTGTGTAATATTTCAGTTCATTCGGATAAGAATTGCGCCTTGTAGGGGCTGAAGAAGCAAAATCGGGAGATAGGTTTATATGGGAGCTGTATCAAGCTATTGATCGATTCAGACCATACTAGACACGTATGTTGAAGGTCATGGGGGAAGCCCTTGTACAAAATTTCAGCCAAATCGGATGACAATTGCGCCCTCTAGATTCCTAGTCGTCACCTGATTCCCCAACCCCACCGCTTCTATAGACCTTCAGATTCAACTTGTTGAATCCGTAGGATACAACCCCTTCAGCCTTGTCCTTAAGATTCGAATCGGGTGTCTTCGTCAAAAGCCCCTGCTGACCAGTCGTGTGTCGGCTAGTGGAGCCTGGAGCAGCCGTTCCACCAGTCGAGTTCTCAGTAGCAGACAACATGCTACGACCTTATACTACCACCGCAGCTGTTGGGTCAACTTAATGCATAACAATTAGCCCAAACGCATAAAGTCGCATGTATAGCCTGGCCAACCAGACAACTTAAAGCTGAAGTCAAACACTACCAAGCAAGCAGTATGTGTGTGTGTGTGTGTGTGCGTGCAGATGTGGGGATATAAATTTGACTATTTCCACTTTTACTCCTTTTTAGTATCCGAGCAGTAGCGCTCTTCGTACTTGCCAACAAGCCCCAACAAGGAGTGGTGGCAGCAAATGACAGCATACAAGGATAATAACAAACAACATTTCTTTTATTACATTACTATTTGCCCCATTGTGCACATAACTACTCCACACAAACGGCGAACAAGGCCAAACGCCACGATGCTACATTTGAATATGTTTTCCGTTACAATACTTGGGGGTGGCGGTGGTATGGGCGAAATTTAGAATTTCATTGCTTGAAATTTACAACTAAATTATGTACTTGAATACGAAGGAATGAAAGACTCTGAACGGCTAAAATGTGCGAGAAGCCGACCCAGGAATGTCCTTTGCATGCGGCATTGTGCCGGCATACGCAAAAAGCAAAAGTGTTCTTGAGAGAAAATCAAAATGCCTTAACATGTAGCAAAAAACGCATAGTGGCTGGCACCTGATTCCCCACACCAAAATGCCATAGATGTTAGATTTTGTGTATCCTGTGCTTTGAAATTGCTAATAATCTTGGGGCGCAATTTCCATTGGGTTTATGATGCTAGAAGGCCGTTGGCGCTTGAGGTCATGATCTCTGTGAACCCAAAAATATCAAAAATGGACTAGAAAGACATTTGACATCACATAGATTTCTTTAGCTTGTTTTTGTTCTAATTATTCATTGTCAAAACATTGAAAGTAACATTTCAGCAAAATTTTAGTAAGTCCTTTCTTATACCATAGTCTAATATCGGTGTATTGCAGTATAAAGACTAACTGAAGAAGGTTCCCAATTTTCACTGGAACATTCAATATAGGGAAATATTTAGACATACACTCTTTAGAAAAAAAAACTATTAGTTGTTGTTGTAGTCACATGTCTATATGTGCAGGTTTCGATCCTCATCTAGCTCCTAGCTCGTCCCGGTCCAAGGGACCGATTGCCGCGGGAATATTATGGCCATTGGTTACTTTAAGGCGCCAACAACACGCCTTGCCATATCGAGCATCATAGGCACTCAGTATTTATGCAAGAGCCCACCCGGCTCTCACTGAAACTGTCCGCTCCATACCGCGACTGCAATTGCAGCTACTCCGTATGGAGCATTCCACTATCCGCAACCTGGGGACGTGCCCGGAAGCTCGCAGCTAAGCTTCTCGTGATAACTATGAACACCACACAGATCTGAGCTCAAAGTTCCAGCCTGAAGATAAAGCTAACTTTAACTGGTAGAGACACAAACCAATTAAATTTTCAGCGTAATATTAACACGTTAACAAATCTTCGTTGTAAAGTTAAAAGCAAATCTTTAATAATAAAACAAGTAAGAGCGTGCTCAGGTCGGCCGGCCCGAATTTTATATACCCTCCACCATTGATCGCATTTGTCGAGTTCTATGCGCGGTATCTCTTTTTAGACAAACATAGAATATTGAATTAGAACTGTTATGCTATTGGAGCTATATCAAGTTATAGTCCGATTCGGACCATAAACGAATGCTGATTGACATTGTAGAAGTCATTGTGTAATATTTCAGTTCATTCGGATAAGAATTGCGCCTTGTAGGGGCTGAAGAAGCAAAATCGGGAGATAGGTTTATATGGGAGCTGTATCAAGCTATTGATCGATTCAGACCATACTAGACACGTATGTTGAAGGTCATGGGGGAAGCCCTTGTACAAAATTTCAGCCAAATCGGATGACAATTGCGCCCTCTAGAGGTTCAAGAAGTCAAGATCCCCGATCGGTTTATATGGCAGCTATATCAGGTTCTATATCGATTTACGCCATACTTAGCACAGTTATTGGAAGTCAAAACAAAACACTTCATGCAAAATTTCAGCCAAATCGGATGAGAATTGCGCGCTCAATTGGCTCAAGAAGTCAAAATCCAAGATCGGTTTATATGACAGCTATACCAGATTATGAACCGATTTGAATCATACTTAGCACAGTTGTTGAAAGTAATACCAAAACACTACGTGCAAAATTTCAGTTAAATCGGACGAAGTCAAGACCCCAGATCGTTTATATGGCAGCTATATCAAAATATGGACCGATTTAAACCATACTTAGCATAGTTGTTGGAAGTGATACCAAAACACTACGTGCAAAATTTCAATAAAATCGGATAAGAATTGCGCCCTGTAGGGGCTCAAGAAGTCAAGACCCAAGATCGGTTTATATGGCAGCTATATCAGGTTATGGACCGATTTGGACCATAATTGGCACAATTGTTGGATATCATAACAAAAAACGTCGTGCAAAATTTCATTCCAATCGGATGAGTATTGCGCTTTCTAGAGGTTCAAGAAGTCAAGACCCAAGATCGGTTTATATGACAGCTATATCAAAACATGGACCGATATGGCCCATTTGCAATACCAACCGACCTACACTAATAAGAAGTATTTGTGCAAAATTTCAAGCGGCTAGCTCTACTCCTTCGGAAGTTAGCGTGCCATATCAGAGAAGTTTCACTTTAGAGAAAGATGAGCCCACTGTGGCGGACTGAAAAATAGTGTGTCAAACACCGCTTGGGGATTTATTATATGGACAAAGGGATTTCCAGAAATGCTTTAACTGAGACCCAGAGTATTGAAGAAAGTTATCCCGTGCAGGAAAAATAAGAAAAAAGTCTGAAAAACTATTAGTAAAACATATTTGTCACTCTAAAACTTTCTTGCATTATTTGTACATCGATGGCTTAAAATAAAAAGGCCCTAACTCAATTTTTACTGAAATGATTTTTTTTTATTCTGCAAGATAAATGTGAGATGCGAAAACTTCCTTCGAAATAAAGGTGGCTACAATTACAAATAACGGATTTATAACCATTTCAAAAAAGGCCTAAGTCAAGTATTCCCATTCTTCTGAGAAGAACCAAAAAATTTAAATGGAGTTTTTTTATTAAACTGAAAGAAAAAATTTTGGATGCCCCTAGCCATAAAATTTCAGACAGATACAATTATAAATAAAAGAATTATAAGAATTCAAAAAATGGGAAATGACCAGCTTTTTCGTTCTTCTGTAAAGTAACAAGAATGGAGTTAGTCCCTTTTTATATTAAGCCATCGATATTTACTATAAGTAAATGAATAAATAAGTAAACTTATACATTTGAAGTACTCAGCCATTTTCATCCACTTTATCTATAGATTGGATTTAATATACAACTTTTTAAATATTTTCAGAAAGTGATGGAGATAAGGTAGTATGTTACGACGACTTCAACTTCAATATAAATAGTTTCGAGCGTACATATGTAAATGTTTTTGAATCTTCTTCTATTATATAAAAGTCAAACAGTGTTTGTTTCTTTGTTTGTTGTACATCGATAATGTAGAATGATCTAGAAGAATTGACATCCGATATCATTTCCTAATATCGAAAGTGAGAGAACCCTTCCTTCTAACCAAGCATCGCCCAAAATGATTCGATTGGGATCAGTGACGAATTTTTTCCATATTTACAAATTGACTGAGATGTTTTACTTTTGAGTGCCCCAATTAAAAAACTAAACACCGTGGCAGCTTGAAACTTGGAACGTATGTTTAAGAAAGTTTCCACTTTTCACAGAAATATTTATTTTCATACTGATAATGCCATCTATAAATCAGGTCGACTACCTTTGGGCCACCCTGGTGTGTCGCATTTACTTTGACGCCAGACTCGATGAAAATGATTAGAACGCGGCCATCGGCGGTCACATCTTACTTTCCCAATACTTGAGTTGGAAAGCTACTTCGGGTGGCCATTCTTAGGCTCAAATTCTCGTACGTGCGCTCAGTTAAGTAAACAAGATCATGTTGGAGTTAAAGAATTACACAGTTGGGATATTTTGCTCGTTCGAGCAAGCGCAGCACCCTTTTGCTCTTCGTGTCTAAATTTTGTTGGTGGTCCGTCAGATATCAGCTTAAAATTTACCAAAGATACTTTTTATTGATGTAGGTCGTTGGGAGTTGGAAATGAGTCATGTCGATTCAAATTTGGATATATCTCCCATACAACGCGGTCCTTCGATGTAACTTCTTGAAACCCCAGAAGCCTCAATTTTTGTTTTATTCAGCAAAAATTTTGCTCGGACTGTTACGTTTTGACTTGCAACATCCGTGGTAATTTTTGTTCATATCGGTGTATAGTTCCCATATAACACTCCATTAAGGAACAGAACCAAACTTCTCATATATGAATGAGAGCAGTCCGATTTAAGTTTAAGCTCAATGATAAGGAACCTTCTTTTTATATCCGAGTCCGAACGACACCTCTTTAGGAAGAAGATTTTAAATGACTTCTATAAGCTCTGCGTTGCGGTATCCTCCAATTCTATAGTTCTTCCCTGGTTTGTTGGGTTCAAGGTCATGAAAACAATTCTTAAAAAAATTATGGTATTATTTTTGAAAATTGTTTTATTATTGAACAAGTAAGACCGTGCTAAGTTCGGCCGGGCCGAATCTTATATACCCTCCACCGTGGATCGCATTTGTCGATTCGATCCGCTTCGGACCATAAATGAATTGAATGGTGGACATTGTAGAAGGAGGAGGAGGCCACCGAAGCCCAAAGGCTAGCATGTCCGCCTATGACGCTGAACGCCTGGTCTTGAAACCTAGCGAGACCATTTTCAGCAGTGGCTTTCCTCTCCTAATGCTGGCAACATTTGTGAGGTATTATGCCATCTAAAACTTCTCTCTAAAGAGGTGTCGCACTGTGGCACAATGTTCGGACTCGGCTATAAAAAGGAGGCCCCTTATCATTGAGCTTAAACTTGAAGAGGACTGCACTCATTGATTTGTGAGAAGTTTGCCCCTGTTCCTTAGTGGAATGTTCATGGGCAAAATTTGCAAAAAATTTGCATTACTTTGTAGTCATTGTGTAATATTTCAGTCCATTCGAATAAGAATTGCGCCTTGTAGGTGCTCAAGAAGCAAAATCTAGAGATCGGTTAATATGGGATATAGATTGATTTAGACCATATTAGGCACGTATGTTGCAGGAGATGGGATAAGCCGTTGTATAAAATTTCTGCCAAATCGGATGAGAATTAAGTCAAATCTGAAGAAGTCAAGATCCATGATCGGTTTATATGACAGCTATATCAGGTTATGTACTGATTTGCGCCACACTAAGCACAGTTGTTGAAAGTCATAACAAAACACCACGTACCAAATTACAGCCAAATCGGATGAGAATTGCGCCCTTCAGCGGCTCAAGAAGTCAAGATCCAAGAAAGGTTTATATGGTTATCGGTTATGAACTGATTTGAGTCATACTTAGCTCAGTTGTTGCAAGTGATACCAAACCACCACGTGCAAAATTATATTCAAATCGGATAGAATTGCGCATTCTAAAAGCTGAAGAAGTCAAGATCGGTTTATATGACAGCCAAATCAGGTTATGAACCGATGTGAACCATACTTAGCACAGTTATTGGAAGTGATATCAAAACATCACGTGTTGGAAGTGTTATCAAAATACCACCAGTCGAATCGGACGAGAATTGCGCCCTCTAGAGGCTGAAGAAGTCAAGACCCAAGATCGGTTTACATGGCAGCTATAACAAAACATGGACCGATTTGGCCCATTTAAAATCACAACCGACCTACACTAATAAAAAGTATTTGTGCAAAATTTCAAGTTGCGGACGGACGGACGGACATGGCTAGATCGACTTAAAATGTCATGACGATCAAGAATATATATACTTTATGGGGTCTTAGACGCATATTTCAAGGTCTTACAAACAGAATGAAATATTGGATTTTTATACCCCTATGGTGGAGGGTATAAAAATCCAATATTTCAAAAACCACTGGTTTTCTTCCCAATGGAATTTCAATTAAATTTTTTAATCATTTAAGTATTAATTTACAAAAGAAAAAAAAACGATTTATTTTTCAATAATTACATTTTCTTAACAATTTCAAACGACTTTCTTTTCACAATGTTAAACATATACTAAAGCTCTTCCTCTTTCTTTCTCTATTGCCTATACTTATGTATCAAACTCCTATAAATGTGTGCACAGTGGTCTGTGTCCGCCCTAAAGTCCGTTATCCGTTTGTCAGAATAATTATATGTAACATTTCTAACATGTATCAACGTTTATTATTGCTTTCCTGTGTCAACATTTCTTCATTCTTCTTCGTCCTTAAGGTTTGAATGTGTCCTGTCAAGCTTCAATGTGCGGCTTTTGTTCTATGGGTTGGTGAGACATTTTTTGGTCCGATTTGTGGGCCGAAACTCGAGTTTTTAACTTTGTACTTCTGGTGTCTGCATATGCCATTGGGCATGAGTTACCTTCATTTCCATTGCTTTGTATCTTATAAACTACAATAGACTTATCTTCTTTAACTATTTCAGTCTTCGTCCTGATAAAGAGATTGCCTACGGTGTGGTTGTTTTTAAATACTTCGTTCACATACAACCCGACCGCCTGATTCTACTATTTGAGACCTTAAAATCGGCACTTGTTACCCGATTTGGTTGAAATTTTAACGTAGTGTTCTGTTTAACAAACGTGTTCAGCTAATTTGTCTATAAACTCAAATAGCTCTCATAAAATCCGATACCCCGATTGGACATCTTTAGTCCCTGCTATTGTTATCCGATCTGGCTGAAATTTTGGACTTAGTGGTTTATTTTGGCTTTCAACAGCCATGGTTAGTATTGTCGTAATCGGTCTTTAATCTGATATAGCTCCCATATAAATTGATCTACCGATAAATCTTCTACGGTCTGTCGAAGCTTAAATTTTTGCCTAATTTGACAGAAATTTGGTACGTATAGTTCACATTTACTTTTTAACTAAGTTAGTGGAACTCTTGGCAGTGGTGAGTTCCTAGGATTTGGTCCGCATATACCAAACAGACAGATATATCATTGTGAACTTGGAAACACTTCATTTCATCTACCCTGTAGATACCCTGTTGTTTGATTATGATGGGAGTCTCACCTATATAGAACATGTTGTCGATTCGTGTACACAGAAACAGCAGAATACTTGGTTCAAGTTCCAAGCAGATCACGTGAAAATCGGTTTATTTAAGTTTTCTTTTTCTCTCGAGTGTGCTTAACAGGGTGGACCGGCAACGTATAGAATTATGTAATTTAACATATTTTTTTTAAATTTCAGAATCATTGTGTGAATCTCAATGATTCTGAAATTTAAAAAAAAAATGATAAATTACATAATTCTATACGTTGCCGTTCCACCCTGTTAAGCACACTCATATACGCAAATAAACAAAAAGCACCATGTATTTAATGCTGAATGTAAGTCATTGTTTAGAAAAAACTGGTCTCTAGGAAAATGCCAGCAGTTTTTCCAAAGTAGAAAAACTTTTACAGAGTTATTCTTCTTTTAACTTTGGATTATTTTGACTTTTTCGCCACAAAAAGGAAAACAATTGGGCAATTGTTCCCATGTTCTATTTTATATGCAAAATTAGAAAATTCCTGGTATTCACTGATACAGTTTGTTTGTTGTTGAAGTCGTTGATTTTCTCGTGTCCTGCCACTGCTGCCGCTGATAATGTCGGTGATGTTGACGACGACGACATTGTGTCGTTCTTGGGGGTTCATAAATATGTAAATTTTTTGCAACTTATTTGTAAGTCACTCTACCCCAACTCCTTCGTCACCATCACATCAAGTTTGTTGTCACAAACGAAGCAAATATTCGAAAACATCTCCTACTAGACACAAGCATAACAAACTGTGGCAATTTTATTTACACCATGCCTCCAAAAGAAATCACTGTCTGACTTAACTCAAAGTTTCCCTTTAGGTTGCGTAGAAAGACAATAAAAAAAGAGTGCTTTATAGTAAGCCTACAAAACAAAACAGGGGGAAATTTTAGGGGTTTATGTTATGAGGCCTTGTATTATCTTTTCTACCATACCCAACACTATGGGGTGGGGGTATACTAATCTTTTCATTCCGTTTGTAACACATGGAAATATTGATCTGCGATCCATGGTGTATATATTGTAAAGGGTGATTTTTTTGAGGTTAGGATTTTCATGCATTAGTATTTGACAGATCACGTGGGATTTCAGACATGGTGTCAAAGAGAAAGATGCTCAGTATGCTTTGACATTTCATCATGAATAGACTAACGAGCAACGCTTGCAAATCATTGAATTTTATTACCAAAATCAGTGTTCGGTTCGAAATGTGTTCATTCACCGTAACGTTGCGTCCAACAGCATCTTTGAAAAAATACGGTCCAATGATTCCACCAGCGTACAAACCACACCAAACAGTGCATTTTTCGGGATGCATGGGCAGTTCTTGAACGGCTTCTGGTTGCTCTTCACTCCAAATGCGGCAATTTTGCTTATTTACGTAGCCATTCAACCAGAAATGAGCCTCATCGCTGAACGGTGAATGAACACATTTCGAACCGAACACTGATTTTGGTAATAAAATTCAATGATTTGCAAGCGTTGCTCGTTAGTAAGTCTATTCATGATGAAATGTCAAAGCATACTGAGCATCTTTCTCTTTGACACCATGTCTGAAATCCCACGTGATCTGTCAAATACTAATGCATGAAAATCCTAACCTCAAAAAAATCACCCTTTATAATATATGCTTGATCATTTTGATATTCTGAGTTGATCTAGCCATGGTCGTCTGTCCATCTGCCCATTCATTCGCCTGTTCGTCGGTCTGTCTTTCTGTCCACCATCTGTGGAAATCAAATCATATTTTGCATGTAATGTTCTGTTACGACTTCCAACTGTTCTGTTACGACTTCCATATAAACTGTTCCTCGGATTTGACTTTTTGAGCCCATAGACGCCTCAATTTTCCTACGATATGGCAGAAATTTATCACAATGATTTATGTTATGACTTCCAACATCTGGAACAAGCATGATCCGAATCGATCTATGAATTGATATAGCTCCCATATAAACCGATCGCCTGATTTGAAAGAAATTTGATACATGAAGTACTCATATGACTCCAACTCTCACGACAGATCCTATCCAGATAGGTTCACAAATATATATCGCCACCATATAAACCGATGATCGAATTTGACTTGTTGAGCTCCTAGAAACTTCAGTTTTTGCCCGATTTAGCTGAAATTTGGTACGTGAAGTAAACTTGTTTCTTCAATACTCACAACGAATTCTTCCCATATAGGTTCATAAATATATATAGGCCACTTAAAAACCGATTCCCCGATATGACTTCTTGCGACCTTAGATTGATTGTTCAAATACAAACTGAATTAAAATGGGTACTTTTTAAGCAGAATCTATGATGGTGGGTACCCAAGATTCGGGCCGGCAGAACTTAGCATGCTTTTACTTGTTTTATTTTCAAAGGCGCTAACACCCAAATGTGTTAAAGAAATTTTTTCAATCAAACATTTAATTGAAAATTCGAAACAATATTCAGTAAACAAAAAAATTTATTTATTCAATTAAAAACTGAGCAAACACTCAGTTACTTAAAGTAGGGTTAGGTTAAATGGGAAGTCACTAATAAAGTGAGTTCACTTTGAGGCCAGGTTATGTTTATTGGAATATTCTTGTTTGAGGCATGAAAGTATAGGAAGAGGAGGAGGTCTTTAGATCATGAAGAAGGCGACGACAAGACCAAATAGATCTGTGAGTTCATTCCTGCGGCATTAGCCCGCATCTAAATGATTGTTAACGAGTACACCATGCGAGTGCTTACTAATAACTCTGCGCACCCACATACGATAAAGGTATGGAGAATTTAATCATTTCTTTCAATTGTTGTATTTGATAAGACCTCTGAGTCTCTGAATGAACGGCGTATTTAAAGATGGGTCTGGCAATCCTCATTCTCACCAAGACATCTTTTGCCATTGAACTTCATTATAATACTCAGATATCTATTACCGAAGTCCATTAAATAAATGTGTACAGGTACCCAAGCTAGCTATATGTCATGTGATTGGAAGTTACTCAGCGATTCTATACAATTCCTTTTAACTTTTCTACTACAGCGTCCTCAAATTCAAGGCTATGAAAACTGCTATATTGTCCACAAAAATTCCGTCTTCAGAAGCTGAAAGGGTGCAGTGAGGGTAGGATATTATACAATAGAAAAACTGCTGCGTATGTTCGCTGTATCGACAAACGGAAGGAGTCCCGAAATAGATAATTATTAATTTGAAGACATGTCTGAATTATTGCATATGGAGATCGGCAAAGTGTTTAGGCTTTTTACAGTGTTTTGGTTGGTTTAACGGGAGGAACAAAAAGGCGGACGATCTTTCCACTTTGCTCAATATAACCTAATCTGACGTAGTGAAAACCTTGTTTGGAAAGATAGGACCTCATTCATACTTAAATGGTGTTTTATTCTCATTCATTCTTTTCCTAAGGCCTTACGATAGAAGAATTTTTAAAATTACGACACTGGATCATAAACAAGGGCACAAACAAGCAAAGGCGCACACACACACCACCCACATAGCCTTCGGTTATGATTGTTGACGTGTGCCATTTGTGAGTGTTTGTTGTGGTGATGGTGTAAGTGTTGTTGGGGAGGGCGTTGTACGTGTGTACTTCCTTTATTGTTTATAATCCGAAACGGAAATTTAAAGAAATTTTTCATTATGTTCAGAATTTGGTAGTTTAGCTTTTCCTTCCCTCACCAACAGCGCCTTCACTTACATTTTCAGTTAACACTGCGAAGCTACCATCAACATTTTGCCATTTTTCAAATTATGCAATTTATGTTAAAGATCCTATAAATATTTTATGGTTTTCTAAAAGACAATGTAATATTTTTGCTGAATCGGCACGCTAAACCGGGGAGAGCATCAGACCGTGCCGATTGCTCGCTTGGTTGGTTAAGAGCCAAGGTTTATCATAAACAATTAGGCTGGGCCATGTTTCTACTCTGTGTGAGTGTGCGACAACGGGATGGTTCAGTTATTAAATTATTCGTTAAATCGGCCCTCAAATAGAAAATGGCTTAAGAGATTGGGGGGCCTCTGTGTTCGTGTGCGTCTGTGGGTGTGTGTGTGGTTGACATAAATGCAATGAGGGTTCAAAATATTTATGGACCAAGGCAATGCATCTGTTCGCTGCTGATAAACTCAGCAGGTTGCGACATTTGAATGCTTTTTTGCCTTAACCATAACTCGATATCGTGTGGTGAGGAACATATGCAGGCTATAAAATTGCATAATAGCTTCAATTTAATCCACAGGGCAAATTTGCCTAAAACTCATTCATGTTAGAACAATATCATCAGATGGTTGATAATAAATAAATGTACTTACTTTTAATAAGTTGTATAGAATCTCAGGATCTAGGATCACAGCTTAAAAGGTCGTTACATAGGGAAGAAAACACAAAATGGTGACTATAGAATGTCCTTATTCATAGCTCAGAGCTTAGCATTTCTGGGTTCAAATCCGTGCGAGAATATCAGAAAAAAACTTTCTGGCAATGGATAACCCCTCCTAGTTTTTGCCACACTTGCTGTTATTTACCTCAGATAATCAGCCGCATAAACTTTTCTAAATTAAGTATCCAGACCCATTCCCTTATAGAATGTTTATGAGGAAAATAGAAATTATCCATAAAAACTATGGAATTAAATAAACTTGTAGCTACTTAATGTGGTCCTTGAGACTATTGAAGGCAAAAAAAAAAAAAACACAAATTAACATGGATTCAAATCAAATCAGGACAATATGGACTTAAATTAAAAGTATTCGGGAGTAAAGAACAAATCGTATATTTGACCGAAAAGGGAACTGTGGCTCTTTAAAATGTTGTATATGACAATTAAACTGAATGAAAAAAGACATTGCATATCATTCACCAGTGATGTAATTATCATAAGTAGGTATTGTTAAGAAGTATGGAAAGACAAAAGTCGAGGGTGCCGGTTATATAATAGCATACACCACTCCATAAGTAGAAGTCGCATAATCCCGCTATATCGATGACATATCAACAGGGTAGCTGACACGAAGTGATATCAATTTAAACGAAATTTTCTATGGATTCAAATAACAAAAATGTGTGGAACTAATCTAAATCCACTAAATCCACTCACGTTTGCTCGAGATATTATTTGGTGCAAATAATTTTTTGCATGAGTTTGCGATATGAATTAGAAAGCAAAATAAACACAAATGGGGGTCTTGGCTTTGAATTTTAAGAAATCGATGGGTTTTCTAATTGCTTGATAAGTTTGCCTATTTTAAAGTACACATAGCATCTTTAGAGAAAAAATTTGGTAAATCGCAAAATATGAAGTCGATCTCGGCCAATATAACTAAAACTGCGTTTTTGTTGTATACCCCCGAAATCGGAAAAAAGAAAAATGATTTGAAAGCAATTTTTTTCTGTGGGAAATTGAACACTTTCTCACAAAAAAAAGGATATCGGATCACAAATGAAGATGTGGCAGCCCGAAATAATTTTCTAATTTCCGAGGTGACTTATTTTATGGGTTCCCGAAAAGATGCCTGAACCACATATGATCTTGCAATTCTCAAACGGCAGAATTTTTACTAGTTTTTTTCGATTCTATCCTGTGCTACGCCCATTCTGGAAGATGAATCACATCTAAGTCGGATGACAATGTAGAAAAAGTGAATAAAGCTGTTACAAACACGTGAAAACGTAAAGAGTTCATTTGTTCCGAACTTTGGATACCCACTACCATGGATATATTCATCATACTATTTAATTACTACTCCGCTACTATATTCATAGTTATATATTGGGTTGCCCAAAAAGTAATTGCGGATTTTTTAAAAAAAAGTAAATGCATTTTTAATAAAACTTAGAATGAACTTTAATCAAATATACTTTTTTTACACTTTTTTTCTAAAGCAAGCTAAAAGTAACAGCTGATAACTGACAGAAGAAAGAATGCTATTAGAGTCACAAGCTGTGAAAAAATTTGTCAACGCCGACTATATGAAAAATCCGCAATTACTTTTTGGGCAACCCAATAAAAATATGGGCTACTCTTGATCAATACAAGTCGCAGTTTCCGCGAAATCGGGCAATAAATCCGTTTTTTATGGTATGGAAGTCCTAAATCGGAAGGTCGGACTATAAAGCAACTTTGTTTAAATACAGTACAGTCTGAACCGTAATTGCCAAGGACGTTAAGGGATCTACTACAACTCAATGTTTCAATGGGTAATAAATTTCGTCATTATGGGATTAAGATCCTAAATAGACAGATAGGTGTATATAACAAGAATGTCCAAATATGCACTACAGGCGAAATTGGAAAATCTACAAAATTGTAAGTCAATCAATCCATCATAAATATTCTATTGATTTTAGAAATCGATTCTTCATTGATTGATTTGGTCCAGTAGAACAGCTGCAATCTGTCAAATCCAACATACATATGTTTCAGCGGCATTACCACGTGTTTTTTTGGATTATCAAACAGGCTATAAAATAGCGTTTGTGTCAACTAATTTAACAAAAATTTGTGTTTTTTATTGGGAGAGCTTGAAAAAATAAATATTTCCGTGACCTGTTCTTACTGCAAAAAAAAAAAAAGCAAATTATGACTCTATGGACTGGAACTTGCAGATTTCTACAATAGTTACCTTTTCATAAATTAAAATGTTGTGTAGTGATTATTTTGCGGTATGAATCATTTTCGTCCACCTGCAACTCCACGAAATATGGCATTTTTGGGAACATTGGCAGTGCTCAGACGACAGGTTTATATACTAAGGTCCACGCCAAATTGAGAGATAGGTTTATATGGGAGCAATATCAGGTTATGTACCGATTCACACCATACTTGGTACAGTTGGAGGTCGTACGAGAAGTCGTTGTGCAAAATTTCATCCTAAACGAATAAGAATTGCGCCCTCAAGAAACTCAATAAATACAATCGGGAGATCAATTTATGTGGGAGCTACATCAGGTTATGCACCGAATCAAACCATACTTGGCACAGATGTTGGAGGTAATAGGAGAAGTCATTGTCCAAAAATAAAGCTGAAAAAGTCAAATCGATGGATCGGCTTATATGGGGGTTATATTCAAATCCAAACCGATATGGCGTTTTTGCAATCTCTAAAAACAAACATTAATAAAAAGTATATTTGCCAAGTTTTAAGTGGTTAGCTTTATTCGTTCGACCTCAATCGCGATTTCGGCAGACAGACGGATGGACATGGCTAGATCGACTTAGAATATCAAGACGGTCAAGAACATATGCACTTTATAGTGTCGTAGATCAATATTTCGAGATGTTGCACATGGAATGACTATACTTGTATACTCCCCATCTTACATTTTTACAAGGTTGTATAAAAACAACATTCCCAAAAAACCAAAAATACAAAAGAAAAAATTTAAAATTTTTGTTTTGGTTTTTATTGTAGCTGAATCTATTCTCCATCAACGAAAATTATTGACAAAATTAAAAAAAAATTATCCTGAGCGCCACAAGTTTTATAGGCGCTAAATCGGTCTTTTCGCGATAAGGTCCGTTCAGGAACTAAGCCTTCGCAAAATTTCAGCTTGATATCTCAATTTTTGAAGGCTCTAGCGTTCAGGAACTAAGCCTTCGCAAAATTTCAGCTTAATATCTCAATTTTTGAAGGGCCTAGCGGGATAGCTCAACATTTTTCAAATCCCGCTCATTTTTCAGTCACCACAATCCTAGAAATATCCTCCTCTACGAACAGATGTCTTTTCCATGTTTTCCAAAGATGAGCTTATCTTTCTCTCGTATGATTTCACTGTACAGGAAAAAATTTATATTTCTTATCATGACTTCAAAACATGACAAATCCGCACTAAAAGCAGCGAAATTTTATCCTTAAGTGCATAGTGTGGCCATACAATTATTTATATTGACTCCTTTTAATGTTCACTTCAGTGCGTTGCCAAAATTGTATTGAACTGTTCCAACATATTAAACCGAAAACGTTATTGTCCATAGCCGCAGCTTAAGCTACTGACTGACACTCATGCCAAAGAACACCAAGAAAAGCCACATGCGGGTGTGTGACCCGCACCGCAACAGTGATCCCTTTTTGCATACTCTTTCTCTCGCATATGCCAGTCACCTTTTGCATTCTCACCACTAATACTCTCATCTATGGCTTTGCATTCACACAAATTATGGATGGTCAAGTAAAAAGCAACAATAATTTGCGTGTTTCTGCTTCTTTTTTTATACTGAAAATTAGTTCCTCATTTTCATGGATTTTCTTATCGGAAAATAATTTTTTATATATATACGGCAAATCTCTGGAAAAATATCTTTCGATTGATGCCAATTTCACAAGAATCCGGCCAAACGGCTAGGCCGGAATACGTACCACAAAATCACCTTTATAAAAAACTTGGCCGTTTAATAATTCATATTCCTGAAAACACTCTTGTGAAAAATTATGTATATGGCATCAATATATATAAGATTTTTATATTGTGGAAGGTTATTGAAGACATTGGACTTGGGAAGCCCATAACCAGGATGACATAGATGAACCTAATAAATATTTCGGCAACATAACTATATTAACTGCAGACTCCTCTTTCTATGAGTATATCTCTTGGCCCATAGATAACATTGGAATTGACATTGGATTTGAGTTCAGATTTGTATCGACTTCCACAGTGTTCAATATTAGAGACTTCATTGTTTTCTATGTACGCAAATGACATCCCCAACCAATAACTCCACAATCAAGTCCTCTTGTATGATGAAGGCATACAAATCTATCGTAGCAGTTCTATCGATAACATCAATTATTGTTTTGAGGCACTTAGTGAAGATTTTTGCAGAGTTTATAAGTGGGCAACGGCCAATGATTTGTTGTTGAACCCACAAATAAATAGTTAATTTAGAAGCAAAGAAGCTGGAACGGAGCGGAGCGGAAAAAAAGTACCCGCTCCGAATCTCTGGTGTAAACATATCTTTACTTCACATTTCTCATTTGCAATTGGCTAGAGCAAAATTAGCTTGAAAAAAATAAACAACGCTCAAGCAGTTGTAAACACGGTGCACTCAAAGAAAACTGAAACCATGAGAAGAGTTTTACGATTTCTGAAAATGTGTGTCGCTCGCCTTAATTATTACCAACTTAAAGATTTGTATTAAGAAATCTCTTGGACTTACATAACACATTCGTCTCTTACTGAGAGAGATGTATTACAAATAATAAATAGAATGCTTCTTGCTTACCAATTTCGTTAAGAAGAAAACAAATAAGAAAATACTACAAAAGCAAATTTCAACACTTTGATCCTTGTTATAGCAAATCAGATTCATGTGCATTATAGTGTCTCAGCATACTTAGTTTACTCACAAATAAAGACATTTACGTGAACGCCACGCTTCATGCCACATTAAACAAGAATGTGTGAGAGTATGAAGAGGCGCAACAGCAACAGCATCCATTCCAACATCGGCACCAAAGCCAACTTCACCAATGTCATGTCCAAATGTTGCCTTCCATTCGAAATGGTTAAGCTAAAATGGGTGAAAGGACGCCTTGAATGTTAAAGAAATAAAGAGCTCTTCTTATTATTACCAAGCCAAACAACTACTATTGTATATTAGGGTGTGATTAAGACAACCTTTTGCAACAAATTAGCCCAATAGGATTTGCACAATGCGAAATAGTCACAAATTTGTACTGTGACGCTGAAATCCTATTGAAACTCAATTCAATGGAACACCCTATTACACATTTACTGCGCCAGGTTTAGTTCAGTTGGTGTTTAACTAAAGGAGCAAGGCATTAAGGTCAGGATATCTTAGGGATTTATGGCGTATCTTTTACTTTTGCCACCTTCATTGTCAGTCACTCGTTTACAGACAGCAAGCGAGTGAGCGAGCTAACAAGCGAACGATCTAACCCACCCAAGGAGGAGCAAAAACTAACGTAGAGCTTGGAGAAAACTTAGCAGTAACTTACTCCCATAAACAATCGCCCAAAGACAAGCAAGGACATTGAGTGCACGTGTGGGTATATGTGTCTGCGGAGAGTTCCCATGGATAGCGCCAATAGCAGTATGGCCAGACACACGAGTGTAAGAGTGTGTGTGTCACGTATGTGTTTAGTTGTACAACTTTAAGTATTATTTATTGCCAATGTCACGTATGGATTTCCTTTTTCTTATTTTTTTTTTTAGTTTCTTTCTACTATTTTTCCAGTGAGGAAACCATTCTTCATTCCAGTAGTTTCTTTATTCCCGATATCCTTTTTATATCAAGTCAGAGCTTTTGGCTTTGATATTTCTATAGCATACCATAGCAAGCACGGGATGTTCGCGGAAAATATGTATGTATGTAGTAAAGCTAGGCATATTTATACAGATATATATCTATGTATGTTTAAGTGTTGGAATCCATAAATGTGGCATTAGCATACATGACACTAATAATGGGGATATATGAAGCAAGATGCGAATATCAAACTAAAGCTTAAGGTCGAATCAGGAAGTCTGTTGAAGTAGCATAAGCTTAATCAGACAATTAGAAGTAATAAATTAAATTTGACGTTCGCATTAACCGTGTAAATCCGTGCGTCCGGCCGGCTGTTCAAATCATGAAAGCGTGACATTTTTCGCAAATGTCTTTGAAAATAATCCAATAATCTTTGAAGGGATACCCTATACTGAGGCTTCCCCTCGAACTGTGGAGTAGTAAATTGTACACATTGACTCTGAAAAGACCATAAGCTTCCCCCATCTCTTCCAACAGCAATTTAAGGGCGACTCTTGAGAGGAAATATTGACGAACTTCCTATGGGTGGTCGGATTTAAGGCGTAATTCTTGATCTAAAATTGAATCGGTAAAGTAAAGTCCTGAAAAGAACCTAGACGGGAATAAATGTTCTCTCCTCCTGTTAGATATCTATCGGTAGGAGTGAAGCAGTTAGGCCACAAACGAAACATCAGAAGTATACTTGTGGTTGTGAGGTATCGGGTTCTGAAAGCCTTCTAAGGATGATTAAAGGATTGGTTTCGGTCAGGCACCTTTTAAGCGAATGACCCGAACTGGCGAGAGTAAGCATAGAGAAGTGAGTGAACACATTTTCCCCAACTTGCTCGATTTGTTTGAATCATTTCAATCCAGAACCATAACAGGGCTTGGGTGCCAGAATAACTGCATAGGCATGAAATGGTTAAACATAAACTTTAGAGAATGTATAACAACTTCAAACGAATTTTATGGAATTTTAGCATCATTTCCAGTTTCACAAAAACTTGGATGGTTGATAGGGTACCAGCCAAGTTTTTGTGAAACTGAACATAAATACAGGATGCCTCACAGAAAGCTTCTTAATTGAAGAAACTTCCGAGCGGTGAGGCGCAGAGTGGGCGCATCTGGGAAATTCGCCAAGTTTGTATCTCTCTTCAGTCGTTGGTTAACTTTATTTCGGGATCGGGGAAGTGTCGCTAAACGCATTAATGAACTTCAACGGACCATCAGAACTGCGAAAGACTGAGGCAGTCAATTGTGCGTTCGGCTCGTAAAGACGCAGCTGATATGGAAATATTTTGAACACCACATTGGCTATTGTCCAAGAATTAACTAAACGCGTTTTTTGTTGTCCGTCAAAATGTATGTGAAATTTTGATTGCCAATGAAAATGCGGTATTTTTTTCCAGTGATGGAGCTCACTTTTACTTTTCCGGCTTCGTTAACCAACACAACATGCGTCATTGGTGTAGTGTGAATCCGCATGAACTTCAACAGAAGCCACTTGCCAACATACCGATTGATATGCTCCAAAAAGTGTACACGAATTTTAAAAATCTACTTAACCAGTGTATGTGCAATGGGGTTCGCCATTTACCTGATGCCATTTTCAATACTGCAAAAAATTGGGATATTGTATTCTCATATAAAACCAGTAGGGAAGGGCAAAAGTCGGGCGGTGCCGACTTTATAATACCCTGCATCAACACTTTAGGTACAAAGTGGAAGTTATATATAATTCTGAACAAATTTTGATGAACCTAGGCGGATGTTTTCAGATGGTTTATTAAACAATTCGTATCAAATTTCGAGCAAATATGTTCAAACTGTAATAAATTCTTTGACAAATGTCAACATAATTGCAAATTATCCAAAATCTGACAAGCATATTGTTATGGGAGCTACATCTAAATTTGAACCGATTTTGACCGAACTTCTTTGCTATTGTGGTAGGCATCGAGGAAAGAGTTGTGCACAATTTTAGCATTATTGGCCAATAATGCGCTTGCAGTGACCCCAAAAATCAAAATCGGGCGAAATTCTGAATCTAAATCTGAACCGATATCTATATATATATTAAAAGACATAAAAAATCATTCATGCAAAATTTTGAGAGAATCGATTAACAAATGAGCACTTTATTGGAATATTAGTCCAAACCTGAGGAACATATATAAGGGAGCTATATCTAAATTTGAACCGATTTCTAGCAAACTTTAAAGATATTGTAGAAGTTGTCAAGGAAAGCATTTACAAAGTTTTGGAAAGATTGGTCAAAAAATCTTAATCTGAACCGATTTTTTCCAATTTCAATAGGCTTCGTCTCTAGGCCGAAAAACAAGCCTATAGCAAATTTTAAGACGATCGGATGACAACTGTGACCTCTAGTTTGTACACAAATTAACATGGACAGACGGACAGACAGACAGACGGACATAGCTAAATCGAATCAGAAAGTGATTCTGAAGCGATTGGTATACTTATCAATGGGTCTATTTCTCTTTCTTTCCGGTGTTACAAACAAAGGCACTTAGGGCACTCAGTTATAATACCCTGTGCCACAGCAGTGGTGTAGGGTATAAAAAGAAATAAATCAATAACTGAAGTATTTTTGCTTTTATTGGCCTTTCAAATAAGTACTTTTTTTTGGCGCTCCCTATAGTTCAAGGAACTTCTGAACATTTTACAATATAACTGAGGACATTCTAACTAATCATATTTATCAGCTATTACCACATTCGTAGCCATGATAATTGGCATTCCCTAGTGGGTTAACATGCAGAAAATAAACGAAAAACAATTAAAATCACGTTATGTTGGGCAAGGCAAAAACTTGTATAACATCCATACTGGATTGTATTTGTCACGTTCTTTTGATGTTTTTTTTTATAGGCAGAAGCGGAAGAGATTGGACAGATGATTAGAAATCTTACAAGAGTATTCACATGAAAACTTCTTACGACATGAATTATTTGCGGTAAGTGCTCAAGACCTCAAATCGTTAGATTGGATCATGTGCAAGCTATATATTTGGGAGGGATATCATTTTGGTCAAGAATTGAAATCAGGAAATTCCTCTATGATGAACTCTTAAGTGCTTCAAGATATCTCTTAAAAGTCTCAAGACGTCAAATGGGAAGATTGGTTTTTATGTAGATCGTTTTGAAACATACTCTTACAGATTTTGAAAGTTATAAAAACAATCACATGCAAAATTTCACTCAAGTGAGCTTTAGGGCCTCCAGAGGCAAATCGAGAGTTTGTTTTTTATACACACAGAAAACAGATTTGTCGCTTCAGCCAATTCGGTCATAGTAACTGATTGGTTGCAGTACTGACTAAAACAGAAATAGTCATATAACTGTCATCGCAGTTGAGCTAACTCTTTGTTTGTGCTCCGTTAGGAATTTTCGAATAATAAGTAGTTGATACAACAACTAGAGTGAAAACAAATTTATTTTTTATGCAAATGATTGGCACAACCCACAGATTGACTGTGAACATCTTCATTTAATGCTTTCAAGTTAACTCCTGAACAAAGAAAATGACTGATCTTTGGTGCTGACAATTAAAAATTATTTACCATTATCATCAATTAACACCTATAATCGAATTCCAACGAATGATTTCTCTGGGTGTAGGAACAATATCTAAATATGAATTGGTTAGGTCCATTTGCCACCTCAACCGTGTTCAAAAAAATCATAAAAGAATTAAAAAAAAAATTCGAAAAAATCATAACATATGTTACTCACAGGCAAAAACGTATCCTTCATATCACATTTTACAAAGATCGTGCCCATTTCTTACGCATATACTGTTAATAGTCTGGGAATGAGACTTAATGCAAAAATTAGGGAAATGGGTTTAGATTTAAATATAGTTGACGTATAAATCTCTATTGAGGTAAATAAAAAATAATTTAAAGCAGGTTCCATAGTCTTTCGACAAACAGGCGCAACATAGTATACAATAGAATGCAATTAACTTTTATATCGATCGTTTCCGACAAATAACGTGATACCAAAAATGTAAACAAATTTTCGTCTTCGACAACCATAATACCATTTTGTAAAAACTTCGACATTCGACTACGCCATCGCCAACCGCTGATAATAGCAAACATCGTTTGCTGACTGTTAGTAATTAATTTGTTGCTATTACAGGAGAAGTTCTGCTGCCATAGCAAAATATTTACATATTCGGAATTACGGGCTAAATGCCATAACGTTCGGTGAACTTTTCAATGTTTTGAGCCATGGTTCTCTTCCGAGTCGTGGCTTAAAGTTTTATTGTCAGATACGTATGTATGCTGCTACTCTCAAGTACCATCCATTTGCAACCCGAAGTGTCCCGATAAGCCTAAATGAACTACCTCAGGGCATTTTATGCTAAATTTGGGTATCGTACTCTACCACAGACAAAGGAAAGGTATAGACTTTAAAACTCAAAATGTAAATAAAACAACTGAAAAGTTCTCCGTTCTCCATGTCGCCCGGGTCCCTTGCGCACTCACATATAAACGACTGAGAATTTGACATTTGAAAGGACGTTAGGCTTATAGGTCTGTAGGCTTTTGGTGTCGGATAACTTGCCTTGCCGGGCTTGGGAATAAATACCACCCTTGCCTACTGCCACGCTTACGAAGTATATGCAAGTCCCAGGCACGCTGAGAAAATATTGGTTAGGTGGAGCGCCAGATAGTCTGCCTCCTTCTGTAGTAACGCCGGAATTATTCCATCAGGTCCGGGTGATTTAAATGGTTTAAATCTCCCCAAGGATTCCTTCACCATAAATTCTGTAATGATAAAACTTGGATCAACATCATTATTCCAAGATTCCGGTATTTCCGTGAGTCCTTTCGTATCCTGTGGAAAACGGGTTTTCATCAAAAGCCTTAACATGTCCTCCGTTGCATCGCTCTCACTCCCATGTCCCATATCCTTGGGTTGCCCAAAAAGTAATTGCGGATTTTTCATATAGTCGGCGTTGACAAATTTTTTCACAACTTGTGACTCTGTAATTGCATTCTTTCTTCTGTCAGTTATCAGCTGTTACTTTTAGCTTGCTTTAGAAAAAAGTGTAAAAAAAGTATATTTGATTAAAGTTCATTCTAAGTTTTATTAAAAATGCATTTACTTTCTTTTAAAAAATCGCGTTCATTCTGCTTAGGCCTTAAGGGTACAAATATAACCGTTCTTACATTTATTCAATGTTAAAATAAAAATTATATGAGTGCGCCTACAGGGGACACCATTGAGGGTTAAACCCCAAATCCTTTTTAAAATTTATCAGATATGAGTAGATCCTTAAACGGATCTTTAATTCAAATGGAGTCTAAACGACGTTAGTGATCTTTCCTGCGAAGTGATGTTTTTCCAGCATAGAAACAAGTCTTTAATCATCCAAATATATTTCTTGCAAACTTTAAGAACTCAGTCACCACTTGCTTGCTAGTGCTGTTTTTCAGCCCACTCCTCCCTGCCGGCATCTTTAGGGTTCTTTGCATAGTTTAATAATGCGCTATTATATTTAAAGTAAAATCTATTCGGTATTCCTTGATGCTGCTCTTGCTGTTGGTGTTTAGTCGCTGGCACTTTAATAACATCCATTCTGGTCGTTCTTCCTGCATCTACTTAAATGAGAAAATCATTTGACTTCGATGTAGTAAGGAAGGGGAGAAGGCGAGCAGAGCGCCAGTGGAGGGAGTACGCAAACAAATAGTGAACTACACGCAAAGAAAACGAAAAATGCTGAAGACTGAATATGGAAGTCGTTTTATATGAATTGCCTTAGGAGAATACTAATTTATTTCAAGGATGTGTTTGGTGCTAGCACCGCATGTAGATGAAAGCGTCGCTGAGAACAAGAAGGCAGCATTCGGAGACACTGCAGAGAGGGAGCGAGAGAGAGAGAGAGAGAGAAAGGAGCCACAGCAGAATAGGGCGCAAAGGACGTTGCTGTTGACATTGTGGTATGAAAAATTTCAAGCATATTTTGTGTTGTCGTCGTCGTGGTTCAGTACCCCAGAAAAAATGAAGTTCACATTTAAACGGCATTTGTATGTGTTTCTTGGCAGATGTGGTCTACAAAAAACTACGCCAAAGACGGCGAGAGCAGCAAGATAATAGTGAAATGGGTAGATTGTAATTCAGCTGGAAAACGCGAATGAAAACTCGATGGAAAAAAAAAAAAACTAAAAAGTTTTATCAAAAACTATACAAAATTTTTGCAGAATGTATGTCATCATATGGTTTTAACATTTATTTTCATATATACAAATCATAAGTGTTCTTGCTACTCTTGTGTTCGCTGGCTCGTCATTTCTCGCCACATGGGTGCCATACGCTGCCGCCCTGGCTTACAAGTTTTTTTTTACTTTGGCTGCTCTAGTATTTTGGAGCAGCATATGAATATGGGGAAATATATTTTTTGACATCTGTTACATATATGTATGCTACGCAGTGGTAGTTCTGCCACAGTTTTTGAATATGAAGGTAGCGGGCTGATGTCCTTGATACTGATGATGAAGAGGATGCTGAAGCCACTAGCGATAGAGATGGCGACGTTTCTTAGATTGGAGGTTATATGAACGATTGTGTGATGTTGGCTACAACCTTAAAACTTTATGAACCATCGACATAAACATACTCACATATGAACCTCCCGAACAGTCAAGTCAGTCTAATGTTTGCTGTGGTTATGGTAAATTGGTTACATTTACATTTTTATGATATATGACATGTCACACAAGTGTGTGCTATTTAAAATAAAATAAATGATGGTTTCAAAAATAGCGGGGAAATTTATCCTTTTTTTTGTTGTTGTCAAATATCCATATTAGACAACAATGAAACAGACAGACCATATTCAAATCGCTTTGAATAGGTTAAGTGATTTGGCTAATGTATTCTGCCAAAACAAAGGGCTCTGGGTTAATGAACTTTGACTGCAAGTTACTGACTTTCAATCAGCTGTGCTATTATCGTGGACCGAAAAAAAGAAGTAAAGGGATGCCATACAAATTACTCTACGCATCAGTTTTAGTCAAAAACAAAGTATTTTTCTTGATTAGTCTATATTGAAAAAACTTGCTTATATATCCAAATTTTTTCATTCTCTTTTGTAAAAAGGACATGGTTATAAAAGCGTTTAAAGTGAAATTTGAACAACATGCCAATATACGGGGTCCAGAGAAATAAGTCTGCGGGTATCAGCAAACACTGCCTGCTGATATTAAATTACAAAATTTTAATTCATAAGTTAGGTCGATATTGATCCTACCCATGCCACCATGGACATACATCTAAGCCCGTAATCGGCTTGTTGTGCGCTCTAAAAACTAAAAACTATTGTGTCCCCAACTAAGTACCGGTATTTTTTAGCCGCGAAAACCGGGCATTGACATGGGAAATGCTTCAAAGTCTCATCACCTTCCTCACATGCTATCACTTGCCGCACTGATTTGGCATAAGTGAGCTCGTAGTCCTATGTGTCTCCTTATGATACCAAAAGTTATACTGACCTCATTCCTACTTTATTTCAGTAATAGCCTGGTCTTCTCATGATACGGATCACCGCATAGGGTTTTCGACGCTGTTCCACAGTGTTATATGCACGTTCGTCGCCCACGCCCTTAACTCGGACTGCGTCGACCCGAAAAGCTTGGGGTTAACCCAGTTTATGAATGGCAGTCCTCTGGCCTGCAATGCCAAATTGTCTGCCCTTTCATTTTCCCTTACTCCGTTATGGCCCGGTACCCAAACGATGCGGATTTTGCCATCCTGCGTTAGCACCTCACGCATTCTTTGATCGCCTGAAGGACCGTATTATGGTCAGGCAGTCTAAACAGATCTCAACCCCTGGGTGCTCAATGTAGACACCCAGGCTCACTCTGTACTCTGAACCTGATGTATGGTCCTCAAGTTGCAATTTTTCTCCATAGCACTCTACCAAACTACTGAGGAGTAATTAACTATTGGTCTACTCATGCTCCTGTAGAGCCAATGGACAATCCTCGGATTCAGGCCCCATTTCGAACCTTTGTGAGTAAGACACCTTCGGCTCTTCTGCATAGATGGTTCGGATCCTTACCCTCAGAAGTATTATAAGATCGAATGCATAGCATTTACGGTGGTCACCCATAGCAGTAGCCATAAAATACCACCCTGTGGCGTGCAATGTGCCACTTTCTCCCTTATATTTAAGTCATGGGACCCGCATCTTATCCATGTAATGAGTGCATGTAACTCTGTGTAACAGGGAAATGTTCGGCAGGACGACGAAAATCCTATGGGGAGATTCGGATTGTGGGAAGGCCACTAATATCCGCATCCAATTTTTAATCTAACCTTTCCCTCTAGTGAAGCGACAAACAATACATATATGTCAATTAGTCAAGTAGAATTTATGAGCTGAAAGATGAAATAACTACGTTGAAGCTCTTTTGTGCATTTAGGCAGATTAGGTAGGTAGATTTAGATTTAGATACATCACTGAAAATCGTCGTTAAGCCTAAAGTCCAACGTCATAAAGGCCTAAAGAAAAAAGTCTGCAAAAAGATTTTTGGGTTAAGACGTTCAAACATCAGGGTTGCCACGTAATGGTCTTAGGTTATTTTTCAAGCAAAGATTCGGTATATCGTCATCTACTACCGTTAAAGAGTTACGAAAATCTACGTTAGGTAAGGTTGTCAGCATGTTTTCCGACTAGACAGTGACCTGTCATGACTGTTCTAGCCAGTGACAGCAAAGCGGTAGACCTCTTTAAGTCCAGATAGGCCATATAGTTTTGGAATGCTCATAGCCCCCTCTTTGTGACCATTTATCATTCGTTGTCTTTCGGGCCTGGTCCTGAAAACTAAGATCTAAAAGACATCCATGAATATATTATATTGTCAAATGCTGAAATATTAAATGCCAATTCGCTTGACTTTCCACCAGGGTAACGACCCCACGCAAGGTTCAAAGTTGGCTAAAGCTTGGTTTATGGGCAAAAACATACCAGTATTGCAATGACCTTTTTAATCGTGGGGCCGATTTCAATAGATGCAAAATTTCATATCTCAGGATATAGTTTAGCTTCTAATCGACTCCATGCCAAGACAGTGAAAATTCGTTATTCAAAATAAGTGTTTCATAAAACAAGTAAAAACGTGTTATGTTCGGCCGTGCTGAACTTTGGCTACCCACCATCAAGGATATTATAATCATCCTATTTTATTATAACTCCACTACTATATCCATAGTTATATCTAAATAAAGGGCAGGTCTCGGTCATATTTTATTCAGGTCCCGAGAACTCATATGCAAATAACAGTTTCAGCGAAATCAGGCAATAAATCCACTTTCTATGGGGTTAAGATTCTAAATTGGAAGATCGGTCTAAATGGCAGCTATATGTATATAGTCTGATTTGATTCATATTAAGATTAAGGTCGGATGTCGGGAGGTTTAAAACAACTCACTATTTCAAATTTCAACGAAATCGGTATAAAAATGAAGCTTTTTAGGGCTTCAGATCCTTTATCAGCAGATCGGTCTATATGGCAGCAAATTTCAGCGAAATCGGATAAAAAAATAAAGTTTTCATGGGCTTTAGACCCTTTATCGGGAGATCTGTCTATATGGCAGCTATATTCAAATATAGTCCGTTGTGAACAATATTTAGGTCGGATGTCGGGAGGCTCAAAATTACTAACAGCTTCAAATTACAGCGAGAACGGGCAATAAATTCAGCATTTATGGGCCTTAGACCCTTAACCGGCAGATCGGTCTATATGGCAGCTATATCTGAATGTAGTTCGATCTGAACCATATTTAGGTCAGATGTTGGAAGGCCTAAAACATTCTCACTGTATCACATTCCAGCGAAATCGAATAAAAAAAGTTTTTATGAGCCCTTTACCCTTTATCGGCAGATCGAACTATATAGCAGCTATATCTAAATATGGTCCGATAAGGCCCGTTCAAGATCTTAACCTGGGTGCAGCAAAATAACAGAGTTGTGCCAAATTTCAGCTCAACATCTCAATTTTTGAAGGCTGTAGAGTGATTACAACAGACAGACGGAGAGACAGAGGGACATCGTTAAATCGTCTTAGAATATTATGACGATCCGAAATATAAATACTTTGTACGGAATGACTAAATGAATAAAGCACCTATCCTATGGTGGTGGGTATAAAAATGTGTATGACAACGAAATAATTTAATTTTACTATAGCAATGTGTAGTTTTTTTTTTAATTTATTGTATCCTACACCACTATTGTGGCACAGGGTATTATAACCCAGTGCGTTTGTTTGTAACACCCAGAAGTAAGAGAAGTAAACCCATTAATGAGTATACCGATCTACTCAGAACCACTATCTGATTAGATTTTGCTATGCCCATCTATCAGTCTGTCTGCTCATGTTTATTTGTGTACCAAGTACAAGTCGTTATTTTCGCCCGATAGTCTTAAAATTTGGTACAGTCATGTTTTTCGGTCTAGAGGAGAAGCCTTTTGATCGGTTTAGATTTTGATATGGCTCCCACATATATGTTCGTCCAATTTGGACTAATATTGCAATAATGTGGTAATTTTTTAACCGACTCTATCGAAATTTGGCAGGAAGGATTTTCTCTTAGCTCCTAATATTACTGCTTCATTTTCATGGAAATTGATTCAGATTAAGGTATATCTGCCATTTATGTATATCGCCCGATTTTCATTCCTAGAGCCACTGCAAGCGCACTTATTGACCAATCTTGCCAAAATCGTGCCCAAAACTTTTCTCGACAACTACCACAATATCCATAGAGTTTGATCGAAATCGGTTCAGACTTGGATATAGCTTCCATAATATGTTCGTCCGAATTGGACTAATATTGCAAAAATATGGTCATTTTTTAACCGATGGAAGGATTTTCTCTTGACTCTCAACATTACTGGAGAATAAAATGCACATTTGTTAACCGATTCTCTCGAAATTTAGCAGAAAGGATGTTCTTATGACTCTTTATACTGCTGATGTATTTCATAGAAACCCTATCAGATTTAAATATAGCTGCCATATATGTATATTGCTTGATTTTTACTTCTAGAGCCACTGCAAGAGCATTTATTCACCAATCTCCCCAAAATTTTGTATAACGCTTTCCTCGACGGCTACCACAATATTTAAGAAATTTGCTCGAAATCGGTTCAGATTAAGATATATTGTAGATGCCATACATATGTATGTTCGACCGATTTTGAGAAATATTACAATAAAATGCTCATTTGTTAACCGATTCTCTCGAAATTTGGCAGAAAGGATGTTCTTATGACTCTTTATACAGCTGGTGTATTTCATAGAAATCCTATCAGATTCAGATATAGCTGCCATATATGTATATCGCTTGATTTTCACTTCTAGAGCCACTGCAATCGCATTTATTGACCAATCTTGCCAAAATTTTACACAACGACGACTACCACAATAGCAAAGAAGTTTGGTTGAAAACGGTTCAGATTTAGATATAACTCCCATATGTTCATCAGATTTTGGGAAATTTTCAATAATGTTGTAATTTGTCAAACCGTAGTTATTAATTGTATTTAGTTTAAATATATATGCCCGAAATTTGATACGGATTGTTTAATAACCCATCTGAAAACATCCGCCGAGATCCATCAAAATTGGTTCAGAATTAGATATAGCTCCCGCTTTGTACTTATAGGGTTGATGTAGGGTATTATATAGACGGGACCGACCGACTTTTGCCTTTCCTCACTGGTTTTTAATATTTTTGGGGTGGAATTTTTGTTTGTTTCTCTTTGAGCAAGCTCAATGATCGGAGATGCAAATGGAAAAGGAAAGCCAAAGATAGCAACACACACCAACCACTATGGAACGCGTTTCGTCTTTGGTTCGAAGACTTTTCGACCACATTAGGTGTGATGGCTTCAAGGGCCGTGCGTTGGTATGTTGTATTTGAATCGTGTTAATAGCGAAAATGCATCTATGATACAATTACCACATTAACCACGCTCGTCAACCCTGTCTACTAGCTGTACTTTTCCCAATGCATTTATTTTTGTGTAATGACAGACATTCTTTCTGTGACAAATTACACTTCTTCCGTACTACACATGATTTTGTGCCTCTGTTGCAAGTTGTATCGATGGCTTTGAACGTCAAGACAACGACAATGGCTCTCGCTGTGGCTCCATGTGCCCAGGTTCGAATCCTGGCCGGGCTCTGTCGAATTTTTCATTTTTCAAGTTTTTGCCTGTTAGGGCGAAGATGATAAAATTTTACAATTTTTGTTCGTTTCTCTTTCGAGACGAGCTCAATGATCGGAGATGCAAATGGAAAAGAAAAGCCAAAGATAGCAACACAGTAGATTGATTTTTTATATAAAAATGGAGATAACATACTGCCAGCCGACGAAAATGCTTTGCTACGACGGCAAACAAATAGCTCTGACATTAAAGTTTTACAGGCCAAAATTAATGTATCCTTTTTGGTTACGATTGAACAGGGCATTGAAATCAAACAAATACTTTATTCAAGTATCCAAATTGCATCCGTTGTTTTAAGTTTTCAAAGCACAAAGATAACAGTGCCATCCTCTGACTATACATAATTTAATTGTGAAAAAAATAAAAAGTTTCTTCAATTTGAGTTTCATATATCGCCATTAAAATGTATGGGAAACTGCCGTTGAAATTATTTCCACTTATGCGGCTGCACATAATTTTCATAAGGCTTCCATTTAAAGCTCGCCAACCTAGATTTTAATACCATAATCTCTGCCACACATGTCTCTTGAAAAATTTTCTTTTTGTTCTTTTTTGACAAAATCTGCTTAGAAAAAGTTTTTCACAGTTCATATAAGAAGCCAATGTTAAATTATCTAAACTTTGAAATAGCGTCTAATAAAACATAATTCACAATTTGTTGCCTGCCAGCCGGAGGGGGGAAAAGTAAATCACTTTTAAAGTTTTTTGTTTTTTTTTTGCTATTTGGCTCAGAGTTATCCTTGATATCGCTGTTGCTGATGCTGTTTAAGCATATTTTGGAGCTCGTAACCTTTTATAACCCATTTTAAATGCCATAAGTATTATGCTCGTATAACTTTAGCGAAAATTTGTTGTAATTATTTTTCCTCGTCAACACAGCGACGTTTACGTTTCTGCTGATGAAAAGTTTTTGCAAAAATGAGAAAAAAAAAACTCAAAGAATAATGGCCGGAAGAAAGACAAAACTGAGCGGAAAGGAATTGAACGCATGTGTTAAGAAAAAGGGGGCGGGGACAAGTGCAGGGTAAAGCAAAAAAAAAAAATCTAAGAAGGATTTTCTTGTTGATTTAATGCCGCCGTTGATATTTTGGCTGAAAGCGGATATCTTGCTTGATGTTGCAGCCGCCTTCTGTTGCCTGCTATGAGTTCTGAAATAGCGATAGCGGAGTAAACCGGAAAATATTTAGGGTGAGAAGAGAAAAAGAGAAGTTTGGTGATGTCATAAAGACATTTTAAATTGTCATTTAAACGTTACAACATATGCGGCACATACACTCATACCTACGTAACAGTACCACCCACACCATCACTCACACAAATAGCATATCGCACACATTGGCAGAAATTAAATGACGAACCATATTGTGCGCCATTAGTTGAACAGTGCTGCTGCACAGAGGAAACGGATGTGATGAACACATGAATGAATAGCAGCTGGGATAATGCAAGAAAATACAACAAACAGAAGCAGCAGCAACAACAACAACCTATCATGATATAAGCGTAAAACATTATTTTACGTAATTTTATGGGAGTTCTGATGAATACAAATTTTTAATTAAATGTCTTAATAACGTCATAAGCAACAGTACTGCATGAACAAGCATTTCGCAACACACATATGTATGTATGCATGTATATGCCAGCACACTCAAGTGGGTATTTATGTATGTATGTACAAAACATACATGCATACGAAAATTGACCGCTTGCATAATCCCTACAAACATTTTTCATAATTTTGGAAGAGTGTTCGTTCCCACGAGGAATAAAAAAAAATCTTTTGGAAGGTATTTACACAATTGTTCTTCCGTATTATTCGCGAAAGACCCTATCGATATCATTGGACAATCCATTGCGCGTGCTGAAGTTTTAGAAACTCTTTGTAATTATCCTCTTACGACCCATTCCGTTATAATCTTCCGTATGACTCGCGAAACAACCTTCCAGGTTATCATTGGGCAATCCATTGCGAGTGCGAAAGTTTCAGCAACTCTTCGCGACGATTATTACGTAACGCATTGCGTTACACTTGTTCAGAAGATCACTTTTCGCGTTTGTGTTTACTTCTAGCGATTGTTTTCATTTTCAAACTTGATGAGTTTAGGTCTTGTAATGAATTATGTTATTCGATGTTTTATGTGAGTAGAAAACTTCCACTTGGCTTGTATGAAGAATATGATGAGTAGTACCAATATAATTTTTTAATTTTTTCGTAGTTGTTTCGTTTTGGATGAACAACTAATCTTGATATGCTCTTAGATCTTTTAAGCGAATAACGCGCAGCCCTTTTAAAGCAATATTTAATACATATTCCAAAACCTTTTTTTTTGGACGAGTAGTCCAGGTGAGTAATGGGCAAGTCTTCTAGATGAGTATTTTACTAATCTCCCAAAAGACTCATTTGTTAAATGCACACACGATTTTTGCGCGATTTTAGGATCCAAAACTTTTCTGACGTACTCTTTAGCAACTCATATGGAAAATTCGCGCAGATTTGTGTTGATGACACAACTCCTCACGACAGGGGAATCATCTACGACTTTTGATGATGATCTCATCCGCCATCTTCTTTTAGAAGATTCTCGAAGGATTGTTTGGCGACCAAAAATGTTTGCAGGGATGACATAATGGAAAATATTTATGCATTCATCCTATCAGACATCATGTGGAGTATTAATGAAATAATTCAGTTGATGGCATTTGGACATTCTTTTTTATTGCAGAATTTCCTTTGGAAGTGTTATTTTTCAAACAATTATTTCAAGTGTTTGAGCATTTGAGAAATATGCCTTCCCAGCCACTTTGTTCGTAGGCATAGTAAAAAAATTACAACAAAAGCTACTTGCATATGTCAAAGCTATGATGTATATCGGGAGTCGTTCAAACATTGCAAACAGAAACTGAAATCTTTGAAAAATTAAACAATCATCTTTTAGTTAGATTTCAATTCAATATGCATAACAGCGAAGACCATAATAATATGGCATCGCTGAGCACTATCACTTTTACTAAGACCGCTGTCAAGAGGGTGTATATGCTATGGTGGACATCAGCGCATTAAAGTATACGAACAGGCTGACCAGCCGAAGAGTAAACTTTCCTGCTTTTGAAATAAAAATGACCTTTTGTGTCCCTCCTTTTAAGGCTAAAACCAAAGGCCATATCTGGCGATGTGCATTACCATCACTTTCTACAATGAGGTTCGTGTCAGAAGTGACTTCAACCAAAACCCATAAAAAAAATCAAGCACGGCGTTGACAAAGTGACCATAAAAGTGAATCAACACACATCAGATCAACCACAAATGTTTATAAACCAACAGCATTATTTTTGAATGGAGCGTCCACATTTTTTTTAAAAGATTGCTAAAAGTTTTTGTTCTTTTCTGAGTATCGAACCTGTGTTTCATAAATTTTTTTGAATGTTTACAAACGCCTTACCCATTTGCACCACAGTCAGCTATATAAATACAATGTCTTTGGAGTCATTTAAACTTAAGTTTGTAGGGATGATGTTCACAACGCTCAGTGTATGAAACGCCTGTTCACAAAATCATCCACGATTGTTTACAATATTTTCAACAACGTCGGTGTACGATAATGACAATATTGGTCTATAATTTTGTAACGTCTTTTTTCCAACAGTGCAGTCGCTTAAGGCTTTATATACAATATATATAGGGAATAGGCTAGCTACTACAGAATATTCGGCGCTTAAGGATGGACTACGAAACACATTTAGACTTCTCTTTGCAAGAATATAGGCGATAAATCTCCCATTTCCCATGCCCTTGAATAGCTTAAATCCAGGAATGTTTATCCCACGATTCACTCCTCCATCAATTTTAAATAAAACCCAGATTTTTGCACTTAATGTGGAATAGTGCTAAAAGAACGATAGAAAAAAAAAACAACTACAAACGCGCTTAAATCGTAGTATTGCAGTATTTTTTTCATTTAACCAACACGCAAGGGATGTTCCCTATATATGCAAATACATTGTGTTGGCGGAAGGAAAGTTAGGAATGGGAGGGAGAAAAGAGAGACTAGTAATTGTTGAATTTCTGTATGTCGTAGGCAGAACAGTTCGGGCGAAAAAGGAATTATCTCTGTAGTGCATAGTTCGGTCAGCTGGCCAATCAATCCCAAACGGGTGTGAATTTCTGGAGAGTTTTGTATTCCTGACGAACATTACTATGTCAGGAATAAGAAGGCGGATATCAGTGGAACACACACACATTAACACTATCGCCCTCTCTGGACACGGTCGAGTAGCTCCAAGAATGACTTCGGACTACCGGCTCATACATGCGAGTTATATTTTATCTTCGACCTGATGTAGGTAATATAGATATTAAGAAGATCATATGAAGTTTTTCTTGAATGACAGAGATTACAGTCATCCGCAAATGTGTAGATTGGATTCGTCAATGAAAATAAGAAAGAGAGGGAGAGAGGAAAGAGCCTTGAGATACACTTGGTGTTAATTCATATTTATCATTAGAGAACCCTTTTACAACAACTCGAATAGTACGATCTTCTAGAAAATGCGATTGAATCGGGCGAAGTCATTACCGACACAAGCTTTGATAGGAGTGCACTGTGCCAGAACCTATCAAATGCCTTGGATATATCCAGCGCCACGACCTTACTCTCAACAGACTGGTGAATAGATGGACTAAATCGTTCCAACAGAAACACCATCAGATCGCCCGTGGAGCGATTTCTGCGGAACCCATATTTATCATTAGAGAACCCTTTTACAACAACTCGAATAGTACGATCTTCTAGAAAATGCGATTGAATCGGGCGAAGTCATTACCGACACAAGCTTTGATAGGAGTGCACTGTGCCAGAACCTATCAAATGCCTTGGATATATCCAGCGCCACGACCTTACTCTCAACAGACTGGTGAATAGATGGACTAAATCGTTCCGACAGAAACACCATCAGATCGCCCGTGGAGCGATTTCTGCGGAACCCATATTGTCGGTCACTAAGGGTTGATATTCAATTCTGCTTTCGGAATAGCCGCAGAAATTTTTAAATGTTTCGTGAGCGAAATTTGACAGCAATCCAATGATTTTGCTTCCATAATTAAACACGTTTCTTCATCTGCACTTATTGCACTTATTATCTGCATTTATATTTTATATACTTTTTCTCACATAAATAAAGAAAAACGAACTACTGAAACCAATAAAACAAACAAAAATGATGCCGGCAATAGTTTTATGTATTGCTACTATAGTATTTTTGTTTTTTGCCATTTTCTTCGCTATAAGCAGAGTACTACTTTTCCGCCTATTTTTAGCCAACGTTTCGCCGACTTTATTTTATATGGAGTTTGACAGCATTCCGCGTGAAAAGCTGAACATAATACTCAGCTAAAGAAGGCCATTGAACTCTAAATACTTCACAAGATGGTGGTTGACCACGCTCTCCATAACCTTAGAAAGCCCGGAGCATATCGCGATTGACCGATAATTCGCAGGGTTGTTCGCCTCTCCCTTCTTAGGTATCGGCTGAACATTCGTAATCTTCCAACACGCTGGGAAGACTCCCGCACGATAAACAAGGTTGAAAAGGTTGCGTAATGTACGGACAAGCGTCGAAGCACACTTGCACAAAACAAGTGTCTATATACCATCGGGCACTGGGGTTTTAATTACGTCGAGATTCGCAAGAACCCTTTGTGTTCGAAAGAATATCTGACGCTTTCCGTCAAGGAAGAATTCCCCGCAGACATCCCAGTCGGTGGGTTAGCCATATCAACTGGGTCAGTGAAGATTTGGTCATCTTTGACGAGAGTCGGGGTAGCCGATTATTGCAGTCTTAGTTAAACTAAATCAGAAGAACACATATGTATATGAGAGCTAAATACAAATCATGGCCGATTTTCCTGTTTCTTTAGGCTTTGTCTCTAAGCTAAAAAAAATGCCTGTGCCAAATTTAAAGAAAATCGGATGAAAGTTGCCACCGGTACTTTGTACACAAATTAACAAGGACAGGCAGACAGACGGACAGCTATGACCGTTCTTTTGCATTATTGCTCTCAATTAGATTTAAAGGTTGTCTTCTTTGTATAGGTGGATGTTAAAATCGTTCCATTCTTCCCATTGTATATATCCTGCCTGGATTAGATGTTAAAAAAAAAATCAATCTAAAAAATAATTTTTTTAGTGGCACATAGCCTGCAATAGAAAGTGTACCAAATTCTTGGGGTGGTGTGCTAGCAAATACCCTGCAATTGATGGCATATGTGCACATATACCAGCCA
Source organism: Stomoxys calcitrans (assembly GCF_963082655.1). Classification (NCBI taxonomy): domain Eukaryota; kingdom Metazoa; phylum Arthropoda; class Insecta; order Diptera; family Muscidae; genus Stomoxys; species Stomoxys calcitrans. Next base: position 135,290,543 of record NC_081553.1, read on the forward strand.
TTAATGCCAAATGCAAAGATTCCTAGATGTTCATCAGTGAAATTCGAATCGATATCATTTTCATTTATAGCCGTTGCCAGAGCCATCGATTTACGGCATTCAAACAGAACTGTGTGTGGTAAATTGGTACAAATGGCATTAAATCCCGCCGAATCTCGGTTAGAATTTTCCTTTTGGAATGTGTTATTTCCTACTTCACATGTTACGAAAGGCGGTGGCAGTGGAAGAACAAATCGTTTAAACCTGAAGAGGGAAACATACTGAGGGTGACAAATCCATGGGGGTTGGTGTTAGAATATTCGATATGTGCAATAAATTCTACTATATGTGGGAAATGCTTAATGCCTCTTAGATAGCAGCATTTAAACGGCTCAATTATTTAAATATTTAAATCCTTAATTGCACACTCACACACTAAGAGGCACACACACTCGCATACTCGCATATTCGATCTAGTAATAATGACTTAATGCTGGGGATTTGTTGGGCCATAGACAAACGCAATTGAGAGCTAAAATATCCCTCAAATTTTATGTCGAATATTTACCCCAAAAGTACATTCGGCAAAAGAAGAATATTTGTTGGATGATATGATTGAAACGCAACGACATGCTTCTATACATTTCATTTGGTAAATAATGATCCTTGACAAATTAGTTTGAGTGGGATGGCTCAACTCGAAAATATTGCTGCATGCACAAGTGTATATCTCATTTTAAATGCTATTCAATTTTCCACTATTAACGTCAAAGGAGCGCGAAAGAGAATGAAAGAGCCATTGCAGGTTTGCAAAATTGGTTGAACAATGCCCGCTTGAGTGGTTTGTGGAATTTTAGGTATTTTCCATAGAACTGAATTTACCAAAAATCTCCAATTCACTAAACTTTGCAATATTAATGGCTTTTATTTCGCAGCATTCCAATTTTGATTACAGCACTTGAGCTCAAATTGAACGATGTGTGTTGTAGTGGTAAAAATCTATGAAATCTTGGTAAGAGCTTTTTAAATGTAGCCAAAATGTCATAAATGAAAAAAGAGAATATTCATGTGGTTCTTTAAAAAAAAAATGCTTGAAATAATTTAATAGAAACTGAATTCAACGAATATGAAGCCTTAAATAGCACTAGACGCAAAAAAAAAAATATCATTAGCTACAAACGAATTTATCGACAAGTAAACTTATTTCGCAAAAAACGTTGGATCTTCATTTTTGATAAAAACGCAGAAAGCATAACATGCACGAATAGGTGACTAATACAATCCTTTTTTGCTCAAATAATACAATTTGGTTTCGAAAAATGACACATGATACTAGGAATTTCACCTGCCTTTTCTTTATATGTATATTCATAAACAAAAACAATTTAGAAGTTCTTATTGTTTTCATACGCCTGGCGACATTTGTCTGTTGCTTTAAAGAGCATTTTTATACCCTCCCCTCCCCCATAGGGTACTAATTTCGTCATTCTGTTTGTAACACCTCGAAATAGGCGTCTAAGACCCTACAAAGTATATATATTCTTGATCGTGATGACATTCTAAGTCGATCTAGCCATGTCCGTCCGTCCGTCTGTCTGTCAAAAGCACGATAAATTTCGAAGGAGTAAAGCTAGCCGCTTGAAATTTTGCACAAATACTTTTTATAAGTCTAAGTCGGTCGGTTGGGTTGGGATGGGCCAAATCGGTCCATGCTTTGATAAAGCTGCCATATAAACTGATATTGGGTCTTGACTTCTTGCGCCTTTCGATGGCGCAAATCTCCGTCCGATTTGACTGAAATTTTTCACGTGATGTTTTGGTATCACTTCCAACAACTGTGCTAAGAATGGTTGAAATCGGTTCATAACCTGATATAGCTGCCATATAAACCGATCTCGGTTCTTGACTTCTTCTGCTGTTAGAGGGCGCAATTTTTACCCGATTTGCCTGTAATTTTGCATGTGGTGTTCTGGTATCACTTCCAACAACTGTGCTAAGTATGATTGAAATCGGTTCATAACCTGGTATAGCTGCTATATAAACCGATCTTAGATCTTGATTTTTTGAGCGGCTAGAGGGCGCAGTTCTCATCCGATTTGGGTAAAATTGTGCATGAGGTGTTTTGTTGTGATTTCCAACAGCAGTGTTAAATATGGCGCAAATCGGTACATAACCCAATACAGCTGCCTTATAAACCGATCTGGGATATTTACTTCTTGAGCCTCTAGAGAGCGAAATTCTAATGCGATTTGGCAGAAATTTTGTACAATGGCAGCTCCCATAAGTGTTCAATATGTTGTGCATCGATCTGTTGCTCAATCTCCCGATTTTGCTTCTTGAGGCCCTACAAGGCTCATTCTTATCCGAATGCACCGAAATATTACACAATGACTTCTACAATGTTTAGCATTCAAATCACTTATGGTCCGAATCGGACTATAATTTAATATAGCTCCAATAGCGTAACAGTTCCTATTTCTTATTCTTTGTTAGTATAAAAAGATATACCGCGCAAAGAACTCGATAAACGAGATCCTTGTTGGAGGGTATATAAGATTCAGCCGACCAAACTTCTACCTAACCTAATCACATAACCATCGATTTGCTCAACATACTGACTGCTCGGTCAAAAAATAAAACAAGAATGTTATGTATACGACATTGTATCTATACGCCCAAATTCTCACCTTTTTTCTCTTTTAGGAGAGACTGGCACATGAGAATAATGCTGGTGAACGAATAATATTTTGCGGCTATCGAAACGTTTACAATGAAAGAAAGATCCTTTTGCAGAAGATGAATTTGGTAAACAGTTACTTACATTCAAAAATTCTCCTCCATATCCCCAATTTCAAAAACTTCAGATCTCGGAGATGGGTGAGCCGCTAAAGCGAAATATTGCATGCCATCTTATGGAATTTGTTCCAAAGTGTCTACGGGGCCTCCCCAACCCCAAAAACCCCCAAAAATGGGTATGAATATCCAACGTCACAAAATGGGTATCAAATGAAAGGTCTTTGAGAGTTGACTATGAATGTGATACACACATTTGGCACAGAGTCTGGGACCGGCCCACCCACTAAATACCCTTCAATAGGATGTGTAGTTCGATCGGGATAATATGTGAATTAAAAGAACGATCTATGACAGTAAAGTTCGAATCTAATGTTGACAGTAGAATTCAAGTACCTGGGTCACGTCCTGGCGTTCAGAAGGACATGTTAATGTTGACAATAAAGGACTCAAAAAAATTGGTTTTTGAACGGATGTGTGAAAGGGCCATCCCACCCAAAACAAAAAATTAAAAATAATATATGAAGGCCGATCAGGACAAAATAGGACAGCAATACAAGGTCTATGGTAGAAGAGTACACTTTTGACCCTCAAATTGGGATAGAGGACCAGCGGATCTTTAAAAATGTGGTATCCCATGTGGTAACCTTGAAATATGAGTTTTGAATGTTGATAACCAACACAAAAAAATTAATTAGTTTGTATCAGAACGAGACCTGCAGCCCTGAATATCTAGATCCCCACCTGAATATCTTGATCAAAAGACCTGCGTATCTTTAAAAACTTTGTATCCCAAGTGGTAGTTTTGAAATATGAGTTTTGGATGAAGATAACCAATACAAAAAAAAATAATTGATGTGGATCAAAACGAGACGTGTAGCCCTGAATATCTTGATCGTCACCTTCTTGGCATTATGGGGCTCAAATTAAATTCTGCTTTAGTACGATACTGATATTATTTCAGATTCCGCCCCTAAAACTCCTCATTTCAAACCGGCCATGTTTGCCTACTATGGCAATATGTTATAGGCCAAGTTTTTGGAGGTCGTCTCACCCCTCAAACCCCCCCTAAACCAATAGCAGTTGGGGCTCAAAAAAAGAAATTTAAAGTAAGAGCACGATGCTGATATTTTTTAAGGCTAAGTGCGTGGGTGGCCGCCCCACCATACATGCCCCTCAAGCTAGACATATTTTTGGATTATGGCAAAAAGGGACTCAAATCTGATATCTGTTTTATGGCCAATTGTTTCAGGAAAGCCTCACCTCGTAAACCCTTCCTAAATCACACACATCAGCAGGTTGGAATAAAACGTACGGCCCTTGAGGACTTCACACCTAAAAGTATCTGATAAAATCTCTACCAAGAATCGAAACGCGTCATACCTTGGTTGGATTTGTGGTGTCTTTTGGCTTTACTTTTCCTTTGGAAAATACTTAGATCATAAGCTAATTTTGAAAGAGAAATAAAATAAGAGTTACAAAATAATGATCTACGCCTTAACGGACAAAAAACATGAAAAACTAAATATATGACATTTAAGAAATGTGTCGATGTGACAGTTATTTGGTGCAGTACATAGATATTTAGCTCTAAGAGACTGGATAAGGAACCACTATAAATAGTCCACTGCCCGTTTTCTATGCCGACGAAGTTAATTTGAAAATGGTCAATTGTTTCTAAATAACCGCAGTATGGACCATATTTAGATCATCAGCAGTGCATGGATGCAAGAAGGTACCTAACTCTTATTTTAACTATGGCTCATCCACAGCTTTTTGGGTGCCAAGTAATAGTGCAAGAACGAGGAAACCAACAAGCAAATAGTTAACCTATAACCGCCAGACAATTGTGGGCAATGAAGTTGTATATAGCACTGTGGAACAGTTAAACCTACGGAAGAGCGAAAAAAATCGTATGTGGAAATCAAAAGACAAATAAAACTGAGGTATTTCTATGGGAAAGTACTAAGGAAAACATGGAGTTACAAGCACATCTATAGCAATATATGGCTGGTGACAGTCATAAAGAATGAACAAAGAGTAATTAATATGTAGGATATACAAAACCAGTTAAAAAAAATTTTTGAAAAATCTCATCACATTTAGTAAATCTTATCACATTTAGTAAAATACCATTATCAGTAGAGTCATTGAAGATGTACTACACTGCCTAATATTTTTATTATAAACAACTAATTTTTGTTTTTCTTGTATTTACAGGTACGTTGCGTTAAAAAGTGAATAAAACACAAACAGGTAAATATTAACTACGCCTGAACTGTTACCAACATTCTCAATGATATTCATAGATAAATAATATATCGAAGAAGCTATGGCGTAATGCATGTATATAGGGTTTCGGCAGTCATGGCTTCTTTCATTTTTGCTGAACAGTTGATTTTTATATCCACCATCGTAGGATAGGGGGTATATTCATTTAGTCATTCCGTTTGCAACACATCGAAATATCAATTTCCGACCCTACAAAGTATATATATTTCGGATCGTCGTAAAATTCTAAGACGATTTAACCATCTCCGTGTGTCTGTTCGTCTGTTGTAATCACTCTACAGCCTTCACAAATTGAGATATTGAGCTGAAATTTGGCACAGATACGTCTTTTTGATGCATGCTGGTTCAGTTCTTGAACGGGCCAAATCGGTCCATATTGGGATATAGCTGCTATATAGACCGATTTTCCGATAAAGGGCCTAATGCCCATAAAAACTTTATTTTTCATTCGATTTTGCTGAAATTTGAAACAGTGAGTAGTTTAAGGCTTCCCGACAACTGACGCAAATATTGTTCGGATCGGACTACATTTAGATATAGCTACCATATAGACCGATCTCCCGATAAAGGGTCAGAAGACCATAAAAGCTTTATTTATTACCCGATTCCGCTGAAATTTGGAATAGTGCGCAGTTTAAAGCCCCCAACTTCAGACCCAAATATGTTACAGATCTGACTATATTTAGATATAGCTGCCATATAGACCGATCAGCCGATAAGGGGACTGAAGCCCATAAAAGCTTTATTTATTACCCGATTTCGCTAAAATTTGAAACAGTGAGTTGGTTAAGACCTCTCAACATCCGACCTAAATGTGGTTCTGATCGGACTATATTAAGATATAGACCGATCAGATGATAAGGGGACTGAAGCCCATAAAAGCTTTATTTATTACCCGATTTCGCTGAAATTTGAAACAGTGAATTTTTCTGAGCCTCACGATATCCGACTTTAATATGGTTCAGATAGGTTTATAATTGGATATATCTGCCAAAAAGACCAATATATTGTTCTACAAAATTGAATAGTGACATATACAGCGGTCAAAAAAAGTATTCATCATTAGCAAAATTGATAATAAATTCACTTATTTTGGGTAATTGAAGAAAATTTAAAGTAAACAAATAATGCAGTTTTATGCAATAGTTTATTTTTCGTAATATGTTTTAAAATAAATTCAAAAAAAAAATTTAATTAGCGCAAAAAATGCAATTATTTGGGAATCCCCCTTTTCTGTTTTATTTAGTAAAGGAGGCTTTGCCCTTGACAGCAAATATTTAATTTCATTGAAAATATAGTTTTTGTCAAAATGGGTCGTAAGCAAAACGAGGTTTCTGATGAGGTAAAAGTTTTGATAATAAAACACCACAGGAATGGTTTAACTCAAAAAACTATCAGTGAAATATTAAATAGACCACGATCTACTATACAATCCATCATCAGAAAGTGGACAGAAACGAAAACTGTTGACAATAAACCAAGATCTGGTCGACCAAAAGCACTTTCAGTTGGAGATGTGCGTTGGCTAGTGCGGCAAGTTCAGAAAACTCCGAAGACAAATGCGACCATTCTTCGTAAAAACACTATGGAATATTTAGGGAAGGAAGTTACTACACAAACAATTCGAAATACACTCAAAAGGCATAGTTACAGAGGAAGAACTGCACGTAAGAAGCCCTTTATAAATAAAATAAACCGAGTGAAAAGGCTAAACTTCGCAAAAATGTATGTAAAACAGCCCGAATCATTTTGGAAAACAGTCATTTTTGCAGACGAGAGCAAGTTTAATCTTTTTGGGTGCGATGGAAAGGTCATAGTGTACAGAAAACCAAATACAGAGCTTGAAGAACGAAACACAGTTGCTACTGTAAAACATGGTGGAGGTGGTTTAATGGTTTGGGGGTGTATGGCGGCTTCAGGAGCGGGAAATCTTGAAATTATTAATGGAGTAATGGATCATAAGTATTACATTGACATTTTAAAGAGGAATTTAAAAGATAGTGCTGTAAAACTTGGGCTTGGTAATAACTTTCAATATTATCAAGATAATGACCCCAAACATTCTGCTTTAAATACCAAGATGTGGATGCTGTATAACTGCCCCAAAGTCATTAAAACTCCTCCTCAAAGTCCCGACTTGAACCCAATTGAACATCTTTGGGAACATCTCGAACGCAAATTGAGAACGCGCAATTTTTCGAGCAAGAGTCAAATGCAACAGGTGATAATGGAGGAATGGACTAATATAGACCAAAATATAACCGCTAAATTAGTCCAATCGATGTCAAACCGTTTAAAAGAAGTTATAAGACGCGGTGGTCGAATAACAAAGTATTAATTTTTTTAAATTATGTTATTTATTTTTTTGTTTTTTTGCAATGATGAATACTTTTTTTGTTTAATTTTTTGTGTTCAGCTGTAAAATGGCCCTTTTTGTTTCAATAAATACTATTTTTTTCTTTAAAAACAATGAAATTGTGTACATATATATCACACAAGCACTACTGCATCATTAGTTTAATATGTTTTTATTCCAATTGTCTTTTGTAGACTTATTAAAAAAAAAAACATTGAATGATGAATACTTTTTTTGACCGCTGTATATTAGACCACTCAATGTCCGTACCGGATTGTGACAAAATGGGGTTTACATATATACCCGAGGTGGTGGATATTCAAAGTTCGGCCCTGCCGAACTTAATGCTTTTTTACTTGTTTAATTTTTTTCGGCAGAGTTGATTGCTTTGAAGAAAATAGAATAATCACTGGCACCCATAAAGTTGGCATTTGCTGTCAAATTATGAGAGAAATTAAATTCTTCTGTTATTTCTATCCTCTTCTTACCCTCTGTAGGTAGCCAGGTGCTACAGTGGCACCTGTCTCCTTGTATCTCCTGCAGAAAAGAACAAGTTCCGTCTTAGACGCATTTACGGCAAGATCATTTTTGGTAGCCCACTTCGCCGTCGTACACAGAGCTTCCTGAGGAATATCTCTAAGAGTGCATACGCGACCACTTTTACACCTTTTTCATCCAGAGGGAATAATATATTGGTAATAGCTACATCCAATGTAGAGGAGACGGTACACCTCCTTGAAGTGTTCCTCTGCTGACCCATCTATTTAGATCCACCGATCACAAGCCTACCGTAATGCATCTTTTAGTAAGTAAGTTATCAAGAAACTTTCTAACGGCAGAGTCCATGCCTAGAAACTCCAGCTTCTTCATGATAGACGTAAGTTCTGTATTATTAAAAGCATCTTCAATGTCCAGAAATGCTTCCATTGCATATTCCCCAACTTTGACGCGTACATATCTCATTTCGTTCAAAACTTTCCGAAATATTCCCATGATTTTTCAATTTGGCAATACTGCGCCGGAGGACAAAGACGAGCTGAACAAGAATATTTTCTTCGAGAGCCTAGAGAGAGAATACGACCGCTTCACCGCCAATCATTCTGGGAGATATTGAAGGGAACCAAAATACCCTTGGTCCATCAGTCGGGTAATAGGCTAATGGGTTGAGGCTAATAGACCTCGCCGTGGCAAAAGACATAGTACTAAGCAGCACCAGATTTCAGCAAAACGTAATTCATTCATCCATCATGGTTGCCCCCAGATCAAAAAGTAAGGAACCAAATTGATCACATTGTGGTAGATGGAAGGCATTCATCCAGCATGTTAGATGTATTATCCGTTCGATTAGCGAACATAGATTCGGATCATTACTTTGTTGCATCAAAGGTTCGCACTCGGTTGAGCGTGGCGAGAAAGTACGACACTGCCCGGAAGCTGGATACAGAAAAGTAGATGGCAACGACATACTTCACTCGACTGATCCAACTGTTTGATGAAAACACTCCTCGTCTCAATAATATAACAGCGCAGTGACAAACCATTGCTCACTCTATGGTCTATGGAAAATATCCATACTTGGGTACCAGAAGTCTCCCGCAAAAAATACATGCTACAACCAAAAGTGTAAAAACTATACTGAAGCCAAGAATGCAGCATACAAAGCAACACTGCAATCACTAGCAACGCGCCAGATGAGAGGTAACGGGAGAGAGGAGGGGAAACGGGAGAGAGGAGGGGTAACGGGAGAGAGGAGAAACGTCTATTCCGCAGAAAGAAGAAAATGGCAAGACGTGAGTGTTAGCGAATTGAGATGTACAGGAGTCAGAATGAAGCACGGAAATATTACTAAAGGTTCAATGGTACAGATAGAGTGTTTGGGATATGGAAAGAATAACATACTGGACGAATCCGGGCTAGGCTTTCTAACTGCAATGGACTGTATGTAAGTTAAGGCTCCCAGATATATAAAACAGTTGTAACGAGAAGAATTGGAATAAAAGGCAGGTATTTAGTATTCAGTGTGACAATGTGTGGGTTTTATAAGTGGACGGCAGCAGCTTACCAGTTTGGATAATTAGGCACAAGTGAGTGTAGAATTCAATGCGTCTGTCAGACATTATGGTTTAGTTCATACAACAACTAGTTTAACTCAATTCAGCAAAGACAAAGACAAATATTTGTGATTTTGAAGAATTCATTTTATATTAATTCAATTAATTCAGTACTTAAAGTTAATACAATTCAATTAATTCAGTACTTAAAAGTTAAAAACAATTGTTGAATGGAGTTCAACACATACTATGTCCCACTACAGATAAATAAGTCAATGAGATAATTGGGCCCCTTTCAATGCGGCTGTAGGCCTATTAAATCCACCACCGATATTTACACAGCGTCAAATCCAGGAAAAGAAAGGTCAAATCGTACCACCTCATCATTGACTACAAAGCCGTTGTCGATAGAAATTTAAGTTCAAAGGTATTTCAAGTCATGTCTGAGTTTGGTATCCCTGCAAACTTAATAAGATTCTCCAAGATGACGCTTGCTGATATACGTTCCTCAGTAAGAATATGAAGGAAGCTCTCCGAAAAACTAAATACCTAACGAAATTTCAGACATGGAGGCAGCTTTAAAAAAAAAAACGTTACAATAAAAGCAAAACTTCGTGATAAAAGTATTTTGTTTGACGCAAAAATTTCCCAAACGTTTTAATATTACGCAACATACAAAACACAAAGAGAATTGAAAAAAGAGCAATTTTCTTGAATATCAGCTAAGAGTGTAAGCTACACGTCGTTTTGGCGTCAGTGTAATGCGATTTGTTTTATAGTATTGTTAATCGGTCAAATAAATCGATGCATTTCTGGTTGACATAAGGACCCTATGTCATATTCCGTATTGCCAATATCCCTTTAAAACAGAATGGAGAAAATCTTAGTTCAAGCACTGACAAATTGAACAACTTTACTTAGCCTATACGATCAACTTCAAACCCTAACGATTGCAAATGGCAGTGCACTGGTAGGGTCAATTTCTTAGTTGGGCTTGATGTAAGCTTAATTCTTTACTGTTCATTATAAAATATTTTCTTCCTTTCATTTTTTTTTTTTGCTTTTAAATAGCTTATTACATTATCAATTTGTATCTTCTTTAGGTCTTTGTTATGGAAACTATTGTTTTCCATGCTTGCCCTTTGCAGAGGTAAGCCTAGGGTTGAAAAGTGTACGATGCGGGCCACTGATGATGATAATATAATCCCACAGCTTTTATCGACAGTTCGCTCCGCATGGAAAGTGAAATTGATGTAACCTAAAGAAGATTTCGGGTTGTCCACAAGCATAAGTACGTCCATGAGAAATTTAACTAAAATGGAAAACCCAAGTAAAACCACTTCACCGACATTATTGTTTTCAACTTTTATTTTCCTTGCTTTTATTGTGCTCTCCCCTTTGCTTTGCCTGCAGGGCAACTATGACCGGGAATGGACATTAACGTTTATCGCCCTACCCTTGCTATAGAGCCATAAAAATCTTGTGGCCTAGGTTCAAATACAGAGCCAGTGGATCCTAACATCAGCAACAACAATTACTTATTCAATATCCTTTTTTCCCCTTTTCTGTAAAATCTTCAATGATTTCCATGGTAAAATTCCAATAAGGTGCTGAGGTAAGGAACAAAACCGTTGTCCGTTGTTATGGTTAAATGCAAATGAAGCTTATTATGGCAAGAAGTGAACGGCTTTCAAAATAGAGACATCTTAAAAGGAAGTGGAATTAGAACTGGTGGGCAGAGTGAAAAGGTAGGAGGAAGGAAACGACTATCAGTCCCAAGTGAACACCAAAGCTAAAATCTTCACCCAGCCAGCCAGCATTTGTAGTTGAATAAAGTCATATACATCGCACTCCAAACAATATGTTATGAAGAAGAACCTTCAAATAATAAACTTAAAAAATAGTTGACAGACACATATTTATATTTCTGTTAGGCTATATCGAATTCAAAAATACATTGCTGACGGTGGTAATATTTTGTTTTCATTGTCCAGTAAGGAAAGGCAAAAATCGGACGGTGCCGACTATATAATACTCTACACCTACTTTATAAGTTCAAAGTGGGAGCTATATCTCATTTTGAACCAATTAGGATGGACCTCGTCAGATGTTTTCAGATGGGTTATTAAACAATCCGTATCAAATTTCTAGCAAATATGTACAAACTGTAATAACTACGGTAGACAAATGACAACATTATTGCAAATTATCCAAAACCTGACGAACATATATATGGGAGCTATATTTAAATTTGAACCGATTTCGAGCAAACTTCTTGGATATTGTGGCGGTAGCGTTGTGCAAAATTTTGGATAAATTGGTCAATAAATGCGCTTGCATTGGCTGTAGGTGTGAAAATCGGGTTATATGCCTACATGGCATCTAAATCTAAACCGATTTCTATAAAATTCAACAGTAATGTCGAGAGTCAAGAGATCCCAACCTGAACCGATTTTTTCCAATTTTAATAGACTTTGTCTCTAGGCCGAAAAACATGCCTGTTCCAAATTTGAGAACGATCGGACGTAAATTGAGACCTGTACTTTGTACACAAATTAAAATGGATAGACGGACAAACAGATACACAGACAGACGGACGGTCATAGCTAAATCGAATCAGGAAGTGATTCTGAGTCGATCGGTATACGTATCAATGGGTCTATCTCACTTCCTTTTGGGTGTTGCAAACAAATGCACTATGTTATAATACCCCGTAGTGGTGATGTAGGGAATAAATATTTGGATATATATTGTGACAAAATCGTTCGAAGATAACCCATCCTCAAACTATACGAATTAGATAATAGGTTGATATACTCGTATATCGCGTTCTTTAAGCGCACATAGAGAGTGTTCCTGGCGAAAAATGCAGGATGGCAGACACGTCTGAACAAATTCATAAACTCTTCAACAAAATCTTTCCAAGTCCGTTCCGAATTCTGTTCTGAAAGTTCGGAGCGAGTTCTGAACAATTTCTGTTCTGCTTGTCTGATGGAATATTAATTCCGACATTCCTGAAAGAATTATGAAGGATATCTGAACCCCGTTTGACATAAGCTTTTTGAAACGTTAAGAATTTGTCTTCCAACATTTTGAAAAGAATTCTGCATAATGTCTGAACTGTCACTTTGATGTTTTACTTTATGTTTAAATTAGTTTTTTTGACGGTGTGCAATATTTGTTGTACCGTTAGGGACTGTTGTTCTGACAGTTCGAAACGATGTCTGCACAGTACGCAGAAAGAATTATTTTTTTCTTCTGTGGGTCGAAAATTCGGTTAGAATTCCATCGGAATTTTATAATGCTTTAGTTCAGAATTCGGGCAGAATTTCACAAGAGTTGTTACCAAATTCCGAAAGACAGCTCTAATAACCCGTCAGAATTTCCTTTGATTTATGCCCAGACCTTGTCTTCAGGAAAAACTTCCGATTTCGCTTCGACGCACAATAGCGCAGAAAGAGGAAGCAGGTGGCAAAAATCAACAATTACGAAATTTTGAAAGTACCCAACTTATGTAAAACTTTTAAACGATTTCAAAAATGGTAAGAATAGAAATGTAAGGTTTTTAGTTAGGGAGATATGACCGTTCAAAAGTTGACCAAATTTCGATGTTCAAAAAACACGCAGTTTTTAGGAAATGGGGTCTTTTTGCAAGTGTAATATCTCGAAAACTAGATAGGGATTGCCATTTTTTCTGTTGTTGGATATTTAGTAAATGTAAAATTGATTAAAAAAAATAATAAAGATTTCTTTGAGCTTATCTAGATAAATCTCTATTTAAAAGATATCCATTTCTTCATAATTTTTCAACTTTGATGGAAAATAAAAAAAAAAAATACCCTTTTATACCCTCGCCATATTTTCAAAATACGCTCATTGATTTTCCCTTAAAATAATTCGAAGAAATTTAGTTGCCTGTACTTGCCCCATTTTGATTTAGGGTCAAAAACTGTAAAAAGACAGGGTTCAAGAACGCGAACATGTAACACAGTCGAAAAATCTTTGAAATAATTCTATAACATTTGATCAGATAAAGATATCAACACGAAACTTGACTTGGTAAGGTAAATGTGGAAATAGTTTCCAAAAAGTATGCAAATTTTGGATTTAGATTTTCCTTTCCTACGCTTCACAACTTAAAATTAAAAAAAAAAAACAAATTACGAATTATTATGAAAATTTGTTCAGCAAAAGGAAGAGCTATTTGAAAAAGGAATGTTATGTTTTAATTGATAATTTTAAGATATTAAAGCCTTAAAATAACTAACTTGTCTATTATATGCCGTTCAAATATCTTATTCGGTTCAAAAGATATGATTTTTACAACGAACAAACTTAAACCGCGCCACTTCTAATCGACTTCTGATCGAACACTGAACGTTTGGTTCGCCGGGATTGAACACCCAATGGTGGGTTACAGACGATACTACATCTGTGCACATATGTAGGGGCGTATTTTAATAAATGTGTTAGTTGCATTATTTGTAAGTATTTATGCTTAGCTATAGTCTTCATGTTGCCATCTTATAAGCAGACCACCTTATTTGGTGACATCCTAAGGTTCCCCAAAATGTATGTTCGGTGGTCGTACAAAAATCCAAATATAATGCCATTTTCATTTGTTATATTCTGCCGAAGATAGACCAAACACTTTCTCTATTTTCACATCTCTATGATTGTAATTAATTGTACAAAGCTTAAACGAATCGAATCAAATTGTCACAACTTTTTCCTTAATATATTTTTTTAAATAATTAATTTGGTTATTTAGTATAACGACTGTCAATTGCTATAATTGCGGACAGATAAAGGATTTGCTGCAGACCTTTAATTTTCATTAAAAAAGCAGATTTGTTATTCGAGAAGAACCAATTGAGCATATCATTAATAAATAATTACAAATTTTAATTTGCCAAATGCAGATGTTATACTTCCCATAGAGCTGCTCTAAAATTGCCACATTGAAATTTGTTATTCAATTCGATTCGGAAAATATTTTAAACCATTATCGCCAATAACGTGATCTCGTTTTGGTCATTGATTGGATTCTACACTGACCAGTTTTATGTGTGTCATTTTTCTATGGCAGGCTGTGTTGGGGTTTCTGTGGCTGGATATTTTAGTTCATGCTCTGGTGGTTGTTGCAAACAATGCTATTAGGTTCCGCATTAAAAAAAAGAAAGGTCCCCATGTTGAGATCCCATTTCAGAATTCGAACCAATCGAAAGAGAATATGAAAGATTTTAATGTCTCTATATGGGTGGCTGAAATTTAAATTATCCTTGCCACTGCTCGAGTGTATGAGCATATCCAACATACACGCACATATTGCCCAAGCTCAAGCATCGATGTAAATATGTGTGTATGCGAGCACACACTCAAAAAACCACTTTCACTTGGGTGCGCACTTATAGTTTCGGCTCTGTTCTCACACATATGCAATATGCCTGTATGGGTGGGTACAACAAGTACCCAACAAGTCTGTTCGTTTTGTACATGCAGAAAATGGGCTTTTGTGGCGGGTGATTGTTTATATTGAAAATGGTTTTTTTTTTGTTCGATAATCATATTCATACTCACAGGACGATATTGGAGTGGAGAGAAAAAAAATCATATGGTGCGATTACTCAGACATAGGTTAGGTTGAAAAGTGGGTGCGGACATCAATCCGCCCCATGGTGATGATTTTTACACAATCTCTTCCCGCTGCATCATATGTTGATATGTTTTTATTTCAGATTTGATAAAATCTTACATATGTGTTCATTTATATAATTGAACACAAGCTTTAATTGAACACAATCTTCAATTATATAATTGAACAAAAGCTTTAGAGCCTTGTATATGTAACACAGAGTGCGCCAGAGAAACTTATTTATTAAAAAAACTCCCGGGGAGGGGGTCGAAAGCAAGCACATATGGAGAGGATGTCCCCAAGATTGTTTCTCCCTCTAGTCAGTTGCCATCACGCAATGGTCTAGGGAGCAGTGGGCCTTCGCCGCCGAGAACTTCTTTTCTAATGTTTTCTCATTTGTTGCTACGCAATGTCCCTTCCGCGCTCGCTTTGAACTTTCACCTCACAGACTTGTTCCTGGCCGTAATTAAACTCTGTCGTAGGTTAACTCCTTTCGGGAGTGTGGAAGTGTCGCTAAATCTACAATAGAAATGGACTATCATAACTCCGGAAAATATATAAAGCGTTTGGTTCGCCAACACGCATCTGCTGTGGAAATTTCTGAAACCACTGTTCGACGACTTCTCCATCAAGACCTTTAATTTCATCCCTATAAATTTGGTGTTGTGCAAAGCGAACTGAACGCGATTTTGTTGCCCGTTAAAATACAAGTGAAATGTTGATTAAAAACATGCCTGAAGACGAGGTAATTTCTTCCAGTGACGAGGCTCGCAATGGGGGTCGCCATTTACCCGATATGGCTTTCAAGACTGATTGAAAAATAAATTGGGACACTGTAGTTAAGACCGTTAGTCAAGTTAGTCACTTAGACGTTTTCGTCCATTGTGATATCACAGGAACAGAAAAAGGAAGATGCCTTCTAGTTCCTACCATTGGACCATCCAGATCACTTTAAAAAGCCCAATGAATGCGAATGTTCCCATCCGCTAAATCAGACAGGTTCTCAGAGAAATGGGAACCTAAAGTGGAACTCCTTCTGACTGCTAGTGCAGGACACAGACACACAGATGGTGTTCTATAGTCTCTTCTTCTTCGATGTCCACACAGCGTCTGCTAAAGTCGTTGCTGGCAACTTTCATTCTGTCAGCATGTTTTCCGATTAGACAGTGACCTCCCATGACGGACACAATGACTGAGACGTCGGTTCTAACCAATGACAGCAAAGCGGTAGACCTCTTGGAGTCTAGATTAGGCCACATAGTTTTAGAATGCTCACAGACCCCTCTTTGAGACCATCCATCATTCGTCGTCCTTCGGTCCTGGTCCTGACAACTTAGCTTACATGTCGCTAGAGGCAAACCCACAGATTCCATTATCTCTGGAATGTGAAGGGTAATTCCTAGTCTCGCAAGCTCATCCGCTTTACAATTCATATCTCTGTGGCTTGGCACCCAGAACAGGAGAATTTTGTACTTTGAAAATGTTGGATTTGAAGTTCAATTTCCTGTCCAGAAGTTGTATACGTCTTGCATAACTTTTATCCCACCCATAGCAGTGGTTGTTATCGTCAATGTTGATTGCAAATTCATCTTTTCTTCATGGGTCTTTAAGCATTTGAGAGCTTTTGGGAAGTCATTCAGAGCTGCAGAGAGTTTTTAAAAATCTCTTGTGCAGAACAGTTGACTACCCAACCAATGATCAGCACATAAGTAAGAAATTAACGAAAAGATTTTACCCAACCTCTTCCGAGTTTCAGGCATCAGTTAAAATGCAAGAAAGGCTACAATGGAACGAGAATTCCAGCGTATATTGCAGGAATTTGGGATCCGCTTAAACTTTACAAAAAGGATCATTCCTCTCAATTAATTGACGGAGGACACGAGTGAGGTGATTTAGATTTATCATATTTATATATCGGCGGATTTTCACTCCTAGAGCCATATATGCATATCGCCCGATTTTCACTTCTAGAGCCTCTGCAAGCGCATTTATTGACCAATCTTGGAACATCTTGTACAACGCTTTCCTTGACGATTACCACAATATCTGGTCGATTGGTCGAAATCCGTTCAGATTTAGATTAAGCTGCCATATATGCATATCGCCCGATTTTCACTTCTCACTGCAAGGGTAATTATTCACCAAGCTTGCCAAAACTTTGCACAACGATTTCCTCGACGACTACCATAATATCTAAGAAAAATCGGTTCAGATTTAGATATAGCTCTTATATATATGGTCGTCAGATTTTGGGTAATTGACAACAAAGTTGTCATTTTTCAACCGTAGTTATTACAGATTAAAAATATTTGCTCGAAATTTGATACGGATTGTTAAATATCCCGCCGAGGTCTATCAAAATTGGTTCAGAATTGGATATACAGCGGTCAAAAAAAGTATTCATCATTCAATGTTTTTTTTTTTAATAAGTCTACAAAAGACAATTGGAATAAAAACATATTAAACTAATGATGCAGTAGTGCTTGTGTGATATATATGTACATACACAATTTCATTGTTTTTAAAGAAAAAAATAGTATTTATTGAAACAAAAAGGGCCATTTTACAGCTGAACACAAAAAATTAAACAAAAAAAGTATTCATCATTGCAAAAAAACAAAAAAATAAATAACATAATTTAAAAAAATTAATACTTTGTTATTCGACCACCGCGTCTTATAACTTCTTTTAAACGGTTTGGCATCGATTGGACTAATTTAGCGGTTATATTTTGGTCTATATTAGTCCATTCCTCCATTATCACCTGTTGCATTTGACTCTTGCTCGAAAAATTGCGCGTTCTCAATTTGCGTTCGAGATGTTCCCAAAGATGTTCAATTGGGTTCAAGTCGGGACTTTGAGGAGGAGTTTTAATGACTTTGGGGCAGTTATACAGCATCCACATCTTGGTATTTAAAGCAGAATGTTTGGGGTCATTATCTTGATAATATTGAAAGTTATTACCAAGCCCAAGTTTTACAGCACTATCTTTTAAATTCCTCTTTAAAATGTCAATGTAATACTTATGATCCATTACTCCATTAATAATTTCAAGATTTCCCGCTCCTGAAGCCGCCATACACCCCCAAACCATTAAACCACCTCCACCATGTTTTACAGTAGCAACTGTGTTTCGTTCTTCAAGCTCTGTATTTGGTTTTCTGTACACTATGACCTTTCCATCGCACCCAAAAAGATTAAACTTGCTCTCGTCTGCAAAAATGACTGTTTTCCAAAATGATTCGGGCTGTTTTACATACATTTTTGCGAAGTTTAGCCTTTTCACTCGGTTTATTTTATTTATAAAGGGCTTCTTACGTGCAGTTCTTCCTCTGTAACTATGCCTTTTGAGTGTATTTCGAATTGTTTGTGTAGTAACTTCCTTCCCTAAATATTCCATAGTGTTTTTACGAAGAATGGTCGCATTTGTCTTCGGAGTTTTCTGAACTTGCCGCACTAGCCAACGCACATCTCCAACTGAAAGTGCTTTTGGTCGACCAGATCTTGGTTTATTGTCAACAGTTTTCGTTTCTGTCCACTTTCTGATGATGGATTGTATAGTAGATCGTGGTCTATTTAATATTTCACTGATAGTTTTTTGAGTTAAACCATTCCTGTGGTGTTTTATTATCAAAACTTTTACCTCATCAGAAACCTCGTTTTGCTTACGACCCATTTTGACAAAAACTATATTTTCAATGAAATTAAATATTTGCTGTCAAGGGCAAAGCCTCCTTTACTAAATAAAACAGAAAAGGGGGATTCCCAAATAATATTTGAATTTGACTTTGATGATAGCACATCAATGATGAATACTTTTTTTGTTCTGTTTTTGGTGTTATTATATAAAATTGCATTTTTTGCGCTAATTAAATTTATTTTTTGAATTTATTTTAAAACATATTACAAAAAATAAACTATTGCATAAAACTGCATTATTTGTTTACTTTAAATTTTCTTCAATTATCCAAAATAAGTAAATTTATTATCAATTTTGCTAATGATGAATACTTTTTTTGACCGCTGTAGCATCCATTTAGTTTTTTTTTTTTTGGTAGGTGTATACAGTATTATATAATCTGGACCACTCTTCTTTTGTTTTTCCTTACTGATTTTACTTTGTGGCTGTCTGCAAAAGCGTTTATGATCAACATTGAATGAATTCCGCTTTGTTCCAACTTTTGTTTGTGTGATCTTCAATAAAAGAAAGTTATAGGGAGATTAGTTTCTGTGAGAATTTCAACTTGCGCCTTAAAAAACAATTCGTTACAGAGTATTATTCGTTATAGAGAAGTTCGACCAGTACTATCTACTTTTTTAGATTTGCAAATCGACAAACGAATTGACGAAGTTAGTATACCTCCCATCTTATAGTGGTGGGTAAATATATGTTTAGACATTTTAAAAATTTCGAGCACTTTAAAACGGAGAAGAAAAACCCGTCATATGTGACCGAGCCGAATCTTGTAAACCCACCATTTGAGCGGTATTGGGGGATTGGTTTACATGTGTCTGCTACGAAGCTGTCGTAAAATAGTAGGTTTAGGATTATATGGAAGCCTTAACAAAATATGAACCGTTGCATTCCGTAAGTATCCCCCTTTTACATCAGTAAAAAGTATATGCGCAATATTTCAAGCACATTGGCTAATTCTTTGGGAAAACTATTGTGATTCAGACAGTTGAACCGAGCTATAAGGACTTAGAATGCTAAAACTACCGATAGTTCTTGATGATACACGTCTATAAAATTTTATTTACAACAGAAAGACATAACTCAGTACTTTTGAATTTATCAAAAATTGACAAACTGCAAAATATTCCTATGGATATATTCGAATATCTTATTTGGTTGAATCAATCATATGCATTTTTGTTATTTTTTTCAAAACAAAGACATAAATAAAAAAAAAACACAAGCGCATTGATTACGGCTGTGCCGAATCCATTATATCCTCTACCACGCATAGCATGGGATAAGTTCGTTCAATAACTTTTTCCAATATATTTGAACTCCATTAAGTTATGATAAAAATTCCAATTCCTTCGGAGACTAAAGAAGTCAAATCGGTCGACCGGTTTATATGGAAGCTACTATATCAAATTATGAACTGATTTTGAACATACTTAGCGTGTATCATGAAAGTCGAAACAAAACTTCACTGTCAAAAAGCTAAAATCGGATTATATTTGCGGCTTTAAGGGGCTCAAGAGTTCAGTGGTTAATACGGGAACTATATCAGGTTATGAACCAACAACTGTGCCAGTATGGTCCAAACATTATGTGCAAAATTTCAATCAAATTGCATGAGAATTACCCTCTCTAGAGGCTTAAGAAGTATAATCTGAAGACAGATTTTTAAGCCAGCTATATTGGGAGCCAAAAATAAATACCAAAATATAGGGTGAATGGGTTATGTGGAAGCTACATAAAAACATGAAGCGATGAGCAATCCGAACTGGTCTACACTAACAAGAAGAATTTGTGGAAAATTTCAAGCGCCTAGCGTTCGAAAGTAAGCGTGCTTTCGACAGACAGACAGACGGACATGGCTAAATCGAATCGAGAATTTTCATATGCTCAAGAATATACATACCTAGTTGGTTGTCAAATCAATATTTCAATGAGTTCCAAACGAAATTCTATGGTGGAGGATACAAACAGAACCCAAACACGAATATCGATCCAGAGTGAAAGAATTTTTAAAAATTCAGCATAACTTTGGATTGGACATCTGTGTAAGACATCCGACGAGATATGAGGAATTCCTTATAACTGAAGGATATTTTTCTTCGGCACACCCTATTATACATAGATATATGTACTTATGTTTCTTCATGGAATTTTTATTAAAGGTATACCCAGTTGGCTTGCAATATGGCAGAGTGATGTTGATGGTATTGTGTTGTAAGTTTTTGTTCATCATAAATGATTTTATGTAAATATCGTCATATGTTCGCAATACACATATGTATATAAACGTTTCTATATATATGTACATACATTAAGGATACATCATCTTTTTTTGTTTGCTCTGCACTCTCCTTTTTTTTATACAATAATAAAAATGTCATTTTACGGACTTAATGAGATATTTAACATATCTGTGTGAGTGTGTATGAAAGTAAAGTGTAGGTGTATGTGTGTTATTGCATGGAGTATGTCCTTATGCTGGCCATGTATGTTAATGCTATTGAACATACTGCCTGCCTGGAATTGATGGAACAAACCAAATACGCCCAAATTGATAATAAAGATATTCTTATTGAATTCTCATATTATTTTGCCATGCTGGCAGTCAGACTACCTTTCTGCCATTGGCCCATGGACCAACTTGCCTTACCGCCAACATTGAGTCATTTACATTTTATTAAAATCGATAAAAACCCATTTATAGTATTCATACACTGCGCGACGGCAGGCCATTTATGATGGCCGTAACAGTTGGTGTGCGATATCTTAAGGTTTCAGTTAATTTTCGATTTATTTCTCTCGTATGGGTCGTCTTGTCAATTCATTTGAACCTCAAAACAATAAATATTCAAAATAATTGTCATTTCATTTCATATATGCGCAGTAAATGACAACTGGATATGAAATGATATCACTTTAATGAAAATTAAATTTAATTGGAAACGCAAAATTGATTACTAAAATTTTATCAACATGGGATTGTCAAGCCAAGTGTGTGAACACCACAAAGCACGGACACATTACCTAATTTTGAAAAAGAGAAAACGATCAGTTAGATCGCAGAGGAACCCACGGCCTCTATTAAGCGGTTACCCCTGTTTACCGACATGCTGTGCTATTGATTTTGAACCTCTATTGACTGTGCTTTAATGATGCTCCCTCAAATAACGGTGCTTTACCTCTGTTGTTATATATGCATTTGGTCCTCAAATACGATGACTTCAAATCTTCACGTCGACCACTGAAAAATCTTTTAAAATTGTTTAAGTAGACTAATAAGTAGAGAAAAAACAGAGCAGGTTAGGTTAGGTTGAATAGAGGGTGCGGATATTAATCCGCCTCATAACATACACCCAAGCCAGTATTCGGCTTGTTGTGCGATCTAAATACTAAAGAAGTAACCTCGAAAAGAAAGAAAATCTAATTGTTTTCCATGCCACGCCCTTAAGTTGGTTCATGTCTGGTATAGTGTCCCCACCGAAGTGCCCCACATGCGATCACTTGCCGCACCGATTTGCCATAAGTGAGCTCGTAGTCCTATGTGATACTCAATAGCTATACTGACCTCCTTCTTATTACTTTCAGTAATAGCCTCGTCTTCTCACGATCCGGATCTCCCCATAGGAGAGAGCAAGCAGAAATATAAACACTATTTTTTTTCAAAAGAAACCAATTACGGAATTAGTTTGTTGGAATTACTTGAAGAACTAGTTCACCAGCTGTGTACACTGAAAGTAAACAAAAGTGAAACCAATTCTGATCACTTTGAACACAGATTTGGAACTGCGGCCCTGCCAATAGCAAACGATCGCAGTTAATGTCGGTGGTTGAAATTCTTGTTACCATTTAGTATTTTCTCACAAAAAAAAAAAACGGTGTTAACCAAATACAACATGCGGTACACCGCATCCGTTCTCTGTTATATATTATACTCCATATCTACGTTATGTGCTCTTTCTAGTACAATAAATCAAATTCAACATTTTATGTTAAATTTCCTTGATAGAGACGAAACAATAAAGTCCTTTTATGACCAAAAAACAAAAAAAATCGTTTTTTTTAAAATTGAACCATAAATGCACTATTGATAGCTCGAACAAAGTTTTGCAGGGCCGAGGTGACAATTTTCGAAGGCCAACCAATGGACGCGAGCTTACTAGTGCCCTGAAATGCACATGACCTGGTAAATGTCATAGCAATGCAAATTGCAAATTTTGCCCATGAACATTCCATTAAGAAACAGGAGCAAACTTCTCACATATCAATGAGTGTAGTCCGATTCAAGTTTTAAGCTCAGTGATAGGGGGCCTCCTTTTTATAGCCGAGTCCGAACGGCGTGCCGCAGTGCGACACCTCTTTGGAGAGAAGTTTTACATGGCATAGTACCTCACAAATGTTGCCAGCATTAGGAGGGGAAAACCACCGCTGAAAATTTTTTTTGATGGTCTCGCCAGGATTCGAACCCAGGCATTCAGCGTCATAGGCGAACCTGCTTACCTCTGCGCTACGGTGGTCATAGCTATAACCATGCAAAATTTGGTGAATATATATTTATTCGTTAAAAAATAGAAGACTTACTTACACAAATTTTTTTATTCCACTGTGCGACGCAAATCGAAAGAACGCACTATGGCGGGGGGAGAGAAAATGGGAGATATTTTAAGAGCACCTATGTTATGAAAATCTTTCCAAAGATTTCAAAAAGGCTACCTGTGATGTCAGGTTTTTCGTTCCGTAGATAAGACCATTCAAAGTTAATCGATTTTCAAATAAATATAAAATTTTTAGGTAATTTGGATTGATTTCAGGTGTAACATCTTTTAAAATAGGTACGAGATTGTATTCGTAGGTCTGCCAATTACTTAAGGCTGGGCTTTGGAGCATGTGGCATTCGCTCTTTTGTTGTTGTTTCTACTAATATATTGCTAGTCTGTACGACAAGACAAAAAAAGTCTTATAATTACAGCACAGGGCATATGTAAAATAAAGTGGGTGGTTGGGTGGCAATAATTGCATTTAAAAATAAAGCTGAAAATTCAGAAGATAGCCAGTTATGTTAGATCCTGTTCAATCAAAGTAACTAACTGTATGGCTCTCAATGAATGAAATATTTGGTGGACTGTTTAAAGAAGTAAGGGAGAGTATTTTGCATTACTTGGTGGGCTCATAACTTTATTATGTAAAAACAAGTAAAAGTGTGCTAAGTTCGCCCGGGACGAATCTTATATACCCCACACCATGGATCACATTTATCAGGTTCTTTGACCGGTATCTCTGTACAGGCAACCAAAGTATAATGAATAAGGAATGTAATGCTATTGGAGCTATATCATGTTTTGGACCGATTCGGACCATACTTGGTTTGTCATTTTCCAAATTTTCAGCCAAATCGAGTAAGAATTGCGCCCTATAGGTGGTAAAGAAGTAAAATCGGGAGATCAGTTCATGTGGAAGCTATATCATATAAATGCCAAACGGAATGGCGAAGTTAGTATACCTCCCATAACACCACCCAAATACGAAGTATTTGCTGGCCAATATGAGGCTCAAATAAGAGTTTTTTTAGAGTAGAACACGAATCTGATATATATTTTCAAAGCTAAGTCACTAAGTGGCCGCCCCATCCCCCAAAACACCCCTCAAACTGGTCATGTATGCCGGCTGAAATGAATGGGAGTAGACCATGAATCTGACATCAACATTCGGCACCAACAGTCTAGGAGACGTCCCACCACCATAACAACTCCCAAGTAGGACGTATTTGCTCACCAAGACAATTTGGGTCTTCAAGACAGTGGAGTTCGAAATTCATATTTCTAAGGGTTCAACCCCAAACCGGACATATTTACTGGATTTTTCAATACGGTGTTTAATTGAATGGTATTTGAGATTAGAAAACGAATTTGATATCCAATTTTGAGGCCAATGGCAATACGAGGACCGCCCCACTCCCCAAAACACCCCTAAATAGGGCATATTTACCGACCATATCAATGTGGGGCTTAATTGAAAGAAATTGGAGGGTAGAGCAAGAATTGATACCCACTTTCGGGACTAATTTTCTAGGGTCTACCCCTTTCCTAAAATACCCCAAAAACAGCAATTTTTTACTGACTATCGCAATATTGGGCTCAAATAAAGGTATTTGGGAGTAGAATACGAATTTGATATCCAAATGTAGGACCATGTATTTAAGACATCACCCCTTTCCCAAAACACCCCCCAAAGGGTGAAAATTCTTCGACCATGCTAATATGTGGCTCAAATGAAAGGTAAAGGGTGATTTTTTTGAGGTTAGGATTTTCATGCATTAGTATTTGACAGATCACGTGGGATTTCAGACATGGTGTCAAAGAGAAAGATGCTCAGTATGCTTTGACATTTCATCATGAATAGACTTACTAACGAGCAACGCTTGCAAATCATTGAATTTTATTACCAAAATCAGTGTTTGGTTCGAAATGTGTTCAAATTTTGACAAATTTTGTTCAGCGATGAGGCTCATTTCTCGTTGAATGGCTACGTAAATAAGCAAAATTGCCGCATTTGGAGTGAAGAGCAACCAGAAGCCGTTCAAGAACTGCCCATGCATCCCGAAAAATGCACTGTTTGGTGTGGTTTGTACGCTGGTGGAATCATTGGACCGTATTTTTTCAAAGATGCTGTTGGACGCAACGTTACGGTGAATGAACACATTTCGAACCGAACACTGATTTTGGTAATAAAATTCAATGATTTGCAAGCGTTGCTCGTTAGTAAGTCTATTCATGATGAAATGTCAAAGCATACTGAGCATCTTTCTCTTTGACACCATGTCTGAAATCCCACGTGATCTGTCAAATACTAATGCATGAAAATCCTAACCTCAAAAAAATCACCCCAAGTG
The DNA here is from genome assembly GCF_963082655.1 of Stomoxys calcitrans. Taxonomy (NCBI): domain Eukaryota; kingdom Metazoa; phylum Arthropoda; class Insecta; order Diptera; family Muscidae; genus Stomoxys; species Stomoxys calcitrans. The sequence goes on from NC_081553.1 coordinate 135,316,229, forward strand.
TCTGGGGGACCGCCTCAACCCGAAAACACCCCTAAATCAGACATTATGAGAATAGCGGGCTTAAATGAGAATAACGGGCTTAAAAGACTTAATTTCAACCCGTTATTCTCATGATGTAGTTGTTGTTGTTGTAGTAGCAGTATATTGTGTTCTATCTTTCGTCTGCTTGAAACTCAACAGAATCAAGCAGATGGAAGATAGAGCACAATAAACTGCTACTACAACATCATGAGAATAACGGGCTGAAATTAAGTCTTTTAAGAATAGAGTACACCTTACATCCAAATTTACATTCGTAGACCAATAAAGATCATATGGGATTCAGATAATTATATTGTTAAACTGTTTTTCATGCGATATACTATTTTCGTAGCATTGTATTTCACTAAAAGCTCTTTAATTGTAGAAAATAAATATTCCAAGGAAAATTTTGTTCCATATAAAGTAAAAGAAGGCGCAGCGGAGAGGCCAGTCCAGCTAGTTTTATTTATAAATAAATGTTTCTCAGAGTTCATAGTTGTTATTATACCCACCACCATAGGATGAGGGGTATAGTAACCTAGTCATTCCGTTTGTTTCGCCTCGAAACTTTGATCTGAGGCAGCATAAAGTATATATTATTGATCATCTGGACATTTTAAGTCGATCGAGCCATGTCTGCTCGTCCATCTGTCTAAACTACGATAGCGGGCGAACGCTTAAAGCTAGCCGCTTGGAATACATCTTATTGATGTAGGTCTTTGGGGATTGCAAACGGGCCAAGTCGGTTCAGATTTGGATATAGCTCCTATACAAACCGTTCTGTCGATTTGACATATTTAGCCAATAGAAACCGCAATTGTTATCCGATTGGGCTGAAATTTGTGCCAAGTACGGTTGAAATTGGTCTGTAACCTGAAATAGCTCCCATATAACTCCATCTCCCGGGCTAGCTGTCATTTTTGTCCGATTTGGCAAAAATTGTTACGACTTCCAACAACTGTGTAAAGTACGGTACGCGGTCTATAACCGAATATAACTCCCATATAACCCTATCTCGCGAGCCCGTGCAGTTCATAATTTTTGTCCGCTTTGGCATGTAGCGTTCTGTTACGACTTCCAATAATTGTGCTAATAATGGGCTAAATCGGTTTTAACGTGATGTAGCTGCCATAAAAACTGATCTCTCCATTATGCGAGTTCTCGGCTCCTAGAAGCTTTCATTTTTGCCTGGTTTGGCAGAAATTTGGTACATGTAGTAAAATTATGCCTTTTCACTTATTTTATTTTGTGTCAACTAAGGACGTTTTTGCATGTTTTTTTAATATTTAGCAGTTTTTTGCATTTCAGAACGTTTAATCATTGAATAAATGTGTTGCGTTCTTACCATTTTAGTATTATCATTCCGATTTAAGCATGTTTTATATTCTACACGCTTACCAACAATGACATTAATTAACGGCGATAATAATGGGGATAAGTCAGGCCGCTTAGTAAACGCTTTTGTCCGCACACAATAAGCGAGAAAATCCGATTGGGGGTTAAATAAATAACTCTAAGACCTCAACAGCGACGCAACCGATTTTAACGAATTGTTGGCAGTGAAAAATAGCTCTGAAAAAAGGTTTATGTGTGAGGTAGCATTTTCTCTAACATGCCCAAAGGGAACATGTCCACTTTGCGATTTTTAGGGTTAATGCGAAATGACTATATAGTGTCCACATTGAAGGTTAAGCAAATGTGATATAAATATATGACGTCAGGTGCCTGGGGGTCATCCCAACCTGCACATTTTAGAAGCTGAATACGAACCTAGCATTACAACATGGATGCAAGTTTCAAAGGGCCTTACTTCATTTTGCATCTGAAAAATCCATATAAAGGCAGATAACTGAGCGCTAAATTAATACTTGGCAGAACTTTAACCCGATATAAAAAATATTGGGCTTAAATAAAAGATATTTAAAACAAAGGACATAAACATTTCGAAACAAGTGTCAGTACAAAGATATAGTCTGACCAAATGAAACGCATTTAAGAGTAAAGAACGAACATGAACTTAAAATATTAAGTTAAGCCCTTGACTCACTGTTCAAAGTTCCAGCGAAGTCGGATGAATAATGCGCCTTTTATCTGCTCAGGATCTTAAATCGGGACATCGCTCTATATGACAGCTATATTCAAATACGCTCTAATCCTTGATGGACTCAGCGTGGATGTCGAGGGGTCTAAACAGCTTGCTCTTCCAAATTTCAGCAAAATCGAATTAAAAATTAATCTTTTATGCGTCTAAACCCCTAAGTCGGGAGATGGGTCCATATTGTCTTTTTACAAATTAAAATTCATTTCTTTTTGTTATTATACCCTTTTTGTTATTATACTTTCGAAGGAGTGAAGCTAGCCGCTTGAAATTTTGCCCATATACTTCTTATTAGTGTAGATCGGTTAGGATTGTAAATGGGCTATATCGGTCCACGTTTTTATATAGCTGACATATAAACCTAAAATAGGATCTTGACTTTTTGAGCCGCTAGAGGGCACAATTCTTATCCGATTTGGCTAAAATTTCAACAAATGTGCTTAGAGTAGTTTAAATCGGTCCATAACTTGATATAGCTGCCATATAAACCGATCTGGGGTATTGACTTCTTGAGCCTCTACAGGGAGAAATTCTTATCCGATTTGGCTGAAATATTGCATGATGTGTTTTGTTATGATTTCCAACAACTGTATTAAGAATGGTTCAAATCGGTCCATAACCTGATATAGCTGCCATATAAACCGATCCGATTTAGCTGAAATTTTGATATAGCTGCCATATAAACCGATCTGGGGTCTTGACTTTTTGAGCCACTAGAGGACGCAATTATTATCCGATTTGGCTGAAATTTTACATGAGGTGTTTTAAGAATAGTTCAAATCGGTTCATAACCTGATATAGCTGCCATATAAACCGATATCGGGTATTGACTTCTTGAGCCTCTACAGGGTGCAAGTACTATCCGATTTGGCTGAAATTTTGAACAACGGCTTCTCTCATGAGAACATAACATATGTGTCGAATATGGCATGAATCGGGTTATAGCCTAATACAGCTCCCCTATAAACCGATCTTCCTATTTTACTTCTTCAGCCCCTAAAGTGCGCAATTCTTACTAGATGTGGCTGAAATTTTACACAATGACTTCTACTATGGTCTTCAATATTCAGTTCAATTATGGTCCGAAATGAACCATTACTTGATATTGTTCCAATAACATTGCAATTCTTTTCTTTTATCCTTTGTTCGCCTAAAAAGCGATACCGTGGCAAGAAAATGCGATCCATGGAAGGGGGCATATAATATTCGGCCCGACCGAACTTAGCACGCCTTTACTTGTTTTTTGATTACTAATTTTAATATATAAAAAGAAACAAAAATTCTGTAATTGAAAAAAAAAACAATTTTTTATTCCACTAAGTAACCTTAAAAACTTTCGCTGATTTTGATAACCCATAACGAAGCACCTACAAAGCGTACCACCCGTTTCAAACATTTATTTCATAGGCTGGGCATTTATCTGTCATTTGCCTTTTAAATTATTTAATTATTTTATTCAGTTCAAAATGTATGATTTTTGCAACGAAGAAACTCAAACCGCGCCACAGTCGTTAAGCTAGTCGACGTAAATCGAGGTATTTATATATTAGGAAAATTGGATTTACTTTTAAGTTTTATTAATTTTTCTGATTTTGTTAGCAACCGACTAACCCCTGTTCAGTCTCACTTGAATAACAACGACATGGATCAACATGAATAAATCATACTACTGGCAATCTTTATTATAACCCAATAGCGACCTCAATGAAGACATCAAATTAGTTAGATTTTATGGAAATTCAAGCTTAATTATAGCAATTGATGTTTCATAAACAACATATCATATCACGGAAATGCATTAAACAATTTTCATTAGACCGAAGGTCCTTCATCTAAATGCAATAGAATGGTAGAGTTAGACAACAGAATTGTTTAAATATTCCACTTTGCGCACACTGAGCATACAAAGGACAAAAGTGAATTTGTGTTAATGCTTGTGTGTGTGTGTGTGTATGTGTTAAATATGCATTACTCATTAGGAAAAATCTAATCATATTTATTTCTCTTACAAATGAGAAGCTCAAACACACAAACCACCTGTCCAAATGAATATTAAATACCCAGTTGTTGTCCCCTGGGGGGATGACAGGGTATTTTAGCTTTCTCCGCACTGTGCCTTCTGAGGTAATACTCAAAGGACTTGTTCAGAGATGTTGTTCGTCGCACAAGCAATCGTACCCACACACACATGGGGATGTTCAAATATTTACGAAACCATTGAATGTAATTGAAGTAGCTGTAATTGCTGGGTGACAGTGGTGGTGTTGGTCGGTTGGTTTCGCAAATGCAACTGTCGTGCCCATGGATTTGTGTCATATGTCTAATGTAGTCAAGTAAAATTGAGGGTTGTCCTCCACTGAGATTCATAGTGGAGATGACCACAGCTTAAATAGACTAAATACTTGGACTATCACCATAGTCATCATCATACTACCCACTACCATCATCATCTTTGTCGCCATCAACAATATGTGTGACAATGGGATATCGGGGATGCCCAGCCACCCCCATGAACCTTACATCTATAGACTTGACAAGAGGGGGCAGCTGGTTCCATTATTATCTGGCTATCTCGCCAAATGCAATGTTGCATTTATTGCTTTTACTGCAGCACTCCAATAACCTATTGGCCCAAATGTGCAGGACATTTTCGGTCTCTATCAATACAAAGCGAAAGCCATTCATTTCCGTCTAATGCATGTATTGATCACAGTTGTGATTATGTTTATAACACTGTAATGCTTCCATTCCTTTTTGCACTAAATACCCAACCCAAACAATTTTACAAATTATCACAAATGTGCAAAAGGTCTGCTGGAAAGGAAAAAAGGAGGCGGTCACTACTAGCGATTACGTTAGGCTGCCGTATTATATAGATATGCTTGTGGTAAAAAGTAACCGAAGCGTAATAAAACAAGAAATTTATTTTAGATAAGTGTCATGGTCCAAGATTTTACAATAGCCGATGTTAGATTTGTTACGGTACAAAGAAAAACTTAATGCTCAATAAATGAGAACTGGATTTTAGAGAACGTATCTATCGATGAGTTTTTTTTTTATTCTAAAGTCTATAGATACATAAATCCTTACAGACTAATATACATATTTACCAACAATATTGATATTAAACTAGGATTTAAGTATAGTATAATTTTTCTTTTTAATGAGAATCTATATCAGATAGATCAAAAAATGATAAAATTTATTAAAATCTAAACAAATACGACGAAAAGCATCATTATTTGCAAAATCGCTTTGATGATATTGAATATTAAGCAGTTGAAAATTTTTCGTTGGTCTTGAAGGAACGTTAATATTAAGCCGGCTCAACAAAAATTCCCGTGTAAAACATTTGAGATGAAAATGATGTTCAACATTTTTCTGCGGCTACTGAGAGTAGGGAGCTTTATTAAATTTTATCTAAACGTATAGGAAGGAAGTGTTTGATAATTCCAACCACGATTACGAAGGCAAAAATAGTAGAATTTGTTTCTGTACTGACGCAATTTTATTTCTGTGAATTGTATAAACCGGATCCCAAATAACGGATCCATATTCAAGTGTACCTCGGATAAGAGAAATATTTAAGTTCTTAGTAACTGAAGGATCATCAAATTCTTTACTCCATCTTTTCATAAATCCAAGAGAACGAAATGATTTATTCACCATCATAGAGATATATTGTCTAAAATTCAATTTACTATCTAAGAGAATGCGAAGACCGTTAAGATGAAACGATGATAGTTCCATTAAATTTATATTACACCACAAACAAAAGTTATCAAGCTCGAGTTGTAATAAATCCTGCTTAGAAGGAACAAAGAGCGATTGGAAAATTTTGACGTCATCAGCATACATTAAGATTGAAGAATTTTCAATAACACAAGGTAAATCATTTATAAACATATTAAAAAGAATGGGACCCAGATGACCGCCTTGTGGAACACGGGATTTCACAATAATTTACTTAGAAAAAGAATCGCCGAAGTGCACATTCTGAACACGTCCAGATAGGTAAGAAATATCCCAATTTAATAATACAGGAGAAAACCTAATTTTACCGAGCTTAAACAAAAGTAAGCCATGATTGACTTTATCGAAAGCCTTACTAAAGTCGGTATATATAGCATCAGCCTGTTTCCTTTGCCTAAATCCATCATTAACAAGAGTTACTAACTTTAAAACGTTTTTAACATTTGATCGAGCTTTACGAAACCCGTGTTGCACATCTGAATAAATTGAAGAAACTTGATGGGAGATGTTATCAGTCATAACATCTATAGTATAGTACTCAACTTTGCAATATCTCTAAAAATTGGTACATCGAACCTATTGTACTTCCACATTTATATAGGGGAATAATATAGAATTTCTTTCATAGTTCAGGTGCAAGGCCTAATTTTATAGATCTATTGAAAATCTAGGATAAAGAAAATTTAAGGTGATCAGCGCAAAATTTAAGTACACTAGCGGGTACCCTTGCTTAAATAGCATTTTAGAGATTTGAAGTTCTTAGAAACGGTATCAATAGTTATTCGAGGCATACTTATTAAAGATGATTGAAGAATCTCGAACGGATATTTAGAGTTGATATCATACATTTTATCAGAATATGTCGAGGTAAAAAAGTTTGCAAACATGTTACAAATTTCTTTATTTCCTTCGGCGATTAGTGAAACATGTTTAAGGGTGTTAGGAAGAGTGCAACATCTTCGCTTCGAATTGACAAATTAATAATATTTTTTTTTGATTTGTTTTACTCGTTCCTTAATGGAGCATAAATAATTACGGTAGGCAATATTATTGAATACATGGAAAATCCATAGAAGAACCAGACATTTTATATTCCATAAAGAACTTATTTTTTCTATTCTTAAGTTTGGTAAGTTTTGGAGTATTCCAAGAAGGTCCAGTCAAAATTCGTTTTTAAATTTTGCGAGCAGAACTAGAAAACCATGTAAATAGTGTATCATAAAAACTACGCAACATCTTATTAAGATTATTAGATTTTAATACATCCTCCCAAACGAAATTGGATAAAAGACTATTCAATTTTACATTATCTGTTTTAAGAAAAAAGTATGCTCTATCCGTCTTGACCACTTGCCTCTTAGGTTTATGAAGAGATGAAATAAATATTTTTTTGTAAATAGTTGGGTCAAACTTGTCTTCTGGTAACACTAGGTGATGTGCAGGTGATAAAGAGAATAGAGTTTGTTGGCTATAGTCAGTTACACCAAAGGACAATATAGAATCCAACGTTTAGCGGGGGTTAGCTTGCCCACCAAGTGTGGGGTATAATCCTAAGATTAACTTCGAAATAAAATGTCAAGAGGTGCCGTTGTTAGGTCAGGTGTAAGCGAAGTCTTTGAGTCCTCTTTTAAAACCTCAAGGGAAGTAAGATAAATTCTAGTACCTACCGTTGAACCATTCAGATCTTTTAAAAATGCCTTTAACTTGCAAATGTTTACATCCACCAGTTCGGAAAAGTCATCAAGTGAGTAAAGAACACGCACAAAACAGGAGTTCCATATTTTCCGCTTACTCAAACTATCTGTAAAAATCGTCAATGACTTGTAATGGCGGGAGTGTTGAGAGATATATCTGTTCTAGCTAACGACTGAAAATACTTCTTCAAGTTTAGATTGAGACACATAAGCTATGGAGCGTTCATAGCCCTCAATTTGTGACCATATGTCATCCGCTAGCCTTCAGGCTTGATTGCGGTGAATTAAGTTACATGTCGCTCGAATGAAGGCTACCCTGGCGCCGTGGTTAGAATAACCGTGAACATCAGATAATTTTTCAGCGGTGGTTATCCCTTCACTAATGCTGGTATCCAGCCATGTTAAAATATCTCTACCAAGTGGAGTCGCTATGCGGCACACATTTCGGATTCGGCTTAAAAAAGGAGGTCCCTTATCATTGAGTTTAAATTTCAATTTGATTGCACTCATTGCTATAAGAGCAGAATCCCTTGATCCTTAATAGAATGTTAATGGGAGAAGTACCTCGAAGCACAGTTTATAGTTTCCCTTGAATGTTAGTTTCTACTCCTCTAAGCTTGTCTGCACTACTATTCTATCAGCTTTTGTGTCAGCCTTAGCACTTAGGTCGCAAAAGAAGAAGAAGGAACAGTCAGCTCAATATAATTAGAAAATATGCTAGATGGGTATTTAATGCAAGGGGAAGTGGTATCATCGCACTGTGGGCAATACATATATCAAAAAAGCTCAGGGCTTAAGGAAATCCAATCCAATCCAGGGCAGATCCGTGGTACATAGAACATTAAAAGCCATATTGATTATAAGGAGTATAATCTTGCGGTAGTTTTGTTTGCTTTTTGTTGGTTTTTTTTTTTTTGCTTTTAACAACGTGAGCTCTTCTGCCATTGATGTGACGAGAGAGGTGTGGGTCTGTGGAACAGTGTGATTGCTTGGATAATTAATATGCTATGGGAAATGCGACATATTCCGACCTGGGTGTGAGTACGGGGAAGATTGAATTGGTCCTGTTTACGCGTGGACAAAAGATACCAGTCTTTACAGGAAGTGAATTTGCAGTTATCTTATTCGGCGTGTTTTATTGTAGTTTGTTTTGATTCTGGACAGTAAACCGGATTAGAGTCTGAATCAAGGATTTAAAAGGCTTTTTTGCATTATTACATTTGTGTCAGAAGCTCGCTGGGAGCAAGAGAGTATTGAGGCCTAGGCTTATGCACTGGTTGTTCTCAGAGATGGTGCGGCCAGTCCTGCCATATGGCTGCCACCTCTGGCGACTGATTTTATGACACACATCACAGGGTGGATAGGGTTGCATTAAGATTTGTGTCTGGGACTATGGGAACTACTGCGAGTGGGTGATTAGAGGTTATGTTGGGAATTCAGCCTATAGACTTGTTTATAAGGTAAACAGCGGACGGGGCTCGCGGAACTTGTGTTCTATATGGATATCGGCCGATCGGAACTTCATATTTTTAGCGAGAGTCAGGCAACGTTGAAGGCTTTAAACAGTACGTGTGTGAGAGCCAAAGTCCTACGCCGCTATAGGGTGTTACTGATGCGTCTACAGGAATACACATAATTTAACTCTATGCTAGGCCGGGCCACAAGGACTAGGAGGGAAATGAAATGACCAATGTACATGCTAAGCCTGCAATGAATCTCTGTCTTGCGTCGGTTGTGGATGTGTCTCAAAGAGCGCTGCAAAGAAACTTGGTTAAGACGCTGGAATGCAAGCGCAAGCCGAGAGCAAACGAAGCTTATGTGGGACGAACATTCGAAGCAGAACATAGGAGAAGATGCATTTAAGCAGAGTCATTGGGATCATAACTGGACACAAAAAAGTTAAGTAAACACATGTCTCACAAAGGCATTAGAAATGATGACATACAGAAAAAAATCACTGCAAGAAAAATTCAGCAACTTTATTTGTATGTGAAAAGAATTGATGCTCAAGGACTTTGGAAATTGAATTAATGATTTAAGTTGTTAAAGTGTGTCTGTTGATACTTTTTTTATTTTATTTAAGTCGATAGATAATAAATACCTGTAAAGACTATTAACAACAAAGTTACGAATGTATTGACGTAAGAATTCTATTGTTATATAAATTTCCTTTTTAAGTTTTCTCGGTTCGGATCAGTTATATCTTTCAGTTGATTAAATTGGCAACATAAGTGCCGAAAAGTATCATCATTAGAATAATTAATGCTAAAATAATAAATTTTTAAAAGACCAAAATATCTGGTACGTCTAATGGAGAAAACTTTGATATTTTAAAAATGTTCAACAAATTGTTTAAGTTAGGTGTTGGTAATCCAGGGACATTTTATCAACAAACAACATAAAAATTTTGTTAAAAAATAAATATGATTGTTAAATAGCATATCTATGACTCACCAACAAATACTTTGTACTCAACAAATTATGTACTTAACTTTGTTATTGAGAATAGATTTTATATGTTGGCTTGCTAAGCAATGATTGCTGACGCCCAATTTGGACTTGGGATCCCAAAATTTTAATTTAATTTGTTGCAAGAAAATTTACAAATTTTATTGTTGATTTTTCAACAAAATTGTTGTTTTTCAAAATTATTTCAATCTGTGTATCTGCCACTGGTGTCGCGATAAAGACGCTACAGAGGACAGTTTTCTCTTTCTATGCCAATTTCATGCATTATCCTCAAGTAGAAACAGAATATCTCAAGTAGAAACAGGATACCTGGTTCTTTCAAGCACTAGTTGAATTGAGAGGCGCCAACCCAGTCAAATACCAGACCTTCACCAAAGCGGCAAAGTGGTACCAGAAGGTGCATTGAAACCTGTCTTCCAGGGTCTTGCTGTTTGAGAAAAGGGGTTTCGATGAATCACTATGGGTCGCATGATGGCCTACGCGGATGCTCAGATATAAATCTTGGTGCAATCCTCTTCCAACCTAACCTGTGTATGTTAGTAAGGTCGACAATTTCAATGTTAAGTTTGCTTGGACGCAGTTTGGTAATCTTTGATTTTTATAGTTTCGAGCAAGTACAGCGTCGTCTTTACATTGCTCAGAGGATGTTAGACTCCAAACCCCGCGACCCAGATCTACTCCAGCTGCAGCAATAGCCAAGGCCAAGAAACGCACCAAGTTCGGTTGAAAGTGAAGGTTTCGTTAACATTTGAATATCAGATTCGATTTCTAAAAATGTTATAGTGATTGGTCTATATATTAAAACATCCAATTTTTGGAGATGGCCGGCCCTCGTAGACACTCAACCTAAATTTGGATTAAGCATTTTTGTTTTTAGGCTTCATAATAGTGCATACAAAATTTCGCTTGTATCGCCACCGAAATCTGGCGTTTTTGAAATTTAGATTAAGAGTATTTCCAGCTGTTTTTGAGTCTATACGGAACAAACAAATAAATATCTAATTTAACCCGCAAACGGGAGTAGAAAACGAGTCTGATATATATTTTTTAGGCCAAACATATTTGGGGCGCCGCCCCACATCCAAAACACACCCAAGACTGACACATCTAACGACCATGGCGATATGGGGCTGAATATAAGGGATTTCGGGGTAAAGCACGAATCTGATATTCACTATTGGAACCTAGTGTCTGGTAGGCTGACCCCTTATCACCCCTCAATTACGACTTGTATACTCATTATGGCAACATGGGGCTGAAATAAAAGCTATTTGTAAGTAGAGCACGCATCTTATTTGCATTTGGTGTCAAGGTGGCCACCCCACTCCTATAACATCACTAAACCGATTTTTATCGACCATGGCAATATGGGCCTCAAATGAAAGATATTTGGCCACGAATTGAACATCCACATTCAGGACTTATTTACCGACTATAGTAATAAAGGGGTCAAATAAAACATATTAGAGAATGGGAAAAGGCGCAGTGGAGCGAGCACGCTCCGGCTCGTAAGATAAAAAATTTAATATCAAGTAAAGAATCTTTCACCAAAGGTATTCTTTTCTTAAAAATTGGAAAATTGGGCATCTTTCAATCAAGTTTGGCACTTTTGGCTTGAATCTTTAAAGACAGGACAAAATTTTTTTTAGTGTATAAACCGTTCATTAATTCTACGCTCGTATTTATTCAAAAGTAGTTGGTAGATACAGTAGTTTAGGGTATTAAATAGTCGGCTCAGCCCGACTTGTGTCTTTAATAACTTAGTAGCCGAGTTGGTGGAGTGCTCGGATTGCCAGAGCGGGGGTCGTGGGTTCGATACCCACCAGAGGCTTTGTTCTGTCGCTACTGTGGTATCACAATAGACTTAAAATTGTATAAATGTGTTTATAAAGGACTGCAACTCTTATCTAATCTATCCTTCTTATTAAGATTTTAAATTAGTACTAAGTTCTATCAAAATAAGGATATCAGAATTTTTATAAAAAAAATATTATTGCCAAAAACAACGTTTACACCAAGACGAAACGGTTGTCTACAACAATATGTGAGAATCTCAAAAATAATCAAAAATTGATAGGAGCTTCTGCCAACTTTTTACTCCCAGGAGGCTGGAGAGCAACTGAACCTTTTGTCAAAGCCAAACCTCAATGTTTTGACAACTTGCACAATCAAAGCCTTTCAATAAAAAAATTAACATGAAAAGAAACTTTGTTTTGAATTCATTTCTAAGTAGTTCGGCAACATCATTTCACACTTAATAGATTTACAATAAATTCATAGAATATGTTTTGTGTTGCTGGATTTGTTTCTTTTTTGATTTTTTGCTTCGTTGTGTTCTTTTGTTTGGTTTTTCTATAGTTTCTTTTTTTTTTGTCACAAAATCATGATAGATATTCTTTATGGCAAAATGATGTTTTAAACTTTTCAAATTTAAGTTATTGCCTTCTGTGAGAACAGACGACGCACTGTCACTTCACTCCAGGATTCAGTCCTATTTCGACTGGGACTGACTGCTCGCTCATGCTCATGTGGGTGGTTGTGACAGGGACGATAAGAGAACAAAAATCGAAATCACACACAACAACAACAACGACAACAGTCAAAACAACGACAGACAAACTTAAAAATCCAATCAAAAAGTCACAAAGTTTGCACATTTAACGCCTCATAAAAATGGAATAGATAAAAAATCGGAGACATATACTCCAACACATAAACAGATAGATGGGAATGGTATAGTAGTTGCATTTCGATTGGAATTGTATACGATTTGACAGACCATTTCGGGAATTTTTGTATGTATATTCACACAAATAGGGGTATAAATCTTTCGCAGGATATTGGACCCCCTAAGCAAAATCAATAACATATGGGAGCCTGGCATGAGGCCTGATTTATTGGAAATACATTGGAGGAGTGTTCAAAACAGTAACTTGAAGAAAAATATTTCAACAATTTAAACAAAATATTTTTGTGTTTTTAGATAAAAAGTTAAAATGCATTGAGTTTTGACGGTTCGGATATTGGAAACCTATTTCATGTATTACTAAAGACTAATTAACAAATTGGAATGGATGTCAAGATTAGGTGAAATATCGCTCTCCATCGAAGCTTCAAGGCAAAGAAGCATATTTTACCAGTAATAAACTTTTGTACTTCAGTGGTTAACGGATTGCTACTAAGGGCCAAAGTTTTGAATGTTGTAGCTACAAGGATTGAAATTAAACATAAGACATTTCTGAAATATGATCGAATTAAAACTTTGAGATATTCTTTGCAAGACATATGGTAAAATTCTATAGTGCGGTGGCTGGAGGAGCAAGGTACAAACCAAGTGCTAAAATTTTGGTTTTAAAAAAGAAAAAAAGATAATATAAAAAATTAAATAATAAAAACAGAACAACATGAAAAACTAAATAAAAGCTTAATAAGTTCAGCTGGGCCGAATCTTATATACCCGACACCTTGAATCGCGTTTATCAAGTTTTTGGGAGGGTTTGTCTTACAATTCCTAAAGTTATTCAAACAAGAAACAGGCAAATATAGAAACTAGCATTAGATTTTTTCAGCAAATTTTTGTACTAAAAACAGCAGATTTTGTTTGACGATTTAGCTGACCGCAATATTTGCAAACACAGCAGCCCTGTGTATGCTTAAACAGCAGTAATGCCTGCTTTCCCATTTTCAGATGACAAAAACTGCTGTTTTAGCAAACATTTTTGCTGTTTTTAACAACAACTTGGTTGAGTGTATACTTGGATAAGGTTTGCGCCCTCTAGAGGCTAAAGAAGTTTATTCGCGAGATTGGTTTATATGGGAGCTATATAAGGTTTTGAAGCGATTGGCACCATATTTGGTATATCTGTAGAAGTTCAAAGGAAAACTTATCGTGCAAAATTTCAGCCAAATCGCATAAGAATTGCGCCATCTATAGGAGAAGTATATTCTGGAGATGGGCTTATCTAAATACGGACTGATTTGGCCCATTTACAATGCCAACCTACCTACATTAATAAGAAGTATTTATGTAAAATAAAAAAAAGATGCCTAGCCTTAAGCGTTTGAAAGTTTGCGTTCTTTCGACACACGGACGGATGGACATGGTCAGATGGATTAAGAATGACTTGGCGATCAAGAAAATATATACCTTGCGGGGTCCTAGGCGCATATTTCAAGACCAACGGTATGACGATGTTACCATACCCCATTAGACCATCCTCATCCTATAGGATGAATAAAAATTTAAAAAAATATACCTTATAACTCTTTTTAATTTTTGCAGATAAAAGTGTCCGAAATTTTTCACAGAAATACCAAAAATACCCACTTTGATCAAAAATGGTTTCCAACTCGGCATATTTTAGTAAATTTGCTGTGAAGACTACAAATATTGTTAGGTGCAAATCATTTTTTGCGTGGGGTGTAGGGGACATATGAAGTAAAAAACAAGTAAAGTGTGCGAATTTCGGCCGGGCCGAAACTCATATACCATCCACCGTGGATCGCATTTGTCAAGTTCTTTGCCGATATCTCTTTATAGACAAACAAAGGACAATGGATAGGAATTTGCTATGCTATTTCATACTTGGTTTGGCTGTTGGACACCAAAGTGGAACTCATTGTGCAAAATTTCAGCCAAGTCAAGAAATAAAGAAATAAAATTGGGAGATCCATTTATATGAGATTAATATCAGGTTATCGACCGATTCAGGCCATATTTAACACATATGTTAAAGGCCATATCATATCAGCGTAGTGCAAAATTTTATCCAAATCGGCTAAGAATTGTTTCCTCTAGAGGCTCAAGTAGTATAATTGGGAGATTGGTTTAGTTGTTGATGGTCAAGCCAAAACATTTCATTCAAAATTTCACCCAAATTGAATAACAACTGCGACCTCAATGGCTCAAGATCAGAGATCGGCTTATATGGGAGCTATATTAGGTTATGAACCGTTTGGACCATACTTGGCAAAGTTGTTGGAAGTCGAAATAAAACACTTAATGCAAAATTTTAGAACAGAATTGCGCCCTCTAGAGACTCAAGAAGTAAAGATCAGATATCGGTTTGTATGGCAGCATTTACAATCCAAACCGACTTGTACTAATAAGCATTTATGCAACATTTTAGCCAAATCGGATTATAATTGCTCCCTCTATCAGCTCAAAAATTAAATACCCGAAATCGGTTTATATGGGAGCTATATCAGGTTATGAACGGTTTTGGTCCATACTTGGCAGAGTTGTTGGAAATCAAAATAAAACATTTGGTGCACGGATTGAGATCCGAGATCGGTTTATATGGGAACTATATCAGGTAATGAACCGATTTGGATCAAACTTGGCAGAGTTGTCAAAATTTTGAAGTTGAATTCAAAATAGAACGTTTGGTGCAAAATTTCACCCAAATTGGATAAGACATGCGCCCTCTAGAGGCTCAAGAAGTCAAGATTCGATATCGGTTTGTATGGCAGCACTACCAAAACATGGACCGATTTGGCGCATTTACAGTCCCAAGCGACCTACACTAATAAGAAGTATTTGTGCAAAATTTCAAGCACCTACCTTTACTCCTTCGAAAGTTAGCGTGCTTTCGACAGACAGACCGGCGGATGAACATGGCTAAATCGACTATGTCAAGACGATCAAGAATATACTTTGTTTGGGCTAAGATCAATATTTTGATGCGTTACAAACGTCTTTGGAATTCGAGAACTCGAGGGGTTTCTCAAAATCTTTATAAACATTGACCTATTTTGATGAACATATAGCACCTGCTTAAGTTGACATATCTTCAACTTTCACTTAAAGCGCATCTTCAATATGTCCTTTTCATAAAAAAATTAAAGTATTTAAACAAGTTGTTTCACAAGTTAAACAAGTTGTTTATACTTTTTCACATTTTTTTTGACTTACAAACTGTATATCTTTTAACAGAAGTATGAGGTGTGGATACTTTATGCGCCAAAGTCGATGTAAATTTCAAATCCAAATCATGCATTAAAATTAAAACCGAGCGCACGTATATGAATTTGGGATTACTAACGGCCACCCGAAGTAGATTCCATAGTAGGGGAAGCTGTAACTGCCGCTGGCCACTCTCCAATAAGTTTTGATCGAGGCTGGTATCAATGTAAAAGCGACTTATTAACGGGAAAACTTTTTGGAATCTGCTTTAAATATTTGTGCACGTAAACATTACAGTCGTAGACTATGGACGTACCGACAAGACTTGACACCATCCTTGGTCCGTGAAAATCAAGAATGTCTAAAAATCATCTTCCACATTTCATTTCGACCACACAGTGTCTGTCCATTTCGCCAGATGCTTATCCAAAAGGCAGTTCTATTTGAAGACAAAGAAAGGAAGTATGAATGCGCCGAAGAAAGCCATTGTACGGGAATGGCCAAAATAGCAGTTGGCTTAAATTATCCATATGGTAAAAAAATGGAAATTTGCCCATGAAAATTCCATTAAGGAGCAGGAGTGCAGTCCGATTCGAGTTTTAAATCGAGTCTGAACGCCATGCCGCATTGCGACACCTATTTGAGAAGATGTTTTTACATGGCATAGTACTTTACAAATGTCGCCAACATAAGAAGGGAATAAGCACCGCTGAAAAATTTTTTCCGCGTGTTCTCACCAGGATTCGAACCCAGGCGCTCAGCGTCATAGGCGGACATGCTAACCTCTGCGCCATGGCTGCTTCTTGTGGCATATGGTAAACGTTTGTTTTTATATGATTTCCAATACTTAGTAAGGTCCGCATCGGTCCATCACCCAATATAGGATTCACATAAATTGATTTTTTGCTATTTTTACGATGGAGTGCACTGATACTTCGGCACGGGTGAGCCTCACTTATGTTGGCGTCATTTTTAAGGTCTATAGTAATGTAAAATTTCTATTGAGCGGCTTCGCTTAAAGGCATCCCGTTTAAATCGTCCATAATGATTAACGTGACTAATCCAATTTGGCGGGATTTTGTTAACCAGATAGTACGGGCTAAAATTAAGAAGAACCAACATAAATTGTGCCAAATTTTTGAACGATCGGTTAATAATCACGCTTGCCTAGTCTTTATAAGTAGTTTAGTTTGATTTCAATGATATTCATGAGATAAATTAATACATATTAATTATAGGAAAATTATTTTTGCAAAATTAAGAAAAAATTGATACGTATATTTGTTGATAAGTCCATCTGCCTTCTACGCTATGTTATATTATGTTGTAAATACCTAGTACCACGGTAGTTACGTATTGTATAAAAATGGGGAAAAGGTGCTATTCGGAAACATTTATGAAAAGCGGAACTGAAATGGAAAAAAAAATAAAAGTGAAATGAACGGCTTAAAGCGGGTTGATCAAAACACTTTTATCTGACTTATTCATTAATATAAGACATGCATACCCGTTTTTTAAAGCCTATACAGAAAAAAAGTCAACAAAAATGTTTAAAATAAAACTTTAATCAATCATTTTTTAATTGAACCAAAATCGAAAGTTGGTGCTATAATCTATATTCCATCTTCTACAGTATCTGCAATGTAGCTTTCAATTGATTTTACTAAAGCACCATATTACTTGTCGTCCCCAACGATATAACTGGAAGGAGATTTCAAAGGTCAATACGTCCCACATTTTCTACGAAGAGAATTTCAAAAATAAGTTTCGAAAAATACCAATCATTTCTTTAATTGGATCAATCAAAACATTAATTGACAATTTCTAAGTTTTCAACCATTGCCATTAGGTAATTTCTGTTTACTACTTTTTCAAAAAAAGCGATTGATATTAAAATTTTCGTAATTGAAGCAGTTTCAATTAAAAAACTAATTGGATCAATTAATTTCGTGATTGAAATCGATTTTTACCATTTTTTGTGTAGCTGAAACATAAAAAAATCTACCTTGGTTTTCACCTTACACTTGCTGGCGACATTTGTGAGCATATACTACGTACATTTTGTATTTATAGATAAGGCTATATCCGATTCTTCAACTTGGTCATTTCATGATCTGTGCGCTAAAAACGGGGTTGGAGCCATTTCAATCATTACCTTAGGTAAGCGCCTTTCAATAGCTGGGCCTTTCTCGTCACACAATTGAATTCGTTTCAGCCGAACACAACAATATATCACATGGAACAATTGTAAATGCTTGATGTTCACGCAGCCAGCATCGACAAAACAATACAACCGGGTGATACTGAAGTGTGGGTGTGTGAAATCAACGAAATATTCAACATTGATTTATGTTGGTGACAGAAGACAGTGCATCGGCACAAATTTTCATCCACCACAGGCTTGTGGAAAACAAAGCTGTTGATATAAAACCCAATATGAAAGCAAGAAAAATTCAGTTAATTCATAGAGGAATCCTGTTGGTTATAGTTATTCTCTAAGTCATTAGGCGAGCATGTATAGGGTTTAAAATTATACTGCTATTAAAAATTTTTGAATCAACATTTCTTTTTAAAATAAATACATTGAGAAGTCAGGGCCAAAAAAGTAAACTCTCTTGGAAGTAAAACATAATTTAGCATAAAAAAGCTCAAATAAACTCAGGGCTACCCAAGGACCTCTGAGTTTACCCTCTACACACGACACAAAAAACGCATAAACCATTGGAAAATGTATAATCAAAAAAAGCTTCATTATTGAACATGGCAACAGAAAAGTTTGTATTGTTGTCCATTCGATGAAGATTGAAGAGTAAATTTAAGCTGAGAAGAGCATTTTTTGGATTTTGCTCTATCTAGATCACTACGACGCTACCAGCTTACAGAGTGACAAATGTTCTCAATCTGACAGACTGATGCCCTACCTTAAAAAGTTGTACCAAGAGGACGCAACATGTAAATAATGAAAAAGTACCCACATAAATATACAGATTTGTCAAGATAAAACAGGGTAGTTAGCACGAAGTCTAATTAAGTTCACTCTAAAATAACTGTCAAACTTGAAATAATACTGATATTTGTTTTATTTCCAGCTCATTATATTGTTAAAAGCCACTAAAAGCTTTCGTTTCGGATTTTATTTAAACAGAAAGCAATTCGTGATGGAGTGCAAGCGCAGTAGTGTGATTGCGTAATATTTGCTGGAAAATCAAAACCGGCTATTGTTGGCGAACTCAAACAAATCAAAGTGAAAGTGTGTATGCCACCACATCTCGACATGGTGGTGGAAACGAAATCCACGCCGTAGCGATAATCAAATGGGTAGAGGTGTGCAAATATCCCCGTTAAACAAACTAAACGACTAGGTGGGTTTTGGGGTGTACTCTAAAGATCTAGAACTGGTCCAACCACCGACCACTGCAGTGTGTATCAAGCAGAAATCCTTGCAAAAAAGGAAGTGGTGGAATGGCCAAGATATAATGTCATTACAACGATTGACATTAATATCTTCTTAAACAGCCAGGCAGACATTAAATCCCTGGAGAACGTATTTCTGAACACAAAAACCGCCCTCGACTGTAGCAGATCTCTCAAAGAGATGGCTGAACAGTTCAAAATTCAATTGTTCTGGTTGCCGGGCCACAGAGATATCCCAGGGAATTGTAAAGCGGGTGAGCTTGCGAGACTAGGAACTACACTACACATTCCAGGGATTCTGGAATCTGTGGATATGCCTCTAGCGACATATAAGTTTTCAGGACTAGGCCCGAAGGACAACGATTGCTAGATGGTCACAAAGAGGGGGCTGTGAGCATTCCAAAACTATGTGGCCTAATCTAGACTTGAAGAGGTTTACTGCTTTGCTGTCATTGGGTTGAACAGACGTCTCAGTCATTGTGTCCGTCATTACAGGTCACTGTCTAATCAGAAAACATGCTGATAGACTGAAGGTTGCCAGCAACGACATTTGCGGAAGCTGTGGGAACATCGAAGAAGAAGAGACTATAGAGCACCTTCTGTGTGTGTTGTTGTTGTTGTTGTTGTAGTAGCAGTGTGTTGTACACTGAGGCGGCAGCTCTTGCCGATGAAGGAATTCATCGGGTCAACCGGCTGCCATGGGATTGCTTCTGTGTGTGTGTACCGCACTAGCAAGCAGAAGGAGTTCCGCTTTAGGTTCTCATTTCCTTGAGAACCTGTCTGTTTTATCGCATGTGACCATTCGCAAGTTATTGGGCTTTTTAAAGCGATGTGGATGGTTCAACGGTAGGAACTAGAAGGCATCTTCCTTCTTCTGTTCATCACAATGGACGAAAAAACGTCTAAATGGGTCCGATGGCAGACTGCCACTCAAACCTAACCTAAACTAACCTCATTGGTGTCTTAAAACTTCAGAATATGGTATTACGGTATAAGAATAAGGTATAAGAATATGGTATTACGGTATAAGACTTAAAATTACGACATGGCAAATAATTGTGTGCAAAGTGTACCGCTGTAAAGATACGAACTAGAGTCAATATTTTCTTTCCCATTACTGACGTATAACAGCAAAATGAATCGAAGATAAATAAAAATGTACTTATTATTTGTAGACGGATGCGGAAGACGCCTCGCTGACCAACATTGTGAAGTCATGATTGTTTAAAATTAGATGAACCAATAAATTAGATGAACTAGTTCCTTCAGGCATTTATTTTTTTAATTTAATCATTTCTTCAGCTGATTGAAGTTAATTTCGTTTGTTTACTTGGTTGTTCTTTTATATAGTTATTATCATTTGTGCATGGATGGAGTTGGCATACTGTGCGATCAGATTTTGTTTCAAAATGGCAAATTCATTTGGGAAAATATTCCTTTTATGAAATTAAATTCTGTTTTGAGAATCTGAACTGCTTCACGAGTAAAGGGACAAAATCGGATATCTAACGAATCGAATGAATCGGTCACTTTAATGAACGACCGAATTCTAAGGTTTACATGGTTGAAGATCTCATTTATGTCGGAAACATTCCTTTGTCCAAATTAGGTATTGACCTAAAAGTATAAACTGCTCAAACTGCAGCTTGAAATTTGCAGCTTAGTTGGCTTTATATTGCAAATTTGCCCATGAACATTCCATTAAGGAAAAGGGGCAAACTTCTCACAGATCAATGAGTGCTGTCCGATTCAAGTGTAATCTCAATGATAAGCGGCCTTCTTTTATAGGCGACACCTCTTTGGGAAGAAGTACTTCACAAATGCCGCCAGCATTAGGAAGGGATAACCACCGCTAAAAATTTGTTTCTGAAGTTCACGCCAGGATTCGAACCCAGGCGTTCAGCGTCATAGGCGGACATGCTAACCTCCTCGCTACGATGGCCTCCCTTTATATTACCGTTTAAAATATGTGTTTGTAGCAACCAAAAGAGAGAAAGACCCAAATCACTAATCGCAAACTTTCAAAATTTGTGTCCAACAGTATGTTCCATTCATATTGAAGTTCTGCGGAACAAAGGAAAGAAAAAAGTTAAAAATGTTGAAAAAACTAAATCTCGATCTGTTTGTCATTGCCAAGAGTCAAGATGAAGAATAAAGAATTTTCGTTTATTATCCTTTCAGGGATAAAATAAACACTGCATACGCCTTTAAAGTTCATAGATTGGGGGCTTGTTTTGTGAGAGAAAAATCCCGATATTCTTTCGATAAAATATTGGCACAGCAACAACAAAGCAAAAGTGAAAGCCAAACAATAACATTAACGACCAAAAAAGGAGAGGAACACAACAAAAGTACCTCAAAAAGTTACAACACTTGTTTGAGTCTCTAGAGGCCAATATTTGATGAAATGTCCTTTGTTAGGCTTACTGTCAGTGTTTATCTCCATTTAGCTTATGCTAGCAATGGTAGGCAGAACAAAGGAGCGGGTTTGCTGTATGTACTGCCATAAAACTAAGCCACTGTTATGACTCGCACTACTGTAGTCACCAGACTGGCAAGGCTCTTTCACCCATGCCCACCTCCCTTGTCTTTAGACATGGCATGTACCAGCCTAGCAACACACAAAAAAAAGAAAAAGGGTTTCTATCTCTTCAGTGTACAAAGTGATATGAATGATATAAAATATTCATATCATTAATGATATGTCGTTTTTCATGTTCTATTTACGAATTGGGATCTCGTGTCCTTGTATTCGTGTGTGTGTGTGTGTGTTTGTATTTGTGCGTTCCTCGGTCGGCAGCTTAACTTTGAACTTCTGCTAAATGGGAGATGAGGGCCCTCCACAACGACAGAAAGTGTTGATGCCCCATCATCCCGCATGACATTTGTGTTCAAACTACACACAAATCCAACATCTCGGGGGACTTTATTAAATGTATAAGAACGAACCGAAAAAAGCTTTTTACTAAATTGAAAAAGTTTTTTTTTTCCTTTTCAATATTACATCAAATTTCGTTTGCTGTGGTGTAGCTCCCTTTTTTTAATATTTTTCTATTTAGTTTGGCTTTGTGATGCTGAACATTTGACCCCACGGTAAGAAATTCGAGAGAAAAAGAAAACACTCGGAGGGAAAAAAGTTTTGAGGTTTTTATTCATCATCGTTTTGCATATGGAAAACTACCAGAGAACCAGTAAAACGCATCCTCGAGTGGTAGTAAGGTAGTCGTGATTGGTTTAGGAGTGAGAAGGGGGAAAAAAATACCTCACTATCGCTATACACATTTGAGCATTGGACACCAGTATGTATGAATCTTGTTCGGAATTCGAAGCTATAGCTAAGTAAAAGGGTTACTAAATATGTGCAAGTACGGTAATTACATAAATTATTGTTTTCGCACTATCGCACAGTGGGCCAAATGGCAAAAAAATTGGAAATAAGTCTACAACTTTTTATCTGTTGATTTTAGCCATACAAAATGTTCTAGACATTTGTAGAGGAGGACATAGGCTTTCAGAAAAGTGCTGTTGTTGGTCCATATCTTTAATACAGGGTGAGCTACAGGGTGTCAAAGTTGACCACTTTTGACTTCTCCAAGCTTCTGGGGGCCATAACTTTTGATCTACTCAACCGATTTACATGATTTAGGACTCTAGAGAAAGAGCTTGACAAGATCTAAAAAACTTATGCATAAAGTACCATGCCATCGTGTACTGTTAAGGAGTTATGAATTGTTTAATTTTAAAATATGAAAATTTGGCCTTGGTTTTTTTCAGTGTTTTTTAAATAACTCCGTCAATTTTAAAGCTATAAACTTCATACTTCACACAAATTATGCCAGCATATGTGTGCATAAAATACAAAAGGAATCACGTGAATATCTTTGGCGGTTTAAAAATGGCATCGTTTTCAATATGAAAAATATTTTTTTTGTCAAAAAATTGCAAAATTTTTCAAAAAAGATACTCCCATTTCCTTTAAGTTTTCGCAAACTTTGGCCGTCAAAGCATTATCATTTCTTTCCATTTTCACAAAGTCGAGGTATTAAGAAAAGTTTTAAGTGCTAATTTGGCTAATTTCGATATCAAACAACACCGTTATCTTAAGACCAAAATGGCCAATTTTTTTACTAAACTTCAAAAGTTTCTCACTGGAAAAAAAGTTCCACGGGGATTTTTTCGCTTTTTTTGAACTTAAATGAAAGCTTAAAATGTTCCCAACATTTTAAGGTATGTCTCGCCATATCCTAGCCATAAATGAGATCGTAGCGATCAAAATACTGAAAAAAGTCAATTTTCAAGTAGTGCTATATTCATTGCTAAAAAACAAGTATTACGTCACATTTTATTGCAAAGATGTTAAATAAACTTTTATTTGGTAACACTTCTTCTACAAAACACAAAAAGAATCATGGAAATATCTCTATTCTATTCCATTTTATGGAACCGGCAATAAAAAAGTCAATTTTTCAAAAAAGTCGAATTTCCCAAATTTTGTTTTTGTTGTCCTAATTGCACATGACACACTATAGCCATATTTACGCAACATACCTTATCGTAAAGGAAATTTTCATACCTTTCCAACAATGTATAAAACATTTCTCAACTCGGATTCTATCTACTCTAAAATTCATTTACACTTCATTAAACTCTATATAAAAATGTCTATTTGTGAAATGGAACCTTATATGGGGCCTACACTAAAACATTGATAGATTTGCCCAGGGTTTACAATACAAATGTGTTAGAATAAAAAAAGGTCTCCTGCCAAAGTTTAAAAAAATTGGAATAAAAATATGTGTTTTAGAGCGAAAACACTTCGCATCGGCGTGCGTTTATATGTATATTAGCTACTCCCAAAATAAAAAAGCATTTTAGTTTTGTATTATTTGATTTTATTCTCTACCAAATAATCTAAGGTATCAAAATTTAAAAGCTCTTTAATTTGAATGGCATCGGGATCGTCCTTATCTATATCGTCACATATTTTTGGTAGCCATTTAGTTCTGATGCTGTATAGTACCGGATCAGACGATAACAATAAATATTGAAGTAAATCATAATTTTGGTTAAATTTGGTGCTCTTTCGGGTATTGAAAAGCCGGAACTGTTTAACATCTCTATTACGGGATTCCTGAGCTTCTTCTGTAAGTTCTCCTAACGGAAGTATGTTGTATTCCACAATTTCCTTGCCATGATGTAAGACTTTATGTACTGTCGGTGTTAAAGCTTTCCACGAATATAAATCAGATAAAATGTTTTTTGTGTCATTACTATAAGCTTCAAATTTGGTTGAATTTATCATCTTTTTGCTATTGATTACAGCCAAAATCACTTTGAATCGTCTTAGCAAGTGTTCATCAAGACCGGTTATTTTAGATGTCGATACGGGGTCCTCAAAAAACCGCCTTGCCGAGTTGCCATCATTTGTGCTTCCGTATCCGTAAAGAGGTTTATCTATTATAAGTCCCTTTTGTTTAAACTCCAACTGGATTCGATTCTTCTCTTCCTGCCTCATTTTGTGAAGATCTTGGTTGTTTCTAGCAGAGACATCGCGGTTTCCAGGGCTAGTCCGATATTTAAGGTCATACGATAAATGCAAACAATACTCCATGAATCGAATTCTACAGTGCAGGGGCGAAATACCGAAATTGAGCGCATTTTCGTTTACTAAATTTTCATCAGACTTGTCCTCGAATTGCCCATTCTTCTTGCCACAAATATTGCATCTCCAATTGGACATAACGCCAGTTAATGCGTTTGCCACCTTTCCATCGATCATAGTGAGTTGTAGTTGAAACGAAACTTTTATATTTCTTCCCAATTGGTTTATAACAATCATGGGTAATGCAGCAATTTCTTCCTTTATTTCGTTCACCAAAGATCGTGTTGTGTTCCGGTCTTCCTTTGTATACTCAAACCGAATTGGGCGACATAAATATTTTGACCCAGGTGTTCTATTTATCCATATATCTTGAAATGCATTTTCTTTCGATGATGAAGATTGGTCCTTGTACAATCTCATTCTCAATGGTACTAATGATGCCATGAAAATTGATGCGAAGTTGGTATCTATTTCTGTTTGTTGCTTATATTCGGAAAATCCAGATGATCCATCACAACCCCATTTGCTGATCAAAACCACTTCGGAATTATTACATGTGTTCAACTGTTCTTCAGTAAAATTAGAAATAATTCTAACAGCTGTATTTTCAACAAGATCAGCAAGTTTCACTCTTGCTTTAAATTCGTCCACGTATATATTTGATGGCACCATTTTCGTCCTGGTGTTGTACAATTTATGTTTTGAGGGTAAACAACCCCATCCTTTTTCACGAAGAGCCTTCCTCATTGTTGAGTATTTGTTTCTTGAGAGGCCTAGGTTCAAAATCAGGGCCAGTGCATCTTCCTCCGTGAATTCTGTAGTCGATTTTGGAGTTGGAATACTTTCTACCATTCTCTTTACCCTTTTCGGAGATGCTAATGGTAAAACATCGACAATTCGTCCAACATTTTTTGGTTGTGTTTTTAACAATGCTGTTTTGAACGTATCTTTTATTAAATTTGGCGGATGTGCCGCCAATAGTTCCTCTTGTTTTTTCTTTTTGGTTTTCTCCGTAACTTCGTCGTATGCTTTGCTAGGCCGGCCGGGAATCAGCGGTTTAATTTCAATAAGTAGATCCGATTTCAGCCACTTCTCATACATTTTGAAAAACTTGATTTTTGCGAATGAACATTCTGGCAACCATCTCTCAAATGATTTGTAGAATTTTTCAAGTTTGTCTAAAGCGTCTTTATTTAGCCTTATTCCATATATGTGGTCCAAAGTGTAAACAAGTTCCTTAAATGACTCCGTGTATGATTTGGAATCATTTTTGATGTCCCATACAATTTTCGAAAGAGTGGAATACTTCAGTATGACTTCCATAACTTATAAATGTCCTTTACGCCTCTACAAAATATAATGAAGAAAATTTGGATTTTGTTCAAATATTTATGCAATATATTCACAATTAATGACCCATTTCAGGTATCAGACGCAATCGTAAAAAGGGGTCCAAAGTGCCTCTTTTTACTTACTCTTCTATAATTATTTACCTGGACTCGAATTTGGTTAAAAAAAATGACAATGAATTTTTTATGGGTAGGTTTTTTCACATTCATTGATACGGTGGATTTCCTGGGAATTCGACATAGCGAAACAGGTAACATTTGTCTGCATCAAATCTTAACACAAATATATATATATATATATATGCAGGTATATTTCTAGGTTACTTTTTATTCAAAAATCATCAGCTTACATTAAAAATAGATGTAGGTACTATACAAACGCACGCCGATGCGAAGTGTTTTCGCTCTAAAACACATATTTTTATTCCAATTTTTTTAAACTTTGGCAGGAGACCTTTTTTTATTCTAACACATTTGTATTGTAAACCCTGGGCAAATCTATCAATGTTTTAGTGTAGGCCCCATATAAGGTTCCATTTCACAAATAGACATTTTTATATAGAGTTTAATGAAGTGTAAATGAATTTTAGAGTAGATAGAATCCGAGTTGAGAAATGTTTTATACATCGTTGGAAAGGTATGAAAATTTCCTTTACGATAAGGTATGTTGCGTAAATATGGCTATAGTGTGTCATGTGCAATTAGGACAACAAAAACAAAATTTGGGAAATTCGACTTTTTTGAAAAATTGACTTTTTTATTGCCGGTTCCATAAAATGGAATAGAATAGAGATATTTCCATGATTCTTTTTGTGTTTTGTAGAAGAAGTGTTACCAAATAAAAGTTTATTTAACATCTTTGCAATAAAATGTGACGTAATACTTGTTTTTTAGCAATGAATATAGCACTACTTGAAAATTGACTTTTTTCAGTATTTTGATCGCTACGATCTCATTTATGGCTAGGATATGGCGAGACATACCTTAAAATGTTGGGAACATTTTAAGCTTTCATTTAAGTTCAAAAAAAGCGAAAAAATCCCCGTGGAACTTTTTTTCCAGTGAGAAACTTTTGAAGTTTAGTAAAAAAATTGGCCATTTTGGTCTTAAGATAACGGTGTTGTTTGATATCGAAATTAGCCAAATTAGCACTTAAAACTTTTCTTAATACCTCGACTTTGTGAAAATGGAAAGAAATGATAATGCTTTGACGGCCAAAGTTTGCGAAAACTTAAAGGAAATGGGAGTATCTTTTTTGAAAAATTTTGCAATTTTTTGACAAAAAAAATATTTTTCATATTGAAAACGATGCCATTTTTAAACCGCCAAAGATATTCACGTGATTCCTTTTGTATTTTATGCACACATATGCTGGCATAATTTGTGTGAAGTATGAAGTTTATAGCTTTAAAATTGACGGAGTTATTTAAAAAACACTGAAAAAAACCAAGGCCAAATTTTCATATTTTAAAATTAAACAATTCATAACTCCTTAACAGTACACGATGGCATGGTACTTTATGCATAAGTTTTTTAGATCTTGTCAAGCTCTTTCTCTAGAGTCCTAAATCATGTAAATCGGTTGAGTAGATCAAAAGTTATGGCCCCCAGAAGCTTGGAGAAGTCAAAAGTGGTCAACTTTGACACCCTGTAGCTCACCCTGTATTAAAGATATGGACCAACAACAGCACTTTTCTGAAAGCCTATGTCCTCCTCTACAAATGTCTAGAACATTTTGTATGGCTAAAATCAACAGATAAAAAGTTGTAGACTTATTTCCAATTTTTTTGCCATTTGGCCCACTGTGTATCGTTTTTTATAAAGGAAATATCAAACAGAACCCTGATACAGATATGCCTTTGTCAATAGACATCTAAGGTTTAAAGTCCAGACTTCATACAGCCAGCGTATGTGACGAACTAACGAATTGTCCCCGGCGTGAACTTCAGAAAATTTTTCAGCTGTGGTTATCCCTTTACTAATGCTGGATTCATCTGTAAGGTATCCTGCAATGTTATAACTTCTCTACCAAGTGGTGTCGCTGTGCATTCGGACTGCATTCATTGATATGAGAGAAGTATCCTCTGTTTCTTAATGGAATGTTCATGGGAAATTTAGAAGCAACAATTTGGCTTTGCTAAGCTCGTGCTGTAGACCGAACTTCCGTTTGATTTTTTTTCTCTTGATTATACCGCAATTTGACACAGCGAGTTGTCCCGTGACGAACTGGGGGTTTTCAGTCTTTCATTGAATGAAATAGCCATCACGCCAAAATATATTTTTGAGATCAAAGAATTCGAATTTTATAATCTATATCGGTCCAAATTTGTAACAGCGAGTGTAGTTTTAATCTTGAATCAATTATTTATTAAGTAAGGTTTTTATTTTGAAGTGTCGACCACTAGACCAACATTTGCAAACAACATTCACATTCACTTGTGAATCTTTGGCAGGGAGTTGTACAGTTGAATGCGCGAAAGCGGTTTGCGGGATGACATGAAATTGTAATTATGAGAACGGAAAGAAGATATTACTGAAAAGCACAAGAAACCTTATAGTCCAATACTATTGGGTTGCCCAAAAAGTAATTGCGGATTTAGCTTGCTTTCAAAAAAAAGTGTAAAAAAAGTATATTTGATTAAAGTTCATTCTAAGTTTTATTAAAAATGCGTTTACTTTCTTTTAAAAAATCCGCAATTACTTTTTGGGCAACACAATAAAACGTCTAGCTACACTTGCCAAGCCCAGCAATCGATGTAAAAGATTAATGAATTAAACTAAAAAGCACAATTTGTATTTACTGCTGTATTTTCCAATGACTGTTCATTAAAGGGAGGTCACAGTAACACCGAAAGCAGACACGTTGTATTATAGCTGTCATAAAACGAAACATAAGCTTGGTTGTAGACTTGTGGCTGAGTCGGAGACTAGAACATCCTGTCTTCAGATATCCTCGGGTGGATGAGGGGATAGCGTCTTAGACGTAGGATCGATCCTAAGACCGTATATAACATTATTGCAGCAAAGCTTCGGGAAGCTGCAAACGGCACAGACTGCAGAGCATACTCCACCGACTCAAATGCTTAAATTAAGCACTCCTTGCCCTGATATTATAGTGACGCAATTGCAAACTATGGCGTCCTCTCCATGGAAAATACTCCCCCAAGAAACCCATATTACGACCACTCTCAGAATATAGTCCGAAAATTCTACTAATGAATTAAACGCCAAACTGCAGATTTTATAAAGGTGAGTGCTGCTGCGGAGACAAAGAAGAAGTTTTGGTATCAGATACAAACAGTGTGCTTGGGATAGGGATGGAACATGTTTGTCAGCTGATGGTGTCCGGTAGCGGCGACGTTCATGATACCCAGGACCTAATGGTGGTACAGAGTAAATACAAATATAGTTGACGAGATACAACGCGGCAGGAGCTGATAGGTTACCAGCTGAACTATTTAATACCGAATGTAGTCAAAGCAATAGAAGAACGCATATATGATGGTTGGAACATAAGCATACTGTGTCCTAAACACAAACAAGTAGACAATAAAGTATGTGCTAACTACGACATATACCAATACCATAATACCATTCATACTTTGTCAAATCCTGGAAATGATTGAAGATGAACAGATCAAAACCTATGTTAAAGGGTATGTTAAGCCATGTCCAAATTTGGTATACTTTCAAAATTAATACCACTTTGCAGAATGAATACTTTTTAATAGGTTAGGTTGAAAAGAGGGTGCAGATGTTAATCCGCCCCATGCCACTATAGACATACACCTAAGCTAGTAATCGGCATGCTGTGCGCCATAAAAACTATAAAGTAACCTCTAGAAAAATTTTAAGTTAGGAATTCCGAGCTACTTACAAAATCCTCATTTTTTTCAATACCACTCCCCTAAATTGGGTCATATCTGGTATTGTGTCTCCATCCAAGTGCCGGTATCTGTTAGACGCGAAAGCCGGGCAATTACAAAGGCAATGCTCTAAAGTCTCATCATCTTCCCCGCATGCCCAACACATGCTATCACTTGCCGCACCGATTTTATATAAGTGAGCTCGTAGTCCTATGTGTCCCGTTATGATACCAATATCTATACCGACCTCCTTCTTGCTTCCTTTCAGTAATAGCCTCGTCTTCTCGAGATCTGGATCCCCAATAGGATTTTCGTCGTCCTACCGACCGTTTCGCTGTTCCACAATGTTGCATGCGCACTAGTCGCCCACTTCCTTAACTCGGACTGCTTCGCCACGAAAGGAGTCGGGTTAATCATGTTTATTGATGGCAGTTCTCTGACCTTCACTGACAAATCGTCTGCCCTTTCATTCCCCCTTACTCCATTATGGCCCGACACCCAAACGATGTGAATTTTGCCATTCTCAGAGAAGGCGTTAATCTCCTTCTTACACTGCAAGACTGTTCGTGACCTTA
Organism: Stomoxys calcitrans; assembly: GCF_963082655.1. Lineage (NCBI taxonomy): Eukaryota > Metazoa > Arthropoda > Insecta > Diptera > Muscidae > Stomoxys > Stomoxys calcitrans. The sequence continues at coordinate 135,346,975 of NC_081553.1, forward strand.
CCGTCCTGGTTGTTATTGCCCTTACAGCAATTTTACTGCCGGTAAAGGAGTCGGGTTAATCATGTTTATTGATGGCAGTTGACCTTCACTGACAAATCGTCTGCTCTTTCATTTCCCTTTACTCCGTTATGGCCCGGCACCCAAACGATGTGAATTTTGCCATCCTTATAGCAATTTTACTGTCGGTAAAGATGTTAGATGCGTTAGCACCACACCACTTTACGCATTCCGTGATCGCCTGGATCTCCGCCTGCAGGCGGGTTTCTATCGTTCCAGGTTTTCTATCGTCGCCTCGATTATATCAAGATGGTATGAGCTGCTCCCATCCTCAATCCATTCTCCCATCGCCTTAAGTCTCATAGCCGCAGTGGCTGCATCACACTTAATCTGTATGTCAATGGGTTGGATATCTAAAATAAAATGCCCCACTGTGGCGTGCCCTGTGCCACCCTTATATTTGCGCCATGGGACACACAATTTATCCACCTGTTCCTTAGCATGTGGTTTAAGGGCCGGGTCCACCCGGTACTGTTCTAAGGATTGCATCAGTGTGTCGGTGCGCACATTGTTAAAAGCCTCCTCGATGTCAATGCATACCGCCAGTGTGCACGTTTTGGCATCGAAGGATTCTTCTATTTTATGCACAACCTCGTGCAGGGCTGTCACTACCGACCTTTCCTTGACATAGGCATGCTGTTTGTATTTGAGCAGTTCACTGGATGTCCTACTCTTTATGTTTGTATTTGAGCAGTTCGCTGGATGTCATACTCTTTATAATGGTGTCCACAATACGTTCCATGGTTTTGAGTAGAAAGGACGTGAGGCTTATGGGTCTGTAGGCCTTTGGTGTCACATAGCTTGCCTTGCCGGGCTTGGGTATAAACACCACCCTTGCCTCCTGCCAGGCTTTCGGAATATATGCAAATCCTAAGCACGTTGGGAAAATATTGGCCAGATAAGGCGCTAGATAGTCTGCCTCTTTCTGTAGTAACGCCGGAAATATTCCATCAGGTCCTGGTGACTTAAATGGTTTGAAGCTCCTCAGAGATTCCTTCACCATAAATTCCGTTATGATAAGCCTTCGTATACATATATTTTTGACCGTCTCGACATTCTAAGTCGATCTAGCCATGTAGGTACAATGCCATGCATGGCCATTTAAAAAGTTTTCCCCAAAGAGGTGTCGCATTGCGGGATGCCGTTCGGACTCGGCTATAAAAAAAGGTCCCTTATTATTGAGTTTAAACTTGAATCGGAAAGCGCTCATTGATGTGTGAGAATTTGGCCCTTCTCGATTCCTGGTGGTAATGTTCTTCCTTAGGATAATATTCTCATCAAATTCGTGCAGCACTTCCAAATCCCTTTAATTTGAGCCACATATTGCCATGGGCAGTCAATATGAACCGTTTGGATGGTGTTTTGGGGCCTGGGGTGGCCGCCGGCACTTTGCACTGAAAATAGATATCAAATTCGTTCTTTATTCCCAACGGAAATGAAGTTCAGTTTAGGGGGTGCTACAGGGCGTACCCTAAAACATTTGGCTCCAAAATTGGATATTAAATTCGTTTTCTACTCTCAAATAACTTTCATGTGAGTCCCATATTGTCATAATGGGTCAAATAACCCATTTTAGGAGGAAAAACGTCACTTAGACTTGAAGACGTATTCGTATATTAACTCCCTAATACCCTTCAATTGAGTTCCATATAGCCATGGTCGGCTAATATGCCCATTTGGGGTTGGGCGACCTCCCATTACATGAACCTAATGTTTTATGCCATATTTGTAATATACTGCCTTATACTTTTTATTTGAGTCCCATGTTGACATGAACTTCGAATATATCCGTTTAGAGGAGTTTTGGGGTTGGGGGCCCGCTGGGTACTTTGACCCACATTTATATATGGTATTTTCTGGTCTCCAATGCCTTTCATTTGATACCCTTATTGTGCCCATCGGACCATTTCGGATATGGGTGGCGTTTTTGGGGTATAGGGCAAGGTCCAGGGCTCCACCCGATATCTAAAACTTATATAGCCGATCGGTCCACTTTTGATTTTGGGTTGTGTTTTTGGCATAAGGGGCAGAATCCGTCCCCCTTCCGATACCGAAAAATTTTATAGCCTATGTTTCCTTCTAGACCAACCTACACAAAAAATCGAAAAAACGAAATCTCGAGAAAATCGGTTCTGCCGTTTTTCAGTCTATACGGAACAAACAAACCGAGTCCCATATATCCGCGATTGGCCTACATGCTTATTAAGAGCGTTTTTGTGGGGGTGGGGTAACCCTCTATACTTCGACATGAATTTGTATGCCAGATTCCTTATCTACTCACGCATACTTTTCATTTGATACCCATATTTTCCTTATCGGTCCACTTTTGATTTTGGGTGGTATTTTTGTGGTAACGGTGGAGGGTCCGCCCCCTTCCGTTATCAATAAATTATAAAGCATATTCCTACTTCCTGACCATATTCGTAATCTAGTCCCGAATACCTTTCATTTGAGTCCCATATTGTCGTGATCGTCAAATAAACCTATTTTAAGGGGTTTTGGGGCTGGGTCGGCCCCCCATGTACTTGGACCCAACTTTTATTATGAAATTCGTACTCTACTCTTGAATATATTTCATTTGATTTCCATATTGTCCCGATCGGTCCACTTTTATTTTAGGGTAGTACTTTTGGGGTAAGGGGGAGGTACTGCCCCCCCCCCCCCCCCACTCCCGATATCAAAAAATTATATAGCCTGTGTTTCCTTCCAGACGAAGATTAACTATATATTTGCTTATTCTTTATTTTCAGGTAATGCTTCAAAATTGCTTCAGGTAAAAAAATGTTTTCCCTATATCAAATTCAATCAGAATACCAAACTTGAACTGAACAATCCATGTCAAGGAATCGGTTTATATGGGTACTACATCTACTTAAGTATATGGGTTATAATTAACAAAAAGGCGAATTAGGATTAAAATTACGAATTCTAAAGATATAAGAAGTTAAAACAGAGCAAGGATTTATATAGGGCTATACTTAATTATGCATCTATTAGGGCTAGTTATGGAGTGTGTGTGTGTGCTGAAGGCATAAGTGCAAAATGTGAGGTATCAAGGGGAATCAAATCCAGGGATTAATTTACAGAAGGTCTAAAACTAAATATTATTCACTATGGTCTACTTGTAAATTTTTATTTGAACATCCACATTGCGTAACCCTGTCAATGTCAATTTCCATTTCGATTTTAGGAAACTTTTTCCAATCTCATCACAAGGGTATGAGTTAGTGTTTTTTGTGAAAATAGTTTTTTTGTTGTTTTTGGGGTCAACAGAAACAACAACACCAGCAACAGCAATAAATATGTCTCAAGGGCTTATGAATATGTTTTCACTTTCCACATTTATACCCATTTTTGTCTTTGCCCTCACAGTCTTTTCATTCGATGCCACTGGCGCTGGCATATCCATTCCCGTTCCATTTAATGAAGCAACACAAATACAAACGCAGCTACTAAGCCCACGACAAGAAGATTGCAAATCTATGAGATGTGCTGTTGCAGCGGAACACTAGAGAGCGCTAGGGAAGAAGACCCTTATCACTCGCTTTGAGAGCTACGAATCTTGTTAAAGATTAAAATAGATGTAATCTCTACGTTTAGGAGGCCAGTGGGTGTAAAAGGAAGCCAAAGACTTCTTTGTGCCAACTAAATGAAAAAATTTCAAATTTGGTCCGCCATTGGAAATTTGAGATTCAAGAGCGTTCATCCCAAAAAAACTCATTGATTTTTGCACCAGCAGACATTTTGGCTTAGGGACATTTCGGCTAGAGAATTGGTAAAATGGTTAAGCTGAAAATAATGAATAAAATGTTGAAGAAGGCTAAGGAATGGTGTCTAAACAAAGAACATTTTAGGTAATTGCTTTTAAAAAGGAAATCCAAAGATATTTTCGTTCCAAATTCTCTTGAATGAAGTGTAAGTGCTATCAGCTTTGATAAAATTAACATTTTCCATCATCATAAAGCAATATAAAGTTGGAAGGAAAATCTTGCATATAAATAGACACCAAATCTAGAGTTTCAACCATTTATGTTTAAAAATAGAATTATGGTATTACCTTTATTATTACCATAATAACGATAAGAAGGGTAAACGATTATTTAACAATTTATTATTAATTCTTCCAATGATTTATTTTTTTTGGTTGAAATTATTTGTTATTTTCAACAATAGCGCCAAATATGGTCCAAATCGGTCAATAACCTCATATAACACCCATATAAACCGATCATCCGATTTGACATCTTCAGCCACTAGAAGATGTCAAGTATGGTCTAAATCGGTCTATAACCTGATACAGCTGGCATATAAAACGTTCTCCCAATTTTATATCTTGAGCCCCTAGAAGCCGCAAATTTTACCCGAATGGGCTGAAATTTTGTACGCAGTGTTCTATAATGACTGGCAACAAAAGTGACAAGTATGGTTCAAACTGATGTATAGTCTGATATACTAAATTTCCCGTTAACATTCCATAAAGGAACAGGGATTACTTCTCTCATATCAATGAGTGCAGTCCGAAAAAGTAGTTCACTGAGTACTGAGTAGTTCAATACGAATCTAATATAAAACAAGTAAAAGCGTGTTAAGTTCAGCCGAGCCGAATCTTATATACCCTCCACCATGGATCCCATATTTCGAGTTCTTTTCTCCGGTATTTCTTTTGATACAAACAAAGGAAAAAAGGAAAGAATTGATATGCTATTATAGCTATATCCAGTAATGGTTCGGTTCGGACTATAAGTAGAAGTCATTATGTAAACTTTCAGCCAAAACGAATAATAAGTCATGGGAGAAGCCGTTGTACAAAATGTCAGCTAAATCAGATAGGAATTGGGTCCTCTGGAGGCTCAAGAACCCAGATCCGTTTATATGACAGCTATATCAGGTTATAGACCGATTTCAACAATACTTAGCACAGTCATGCAAAATTTTAGCTAAATCGAATAAGAATTGCGCCCTTTAGTGGCTCAAGAAATCAAGATCCAAGATCGGCAGCTATATCAAAACATGGACCGATATGGTCCATTTACAATCCCAACCGACATACACTAATAAGAAAGTGCTTTCGACAGACAGACGGGCGGATGGATGGACAGACGGACGGATGGATGGACAGACGGACGTATATGGCTAGATCGACTTAAAAAGTCATGACGATCATGAATGTATATACTTTATGGGGTCTTAGACGAATATTTTGAGGTGTAACAAACAGAATGACGAAATTAGTATACCCTCTCTATCCTCTATAAAACCTCTAAATTGACTGACCAATCAAGACTACATGCCACTCAAATAAAAGGTCTTTGGGAGTAGATTATCAAAATTTAATTTTAAAAAATTAGATTTTTTTTAAGTAAAAAACACTGGGGACCACTTAAAGCCTCATATGTAAGATCATTCGGAGTAAAATATAAATCTGATATTCGGGAACAGACATTTAGAAGGCAGCCCTTAAACACCTAAAATTCTCATAAGGATTAAACCGCTGGACCGATGTTCTTGAAATAAAAGGATTTTTGGGGTATATGGGGTCTTATGTATAAATTTGGAGCTTAGTCTTGAGAGCTCCGCTCAACCTCAAAAGCCCCCCAAGACCAATAAAACCAATATGGGACAAAACTTAAAGGCATTTCTAAGTAGAATACGAATAGGATATCCAAGTTTCCTGCCATGTTTACCTCTAGCGGGGTAGCATGGAAATAAATTAAACATGTAAAAGCGCGATAAGTTGCACTATAGTCTTAACCCCCTGTTTTTCTGGCCAAAAATATTTCAGCATTATATTGGTAGTTGTAAAGCTTTTACAACTTTGAAACTAGAAATATGATTTTCTCTTGGTTTTGAGTAGAGGATATAAGCTTTCATAAAATGTTTGAATTGGACACTCTTTAATATTTAAAAGCACATAACTTTCGATCTACCAATGTTTATTAAACAAAAAAGCTTTTTGATGCGATCAACTATAAATAGTTAGTAAAAACGGATTTTGTTTTTTTAGTGCTACATTTTCCACAAATTATTTTTACAAAAATAACAAATTTTTGGGCTTGTTTTTGTTCGTAGAGCGCAATTTTTTGAATAGAATTTTATCTTTTTATTTCACCATGTTTAGCGCTAAATTTTATTCAAAATCTTTGAAAAATGTTTGTTGTAGCAGATTTAATATATATATAAAATCTCTTTGTTCTTTTATGTACTTTTGTAATTTCACTCTATTTTTATTTGTATTTTCTAAGAAAAAAAAAAATAAAAATAACTAGTTTTACAGCATGTAATTTATCAAAGCAAAGTAGTGTAAAAAATTCGGCATGTAAAACGCAGAAGATTTGTAAAAAACTATTCAAATTGAACCTGAGAGATAATTTGTTATTAATTTTAATAAAAATTGTTGCTTATCTCCTTTTGGAAGTGTTTTCTTGGAATAAGCCATAAATATTCCATTTTTACCTTTGCTCAAAAAAAATGAGACATTGGAACCGAATCTTATCCTCCACCGTGGATCGCATAGTGTTAGTTCTTTGAATGACTATTTCAAATATATAGGAGAATAGAAAGTTATGGACCGATATTTATCGTACTTGTCATGGCTATTAGAACCCAAAATTTCGGGTAATATGAAACCTATATCAAAACATGGAGCGGTATAGCCCATTTGCAATCCCAACTGACCTACATCAATAGCAAGTAGTTGTGCAAAATTTCAAGCACCTAGATTTACATTCGAGGGTTAGCCTGCTTTCGACAGGCGGACGTGGCTAGAAAGGCGTAGAATATCAGGACGATCAATAATATACAGTAATGCTTCGATTTACGTCATGATTGGTTCCCAAAATCGCGGCGTAAATCGAAATTCAAATGATATATACATATATTAAACTATTATCTATTATTACTACTATTTATTTAACTTTTATATATTAAAAATATATTACACACAATAAACAAAAAAAGTAGTATTGATTTGGGAAGAACCTATGCACAATAATGACACTTGTATGGGAAGAGGAGACAAAAATAGTAAACATTGATATTTTTGACGAAAAAATTCATGTGAATATATATTCTAATTTATTGTAAGTTAATTATATTTATTTTCATGAAGATTTGAAATTAATGTAATGTTTTAATTAAATAGACGTATCCCCTCAAGATGTTAACAAAAAATTATGACACGTTGGGACAAATGAAATAAAAAGCTATTTTTATTTACGGAACTTGGTCTAAAGGGGTAAGGATCCGAACGAGCTATGCAGAAGGGCCGAGAGGGTCTTGTATATGGCATATGACTGGGCTAGACCCAGAGGTCTCAATGTTAACCCAGAGAAGACTGAAATATGCCTGATCACGAGGTAGATGAAGGTGGGCCAATCTAACACACAACGTTTCCTCAATAAGACGATTTCGATATCTGACAAGGTCAAATATTCTCACTTCAAATTGAAAGTGTCACATTCAGGAGCGTACTGAGAAGGCTCGCAACTGTTGAGCACTATGCAGACGAGCCGTAGGCTCGAAATGGAGCCTTAATCCGAGAATAGTCTACTGGCTCTACAGGAGCGTGATTAGACCTATACTTAATTACGCCTTTGTAGTGCGGTGGACTGTGATGAAAAAAAATAGTGCAACATAAGGACCATACAACAGGTTCAGAGAACATGTTGTCTTGGCATAGGCGGATCGATGTGGACCACGCCCTCTAGGTCACTGGAGACTATTCTAGATATCCAACCTATTGACATACAGATTAAGTGTGAGGCAGCCACTGCGGCTATGTGACTTAAGGCGATGGGAGAATGGATTGATGATGGGAGCAGCTCATACCATCGAGGTATAATCGAGACGACGATAGGAAACCTGGAAGGAAGGGGTTTCCGATCGGATACCTGAGATGAACGTTGAAATCGAGTGCGAGGCACTGCTGCCATCGGCACAGTCTTGGATTGACGGAACCCTAGCATTGCCATCTGGAAGATCATGTTACATGGATGGATCAAAGCTAGAGGACATAGTGGGCCTGGAGGTCTACATTGAGAACTACTTTGAGAACCCATGGACTGAGATCTGTTTTAGACTGCCTGACCATAATACGGTCCTGCAGGCGGAGATCTGGGCGATCACGGAATGCGTGAGTTGGTGTGGTGCTAACGCAAGCACGTCGAGTGTAAACATCTTTTCGGAGAGTAAAATGGCCATAAGGGCAATAACAACCAGGACGGTAAGGTTACGAACAGTCTTGCAGTGTAAGAAGGAGATTAAGGACGGCGAAAATCCTATGGGGGTATCCAGATCGTGAGAAGGAAGCAAGAAGGAGGTCAGTATAGCTATTGGTATCATAACGGGACACATAGGACTACGAGCTCACTTATGTAAAACCGGTGCGGCAGATAGAGAATGTGTAGGGCATCCGGGAAGATGAGGAGACGTTGGAGCATTTTCTTTGCCATTGCCCGGCTTTGGCGTCCAACTGAGACACAATACCAGACATGAACCAACTTTGGGGAGTGGTATTGAAAACAATTAAGGATTTTGTAAGTAGCACGGAATTCATAACTTAAAAGTTTCTGACTTAAGTGTATGTCCATAGTGGCATGGGGCGGATTAATATCTGCACCCTCTTTTCAACCTAACCTAACCTTCATATTTTCAATTAAATTCTTAATTCATCCAATTAAAAATTCAATTTTATATTTCGGAAATTTCAATAAATATTTTAATTCAATAAATTAAAAAAATTAATTAAAAATGTGAATAATTGTTTAATAAAAGGGGGCATATTTCAAAAATTGTGATTGATATTATCATTTTTGTGATTTCAGTTTCAATTAAAAAAAATATGAGCAAGTTCTCGAGCTAATAAGTTTGATAAAAAATTTCCCACATAATTTTTTTCCATATAAATTTTTTTAGTGGGCAGATTACTATTTAGGATGTTATTTTTCTTGCCGGTAGTATTTTAAAACTTAAGTCAATGATTTTTTAACTGGTACTAGGCAAATAAAATTCAGAAAATGTATATACTAATTCTAGTTACATAAACTAGGTACGATTTCTTTGGTAATAGGATATGATTTCCGAAGTTTAGTAAATTTTCATAACATAAGAGAAAATTTGCATTAGGTGAAATAAAATTTGTATACTATACTGGGGTAAATTTTTTACTAGAAAATAAGATACACCTTTTTTTCAGCGAACTAAACTGCCCCTTTAACACAGCTTTTAAAATATTGCTCTCAACTCGGCTGGCGACTTGAAGTCATAGCCATATATCTCTATTTTAATGTAAATCCTCTAAAGTACGCTTATATATATTTTTGTTTAAATATTTGTGATGAAAGTTCGAATGTTAGCTAAACTACATTTTTTTACTCCATACCTCCTACCATACCAAATTACCGGGCGGCCACAAAAAAGTCTAACAAAAGCTAAAATAAGCTCGGTACATAATGAGTTATGTTATGTTATTTTCAAACTAAATAAGCAAAATTATAATGGAGTATTAGAGAATTGTTCGTCACTATTGAAGAGTCGATGTTATCACATTTAAGACCTAACGATGTTGACCCATAAACGATTTACTGAAGAAATGAAGTGATACTTGTTGGTTCAATCATGTGTTTGAAGTCTCCAAAGAAGCATTAAAGGAGCTGGGCTTATTCAAACGGCATAAGAATTGCATTACAAATACTGATCTGCCTTATTTATAGGAACTACATACGAGTACATCGAGCAGAAAATAGGCGAGGCAAGCTCGGATGTTTGCAACCAAAAGAATACGTTTCAGAAGTGTGCTTGCTTTTACGAAATTACAAATGTTTTAATACAAAAGAAAAAATACTGTTACAAACAATCAGCAATCAAACCTTTTTCAGCAATCTTTCAAATCTTTTGAGTGTATAGTTCTGTATTCAATTAATTCATACCAGATGCAGATATTGTTTGTAGAAAAATATACTCCGCAGGGACCAACTCATTGCATACAACCTATTTCCATTATTTATATTTACCATTCAATGATTCTACAAACTAAGTTTAAGTTGGACTTTTTACCATTTATTGATACTAAATTGTTGGTGGTATTCACCACATAACATATGTACGTTATGGTAAAATTCCATTCGAAACGAACATTAAGTCTCTTATTTATCAGTCATTAAAATTTGTATAGGCAGTGTCATTTGCAAATACCATTGGTTCTATGACTCAAAAGTCATGCATGAATAATGATCTCGTTGAGAATGAAAATTTTCCGGTGAAAATACAATTTCTGAATATTAAATTGTAATTCTTGGGAAGCTTCTTGATAATACACAATGGCTGCTGAAACACACAAAGATTCTTGGAAGGGATTCTAATACAAGTACAGGACACATCACCATGAATGACTAGGAGTAGGTTGTTCGTTCTTTGTGGGCCCTTTTGCGTCAGAGTACGAGAGCATATAGGGGCACATGACTTGGTATATATAGGTTTGTGTGGTTTTGTGTCGATTGGTGAACCAAATGCCATTTTATGACATTTTCATTGTTCCAAGGCTTATGTTCGTTGTATTGTCTAAAAATATCAAGACATTTATAAACAAAATATCCTTATGGAAAATATCACATGTAAAATTGCTCAATCATTTGAGAACTTTCAATGATAACAACAAAGTCAACGGAGGAGAACAACACAAGAAAGGGAAGAATAAAAAAATAATGGCCTACTAAAGACATGAGACATACAAACTCACATCCACCCACACACACTCAGTGCAGGACAGTTATCAGTTCGCATCCTTTGTACGTATGAACTGAGAGCCTTATGGCCCCGACCACAATACAAAAGAGACAATCATAAAGAAATCAATGATGTTATTCATATGCAATCCACTTGCTGTTGTTTTTGTTGTATAACTTAATGTTGTTCTTGTATTGTTGTTTTATGTAAAACATATATGGCAGTGTAGATTGTTTCATACATACTTGTACATTTTCAAATACAGTCACCCATACTTATGTTGGCTTATAAACACCGCAGCTTTATTTCCCTGTCTGCTGTGTCTGTGAGTCTATGCACCAACGACAGATTGTGTCATGTGCTATAGTCATGTTTAATGTTGGCCTCTCTCTCGCTTTTTATGTCTGTCAATCGGCTTGTGTTTTGTTCCCATTTGCCCTTTTTATTGTACGTACCTGCAATAAAAATAAAAAACAATTTGTTAGCAACATTCATACACAAAAGCACACATCGAAACACAGTCAACTTTACACAAATAAACGTTAATTTCTATCAATGTACATTAGGGTAGAAACATCCCGAATTATAACAAGTAAGAGCGTGACAAGTTCGGCAGGGCAGAATCTTATAAACCCTCCACCATGAATCCCAATTGCTTTGCTATTAGAGCAATGTCAAGTTATGGTCCATTTCGAACTATAATTGAATTGCATGTAAGATACCATAGTAGAAGTCATTATGTAAAATTTCAGCCAATTTGCGCCATTTAGGGTCTCAAGAAATAAAATGAAGCTGTATCAGGTTATAAACCGATTCAGACTATATTTAATAGGTATGTTCGAACAATAATTGCGCCCTGTAGAGGCGGAAGAAGTCAATATCCCAGTTCGGTTTATATGGCAGCATTATCAGGTTATGACCCGATTTGAAATATATTTAGCACAGTTGTTGAAAGTCATAACTTAACAAGTCATGCAAAATTTCAATCAAATCGAATAAGAATTGTGCCCTTTAGTGGTTAAAAAAAAGTCAATATTCAAGATCGGCTTATATGGCAGCTATATCAGGTTATGGACCGATTTGAACCATACTAAGCACAGTTGTTGGAAGCCATGATGAAACACGTCATGCAAAATTTCAGCCAAATCGAATAAGAATTGTGCCCTCTAGATGCTCAAGAAGTCAATACCGCAAATCGGTTTATATGACAGTTATATAAGGTTATGGTCCGATTTCAAACACACTTAGAGCAGCTGTTGAAAATCATAACAAAATACTAAATGCAAAATTTCATCCTAATCGGATAAGAATTGCGCGCTCTAGCGGCTTAAGAAGTCAAGATCAAAGATGGGTTTATATGGCAGCTATATCAAAATGTGGAACGATATGGCCCATTTACAATCGCAACTGACCTACACCAATAAAAAGTATTTGTGCAAAATTTCAAGCGGCTAGCATTAGGATAGATTGAAAAGAGGGTGCAGATGTTAATCGGCCCCATGGCACTACGGGCATACACCTTAGCCAGAAATCAGCTTGTTGTGCGCTCTAAAAACTAAAAATTAACCTCGAAAAAGAAAATTTTAAATTAGGAATACCGTGCTACTTACAAAATCCTCAATTGTTTTCCATACCATTCCCCTAAGTTGGTTCATGTCTGGTATCGTGTCTCCACATAAGTACCGGTTTCTGTTAGCCGCGAAAGCCGGGGAATGACATAGGAAATGCTCCAACATCCCATCATCTTCCCCACATGTTATCACTTGCTGCACTGATTTTGCACTGAGTTCGTAGTTCTATGTGTTCCGTTGCGACACTTTCTTCCTTCCTTTACTTCGCTTCAGTAATAGCCTCTTCATCTCACGATCCGTATCACCCCATCGGATTTTCGCCGTCCTATCGACCGTTTCACTGTTCCACAGTCTTACATGTCGCCCACGCCCTTAAATCGGACTGGCTTCGAAAGGCTTCGAGTTAACCAAGTTTTTTGATGGCAGTTCTCTGACCTGCACTGCGAAATCGTCCGCCCTTTCATTCCCCCTTACTCTGTTATGGCCCGGCATCCAAACGATGTGGATTGTGCCATCATCAGAGAAGGCGTTAATCTCCTTCTTACACCGCAAGACTGTTCGTGACCTTACCGTCCTGCTTGTTATTGCCATTGTACTGTCCGTAAAGATGTTCACACTTGACGACCTAGCGTTCGCACCACACCACCTCACGCATTCCCTGATCGCCCGGATCTCCGCCTGCAGGACCGTATAATGGTCAGGTAGTCTAAAATAGATCTCTGTCCCTGGGTTCTCAATGTAGACCCCAGGCCCACTCTGTCCTCTAGCTTTGATCTATGATCTTCCAGACAGCAATACTAGGGTTCCGTCAGTCCAACATTGTGCTGCTAGCAACAGTGCCACGCACTCGACCTCAAGTGTCGTCTCAGGTATCCGATCGGAAACTTCTTCCCTTCCTTCCAGGTTTCCCATCATCGCCTCGATTATACCGCGATGGTATGAGCTGCTCCCATCCTCTAACCATTCTACTATCGCCCTAAGTCTCATAGCCGCAGGGGCTGCCTCACATTCATCTGTATGTGTATGGGTCGCATATCTAGTATAGTCTCCAGTGCCCTAGTGGACGTGGGCAAGATAATGGCATGTTCTCTGAGCCTGTTGTATTATGCTAACGTTGCACTTTTTCTCCTTCGCAGTCCACTAAACTACTGAGGCGTAATTAATAATGGTGTTATCACACTGCTGTATAGTCAGTGAACTATCCTGTGGTTCAGGTCTAGTTTCGGTCCAAGGCCCGTCTTCATAGTGCCCAACATATGTGAGCCTTTTCGGTACTCTCCTGAATGTGACACTTCCAATTAAGTTTCGTATCGAAGATCACTCCTAAGTATTTGACCTTGCCAGATATCGAAATCTTCTAGCTTTACTTCTTCGAAGGTCAGCGCGGGCGGCCGGACGGACGCGGCTAGAAGTTGCCACACACCAACCATGGTAAGGAGCGGCACATATTTTTCGCGATTTTCTTAGAACACTACAAAAATCGCAATGATAATATAATACATTTATTAAAATTTATTCACTAGTTATGGGGGAATAAATGAAATCAGCAAGTTTTTTTTTGCTTTAAAATCTAGTATCTAAAAAAAAAGATTTGTGAAAACGAACAGAGTACCAAACATTATATTGAAACTATTGCAAACACGCATCTACGAAGTGAATAAAAAACTAATCAAGTTCTACTCCTTGCCAAACTATCGGTTCCTTTTAAATGCATATTTCCGTTGTAGTCATGGGTGGGATGTGAACAGGGCTGCCAGGTTTGACAACTTTACATCATTTTGATAGTTTTTTGCAAAATTTTGCCTTTTGAGCTTGACGATTTTTGCTTTAAACCCCTTTACGTTATGACAATTTTTTTACTCTGAAGGTCACATAGTTTTTAAGGTCATCAGGCCGATCTTGGAAAACAGGGTTATGTGTTTTGCTAAATATAGAAGTGCAGGCGTGATTTTACTATATCGATTTTTGTGACAAAAATCGGCCTTTTTTTAAGATGTATAATTACTTGTTCTTCTTCAGTCCTACGGTATTCACAAAACTTAATGTAGATTTGAAATAGGTTTATGGGATTGATTTCAGATTTCAGAGCTGGCAAATATTTTACGGCTTAAGATAAGTTACGTTTTGTGAATACGGCTGTAAATATTTATTATAATAGAAGGAGTTATGTGAAAAAAACGAAATTTCAATAAAATTTCAATTTTAGTGTTTCAATACCCTAACATTCTGAAATTGTGTCTTTAGTTAAAATTTCTCAGTTAACATTAACTTATCCTGAGATAAAAGACTTTGTTCCAAAAGAAGATTTCATTGAAATCTTGTGTTTAAAGAAAATTTAATTGAAATTTTGTGTCTTTATAATAAATATTGTAAACTAAACGAACAGCCCTAATTACTTAAGCTTCCAGAAAAAGACGAATTTTGGGTGTGACGATTTTATGAGAATTTTTCAAGAAAAAAAAATTCAATTTTGACGATTTTTCACGAAAAAGACCTTGGGAATTTATACAGGTCTGTTCCGATTTTCGAAAACGTAGAACGAAAGATTTCCCTGGTTTACATTTTTGAAAATTCGAATGCATAAATACTAATTATCAAGAGGAACCTCAAGTGATTTTAAACCTTAAGAGTATATATGGAAAATATACGTAAATTTTTTTTTTTATTTTGCAAATTTGAAAACAAGAATAGGCCTGATAGGCTGTATCGAAACATGATTATGGTCATCCCAATTACTATCTTCCAGTTCTTCTTTCTAGAAAAATGTTTCAAGTCAACAAGCCGTTGGACCACTCTAATAAACAAATATGCATATGTGTGATTTTGTACGGCAGCTCATTCTATTGCTCCATTTCTATACAATTCTAAATTGTTATTGCCACAAGATACGGCATAAAAAGGAGACTCTTAAAAGACAGAAAAAGAGCACACACCGTCCGAGCTATCAGTTTTCAGAATCGGCATCAGCACTATTCGACGTGCGGCACTAGCCAAGGATATGAGCTTAGACAGTTTGCCACTAACGACTAAACGACCCACAACCCTTCTTTTACCCTTACTACGGCAGGGAAAACATCACTGTCGCCGTTTCCATTTTTAGTATAATAAGGACAACAATACAAAAATGCAATATGTGTATTAGAATTTTTAGGTCATCAACACATCCGAGATGAAAAAACACGGAGGGTGGCAAAGGGTTACCGGAGGTATCATTAGGAAGAAGAAATCGTTATAAATAAATGGAAATCAGACACTAAAGTTCTTTCTAAATAGCAAGCTTTGGCGGAAAATGATGGAAATTCGCATTAAAGGAAGAGCACTTAGATGATTAAAATGGTAACGAATAAAAAAGTGTCATAAAAGGTAATTGAAATCTACATAAAAAAAAAATATATATATATATATATGTTTAACTGGGCCGGCTCTAAATAAAACCGACCTAACAAAGGAAACACCACGCTTTTAGCTCATTATACTTTTTTCAACGAAAGTTTCGAGCTCCTAGCAATTGATGGAATTGCCTAGCTTCTAAAAATAACCATCAACCACAAAAACTTTAATCATCGGTACAATCTCTAACCTACAGCCTGACTTTTAATTTGTAGTAGTCATATTTTAACTTAACTATTGAGTTTAGGGCAAATTTTCCCAGCACTCTTCAGGAAGCTCTAGGCATATATCCGTCTAAGACGGAAGTTGTTCTTTTCAGCAGGAGAAGCAAGTTACCCTCGTTAGCACCTGTTCCATTGGGAGGAGAGAAGGTTACAAGCGCAAAATACCTGGGTGTTTTGCTGGACATCGAAATTGAAGAACAAATTATTGAATTTTGGAAAGGACAAGAAAGTCAACTTTTGCCCTACGCACTTGCAAATAAGCCATTGGGAAAGTTGGAAGTTTAAACAGCGTGTCATGCAGTGGGTGTATACCACAGTTGTCAGACCTATAATGCTATTTGGTTGTATGTTATGGAGGACAGCATACATACCTACTGTTCAATATTCAGCGAGATCCAAAGGATGGAAGCTATTTTACAAGAACAGAATTTATGTTCTTCCAAAATGATAAAGTTTGTTCTTTTCCTACATGATGGGAAGTAATGTTGAATAACATTGACTATGCAATATGCCATATGAATATCACATTTCTGACTATTTGGGTTAGGGATCTTTAAAGTTTTTTTCATCAGATTTTCGGTCATCAGTACTCAATTCGAGATAATGAAGTCAATGTTTCTAAAAACGTGCAAGGTAACCCTTGTGCTTATAGTCAGTCTGCCGTTTTTGCAATTAAGGTAGAGATCGCATTTATTATCCAAACATTAGTAAAATTTGCATATATCTCTTTCTAAGCCCAAAGACAAACGCTATAAATTTTGGGGAAAATCGGTTCAGATTTAGATATATCTCCCATATACATAATTCGCCCGATGTACACTTAAAAGGGCTTGGTTACAATAATTTTGGACGGATATGCATGAAATTCGGTATGGAATGTTGTATTACTCATCTGAAAGGCTCTGACAATTTTTATTAAAATCGGTTCAGATTAAGATACACACACAAGTATCGAAACCATTGATCTTCTACGCGAAAAGTTTTTAGGACAGGCAAACTCAGGAAGAGGTGATCACAATTGGCCACCGATATCTCGTAATTTAACATCTTGCGACTTCTTCTTTTGGGGCCATGTGAAAGATAAGGTGTACACCAATAGCGTCGATTCAAGACCTGAAAAATGGAATTCGTGATGCTAACGAGAACATGGAGCAGCCTCTTAGTGATTAAGTTATGGACAAGTTCATGAAAAAGAAATGGTCCTTTAACCTTGGTAGTGGTGGTCTTTTGGCTAATGTTCTTTTTCATTATTAACGGCAAACCTTCCTCTTTATTTTGAAATAAACACCCGAGAATTTATCTCAAAAAATTGCATTTTTTTTGATATGGCATTGCATTTCTCACAAAGCCAATGAAACTCTGGGGAACATTTATCCGAATTTAAAAACCGCCCATAAAGATAACTGAACATTTGAAAATTCACCTGTTTTGGAAGACGCGCCGCAAAGACCAGGGAATTGTAGAGCAAGTTTTCTAAGCAAGTCTCACAAAACACTGTTACTTAAACCTATCCTAACTTAAATCTATATGAAATTCGAATATGGAAATTTAAGTTTGGTAACACAAGCTAATTGCTTTTGCCTTTGTAAAATATATCTTCATGAACGATCTTTTCTTCGGGCCTATACGGACTCTAAATTTCGTTTCCATCAAACAAAGTATGAAAAATTGGGGTCTGTCCCAGAATATTTGCGACCTCCATCAGCCACTCCTGAGCTTCTACACTCAAAGAAAAAGTTTGCTGAAAATAGCAAACACTGTCTGCTGACTACAGTAGTTAATTTTTCTGCTATTGTAGCAGTAGTTCTGCTATTACAGCAGAAGTTCTGCAATTTCAGAGCATCAGGCTTACTGCTAAAAAGTTTGTTGTTTGCTTAATTATGAAGGGTATGCTAAAAAAAAAATAAAAAGCCATTGTAAATGTGTATCTCAATGTATGTTTGTAATCATCACTGACGGTATGCTTTCCATAGTCTTCTTTAAATTTAGAAACAAAAGGCCATGCTATTCATGGACATATTAGTAGAGCAAAAACAACAACAAATGCGAGTGTACTCAGCCACATTTCGAAATGTATGCCAATGGATGCAATGTCATGTGTATAAGGAATCTGTTGATCAGGTAGCTTCTTTACAGTAATATTCCACAAATTAACAACTCCAACAAAATTTATAAAAAAATTTATATTTTTGTACTTAAAACAGCAGATTTTGTTTGCTGATTAAGCTGACCGAAATGTTTTCTAATACAGCAGCCCTGTATTTGCTGAAACAACAGTAATGTCTGCTTTCCCATTTTCAGCAGACAAAAACTGCTGTTTTAGCAGACATTTTTGCTATTTTGAATAACAAATTTGGTTGAGTGTGGATACATTCATCAAATCACCCTTATGCTAGTCCCTCACTTCATACCGAATATTCTCTTCGAAAAGTAGACGGCGAACAGTAACTTAAGGCTTAATTCTTGTTGTCTTTGTTACAACTTAAAATCGAGGGCTAGGTCTTTTCTTTTGCTCCCTTCAGCTGCATACGACCCCATTCAGAAAACAGATGCAGTCAGCACCAGATGGCGTATACACCAATCATTGAAAAAAACTGGTCTTAGCAAAATTCCACAGAGCGGCGAAACGCAACTTCCGGAAGTTTTTCTGCTTATGGATGACTACTACGAGTATAAATAAATTCAACGGATCCTGCCTGAAGTAAGCCCTGAATCTGTTTGTCACACAGAAAATCTTGTTAAACTTCTAAGCGGTAGGAATCAGCTATGATGGAAGGCAGAGAGGGTCTTGATGCTAAAAGATAGTCAGAATACGAGGCTATTTCTGAGGGGAACAATAACCTATCTTGACGGTTTTGTAGAAAATATGGAAGGGATGATGATTTCTTAGTCAGTGATCGGCTTTTAGGCACATATGTGGAGATACGATGCCAGACTTACCCCAGATTGTAAAGACAAAATTAGTATACTTCCTATTTGGTAGTTGGTATAACTTCAGTGAATTATGTGGGCGCCGCAAAAAGTTTTTTTTTCTATTTTGGAGTATTATTAGTGGATGCTTGAATTTGTGAAGTTTTCATTAAACATACAAACATGGTACTCATCTTGGACACAAATTTCCCATCATTTACATTTTCGCCAATGTTACAATTGGATTTGAAGGCATAGACTCGTCATAACTAAACATATTTTACTTAAAAATATGGCAGCAACAAAAATGTTAACATTTGAATGAAATCTGATGATGAGTTTATATGAAAACTGTATATCATACATGTTATGGATCTTCAATATCATAATCAAGACTTCAAATTAGACGACCAGCTTATAAGGGCGCTGTGTAATATATGGGCCCAATTGAATTAAAAAACCAAATGTAGACCTATCAGAAAACAATTGTACCTCCAGGTGCCAATGAAATCAAATTGGAATATAAGTGGACCGTATAGTCCATTCGTGCGTCATCCCATAAAAGCCTACATTAAGTGCGAGCTCAGGAAGATACCGCTAATGCTTCTCTATCTTTGTTATTTTTTGGATGCATATGTGGCACATCAGTTAGCTCACAAGAAGACAGATAAAGTAATCCGGGGCACGACGAAGAAGTGCAGGACGCTGAAAGAGATATAACTGACATTTGGAAGCTGGAAAGAGAATCAGATCTCCCGAAGAGCATAGCTAAGACGCTGAAGAAGAAAAAGATCTCTCCGCTCCCCCATTAAGACAGTGAAGAAGATAAAGGACTCCCCACTTTCAAGTACTCTGGGAAGACCAAGCCAGCCCTCCCGCAATGGATACTCCAGACAGTGTTCGCGGACGGGGACAAAGTCCGAACAGGAACGAAGGAAGCATGCACGGCCTATGAGTCTTCATGGAGGACTGTGACTTCCAAAAGGATACCGCATTCATCACGGAAGGGGAAGATGGTCGCCGAAAAGGCAAGGAGCCGCCCTCTAACACCGAAGTGGCAAGGAAGCACAACAGAGATAAGATGACTTATGCAGTCATCGATAACGGCAGTGCATCCGGTAGGACTCCAACAGAACATCGGTCCCAAGTGGGGCATCTGCTAAAAGAAAGGGTTTTCGAACATGTATTGAACAATTTATGACGCTCCTCTTTGAGTCAGCAGAAGGTATTGATAGCGTCAAAAAGATCGTTGGAAGTATCCAAAGAGGATTCCAAACTCCCTTGCGAGAAAAATGGACATCCCCAAGCTCACAAAGGCGACGTTCTTCATCAAGGATGAGGGCTGCAAATTTGGCTACGGAATGTATGATAGAAGTCTTAAACAAGCAAAACCAAGATTTGGTAGTGGAAAAATGGAAGATCTTCCAAAGGGAGGAGGAAGGAACTCTCCTTGTGTTGGGCATTGATCAAGTCTCCGTGACTAGTGAGGCTAAGATTGAAGGCATGGTGTTCTACGAGACCAAGACCGTATTTCTCAAGATTGGGAAGACTAGGATAGACAAGTATCCTCATATTGAGCCATCAATTCCGCCTAACAAACAGGGCGCCGACCGACTCTCTCAATATTGGGCTAGGCAAGTTATGCGATAACAAAGACCTACATACCTTAAAGTCTTACGTCCTTTCTTTTCATTACCATGGAACGTATTGTCGACACTATGATGAAGAGTAGGACATTCAGCGAACTGCTCAAATACAAACAGCATGCCTATGTCAAGGGAAGGTCGATGGAGACTGCCCTGCAAGAGAGTATGTATTGACACCAAGGGGGCTTTTAACAACGTGAGGACTCACACACTGATCCAATCCTTAAAACAGTACCGGGTGGATCCGGTCCTTAGAGACTGGATAAACAATATGTTAAGGTACAGGTGGATAAATTGTGTATCCCATGACAGAAATATAAGGGGGAAAGTGGAACAAGGCACGCCACAGGGGGCATTTTATCGCCACTGCTTTTGGTGACCACCATAAATGACCTATTACGGATGCTGACTGAGGAGGGATATAAAACCGTCTGCTACGAAGACAATGTTATAATACTTCTAAGGGGTAAGGATACGAACCAGCTATGCAGAAGGGCCGAAAGGGTCTTGCAGATGACATACGACTGGGCTAGACCCAGGGGTCTCAATGTTAACTAAGAGAAGGCTGAAATCCGACCGTTCACGAGAAAGACAAAGGTGGGCCAATTTGACGCATTAAGTTTCTTCAATGGAGCGATTTCGATATCTGAAAAGGTCAAATACTTAGGGGTGATCTTGGACAGGAAACATAATTGAAAGTGTCACATTCAGGAGTGTACTGAGAAGGCTCGCAGATGTTTGGCTTTATGTAGACGGCCTGTCTCGAAATGGGGCTTGAATCCGAGGAAAGTCCACTGGCCCTACAGGAAGGTGATTAGACCAATACTGGAGACTTTTCTAGATATCTGTAGTGTCTGTGAACTGGCCATCAGCGTAATAACAACCAGGACGGCGAGGTCACAAACAATTTTGGGGTGTACGAAGGAGATTAAAGCCTTCTCTGAAGATACCACAATCCGCATAGTTTGGGTGCCGGGTCATAACTGAGTAAAGGGGAATAAAATATCTGACGATTTGGCAGTGAAGGCCAAACGACTTCCGCCAATAAACTTGGTTAACCCGAAGCCTTTCGGGTCGACACAGTCAGAGGATCAGCGAAACGGACGGCGAAAATCTTATGGGGAGATCCAGATCGTGAGAAGAAGAGGGTATTAGTTATAGGAAAATATAAGGAGGTAAGTATAGCTTTCGGTATGATAATGGAACATATAGGACTATGTCCGGCATATGGGGAAGATGATGAGACGTTTGGGCATTTCCTGTCATTTACCGCCTTTGGCGACTAACAGACACAAGTACTTAGGTGGGGCCACAATATCAGCCATGAACCAATTTAGCGGCATGGATTTATATCCGCACCCTCTTTTCAAACTAACCTAATCTACTTAATGATAATGTATTTGTTGGATAGATAACGGGCTTTCGACAGACGGACGGACATGATCAGGTAAACTTTGCAATCGTATTTAAAAAAAGATCTTAGACCAACCGAAATACAAATTTAGTCTACGTTTGATGCTAGAAACGCAATCCATTTGTAACTGTAAAATTCTAAAATGAATTATAAATCAAATATACCAAAGCAAACTCTTTAATTCACTTAACGAACTCAATTTTTTTAAGGGATTATACATGCAAGATATTTTACTTGTTGTACAGGAAGATTTAGCATTTAAGGTATCCTTTCGAAAGCAACATCACAACATTTATTTAAGTTTTATTTATCCAAGAAGGGCTTACAATGCCAGTAGAAGTAAATAAATTTTTATGTCCTTTAGGTTTCTTTTCTTGTCTTAATGCGTTCCAGTTTCTACTGACTAAATTCAAAGGAAAGGATTCTGAGAAAAACGCATACACTTATTGGCTCCTTGCTACGAGGAAAGAGTTATAAATCAATGACTTGTGAGACATGGAACACAGACAGTGTGTTTGTTGTGCAACGTATAGTATATATAGTATATGTACGTAGTAATATAAACAAATTCCTAGTTAATAGGATACAAAGCAAAGATATCCTTATGCATAAGACCTTATGAATTTATGTATATATGTAGTTCACCTACAAATTTAATTTATAAAAGTGATATTTTATGTCAATGAGCCCGAGGCAATTTATTGGTATTTAAATATACTCGTACATAAGTAAGAACTTTTCTAGAGCACAACTATATCCCCAAATTACAAGTCCGGATAATGGAAATACTTATTGTTGAAAACGTTAGATATACCAAATGAAACATGTAACATCAAATCTGCGAAGGACTTAAGACCAAAACAGAATGGCCGCGTTGAGCTTTGTTTTTGAGCGTTTCGTTGAAAAATGCAGCTCTGCAAACAAATCCCGCAATCAGCAAAAGTTAAAGAATTTTCATGTTTTGCCTATTGCTTTTGTGGGCTTTGTTTACAGAGTTGAGTTTTTCAACGAAACGCTCTGTTTTGGCTTTAACGAGCTTTATTACGTTAGGTTAGGTTAAAGGACATGCGCCTGACAACCGCAGTTTCCAACCGCTTTATTCGCAGACCTCTGGTCAATTTTGTTCGTCCTAGAAAGCAACGAAATAGGAGAAAAGAGAGAATTTAAGATTTAAAAAAATATGAACAGAAACTAAAAAGTCAGCATAGAGCCCGAAGAGGGCTGCCCGCCATCCCAGACCTTGTTAAATTCTTGAATAACTCAGGGATCGAGAGACTCTAAAAAGCTCAGTGAAGGGAAAAGGTTGTTCACCCACTATCCTATGCCTTCTCCCTGTCATCGCGGGGTACTGGCACTGCAGATGCTCAACCGTCTCCATCCTCCTCATGCCTTTTTTCCCAAGCGCAACTTTTTGTCGTGACAACCAACATTAGAATGGAGGTTTGTCCGGTATATGGTATTGCTACCAAAAATAGTGCTTGCGTAGCGTCGTCATTCGGAGCGCTGCTGTTCCTTCTTTTACTTTCCTATTCTCTGTTTTTTTCCGTTACTCTCTCTACTTATTATGCTTTAAAAACAATTTTATTAGTTTTGGCGACGCGGAGTTTTGAACTCATGATATCTTGTTTGGTAGTCCTGCAACCATCCTTTAATCTACGAACATAATGTTTTTAATTGTGAAAAAACGCAATGACTATTACTGCAAAGTAATAAGTTTCTCAATTAAATAATATTTAAAAAATGTGTAGAAACCACTTTTAAATTCTTTTGAAAAAAAAAAATTGCCGGCGGCTGGATTTTAACCTGGGATTACAGTGGCATGTGAGCCCGGTGTACATTACTAACCCGGCACGTGATAGCTGATTGAAGTCCGATCTGTGTGGTGTTCATTGCTGTCACGAAAAGCTTAGCTGCGTGCTACCGGGCGCGTCCACAGGTTTCGGATAGTGGAATGCTCCATCCGGATTAGCTGTAACTGCAGTCGCGGACAACCAGCGGTATCGAGCGGAGAGTCTCAGTGAGAGGTCGGATACTCAAATACTGAGTGCCTATGATGCTCGATGTGACAAGGCGAGTTATTGGCGCCTTTAAATAACCAACGGCCACCCTGATCTCGCGGCAATTGGTCCTTTGGGCCGGAACGAGCTTACTCATCTACAGGAGCTTGACGAGGATCGCCAACTCCTCATGAAATCGTGGTTACAACAACAACTACCGACATTGAAATTATGTTCGGTAGGATAGTTGCGCTAACTCTGTATTGGTACTGCGGATTGACATTTAAGGTAAAATGTTGTTGCTACAACAGGCTGAACAAAACAAATTTTTGTTTTATGAAAATGATTGATGGAACCGATAAATCAGTTATGGACATCTGCGTTTAATCCTTTTCATTGTATCGTAGTTAAGATAGCTACTAAACATTAAAAATAACCAACCTGTGGATCAAACAATTCAAATTAATTAAGCATTATTACCCTTTATACCCTCCACCACAGGATGGGGGTATACTAATTTCGTGATTCCGTTTGTAACACCTCGAAATATTCGTCTGAGACCCCAAAAAGTATATACATATATTCTTGATCGTCTTGGCCATTTGTCTGTCCGTCCGTCTGTCGAAAGCACGCTAACTTTCGAAGCTTTTGCACAAATACTTCTTATCAGTGTAGGTCGTTTGGGATTGTAAATATGCCCTATTGGTCCATATTTTGATATAGCGGTCATATAAACCGATTCTGGATTGCGATTTTTTGAGTCACTAGAGGGCGCAATTCTCATCCGATTTGGCTGCAATTGTGCTTGAATTGTTTTGTTATGACTTCCAAATCGGTACATAACCTGATATAGCTGCCATAAAAACCGATCTTGGATCTAGACTACTTTAGCCTCTAGATGGCGCAATTTTTATCCGATTTGGCTTCTCCCATGATCTTCAATATACGCCTTGAATCTATAGCCTGATACAGCTCCCATATAAACCGATCTCCCGATTATGCTTCTTGAGCCCCTACAAGATGCAATTCTTATCCGAATGGACTGAAATATTACTTCAACATTCAATTCACTTATGGTAGTAATGGGACTATAACTTGATATACCTCCAATAACATAACAATTCTTTTCCATTATTCTTTGTTTGCCTAAAAAGAGATACTGCGCAAAGAACTCGACAAGTGCGATTAAAGATTCGGCCCTGCCGAACTTAGCACGCTATTACTTGTTTATTATAATCGACAAAAATTAACAATCCAAGCTCACGCTTCCCAACTCGAGAACAATCGACGTCCTCGTTCTGGAGAAACTCCCAAAACGTCCGAGACGCTTCTTGCATCTCCTGACAACACTCGACCTCATGCGACCCGCAGACAGGACCTTCAGTGCTGCATGACTATCCACATAAATCGTGACACTCTAAGAGGGCCGCCGCTCCTGAATGAAAATCACATCCGAGGCCCCGGGTATTGCGAAAATCTCTGCCTGGAACATACTGTGACTCCCTTATTTCTTGGAACTCAACAAAAAACCCCTAGCTCGGTGACATCATTCAGCTTGAATCAATCCTTGTAAACAGAGAGACCCAGACGAAATCTCCCTCCCCGGCAAGATAACCTCCAGGACGCCATCGAAACAAGATACGCCCGGCAGATAATACGTCACGCAGTTGTCCCACGCCAGCAGTCTCTCAAGTGTCTTCAAGACGAAAGACCACAGACTATTGGTAACAGTGATGTTTTTGACAGTTTTTGTATAGTGACCAGCATTTTTATTGTCTTCAGCATATATATTGTGGTAAGCAATTAAATTGGTGAAGCGATTTTATTAGATTTAACTAAAACATTTTGTAATATCATTAAAAAATTGTCAGATATTGAAAAAAAAGTGTTGTAGAAAATACCGATAATACCAGTTATTCAATACAAACGCAGTGTTGCATTTGAATTTCAAAGGAGATTCGCCGCAAATCTCCTCAAATAAGTAGATTTACTCACACTGAAAATGTTGCAAAACATACATACTTTACTTTAATTGGCTATGACAGAATATTTGTTCCACTAGCCGAACGCAGAATAGCGTTCCAAGCGCCTCAAGCTTGTGCGCTCATTCTAAAATCTCTGACACCAAGTTTCGAGGTGTCTCCCACAACTTGATCTTTCCATCGGGCTTTTGGTCTTCCCGGTTTGCGTGTACCATCGTGTTTGACTTCAAAAGACTTCTTTGCTGGAGCTTCTTCATCCATTCTGAAAACATGGCCTAGCCAACGCAGCCGTTGTATTTTGATGCGTGAACTATGCTTTCGTCGTCATACAGCTCATACAGCTCGTAGTTCATACGTCGCCTATATTCTCCGTTAACGCAAACTGGTCCATATTTTTTACGAAGAATCTTTCTCTCAAATACTCCAAGCACTGCCTCATCTGCTTTCACAAGTACCCATGCTTCAGAACCATATAACAGCACGGGTAGTATCAGTGTCAAAACAAAAGATTTCCGAAATATCGTCGCAAATATAGATTTACTCCAAGTGTGAACATTTAAAACCCTTGGGCGGGGAGTGGCTCGGTTTCCCCATCTTGGGAAAGAAAATGACTCTAACTTCCCGCCACGCAGTCGGCACAAAGCCAAGAAAAACGCAAGCACTAAAAATTCGCTCCAGAAACATTATGACATCCAGAAACAGGTGATATCCCATCCGGTCTGGTTGACTTGTAGGGCTCAAACGAATTAATCGTCCGGACTAGCCTCCCCCATGTTACCATCACCTTAACAACTAACAGCACCCCAGCCCCCGGAAAGTGCGTTGTGGATAGGAGCTCAAGATTTGCGGAACTAGACTCCGTCCAAGTCCCGTCATCTCTCAGCACACTCTAAAGGGTCTTCGGGTCCTTAGATAAAACTGTGCGAGCGAGCTACGGTACATATTTAAATATTCAGATGCTATAGAACATTTGTATGGCACAAGGGAGCTCTTATTTACATAGGTGGTGGCCAAGATAACATTTATGATTCCACGACTAAGCGGTACACATTTTTCCAAGCGCTTCGGTCTTATGCACTTCTTCTCCAATTTCAAGGATCAAGTTTCATTTCGTGGTTCACACGACACCGGAGAACCGTTCACTCAGAATAGTTTATTTATTTAATGAATATCCCAAGCACTGCCTCATTTATTTTCCAAAACTTATGTTCCATACAAGTTGGCGATATCAGTGTCTTCGGGAGCATAATGTATGTTTGTCGGGAGTTGCCTTCTCACTTTGCCCGAAATAGCATCTTTTGAACAGCACTATATTCCTTTTTATATATTGCCACATGTCTTTCCTTATGTACGTTTTCATATGTTTTGTATATATTTTTTGTTTTTTACATGTATTGTATGCATGTATGTTCGAACAAATAAGAGCTCGCCCTGATCAAAAAAACTATATATTTATCCCAAAACTCGATTTCATTTAAAATTGCTTCATTTGAAAATACATATGAGAATGCCGTCTAATACGACCTTCATGGCGATACTGACTGAAACGCGGTCGCATGTTCTTTAGACGTGCGTTTTTTTAGATTAAATAGCTTTTCTACTGACTCGATTTATGGCGGTTAACCTCCAAATCCAATAAAGCGAATATGTTTGAAATTGTTCCAACTTCGTTTTTATTAAGCCATGATGGCAAGCAGCACCATTTGCCTGACATCCAGACTAAAGATTTTATTAGACTGCACTTCAATTCCCCCTCCATCATATTCATCATTTACGTATAGGTACAAATATCACAATTGTAACCTACACTAGAATAATAACACCCTGCATTTAAATTTGCATTTCTGGTAAATATTTGCTTTATTTATTGACATTAATGCCCTTCTTTTTGACATTCTAAATGACGACTGCTACAGTTGCGACATCTCGTGTATAGTTCTGGTGTATTTGTAATATATGCGTGAGTGTGTGTTTGTCTGCAACACCCACACATTCGTTATTACTAGAGTGTCCCAATGTCCTGCATGCAAGTGATTTAAGCAGAATTCCTACGCCTATATGTTCGGATGAAGATTTGTACGCAATATGCGTTCTGGCTTATTGGGAATTTATTATGTGGAAAAGTAATTAAACAAACGGAAATATTGTGTAAATTGTTTATGGCCTTGGTGCTTTCATTAAAGCCTTTTTGTCATTCTGTGAATTGGTGTGAAAAGGATTACATTCTAGTTTGATGTTTAGCAGAATATATGTTTATTACTGTATTTTATAACGGTGATATAACAGAGGATAGGTAAAGCGTCAGCTTGGGTTTAAGTGGCAGTCTGCATCAAGACTCAGACATTTTCTCCCATTGTGATACCACAGGAATGAGGAGAAGGCAGATCCCTTTTGTTATCTATAGTTGAACTATCCCGATCTCTTAAAATCCAAACATCTTGCCAAAGTTCACATCCTCGTATTCAGACATGTTCTCAGCAAAATGAGAA
The DNA here is from genome assembly GCF_963082655.1 of Stomoxys calcitrans. Classification (NCBI taxonomy): domain Eukaryota; kingdom Metazoa; phylum Arthropoda; class Insecta; order Diptera; family Muscidae; genus Stomoxys; species Stomoxys calcitrans. Next base: position 135,375,377 of record NC_081553.1, read on the forward strand.
CCTAAAGTGAAACACTTTTTGCTTGCCAGTGCTGGATACATACACAAAAGATGTTCTTTAGTCTCTTTTTCCTCGAGGTTCTCAAAGTTTCTGCAGAAGTCGTTACTTGGAACATTCTATCTGTCTACATGTTTACCGATCAGATAGTGACCTTTCATGGCGACGGCAATGCCTGAGACTACTGTTCTAGCCACTGTCAGCAAAGCGGGAGACGTCTTCAAGTCTAGATTGGGCCACATTATTTTGCAGCTTTCACAACCTGCGCTTTGTGACCATCTGACACCTGTAGCTCTTCGGGTCTAGTCCTGAAGACTTATCTTAAAAGTCCCTAGAAGCATACCCACAGATTCCATTTCCCCACGAATGTGACGCAATAGATAAAAACAAGTAAAAGCGTGCTAAGTTCGGCCGGGCCGAATCTTATATACCCTCCACCATGGATCGCATTTGTCGAGTTCTTTTCCCGGCATCTCTTCTTAGGCAAAAAAGGATATAAGAAAAGAGTTGCTCTGCTATTAAAACGATATCAAGATATGGTCCGGTTCGGACCACAATTAAATTATATGTTGGAGACCTGTGTACAATTTCAGCCAATTCGTATAAGAATTGCGCCCATTGGGACTCACGAAGTAAAATAGAGAGAACGATTTATATGGGATCTGTATCGGGCTATAGACCGATTCAGACCATAATAAACACGTTTGTTGATGGTCATGAGAGGATCCATCGTACAAAATTTCAGGCATATCGGATAATAATTGCGACCTCTAGGGGTCAAGAAGTCAAGATCCCAGATCGGTTTATATCAGGTTATGAACCGATTTGAACCTTATTTGACACAGTTGTTGAAAGTAAAAATAAAATACGTCATGCAAAATTTCAGCCAAATCGGATAGGAATTGCGCCCTCCAGAAGCTCAAGAAATCAAATCCCCAGATCTGTTTATATGACAGCTATATCAGGTTATGAACCGATTTGAACCATACTTGGCACAGTTGTTAGATATCATAACGAATTACTTCGTGCAAAAATTCATTCAAATCGGATAAGAATTGTGCCCTCTAGAGGGTCAAGAAGTCAAGACCCAAGATCGGTTTATATGGTAGCTATATCAGGTTAGGGACCGATTTGAACCATACTTGGCACAGTTGTTGGGTATCATAACAAAACACGTCGTGCGAAATTCCATTCCAATCAGATAAGAATTGCGCCCTCTAGAGGGTCAAGAAGTCAAGACCCAAGATCGGTTTATATGGTAGCTATATCAGGTTATGGACCGATTTGAACCATACTTGGCACTGTTGTTGAATATCGTAACAAAACACTTCATGCAAAATTTCATTCTGATCGGATAAGAATTGCGCACGCTAGAGGCTCAAGAAGTCAAGACCCAAGATCGGTTTATATGGCAGCTATATCAAAACATGGACCGATATGGCCCATTTACAATACCAACCGACCTACACTAATAAGAAGTATTTGTGCAAAATTTCAAGCGGCTAGCTTTACTCCTTCGGAAGTTAACGTGCTTTCGACAGACAGACGGACGGACGGACGGACGGACAGACGGACGGACGGACGGACAGACGGACAGACGGACGGACGGACAGACGGACGGACATGGCCAGATCGACATAAAATGTCACGACGATCAAGAATTTATATACTTTATGGGTTCTCAGACGAATATTTCGAGTAGTTACAAACAGAATGACGAAATTAGTATACCCCCCATCTTATGGTGGAGGGTATAACAAGTTAAAGCGTGCTAAGTTCGGCCCGGCCGAATCTTATACCCTCCACCATGGATCGCATTTCTCGAGCTCTTTCCATGGTATCTCTTTTTAGACAAACAAAGGATAAAAGAATATTGAATATTGGAGACCATAGTAGAAGTCATTGTGTAAAATTTCACCCAAATCTAGAAGGAATTGCGTACTTTGGGGGCTGAAGAAGTAAAATAAAATATAAACCGATTCATGCCATATTCGACACGTATGTTAAAGGTCATGGGAGAAGCCCATTTACAATCCCAACCGACCTACACTGTATTTCTGTATTTCGACAGACAGACGGACGGACGTGGCTAGTTAGTCTTAGACAAATATTTCGAAGAGTTACAAACAGAATGACGAAATTAGTATACCCCATACTATGGTGAAGGGTATAACAAACGTTTTTACACCCTCCACCATAGGATGGGGGGTATACTAATTTCGTCATTCCGTTTGTAGCACCTCGAAATATGCTAATAAAATGTTGTCTTTAGAGAATAATTCATTCAAAATTTCGTCTTCACAAAAAATTTCATAATTTTTTCTTCAACAAATTTTTTTCTTAGATGTTTTCCCCGCTAAATCAATATGCTAATGATGCTAAATATGCTAATAAAATTTCAGCCAAATCGGATAATACTTGCGCTCTTTAGACGCTCAAGAAGTCCCAGATACGTTTATATGACAGCTATATCAGGTTATGGAAAGAAAATCTAAGTCAGGAACGCCGTGCTATTAACAAAAAAATTGTTTTCCATATTACACCCCTATTTTGGTTCATGTCTGGTATTGTGTCCCCACCTAAGTGCTGATGTCTGTTAGCCGCGAAAACCGGGCAAAAAAATAGGAAATGCTTTAACGTTTCATCATCTCTCCACATACCCTACATGTGGCATGCCGCCCCTTGTTGCATAAGTGAGTTTATAGTCCTATGAGTTTTGCTAGCGAAAACTATAATGCCCTCCTCCTTATTTCCGTTGGGTAACAGATAACATATTCCCTGTCGGTGTTAATGAACGTCAGACAGTAGGGTGTGTAGATTCGCAGGTTAAGATCAAAACCCTGTCACTTGACCTTGTATTTATATATAAAATTCATACTCAATTCCCATATATCTTTCATTTAAGTGTCATACTATACCGATCTATCTATTGGGTTGCCCAAAAAGTAATATAGGATTTTTCATATAGTCGGCGTTGACAAATTTTTTCACAGCTTGTGACTCTGTGATTGCATTCTTTCTTCTTTCAGTTATCAGCTGCTACTTTTAGCTTGCTTTAGAAAAAAAGTGTAAAAAAAGTATATTTGATTAAAGTTCATTCTAAGTTTTATTAAAAATGCATTTACTTTCTTTTAAAAAATCCGCAATTACTTTTGGGGCAACCCAATATATGGCCGTTTGTTTATTCAAACATTTTGCATTTCCCCTGGAATGTGTAAGCCGGGTAAATAGAATTGCCCGCTATCCCGCATTCAATTTGAACTGAATTTTGGGCTGCTCAGTTACCTTGCTGAGAGATCAGCGACTGTTAGGGTCGATGTTTGAATACAGAAATACGACCTTCAGAGCTGTATCAAAATATATTTTCTAAGCCACTACCCCATTTCATTGAAATGGATCCCAGCTTCCTTGATAAAACAGTGATCGGATAGCTTCCCCGATATGCCATTTCTTCTCTAGAGTATGGTACTACTCAAAGCCTACATAGTCATCTTGGTTGGAGCACCCATATAGAAGTCCACGTACCTGGTTAATTTTCCATTTAATTTCGATTTAATTTTTCATGTCAAGTGATGGCTGCGACCGTAGATGGTCGCTCTATAATCGTTTCATCGAGCCTGAGTCAGAAAAATACATTCGGTGAGTCGTAAACCAACAAGACTCGGCGCCCTCACATAAACCACCAAGAATGGCTTAATAATCATGATACGTTCTCCATTTCGTCCGCACAGTAACTGTCCAGTTCGCCAGAAGCCTATCGGATTGAGTTTTCTGTTAGGACCATTTCGGAGGGCAAAGGAAGGACTAACAAATATACAAGTTTGGATGCGCTGGAAAAAACCATTGTCCAAGCAATTGGCCAAAATACCGGTCGATTACATTTGTGCGACTTGCAACTTATTTTTGACAGAGACCGCAAAAGTTGGTCATATCGATCAAATAGGAATTGATTCTTCAGTTTAGATTACTTCCACATACTTTGGTGTTTTTTCAATCAAACAAATAATTTTACACAAAAAACTGTGGATATTTAAATTGGTAACATTTCGTGTCAAATGGTATCTAACACAGCTGCTGAAAACATTTTCCCAAAAGCGCCCAATTTGTATACCCACCACCGAAGGATAGGGGTATATTCATTTTGTCATTCCGTTTGCAACACATCGAAATATTCATTTCCGACCCTATAAAGTATATATATTTTTGATTAGCGTAAAAATCTAAGACGATCTAGACATGTCCGTCCGTCTGTCTGTTGAAATCACGCTACAGTCTTTAAAAATAGAGATATTGAGCTGAAACTTTGCACAGTTTCTTTTATTTTGTCCATAAGCAGGTTAAGTTGGAAGATGAGCTATATCGGACTATATCTTGATATAGCCCCCATATAGACCGATCCGCCGATTTAAGGTCTTAGGCAAATAAAAGACACATTTATTATCCCATTTTGCTGAAATTTAGGAAAGTGGGTTGTGTTAGGCCCTTTGACATCATTCGACAATTTGGCCCAGATCGGTTCAGATTTGGATATAGCTGTCATATAGACCGATCCGCCGATTTAGGGTCTTAGGCCAATAAAAGCCACATTTATTATCCGATCTTGCTGAAATTTGGGACAGTAAGTTGTCTTAGGCCCTTCGACATCCTTCGTCAATTTGGCACAGATCGGTCCAGATTTGCATATAGGTGCCATATAGACCGATCCTCCGATTTAGGGTCTTAGGCCCATAAAAGCCACATTTATAATCCGATTTTGTCGAAATTTGGGACAGTGAGATGTGTTAGGCCCTTCGACATCCTTCGTAAATTCGGCTCAGATCGGTATAGATTTGGATATAACTGTCGTACAGACCGATCCTCCAATTTAGGGTCTTAGGCCCATAAAAGGCGCATTTATTGTCCGATGTCGCCGAAATGTGGGACAGTGAGTTAAGTTAATCCCCTTGACATACTTCTGCAATATGGCACAGATCGGTCCAGATTTGGATAAAGCTGCCATATAGACCGATCTCTCGGTTTTAGGTTTTGGGGTCATAAAAAGCGAATTTATTGTTCGATGTCGCCGGAATTTAGGACAGTGAGTTGTGTGAGGCCCTTCGACATCCTTCTTCAATTTCACTCAGATCGGTCCAGATTTGGAAATAGCTGCCGTATGGACCGATCTCTTGATATAATGTTTTAAACCCATAAAAGACGCATTTATCGTCCAATGTTGCCGAAATTTGGGACAGGGAGTTAAGTTAAGCCCCTCCACATATTTCTGCAATTTGGTCTAGATCGATCAAGATTTGCATATTGCTGCCATATAGATCGATATCATGATTTGAAGTCTTGGCCCCAAAAACGGCTCATTTATAATCCGATTTAACACACGATTGGACACATTGACTTATGTTAGGCTTCTCGGCGTCCATGTTGTATATGGTTCAGATCGGTTTATTTTTAGATATAGCTACTAAAAAGACCAATATTTTGTTATACACAATTGAACAATGACTTGTACTTATCAGTAATTGGTCCAAATCGGATCATATTTCGATATAACTGCTATGGCACATAAGGTATGCAATTTTCACCGGATTTTGATGAAAACTGGTTTACATATATACCCAAGGTGGTGGGTGTCCAAAGTTCGGCCCGGCCGAACTTAACGCCTTATTATTTGTTTTTAAATATTTTTCGACCGTGTCGCTTATTAGCATTCCTGGCATTTGATTGAAATATATTTTCAAAAATCATTTCGATTTTTTAACATATTATTGATTAATTCGACTAAATCAGATTTATTTGTAGTATACCTAAAGCGGGAAAAAAGATTCCACCAAGGCGAAAATAGGACGCACAAGAATTATTATGAAAATAGTTACAATCGCATTGAAAGAGCCATAGAGTCGTACAAAATGATTGCAGCAAATATTACGGTAGACTAGAATGTTATTGCAAATTTTGCCCATGAACATTCCATTAAGGAACAGGGGCAGCGATTGCAGGTACATATCAATGAGTGCAGTCCGACTCAAGTTTAAGCCCTTTTCTATAGACGAGTCCGAAAAGCGTGCCGCAATGCGACACCTCTTTGGAGAGTTTTTAAATGGCATAGTGCCTCACAAATGTCGCCAGCATTAGGAGATTTTTCCCCTGATATACTTGCCAGGATAGACTGAATGTTATGATGTTTTTTTTTTATTGAAGCCAAATTGACAAAAGCCTAATTTTAGTGCAATCACTGTGATATAAAAAAATATTTTGAACAAATATTGCAATAAATTGTGTTTTCACTCTTGGGAAATTAGGTCATTCTTCTTAATGGCAATTATTTCCGAATATAATTCTCATTATTTTTTAATGCAAAATAACGATTTAAGTGGATCTACTCCCACGCTCTCTCTCTCTCTATCGCCCTGGTATGCATGTAAAAGTAAGCCAAGTTCCTCACCCTCAATTCCTGTCCTAAGTAGAATTTAAGAAAGATTTTTATTGTTTATTTGTCTGTTAATTATAACGAAATATTTTCGTGTCGATTACATTTTCATTACAGCAACAAATGTTTTCAATGACCATGAGGCTGGCGACAACATCACCACCATCATCAGTAGCACCAGCACCAACAATAATAGCAGCAGCCACAGCAACAAGCGCCACCACATCAAAAACGACGTCGTCAATAGCAGCAGTAACAAGAACGACTGCCATCAGGATAATGCCGCTGATGATAATGGCTATGAAGAGCTAATAAAAACTTGGCCAAGAACAAGAAAATAAATGCGGATAAATTGGATGGAAAACAATAAAATACCAAATACAAAAAAACAAAAATAAAACCCAAGAAACAACTCGGAAGGCCGATAAGCAAGAAACAAGAAAAGAGGGCCAAAGTAAAGCGAAAAGCATTGGTGATTGGCAAAATAGGAACTTTAATGATTTGGAAACGTGTTACAAGAACTAAATGAAAAACGTGAGAGCATCTTAACAAGCCAGCAAGCAGGCAAGTCGGCTAAATTAAAAGCCAAGTACACACAAGGATTACAATAATAATTTTGGCTTGTTTTTGTCAGTGTGCGTGTCAAAGGAGTGCGACACGTACGAACACTCGCACTGAACGAAAATGAAAATCAACTGAAATTGATGATAATTTAAAATTAACAAATGTTAATGAGCTTCAGCGTCACCAGCAGGAGCTCTACCACCAGCAGCAGTATATAAATCCTGAGGATATTTGTCACCCACACACGAGACCAAGTTGGGGAAGCTAAGAAGCAAAACAGCATTCATTTTGTGTGACCATCAAAAAGGACGAGGTTGCAAGGGCGCTTATCTTTTCGTTCGCTCTCACTTTGCTGGGGATTAATTGAAATTTCTTGTATCCCCCCCTGCCCAGTCAGCCTTGCAAGAACGGAGGGGTAACAAAGTACGTGGGAGAATTTAAGGAACGATATTCGTCTTTCCTTTTTGGTGGGGGGCCTACTGGAACGCGCAATAAAATTGTTGTGTCGACAAAAGACCCACATATTTAGCTTTGCCGTTGCATACTTTGAATGTCACATCAAACGGAAAACGTGACTCACATTGGAAGGCATAGATGCGGCCACGGCTACAAATTCTTGCCAACTACCTGCAGACACTAATGTCAATCATTCAGTGAGCGAGCCGCTGACTCTCCATTGCTCTTTGTCAGGGCCAACCCTAAAACTCCGCCAAGGACAGTACAAACGCAGCCGCTCTGGAATTTAACTAATGAACATCACGTTAAGTAAATATTCCAGGCATATTAGAAATTCTACTCGCGCCGTTTATAAACACAACACAACAGCAGTCGCTACCACTTTTCCTTTTTACCTGATAACCTACAAATATAATCAACCCCTGAAACATCGTCGTGTCGGCAGGGGCATCGACAGCAGCAGCCAACAGCATTGATGCCAAGTTAAACAAATGTTCAATTTAAATTAAGAAGCGAACCAAAAGTGAAATACGTCAAATTATTTTGCGCTAAACTCAGACGCCAAGACTCCACTGCTTCCCCCTGCAATACACTGCTTCCATCCTTGCTCGCGCTCGCTCTTTTGTGACGCCATTTGTTTATGTCGCCTGGCCCCTATTTGACGTCTCACGAAACATAGCAAACATGTCATTTAAATGCCAAATTTTAAGAAAAAGATTGACATTCTTTCACAATGTCCTTGAACTCAGCTGTGATGTTAGAATAATAATTTTATGTTGTTTAATCGCCATATTGCCGACAAACATCAAATGTGCCAAATTACAAAATCCCCAGATACGCCTCCTCATCAATGACGATGATTTATTGCACGAGAAGACATCGCGCCATGAGGCTGCTGCAGCGGCGGCCGCAGCAGCGGCGGCCTCGAATGTCCCCGACAATAGTGGGGAGCATTTCAACCTGTATCGCAGCGAATTGAAGCGACTGTCGTACGAGACCATTCATCGCATACTGAGAGATGAGAACGAGCCGAGTTATAGGCGAGAAGAGACCGAACTGCGTTACTATCAGAAAAGATCCCCACCAGCCTACGAGGACAGTCATCAGCTTAACAAACGCTCTACCTCTGAGGGCAATGACCATGCCCCATTGGCGCTGAACTACAGCAAAAGGAAGCTCAGAGTGTTTGCCATAACTTCCCAATTGGCCAAGGAGCTCTCATCGGCCAGTTCGCTGGATTTGAGTGATAATCGGCTGAGTTCTTTGAACCTCTCACTCTTGGCAAACGAACATTTGCATTCTCTCAATCTGTCGAACAACTCTTTCGCCTACATACCGCTCTCGGAGAAATCTTCTCTTAAGTCGCTCAATCTCAATTCCAATAACATTCGATCCTCTGCCCTGGAATCGAATGTGTACTTGCGTAGTCTGTATCTCTCCAACAATCGCATTGAGAATCTAATGGCGCTGAATTTGTCATTGCTCAAAAACCTGGAAACCCTGGATATCTCCTGCAACCGTCTGCAAAGTTTAGAGACTTCGTTCTTTCCGGAGCGCATGCATAATCTCAAGCACCTGAATATGGCTCACAATCAAATGGAAACCATTTACCGGGAAACATTCTACAACCTGCTTAGTTTGAATACCCTGCTGTTGGCCCACAACAATATCACCGACATCGATTATGAAACCTTTCTGGCCCTGCCCAATCTGCAATATTTAGATTTGTCTTTCAATCGCCTCAGGGGGAAATCGATAAGAGCTCTGCAGGGCATCACCGGATTGGTGGCCCTAAATATTGCCCATAACCCCGATTTGGGGCCCTTCATGCAGGAGTTTGTGGCCTCCTGGAGTCTCAAGGAGTTGGACGCCAGCGGCACTGGCTTGTGTCAAATACCAGCTGCCTTGGCCCAATCGGTGCGCTCCCTGAAATTAACTCACAACTGGCTTAAGGTAAGTGGCATCACGTATTAAAAAATAAATTAAAATAAGATTAACAATAACACCATGAATGACAATGACAAAACACTAACCAAGGGCAATTTTGGCCGACCCACCCCCTGGCCATGCCTTGATAAACGAGTCCTTTGCAGAAAGACAGACACACATCTTAAGATGCAGCTCACAATTTCTTTTCAAACACTAAGATGTAAAAATTTCAGACAACTATTGAGAGGTATGGCAAAAACTTATGCCAGGCATGTTCATGAACAGCTTAAGCGACTCAATACTTTACTTTCCCTTAGCGAACTTTGACAACTTTAATGTCTCTCATCGGGCTGACAAGTGAAGATATAAATAAAGAATTAAAATTGATTGTCACGAGATTGACTTAACATACGGACCCATCTCTCCTTTGCACTCGAAAAATGCAAATCATTGTAATCCGGCAAAATTTTACAAGCTGTTGGGGTTAAAATTTATACCTATCACAGATATTAGTCTGCTGATATCAGCAAACATTGTCTGCTGATGTTAAATTAATACTTTTGTACTTTTGAATGAATCCACATAAGGTTTTTGACATTCGCAACAACGAAGTAAAAAGACACTAAGTTTGGCCGGGCCGAACTTTGGATACCCACCACTTCGGGTATATACGTAACTTATGCGCCCAAATTCGGAGCGGACATTGAGTGGACCCCCCTAACTTTCAGAAACATCAGATTTCGGTGATGGAAAACTTTTTTGGTCTCTTTTAGTACACTTAAAGTAAAAACTTGTTATCCAAATTTCGGACGCGGTACCTAGGGGGGCCGCCCCAGCCTAAAAGCAACTAAATATTGAGTTGCCCAAAAAGTAATTGCGGATTTTTCATATAGTCGGCGTTGACAAATTTTTTCACAGCTTGTGACTCTGTGATTGTATTCTTTCTTCTGTCAGTTATCAGCTGCTACTTTTAGCTTGCTTTAGAAAAAAAGTGTAAAAAAAGTATATTTGAGTAAAGTTCATTCTAATTTTTATTAAAAATGCATTTACTTTCTTTTAAAAAATCCGCAATTACTTTTTGGGCAACCCAATATATATTTAGACCAATCACCACAATATGGGATCCAAATGAAAGGTATTTAGAATAAGAAAACGCATCTGATATCCAATTGTCGGACCAAGTGTTAGGGGGACCATCCCAAACACCAAAACACCCATAAATCGTACATATTTACCGACCTTGGCAATATGGGACTCAAATGAGAGGTATTTGCGAGTATAATACGAATCTGATATCCAAATGTGGGACAAAGTTTTTGGGGGTCCACCCCTTCTGCAAAACACCCCCCAAACAGGACTTATTTACTGACCATGGGCCAATATGGGGCTTAAATAAAGGGTATTTGAGTGTAAAATACGAATCTGATATCGAAATGTAGGACCAAGTGTTTTGGGGGGCCGCCCCTCCCAAAGAGGACACCATAGCAATATTGGACGCAAGTGAAAGGTCTTTGGAAGTAAATCAATAATTTGATATCAATATTCAGGAAAAAATGTCTATGGGGACATCCCACCTCCATAACGCAACCTAAATAGGACGTATTTGCTTACAGTTGCTAGGTATTTTAGAGTAAAACAGGAATCTGATAGATATTTTCAGGGCCAAGTAACTGAGTGCTGAGGTCAATGGCAATAGGGGGTTCAAATAAATGATATTTGGGAGTAGAGAACGATGCTGATATATTTTCAGGGCTAAGTGTTTGGTGGTCCACCCTACTCCCCAAAACACCCCTAAATCGAGCATATTTACCTAAAACGTCAATGTGGGGGCATTTGAGAGTAGAAAACGAATGTGATATCCAAGTGTGGGACCATATATTTGGCGTACCGCCCCTTTTCCAAAACACCCCCAAAGGGTAAAATTTTTGGGACTTGAGAGAATAGAGTATATCGAACACCCAAACGTTAATGACCCTAAACCCTCAGAGCAAATTTTAGAACTTTGTTTTACCTTTTTACCATTTGGAAAACAGCAGAAATCTTTGCTGTTTTAGCAACAAAATACGTCTGTCCCATATTCGGCAGACTTTTTGCTGTTAGAGCAAACATTTTCGCTGTTTTTACTTACAAATTTCTCTGAGTATAAGTTTAATTTTCAAAGATACTGAAGCATATGTAAAGCTTATTTTTATATAAAACTTAACTTGTAGCACAGTTTTAAGCGATTTCGTAGCAATTTATTAAAATTCAAAATAGGTCAAATCAGCATGAATGTAAGCACGAAGGCAATATTTTTAGATAAAATATATCTTCTAGTGTTAAGGTACCAAGATGCTTAGTTTTTTATTAAACCACCTTAGATAAATTTAACGTACTTTGTGGGTGTGGGAAATTCCAAGTTAGAGTGAAGGTTCCAGATCAGTAGAGCAAAGCCTCACAGAGTTAGCCAAACTTTTTTCAGAGCCCTCTATATATATATAATTTAAACCGAAGGCGAAGGGTACCAAATATTTTGCGATATATTAGAAATCTAACAACTATTGGTAGAATAGTCAAGTGCAAAAACTTCCAGAAACGGACATAAACTTGGTAAAATAGAATTTAATGAAAAATATTTGAGAGTAGAGTACGAATTTCACATACAAATTAGGCGAAATTTATATAAAAATCACCTAAACAGGTATGTAGACCGGGACCAAATATAAATGGATTTGGGTTTAGAGTACAAATCTAATACTAGTTTACGAGCCAATCTACAAGGAGATTCGCCCTAGGATGAATGGCTGGATAGGCTCTATCGGTCTAATACCATCTTTAAAACTTGGAATATCTCAACAATATACCATAGCGAATCTACAGAAACTTCCTGAAAATATGTATAAAGCTGTTCCATGTAATACTTTGGAACAGCGCAGTGGTTGGTAGGACGATGAAAATCCTATCGAAAGATCTGGAAGTAAGAAGGAGGTCAGTATAGCTTTTGGTATCATAACGGGACACATTGTCATTAGTGGGGCACAATACCAAACAAGAACCATCTTTTGTAAGTAGCACGGAATTCCTAACTTAGATTTTTCGTTTTCGAGGTTACTTTTTAGTACTTACATGCACAAAAATCCGATTACTGGCTTAGGTATATATTCAGAGTGAAATGGGGGGGATTAATATCCGTACCCTCTTTTCAACCTAACCTAACCTGACTTTAAAGAGGTTGTTTTGGGAAATCATAATAATTAACCTTGTGACCCAATACAGTATATATAGGGGATGTGACCCGTGGTGGTGCTTACCACATTGCAGTTAAATGCTCATATTCACAAAACTCAAAGCAGCGTTTATGTAGGCTTATTTGACAGATTTCCTTCATAGAACTGTCAAAGAAACCTGCTATTAAACTGTTTTAAGTTTTGTGAATAACTTTTACATGTGGATGGAACAAATTTTTACCCTACTGCAATATATCCTTCATTTGAATATCATGTTGCAATTATTTGGCTATATGTCAACTAAGGTATAAGGTGGCCTCTCAGATACTTTTTAAATGTTTGAATGTTACGTTCGTAGTCCAGTCCTAGAACCTTTTCATTTAGATCCCGATTTTTCGGTAACATGTCCTTTCGAGCAAGTTTGGAGGCCCTTGAGATTGTTGGTCCAAAATTTCGATGCCAAATTCCAACTCTGTTCTCAAATACCTAGAATTTTAGCCCCTTATTGTCATAGTAAGGTGCCTTTTGGGGTTAAACTCTCTAAAAGTTGAATCCATATTTCAAAGTAAGGTTCATATTCTACTTATAAATCCCTCATTGTCATGATAGGTGATTTGAGGAAAGAGGATGACCCCCAAACACAGATTCGTTCTGCCTTCCATTCGAGACCCCATATTTCAAGATCGCGCAGGGCAATCCCTCACACAACCCCCTTCTTTAATTGAAATTTAAAGTTCGGTATTTTCGTCATGATCATGAATATTGCAAGAAAATCTAAGTCTTACAAAAATTTATTACCTTTTTTGCCTTAATACATACGGGGTCCATCACATAATATAAGCAAAAATACTGCACCACCTTTTCTTTCCTTGTTTTAACTCTCTGCCAATTATTTCATTCATTTAGTGCACAAGTTGTAACTTTGACTCCTTTTAATGTTTACTTCAATGTTTAAATAAGTGCGTTGAAAAAGTTGTATTAAACCGTCTCCAACATATTAAACCGTATACGTCATTGTCTATAGCCGCAGCTTAAGCTACTGACTGACCTCCATGCCAAAGAATAGCAAGTAGGGCCACACGCATCATACCACTACACACCCGCACCTCAATAGTGACTTTTTTCTCTCGCACATACCAGTCACCTCTCGCACTCTCATCACTAATACTTTCAACCATGGTTTGCATTGACACCCATAACGAATGCTTTAGAAATAAACGAAGGACAATTTGCTGTGTTTATGCTTCGTCTCTTTTAATGAAAATTAATTCCTCATTTTCATGGCTTATATTTAAGTAAATTTTATTTTCATATATATTCGTCGCTTATCTGGACAAATATCTTTCAATTGATGGCATTTTCATACAAATCCATTCAGGCGTTTGGCCGTAATATGTACCACAAACCCACCTTCATAAAACTCAAGTACTGCATAGGACCTGAAGTTATAAAATTTTTTGTATTGTTGTGCAGCCTCGGAAAACATATACAAACAACAACAACAAAAATGCCAATGCCTTGCACGCCAAAGCCGAGCTTTAAGAAATTTGCTGACCTACAGCCAAGTAGGGCCACGCACATCACACCCTCACCTAAATAGTGATACTCTTTCTCTCTCACAATTTGTTTCTCTTCCTCTCACCACTAATACTCCCACCCATGGCTTTGCATTCACACCCATAACGAAAGTTAAAAAAAAATACCAACAACAATTTGCTGTGTTTATGCTTCTTCTCGATTTAAAGAAAATTAATTTCTCATGTTCATGGTTTTTCTTTTCGAAAAATTACTTTTCGTTTATATTCGTTGCTTCTGTGGAAAATACTTTTCGGTTCATGCCAATTTTATTTAAATTCATTCAGCCGTTTGGCCGTAGTATGTACCACAAACTCGCCTTTATAAAACCCTAGGCCGTTTAATAATCTATATTTGTCAAAATCGGATAAAAATATATATGGGAGCTGTATCTAAATCTTAACAGATTTTAACCAAGATAAGCGCACATTGTTAAAATAATAGAAAAAGACATTTAGAGAAAATCTTTTAAGAAATATGCAGACAAAGGCTCTCAAGGGAAAATCGGTTGATACATATATATGGGTGCTATATCTGAACATGAATGAATTCAAAAGCAATGCCGGGAGTCATAAGGGAATTCCTAGTTGCAAATTTCTTGTCAATCTGTCAACAGTGAACACACATTACGCAATATTAGCCAAAATCCGACAAAAATATGTGCAGTGGTGAAAAAAATAATAGGGACATACCGTTTTTTCACATTTTTGTTTATTTTTCCTTTTTTATATACAAATACCTACAAACCCGGCAGACATGCCTATTTCAAACTTTTGGGCTTATAAGTGGTGAATATAAAAACTGTTGTAGTTCTTTAAATATTATAAATAAACTATTTTCCACGTGGGTTCCGTAAATATTTATCAAAATATCTGAAGTTTTTCGCTCCCTTCCGCTATTTTCCAAAGAAAATATTGAAATATTTTCCACATATTGAATACTGGGAGACCACCGTGGCGCAGGGGTTGGGATTTCCGCCCATGACGCCGAACGCTTGATTTCAAATCCCGGCGTAAACATCAGAAAATATTTCAGCGATCGTTATCCCCTTGCTAAAGCGGGCTACATTTCTGAGGTATCCTTCCGTGTTAAAACATATTTACCAAGTGGTGTCGTTATGCGGCACGCCGTTTGGACACGGCATAAAAAAGGAGGCCCCTTTTCATTGAGTTTAAACTTTAATCGGACTGCACTCATTGATATGAGAGTAGTAGTAGAATGTCCAAGGGAAATTTAATAGTTTAGTACTATTGATTGAATTGCCTAAACTTTGCGTCTATAACAAGTTATTATATATATGAATTTTTCATCATTTCTTTTATTTTAATCATCAGTTATGTGACTCCGCAACCCATCATTAAGCACTTTAGTTTTTATTTACGAAATTAATATTGCAAAAAAACTTTTTAAATCATTATTGCCTGTTGGTGTTTTTCTCCTGGCAAAATATGAGTTACAAATAAACCAGTCTACTTTAGCAAAAATATTTCGATAATTGTTCCTTTTATTTTTTCCCAGTGTAGTTATTGGATATTTCACCATACCAAGCGTAGGATAATTAAATGAAATTGTATATACAATTTTAGTTCACCATTCTGAAACCAACAGTTCTACGAATAATCTGGTTCAGCCTTTTATTGATGTATATTTTCTTACTTTTTTGTTTAATATTATTCTTAGTGCTTATTGTCCCTATTATTTTTTCCACTACTGTATATAGCTAAATCCAAATCTGAACCGTTTTCAACCAAAATCCACACGTTTTGAAGTATTCATAGAAAGGGTAGTGCAAAGTTTTTATAAGATCGGCTGATAAATGTGATTGCAAAGGCTCTAGAAATGAAAATCAGGCGATATATATATATATATATGGGAGCTATATCTGAATCTGAAGCGATTTCTATCATATTTACTAATAATGTCGAGACTCATAAGATACTTTCTTCCTTGTGACAAATTTCGTGAGAATAGGTTTTTTACTATAGTTGACATTACAGAAAATTTGTTCCTCTAGCCGAACGTAGAATAGATTTCCCTCGATCTTCTGCTCCTTCTAAAATCTCTGACACGCAGTTTCTAGATGTCGCTCTTCACTTGGTCACTCTATCGGAGTTTTGCTCAACCTCTTTTGAGTATTTTATTATGGTCGCCTTTAAAAGACTTCTTCGCTGGAGCTTCTTCATCCATTCTGACAACATGACCCATTACGCAACCGTTGTATTTTGATATGTTTAACTATGCTATCGTCGTCATACGGCTCGTGGTTCATACGACGCCTATCTTCGCCAGATAAACCCAGACAGAAGCCTTACATCAGCATGGGTAGTATCAGTGTCTTGTATAGTGTAATTTTCGTCCGACGGGAGTTGGATTTGCTCCTCATCTTCTTGCTTCACCCAAAGTAGCATCTGTTAGCATATATTATACTTCGGCAATGCCGAGGTAGATAAAATTGCTGACTATCTCAAAAGTTCCCAACTTCCTCAATGCCTATGCAATGCTTCTCGAATAATCATCTCCAGCAGGATATTAAAGAGTTCATACGATACTCAATCTCCCTGTCTGAGGCCTCATTTGGTATTCAAAGTTTCGGACAGGTTCTTTCCAATTGTAACTGACAAACGTGTATCAGCAAGCGTCATCCTGCAAAGTCGTAGCAGTTTTGCAGAAATACAGACATGGCTTAAAATACCTTTGAGTGTATAGCGCTGGTGTTGATTTGTCCTTCTCGGGTCCTTTCCATGATTGGGCGCAGTATAAATATCTGGTCAATGATGGATTTATACTTTAATTTTTTACACAGTATGCTCGATTGAATTTTTTATGCGTTGGCGAGAAAACTTATTCCTTTGTAGTAGGCACATACCGTCTTGTCCCCTTTCTTGTGCATGAGACATAGTACCAATCTTCGAGCCAAATTATCTAGAGAAGCTGATGCATGTCTTATCAGCGTGCCGCTTCGGGTCTAAAACAGTTAGCCGGCAACCAATTGGCTCCTGCTGCCTTATTGTTTTTTAGCCGAGTTACTGCTACATGGACCTACGTTCTGAATCGGTGGTGCACATTCTATACCATCGATGTACTCAAGGTTACCATAATCGAATACCAGCAGCTGGGAAAGTGTTCTATGCATATCCTTAGCACACTATCTGTATCATTTATCAGATTTTCTTCTTTATACAGCCACATACCAAAGCCATTCTAAGACGAGTGTTTCATCAATAATTCACGTGTTGTCTTCAATGTTTTCACCAAGATATGAATAACAAATAATCAATAAAACTAAAGAAGAACGAAGATCATCGGATGATGTTGAAGCTAGTTCAACAATAAGTATAAGGGTTAAATGAATTGAACTGCGTGCTTGATTTTATCATATTAGTTTTAAATTGTAACGTACCAAGTCATATTGTATTTCCTTTTGCAATCCTAGAAAGATGGCAACTTTTTAGCCATTTCCCAGAATTAGGCGAAAGCTACCACTCAAATGTATAAAAGTGTCCATCTTGTTTGAGTTCGCTTTCTGACAGAAGGCATTTTATATGCGTGAAATGACTGGCACTTGTGCAGCAATATCGTAAAGTTTTGATTTTTGAAACTTGCCTTTTTTTCCATCTTATTTTCTGCCTTGCGTTACTTGTTTTGCTCCAAAAGTATCGGGAAAAGGCAATGGGGAAAATTATGTTATCGAATGTTTTCCTTGAAACTATTTTCCATTCCAAAAAAACATAGCAAACATGTACGGCATGACGCTTTTATGTTAGCGTAATACACTACGCTCTTCATATTTTTATCCATCCACTTTTATTCAAAATTCCGAATTCATTTTCTCCACTCCACAAAACCTCACACGAAATAAAAGAAAAATTTTAATGAAGATAATGCTTGAAATGTTATAATCGTCAATTTAAATTCCATAGACAGCGTTTGTTTTCCCTATCTTTT
Organism: Stomoxys calcitrans; assembly: GCF_963082655.1. Classification (NCBI taxonomy): domain Eukaryota; kingdom Metazoa; phylum Arthropoda; class Insecta; order Diptera; family Muscidae; genus Stomoxys; species Stomoxys calcitrans. Next base: position 135,393,470 of record NC_081553.1, read on the forward strand.
AAATCTGTGGCAGACCAGAGAATGCAACTCATTCACCCCAAAAAACTATTTTCCTAATTACTCTTCAAACTAATTGTAATCCGGTTTCTATTTCATTCCATTTTCGAATGTACATATTTATCAGCATCGCATGTAATGGCAATTTACAATGTCAGAAGCAGCAGCAGGAGCAGCCGCACTACATACCACACAAAAGAAAACATACGGAGAAGCACATTTGAATCCTTCTCATCTTTGTAAAGGACTTGCTCGAGGTCCCAGCAAAAAACCTTTTGGGTCATTGGGGTCGAGGGGAGAGCGCTGTGAACTGCAGAGAATAAAAATAACCATATGTAAATAGAAAATTTAAATACCAAATATTATCATTACTAGAATATCATCTGTGCTGTGGAGAGCAAGCGGGAGCAGGGTCCATATCATTTACAACACCAAAGCTCGGTGTGGTTCGGTGCTCCTTAGTCATGTAAGCATATAGATGTAGGAACCCCATTCAGAGGAAAGTTTTGCCTGGTTACCATGCCGCAAGCAAAAAAGGGGTAAAACTCAAAGTGAATGTTATGAGAAAATAAGGTTTACCATGCCAATGGCTTTCGGCAAAAGGGCTAGCCGCTGAAAAACAAATCAGGGGGGGCAACTTAAAAAGCGGCAGAGGTTGGTTGGGGGCATGGCAAACAAAAAGTGTTGGTGAATATTAAATTAAGCATAAATATTTAAATTATATTTTAAAGTAAACATTTGCTCTTAGCACAGGACCAGTAGAGGCAGACTATCAAAAGCAAGTTGCCAAAATATGGAAACCAGTTAAGGTTTCGCTTTGTAGCAATTTTCTCAAAAGGGACCCAATAGTAGGTCTTTAAGATGTCATACCACCACATGACTGCAGTGTAATTGAATTGAGTATTTAAAAATATTTTGATATAAAACTTGATATTGCTACACAGTTTAAGTTTAAGTTCAGTAGTTATGGAAAAATCTAATTCTTGTATGTCTCAAAAAAAAATTATGGATGAAATTCTGCAGCACATTCGACAATGTTCAGTGAGGAAGCACTAGAACTACTCGTGCATACGAATTTCCAGGCAAATTCTTCCACGGACAACTTGGTGCCGGAAGTGGTTGCCACATATATGTGCTCTTCGGGGATTGTTGAGGAAGTTGGACTTGAGTCATTAATTCTTTGGGCGATCAGAAATTGAACTAATGGGTGATTTTTTAAGAGCTATAGGGAAGTATAAAAAAGATAAAATTCAGAAAAATGCTTGCAATTTTTATTTGAGTCGATAGTACGCTCCATATAATTTAATGCTTGAAGTCCATTTTTGGCATAATCTTTCCAATATTTCGGCCGGTATCTCACGAATTCATGCTTCAATGTTGTCTTCCAAAGCGTCAATTGAAGCGAGCTTGTCTGTATAGACATGAGCTTTAACATAGCCCCACAAAAAATAGTCTATGGGCGTTATATCGCACGATATAGCAGGCTAATTGACCGGTCCCGAACGTGAAATACAATGTTCACAGAACTCGCCTCTCAATAAGTCAATTGTTGCGCGCACTGTGTGGCATGTGGTCTTCCACAGGGAGGAAAGAACTCGCTTTGTGATTAGCATTGATCAAGTCTCTGTGACGAGTTTGGCTAAGACTAAAGGCATGGCGCACTACGGGAGCAAAGCAGTTTTTCTCTACATTGGGAAGACTAGGAAAGCAGAAATTTTCATTCTGCGACATCAGGCCGTGCAGTGGCAAGTGACTCAACACCGCCCAAGAAACAGGGGGCCGTGCAAGTCAAGCTCTTGCATTTTTGACAAAAAAAAGTTGCCCAAAAAGTTGCAGCGCTCCATGTGGCGCTCACCATTCACAGTTACGTTACGATTCGCATCATCTTTGATGCCACCAGCCTATAAACCGCACCAAACTTTGACTTTTTCTTGAAGCATTGGTAGCTCTTGCAATGATACTGGCTGATCTTCACTCCAAAATCGACAATTCTGCTTATTTACGTACCCATTGAGCCAAAAATGAGATATGTCCATATAATGGAAGAAGCACGCGATGAACTTTCTTAACAGAGCACACATTTTAATAATAAAATTCAATCATTCACCTTTACAATCTATCCGATGGTTCCTTGGCTTAGGGAAAAATATCCGACTTACATGAAATTAGTTTTTATTCCAAAAGTTCGAGAGCCCTATCACACGAAATCAAAAGATTTTCGGCCTATTTGTGTTTCATCCTAACCACAAACCAAAGCATGGCGTGTGCGTATTTGGTGCGCAGGCTCCCGTGGTGGTGGTTTTATTTTTGTCGGTCGGCGAGCGGTGCTTTGTCCGTTCTGTTGCTGCTTTAGGTTATCTTATAAAAAATTACTAAAGTCTAAAGTTTGGGACGCACTAAAATTAATATCATGAAGTACTTGTGTGTAATACTGTTTTGTGTGTATTGCTGTGTAGTATTTCTCGAAAGTGATCTTATCGTTAATACAAATTGGGAGGAGAAGAACTTCAAATCAAATATTTTCGAAAGGGAAAAAAGCCAAGTTAGGGTTTATATTTTGAGACCACCGAAGCGCAGAGGTTTGCATGTCCGACCATGACGTCGAACGCCTGAGTTCGAGTAAGTTTGTAAGGTACTAACAACCATTGTTAAAACTTCTCCCCAATGAGGAGTCACATTGCGGCATGCCGTTCGGATATTAAAAGGAGGCTCCTTATTATTGTACTTTAATTTGAATCGCACCGCACTTAGTGACACAAACAAGATTGCCTCTGTTCCTTAGTGGAATGTTCATGGGAAAATTTGCATTTGCATGATCTTGGTTGTGGTTTGGTGGACGGCACTCAAGAAATGCAATACTCAGCTAGAACCAAATGATGACTGACCTCTGTCGTAAGGATAAAATTGACTTCTGTTTGGTTAAGCAGCGGCTAAGGGCCCTGTGTTTTCCTTGGTACAATGTCCGATGTGGCAAACAATATCGATTACGCGTTGTCTAAGCTTCTAATATAAAATGTATTGTACCAATATTGCTGATATCTACAATAGCCCTAGTAAAAGAAGATACATAGAATTTTTCCCGGATGGTTCTAGACTGAATGACTGTACGGGCCTAGGCGTGTACCCTGAAGCACTGGGGCTGGATATATGGAGAAGGTTATCTGACCACTGAAAGATGTATCAAGCGCAGATTATTGCAATGAAATAAATGGTGGAATGGCTAGGATATAACTGACATAAATATCTTCTCAAACAGGCAGGCAGCCATGTTAAAGAGTCGATCCTGAATGACGCAGATCTGTCAATTTATATACATTTTCAGAGAAATTTGTTTGAAAACAAAAAGCTGAAATGTTTGCTGTAACATCAAGAAGTCTGCTGAAAATAGGAAAGCGATAATTATACCCTACACCACTATGGTTGTACAAAGTATTATAACTAAGTGCATTTGTTTGTAATACCCAGAAAGGAGAGAGCTAGACCCATAAGCATGCAGATCAACTCAGATTATTTTCTAAAACGATTTGTACAAAGTACAGATCACAATTTGTTCAAATTTGGCAAAGACATTTTTTTGGCCTAGAGACGAAGCCTTTTAAAGAAGGAATAAACCGGTTTTGATTTGGATATAGCTCCCATATATTGTATATGTTCGTCCTAATATGTTCGGACTAATATTATAATAACATCATTCATTTATCATTTGTTAACCGATTCTCACGAAATTTGGAACACGAGAGTCTCTTATGACTTTCAACAGTACTGATGAATTTCAAAGACATCGGTTCAGATTCAGATATAGCTCCCATGTATATCTATCGACCGACTTTCACTTCTATAGCCTTTGCAATCACATTTATCAACCGATCTTCCTAAAATTTCTACCGCTAAAGTGTGGATTTTAGTCAAAATCGGTTCAGATTTTGATATAGCTCCAATATTTATGTTCGCCCGATTTGGACCGGTATTGCAATAATGTGGTTTATTTATTTAAATAAAATGTGGCACAAACGATTTCTTTATAGCTACCGGCATTGTTGTTGAATTTCATAGAAATCGGCTCAGTCATATAGCCCCCATATATATGCACCGATTTTCACTTTTAAAGCGTTTGTCAGCATATTTGTTAACAGTTTCTCTCTAAATTTTGTTTTTTTCTATGATTTAAGCTATGGTTAAAATTTGTTAAAACTGAGATATAGCTTCCATATATATTTTGACCGATTTTTACTAATATTGCGACATGTTGGTAATATGTTAACCGATCCTCACAAAATTTGTCACTAAGGTTTATATTATGACTCTTCTGATAACTGGAAAATATCATAGAAATCTGTTCGGATATAGAAATAGCTCTTTTTTACTTTTAAGGCATTTGCTAACACATTTATCAACCGATCTACTCAAACTTTTGCAAATCTATTTCTACTATGGCTCCCACAATATGTCCGGATTTTGGTCAAAATTCAATATTTAAAATTTAAGCTTATTATAGTTTCGATGACTTAGCCTGCATACCCAAACATTTCCTGATGATTTTAAATAGTAAAATTTTTAATTCAGCCTCAAAATCGGATCATCATCGTCATTCCAGTTAAAAGGCATCGAAATATTGATTTGAGACCCAACAGAGTATACTCGTATATATCCTTGAACGTCTTTACATTCCAAGTCGATTTAGCCATGTCCAATTTTGTACAAATCCTTCCTATTAGTGTGGAAGCCACCGTAACGCAGAGGTTAGCATGTCCACCTATGATGCTGAACGCCTGGGTTCGAATGCAGGCGAGAAAAACTTTTTAGCGAGGGTTTTTCTTCTTAATGTCGGCGACATCTGTGAGGTAGTTGCCATGCGAAAACGTTCATGTCGCACTACTGCCCGCCGCTCGGACTCGGCAACAAAAAGGCGGTCTCTTACCATTGAGCTTAAACTGGAATCGGACAGCACTCATTGATATGTCAGAAGTTTGCCCCTGTTACTTAATGGCCAAATTTCCATTTTGCATTTGCATTTCGAATCGGTGAAGATCGGTTAAGATTGCAAATGGGCTATATAGACTCGTGTTTTGATGTAGCTACGAAATGAACAGATCTCGGATCTTGACTTCTTCAGCCTATAGAGGGCGCAATTCTTATCCGATTTGACTGAAATTTGGCTGTCTTTCAACAACTGCGTCAAGTATGATCCATATCGGTATATAACCTAATAAAGCTACATACAATCCGATCTTCCGAGTTGTCTTCTTGAGAATCTAAAAGGAGCAATTACTACCCGATTTGGATGAAATTTCCGTAGCTTCCAACAGATGTGGCAAATGGCATATTTACCTGCTAAAGTTTCTTCTTTACCCTCTAGGGGGCGCAATAATTTGACTGAAATTTTAAACGTGGTACGACTTCTCGTAGTCATAAAAAGTACCTTCCATCTGTATCTGTATCTTCAATTTGAAAAAGTCATTCAGAAAACGTATCAAATGCGATCCTTGGGGTTTATAAGGTTAAGACGTTCCAATTTGAAATAGTTTTTGAAAAGATTAAAAATGTTGATATTAAAGTCAGCAAACTTTTTGTTCTTGGTGTAGGGAAGGGAGGGTTTATAAGGTTAAGACGTTCCAATTTGAAACACTTTTTGAAAAGATTGAAAATGTTGATATAAAAGTCAGCAAACTTTTTGTTCTTGGTGTAGGGAATTTTATGTGACCAAAAATGATATGACCCATTCCAAACTTGAAGAGGTATATCCCTTTGTTGTTGTTGTGGAATAGAACAGAAGTCTCACTCATCGTATTCGTCATAAGAGGTCACTGTGTGATTGGATAACATGGTGACAGACTAAAGATTACAAGTAACAATTTCTGCAGAGCTGTGAGGATGTTGAGGTAGCGGAAACAATAAAGCATATGCTTTGTGCCTATCCTGCACTGGAAAATGTTCCACTTTAAAATCTTTGAAAACTTGTCAATTGTGAACATTTGCAAATAATTTGGCTGTTGGAAGCAATCTGGCTGGTTCAACCACAGGAACCAAAAGCCACATTCCTCCTCCTGTTCATGCGGTGTCACAATGAACTAATATGTATTGGTGAGTCTGATTACAGACTGCTGTTACAATCTAACAAAAATTAAAGCTTATAATATTTCTGCAAATTTTCTATTGTAGCCTTGAAGTTCACATCATCCAGGCACTTCATGTCTTTGCAACAGGTGGAGCTCTTCAAAATGGTATGCTTGAAAGGAATTTAGAACCCCAAAGCAAATTGTATGCGGACAAAGTGAAGTGGCGAATAAAGATGAAGTCCTGCAATTATAAATTCTTCTTCAGACGTAGTGATTTATTACTTCTGATCACAACCAGTTTTGGCTTTTTCGTAATGTCTGGAACACAAATCCTCAACGACTCTCCTCTGTTAATTGTTCTCTTCCGGCTTTAAATCTTTTTTCTCTCTAAGCTTTATTTCGACTTTCAACACTCCAAAGCATTAGGGATTATGTGTTTTTTCTACACTATTCCTAATTAAGGAGGTAAACTCAATTTTGAGCATTTTCTAACAAAATCTTCAACTTGAAGTAGTTGTACCTTTAATTGCAAAGTTACCAAAAAAAAAAAGACGAAACTTAAGAGCTGGCTGGTGGGTGGTCTACTGTTCTCTGTTTGTGTTATCATTTTGAATAGAATTTACAAAGACTAAACGAACTTTTGTGTACCTTTGGCAGTGTGTCTATGTTAATCCTGGTTACATGGCCAAACAGTCAGTCAAAGGATCATTTATAGCCACACATCTACAATGCTAGTCAGCATTTTCTCTTTGGCATTGCCCGAATACTCGTACTCCGACAGGCACAAACAGTCATTGGCAGTGTCTGTTTGAATGGTCCTGGTGTCGGGGCCAGCATAAGAGGTGCAGTTGCTCCACGAATCTGTGGCCAAAGACAGAATATATCCCAAAAATAAATGTTTACCTTTAGTAAAACTAAACATTATCCGTGACTAAAGAGAATACACACATTTCACATTAGGGCCGAGGCAGGGCACAATGCAAAGATAGACAGACATTCATTCAACGTAATTGTGTTGAAGTGTTGGTGCGCCTCGAAAGCCGCTCATTGTTCTGTCAATGGGGCCAACAAAACAGCAATGAGTGCAATAAGGCACTGAAGCACACACACAGACACAGTGCGCCACTTCACGAATACACACTCAAACTTTCACACAGGGGCATTTATAATTTGGGATAATTGGTATAAGGATAATAAAGATAAAGGCCTCAACAATGTTTTGTCTGTCTATGGACGATTGCGTTTGTACTTATTCATGTAAGAGTGTGAGGCGTTGAATGTAAGTCTACGTGGTTATCTGTGTGTGTGAGTACCGACGTCTGTGCCCATACTGGATGTACGAGCACACAAACACTTTGTAGGAAGCTCCAGCCCTCCCATTCTTCCATTTTAGCATAATGAACCCCAATGAATATTCAAACACAAATGCCAACAACAACACAACTGTAGCAGGATAAATAACAGGGATAAAAGTGTAATTTTTTTTGCCTCCAATACAAAAGACAATTATTACTTGTGTTTTTCTGCATTAGTTTTGTTTGCTGGCAAATAAAGGGTTATGCAAAAAGGCCGAGACAAATTGAAGTTTTTATCAAGTTTTTTAATGTTGCATAATAATGCTACGCCATTTTCCTTTTGACTTTGAAAAATAAGAGTGTCGCGTCAAACATTTAACTTTGGTATAGTAGCAATGATGGGCACACTAACACATCTGAATATAATAAACTGTACTTGAGTGAGGGGCATTCAAATTCGAACAATCAACTAAGTGAAGTAGTTGTAAAATAACAGCAATGCGTCTACCGAACGAAGCCACACAAATCTACTTACGCTGTTGCAGTTGTGTAGTTGTGTGTTGTTGCCCATCTATGCTCTAGATTTAACTCTACCCCGGATTCGGAAAGTCGTTGGAAAATTATTCACGAGATTGCAGTTGAGAAATCTAAATCGATTTCATATGCCATAGAGAAATAGCTGAATGTACTAAATTGGCTGACGATCTTAAGATAGCATAATGATATCAGTTGCGTAAGCTATGTCGAGATTTAAAAGATTTTTGGGTTTTGATGTAGAGCTGACAAAATATCGATGGTACTATCGATACTATCGATATTCATATAATTGTGCTTTTCAATATTTATTTCAATTAAAAGACCTCAAAACTTTTAAAAACATACTATCTGGCGAGATGTGCTTCGCTACACCTTAAAATGTCTTTTGGAAAATATATTCGGAAATTCCAGACATTGTTAGCTTTGTGTCCTTCCAAAAATTAACATTAATTGTTATGAATTTAATGATTTTTCTACCCATATAACGAAACCAAGTAGGATTCAAAGACCAACTGGTGCTTCTAGAGTTGTGTTGTAGCAGAGAGTTGTGTTCATCTTTTCGTCTTCGGTTCTACCAAATATCCAGATTCAGGTACTCTGCAACTAAGGTGAGGTGCGTCCGGAGGGATCTTGTTCTATGGAGTGGAAAAGGTTTGGCTGGCAGATGAACTGGTGTCGTGTGGTCCCTGGTTACAATCGGGACAGGCATCCAACACCTTGGCATCAACCCTAGCTCGGGAAGTAGTTGAGGCGGTTTATACAATTTGATTGAAAACATTTAAAAGTACATACAAAAAACCAAACGGAAGTAGAAATTTGAATTGCGGAAAATCGTTCTATTACACTGCGGAACACAACAAAAAATAACAGGAAAAATCGCACTGATTATGCAAGAGGAGGAAACTAGTAGCAATTCTACAAATCTGTTTGACCATCTGAAAAGGTCTCACCTAACATTCCGGAATAATCCAAGGCGTCTTTAGGTGTGCCAACTGTTCATAATCTTTAAACAACAAACAATTGAATGTCTTTTTTCCAGTATGCTTCCGTACATGTCAAATGAGAAAAGGAAAATGGGAAATATACTCGTACTTAGTTCTTGAAAGAATGTTTTATAATTTCGCTTTCGCTTTGCTAACCTAGCACTGGAATTGCCTTTCGCTGGTATGCAAACTTATAGAACTCTGAATATTTCACAAAAGTAATCCGCGTTTCATGTTCCTGCATGGAAGCTTTTAAGTTTGATGGAGTAGAAAAACGCTATGAACATTTCTCACATTTAAACTGCTCATCATGTGTTGTTTCAACTGCAATTGCAAAGGGCATTAAAATATTATTGCGTGGAATTGCATGTAACCGAAGTCTTTCCTTGAGGGCAAGGGTTTTGGACACTCTTTGTAAGAAAACTCATTGAACCTCGTTTAGGTCGATGTTATAAGGTTTTTTAGGTTAACTTCCTGGCGGTAGCAGTTTCCTCGCAGTATGTATGAACTTCTGTCTCGTAAAATCTGATTTGCCTCTGAGTTCCTTCAGGCGGACGGCCCACTTATAACTTTTCCTCGGACGCCTGCTTGATGATTCGTCCGCCAACTTGTCTATATTCCTTCGAACTCTTTTTCTTTTCATGTTTTATTTTGCGAAAACTAGGAACTTGAGACTGAAATTTATGTTTTTTTTGCTTTAAAGTTACTGAAATTAACGATAGTATCGATATTTTTTTTGAAAAATATCGAATGTTGCGAATATCTATAATTTGCCAGCTCTACTATGATGACAACGACCCTAAATTTATTCGCTTAATTCTACCTTTCATTCCATTCAGACTGCCAGCATTACCACCATGTTAAAATTATTTCAATCATCATTACTTTATCCGAATCTCGCACCAATTCAATACTATTGTACACTCATAGAAAATCGTGGGCCAAATAAACAAAAATTTTTGCTGTTACAGCAAAAAGTCTGCTAAAAATGGATCACCATAATTTTTTGCAAAAACAGCAAACGTATTCTGCTATTCTCATTATATTCCTTTTTTGAGACGAGCTCAAAGAGCGAAGAATTTTTTGCAATAGAAAAGTAAAGGATACCACAACAACCACCATAATATGATCGTCCTCCTGTTAAGGAAATCATCACTGCATACTTTTAGGCGTGAAGGCATCAACCGCCAAACATGGTTGTACTTATGTTGACTTCATTGCGAAAACGCATTTATGATATAAGTTCGACACCCTGGCTGCTAGCTATTCCTTTTCCAATGCTTGTGTTTGTGTTTTGTGGCGATCGATTTTTTGTCCACGCAAATACAATGACTGTGCAACTTTCGGAAACGGTGTCAATAACACCGAATGCCAGACAACGGAAACGGCTCTCGACGTTGCTCCGACTGCCTGCCTCCGCCGAAGATTTGTTTTCCAAGTTTTTTGCATGCTATTTCCGGAAGGCAAACGGTTGAAAATATTCTAAAATATCATAAATACTACAAACATTTGTATGATACATCTTATCTTTTAAAGGCATATAGCTACAAAATTGTTCGAAATACAGTTTTACATTTGTCGATCAACAATATGTTCCTCGATTTTTCCATTAGACAATCGATATGTCCTACTGATTATTTCTTGGTCAGTATTGGTATTATTCTTGAACGATGTGCTAACAAGTTACTTTCCAACAATGGTTTGTGGTGATCTACGGTTACATTTAGCCCTTTCTTAATCTTTTTTAAAGACGCACTAGGGTTTGCATAGTTGAGTTATTACATTTGTTTCGAGATTTCTCTCACCACTTGATCTTTCCATCGAGCTTTTGGGTAACCCGGTTTGAGTATGCCATCGTGATCGCTTTCAACAAACTTCTTCGCTGGAGCTTCTTCATTCATTTTGACAATATGATCTAGCCAGCGCAATATAGCATTTCGATACGTGTAACTATGCTAACGGCGTCATACAGCTCATACAGTTCGTGGTTCATACTGCGCAGCTCCTCTCCAGCAATGCAAACGGGTGCATATATTTTATAAAGAATCTTTCTCTCAAACACTCCACTCTTTATCTGCTCGGTTGTACAAGTCGTAGTGGGAGGTGATACCATCTAATTTATCTTATCTCTATTTATTGCCAGACCCATTTTCACTGATTTTCGATTCTTTCAAAGGCTACAGTTACAACTACTACCGGTGACCGTCCCATGATATAGATGTCGTCGGCGTAGGGCTGTAGCATGTATTGTCTTGTGAGTAGTTTGCCATAATTATTCACATCTGCATCTCGTACAATCTTCTTCAGTAGTATATTAAAGAGATCACACGATAAACTTTATACTTGTCTGAAACCTTGTTTTGTATTGAATGGTTCGGAGATGTTCTTTCCAACTCTTACAGAGTTGCAAGCAAGTGTCATTCAGCAGAGTCTTATTAATCATGCAAGGATACCAAACTCAGACATGGCTTGAAATACCTTTCAACGTATATGGCTATTAAAAGCGGCTTTGTAGTCACAAAGAGATGCTAGGTGTTGATTTGTCCTTCTCGGATCTTTTCCAGGGTGTCAATATCTAGACTAGGGTGGATTTAACAGGTCTAAAGCCACTTTGATAGGGCCCAATTATCTCATTGACTTTAGGTTTTAATCTTTCACGCAGTATGCTCGAGAGTATATTGTATTCGGTGAGGAGGAAACTTATTCCTCTGTAGTTGACACATTGTCTCATTTCTTGGGTATTGGACATAGTATGCTGAGGTTCCCATCATCGGGTTTGCGTTTTTCTAACCAGATTCCGCAGACAAGCTGATGTGTACGCCTTATCAACGTGTCGCCTCCTGTCTTAAAAAACAACCCGTCGGCTCCTGCTGCCTTGTTATTCTTCCGTCGGGTCACAGATACTTGGACCACATTCTGACTAGGCAAACATTCTATACCATCATCAGGGATTGGTTCTGTGGTATCCTCTTCGCCGCAATCGTCGGACACTAGCAGCTGGATCTCAAAGATAAGGGACCTCCTTTTTATAGCCGAGTCCGAACGGTATGCCGCAGATGGGCACCTCTTTGGAAGAAGTTTTTACATGGCATAGTACCTCAGAAGATTTTTCTGATATTCTCACCAGGATTGGAGCTCAGGCGTTCAGCATCATAGGTGGACATTGTAACTTCTGCGCTACGGTGGCCTCTGAGTTAGTGACCCTTGCAGAAATCACAGTATTCATTGACCATGTCTGATAGCCGGACCGATTTTCGAGCGTATTATAGTTGTATCAGTGCTTAAGTCGGAAGCTCTTGTACCCATAAACATATCTTCCAGGGATTTTGTGAAGATTGAATGTTATGTCTTAGAGATCCTAGCTTGATATATCCAATAGTCCTCAGAAGGGACAAACATAATTCCTTAACAAATTTGACCGATCTGTTGAGAATGCCATTGCCTCACTATTCAATATAAGACTATTGCCCCATTTTTAATGCCATTTTTTCTATACCATGACAAATTCAAGTCCCGTTTACATAACCTATTTGATACCCCCTTTGGATAAGGATGGAGCATTAAAGTAAACTCATTAAAGCTTTTGCTGCTCTTTTCATTTTCAATGTGCTTCGTTAGCTATTCTGTTGTTCACCTCTTTCCTTTTCTTCCTTCGTGTTCGGCCATGGTTTTTTGGAGTTTATTTTTTGTATACTCTTGGCCGTTGGTGCTTACGTTGTATTTATCGACAAATAACGTTTAGATTTAATGCCGCACTTTTTTTCTCTGAATTTCTTTGAGTAGAAACAATTTTGGATAGAACTCATTGCCTCTCTTCTCCCCAGTTTCATTGTTGTGGCTCTTGGTGTTTTTTTTTCCTTTTAGCCTTTAACACAAAAGCTTGCACAATAAAGTGTTATTCGAGATGAAAGGAGAGTAGTTATTTTTATTTTGTGTGTTTTAATGAAAAGGAACAATGGAAGCAGCAGGTGTTGTGTGGTACAAAAACGGAAAAGAGCACATAATGTGTTTTTAGTGGTGGTATTTAAAAACACATTTCATCACAGATTTACTCCCTCCCCTCACATATTGCTGCGAAGGGCAGTCCTACAACTCAGAGGTGGAGGAAAACGAATTAATCTTGAAAAGGAAGGGGAGGTAGAGAATTTTGAATTATACATTTGATGTCTAGATACAAAGACAGACTAATTGCAAAGTTTTCGTTGAACAAGAGTTTGTTGTAGAAACAATTGTTTGAAACAAATCAATCGTTAGGTTGCGAAATAACTACAATGTCCACACTACTGGATTTATTTGAAATGTATTCATGTAGCACATCACCTTCTTTTTGCATGGCATAGTACCTCACAAATGTCGCCAGCATTAGGAGGGGATAACCACCGCTGAAAGTTTTATGATGGTCTCGCCAAGATTTGAACCCAGGCGTTTAGCGTCATAGGCGGACATGCCAACCTCTGCACTTCGGTGGCCTCCAGTATATGGGACGTAAAAATTCTCCATTGAGTGGAGTGGACGTGTTTTCTTTTCGCTCCTCAAAAAAAAAAATAAAAAATGTCTTCTTCTCGGAATGGGTCGTATTACCCAAAACTTTTAAAGCCTTTCAGGAGTAGGTTGAAAATGGTCTTCAAAGACACAACAGCTGCGGTAGTTGCATCTGACATGTTGTCCGCTCCTCCTATAAGTGTAGGTGCCTAAGCACCTGAAGTCGAGAGTAATGCTTCATGAACACAACCAGTCTTTAGATAAAAAATTAAGTAAAAGATAGATAAACCAGAGGGATGCTCAGTTCGTCCCCAGCCTGTAATAAAGGTGGTGTTTCCAGATTCAGACTGCGACATGGTCAATGAAACAGTCATTACAGCCCAATCGAGAGAAAGAGGCCAAAATTTAGAAAGCAATCCAGGGTACGACGAAGGAGACTGAGGGGCATGCACCGGTCGCGCAATCGGGCGAAATTGCAGGATGCTGGTAGGGATAGAACTAACATTCCAATGGAAGCTGGAAAGGGAATCAGATCTACTGAAGAACATAACATTGCTGATATGATGAAAAATAAGAAAAAGCTCCCCGCTTTCAAGTACTCTGGTCAGACCAATCCCGCCCTCCCCAATGGGTACTAAAGACAATATCCTACAGAGGAAGACAAAGTCGAAACAGAAATGGCGAAAGCTCACATGGCCGCTGAATCTTCACGCAAGGGGAAATGGTTGATGAAAAAGGTAAGGAGTCCTTCTCTACGGCAGAGTTGCTAGGAATCACAATAGGGACGAGCTGACATATGCAGTCATGGATACCAGCAGTGCATCTGGTAGGATTTCACCACATCAGTGAACCCAAGTGGAGAATCTGGTGTACATGGGACAGCAAATTTCCAACGGAAAGCATGGTGAAAGTCTGAGACAAGCAGGTTACACTATCGCAGTATAGTCGAGGCGTCGATTGGAAACCTGGAAGGAATGCCAGAGATTTTCGATCGGATACCTGAGGCGGCACATAAGGTCGAGTGCGAGGCGCTTCTGCCAGCCGCTTAGTCTTGGATTGATGAATTCTGGTATTGCCATATGGAAGTTCATGATACATGGATGGGTCAATGCTGAAGGACAGAGTGGGCCTGGGGAACTACATTGAGAAGTCAGGAACTGATATCTGTTTCCAAATGCTTAACCATTATAGGGTCCTGCAAGCTAAGATCCAGCGAATACAAAATCCCAGAGATGGTGTGATGTTAACGCGAGAATGCCAAGGTCGCGAACAGTTTTGGAGTGTAAGGAGATTAACGCCTTCTCTGAGGATGGCATGGGTGCCGGGACACAGTGTAGTTTAGGGGAATAAAAAAGCAGAGAGAAAATAAAAAGAAGATCATTATAGCATTCGTCATCATGATGGAACATATAGTACTACGAGCTCGTTTATGCGTAATAGTTGCGGCAAGTGATAGCATGTATAGGACATGTTGGGAAGATAATGAGACGTTAAACAGTGGGAGAAATCGAAAAAAACTGGAAAAACATGGCGTGTGAGACGGGTAGAGATATCTCTTTGAAATTTAGAATGGATAGAGCTGAGTTGTTATCGAGATCGTGTGCAAAAGACCCTAGGTGGTCCGGGCTCTTAAATTTGTTTACCACGGTATTTCAAAAAATTGTTCGGGCTTCCAAAACTTCATTTATAGTCCGATTTTCTAGGGCGCTTGAAATTTTTCTCACGATCTCATTACCACCTCAGCTCTAACCATTTCAAATTTCAAAAAGAAATTTCTGCCACATTTTTACTGTTTTTTTTTCGATTTTCTCCTACAGTGCGTTGGAGCATTTCCTTTGTCATTGACCAGTTTTTACGGCTAACAGAAACCAGCGCTTAGTTGGAGACACAATACCAGACATGAAATGATTTAGAGGCGTGGAATTGAAAACAACTAGCACGGAATTCCTAATTTAGATTTTCTTTTTCGCGGTTACTTTTTAGTACTTCGAAGGCACAACAAACCGATTACTGGCTTAGGTTTACGTCCATAGTGGAATCGGGCAGATTAATATCCGCACCCTTTTCCAACCTACCCTTTATCTGAACCAATTTTTTCCTTATTCAATAGACTTCGTTCTTCTCTAGCACAAAAGAGATCTGTGCTAAATTGCAAAATTATCGGATGGAAATTTCGATCTGTACTTTGAGTATAGACAAACAGACAGACGGACATAGCTAAATGGAGTCAGGAAGTGAATCATATCCCTGTGTCTTGGTGTTACAAACAAATGCACTATTACAACCCGGTATCACAGATGTGGTGTAGTGTATAACAAAGTGTTCAGTTACGACGAGCTGATTTGGCAAGTCCATTGTACCGTCTTCCTTATAAAAGCAGAAATCAGAAGAATATAATTGGCGGTCATAACAGACACCCATATGCAAGTTTTTTTTTTATATATGGATAAACTGTGATATTTAAAGTCAAATGTGAGATTGGACTATATTAGCCCTAGGTGACTGGGAGTCTTGAGACTCGAACTCCGTCTGGCAGATTGGCTGATGTAATCACTTCAAATCTCTAACAACACTGTTGAACAATTTTGAGGACATGATGTGGGAAGTGGAAGATTAACCTAAAATCACCAAACAATTGGGACCAAGTAATTTGGGGACACTTTGCTCCCAAAAACCTCCAAAAAAGGACATATTGACCAACCGGTACAATATGAGACTTAAATTATTGATATTTCTGAATCGAGTATTAATCTGTTGTACAAAAAAGAGGGTCAAGTGTCAGTGCCTTTGGTGATTGCGAAAAGAAGATCCAGCTCTGGCTAGTTCATCTGTATTTTGATTCCCAAAAATTCGTTTAGGACCAGGGTCCAAGTTGGAATAACTCTAGCCAGACGAGCCAACTTAAGAAGAAGTTCTTCCATGAACTCCCTCACAAGCCTTAATGTGGCCGGCGCACAGTGCCGTGAGTTCATAGTAGGTGCATAGGTGGATGAAACTTGACACATATATTTTTTTATTATTATATAAGACTTAGGACCATAAATGGACCATATAGGTTCACGTTTTGGAATAGGTCCCATATAGCACACAAAATGCCCATTCTCTATCCGATTTCCCTCAAAATTGAAACAAAGACTTGTCTTGGACGTCTTCTTAACAACGCCAAATAAGGACTAAATCTTTTTTTTTCCCCAAAGCTTTCATATAGACTGATTTCCCGTTTAATGGCTTTGTTCTATAGAAAACCTAGTTTTCAAATTATGCTGAAATTCTGATCAACGAGTTCTATTACAACTCTCAAAGCCCTTACAGAATTTGATCAGAATCAGAACATATTTGGATATAGATAGCATAAGGCGGATCTTTTGGTTTTTGTGTTACGGAACCATAAAAAAAAAATTTTTATTTATTTGAGAACTCTGTTCAAACAATCTATGAATTCAAAAGGGCCATCTTTTTTTTTACTTCCCTCTTGACTCATTTCCCTTTTCATTCGATCTTCAGTGAATTCTTTAAGCGCCAACGTCGCATATGACTTATTTCTGTCTCTCACTTCCAACCATTTGCTAAATATGTCATATATCCTCAACGATATGAACATTGAACAAGTAGAAACGAACTAATTTCGGCTGGGCCGAATCTTGGGAACCCTCCACCATGGATTCAGAGAAAATTTCCACAAATTAACTTAGTTGAGGGATATATCTGCCAACTCAGGCAAAAATTCAAGCTTCCAGAGACAGTAGAAGACTATTCGGGGGATGGGTTAATATGAGAGCTATATAATAATAATAATAATAATAATTTCTTTATTCACCAACATATTTCTTTACATTACAATAGATTGCTGATCTGTAATTACAGTTTGGTAAAAAAAGAAAGTAAGGTATTAATAGACAATGGCTCTGTTATAAGCCGTCTGTCATATATATAACTTTTCATGCCTTCTATACGGAGTTGTACTCATTTACTAGAAATTTCCTGTAGGATAAACAAGTTTTTAAGTATGAAATTAGCTGTCGCCAATTGTCAGGTTCACGGCCGTCTAAGATGTTGATCATGGTTTCCTCAGATAGCACAGCAGATTGGAATATTGTAATTCTAAATTCTCTCAAAACAGGGCACTCTCCAAGAAAGTGCAGTAATGTTTCATCTCGATTAAGGTTGCACATAGAACATTTTCTTTCCTCGTTTTCTGCATTAAATCTGTTGGCATTCAGGTTGATCAATCCACATCTTGCCTTAAAGACCCAGGAAATTTGATCGCTAGAGTAAGAATCAGTAAAGTACATTTCTCCCATTCTATAATCTAAATGTTTGTATATTCTAGATTGGCTTTGATATTTTAACTTCAAGTTTTCATAAAAGATATAATGTCGTTCACTATTAACCAAGCATGTGCTGAATAAATTCCACTCATATTCATTCGTGGTATTTGGCCATTGTACGTTTAATCGTTGTGCAGTTCTTTTAATATCTGATACCCAAAATCCTTCTTCTTGCAGTAATAAATTAGTTAGCTTTCTTGGTAAACGAGTTTCTTGATATTTGTGCATTATTTGGTGTATGTATTGTAGATGTAGATTTAGTGTATATAAATGGCAACTTTCAACCGCGGTCTCGAGCATGAGTGCGTAGTTAGGAGCAAAACAGGGCACCTTCAGTATTTTCTTCAAAAAATAACGTTGTAGTTTATCAACCTCGTCAAAGTGAGCAAATCCCCATACTTGAGCAGAATATGTTTGTATTGCCCTGCAAACGGCCTGGTAGATTTTCCATTTCATGGGAATATTGACATCTTTTTTTCCCAGAAAGTTAGTCCATGTGGTATTTATTGCCATCTTTGACTGGTTTGTGCGATTTTCTACATGCTTTAAAAATGATAGCTTTGGTGTAAATGTGACGCCTAGATATTTATACTCGTTTACAATTCTAATCTCATTTCCATTATACATCCATTTCTCTCTTGCGCTAAGCCTTCCTCCCTTTCTGAATATGAGTATTTCAGACTTGCTCATATTGACTTGTAAGTTCCACATTCTGCAGTAGTTTTCGAGGTTTAAGATCATGGTTTGCAGTATATGTATATCATCTGCTAGGATAACAATGTCGTCTGCATATAGCAAAAGTCTTATGTTCAAATTTTTGATGTATATTCCACCTTCTAAGTGTTCATGTAGATCATTTATATATAGAGAGAATAGCATTGGCGATAATAGGCATCCCTGTTTAACACCCGAATCAGTTCCAAAATATTCCGAAAGTTCCTCTCCTGTCCAAACCGCATATTCTGTGTTGTCATATATATTCTGAATCAGTTTTACGAACTTGTTTGATACACCAAGTTGAGCCAGTTTGTATAAAAGTGATTTTCTGTGAACATTATCAAAAGCCGCTTTGAAGTCCACAAAAAATGCGTATACTTTTTTATTTTCCTTGGTTTTAAGGCTCACAATAGATGCTAGATTATAGATGTTATCAACAGTGGAATAACCTTTTCTGAATCCGGCCTGATATTCACATAACACCTGATGATGATTTACCCATTTACATAGTCTTTCGTTTAGGATACCCATCATTATTTTTGCCAAGCAGTTCATAAACGCAATTCCTCTGTAATTTGAAGGTTCTGACATATTTCCTTTTTTATGTATCGGGAATATTATAGTCTTATTAAATGCATTATCAATATCTCCAGTATTTAGAATTTTGTTGTATCTAACTACTAATTGCTTATGGAAATCTTCTGTTGCATATACAATGTGTTCATATGGGATTCGATCCTCTCCTGGCGCTTTATTCATCTTCAACTTTCTAAGAACACTTTTTAGCTCTACCAAACTGATTTCACTATCTAAAATCAGATCAGTGTTAAAATTTAGGGCGTAAGATATTTGCAATGCATTCTGTTGAGGGTTTAAAAGCTCTTGAAAGTGATTTTTGAAACATTCTGATGATATTGTTGGACTTATTTGAAATGTTTGGTTCCTTATCACTTTGACTGCTCTCCACCACTGCTTAGAGTCGCTTACATTGTTTATTGTATTCAATAAATATCTGTTATGGTTCTGTTTACTGATTAAGCATATATATCTGTATATTTTGGCAGATTCTAAATATTGTGTTTTGGACTCAAGTGAGTTGTCTTTTTTGTAAGTTTTTAACAGAGAGAACATACTATTTCTTGCATTGTGACATTTAAAGTCATACCAAGGTTGTTTTGGTGTAAATCCTCTTTGGTGTACCTCAAGTTTTACTGACGCTTTTATTGTGTTTCCAAGATCGGCCAATGTAAGGTCATTTGATCTGCTTATAAACTTATTTAGATTCTCTTGGAGATCTACATGGTACCTGCTGATTTTATTTTTATTCCATAAAAGTTTAGGAAGTAAATTAAGGCCTTTGTTAGTAGTGTTTTCTGTAGGTAACTTGAGTTGAATTTTTATTGGCAAGTGGTCTGACCACGTTTTATTTTCTACTACAAATTCCTCTACCAGATTTAGTATTTCTTGTGATACTGCGCAAATATCATTTACGGATGCTCCAGTTCCACTTATAAAGGTAAGATTTCCTTCCTCGTCTCCGCGTGTTCTACCATTTAGAATGAGCATATTATTATTTGTACATAGTTCTACAAGTAGATTTCCCTTTCTATTAACTTGTTTATCTCGAGATTTTCGTGTGTTCATTCCAGCTGAGAATAATTCCCTGTATACTTCGTTTACTTCTTGTGATATTTCTCCTATCCTTGAGTTAAGGTCCCCAATTAAAATTGGATTAAATACATCTTTTTCTTCGAAAAGTTTACGGATTTTATTATAGTCATATGACCATTGTGCGGGTCTCCAATATTGAGGTATGATTGTAAATATTGGTCCCTGTTGGGAATAAAACAGATAGCAGT
Organism: Stomoxys calcitrans; assembly: GCF_963082655.1. Lineage (NCBI taxonomy): Eukaryota > Metazoa > Arthropoda > Insecta > Diptera > Muscidae > Stomoxys > Stomoxys calcitrans. Next base: position 135,413,724 of record NC_081553.1, read on the forward strand.
TTATATTTTCATGTTTTATTACTCGATGGTTTATACCCATTCTTGAAACAGTGTTATTTACTGCAAATATGATACCACCAATTCCACGACCGATGAGAGCTATATCAAGTAAGAGATAAATTTGGATAATACGTACGATGGATGTTGAAAGCCAAAATAACCCAATGTGTTCAAAATAATTAGCCAAATCGTACTAAAATTACAGGGTAAATATGTCCAGCTCGTACAAAAGTTCCGTAAATCGAAGTTCCGCTTTATATGGTAATAATCCAATCCCATTCTATGGTGGTGGTTTAAAAAAGATTAATAGCGTTTGTTAGAGCCAGCAAATACAGAAATTTTTTTCCTGATCCATTTAAGTTGGGATTCACTTTTACGAGTACGTCTGTCTCCCTAAGAACGTCAGTTTTGGGTAACTGTAAAACCCATACTATCAATATTAATATGAAGAAAAACATACTGCCACGTTACTTACACTCCAAACTAACCAAATGACTGACCATTATACCAACCGTTACTCTAAATATTAGAATTTATGGGAACTTATGGAGCTTCTAATTTCGGACAAGGAGAAAAGACATAGTCAAAAGTTATTGGATTTGCACCTCTATATACATAAAACTACTTGCACATTGAAACAAATTTCACATTAACAGTAATTGGAATGCTCTCTCTCTAACTGAATTTTTGAATTCCGAATATGCTGACTTTTGCCACTTTGGCCACAGCCGTGACACTGTGCGGCGTAGCTTAGACAGACACCTTTTGTGGAGAGGTTTGAAATTTCTTCTGAACTATATACATTTTCGCTGGCATATAGTTCAAACAAGAAAACAAACCATACAAAGTAGCTGTTCCTCAATACATATTGAAGCTTTACAGTAGATATCTCCATTTGATAGCACAAACACATTTTTGAATTGTATCACTCTTTCTCTACAATGCCTATGCAATTTTGGGAACCAACAATGTCATGGGTAGTATTCCTGAAAAACTTGTAAGAATTTCACTTAAAGTCATGTAGTTTTGGAATCCTTATATGTATAAAGAGATCCAAACGAAGTCGACTATCCACCATCCTTACTGACTCGACTGTTTGTGAACAATAAAAGTCCATGCCTGTGGTTTTATCAAAGTATGCGGCACTTGGCCGCACTACGGGTTTTAATTAGCAGCAATATATGATGGATACATGAAAATGTAAAGTATTACATTCTCCAACACATCCTCAAACATATGTGTGTGTGTGTATAGAGTGTGTATATATCCTTTGGTAATATTGCAGAGAAACTAAAAACGGCCATGTTCGTTTTATACGGCATAGCGGCAAAGCTGGGTACACTTTCAAAGCATCCAAAAGCCTTGTAATGAATGCTGTAAAGTAGCACCATGAAACGAACATGTGATGCAATTTCCAAACACAAATATACATCGGCACCTATAGACCCTAAAAAATACGGATGGAAAAGAGATGGATGGATGGAGAGTACACCAATTTGGCTTTAACACCAAATAAGTACACATTCCACAAGACTGAATACAACACTGACTATGAATGACTATCGGCAAAAACAAAAATTGTATTGTAGTCCAGTTCTGGTAAACGAAATGGGCTGAAACCATAGTCGATATCCTTGTGTAATGGCATGAAGTTGTATATTCCTCTGACGTTTTCCCTTCACTGATAGAATATATTTGCAGATGCTTTACTTCATGGCTGTACTAAATGCATGTATTCAGAAAACAAAAAAGACTAGTCAAAAAATCAAAAAAAGAAATGAAAAAAAAAGCCAAAGAAGGACATTGCTTAATTTGAATATGAAAGCAAGCATTCAGGGTAATCAATGTAAGCCAAATGACTACACGGTAATTGAAATATCCAATACCGACCACATCCTTCCTTCCTCATACTAATTCTTATAAGTACATTGATGTTTGTAGTTTGTTGATACGATGGGAAAACCAATCCAAATCATTACAAATTAAAAGACCATCATGGTTGCTGGGAAATAAAAGCCAAACCGCTTTCAAATCATTATACAAGAGTGTCAATATTTGAGAGGTAATGTGCTTTCATCATTCTCCCAAGAAATGAGTAATTTTAACAAATTATGGGTATGCAGTCTAAACCGTTGAGATTAAAGTTAGCTTAATGTATAAATGAAGAGGATGAAAGATGAGGAGTCATTATCCAAAACTTTGAGTGTATTGTTCGATAAATGCGTTTGCAAAAGCCCCAAAAGTGAAAATCGGGAGACACATGTATATGAGAGATATATTTAAATCGAAATCGATTGATGTGAAATTCACCTGTGATCTGAAGAGACATAAGAGAAACCTTTATGCCAAATTTTACGAGAATCGGTTAGCGAATGATCAAATTATTGAAGTATTGCTCCAAATTGGAGGAACATATTTACAGGAGCTGTATATAAATCGAAACCGTTCACAACTAAACTCAGTGCACCTAGTTTAAGTCATAAAAAATATATTGTGCATCAATTTTCGGTGGTGGCGACATTTGTAAAAATTGTCTTCTAAGTGCTGTCGCTCTGTGGCACGTCGATCGGTCTAGGCAAAAAAATTAATTGAATCCACTATTTTTGAGCTAAAACTTAAATGGTGCAGCCCTCATTGATGTGAAAGAAGTATTCCTCATGTTTCTTAATGAAATGCTAATGTGAAAAACCCTATGCCAACGTCGCAATATAGCTCGTGATATAGGACAGTGCGTCATACGACACCGATATTCTCCATCAATGCAGATTGAATATTTCCTTCGAACTTTAAAAGTTCTACCTCGTGTGCTTTTGAATCGAATGTACCAAAGCATCAAAAATATATATCAGCATGAGTAACATCAGTGTCCTGAATAGTAAAATTGTTTACTACCTACTTAGTCCGAAGTAGTATGTATAACCCAATATAATTCTTCCTTTTCTTCCAACACTGGAGTCATTCGTAGAGATGTCGAGGTATATAATAATGCTTGAACCAGTTTGTATCTCATAAGACTGTCGAAAGTGACTATATAGTCACTTTATATAGTCAACAAAAGATAGCCTGAATGTTACTCTCTGGCTTTTTCAAGGATTTGGTGTATTATAAATATCTAGTCTATGGTGGAGGTAGCGACTGGGCCTCGCCGAATGAACATGTAGACCAAACTTGAAAATAAAGGGGTAAAATCAATGAATTTAAAAATCCCAAATTCCCCAAATAGACAACATGGAATTAAAATAAGAGATATTTCAGTGCGAATCTGACATCCAAATCGAATAAATTATTCGATTCGATCTTTTCCGAAATCTCTCCAGCGGACAATGTGGTTTATTTTAAGAGTTTTTAGGAATGGAGTACATGAATCATTTTCAGTGTCATTGCCCGGCTTATAGACACCGGCACATAGGTGGGGACACAATATCAGATATAAATCAAAATAGGGCGTGGCATGGAAAACAATGAAAGATTTTGAAAGAAGCACGGAATTCCTAACTATGATTTTCTTTATCGAGGTTACGATTTTAGTATTTAGAGTGCAAAATAAGCCGATTACTGGCTTAGGTATTTATCCACAGTGACATGGGGCAGATTAATATTCCCACCCTCTATTCAACCTATCCTTACGTCCCCGTCAAGGAACCTTCAAGCACAAAAACTCTCCGAGCGCGTCTTTACATAAATTTTGACAATATGGGATTAAAATAAAGGCATTTTGATGTAAAAAAACTCTTATTCGAGATTGAAAGCTATTTCACTAAAAAAAAACCTAAAAATTTAAAAGTGAATAGTCCACCATAAAACCCTCTTAATTTAATTATACGCTTTATTTAAATAGGTCAATATAATCAAACAAAAGAAAATATATTTTCTGACCTCACTATGACGTTTTTAAAATTTTCTCAATTCAAACTGAACAGAAATAAGTAAATAGCCTACAAAAAACCAATTGCCAAATTTGTATGTGAAACAGCTAACTCTAAACGGATTTTAGCATTTCAACAATAAACTTTACTTCGGGGCGTTGAGATTCAAAATAAACTGTTGCAGGAAAAGTAACAAATTTTGTCGGTATTATTTTGACAAAAGTTGTTGTTTTTTAAAATTATGTTAGGTTAGGTATATATGACAGTGTGTTGTCAGACTCATTTAGACGATTTAGTTCAGAAGAAGGAAGATGCCTTTTAGTTCCTAACGTTAAACCATCCAGCTCAACAACGAGCGATTGTTCGCATCCGATAACTCAGACAAGTTCTCAAAGAAATGAGAACCTAAAGTGGAACTCCTTCTGCCTGCCAGTGAGGGACGCACACACAACAGATGTTCTGTGGTCTCCTCTTCCACGACGTCCTCACAGCTTCTGCAAAAATCGTTACTTGCAACCTACAGTCTGTCAGCATGTTTTCCGATCAGTCAGCGATCTGTCATAACGCAATGACTGAGACATCTGCTCTAGCCAACACAGCCTGCAACATGGACATTGTATCAAGATAACACAGTGTCCATATCCGCCTAATAGCTAAAGAGAAGGCTCACTTACCCTCATAGCAGTGGTTGCAACAATTTGTTTGCGATGCACAAACAAGCAATCCTTTGGATCCCGCTGATTTTGAAGCGCCGTCCACCGGACTACAACACCATAAAGCATTATAGGTCTGACAACTGCAGTATATAAGTTACAGGGCCACCCACGCTGTCCGCAGAATTTTAATTCATTATGACTATGGATTTTTGCAGCATTAGCAAAAATCCATGATCAACGAAATTGTCGCAAATGGATTTTGTATATACAAAATCCATTTACCCCAACCAGCCACAGAGAAACAGAGATCAATGCAAATATCATTTGACCACCCATAGCGAGCCATAATGAAAACATATACTATGAAGAATTCATCAGCTAATTGTAAACATTTATTTATTAAGCTAGCGTTAAGGAAAATTTGAAATAAAGATTCAGATAGACTTGAAACTTACACAAGAGAAGTTTGTATCTAAAACTGGCGCAGTCGGTAGGATCCTACAAGGTATCCACGACTCAACACCATCCAGGAAAAGGATGAAAACATAAATCCTCGAAAAGGATTTACTTTCGGAATCCAGGAAAAGGTTTTGTCCGGGCAACAGGAAAAACCATACGACGGATAAAGGAAGAAAAAGGATGAAAACATAAATCCTCGAAAAGGATTTACTTTCGGAATCCAGGAAAAGGTTTTGTCCGGGCAGCAGGAAAAACCATACGACGGATAAAGGAAGAAAGAGGGAGAAACATACCAGCTCTAATTTATGGTAACTAATAAGAAAATAATATTGAATATTAAGAAATTGTGAAAAAAAAAATTGTGAAAAATTTACGCTAAAAAAAAAAATTGTTTCTGATAGCTCTAATTTATGGTAACTAATAAGAAAATAATAGTGAATATTAAGAAATTGTGAAAAAAAAATTGTGAAAATTTTACGCTAAAAAAAAAAAATTGTTTCTGATAAAAAAAAATCAGCAAAGGAAAAAGTTTTAATTTAGACAAAAAAAAAATTTAAATAATAGTAAAATGGCACTTAACGCAGTCACGGTTGACCCTATAAAGTATTTATCAAAATTACCGGTTTATAACGGTAGTTTTAGCGAACTCTACACCTTTATTGACTTAGTTGACAGAATTACGCAAATTTTAGAAACCTATGATGACTTGTCGAAGGGAATATTTTTAGACATAATTAAGTCAAAACTAAGTGGACCGGCTAAGGACATTTCCGAAATAAACAATCACCTTACAAGATGGACAGAGCTAAAAGAAACCCTTATTAACAACTTTGGCGATAGATTAACAGATGAACAGTTATATGATAAATTAAGATCAGTTAAATTTAAAACTAATGCAAAGAATTTTTATGACGAGATAATAACTTATCTCAGAAGACTTAACATGAAAACTCGATCATTACATCAAAACGAAGCGGGCTACAATGCTCTCATTGCAGCTAATAAAAGGGTAGCATTGGACGTATTTAAAAACAAATTAATTGAACCAATGCGTTCCATTATAATTTGTAGAAATCCAAATAATATCGAGAATGCGATGAAAATACTTTACGATACGAATTATGCTTTCTATAATCCTAATCCAATTCCAAATAAAAACGAAACAAATTCTACTCATGACAATAGAAATAAAAGCGTGAATCAAAATACGAACTTTAATAAAAATCAAAACTATAAATATCAAAATCAAAGACACAGACAAAATCAACATCAGAATCAAAATTATACCAGATATCAGGATCAATATCAAAATTATATTCCGAGACAGAATGATAGTAATAATCGAAACAACCCGTTTCAAAATAACACCGTTAGCAGTGATTCAACTAATCAGCCAATAAATGATAGTGATAGACCAACACCAATGGATATTGGAAATTTTTGTCAGACAGCTCCAATGAACTCACCTACATAGTAATTAACAAGTGCAAATTTTTGATTGATACAGGAGCCACAAACTCCTTAGTGAATCCAAATGTTTTTCATCAAAGTAAAATAGTACAATTAAAAGGACCAAAGGAAATGTTAGCTTTAAAAAATTCACATATAGTTACACATAAAGCCGTGGTGAAGGCTTTCAGGGAATTTAATTTGCCAAATCAAATGTTTGAATTTTATGTTTACAATTTTAATAATAATTTTGAAGGATTAATAGGCAACGACATTTTATTGAAAAATAAAGCGATTATAAATTACGAAGGGATGTATTTACTTCTAAATGGTTCAAAACTGCCATTACTTTCTGAGAAAATAACGACGAAAGTAAAGATAACTATTCCACCGGGAGAGCAAGATTGTAAAATATGTCTTCCTTTAGAAAATGGAGACGTATTAATTAATAATATTATGCAGGGTAATGGAATAATTCTCAATGAAGGTCTTTATAAATGTGAAAATGGAGAAGTGTGTGTAAAGATTAATAATAAATCAAATAAACCTATTGTTTTAGATACAGGAGTGATTTTGACGTATGAAGAAATTTCGGAAATTCATAATATTAATGATATTAGTGGAAAAATCAATAGCGAAATTATAGATGTTGATTCAGTTCTAAAGAAAATTAGAACCGAACACCTTAATTCTAAGGAGAGATTAGAATTGGAGAAACTAATTAGGGATTTTAAGGTTTTACTTTCTGATAATGGAAAATTGACTTTTACCCACGAAATTAAGCATACTATAGATACCACTGATGAAATACCAATAAGAAGTAAAATTTATCGGTACCCTTATATATACAAAGATGAAATCCAAAAACAGATTTTGGAAATGTTAAGTAATGGAATTATTGCACCGAGCAGTAGTCCATACAACAGTCCTGTTTGGGTTGTACCAAAGAAATCAGATGCATCGGGCATGAAGAAATTTAGATTAGTCATTGACTATCGAAAATTAAATGATAAAACCATTGAGGATAATTATCCGATTCCAAATATAACAGATATATTAGACAAGTTAGGAAAATCGAATTATTTTTCTATTCTTGACCTCAAAAGCGGTTTTCACCAAATCGAAGTCCATGAAAAGGACAGACAAAAAACTGCATTTTCAGTAGATAACGGCCATTATGAATTTAATAGAATGCCATTCGGGTTGAAAAATGCACCGAGCACTTTTCAACGATTGGTAGATAATATTTTAAGGGAAAATGTTTCGAAAAGGGAGTGTATGGTTTATATGGATGATATTATTGTATTTTCCAATGGACTAGAAGAACATGTAAAAAATTTGAAATCAGTGCTTAACAAATTAAGAAATGCAAGGCTCAAAATTCAATTAGATAAATGTGAATTTTTCAGGAAAGAAGTCGAATTTTTGGGTCATACAGTAAATGAAGAAGGCGTGTCCCCGAACCAAGCTAAAATTGAAGTTATAAGAAAATTACAAATTCCTAGAACTGAAAAGGAAATAAAAAGATTCTTGGGAATGACGGGCTATTATAGAAGATTCATAAAAAATTATGCACACATTACTAAACCCATGACTAAATACTTGAAAAAGGACTCGATTTTAGATATAAAAGATATAAATTACATCGATGCATTTAACATTTTGAAGGAAAAGTTGGTTCATGCTCCAATATTAGTTTATCCCGACTTCAGTTTACCTTTTGAAATTACTACGGATGCGAGCAATGTTGCTATTGGAGGAGTTCTATCGCAGAACGATAAACCGATTGCATACGTATCTCGAACTTTGAATGAACACGAAATAAACTATTCCACCATTGAGAAAGAATGTCTTGGAATTGTATGGTGTTTAAAACAATTTAGGCCATATGTCTATGGCAGGAAAATTAAACTTTTTACTGACCACAAACCACTAATATGGTTAAATAACTTAAAAGAGCCAAATTCGAAATTAATGCGGTGGAGACTTCAAATAGGAGAGTATGATTATGAAATAAACTATAAAGAAGGACACCTAAATAAGGTGGCAGACTGTCTTAGTAGAATTGAAATTAATAATACCATATCATCAAATCAAAATTTTAACAATAATGAAAATCTAAATTCAATTAAGGAATTGCAAAAACCAATAAATATTTATGACAATCAAGTTATATTTCAAAAAATAATATCAGGCGCTGTATCAATTAGAAACTCAGTCATACATAACCACAAAAGAAAAGTAATAAAGGCAAAGGAATTTGACGATGATTTCCTGAAAACAATTATAGAAAATCATTTTGATCACGAAAAAACAAACGCACTATTTGTAGATGATGACATATTTAATAAATTAAAATCAATCTTATTTAAAGATTATAGTAATCTAAAAATTGTCAGATGTCTCAAGAAATTAATTGATATCCTCGACGAGGAGTATTTAGAAGAGATAATCTCTAATGAACATTTGAAAAATAACCATAGAGGATGCAATGAAAACTACAAAGAAATTAAAGATAAATATTATTACCCATATTTGTATAAGAAAGTATCGGAATTTATAAACAATTGTGAAGTTTGTATGCTGTCAAAATACGAAAGGAATCCAGATCTAGTTCCTTATAAAATATCTGAAACCCCTAGAAGACCACATGAAATTATCCATATGGATGTATTTTATTCCATAAATAAAAGTATATTTGTTACCATGATAGACAAATTTAGTAAAATAGCACTTATAACTCGTGTTACCAATAGATCAGACCCCGAATTTAGGAAATGCATCTTAAGATATTTAAGCTCTTATGGAAATATTGAAAAAATTGTAACAGATAACGAACTCGGAATGAAATCACATGGAATGATGGAGTTCTTAAAAGAAAAGAATATTGAAATTAACTTTACATCAAGTTTAAATCATAATAGCAATAGCGATATTGAAAGGCTACATAATACTATCAATGAACATTTAAGAATTCTCAAGCAAAGCAAAATTGACATTTCTATAGAAGAACAGATGATTCAAATAAATGGTTTCTACAACCATACTATACATAGTACAACAAATATAAAACCAATTGATTTTATTCAAGGGAAGATTAATGAATCTCAATACCCGGATATTTATGATAGGATGCTAAAGAAAAAGGAACAAGTAATTAATAAACTGAATGAATCAAGGATAGGAGAAAAAATTCTAGAAGACGGCATCAATTATATCAAAGAGACTAGAGGAGGCAAAAATTATCAGAAATTCAGGAAAATAGAAGGAAGGAAAATTGACGACTCTCATTTAAAAGACCAAAATTCAAAACAAATTTATTATAAAACACATGTTAAAAAGAAAAAGAAATTCCAAAACGCACAGAACGTAAGATTCCCAGTGCAACAAACCACTAGAAGGGGTAATGCTGTTAAACGAAATAATTAGTAGCAACAATACAGGAGCATAAAATCGAATTTTAAAGATTACTGCATTAATTTTATACATATATATATATATATATATCTAAATAACAAATAATTATTATAATTGTCTAAATTGGTCTTCCTTGATCTTATATTCTATTAGATCACAATGACAACTTTGTTGGTACTAATAATTTTGATATATGGAATTCATGCGGAGAATATCGAAATAATCGATTTGGACAACAACAATGGTTATTTACCAATCAAAGTGGATGAAGTGCGGCTTATTGAGTATAATATGAAAGTATTACACATAATTAATATAACAGAACTAGAAGTTGCTAGAAACCAAATAGAAGTTAATATTAAGATGTTAAATGAAACGCTACCAAGTGACACAAAAAATGACTATATACATAGGACGTTGCTTAGGAATTTTAGGGAACTGGATACAAAACTTAAAGCTTTAACACCAAAAATAAGAAATAAAAGAGGATTAATTGACTTATTAGGGAAAACATTAAAAGTTATTGCAGGAACCATGGACAGTGAGGATGAAAAAGCAATCTATAATGCATTACATAATTTAGATACAGAAAATACCGAACTTATTAATGAAAATAACAAACAAATTAAAATAAACAAGGAATTACAGGAACAGATAGAAATTCTAAACAAAAATATTTTGAATATTGAAAGATATATTTCCAGCCAAATAAAAAGTCTTGTATTAAATACTCAGATTAGGGAACATTATTACTATTTGAAAGTATGTTTTCAAATACACAATGACATTAATTCTTTACTTCATTTTATCGACACAATAGAGGACGTTATTTTGACCAGCCGATTAGGTATCCTCACAAGAAATATTTTGACAGACCAAGAAACAAAACTGATAGAATCTGACGAAGAATTTAAAAATATTGATTTAGTGTCATTACTATATAAGCATAATATTATTATATTTACTCTATTAATTCCTAAATACGGAAAAGAAAAATATGAAAAATATCGTCTTTTTGAAATTTTGGATGATAAAAATGAAACAATTAGTTTTAAGCACAAAGAAATATTGTTAAAAGACGGTATTGTTTACGAATTTAATGAGAAATCGGAAAAAGCAAGCAATCTTGTAAAATTAAATGATGAATGTATTATCGATATTTTTACAAAATCCATAATAAAAAATTGCATTAGAATTAAGAAAAAGGCAGAAGAAACAATAAAAATTATAACGCCAGGCTCTATTGTAATACAGAAATTTCATAAAACCAAAATGAAAACTACTTGTGGTCATAATATTTTTGTAGAAGGAACAAAATGGATTAAATACAAAAATTGTACTTTATACCTTAAAAATCAATCTTTTACAAATGTCGAAAACACTATTAAACACCATTATTTAAACCCTGAGTTTATTAAAGCTATACCATTTACAAATACAACCAAAGAAGAACTTACTATGGAAATATTGGACACAAAAAATGTCCAAAATAGAAACAAAATTGAAAAACATCAAAAAGTGTCAAATTACCATTATACATGTCTGTATTTGTTAATATCAATTATAATTATACTTATTTCATATCAAAGTGTAAAAAGATTTAAGTTAAATCTATCATCGACTCCGAGGACGGAGCCCGAAACAAGCGTTGGGGGAGTTACAGGGCCACCCACGCTGTCCGCAGAATTTTAATTCATTATGACTATGGATTTTTGCAGCATTAGCAAAAATCCATGATCAACGAAATTGTCGCAAATGGATTTTGTATATACAAAATCCATTTACCCCAACCAGCCACAGAGAAACAGAGATCAATGCAAATATCATTTGACCACCCATAGCGAGCCATAATGAAAACATATACTATGAAGAATTCATCAGCTAATTGTAAACATTTATTTATTAAGCTAGCGTTAAGGAAAATTTGAAATAAAGATTCAGATAGACTTGAAACTTACACAAGAGAAGTTTGTATCTAAAACTTATATACCCAGTGTATGAAAAGCGATTTAAACCCCCCAACTTTTGCCAATGGCTCTCTTGCAGGTATGTAGAGCAAGAGTTGCCTTTTGTGACCGTCCCAAAATGTTTGATTTGAAGTTCTATTTCCTGTCCAGCAAACCATCTAGGCAGAGCGCAGAATAGCTTTCAGTAAATGGAACTTTATCTCCTCCCAAGGAGAAAGGTGCCACTTGTTTCTCCTGCCGAAAAGAACTAGCTCCTTTTTAGACAGGTTCACTCCTAGACCACTTTGGGTAGCCCATTTCGTTGTCGTACGTAGGGCTCCCTGAAGTATATCCCTAAGAGTGCTGGGAAACTTTCCCCTAAACGTAATTGCTACGACATCTGCATACCACTTTACATCTTTTTCTTCCAGAGACATTAAAATATTCGTATTGTTATTGGCAATATTCAGGATTAGAGAAGACATTACACTTCCTTTAGGCGTTCTTCTACTAACCCATCTTTTTAAATCCACAGATCCCAAGCCTGCCGTACTGCGTCTTTTAGTAAGTAAGTTATTAATAAACTTTCGTTAAGGGCTGTTTCAGTGGACTTGCCCTTACTATATGCATGCTGTCGGCGAGACTGGCGATGTCCAGGGATGTGCCCTAAGATTTGTTTTTATCTACCTCTTCAGCGTAAAAGATGACAGACTAATGGACGAAAATCTTTGGCTTTCGTATGATAAGTTTTCCAGCTTTTGGAATGAAAACGGCGTTTGTGTCCTTTAATCTCACAGGTACATACGACATGTTGATACCAGCAGAGTATACATCCCTAAGCCAAGGAGACAGTCTCTTGGACACAGCAAGTAATTCAACCGGTGATACAACATCGGAGCTCGCCGACTGAAAACTTGTTATCGCCCAAAGGATTTTCAACCCAGGCACAACTTTCCTAACAACCTCAGATGAACCCATATCCGTGACAATCTCTTATGATGCCACGTTGCTCGTTGGAGAGTTTTCCGTGAAGTGGTAGGAGTCAATGAGTATTTTCAGTGTTTCCTCATTAGACATTGTCCATACATTCTCTGACTTCTGAATATATCCTACCGTCATAGGTTTCGAGGATAGCAACTTCTCTAGCCTAGAGGCATCAGATGTATTCTCCGAGTAGCTGCGAAATTCCATCAAGGATTTGTTCTGAGGCCTATTTAGCTCACCCTTGAATATATTTATAGCCCTTGTGGGTTTCGCACCATGGCGGTCACTGTTTGCCCCTTGGCTGGGCTCTACGACATACTAACAAAAGAGAGTCATTCAGAGCCTTCGTGATCCCCTCGACAATTACGTCTATGTCCTCCGCAGTTTCCACTTCCTTTTCTGGTCTAGAACGGGTAGTCGTGCAGAATTTGTGACGAAATTTATCCCAATCCGTTTTTTTCTGTTTAGCCGAGGGACCACTTCTGCAGTATTCTTCAGAAGGCTGCAACTAATATAACGATGATAAAAGAACCTGTGTTCAACACTTCCGATACAAAGGTAACATGCTGTACCTTTTGCTTGTTACTGGTTACAAAGATCGGTTTATTTCCTTTTATTGCGTCAATAAGTAACTCACCACTTTCGAACCGAACTTGCCCATATCTGCTGATGTGCATTGGCATCACATTCCACAATGAGGCTCTATTTCCTTGTAGAAGCGATTTCAACCAGCAAACTAAAGCTTAAAGGCGGCATCTCTGAATCATGTGCCATATAAAAGGAAACCTGAGAGTAATAAGACTTATTTATTTCAAGGCTGGCTCGTACTAAATCTACAGTGCTTAGCGAAGGAAAAAAAAATTTGCAAGTATACAGGCTCCATGTCTTTCATTCCCCGTACCCTTGAGTAGTTTAAATTCAGGCATGTTTAGTTCACGAACCATTCGATTTGCAGCGAAATTTTTTTCATTACAATTCGACTGTGGAGTGAGCCATAGGCCATCCTTAGTGAATATAGAAAAAATTTTCAAAATTATAACTTTTTACACAATCATTGAAGAACCAAAAGGTGGGGTTGTTAAGCAATTTCCTCCCAAACAACTTTTTTCACCCCATCATCATAATGTCGATGCTCTATGGCCGCTCCAGGGCCCCGAAAATGCTCAGACATTTTAATGGTTTTTGTACGTCTGTCGTCTTTCCCCTAAATAAACAACGGCAACTCAAACAAAACAAGATTTGAGGCAGAAATATCGTGTATGCATCTATCAAAGTGAAAGGGGAAAAGAAGAATACGACAATGTGATAGAGTGGGAATGGGAGTGGTGGTTGGAAGGAAATATGGGTTAGGAATTGGCGCACACATCTTAAGATGGTAATAAGCAAATACTATAAACAATGTAAACATGGTGTGGACGAATGGCGCACAATGTCCCCATATAAACCACATAGGATCACACGAACACACACACATACACACAGACATAATGCCGACTATAAGCAAACAACGCCGGAAAACCAAAAAGCCAAACAGCCATACAGGCAAAAAAGAAAATATGATCCAGATATCCCCTAAAGCGACATAACAAACACACTTCAGTTCATTCCACTCCAATGCATCCAGGAAGGACCAAGGGCGGCTCCAACCAAGTTGGGCACCAACTGGAGGGAGTTGGCCAAAAAGAGCGAAACGGTTGAGCATTAATTAAATTAGTGATAAATTTATCTCAGCTCTAAAGCTTCATTGTTTCTCCTCTTCTTTCGTACAAAACAAAAACAAAAACAAAAAAACAGAATTAAGTAGAACCCGGATGTCTAGGAAAAATCTTATTAAAGTGATGAGGGTGCTATGTGCGGAAGGGTGGGAACAGGATGTATGTAGCGACAGGGCCACAAATAATGGGGGTGTTGAGTGGTATGGTATGATGGCATGAAATATGAAACACTGTGACAGAGAGAAATTATGCTCCCATTTGTTACTATTAAATTAATTATTTTCTCAATTATTTTGCAGGTCATTAACTGCGGTGATTTGGATAGCTATCCCTTGCTGCAATACTTGGATTTGTCCTTTAGCCATGTGCATGAGATCGAAGACGATGCCATGGGTCGTTTGGAAGTACTGGAGATTTTATTGCTGGACCATAATAACCTCAAGAGAATACCTCAGAGTTTGCCGGTGGCATTGGAGCACTTGTTTTTGCAGCACAATGATATCATGGACATACAGGCACAATCCTTCCAGGGCCTGACCAGCCTGAAGACGCTGGATGTGTCGCACAACAAATTGTTGTATTTGCCCGACATAGCCTTGCCCAAATTGCAAACTCTAAACCTACAATCGGCCGAGATAAGGGGGATAAGTCAGGGGATAGTGCACACCCTGCCACGATTGAACGAGCTCTTGTTGGAAGATAACCCCATCAAATGCTCCGATCTTTTGGGTATAGCCGAATGGGCCAGCACCTGTCGTCTGAGAACCACCAAGGACGAAGAAGCAACCGATAACTCTGAAGATTTAGGCGATGACTCCATTGAGGGCCGTCCAAGAACAGATTTAAAGCAGCGTTACATGAAAATGTACAATTTCTACGAAAAATTCGGAGGCGAAAATTGCAAGGGACAAAATTTAAGTCTGCCTCAACCAATTTGTGCCGACGAGAAGCTATCACCGCGCCAGGAACTGCAGCAGCTGGATGGAAAAAAATTTAAGGATTCCTCAAAAGGGAAAAACTTTAATTTCAATTCCTTTATGGCGGCAGCCATTCCACTTCCCTCAAAAAAGGCTGTAAAAACTCTAACCGAACAACAACATCCCAATAAGACAGCTGCAGCAATTGGGGATGTTGCAGCATCACAAGCATTCGCAATGAAGGGCATGTCAGCCATGCAGCAGCCGAAAGCAATCTCAACAACTGCAATAGCATCCTCTGGCGAGGCATTTTCAAAAGCCTCCCCAGCTGAGGATAAGCCACAAGAACATTCGCTATCCACAAACGAAATGGGAACTATTGCTAAGGCCACATTTGCAGAAGATGAAGTCAAAGGAATAGCAACAGACGAAAAAGACCAACAACAGCCACAAGAGCAGACAAAGCAAAGCCAAAGACCTGCTGCTACGGCTGATTCGCCTAGTAACTTGGCAAATATGCTGCAGCATCGTGGGCAAAATGTTGTGGGAGTTAAACAAACATCAGATGGAAGTTTACAAAGTGCCAATCTTCCGGAAATATTAAAGCCAAAAGTGGCAGAAGCTATCATAAAAAATGAGGACAGCATCAACAAGAAACACAAAACGGAAATTTCAGAACAAAATCATGAAGAAGTTGTTGCAGACAACAACATGATGGGCGAAACACCAACGGCATGGCCAACGTCACCGTTACCGCCACAGAAAGCGACAACAGCAACATATGCATCGGCAATAAATTTCCAAAAACCAGAGACGGACACAACAACAATGCTAAACCTCTCGAAAGAAAAACTACAGCATGTGGAACACAAAGAAATTAAAACGAGAATTGGCCCAACAACAGAGATTAAATCTTTTGAAAACTCCATCAAGGCAACAACAGGATCATCGTCGTCAACATCACCACCATCACAAGGACTCACATCCATAGAAATGCCATATGAAACTCCCACGACCATAGACAATGCCAAAATGGCAACAAGAACAACAACCACCCTGACAAGTACCCGTAGCAACAATAGAGAGTTGCATCACTCAAGTACCAGCAGCAAAACGATTGTCAACAGTACAAAGGGCGGCAATGATAGCTCCCCTCTCAGTACCTCTCCTGCAATAGAAGAGCCCCGGGAAACTATGACTAAAGCAACAGCATCACTTCTAGATAAAGATTTAGCATCAAATAACACTGAAGAACACAACAACAACAATGCCAATAGTCCCACATACAAAAACAAAAACAACATGATGGCCCATACCAATGGTCAGAACAATAAAACGCTTGTCACATTACACATTACGACGCCAATTACGCCAAACAATGTTCTACATTCAAACGACGGCGACGGCGACAACGAGGAACACCCTCAACAGACTCACAAGCAACTGCAGCATCCTAACCCGTTCGAGCAACAGCATTTGCCAACGACAATGGCTGCAGCGACAGCAACACCGACTACATCCCCATCCGCACCAAGACCATTAGGGCACATTGATGTCAATGATGCCGAATGCATGCAATCAAAATCTGATGGTGAGTTTTTCTTTTTTGTTTTTCGCCTCCCTCTAAAAAACAGACAAGTTCCCCGCCCGGGGCTGTGTCGTTAAGGATATCTGGCAACCATCATTTGATATGCTGCTTTTTTTGTATTTGGCCTTTATCGATTTTTTCCTTGCTTACTCTTGTGTTCGAAATGCTCAATTTATGTGTGTTAGTGACACTTTGATGCACAAAAGTCTGCCATGGTCACTCCTCCTGCAGTGACTACGATGCTAACCATTATATATTGATTATTATTGTCACATCTACAACACAGCATCGGGGCATAGGATTATGTTACAAACAAGTTGATGGGAAGACAAATGAAGAGGGATGAAGAAATACTTTAAAAGTTAATGCTAATTTTATATCTCCGCCTCGAAACGGGTCAAATGTATGTTTACCACTTTCATAGCTTTAGTATATAAATGTCTAAAAACTCCTTTACTCACTCAAGTTTGGTTGTAACAATGCACTCAAGTTCAAAATTTCCAATCTATAGATCGACCCATAAAGAAGTAGAAACTAGTACCAAATGAAGCACTGAGGTCGTCTGCATGTTTTTTTTTCTCCCCCTATGTGTGAACTGGTCATTTGTACCAAATTTCAATATTCTAGCTCTCTTCATTAGCTGGGCACTAAGTCAAATAATGTTGCACTATTTTGAGCGATTTTGTACTTAGGTTAGGTTAGGTTTAAGTGGCAATCTGCCATCAGACTCACTTAGATGTTTTCGTCCATTGTGATACCACAGGAACAGAAGAAGGAAGATGCCTTCTAGTTCCTACCGTTAAACAATCCAAATCGCTTTAAACAGTCCAATAGCTTGTGAATGTTCACATCAGCTAAATGTAATCTAATGTGGAACTTCTTCTGACTGCTAGTACGGGATACACACACAGAAGGTATTCTGTAGTCTCTTCCTCTTCGATGTCTTCACAGCTTCTGCAAAGGTCGTTGTTGGCAACCTTCAGTCTGTCAGCTTGTTTTCCGATCATAACGGACCCAATGACTGAGACGTCTGTTCTAACCAATGATAGTAATGCGGTAGACCTCTTCAAATCTGAATTAGACCACATAGTTTTGGAATCCTCATAGCTTCCTCTTTTTGACCATCGTTGTTGTCCTTCGGTCCTGGTCCTGAAAACTTAGCTTACATATCGCTAGAGGCATACCCACAGACTCCAGTATCCCTGGAATGTGTAGGTAAATTCCTAGTCTCACAATTTTCTGGGATATCTCTGGAGCCCGGCATCCAGAACAGGTTTTGAAATATTCAGCCATCTCGTAGAGAGATTTGCGACAGTCGAGGGCAGTTTTTGTGTTCAGATATACGTTCTCCAGGGATTTAATGGCTGCCTGGCTGTCTGAAAAGGTATTAATGTCAATCGTTGTAATGACATTATATCTTGGCCATTCCACCACTTCCTTTTTTGCAAGGATTTCTGCTTGATACACACTGCAGTGGTCGAGTAACCTTTTCGATATGAACATTTCTAGATCTTTAGAGTACACCCCAAAGTCGGAATGTAGCATTAAATTCAGTGCATCAGATGGTGTCGTCCTCAGTGCGACTGTGCCATCCTTTAACAGTATGTGGACTTTTGAAACGTCGTCCACCAGACCACAACACCATATACCATTATGGGTCTGTTAACTGCAGTATATACCCAATGCATGACACGCAGTTTAAACCACAATTTTTTTCCAATGGCTCTCTTGCAAGTATTGGGTTGCCCAAAAAGTAATTGCGGATTTTTCATATAGTCGGCGTTGACAAATTTTTTCACAGCTTGTGACTCTGTAATTGCATTCTTTCTTCTGTCAGTTATCAGCTGTTACTTTTAGCTTGCTTTAGAAAAAAGTGTAAAAAAAAGTATATTTGATTAAAGTTCATTCTAAGTTTTATTAAAAATGCATTTACTTTCTTTTAAAAAAAACGCAATTACTTTTTGGGCAACCCAATATATAGGGCAAGAGTTTCCTCTCTTGCCTAAGTAATTAATAAACTTTCTTACGATAGAGTTGATGCTTAGAAACTCAAACTCCTTCATGATTGCCAGTTTTACATTACGGAAAATACCTTCAATGTCAAGAAATACCACCATTGCATATTCCTTGACAGCGGGAGAACCCCCTATGAAGCCGACTGGTTCGTGAAGGCCTGTTTCAATGGACATGCCTTTACTATATGCATGCTGCTGCCGCGACAGGCGATCTCCAAGGATCTTTGCCCTAAGATATGTTTCTTCCAACCTCTCAAGAGTCTTCATAAAGGATGACAGATTTATAGGACGAAAATCTTTCGCCTTCGTGTGGTAGGGTTTTCTTGCTTTCGGAGTGAAGATGACCTTCGTGTCCCTCCATTCCACAGATATATATGAAATTCCGATACAAGCAGAGTATATCTCCCTAAGCCAGGGAACCAGTCTACCAGGCAAAACAAGTAATTAAACCGGTGATACATCGTCAGGGCCAAGCGACCTAAAGAAGTCGAAACTTCTTATTGCCCAAAGGATTTTCAGTGACAACCTTTTCTGTCGCCACATTGTCCGTTGGAGAATTTCCCGGGAAATGTGTATCAACGAGTAGTTCTAGTGTTTCCTCACTAGACATTGTCCATACATTCTCAGACTTCTGAATATACCCCTCCGTAATAGGTCTCGAGGACAGAATCTTTCTTAGCCTAGAGGCTTCAGATGTATCCTCCATGGAGTTGCAGAATTCCACCCAGGATTTGTTTTGAGCCTTTCTAAGCTCGCCCTTACATTTTTTTAGCTTTCCTTCCCTATGGCGGTCGCATTTTGCCCCTTGGCTTGGCACTGGGGCATGCTGACACGAGCGAGTCATTCAGAGCCTTCGTGATCCAGTTGACCATTATGTCTATATCCTCCGTAGTTTCCACTTCCTTTTCTAGTCTAGAAGGGATGGACGTGCAAAATTTGTGCCGAAATTTAACCCAATCCGCCTTTCTTCTGTTTAGCCGAGGGACCACTATTTCAGTATTTGCTCCAAGGCTGAAACTAATATAACGATGATCAGAGAAGCTGTGGTCATCCAACACATCCCAGTCGCATATTCTTCCATTTATATCTTCCGATACGAAGGTAATATCTAGCTCCTTCTGCCTGTTCTTGGTAATAAAGATAGGTTTATCCCCTTTGTTACAAATCGCCAGATTGCAACTTATAGTATATTCAATAAGCAGCTCACCCTTTTCGTTGACATCCGAACTTCCCCCTATCTGGTGATGTGCATTAGCATCACTTCCTACAATGCGGCTTTTCTTCCCTACAGAAGCGGCTTCAACTAGCAACTTAAGGTTTGAAGGCGGCATCTCTGAATCGTGTTCCATATACAGGGAAGCCAGCCAGTAATGAGACTTGTTTATTTCAAAGCTAATAAATCTTGAGTGCGTAGCGACGGAAGAAGAAAATTATTTAGACTACCTTTTGCAATAATACAGGCTCTGTATCTTCCATTCCCAGTACATTTGAATAGTTAAAATCGCGGGACCATTCCTCCACGAACCATTCCTCCATACACCCATGGTTCCTGGATAAGAACCACGTCAAATCCCCCTGCCATCAGGAGGACCTTTAGTGCCGCCGAAGCGGCCTTACAATGGTGAAATTTTATCTGTAGAAACCGGACCATAGTCAGAATTCAGAACTTCCACCACTGTTGTGTTAGCCTCGCCTTCTGACTCCACCAGAAGTTCATCCTTACAAGATTCGTTAGAACTTGTCAAGATGAGCTTCCGTACGCATCCAGGGACAGGTGAGAAAGCTGTGGAACCACTCTTCCTCAGGACACTGGGAACTTGCGGTGTGGACGATTTCTCCTTAGATGCTTCACTAACTGCTGCTGTCGAAGTAATTTCTGAGTTCCGTGCTTGCCCGCTGGCCCACACCTTGAGCCCAGTCCAATTTTGCGGCCCACCCGCACAGGGTTTGTCGGGTCGCGTTTCGATGGCATCGATGGATTTTAAGTCTTCTGCAAACCGCCAGACTTTAGCGATATGGTCGATAGTTCCTCATGCAAGTGTTCAGCAACAACTGCTGAGTAGTCTCCTGATTCCCCAACCCCACCGCTTCTATAGACCTTCAGTTTCAACTTATTTAAACCGTTGTATACAACCCCTTAAGACTTGTTGAGGTCTACGAGACAGCCGGAATTTAGTACGAATACTTCATTTCTCCGGTCACCAACAGCCTCATCCAATCTACCAATCTTCCAGTCGGTGGTTGAAAGATTAGGATTACATTCTCTTAGTCTTCCGAGTATTGAGTATTGATGCGCCATTTGTCGGGAAGAAATATGTTCCTTTTTCTTTGCTCCTGCATAGACATCGTCTCCAGTATCATTCTGAATCGCAAAGACAAGCGGTTGAAAGACGCTACACAAGCCAAAAAGCCTACCTATTTCCAAATCCCTCAATGTAAACTACCGCCACGGTTCCCCATCCAATTAAAATTCATCAGTGCAAAAACAAGATACTTGGAAAGGCGGGAAACTCCAACCCAAAGATGGCCAGATACCCATAACGCATTTTCGTGGCACACATCTTTGCTGCAGAGATAAAAACTGTCGCGGTAACCAGTATCTTGGCGATCATCTTGCAGAGGGCAGGTTGTCCAGAGCCCATTTCTACACCAGATATCCTTAGATGGGTACAGACTTTAACACCGCTGTAAACATTCAGTGTAACGTCCTCGTCCTAAGCCCACAAATCTTTTTAATCGAGTTGCGACGGTTACAGAGCGCATTCAGAAGCCTTTTAACCCTTTCCTCAACGTTCCTTCACACATACTACGGCAATTCTACAGTGTTAAGGAAAAGTCCCCTAAAAACATCCAGCTTTCGCCCCGTTGTGAAAATTAATCTTAAGGGGATCCTAAGGGGATCGTATGGCGCATGGTCCTGCCCTTTGCAGCTTAGCAGGCAGTTTTCCATACGATCCCGCCGACTTGGAGGATTTACCTGACTTCCATATCCACATTCACGATTCCGGCAATGCTTTGTATCTGAGAAACATCGATATGGTTCGAGTACATCGAACATCTGACCAGACGTAGCGCAGAGCTTGACTCCGTTCAGGTTCATTCGGCTTTTAGAAAGCACCCTAGAACCTACTAAATGTAATGGTTAGTAGTTTATAATATGCAGTTAGACAAGAACAAGAACTTTAAAGTATTAAACAAATAAAATCTTTTTTTCCGTAAGCAGGATCACAAAACGTTTTGCTTGCACATGGTTTCAGGGAAATAATTATTTTCTAATGGTTTCACTGCTGCGTCAAGTTAGGAGTTATCAAAATCACAACTATTTCATTGTTTATTTTGATTCTAAAACAAAATTACTAACTAACCTGGGTTTGAAATTATCCAAATTACCTGAAATGAAAGAAAATATTTTATGAACAAATTTGTCAAGAACTTAAAAGAGTTTATTAACAAAATCAGACAGTATGAATAAAACAATTCCACATGATGGTATTAGGAGATTAGTCGTTTAATCAGAGGCCAACGGATGACAGTTAGTCATAAGGTGCGGGTTGTGAACACACCAACATTATGTGGCCCAATCTAGACTTCATAAGGATTATCGCTTTGCTGTCGCGGGGATCACAGTGGTCCATACGGCGAAACAATTGCAAATATGTCCACATCTTTTTATACCCACCACTGTAGGATGGGGGGTATATTCATTTAGTCATTCCGTTTGCAACACATCGAAATATCAATTTCCGACCCTACAAAGTATATATATTTCGGATCGTGGTAAAATTCTAAGACGATATAACGATGTCCGTGTGTCTGTCCGTCTGCCCGTCTATCCATCTGTCCGTTCGTCTGTTGTAATCACTCTAGAGCCTTCAAAAGTTCTTGAACGGGCCAAATCGGACCTTATTTGGATATAGCTGCTATATAGACCGATTTTCCGATAAAGGGTCTAATGCCCATAAAAACTTTATTTTTCCATCCGATTTTGCTGAAATTTGAAACAGTGAGTAATTTAAGGCTTCCCGATAACTGATCCAAATATGGTTCACATCGGACTATATTTAGATATAGCTGTCATATAGACCGATTTCCCGAAAAAGGGTCTGAAGCCCATAAAAGCTTTATTTATTACCCCAGTTTTAAGCCTCCCAATATCCGACCCAAGTATGGTACAGATAGGACTATATTTAGATACAGCTGTCATATAGACCGATCTGCCGATAATGGGTCTGAAGCCCATTAACGCTTTATTTTTCCATTTGATTTTGCTGAAATTTGAAACAGTGAAATATTTTTTGCATCCTGATACCCGACCTAAATATGGTTCAGATCGGACTATATTTAGATATAGCTGTCATATAGACCGATCTCCCGATAAAGGGTCGGAAGCCCATAAAAGCTTTATTTATTACCCGATTTCCCTGAAATTTGAAACAGTGAGTAGGTTAAGACCTCCCAACATCCGACCTAAATATGGTTCAGATCGGACTATATTTAGATATAGCTGCCATATAGACCGATCTGCCGATAAGGGACTGAAGCCCATAAAAGCTTTATTTATTACCCGATTTCGCTGAAATTTGAAACAGTGAGTTTTTCTGAGCCTCACGATATTCGACCTTATATGGTTCAGATAGGTTTATAATTGGATATATCTGCCAAAAAACTAAAAATTTCGTCTATAAAATTCAATAGTGACATATATATTAGACCACACAATGTCCGTGCCGATTTTGCATTAAAAAT
The DNA here is from genome assembly GCF_963082655.1 of Stomoxys calcitrans. NCBI lineage: Eukaryota > Metazoa > Arthropoda > Insecta > Diptera > Muscidae > Stomoxys > Stomoxys calcitrans. The sequence continues at coordinate 135,437,482 of NC_081553.1, forward strand.
TTTAATTAAATTTTTAAGCTGCATTATACAAATTTGACGCAAATTTTGCCATTTTTATATATTCTCCAGAGTCATAAATGATGCAAATCGGTTCAGTTAATCGTTTGATCAACTGGAGAAATGGAAAGTGGTCAACTTTGACAACAACTGTATCTCACCATATGCTAAAGTTATTGACCAACAACGTCTTTTTCCTGAAAGCCTATGTCCTGCTTTACAGGTAGAAAGTTTTATCGCCGTTTGGACGACTATGATTTCGCTTGAACAGATGTCTTAGACTCTGCGTTTGTCATGAGACATCGCTGTGGGATCGGAAAACATGGATTTTTAAAGCGATCTGAATTCTTCGATAGTAGGAATAAGAAGACATTTTCCTTCTCTTGTTCCTGTGGTATCACTTATGACGAAAACATCTATGTGAGGCTGGCTGTAGACTGACACCTAACCTTACCTAGCCTAACCTAGTTCAAAGAAGTTAAAAACAGAATACTAACAGGTAAACATCGTCAAGTCTTTGGAACTCAACTCCTACATGGACATATAGGATGTACAAGTATATTATTTTATTTGAATATCCTTCACCACAGGATAGGTGGATAGAAATCAAGTCATTCCATTTGAAGCACCTGGAAATATTGATTAGCGGCCCTTAAGTGTAAATATATATTCATGATCGTCTTGACATGTCGAACGAATAATGATATCAGCTCGAAATTTTGCACAGAGACTTCTTATTGAAGTAGGTTTTTAGGGATAGCGACTCCGATTTGGAAATTGGTCATATATAGAGCGGTCCCAGGGTTTAAGTTCTTAAGCTCCTATAAGTCCCAATTGTGATCAGACAAGTTGAAATTTTAACGAAGTATATTGTAAAGAGTCTTCAACTTTAATGGTTAGTAGCGCCCGAATCGGTTTATAACCTGATATACATCCTATATAAACTAATATCCCATTACTTCTACGGACCTTGAAAGCTTCAAGTTTTGCCAGTTTTGGCAGAAATTTGGTACATAAAGTACACATATGCCCTTCAAGTTCTAAGTTTATTTAAATGGTAAATTTTACCAGAATCTATAATGATTGTTCCTCAAGTTTCGGTCCGGTCGAGATAAGCACACGTCTACTTTCTATCTGATTTAGAAAAGAATTCTTATAGCCTTCGGCGTATGATGGCTACAAATTGAAATACTGATCTACGACCCCATACGTCCGATCGTATGTCTGTCTGTCGAAATCATGAAATCGAACCAATAAAAAAAATTCACTTGCAATTTTGCACAGATTCTTGTTATTGATGTAGGTCATTGAGGGATTGCTAATGGGCCATGTGGGTTCAGATTTGGATACAGATAGCATATAAAATAGTCCTTCGAATGGACTTAATGGCCTTTAAGAAGCCCCAATTATTATCCCAGTTGGCTAAAATTTTTCATCTAGTGTTTTTCATGACTATTTACATCCGCGCAGAGTACGATTTATAACCTGATATAGCTTCCATAGAAACCGATCTCTCGTTTTTACTTCTTGAGGTCGTAATAGGCGCAACTGTCCCTCGATTTGGCTGAAAGTTGTGTTTATTTCGACTTCTCAAAACCTTACTAAGTACGGTTCAAATCGGTCTATAACCAGATATAGCTCTCATATAAAACGATCTCCCGATCCGTCAGGAGCTCGTCAGATCCGAAGAAGCTTGAATTATTGGCTGATTTGTCATACATTTGTTTACGTTAGAGCACATGTAGCCTTCAACTAAGTTCACTTGTGAGATTTTTAATATAACCCATGTTGGTTGATTCCAAAGATATGGCACTTCTTTCGCAGTATTTCTGAAAGGGCATTATGCATTGATCAAAAACAAATAAAATCAGAAGTACCAAATTCTGGGCTATATGGCATGTTAGTCCTTACTTCCCATTCTTTGTTATACCCACCACGACAGAATGAGGGGTTTACTTTTCTAGTCATTCCGTTTGTCACACCTCGAGATATTGATCTACGACCCCATAATATGTTCTTGAACGTCTTGACATTCTAAGTTGATTTAGCCATGTCCGTCTGTCTGTGAAAATCAAGATAACGGTGGAACCCGCTTCGTGAAATTTTGCACAGATACTTGTTTTTGATGTAGGTCGTTAAGGATTGCAAATGGGCCATACCAATTCAAATTTGAATATAGCTCCCATATAAAGTGGTCCTTCGACTTGATTTCTTCAGCTCCTATAAACCGTAATTATTAACCGATTGAGTTGAAATTTTCCACAGTTTTCCGTTACAAATTCCAACAATCGAGCCAAGTATAGTCTGAATCAGTCTATATCCTGATATAACTCCCTTATAAACCATTCTCACGATTTGATATCTTGCGTCCCTAAAAGCTGCAGTTGTTATCCGATTGAGCTGACATTTTGCTCGTAGGTCCAAATCGGTGTATAACCTGATATAGCTCCAATGTAAACCGATCTCCTGATTTGACATCTCAAAGCCCTAGAAGCCTCAATTTTTATCCGATGGGCTGAAATTTTGTACGTAGTTTCCTGTTACGACTTTCAACAATCGTGTCACGTACGTTCCAATTCCTTTGTGCAAACTTTTAGAAGAATCCACGGTGGAGGGTTCCCAAGATTCGACCCGGCTGAACTTAGCACGCTTTTACTTGTTTTCCAAATATTTTCGAGCGTCTTTGCAAAATGCTAGTGATACACAATACTCTTTTGAACTCACCAAATACAGGGTGATATTTTAGATATTATCTTTTTTGCTTCAATGGCTGAAACAGCTCACGCACGTTTCGTGGTTTGTTTCACTACCAAACATCTTCATTTTGGTTTAAAATTTAACCATAAACCGGCATACAAACGGACAACCCTTGCAAATTATTGAATTTTATTATGAAAATGCGTGCTCTGTTAAGAAAGTTTATCGCGTGCTACCCATTCTTATTTTTGCTCAATGGGTACTTAAATAAGCAGAATTGTCGATTTTAGAGTGAAGATCAGCCAGAAGCATTGCAAGATTTACCAATGCATCCAGAAAAAGCCACAGTTTGGTGCGGTTTAAGGGCTGGTGACATCATTGGACCGTACTTCTTCAAAGATGATGCGAATCGGAACGTAACTGTGAATGGTGAGCGCTATCGTGAAATGATATCCAACTTTTTTTTGCCCAGATTGTGCGATTTAACGCCTTTAAACTATTTTTTGTGGAACTATGTTATAGCTCATGTCTATACAGACAAGCCCGCTTCAATTGACGCATTGGAAGACAACATTGATTTATTCGTGAGATACCGGCCGAAATGTTGGAAAGAGTTGCCAAAATTGGACTAAGCGGATGGACCATTTGAGGCGTAGTCACGGTCAACATTTGCATGAAATAATCCTCAAATATTAAATTCTATGGACCATACTATCGATTCAAATAAAGATTTCATGGATTTTTCTAAATATTATGTGTTTTTGTTTGAAAAACTTTCCTATATCTTAACAAAAACCCGTTATTAACCATTACTTCGGTAGAATGGCGTTAATTTTGTTGGTTGGCCGAGCTTTACACATGACTTTTTGAGCTTGGGTACATAATCGTAATGACAAAGTGAACATTTACCATTGCAATGACCATTTGTTTCTTACAAATTTATGAAAAAAGCTTATCTTGGCTTTTCTAGACACTACCACTCCAAATGGCTGCATTGCAATCTGTTTGACCATATTAAATAATACGTGCTTGGATTTTATTACGGACATACCCATCAATATGGCTAAACATAAATGGAATTTTCTAGCTTGCTCAAATAGAAAAGAAAACAAAAATCGTATAGCATATAAAGAAAAAAAAACAATTTTCTGCTGAATGCACTGGCCCACTTTCGACAATGTACACTGACAGAAAGGGACTGAAGATGTCAAAGAGGAGATGTCGCATGAAAAAGAAGCATTTTAATGTCCATGCATAATGATTTCAGGCCACATCATTGAATCTTGTGGGCGTCATAGGAACTATGACGTTGAACTAAGTTTTGATGCCGCATTGGAGCGGGAGTGGGGAACAAAAGTAACACAAACATGGCAAACAAGCAAAAATCTAATCTTAAAAATGCAAATAACATAAAATCCTGCAACAACTGTGCTCTTGGTTCCCCCCAGAACTACAGTCGGCGTTTGTCCAAACTACATGCATACACACAATGAACAAAATTGTAAGACATCTAATAAAAATCTCGACAGTCATTTAAATGACAATTTACAACTACTCGGCCGGTCAGAGAGGGTGGGGAGGATGTGGGAATCTGGTCATTTGCCCTTAGCATACACCCAGAGCCCGTCATCTGGATTGAGCCAAGTGAAAACAAACAAACCCAGATACGGAGTTGTTAAACACCCCTGCTAGGGGGATGGGAAGCAAGACATTTTCATAAATTTTATTTGAGAATAAATGTAAATTAAAATTTTTATGATTTTTACAAAATATTAATATTTCTGTTTGTGTTTGTTTTGATTCTTCCAAACCTAGGATGCACTTCCGCCAGACCACAAAGACAAGACAAGGAGAATGTCATTGGTAGCATGCCAACTGCTGGAAAGGAGATGACAACGACAGCAACAACAGGGCCAGTAACAACTACAATTGGCATAGAGACAATGAGGGCAACAGAGGGAACAGGAGCAGCTGCTGAAACAACATTACCAGCAACCACAACAGTTTCTGTAGCAGCAACAGCAGGGACAGTAGCTGCAGCCTCATCTGCAGCCGCACACAAACATGAGCCGCTGCAATTGCACATCAAAGACCGACACTTGATAGGCACACCATTGCTAATGCACAAAGGCGACAATCTCATGGTGGCCACTGATGAACTCATAAAAGCCAGCCCACAGGATAACGGCAGACGACAGCCGCAGCAGCAACAACAACAGCCAACTACGACACCAGCAACAGGACCACAAGCGGATGTAGTTTATGCAGCCAAAAGTAAGCAAAAGATTTTGGAGAGCAGCCAAATAAAAACAAAGACAACACCCAAGATAGGCGACTTGAGCATCCAACAACAGCAGCATAGTCGCCATGAGCCTTACGAGCACAAAGGGGAGACCGTAAAGGCAAAGGATTACTTGTCGTCGTCGCCATATTCCAAGAAGACCCACGAAGATCCGAAAACAAAAAAGCCCTCATTGATTATGAAGAAAATGACCATTGTTACCAAACAGCATGAGCTGCTCGCCACAAGCTCCACACACACGCCTGAGGCGTCAGCAGAGGCCGGGGAAAATGAGGTACATCGCCAGCAGATAGAGTTTGTCGAAAGACACTATCAGGAATTAAAGCCGCTGCATCTTGGCCCCGACAGTATGAGGGAGCCCGCCTCAGTAACGGCCAGTCATCCAAGGCACAGCACTGTCAATACGCCCATAAATAAACAGGCACACTTGGTGCAGGAGCCACAGACCTTCCAGCACGAACACGAACTGTTGATGCAGCAGATACTCCATGATGAGCAGCAGCAGCATGAGAAGGCCTCACAATCAGAACAGTGGTCCGATTTGCGTAAGGCAAGCAACAAAGAAAACCATCCCGGCTTAATTGTACTCGTATCATCAGGTCTATTTGTGGTTCTCCTGCTGGGTCTAATGCATGTCTATCGCTGTGATGTTCCCTGGCGTCGTTCCTCGCCGACCCATCATTTAAGACCCCATCAACGGCATCACAGCTCATTGGACGATGATGTCCACAGTTTCCTCAGTTACAGTGAAGGCATGCAGAAGTGGCATCACAGCACTCGCCAGGAGGCACCCTACAGTTCGCCGCTGCACAATCTTCACGTAAGAGAGCTGCAAAAAACTTCGGCCATCGAAAAAGCAGCCACATTCAAAACATCAGCCTCATATGCCACCTCCAGCAATTGTAATCGCACTCACATTCTACCACGCACCAACTCCCAGTCATCCAATAACACAACAAGAACAACATCGCCTTCCTCTTCGGCCATTTTGGATGATGAAACATTTTACATTGAAATGACTCCACCTGCAGGACAATTTGCCCAAGCTCTGCAATCAGAACTTTTACCCATGGAACTGCTGAACATGGCCCAGACCAAATCGGGTGAAATCAAAGAGACTTCAGCAGATTTGCAAACCTCACTGGAAGACGATTTCGTCGAGTATGCGGTATCGAGCAGAACACATCAGACGACTCCTTATAAGCCGACAACAACACCCACGACGATGTCGTTGTCCCGCAGTGAATTGTTGTCATCAGCGTCAGCATCGTCCACCTACAACAGCCAGAAACCGCTGTACACTTCGAGAAAGTTTGGTTTGTGGTGACAAACATTGCTGCAGCGCCAACAACAATACGCACCATTTCAATAAGGTAAAGTCCTAATATCAACTGCAAAAGTTAAGTTAAGAAGACTCGTTGATAGCCCATATGTGGTTATTTCAATTCCAAATGTTGACAAACGTATTCTCTTCCTAATCAGCAGCAGCAGAAGACTTCTCCCATGTCACGATTCAGCCAAATGATAAGGGGTATTTGTTTATGTAAACGAATCCGAAGAGAGTTTCGGAAAGCGAGAAATGAAATACAAAGAGCGCTGCTTTAGAATTTTCTGAGCAGGTGATTCCTTTCATTCCAACAATACGAACTAGCTTAGATTCTTATTGTATTTTAAGAAGCTTTACTTACTCAATGGGGGAAAGAAGCCCATAGACTACACCTTATAGATGGGCCGCACATAAATTCCTGTGCCTGCCAGTGTAAAAACTTCGTGTGGCTTCTTTCGGCTGACTCTACTTCAAAACCTTTTCATTTATTTGATGTTTGATGACACAAACACAGTTTGGTCCTTTCAAGAGTGGAAGAATGACTGTCCAATTTTTGAAGCACAGCTTCATTTGCTTTTGCACATTGTTTTGCTCAATGATAAGAGCAAATCACCTTGTAGAGAAGTTTTTTAAGGCCGAAAGTATACAAATGTCGCCGGAAATTGGTGGATTACCGCCATTGAACATTTCTTATACCCACCACCATAGGATGGGGGTACACCAATCAAGTCATTCTGTTTGTAGCAGCTTGAAATATTTATCTGAGAGCTTATAAAGTATGTATATTCTTGATTCTTCATCATTTTGACATTCTGTGTCTATCTAGTCCATCCATCTGTTTGTACGTCTGTCAAAACCACAATAGCGTTCGATGTGTTCAGATGTTGATATAGCCCCCATATTAACGGATGCGAAACGGAAATAGAAGACTCAATTTTCATCCGATTTGGCTGTCGTGACATGTATGAGAGAGATTTCTTTAATCCAGATTCTATATGCTCTAGCTTACTTCTAAGCAATCTCCAATTCAGCGATTTTTTCAGAACATAGGGTCGAGGAAAGGGTCGAATTCAACGAAATCCACGACGAATTGATGTAGCTTGTATGCAGCTCGAACTCTACGTCCGGTCGTTCAAGTGAATACGAATTTCTCGATTGGGAAATGTTCTTCGTCAGAGAACACGCTTATGTGGCATCACAATGGACTTAAAATTGTCTAAACCATATGTTAAGGAACAGGTGGATAAATTGCAAGTCATATATATATGAGAGAAAGTAGCACAGGACACGCCACAGGAGGCCTTTTATCGCCACTCCTTTGATTGACCACCATACATAACCTATTACGGATGCTGACTTCGTCGACGATGTTATAATACTTCTTAGGTGTAAGGATCTGAACCAGTAATGAAGAAGGGCCGAAATGGTTTTGTATATGGCATATAACAGGGCTAGACCCAGGGTCTCAATGTTAACCCAGAGAAGACTGAAATATGCTTGTTCACGAGGAAGATGAAGGTGGACCAATTTGAGGAGCCACGTTTTTTCAATAAAACGATTTCGTTATCTGACAAGGTCAAATACTTAGAAGTGGTATTGGATAGGAAACTCAATCGGAAGTGTCACATTCAGGAGCGTACTGAGAAGACTCACAGATGTTGGGCACTATGTAGACGGGCCGTAGGCTCGAAATGGGGCCTAAATCCGAGGATAGTCTACTAGCTCTACAGAAGAGTGATTAGACCAATACTAACATACACCTCACTAGTTTGGTGGACTGCTATGGAGAAATTGCAACGATAGGACCGGTGCAACGATAGGACCATACAACTAGTTCAGAGAACATCTTGTCTTGGTATAGGCGGAGCGTTGCGGACCACGCCCACAAGGGCACTGGAGACTCTTCTAGATATCCGACCCATTGACATACCGATTAAATTTGAGGCAGCCACTGCGGTTATGAGACTTAAAGTGATGGGAGAATGGATTGAGGATGGGAGCAGCTCATACCATCGCGGTATAATCGAGGCGAAGATAGGAAACCTGGAAGGAAGGGAAGAGGTTTCCGATCGAATACCTAGATGAACCTTGAAGTCGAGTGCGAGGCCCTGCTGCCTGTGGCACAGTCTTGAACTGACGGCAACCTAGTATTGCTGTCTGGAAGATCATGTTACACACATAGATCAAAGTTAGGAGAAAGCGTGGGCTAAGAAGTCAACATTGAGAAACCAGGGACTGAGATCTGTCTTACACTGCCTGACCATAATACGGTCCTGCAGCCAGATATTCGGGCGATCACGGAATGCGTGAAGTAGTGTGGTACAAACGTTGAGTGTTAACATCTTTACGGACAGTAAAATGGCTATAAGGACAATAAGGACCAGACGGTAAGGTCACGAATAATCTTGGAGTGTAAGAAGGAGATTAACGCCTTCTCTGAGGATGGCACAATCTGTATTGTTTGGGTGTCGGGCCATAACGGTGTAAAGGGGAATGAAAAGGCAGACGATTTGGTAGTGAAGGCCAGAGAACTGCCGTCGATAAACTTGGTTAACCCGAAGCCGTTGGGGTCGACGCAGTCCAATTTAAGGGCGTGGGCGACAAACTCAGCGAATGGTAGGACGGCGAAAATCGTATAGAGTGATCCGGATCGATAGAGGACGAAACTATTACTGAAAGGAAGTAAACAGGAGGTCAGTATAGCTTTTAGTGTCATAACGGGACACTTGGGACTACGAGCTCAGTTAAGCAAAATCGATACGGCAATCGATGGCATGTGTAGGGCATGTCGGTAAGATGACGAGATGTTGGAGCATTTCCTATGTCATTGCACGGCTTTCGCAGCTAACTCTTAGTTGGGGACACTATACCACACATGAACCTTTTAAGGATTTTGTAAGTAACAGGGAATTTCTAACCAAACATTTTCTTTTTCGAGGTTACTTTTTAGTTTTTAGAACACACTACAAGCCGATTACTGGCTTAGGTGTATGTCTATAGTGGCATGGGGCAGATTAACATCTGCACCCTCTTTTCAACCTAACCTTACCTAACATTTTCCCTTCTTAAATCGACATTGGAATGGGTGGCTGCAATTTCAGCTTTGACTAATGGTCGACTGTCAGTTAAGGCCATCCTGGAAATTAAAAAAAAAAATCTAGTGCATTGCTAAGTCTGTACAACTGTGATGACATAATTGATTAAACATTGGTACTCTTGTTATAGCTACAAAATATAGGAAGGCATCAGTCATTTGCAGCCAACATAAGACTTCTCAGCAGTCAGCCTGTTTTTTTTTTTTTCAAATTGAAAACATTTTTCTATACTCATAACAGCAGAATAATTGCTGAAAGTTAAGCAAAATCAACTGCGAACAGCCAGCTGACGGTGTTTGCTAATATCTGTAGACTTTTTCTTGAGTGTTAACTAAAAGAACCAATGGTGCTTTAAGTCAATTCCGAAATTGTCGACTTAATGCTATCTTGTTCCATACACCATTTTTGACTTTTTTTATTCTCCACCATAAGATTCCGCTTGTAACACATCGAAATATTGATCTGAGACCCAAAAAAGTATATATATTTCTGACCGTCTTGACATTCTAAATCGAGTTTGCCCTGTCCGTTCGTCTGTCCGACTGTTGAAAGCACACTAATATTCGAAGAAATAAAGCTAGGCACTTGAAATTTTGTACGAATACCTACTATTAGTGTAGGTCGGTTGGGATTAAAAATGGGAAGGATTTTCTTATGACTCTCGACATTACTGGTGCATTTCAAAGAAATCGGCCCAGATTTAGATATATATATATATATATATTTCGTCCGAGCCACTGCAAGCGCATTCATTGATCAATCTTCCCAAAATTTTGCACGGCGCTCATTGACGACTTCCACAATATCTGATAAGTTTGTTCGAAATCCGTTCAGATTTAGATATAGCTTCAATATATATGTTTGCAATAATTTTGTCATTTGTCAACCGTAGTTATTACAGTTTGAACATATTTGCTCGAAATTTGGGATAGTTGAATAACACATCTGTTCAGAATTGGATATAGCTCCCCCATTGTACTTCTAGGGTAGGTGTAGTGTATTATGCAGTCGGCACCGCCCGACTTTTGCCTTTCCTTACTGTTTTTCACATATATTTATCTTCTGACCATCAACACATTCACCGATTACGAGTATGGTCGGAATCGGACCGTAACGTGATATACAATGTAGCTCCCATATAAACCGAACTCCCAATTAGACTTGAGTTTCCAGGAGGTCCAAATCGGCCTATAAGCCAATATAGCTCCCATATTAAGCGATCTCAAATTTAACTTCTTAAGCATCTAGAGGGGGCAATTATTAACCGATTTGTCCGAAATATTGCACGTTGTCTTCTGTTATGTCTTATGGAGCAAAACCAAAACTCCCGATTTGATTACTTAAGCCCTTAGACAGGTAATACATTGTTCGATTCGATTCAAATTCAACTTCCGCTAACACTTTCCACATTCTTGGTCCCGGCACGGGATAGCTGTGAGCGCCACACAAGCTGAAACATTGAGGTCCGATTTGTGCGGTTTTCATTGCTGTCAAGAGAAGCTTAGCTGCGAGCTACCGGGCGTGTCCACAAGATTGCGGATAGTGCAATGCTCCATACGGAGTAGCTGCAACGGCAGTCGCGGACAGTCAGCGTTATCGAGCGAAGAGTCTCACTGAGAGACCGGGCTGCACAGGCTTTTGCACAAATACTGAGTGCCTATCGTGCTCGACATGTCAAAGCGAAATTTTGGCGCCTTTAAATAACCAATGACCACCTTGTTGGACCGGAACGAGCTTACTTACACAGTAACTTGGCGAGGATCGGCACCTCCACATGAAAAATTTAGCTGCAACAACAACAGCATTCTTGGCAATAATGTTCCAAATCGGTCTATTATCTGATATAGCTCCCATATAAACCAACCCCCGAATTTACTCTGTGAAACGCGACGTGGGTTATTTTATTTTCTTCTGAATACTTAATTTAGAGGCTACAAGGTGGTAAAAACTTACCCCAGTCTTACCACGAAAATAGAGTGAGAAGATACACAGAGAACTGGATCGCAAAGTTGAGAATGTATGGAGTTGATAAACAAAAATGTGTGGGGATGAAAAATTTACCACCGACATGGTGGTTATAGGTTAATGTGTATATATCTTTATTAGCCGTAATATGTCGTATTGAAGTGTGTTTGTTCTACTAGAGATACTGGCTTATCATGATATTCAATTGACATATTAATTCAATCATTTCTCAATAAGCCGATCATCAAGTAAACTTTGTAGGAAATCTAAACATTTTACTGCTTTGAAACTTTTGTGTCCGCTCGGAAGAGTGGTAATTTAAGCCCTCAAAGGAAGTGCACACGAAATGGGCAAATGCCCAGATAGTATGTCCCAATCAACTTAGAAACCTTCATTGTCTCCCATGGACAGGACAAATATTGACCATTTGCTCTAGTTTCGAAAGCTGAGAAACGCATTTTGATGCACTAAATATTATCATGTTGGAAGAGTGAGTGGCAACAACGAAACGGCAACATCATAAAAAGAGACGAAAGTTTGGCTTTTATGATTTTTCCATAGAATGGAAACTTTTCTATATGGACGAGAGAAAGAATAAGACAAGTTTGTTTGACTTTTTGCGTTGCATTCTTTAGTAGTTCTTATCATTTTCTGCTTGTTGCAACGATAGCAAAAGTATGCGGCAACAGTAGAACCAACAACAGCAACTGCAACAGCAACTAAAACATGGAAACTTAAGGCAAACAACTGAAAAGTTGAAGTTTTAATGGCCAAAGTATATAACATGGACTTTATGTGGAAGGATCTTTTCATTTTATATACTTACACACACTTATATACCAAGTATCACCATACGTACATATTTATGTAGCTACACAAACGTTTTGATTTCTTCCTTTCTAAGATTCTCCCAGCAAAAGCGTAAAATTTATATCTGGTAGTTTGGGGCGACTTTTGCTGCTAGAAGCCCAAAAACTGACGATAGTAAAGAATGTGGCCTGATGGGGATGCTGGTGGTGTGGGGAACAAGATGGTGCATCGCCCGCATCCTTAGATGGCTATTTTGTTGTTCTTACAACTGCAGTTTATTATGACTTGGGCAAATAGTTTTTGTTTAAAGAACTCTCCAAGCAGCACAACAAGAAATACTATTAAAATTATAAATAATAAAGTTATTGCTACCCCTCCATCGCCATGCTTGTTTGTCGTCCAGGCGCATCATTTCTGCAAAGGGCAGTCCATGGCAGTGTATGAGTGGGAACGAAAGAACAAGGGTTGCTGTAAGTGGCTCAAGTAGCTGTCTATAATTAAAGCGATAGCCTTCTTGCCTGGCTGTGTAAACGATAGTTATTAAATTGACAAACTTAAGATGTATCGTTATCTGCCATGGCATTTTGTGTTGGATATTGCATCGATACTTAATGTGCCACCGCCAGAATATTTTTAACATACTTTTCGATAACTGAACTATTTTTTAATTAGCATAAAGACTGAGATCCACTTTAATTAGCATAAAGACTGAGATCCACTGGCAGTCAACGAAACAGTTGAGACAGAGAGAAAAATAAATGATGTAACTTAAAATATTATTAGTACGTCATGTCATTCATTTTCCTTTACTTTGGAGTTTAGTGTGAAGATATTTTTGTATGCCCAAAGAAAAATACAACCAAATAGGTTAGGTTATTAAAGGCGCAGATGTAAAAAGAGGATGCCACAGTGGCGCAGAATACAAGCCATGTAAAAACATCCCCCAAAGAAGTGTCTTCAGACTCTTATTAAGCTCAGACTTATTGAGTTTAAAACTTGAATCGGAATGTAAGAAGTTTGCCCCCTATTCATAAATGTTTGTGGCAAACTTGATTTTTTGAGATAAGAAATAGAAACAGTCTATACAATATGATATGTTGAAGATATGAATATATGGGAAATAAATTTGAAAAAAAGATAGAAATTCGCTGAACAAATTATATAATATAGATCTGAGACAACCGCATGGTCCGGAAAATCTCGTTCCAACTTTTATAAAAAAAAAATTTTAAATCATCTTAGGGTGCAGCATACTAGGTTAGCTAGTACTTGATATTCATGTATTATCGGCAAGGATATGGGATGAACCGTAGTGGGGGGCAGAAGCTAAAGCGGAACGGCCCTGTTTCTGTCGGATCAGGAGTGGAACTTTTTCAATGCTACGCTCCCAATCTGCGACTCTACATACTCTTTTTACTTTAATTGGCTATGGCAGAACATTTATTCCACTAGCCGAACGTAGAAAAGTGTTCCAAGCACCTCGATCTTCTGCGCTCATTCTAAAATTTCTGACACGAAGTTTCGAGGTGTCTCCCACCACTTGATATTTTCATCGGGATTTTGGTCTTCCCGGTTTGCGTGTACCACCATGATAGGCTTCAAAAGACTTCTTTGCTGGAGCTTCTTCTTCCATTCTGAAAACATGACCTCGTATGTGACTCTTTATGCATACTATTAAAGCCGACAAAAAAAAAAACCCTAAGTTTGGCCGAGCCGTAAGCCGACAAAAAAAAAAACACAACTTATGAATAAAAAAAAGTTTATGAGAGAAATCGATCTATCTAAATGAAGCGAACAGGCTTGGTGACTGGTCATAACGCCTTAGGGACATTACGCCAAAATTTTTGTTTGGCGTTATGTCCCGCTTGAATTTTGGTCATCACACCCAATTTTTTTTCTTGGGCGTTGCCGTTTATTTTGAAAAAGAACATCATCCAAATGATCACAACGATCACTCTTACAGGACCATATTCTTTTCATGAAATTTTCCATAAATGCAAATGCAAATTATGCCCATGGACAGTCCACTAAGGAACAGGGGCAAACTTCTCACATATCAATGAGTGCAGTCCGATTCAAGTTTAAGCTCAATGATTTTTATAGCCGTTCGAACGGCGAGCCGCAGTGCGACATGGCGTAGTACCCCACAAGTACCCCATTAGGAGGGGCAATTTTCCAAAACCGTCTCGCAAAGTAGGAACTACCTTACACATTCCAGGGGAACTGACAGTGCCTCCAGCGACATTTACACAAGGTTTTCAGGATCACGCCCGAAGGGCAACGAATGATAGATGGGCACTAATATAGGCTTGAAGAGGTCTACCGCTTTGCTGCCGCTGGCTAGAACGGACGTCTCAGTCATTGTGTACGTCTGATGGGAAAACATGCTGACAGACTGAAGGTTGAAAGTAACGACTCTTGCCGAAGCTGTGAGGACGTCAAGGAAAAATAGACTACAGAATATCTGCTATGTGTGTGTCCGGCACTGGCAGTAAGAAGGAGTTCCACTTAAGGTTCTCATTACCTTGAGAACTTGTCTGATAGCAGATGTGAACATTCGCAAGTTGAGCTTTTCAAAGCGATCTGGATGACTCAACGGTAGGTATTAGACGATGGACGATAACATCTAAGTAAATCTAATGGCAGACTGCCACTTAAACCTAACCAAATCGTCGCAAAGTGACTGCCCTATGCCCTCAATAGCCTTACTTCTATCTTTGTCTTGGGTGGACGATGGGTTGTTGGCGTACATCTCATTTTTCACGAGGCCCTAAGGGAAGAAATTGCAAGCAATGTGTTAAATGACAAGATCTCGGTGGACAATATTGTAATACCCTCTTTCAGAAAAAACCCTACCCGTCAACTTGTCTCTTAAAAGATCAATGGTTTCGTTGCTTGATTGACACGTCACGTAGTCTTGTTAAAAGTGAACGCTGTCCAGATCAATACCATCCAAATCGGACTATAAAAAATTGTTAATCATTTATCGATTCCATTCAAAGTATTTGTTGATCCAACTTACTTTTCGAAAAAGTAAGGTCCAATGATGCCGCCGGACCATAAAACGCACTAAACAGTCTAACGTTGAAGATGGAGTGGTTGCTCAACAAGAACTCTTGCGGTTTCAGAGCCCCGGATGCGACAATTTCGCTGCATTGCGATCAGACACGTTGCTTCATAAACGGCCGAAAATGCTTCAGTTTTGGAACCTGTTACCGCAAGATATTCACCATTATTGTAGTGAACTTTTTTAGGCCACCGTAGCGCAGAGGTTTGCATGTTCGCCAATGAGGCTGAATGCAGGGTTCGAATCCTGGAGGGAATATCAGAAGAAAATTTTTGCGGTGGTTGGTGATTATCCTTTCCTAATATGGGTGACATTTGTGAGGTGTCGCACTGCGGTTATAAAAAGGAGAACACTTATCATTGAGCTTAAACTTGAATTGGACAGCATTTACTGAAGTGTGAGAAATTTGCACTTGTAGTGAATTTTAATAATTTCAATGCATTGTTGAAGCGTTTATCGTTCCAGTTTGAATAAAGGCGTCAAATGTCAAGACGTAAAAGCTTTAAAAAGGCAGCTCCTGAAATACTAGTTGATAAAGAATATCACCCCTTGTTGAAATACGTTTCAATCTACGCTATTCTATGACTTATTAACTGCCAAGACCATTAGCCTGTGTTACAACTTAAACGAATGAATGAAGGTCACTGACTCACTCACTAAAATGGTGACCACTATTTTTAAAATGTTCGCATACCATTTAGATCTGTAGTAATTCTTCTATTACAGCAGTAGCACTGCAATTTCAGAGTAGCAGGCTTACTGCTGAAATGTCTGTTGTTTCTGAAAAGGACTGCTGCTTAATTGTGAAGGGAATATTAGAGGAAACAAGTAAAAAGGCATTAGATACCCACCCCCTCGGGTATATATGTAAATACCTTTCGTCATAACCCGATGAAAAATGCATAATTAATGCCCCATAGCAGCTTTATCGAAATATGGTCCGATTTGGACCAAATTCGACGCGGATATTGAGTGGTCTAATAAGTACAAGGTACAAGGAGTCTAACACAACTCACTGTCCCAAATTTCGGCAAAATCGGACAATAAATGCGCCTTTTATGGGCCCAAAACCTTATATCGAGAGATCGGTCCATATGGCAGCTATACCCAAATCTGGACCGATTTGGGCCAAATTGCAGGAAGATGTCGAGCGGTCTAACACAACTCACTGTCCCAAATTTCGGGAAAATCCGACAATAAATGCGCCTTTTAGGGGCCCAAAACCTTAAATCGAGAGATCGGTCTATATGGCAGCTATATCCAAATCTGGACCGATCTGGGCCAAATGTAAGAAGGATGTCGACTGGCCTTACACAACTCACTGACCCAAATTTCACAAAATCAGATAATAAATGTGGCTTTTATGGGACTAAGACTCTGAATCGAAGGATCGGTCTATATGGGGCTATATCAAGATATAGACCGATGTAACCCATTCCGAACTTATCCTGCTTATGGACAAAAAAAAAAGAATCTGTGAAAAGTTTCAGCCCAATACCTCAATTTTTAAACTAAAATATCTCAACAGGCCGATTTCTGGCTTAGGTGTATGCCCATAGTGGCATGGAGAGGATTAATATCCGAACACTATTTTCAGCCTAAGATTGTGAAATAATATACCGATCAACACAGCATCGTTTTCTGATTCGATTTAGTAATGACCGTCTTTCTTTTTGCGGTTAGGGGAAATTTTTCATGTGGTATTTTATTATGACTCGTTAAAGCCATTACATAATATGGCTCCTATATAAACCGATCTTCTTATTTGGAAAACTCATTTAAAGAATTTGTCGAATGCGATTCATGACAAAGGCTTTTAAGCATTTCAAAATCAAATCAAAAAATTATTGACATACGAAAAACTACTGCCTATGTTTTCAACAGATTTCCTATTATGATGGAAAAAATATTACATACTTTTCTTCTAAAAATTTGATCTTGGTGTGGTTCTTATTGGTATTTAAGTATTCCAAAAATATCCTTTTCATATAACACAGTTTGCATCAACGGCACTTTGAGCCAAAAACGAAGTTTTTTCCATATATGTATAACAAAGATCGTAAATTTCAAATTAGCTGACAACTCATCGAAAGTGCATAACAAAACAATCTAGACACTTCGCACCGAATATCGGGGGATCGGTCTACATGGCAGCTATATCCAAATATGGCCCGATCTGGGCCACATTTTGACAGGAATGGGTAGGGGTCTACCAGAACACACTGTGCCAAATTTCGTCGAATTCTGGTAATAAATGGATCTTTTATGGCCTCAATACCGGGAGATCGGGCGGTCGCTATATAAAACAGCTATATCCAAATATAGTCCGATCTGAACATCACTTCACACAAATGAGAAGTGGTCTATCAGAACTCTCTGTGCCAAATTTCATCGAAATCGGATGACAAATGACCAATTTATTGCCTCCACACTTCAAGTCTGGAGATCGGTCTATATATAACTAAAATCCAATTTTTTGAGATCAGAAGATCGGGTTCAAATACAATGAATAAAAACAATCAAAAATTGTTTAGACAATGTTTTTATACCCAAGATATCTGCAAAATTATAAATAGCCAGCTTTTGGGTATAAATGGGTAAATAACCGGGTATTGGGTTTTTACCCATCGCCCATCTCCAGCCTTGTTCAAACAGCTACAAACTTATATTTAACCTACACTATTATATGTTTGTGAGTTATTTGCAAACTGTGATGATGATGACAGTAGAAAACCCAAAGTTGTCTACAACGACATTGCAAGATATGTATTCAACATGAGGCGGAATGACCGAATATCACATTATGCATACCAGATATTTAACCTTAGATTTGAAAATCTGTTGATGGTTAAATGCTTCCAATTACTGCATAAGCTTATCTATATCAATGAACCCGAGTACCTTTATGAACACCTGCAATTTGCCAGCTCAAATCGAGGACGTTAGAACTAAACAGTCAAATATCTGAGGGACAATTCATTGTATACAGGACATGTCTCTGGAAAACACTAAGTCATAAGGTCATAACGATGCTTTTAAATTCAAACTAGGGCTGTACGAATATTTTAAGTAAAATTTGCATCTATGCCTGCAAGTGCTTTTATATTCGAATTATTGCTATATAAGATATTTCTAAAACTGTATATACGCTAATGTGAACCAGCACAGAAAAATATAAGATGTAATCATGTTGTGCTTGGTGTTGAACAAACAAACAAATATTGCTCATCGTCAGAAAAACAAACGCAAGCACACAAAAACATTAGATTTTCTTTGTTCGGAGTTCTTTCAGTTCAAAAAAGAAAAGCGAAAGAAACAAACAAAAACAAGATGACAAAAAAATCCTATTCAGAACTAAGATACTGTCCAGAATCTTTTTCGAACTGTCGAGAGAAAAGTTATTATATTTTAAAAAAAGGAAATGAGCGACCGACAATTTCAGATTACATTCAAAAATCTTTCAGAACTGTCGGAGCAAATAGTGCCCTAAAAATGCAGTCCAGAAATCGTTCAGAATTCAATTCGTACAATAAAAATTAAACTTCCCCAAGAAAGTCAATAAGAATTCGGAATTCGGAATCAGTTATATCATATTGAAAGTCTTCAGAATTTGTTCAGATGTAGCTAAAACCCGACATTTGGTTTGCCGGAGACGTTTTTAGAACATTTCCTATATCAATGACTGGATTTTGCGTCTAACCGACTCCGGCAGCGGATACGTTTCCAGACTTGAACGAAATCAGGAACATAGAAAGGACAACGACAAGTAACATTGTAAGCAACACGGGATTAGGTTAGGCAGCCTCACTTGGGCGTTTTCAGATGTTCTATAGTCTCTTCTTCTTCGACGTCCTCACAGCTTCTGCAGAAGTCGTTACTGGCTGAAGGCTTTTAGTCTGTCAGAATGTTTTCCGATTAGATAGTGACCTTTTATGGCGAATACAATGACTGAGAGTCTATCCATTGACAGCAAAGCAGTAGGCCTCTTCATCTCTAGATTGGGCCACATAATTTTGTAGAGTTCACAACATCTTTATTGCAGCATGGGATTGCGTAATAGTCGGACATGCTAACCTCTGCGCTACGGTGGCAGCAGCATGGGATTACTGAGATAGACTCATCCCTGCAGCATGGGATTACTGAGATAGACTTCTTCGGGTTATTTTTTGGTATCAAGAGCACACAACGAGCCGATTTCTAGCATAGATGTATGGAACGGTTTAGATTCAACACCCTCGTCTTCAACCTAACCAACGTAGGTTCACACACTGAAACACTTTTGTCCTAATTTTAAAGATATGAGCCAAAGATAAGCAAACTTAACTTAAAGATGATCAGCTTTCCAACTTTTTAAGGAAACATTTTTTTTGGTGAAATGTATTTTCCTTCATATTAATAAATCCATAACTTTGCGTCTTGTTACTAAGGACACAAATCTTAAATGAAGGTCAAAATATCTTTGAAAGTTGGGAAATTGATCTGGGACCTTAGTTAAAAACGCAAAATAGCGTAACAAATAGGAGCTTCTTTAAATGTTTAGTTTTTTCAGTTTAAGATGCTAAGTTTAAAAAAGAATTTTTCAAAAACTAATAATTGGACAGTCATCTATGGAGTGAGATAAGAATCAATCAGCGATCAGAACTTGAAACCGATTTAAAGGTTTGGTTCTTTGGCTCGTTTTTATTACCAAAATGTTACGAATAAGGAAAAATCTAAGTTTTCAGCCAAGTTTTTTCCTTCAGCGTAGCTTGGTTAAACTCTGCGCTTAAGAAATCTGGTACCTTAAATGGCTTAAGTCTGTTGAAACAACAATTTCAAAAAGCGACAGCATGTCCGACTATGTGGATGAGTTCGAATACTGGCTAGTATAACAGAAAAAAATTTGCACAGTGGCAAGCCGTTTGGAAACGGGTTTAAAGTGGAGGTCCCTTACCATAAAGTTTGAACTTGAATCGGACAGCACTCATTGATATGTGAGAAGTTTCCCTCTGTTTCTCAATGGAATGATCATGGGTAAATTTTCGTTTACTTTGAAAAAGCGACAGCCGATATGACTGCCGAGTTTGCAGAGACTGCTTTCTGCTATTTTAACAAAAAAAAAATTGTCAATTGACAATTAGCGTCAATTGAAATAGCGTTCCAAGCGCCTCGATCTTCTGCGCTCATTCTAAAATCTCTGACACCAAGTTTCGAGGTGTCTCCTACTACTTGATCTTTCCAACGTCAGAATCAATTGACATATGTCCCAACAAACATTCCGTGAAGAGACTTCTCTCATTTGATAGGGAGTGAAGTTTGACTTGGTTGAATACCTCACAAATGTCGTGAAAATAAAGGGAAAACCACCGCTGACACGCATTCTCACATGCAACCAAGTTTTTAAGTGTAGAAGACGAATAATTCATTGGTCATAAAGGAAATTTTCGACACGTAAACCTCTATTATGAAAAACTTTGAGGTTACCTTACAATTTCAAGAATGCAATCGCGACGACTATAATCGTATGGATATTTAACCATGGGTCAAAGTATGCGTTGAAGAAATTCTTGTTGCCTGCAGCCTGGCGCCGTTTGGTGCAAGGTTTTTTATTTGTGGTATTGTTAATGCAAGTGTTGTTTTCATTTAAAATAAAATTTGAAAAAATTGTCACATTCCGAGTTCACATCCGCACACGATCGCGAGCATCCTAATGAGCTTTACCCAATGAGACAAACCAAAGGAATCACCTTTTGTGCAACAAATTGTCGATACCACTGTATTACCAAACTATTGGGTTGCCCAAAAAGTAATTGCGGATTTTTCATATAGTCGGCGTTGACAAATTTTTTCACAGCTTGTGACTTTGTAATTGCATTCTTTCTTCTGTCAGTTATCAGCTGTTACTTTGAGCTTGCTTTAGAAAAAAAGTGTAAACAAAGTATATTTGATTAAAGTTCATTCTAAGTTTCATTAAAAATGCATTTACATTCCTTTAAAAAATGCGCAATTACTTTTTGGACAACCCAATACATATATTTTTGTAAAGCTTACCTTTTCCATCTCTACGGAAGAATTGAAGTTACAACAAGTAAAAGCAGCTAAGTTCGGCCGGGCCGAATCTTTTATACCCTCTACCATGGATCGCATTTGTCGAGTTCTTTTCCCGGCATCTCTTCTTAGGCAAAAAAAAGGATAAAAGAAAAGATTTGCTCTGCTATTAGAGCGATATCAAGATATGGTCCGGTTCGGACCACAATTAAATTATATGTTGGAGACCTGTGTAGAATGTCAGCCAATTCGAACAAGAATTGCGCACTTATGTTGAAGGTCATGAGAGGATGCGTCGTACAAAATTTCAGGGAAATCGGATAATAATTGCGACCTCTAGAGGCTCAAGAAGTCAAAACCCATGATCGGTTTGTATGGCAGCTATATCAAAACATGGACCGATTTCAACCTAATTTAGCACAGTTGTCTAGAGGCTCAAGGAGACAAGACCCAAGATCGGTTTATATGGCAGCTATATCAAAACATGGACTGATATGGCCCGTTTACAATCCCAACCGACCTACACTAATAAGAAGTATTTGTGCAAAATTTCAAGCGGTTAGCTTTACTCCTTCGAAAGTTAGCGTGCTTTCGACAGACAGACGGACGGACGGACATGGCTAGATCGACATAAAATGTCACGACGATCAAGAATATATATACTTTATGGGGTCTCAAACGAATATTTCGTGTAGTTACAAACAGAATGACGAAATTAGTATACCCCCATCCTATGGTGGAGGGTATAAAAACCCACAGTCTGTCGATTTACTCCTTAGTGAATTCACACAGACTTATTTTTCTGTATGCCTGGACTCGGTTGCAAGTTCTTATTTTCTTTTGATACGTTATGCCACTGACGGCACTGGGTGTTGCAACGACATGGGGACACATTTTGGTTGCAGGAATAAAAACCAACTCAAGTTGTTGATTGGTATATACCAGGGCTATACAATTTTATTTTACCACCTACAACAGAACACTAGTAAAAAATGTACTTTCATGTAAAAATCGTATGAAAATTACTCCCTCTATGTGCTCAACAAGCGACATAGTATCATGGGGTTATGCATAAATTTTTTATTTTTTTTAACCAAAAGTTTGAGCGACAAAAATTACTCGTATTTTCCGAGAATATCTACTGGAATTCAAGGAAAAGTTAAAACATTTATTTCACTTGAAACATGATATTGCTTAATTAAGATATCCAATCTGACACATTTTGCTTTTGCACTGGCAACCGGAATACCATAAAGACATCGCCCAAACAACAGCAATAACCTAGATTGTGGCCAGGAAAAAAAAGCAAAAGAGACTAAGATGATGGACCGTCGACCGTCAACCGCACAGCGATACCAAGGGAAACAGGACAAAACTTTAATAATCTCTTGTCCAACATAAATATAAAAACCCCACAAAGAAATTAAGAAACTTCTATTTTTTTTTGTTCTTTTTGTTCAATACTTTCCCAGCTGGGGCGCCTACTTTTTGGCGTCGAAAGGGGGAGTGGGGCGAATGTTAAAAATAACACAATCATTTGTCTTAAGAGTTAAAACCGTCTTAACACCAACCCAGGCTATTAAAGCCATAACAATGGCTATGGACAGGGCAACGGTGGTGGTGGTCTTGTCTTTCTCCCAATGGGTGATTAAGGCAAGCCATAAGAGTTTTGTTGTGGAAACAACGAATGGAAACTAAAACTAAAGAGTTTCCATATAAATTAAACAGGATAAATGTCAATGAAATTAAGATGACAACCATATTAACAGCAGTGACAAAAACAACAACCACAATAGCAACAAAATGCTTGAACGCCTCTTAAGTATGTCAGTGGTCAGCCTAGCATCCATTTTTCCCCTGCTCCATCATTTTCCCCTTTATCATTGTGGCGTACAGGAAGCTCGGGTTTTTTCCCAAGTGTCTGTGTGCGGTACAAAAACACTTAAACAGCTAGTGGGATGCAAAGGAAATAAGAGGAACAACAACAACTACGACAACGACGACGGACACATAAAAATTACACTCCTCTTATGTCATGAGTAGGTCTTTTGGTCATCAGGACATTTGAGTAGGTACAGCAGACGAGCACAGTAAGAGAGAACATGAAATGAAATTAATTGTAACTTATGTGGAAAGCTGAAAGCAAAAGCACCCATTCATGGTAACCAAAATGGAAGCTGGGGTGGAAAGTGTTAAGACAATATCGTACAAAAGTCATCATCGTGTCCCTGGGATGCCTTGGTGTTTTGCGCTGTCTCTGTGAATGACACAGAAGTACAATTGTTTGGCTAAGTGTGGTTTCTTAATGTCGAATAATGCCCGACAAGTACAAGAGAAGAAGGATGACGATGATGTTGTAGGGTTGAAGAGTGGGAGCACAGAAAGAAAACAAGACACTCAAACAAAAAACACCCACACAAAGGGCTATAAAGAATGACACAAGTGCTAAGGATAACAGAAAAGAGACAGTGGGACAAAGAGAGAATGATAGAATGAGAGAACTGAACGGATTATTAAGGTCATGAATTTGTCATGGTGAAGTGTATATGCTCGCCCTTTGCCCTTCGAGGTCCCTTTCACATTCTCCCCTCCTTGAATTGGTCGGTGGCCGCAGCACATTCCTTCTGATGCTACTCATTCTCATTATTCTGCCTGGCTTTGGGTACTCGCACTCGTTTGGCATTATCTGCAATTTTTTCTTCGTTTTTTCTTGGCCTTGCCTTCCCCCCTATGGGTCCCTTTGTGTGCCGTCCGCCATCCTTGCTCTGTGTGGTCGGTGTGGTGGTCCACTCGTTATTGTCTCGTTTTGGCGTTTTTGTTTTACTTTTATTAATACTTAAAAATTACTTGTTAATTGTTGTACGAGCCGGGGCCAGAGGGATTTGAAGCGTTTTTTTATGGGCATGTGGTAAGAACTTAATGCCTTCCTACAACGATTTATTTTCATGGAAAATTTATCATTATCATGTGGCATGTGAATCTGAAAATACGTCTTGGAAATTATTTTATGGCTGAATTTCCGGTTAGGCCATCCAAGCAACAGTATTGGGTTGGGAAATTATGTGTCCCAGGAAATCTTATTGATTTTATGGACCTTCATATCTAAAAAGCAGAAAACTGGTTGGAAGAGGGTTACATGAGCTTTGGTTATAACATAGCGACACCATATATATAACAAATTTATATTACCCAAAATATGATTAAAATGCTCAAAGAGTGGCCTATGTTGAGGTTCTTAATTCTAAAATATCCATATGGCGCGAAAAGTTTTAGCTCAATTTCGCCATCCCGTTTGTAACACCTCGATATATTCGGGTAAGACCCTAAAAAGTTTATATATTTTTGATCGTCATGACATTTTAAGTCGATCTGGCCATGTCCGCACGTCTGTGGAAAGCATCCTAACTATTGAAGGGTATCGGTTAGAATTGTAAATGGGCCAAATCAGACCATGTTTTGATATAGCTCCCATATAAACCGATCTCCCGATTTGACTTCTTGAGTTTTTCTTATCCGATTTGGATAAAATCTTGCACGATGTGATTCGCTATAACTTCCAACATCTGTGCCAAGTATGATTCAATTTGGCCTATAACCTGATATAACCGCCATATGAATGGCTTCTTGATTCTTTAGAAAGCGCAATTACAGCCCGATTTGATTGAAATTTTGCACAATGACTTTTTCTATGACCCTTAACCTACGTGCCAAAAACGGATATAACCTGGCATAGCTCCCTTATAAACCGATTTCCTGATTTTACATCTTGAGCGTCTAGAGGGCGCAATTCTAATCATATTCAACTGAACCAAATATGGTTCAAATCGCATATAACCTGATATAGCCCCCATATTAACCGATCTTCCGATGTTACTTCTTGAGCTTTAGAGGGCGCAATTCTTATCCGACTTGTCTGAAATTTCGAACAGTGACTTTTTTCAAACATACGTACAAAATATGATCCGAATCGGTATAAAACTTGGTATAGCTCTTATATGAATCAATATCTCGATAATACTTCTTGACCTTTTAGAAGGTCAAGAAATTGGTTTGGCTGAAATTTTGGACAGTGACTTTTCTATGAACTTAAACATAGTTTCCAAATATGGTCTGAATCGGTAAATGTCTTCCCTACGGGAAATAGGATAGGTCCCAAACCTGTCACGGGATAGGTCCTCTGATAATAGGAACCGGTTTCAGTTCTCGTTCCCTTACATGGAAAATAAAATTAAATTTTGGAAAGGGCAAGAAAGGGCACTCTTGCCCTATACACCTGCAAGAGAGCCCATGGCACAAGTTGGAGGTTTAGACCGCGTGTCATGCATTGGGTATATATTGTAGTTATCAGACCTTTTATGCTATATGGTGTTGTGGACTTGTGGACGGCGTTTCAAAAATCCACCTACTGCTCAATACTTAACCGAATCCAAAGGATGGCTTGTTTGTGCATTACAGCCGGACTGAGGACGATACCATCTGATGGACTGAATTTAATGCTACATTTGGATATTGTGCCTCTGGATATTGTGGCTACCCAAATTGCAGCGACCATTGCCGTGAGGTTAAGGGAGCTTTCTCATTGGTCATGTGGCGGCTATAGACACATTATCCTTGGTACAATATCCGATGTTCCAGGTAGAGTGGATTACACCCTACCTGAGCCGCTTTTTGATAAAAATTACTATACCACTTTTCCTGATAGAACCGATTGGAATTACGATATCGCTGGTAACAGAAGTTACATGGACTTCTATACGGATGGTTTCAAACTAAACGACCAGGTGGGCTTTGGGGTGAACTCTAAATATCTAGAACTGGTCATATCGAAGAGCAATTAAGGAAGTTGTGGAATGGCTAAGATATAATGTCATTGCGACGATTGGTATAAATATCTTCTCAGACAGCCATTAAATCCCTGGAGAACGTATTTCTGAACACAAAAACCGCCCTCGACTGTCGCAGATCTCTCAACGAGATGGTTGAGCAGTTCAAAATTCACCTGTTCTTGGTGCCGGGCCACAGAGATATCCCAGAGAATTCCAGGTATAATGGAATCTGTAAGCTAAGTGTTCAGGACCAGGCCCGAAGGGCAAAGAATGATAGATGGTCACAAAGAGGGGGCTGTGAGCATTTCAAAACTATGTGGCCTAATCTATACTTGAAGAGGTCTACTGTTTTGCTGTCATAAGCTAGAACAGACGTCTTAATCATTGTGTCCGTCATGACAGGTCAATGTCTAATAGGAAAACAAGCTGACAGACTGAGTATGGTCCAGATAGGACCATATTTAGATATAACTGCTACGTCGTGGGCCCATAAGAGCGTTTTTGTACCCGATATAAATGGATTTTTTAACAGTTTGTTGTTTTGGAACCCTAATTTTTTTTTACCAAAATCTAGATTAAATATACATTCGTGGGAATCCAAAGTTCACCCTGGCCGAACATTATTCATTTCCACTTGTTTGCAACTCACATATTATTATTATATTCTATATACCTTCTATATACTTTATCCCATACTTTTTCGTCTTGAATAAAAATTAACTGTTGTATCTACTTCTGTATTTTACAAGCAAACGCTATCCTTAGAATGTTTATTTCTGAATAAGAAACTCTTCGTTCCAATCTCTTCGAACGGATCAACTAACTAAAAGATACACAGATACAGACCCAGACCAGACCACAACTCCCCATCCCACGACATAGGCAAATAAAATGTAGTTAAGCCAGAAAATTATAAATGTTGAACTAAATGCCAAATAGTCTCTTAAGATTTGTTACAATGATTACATTTTATCCTTAACAATGGATGGGTTTGCAGAAGTGTTGGTGTGTGTGTGTCTGTGTGTAGGTAAAATTATCTCTAAAATGTTAACCCGAAGAACCACAAAGCCAAAAACAACTAATAGTGGGTTAATGTGCTTATAAAGTCATTACAGATTTCCTTCTAAAGAGAAGAATTTCTCCTATAAGGAACCTTATCGCCCCTTGTCTCAGACCATTCGACCAGCGCTATTCATTCCTAATACTAAAGGCCGCCATATCTTAAGAGAATAAAATGGGAATAAAACTTGGCGCACAAAAATAAACGCCCAAACGAAGATATAGAGCATAAGAGATGGTCATTTGCAGATAAATTTGATGTAGGAAACTAGAAATACCGAAAGTAGTCAAAGATAATTGGTTTCGAGGAGACAGGAGCATCGGTACTATCCACCACTTACTTAATATGCCGTGTAAATGTTTGGTTTGGCCACTTGGTGGTTGGCAAGGCGAGGTTCCCCAGAAAAGGGTCAACATCATCATCATCATCGTCGTCGTTGTCGTCATGAACAACTTGGCTAACGAACTTCCATTCGAAAAGTCTTGCTTGCCCTACCATCTAGGATAGTCTATTGCTCGGTTACTTTTGCTGTCCTTTGGGCATGCCTATATCTTGGATTCTTAATTATTTTCTGTGGTTAATTTTAAATGGCCTTTCACACACACACACACACACAATTACAGGCCTCCATTGAGTTTAGCACACATAAATATTGTTTAAGAAAATGTAATAAAGATATATTTTAACAAACCTTACAAAACATTTTAAATACCTTTTGTGTTGTTACTGCAGCAAAGGCCAAAAGGCAAAATAAACACAACCAGGGAGAGATGTAATGCCAATAAAGCCAGAACATGGCATAAAAAGTTTTTAAATTAAATTTTGAGGTTTGTTTTTATATTTTGCCTTCGTTTTTTTCCCCCTCTCTTCTCTGGCTTTTGCCAATCTAACAGTCAAAGAACATTTTTGTATAAAGTGCCTAAAGATTGGGAAAATTCAATAAGACTTAGGGGTAAATCTTATAAATATTTTTCCAAAAGTTTACACAAACTTGCTAAATACTCGAATATATATTTTTTTTACAACAACAAGAAAAAAGTTATAACTAAACAAAAAGGTCCCATCACACAATGCAACATAAGGGTATGCTGATGAACAAGGTGTCCAAGTCGGAATTAGAAAGTTTGCAATTTAAACATAGGATTAGGGAGGACTGTAACGCTGCTGCTTGATGATTTTATTAAATAAGTTCTTGGAAATATTAAATTTGAAAATTCCCTAATAAATTTATTATGCCTCAGAAGGTCCAATAAAATATCGAAATCAATATTGGA
This sequence comes from Stomoxys calcitrans, assembly GCF_963082655.1. Lineage (NCBI taxonomy): Eukaryota > Metazoa > Arthropoda > Insecta > Diptera > Muscidae > Stomoxys > Stomoxys calcitrans. The sequence continues at coordinate 135,465,929 of NC_081553.1, forward strand.
TGCTTGGGATTGGGATAAAAATTCTTTTATAACAAACTGAAGCGAGCGTTTTTCTCAGAAATAACATAAAGTCTAAATATGGCTTAGTAGCTATAGGCGAACAAATTAGTACTCTGAAAATTCACTTTTGTTTGAACTAATGAAAGCAATGCATAACTTAGGCCTAATTAACTTATATAGCAGTACATGTAAATAAATGTGGAGTATTGAGTGTAGTTTATGAAAGTTGCCAATGATTGAATTGACTGAAGTTGTCTCTCAATGATGACGACTAATTCGATTCCACAATTAGATCAGGTCATTTTCATTCTTAAAGCAGGAAAACCAAACCACACTGCCAGCAATTAAATCTCTGAAGAGGTTATTGTTAGGAGTATTTAGAGCTCACGACATAATGCATGTGTATATCCGCACCCTCAACATAAATGCTACACTTTGTCTTTGTCTTTGGACGTTGTAGCTTAACAAATTGATTTCGATCAGTGCCAAAGGGAGCTATTTCTTTTCTTTAGGGCAAAGGAAGCTTTATCTTCGGTAGAGCAATGGAGTACGGAAGGAGCTACATCTTTAGCTTAAGAATGTACTAAGCCATCTAAACACATGGTGACAGACTTTAAAAAGTGAACCGCTTAGCTTTCGCACAGTGGGATAGAATCGAAAAAAAATTTGTAAAACTATGCCATATGAGAACGGATAGAGATAATTCATCTTAAATATTAAGAGCTGAGGTGTTATTGCAACAATATACAAAATTTCAAGGCTCTAAGTGGTCTCGGCGTCTCTCGAAATTCCGAAGTGACCAACCATGTAAACCATGGCAGACTTTATAAAGTAAACCGCTTAGCTTTCGCTCAGTGGGATAGAATCGAAAAAAAATTAGTAAAAATATGCCATATGAGAACGGATAGAGATAATTCTTCTTAAATTTAAATAGCTGAGGTGTTATCGCAACAATGTACAAAATGTCTAGACTCAAGGTGGTCTGGGCGTCTCTCGAAATTCCGAAGTGGACAACTTTAGGGTCACTTCGGAATTAATTTGTAGTCCGATTTCCAAAATTCATCTATTGCTGGATAGAGCTCAACAATCCCTACGACGCGACTTTTAGTTTTTAATAACCCACCCAAGCACGCTTCGCTGTGAGGGTTGCCCAAAAAGTAATTGCGGATTTTTCATATAGTCGGCGTTGACAAATTTTTTCACAGCTTGTGACTCTGTAATTGCATTCTTTCTTCTGTCAGTTATCAGCTGTTACTTTTAGCTTGCTTTAGAAAAAAGTGTAAAAAAGTATATTTGATTAAAGTTCATTCTAAGTTCTATTAAAAATGCATTTACTTTCTTTTAAAAAATCCGCAATTACTTTTTGGGCAACCCAATACAATACACAGAATAAAAATTTACGTATATTTGTAATCTACAATCAAGGGTGTATCTTGATGACTTTATATAGCCACTAGCTGCACAGAGCCCGCTCCGCTGCGCCTTCTTTCACTTGTTTTATTTGAGCCCTATTTGGTCACATCAGGAACTAAGTCCTGTTTGGGGGTGCTGGTACGGACTTTCAGATATTTCGCGCAAATGTGGATATTATATTGGTGCTCTTCTCCCAAATACCTTTCATTGAAGCCTTATATTGCTATAGTCGGTAAATACGTCCGGTATGGGGGTGTTTTTGGGGGTGAGGCGTCTCCCCATTATCAGATTCGTGCTCTGGTCTCAAATACCTTTCATTTGAGTCCCATATTGTCATTATTGGATTATATTTCATTTATCTGGTGGTTTCGGAGGTGGGGCGCCCCCCTAGATATCCCACCCTAAATAAGGATACAAATTTATGTATTTAAGTTATTATAAACAAATTAAATTTCGCTTTAATCGCCCCATCCATCTCCGAGATCTGGTGATTTTGAAAATACAGTATGGCGAGGAGCCGCCCATTAAAGTTTGGATGTTAGATCTACATCATTCTCTTGGATTTTGTGGTGGATTGGAGTAGCCTAACACTTTGCCCGAAAGTGAATATCAGATTCATACTCCACTTCCAAGAACCACATTGGAGTTGCATATTGTTATAGTCGGTATATATGTGTGGTTTAGGAAGAGTTTATGAGGTGAGGCGTCCCTCAAACACTTGTCCATGAAACATATACAGATTTGAGCCCCTCTTTGCCATAATCCACAAATATGTCCAGTTTGAGGGGTACCACCCACGCATTTAGACCTGAAAAAATATCAGGATCGTGCTCTACTCTCAAATTTCTTTAATTTGAGACCCATTTGCCATTGGTTTGGGGAGAATTTATAGGGTGACATGGCCCCCAAACATTTGGCGTCAAAATTGGATATTAAATTAGTTTTCTACTATCAAATACAAATTATTATTTATCGCCACAGTAGCCAATCATGACCGGTTTGAAAGGAGTTTAGAGGCGGACCCTGAAGTAATACCATAATCGTGCTAGAGCACTTTTTTTTTTTGGAGTCCCATAATGTCAAGCATCTTGAAGGAGGCTATCAAAATATTCAGGGCTATGGATCTCGTTTAGATTTACACTAACTAATCATATTTCAAAGCGATCACTTGGGATACCACAAGTGGTCGCTTTGAGATCAATTGTGTACATCCCAGTTTGAGGAAAAAAGTGTACTCTACTACCAAAGACCTTTTATTTTTGTCCTCATCTCCTATTGTCCCGATCAGCCTTCATATATTCTTTCATATTATTCATATATTATTTTTAATTCCTTTTTTTGGGTAGGATTGGGGGAGGTTCATTGCCCTTTGACACGTCATTTCATTTGAGTACAATATATTCTCAGTCATCCTGCATGAGAGTTTGGCGTTGTATTTATTGGGAGAAGAGGGTCGCTACCCCCACCGCTAAGAACGACAATTTATTTGAGTCTTTTATTATCGCGATCTACTGTTCTGCGGAACGGTACGACGTGGCCCAGATACTTGAATCCTTATACCAACATTAGATTCAAAATATACTGCCATAGACCTTTCTTTTAATTGCCATATTATCCCGATCGAACTACACTTCCTATTGAAGGGTATTTAGTGGGCGGGCCAGTCCCAGACTCTGTCCTAATTGTACATACCAAATTCGTAGTCAACTTCCAAAGACCTTTCATTCGATACACATTTTGTGACGTTGGACATTTATACCCGTTTTAAGGGTTTTTGGGGCTGGGGAGGCCCCGTAGACACCTTAGACCAAATTCTTTGAACAGATGTGTACTCAGCTTCCAAATATCTTTCGTTTAATACCAATATTGTCCCAATTGGTAAATATGTCCTGTTGAGGGGTTTTGGGGGGTGAGGAGGCGCCTCAGACACCAATTAATAAATTTTTATATAAGAATTGGACTCTACCGTTATATAGCTTTCATTTGATATCCATACTGTCCCAATCGGTAAATTTGTCCTGCTGGGGGGTTTTGGGGGTGGGGAGGGCCCTCAGACACGGAAAAATAAATTTTTGTGTCAAATTTGCATTCTGTTTTTAATTACCTTTCATTTGATACCCATATTACTCAAAGCGGTTAAAGGGTCCTGTTGGGTGGTGTTTTTGGGGAGGGGGGCCCCTCGACTCTTAGGGTAACATTTTAATGTCAAGTTCGTACACTACTCTTAAATACCTTTCATTTGATACCCACATTGCCCAAAGCGGTGAAAGTATCCTCTTGGGGCTATTTTGGGATTGGAGGACAACTCCGAAAATTAAGAGTGAAATTTGTATACCAAATTCGTAATCTACTCTTATATACCTTTCATTTGATACCCTCATTGTCCCAATCGGTAAACATGTCCGCCCGGGTAAGTTTTGAGATCGGGCGTCCCCCCAGGTTAGTTAACCACAAAATTTTATACCAATTTCTTGTTTTTGGGACACCATGAGGTGGTGATTTCGCTTAAATCGGTGCACACATCCCTTCGGATATCAAAAAATGTGGTAACCTGTGATATCAAAAAATGTGGTATCTGTGAAAATTTCATGAAAATCGGTTTAGCCGTTTTTGAGTCTATACGGAACAGATAAACAAACAAACAAACAAAGCGTAAAAATTTCATTTTTATATAATAGAAGAAAGATTTCAGGTTCTTACTATATTTACTGTTTAAAGTTTTTACATGTGGACGGAAAAAAATTTTATACTACTGCCATATACCCTTCATTTGACTATCATATTACCACTATTAGGCATAAGGCGAACTCTCAGCTACTTGTTATATGTTTGAATGTCACTTTCATACTCTACTCCTAAAACCCTTTCATTTAAGCACGGAAACATGAGCTTTTCGAGCCGGTTTGAAGGCCCTTGAGATTGTTGGCCGAAAATTTCGATGTCAAATTGCATATTGTCTTTTGGGTTCCTTTGGGGTTAAACTCTCGTTGGTGCCTTTTGGGGTTAAACTCTCCGAAAGTTGAGCCCATATTTCAAAGTAAGGCTTTATAGATTTACAACAACACTGAATTTCAAACCTCTATCATTGTGTACTCAAAAATCTATTAATAAATAAAAATATAATAATATTTCAAAGTAAGGTTCGTAATCTACTTGTAAAACCCTCATTGTCATGATAGGTAGTTTAAGGAAACAGAATGACCCCCAAACACTTGACTTCATATTTTTATGCCAGATTCGTTCTGCCTTCTATTCGTGACCCCATATAACCAGATCGCGCTACATGCCGCTTTGGGTTTGTCAGTGGCAGGACAATCCCTCACACAACCGCCTTTTGATATTAAAATATAAAGTGCACCATTCTCTTCACATGATTATTTTAAAAAACTATCTGGCAAGTAAATCTCACTCTATACGAGATAGAACCATACATGTTGATTTTTAACCTTAAAACGTATGGGACCCATGAATGTAACCAAAAATACTGGATCTTTTTTCCTTTACTTGTTTAAGCCCTCCGCCAACTATTTCATTCATTAAGTGCATTGTGTGGCCACACAAATAGTTACTTTGACTCCTTTTAATGAGTAAATAAGTGCGTTGCCAAAGTTGTATTTAACCGTTATTAACATATTAAACCACAAACGTCATTGTCCATAGCCGCATCTTAAGCTACTGACTGACCTTCATGACAAAGAACACCAAGTAGGACCACACGAATCAAACCACCACACACCCGCACTCCAATAGAGACCTCTTTTAGCATACTCTTTCGCTCGCAAACACGAGTCACCTCTTGCACTCTCACCATAACGTATGCTTTAGAAAAAAAAACCAACAAAAATTTTTTGTGTTTATGCTTCTCCTTCTTTTATGGAAAATTAATTCCTCATTTTTATGGATTTTATTGAAAATTAATTCCAAATGGATTTAATTTTCGGAAAATTAATTTTCATATATGTTCTGGACATATCTGGAAAAATATCCTTCGATTGATGTCAATTTCATTAACACTAAAAAGACCAACCGGTCATTTTGACCAATTTTTGAAATTCTTCTTTGAAGTTCGAAGAAAAAATTGTTTTGTTCAAAAATGTATATAGCATTTTATTAAATTGGTATAGTCTATACGTTTAACGCATTCTTTTATTTAATTTTTTTTTTTTATTTTACGGAGATAACTATGTGGTGTACCTAGATTGCCTTAAAGGTAACTTTGACCCCTTGAATGAAATTGTGCCACTATTAGCCCTATTATAAGGACCTCTTTTTTAATGTTATTTTCTGTAATCTACTCTCAACTTCCATATTAACATGATCGTACAATATGCCTATTTGGGGGTTTTGTGATGGGCGAGACCGACTAGGTACTTCGACCCAATGTCTAATATCATTTTCGTACTCTACTCCCAAATATCTTTCATTTGAGTCTCATGTTGCCCCGATCGGTCCACTTTTGATTTTGGGTGGCGTATTGATGGTAAGTGGGAGGGTCCGCACCCTTCCGATATGAATAAATTATATAGCTTATTTGTCCTTCCGAGCCAACCTACATTTTAAAAACATCCGTTCAGCCGTTTTTGAGTCTTTAGAGAGCAAACATGTTTACAAACCCACAAACAAACACAAACTCATTTTGATAAATAAAGGGTGATTTTTTTGAGGTTAGGATTTTCATGCATTAGTATTTGACAGATCACGTGGGATTTCAGACATGGTGTCAAAGAGAAAGATGCTCAGTATGCTTTGACATTTCATCATGAATAGACTTACTAACGAGCAACGCTTGCAAATCATTGAATTTTATTACCAAAATCAGTGTTCGGTTCGAAATGTGTTCATTCACCGTTCAGCGATGAGGCTCATTTCTGGTTGAATGGCTACGTAAATAAGCAAAATTGCCGCATTTGGAGTGAAGAGCAACCAGAAGCCGTTCAAGAACTGCCCATGCATCCCGAAAAATGCACTGTTTGGTGTGGTTTGTACGCTGGTGGAATCATTGGACCGTATTTTTTCAAAGATGCTGTTGGACGCAACGTTACGGTGAATGAACATATTTCGAACCGAACACTGATTTTGGTAATAAAATTCAATGATTTGCAAGCGTTGCTCGTTAGTAAGTCTATTCATGATAAAATGTCAAAGCATACTGAGCATCTTTCTCTTTGACACCATGTCTGAAATCCCACGTGATCTGTCAAATACTAATGCATGAAAATCCTAACCTCAAAAAAATCACCCTTTAGAAAATCAATATATTTTTCTGTGAATATATACATTCATATTTTTTTACCGAAGTAAATGGTTATTTTTTAGCCATTATCTTTTTGGCAATACTGGTTTCAACAGTTTCCGCATGTTTCGTGTTTTGTTTCGCTGTTAAACCTCTTCAGTTTAGTCTATATTTTAACCATAATTCGTCTCACAAACGAACAACGTTATTATTGCACATTTTTGCTCATTTTTTTCTCATTTTTGTCGCAATGGGTAAGTAAATAGGCAGAAATTTCGATTTTGGAGTGAAGATCAGCCAGAAGCATTGCAAGAGCTACCAATGCATCCAGAAAAAGTAACAGTTTGGTGCGGTTTATGGGCTGGTGGTATCAATGGACCATACTTCTTCAATGGTGACCGCTACCGTGAGATGATATCCACTTTTTTTGCCCAAAATGCAAGAGCTTGACTTGCGTGACATGTGGTTTCAACAAGACAGTGCCACAAGCCACACAGCACGCGAAACAATGGACTTATTGAGAGGCGAGTTCGGTGAACATTTTTTTTTACGTTCGGGATCGGTCAATTGGCCGCCTAGATTGTGCGATTTAACGCCTTTAGACCATTTTTTGTGGAGCTATGTTAAAGGTGACGTCTATACAGATATTCCCGCTTCAATTGACGCATTGGAAGACAACATTGAAGTATTTATTCGTAAAATACTGGCAAAAATGTTGGTAAGAGTATGCCGAAATAAGACTAAGCGGATGGGCCATTTGAGGCCAGTCACGGTTCAGTTGTGAAAAAGGTCCATAATATTTAAAGAAAAAATTTTTCAATCTTAAAATTTCCAAGCTTAAAATCAACTCGTTTATTTTGACTGGATTGGTCTAACTAGGTGTATTAGAATTCTTGGTCTTCATAGTGTTAAAATACATTCTGCCGATTGGCCGTAATATGTAGCATCACAAAATCGCTTTTACAAAACCCTTTGACTTACGAAGGTATTTGCGGATCGAGTTCCTTATGAATTTTGCAGACAAAATTGTTTATAAAAAAACTAAAAATAAATTCTGCCAAAATTTTTTTTACAAAAATCCCCGAAATACCTCCCACTGTGCGATGTTACCTCATTCAGTTTTAAACACCTCGCACTATCGATCTGAGACCCTAAAAAGTATGTGCATACTTGAACAGCTTTTCATTCTAGGACAATCTAGGCATGTCCGTTTATCCGTATTTCCATCTGTCCTTATGTCCAGCTTTTGTATGAATGGAGCTATCCGCTTAAAATTGTACTCAGTTATTTCTTATTGAGGTCGTTTGGGATTGCAAATGGGTCATATGGGTTTCGTTTCATATAAACATAGCTCGTTCGAATTGACTTTATGGACTTTAGAAGCCTTTGTACTTATCTGATTTAGTTGAAATTGGTGTGTTGCGTACCTTTAAGACACTTAAAGCTCAAATTGAATATCACCTAGGCAGGTAAAAAAAATATACACTCACACCAAATGCCAATAAAATTCCTCGATATGACTTCTTGAGCTACCAGAAGCCTTAATCATTAAACTAAAGGCTGATTTTTTAAGAGCTATAGAAAAGTTTTACAAAACAAAAACACATAAAAATCATAAAAATACATGACATTTTTATTTTAAACGATTGTACGGTCCATATAATATAATGTTTGAAGATTACTTCATGTAAATGTTGACCGTGACAGCTCCTCAAATGGTCCATCCGATCAGTCCAATTTTGGCATACTATTTCCAACATTTCGGCCGGGATCTCACGAATAAATGCTTCAATGTTGTCTTTCAATGCCTCAATTGAAGCGGGCTTGTCTGTATAGACATGAGCTTTAACATAGGCCATCAAAAAATGGTATAAAGACGTTCAATCGAACGATCTAGGCGGCCAATTGACCGATCCAGAACTTGAAATAAAATATTCACCGAAGCCTCACAATAAGTCCATTTTTACATGCTGTGTGGCATGAGGCATCGTCTTGTTGAAACCACCAATATCATTTCACGATAGCGCTCACCATTCATAGTTACGTTACAATTCGCATTATCTTTGAAGAAGTCCGGTCCAATGATGCCATCCGCCCATAAACCGCACCAAACAGTGACTTTTTCTGGATGCATTGGTAGCTCTTGCAATGCTTCTGGCTGATCTTGACTCCAAAATCGACAATTCTACTTATTCATGTACCCATTGAGCCAAAAATGGGTAAAATTGATGAAGCGCGAGATAAAATTCCTAACAGAGCACAATAATTTGGATAATAAAATTCAATAATTTGCAAGCGTTGTTCGTTTGTAGGACGGTTCATGGTTAAATTATAGACCAAGATGAAGATGTTTGACAGTGTTGCCAAGAAGAAAATAACCCTTTTTTGGTTTCTTCAAAATAAAGTAAACTTTAGCAGATTCTAGGGTGGAGTGTACCCAGGATTCGGGCAGGCCGGACTAAGCCCGTTTTTATACCCTCCACCATAAGATGGGGGGTATACTAATTTCGTCATTCTGTTTGTAACTACTCGAAATATTCGACTGAGACCCCATAAAGTATATATATTCTTGATCGTCATGAAATTTTATGTCGATCTAGCCATGTCCGTCCGTCCGTCTGTCCGTCCGTCCGTCTGTCTGTCGAAAGCACGCTAACTTCCGAAGGAGTAAAGCTAGCCGCTTGAAATTTTGCACAAATACTTCTTATCAGTGTAGGTCGGTTGGTATTGTAAATGGGCCATATCGGTCCATGTTTTGATATAGCTGCCATATAAACCGATCTTGGGTCTTGACTTCTTGAGCCTCTAGAGTGCGCAATTCTTATCCGATTGGGATGAAATTTTGCACGACGTGTTTTGTTATGACATCCAACAACTCTGATAAGTATGGTTCAAATCGGTCCATAACCTGATATAGCTGCCATATAAACCGATCTTGGGTCTTGACTTCTTGAGCCTCTAGAGTGCGCAATTCTTATCCGATTAAAATGAAATTTTGCACGACGTGTTTTGTTATGACATCCAACAACTGTGCCAAGTATGGTTCAAATCGGTTCATAACCTGATAGAGCTGCCATATAAACCGATCTTGGGTCTTGACTTCTTGAGCCTCTAGAGTGCGCAATTCTTATCCGATTGGAATGAAATTTTGCACGACGTGTTTTGTTACGATATCCAACAACTGTGCCAAGTATGGTTCAAATCGGTCCATAACCTGATATAGCTGCCATATAAACCGATCTTGGGTCTTGACTTCTTGAGCCTCTAGAGGGCGCAATTCTTATCCAATTTGAATGAATTTTGGCACGTAGTATTTTGTTATGATATCCAACAACTGTGCTAAATATGGTTCAAATCGGTTCATAACCTTATATAGCTGCCATATAAACCGATCAGGGATCTTGACTTCTTGAGCCTCTAGAGGTCGCAATTATTATCCGATTTTCCTGAAATTTTGTACGACGGATTCTCTCATGACCATTAACATACGTGTTTATCGGTTTGAATCGGTTTATAGCCTGATATAGCTCCCATATAAATCGATCTCTCTATTTAAATTCTTGAGCCCACAAAGGGCGCAATTCTTATTCGAATTGGCTGACATTTTACACAGGTCTCCAACATATAATTTAATTGTGGTCCAAACCGGACCATATCTTGATATCGCTCTAATAGCAGAGCAAATCTTTTCTTATATCCTTTTTTTGCCTAAGAAGAGATGCCGGGAAAAGAACTCGACATATGCGATCCATGGTGGAGGGTATATAAGATTCGACCCGGCCGAACTTAGCACGCTTTTACTTGTTACTTTTATTATTAAAATATAATTTGGGCCAAAGACGATGCTTTTGGAAAATACCGACTAATTCCGATTTTTAGTATGGAGTTTCCCGTCTTTTTGATTTGAGGACCTAGCAAGCCTAAAACACACCGTTGGTACATTTTTACCACTGAATGTTCTACTCCACATAAAAAAAAGACAGTGACACATTTGTGCCAAGGGTGTGGTTAGAAGGTGATTAAGCGTTTATGTTCTTCGTGCTTGTTAAAACTGTTTTTGCTCTAATATGAGTATATTGAAAAACATTTAATTATAAGTAAAAATGCATTTAATACGAAATTTGCCTTAATTTTCATTCCAGGTAGCCAATAACAATTTTAACACTGGAGATATGACGTTTTTGGTTACACCAATGTTTAGTTTAAACAACAGTTTAACAGAAGAATACCCAAAAGGATGGACAACAAAGCAGAAAAAAACACATTAAATAGACTCCAATAAAAGATGGAACTTTTTTTTGTCATCTTAACTCTACAGGATTTAATTTAAACCACAATTATTCACCAGCAACAACAACAACAACAGAGATGCCAAATTTTATTATAAAACTCAAAAACAACTACTTTAAAGACAAATACAATCAAATACATATATATATTTAAATGAAATCCAACCAGTATTAGTGGTGAATGTAAAAAAGGACAAACGAAATATTTCAATTTAAATCATTTTATGCGTATATTGTAGAAATCCAACAACAAACAACAACAAAACACACAGCAGGAGAAAAAAGAAAAACTCCATGAAACAATAATTATTAATTAAAGAGATTCAATAAGCAAAGTCTAGCTAAAATCCCTTAGCATAGGACTCAATTTGTGTACAAAACCCATAGAAAGTGAAAAACCAGCAAGAAGAACAAAACCGAAAACAACAACACATAATTAAATTTAATATTATTTTTATGAAATAGTATTTTTAGATCTAGAGTAGTTTTAAAATCAGTCATAATATAAAGACATAGTTCTATTGTACATAGCATTTCTTCCAAGTGAAACAAGGCCTTCCTTTAGACAAACCAAAAAAAATATACTCTCCAGCAAAACACTGTTTTTCCCTCCAAAGCTCAAATTCCCTGGAAAATCCCAAGAAACACTTCTGCCGGTCGTTCAATCAAAAACAAAAAAAAACAAAAACCAAATGTTTGTTTTAATTTAGGACAAAAACAGAAAAACACAACAAAAAAATATGATTGACAAATAAATACAATTTAACTATACTAAATCAATAAGTGTTTATAAAAAAAATAAATAAAACAAAACACTAGGAGATAACGAGAGCAACCACAACAGATGTAGTTTAAAGTGTGTAAAATTGAAAAGAGATTGTAGCCGAATAATCGCAGAAGAACAAACAAGAACACTCATTGAATAAATAAAATAAAGCCAAATTAAGCAGACTTTAAGGAATAGTTTTACTTAGTCTATACATACACATTTATGTATATTCACAATGATGATTTGTCTTTAAATGGAATAAATAAATGAAGAAGAAGGAAATTTATTTAAAAATTAGTAAAAAAAAAACCAAATGTTTTCGATTAGCAATGACAATGGAAGAGCAAGAGGTGAGTAAATCAAGGAATTATAAATAAATTGGGCATAAATGAAATAAGGCAACTAGAAAGTTCCAAAAGGGATGAAACGATATTGCCATAGCAAGAATCAAAGCCAATTCAAAAACAACTAAGCAAGGACAAAAGTCAGACAAAGCAGTAACGATCGACTAAGACAGATTGGCTCAGCTTGCATTCAGGGCTATTGCTTTCAGAACGATGTCCTATTTCAGGTATCATACATACTACATAGTATGTGGTTTACGAAATGCTTAAGTATACACATTAAGAAGAATGGAAACAACGTCAGATATGAAGAAAAATTAAATATATCTTTATATAATGTTGACTTTTAAAAACTCCAATCTTTTCGTCGGATATATATTAACTTTTATTCGTAGAAAGAATTATAAACAAGCAAAAAGGCGTTTAGTTCGCCCGGGCCGAACTTTGAATACCCACCAACTCGGGTATATATGTAAACCACCTTTCATCAAAATCCGATGAAAATTGCAAACCTTATGTCCCATAGCAGTTATATCGAAATATGTTCCGATTTGGACCAAATACTAATAAGTACAACAACAATTGACTATAACCAAATATTTGTCTTTTTAGTAGCTATATCGAAAAAAATTAACCGATCTGAACCATAAACGACATGGATGTCGAAAAGCCTAACATAAGCCACTGTGTAATATTTCAGTGAAATCGGATTATAAATGCCAGTTTTATGGGGCAAAGACTTTAAACCGAGATATCGGTCTACATGCCAGCTATATCCAAATCTAGACCGATTTGGGCAAAGTTGCAGAAAAATGTCAAAGAGCTCACAACTCACTGTCCCAAATTTGGGCGAAATCGGACAATAAATGCGCCTTCTATGGCCTCAAAACCTAAAACCGAGAGATTGGTCTATATGGCAGCTATATACAAATCTTTACCGATCTGTGCCATACTGCATAAGTATGTCAAGAGGCTTAACTTAACTCACTGTCCCAAATTTCAGCAAAATCGGATAATAAATGTGGCTTTTATGGGCCTATGACCCTAAATCGGAGGATCGGTCTATATGGCAGCTATTCCAAATCTAGACCGATCTCTGCCAAATTAACGAAGGATGTCGAAGAGCCTAACACAACTCACTGTCCCAAATTTCAGCAAACTCGGATAATAAATGTGGCTTTTATGGGTCTAAGACCCTAAATCGGAGGATCGGTCTATATGGCAGCTATATCCAAATCTAGACCGATCTCGGCCAAATTAACGAAGGATGTCGAAGAGCCTAACACAACTCACTGTCCCAAATTTCAGCAAACTCGGATAATAAATGTGGCTTTTATGGGTCTAAGACCCTAAATCGGAGGATCGGTCTATATGGCAGCTATATCGAAATCTAGACCGATCTCGGCCAAATTAACGAAGAATGTCGAAGAGCATAACACATCTCGCTGTGCCAAATTTCAGCAAACTCTGATAATAAATGTGGCTTTTATAAGTCTACGACCCTAAATCGGAGGATCGGTCTATATGGCAGCTATATACAAATCTGGACGGATCTAGGCCAAACTGACGAAGGATGTCAAAGGGCCCAACACAACTCACTGTCCCAAATTGCAGCAAACTCGGATAATAAATGTGGCTTGTATTGGCCTAAGACCCTAATGTCCCTTTTTTTCGCTGCAATTTTACTATTTTAGATTACTGACTAGACTTAAAACACAGACAGACTATTGACGAGGGGTTAAAACGCAGGATAAAATAGATAAGTCCAGCTAAGAAAGGCTAATGAATTACTACAGTGGGCAAAAAATAGTAAGACTTAAAATTCTTCATTTATTCCGGCAAATCTATCCATCTTCTCACTTCTTTAAAGAAAGAAGCAAAAGAAAACGTCAGATTTCTATTCCATTTTTTGCTGAGAACGAAGAGTCCTTTACTCTTTTCCCACTGTCTGTGAGCGCGCCAAGCTCGATGAGAAGGGAGAACGAGACAAGGACACAAGGAGACAACGAGAGCAATCAGAAGACCTTGAAACATATGATGGAGATGTGCTTTACAAGCCAAAAGGATCTGAATATAACAATACCCACAAAATGTCTCATCGCTAACAATGGTGATGATAGAGTGAAATTGGAAAGGGCCATTCGCAGTTGCCCGCACTACCGCAAACATTTCTTGGAATTACTTTGTGATTGATAGAACGAATTTTAGGGATAAGCCTGGCGTGGTCCAACATGGGTTCCTTTATCCATAAGGGGGGAAATTAAACCCCAGCACGGCAAAGGATTATAAGACATTCTGTTGTTAGCGTCTTTGTTGTCACCGGAGAGACTGCTAGACCTGAAGCTGAGGGAGATACTAGGTAGGGACAACTACCACTGAAAATGTTTACGCCGTGCTCTTCAAAAAAATTAAATTTGACCACGACCATTCCAATAAGGAACAAGGAGCAAACTTCTTACATTTCAATGAGTGTTGTCCTATTCAAATTGCAGCTAGTGCTTATCTTCTTCTTCTGCTTCAACAGGAGGATATTCGATAGGAAGTGGATAGTTAATACAACTATGATTTACTGAATTTACACAGCCAGTGTGAGGACATATGTGGCACTGGTATGGTGTAAGGCTTCGGATAGAAAGACTCGTACCATGGAGTTCGACGAGATGCAAAAACTGACCTGCGTCGAATTCACGAATTGAAATTCACACCGAAGACAGATTTGGAAGCGATTATGAATATGCAACCACTAGTTTTGAAACTTATATAACTCCAAGGGGAAACTATAACACAAAGGTCGTGGTTCGTTACCTAATGTTTTGAGTCCCTAAATAAACTCCGGACGCATGGCATGGTTTCCCGGGCACGATGAGAAGGTGAGCGTATTTACCAGGAAGGGTTCACCCACGGCGAGCGAACCATTCGCCAGCGAGGTGGTAGTCTGTATATGGATGCCGAACCGCCAAAACACTTTGGGACGCCTTGGATCGAAAGAAAACGAAGCCCTTGGCTTTTTGTAAAAGGGTACTGTGTCGTGTGATTTTTCTGATCTGGGTTATGTTACAGATTTATTTGTAGGAGGTCTCCCCAAATGCGTAGCCCATGAGCGTGATAAGAGTTATGGTTTGGTATGGTAAGCCATAGTGGGCGTGCGACATGCGCCCATCCTATTTTTGCCTTTTGCTAACTTCATTGCTTTTCAAAGGGTTTTAGCAAAGTCTTCAGTGTATTCGGTCAAAAATTTGATCTTTAACTCCCCTAATAACGAAGAAAACTCTCACACAACATGTTTACACCCATGTGTACTTAGGTGGGATAAAACCAAGATGACAGAAAAGAACTGTGTGATATTAAACATCTCTCAAAGGCAGTTGAGATTTAAACGCATAAAGCAATATTTCTGTGACTGTGATTGGTTCATTTCCATTTTTTTTTTTTGGAACAAACATCCCGAAAGATGTCTACATACAAACGAAATGTAGTTAAAATCGCCCATTTGGCTATGGCTAACATGGTGTTTGGCCATAGACCATTGGAATTCAAAAACATGTGAGATATTTTGCGAAATGAGTACTTAGCATCGTTTCAGAGCTCACTGGCAAGCTAATCAACAACTGGCAGAATGTGAAAAAAAGCTCATTCAAGATTCATAAGACCAACAACTCGGTCCCTCTTTCAGAATTCAAATCGTGTGTAATTGCACATGCCGGTTCATTGCGTGTGTGTCCATACAGTGTCCTTCACTTGCCAAATGGATGGTGGACACTCAAAATTTCAATTCTCTAACAACATCAATGAAAAACAAAAATACAAGGACACCGCCACACAAAAAGACACCAAGCATAAGTGTGGCATGCATAACAACATGGCCCAAATTGGAAATGCGGAACACATGTCGGCTGGCTTTGAGCATCAGAGTCCGGGCACAATTGGTGGAGGACGAATGCTTAAGCAAACACAAATTGATATTTGCATTTTATTCTACATGGCTCTGAGAGGCATAATGCGTTCTCCTTAGGACAAGCTG
Organism: Stomoxys calcitrans; assembly: GCF_963082655.1. NCBI lineage: Eukaryota > Metazoa > Arthropoda > Insecta > Diptera > Muscidae > Stomoxys > Stomoxys calcitrans. The sequence continues at coordinate 135,481,998 of NC_081553.1, forward strand.
GCATTTATAGACGCAACTGTGGTCATTTGAAGACAGACAAATCGTTTCATGTGGCTAGCAAGAGATTTGCATTTTGTAGTGAGGATGAGATGAGAACTTCGTCCGCACTCACATACACGCATGGGAGATTTTAGTCAAGAACGTTTCCTACATCCACATGAGATTGAAATTAAGCCCCTAAATTACACACTTACATATGCAAATGGACAAAAAGTAGTTTGGTAGTATGGTCGGAAAGAAAAGCAACAAGCCCATTTCAAATTGCATCTTGAAGAAGGACAGCATTACATTTTGATGCATTCGAATAGCCCTAGTCCTTAGTTGGGAAATCAAGGATGAGAAAAATGGAGAAAATATCTCGAAAAAATCTTGTTCTGACAGATGAATGAGTGTGCTTAATCGGTCTCATTAATTAGTTCGCACCAGACGATCGGTAAAGCAAAACGCCAGTAGAGTTTGGCCAAGTCCTTTTTAAAGCGTTTTAGGGCGGTTTGATATGTATGGATGAAATAAATGAAAAATCGTATAAGAAAATTCTCCGAAGAAACCATGTATCTAAAATAAAATACCAATCCGCGCCTTTCGACTTGAAAAAGCTATCACTTCTAGCATTTATGTTTTGCTTTTGTGGATTACACATTGCATGAGTCGCTTTTCGATAAAAATACGGTACCACTAGTCCAGATAAAACCGATTGAAACTACAATATATCTGGCAAAAGAAGTTACATAGATTTCCACACGGATGGTTTCAAACTGGACGACCATGTGTGCTTTGGGGCAGAGCTGGCAAAATATCGATGGTACTATCGATATTCAATTTTTTGGCTAAATATCGATTGGTATTTTTTTCCATCAATATTTTGACAAAGTTCCGCCATTTGCAAAATTAACTTAATTTGAATTAGAAGACTTTAAAATAAATTTTGATTGAAAATTGAAAGAAATTAATTAATTTCTAGCAGAAAATTTGTTATGGAAATATGTAAATATTCATATTTCATACTATCTGGCTAGGTGCCCTTCACTACACCTTAAATGTCTTTTTGAAAATATATTCGGAAATTGCAGACATTGTTAGCTTGGTGTCCTTCTCAAATTAACAATAATTATTATGAATTTAGTGATTTTTCCACCCATAAACCCACGTCATAACGAAACCAAGTGGGTTACAAAGACCAACATGTGCTTCTAGAGTTGTTGTTGTAGCAGTGAGTTGTGTTCATCTTTTCGTCTTCGATTCTACGAAATATCCAGATTCAGGAACTCTGCGACAAAGGTGAGATGCGTCCGGAATGATCGTGTTCTATGGAGTGGAGTAGGGTTGGCTGGCAGTTGAACTGGTGACGTGTGGTCCCAGGTTTCAATCGGGACAGACATTCAATACTTTGGCACGAATCCTAGCTTGCGAAGGCGGTTTTTATAGGCCCAAAACCTTAAATCGAGAGGTCGATCTACATGGCTTATGGTTCCAAAGTCTAAAACCGAGAGATCGGTCTATATGGCAGCTATATCCAAATCTGGACCGATCTGTGCCATATTGCAGAAGTATATCAAGGGGCTTAACTTAACTCACTGCCCTAAATGTTGGCGACATCGGACAATAAATGCGCCTTTTATAGGCCCAACACCTTAAATCGAGAGATCGGTCTATATAGCAGCTATATCCAAATCTGGACCAATCTGTGCTATATTGCAAAAGTATGTCAAAGGGCTTAACTTAACTCACTGTCCCAAATTTTGGCGACTTCGGAAAATAAATGCGCCTTTTATAGGCCCAAAACCTTAAATCGAGAGAAAGGTCTATATGACAGCTATATCCAAATCTGAACCGATCAGGGCTAAATTGAAGAATGATGTCGATGGTCCTAAGACAACTCACTGTCCCAAATTTCAGCAAAATCGGATAATAAATGTGGCTTTTATGGGCCTTAGACTCTAAATCGAAGGATCGGTCTACAATATATGGCAGCTATATCAAAGTTTGAACCGATCTGGGCCAACTTATCGAAAAATGTTGAAGAGCTTAACACAACTCACTGTCTAAAATTTCAGCAAAATCGGATAATAAATGTGGCTTTTATGGGCCTAAGACCCTAATTCGGAGAATCGGTCTATATGGCAGCTATATCCAAATCTGGACCTATCTGAGCCAAATTGACGAAGGAAGTCGAAGGGCCTAACACAACTCATTGTCCCAAATTTCAGCAAAATCGGTAATACATGTGGCTTTTATGGGCCTAAGACCCTAAATCGGCCGATCGGTCTATATGGCGCCAATAGTAAGATATAGTCCGATATAGCCTACCTTCGAACTTAACCGGCTTATGAACAAAAAAAAAATCTGGGCAAAGTTTCAGCACAATATCTCTATTTTAAAGACTGTAGCGTGATTTCAACAGACAGACGGACGGACATGGCTAGATCGCCTGTAACGACTTTATAGGGTCGGAAATGGATATTTCGATGTGTTGCAAACGGAATAACAAAATGAATATTCTCCCATCCTTCAGTGGTGGATATAATACCAGGAAAAATCGCACTGATTATGAAAGAGGAGGCAAAAAGAGGTGGCATGTATATCGGCTTTTTGAAAGTTTAAATCGAAAAGTAACCAAAAAAAGGGGGGAAGTTCCCACTGCTGGACATTTTTCTAAATATTCGGCTCACGATAACTTGTAATGCTTTCTTTTATACCCTCCACCATAGGATGGGGTAGACTAATTTCGTAATTCCGTTTGTAACACCTATATGGTGTTATGACATTTTAAGGCGATCTAGCCACATCCGTCCGTCTGTCTGACTGTCCACCCGTCTGTCGAAAGCACGCTAACTTTCGAAGGGTAAAGCTAGGTGCTTGAAAATTTGCACAAATACTTCTTATCAGTGTAGGTCGGTTGGGTTTGCAAATGGGCCATATCGATCCTGGATCTTGACTTCTTGAGCCACTAAGGGGCGCAATTCTCATCCGATTTGGCTGAAATTTCGCATGAGGTGTTTGGTTATGACTTCCAACAACTTTGATAAGTATGGTTGAAATCGGTCTATAACCTGGAAAAAGCGCTAAATGCTGTATGTGGTCAAAGATATATTAAACTAGTGGCAATACTACAAATCTGTTTGATCATCTGAAAAGGTCTCACCCAACATTCCGGAATAATCCAATGCGTCTTTAGGTGAGCCAACTGCGATAGACCCACTTCATAATCATTGAACAGCATACAATACAAGGTCCTTTTTCCAGTATGCTTCCGTACATCTAATTTTATAACACTCTGGTAATCAAATGTCTGCCAACAAATGTGAAAAGAAAAAAGGGGAATATACTCGTACTTAGTCCCTGAATGAATCTTTTATAATTTCGCATTCGCTTTTCTAACCTAGCACTGGAATTGCCTTTCGCTAGTATGCAAACTCATATGTACACCTCTCTCCATATTTCACAAACGTAAACCGTGTTTCATGTTCCTGCATGTGAACTTTCAAGTTTGACAGAGTAGAAAAACGTGTCGAACATTTCTCTCATTTGAACTGTTTGGAGGCTTCCTGACGATGGCTCATCATGTACTGTTTCAACTGCAATTGCAATAGGCATTAAAATATTATTGCGGACTCGTGTACTCGCGTGGACTTGCATGTAAGTCTTTCCTTGAGGGCAAGGGTTTTGTACACTCTTTGCAAGCCAATTCATTCATCCTCTTCGGGGCCGACGTTATGTGGTTCTTTAGGTTAACTTCCTGGCGATAGCAGATGCCGCAAAATTCACGGCGTCCCAGCAGTATGTAGGACTTGCGTCTGTTAAAGTCTGATTTGCCTCTGAGTTCCTTCAGGCGGACGGCCCACTTATAACTTTTCCTAGGACGCTTCCTTGACGGTTCGTCGGTCAACTTATCTATATTCCTTTGAACTCCTTTTCTTTTTTAGTTTAATTTTGTAAAACCTAGAAACTTGAGACTGTCCTAGGAACTTGAGACTGATAGTTATCGACATTTTTTTTGAAAAATATCGAAAGTTGAGAATATCGATAGTTTGCCAGCTCTACTTAAAGGTGTACTCTGACGAACTAGGACCGGTTATATCGAGAAGATTACCTGACCACTGCAGTGTGTATCAAGCGGGAGTTATTATGATTAACGTAGTGGTGCAATGGATAAGAAAGAATGTCATAGCCACGATTGGGATAATTATCTTCTCAGACAGCCAGGCAGCCATTAAATCTCTGGGAACATATTTCTGAATTCAAAAATCGCCCTCGACTGTTGCAGATCTCTCAACGAGATGGCTGAATACTTCAAAATTCACCTGTTCTGATTGTTGGGCCGCAGAGATATCGCAGGGAATAGTAAAGCGGACGAGCTTCCGAGACGAGAAACTACCTTACAAGGACAACGAGTGACAGATGGTCAAAAAATGAGGTTTGCGAACACTCCAAATTTGTGTGGCCAAAACCTAGACTCGAAGAGAGTTACCGCTGTGCTATAGCTAGCGGGAACAGACGTCTCTGTCATTGTGGCTGCTGACAGACTTAAGGTTGCTGTAACGACTTTTGCCAAAGCTGTGAGGACGTCGAAGAAGAAGAGATTACAGTACATCGGCTGTGTGTGTGTCCCGCACAGGCAGTCAGAAGGAGTTCCTCTTTAGGTTCTCATTTCTTTGAGAACTTGGCTTATTGAGTCTGAAGGCTGCCACATAAAGCTAAGCTAACCCAACATACAAGCAAACAAAGCCTTTCTCCTCTTTTATAAAAATAGACAGTGGAGGACTAAGCGTGTCATTATCGCTCTTTCCAGCGAATAGATTGAGAGTTTTTTGAAAAATGATGCGTCAACCACGTTGGTCCATGTTTCAAGGCCCATTAAGTGTCCATGAAACATAGAAATTGGTTTTGAATACTCACTTACCCATAAGGTGTATAGAGTGCAAAAATTGTTTAGAATAAAAATCTTCTTTAGCTATGCAAAGATTTATTGACCTTTGATTTTCATCCAAAGATCCATCCAAGAACTTTTAATCGACTTTTATTTTCTTTTCTCTCAGAGCAAATTTCAATCAACGTCTTAATTAAGATTTTTGCCCATCTTTGACCATTAAAAGTGTTTGGTGAATGGAAGCAGAAACAGTTGGTCTGTCTAGGTAATGGTAAAAGCTCAATGCCTTGCAACTTTGTTTTGTGATAACCCAGAAAAATGTTTTCTTACGATATAATAAAGATACGACGCTGGATTAAATTTTTACACAATGAAAAAATAAAGTGCAAGAGAGAAGGTATGAATTGGTCTGAAACATAACCTCGAAGTAGAAATATCAAACGAATTGAGGTCACAATTTAGCAATTCATGAGTTCAGTGAATCTTTTTAATAAAGCGGCTATTTTGTGGCAAAGTTTGCACTCTAGCCGTGGAGTGATCATTAATTGAAAACTAATACCGATTGGTGGTTGAATAGAGATATCGGTTGTGTGGTCAATGCAAAAATCTGATCTACCAATCTAATTTAAAATCGTAGAAGTAAAAATTTACTTTTTTTTCCTGTATATTGAACTTCATTGCAAATTCAATTTATTTAGGTTTAAATCCTATTCTGAGCGATATTCATACAACTATTGCTGGGATTCATTGGTAATGGGTGGTAAACATCACAAAACGAAATCATTACCGACAATTTGTTTTTTAACCACTGCAAAGAAGAATGAAGTACACGAAAAGCATGTTGGCTTTTTAAAGCGTATTTATTCAGTAGTTAGTTTTTTAATTAATGAAAATTGCATGCACAGAAGTTTTGTGCAGATTTTATTTTATTTACTTTTTCCAACGAAAACGTGGTTGATGCAAACAGTGAAGGATGACTGAGGGATGGTTGGAAATGAAAGGTTAAACAAAAACCAAAAATAAGGGGAATAAAATATATTCTTTTACCCTTACGATTAATTAAGCGGCAGAAATATAACCAGGTAAGAAAGTGTCAAATTTGTCCACGAAAAGTCCTCTCTCCGTTTCAATTTGAATCTCAACGATAAGGGAATCCTTTTTGCAGCCGAGTCCGCAAGGCGAGTCGCAGGGCGAAACCACTCACCAGCATAATAGAGGATAACCATCACTGATGTTCCCGCCAGCATTCAAGTTCAGCGTCATAGACGCAAAAAAATTAAATGTTTGGCATATTTTTCAGACAAACAAATCCCTTCAATTAGGGAAGTAACGGTGTAATAGTTACCACAGACGTTGGTCTTCAATTTACAACTTTTTCATGTAAACGTCATTTCGCTTATGATGAAATCATTAGGAACTTCTTTTGTGGTAATGAACGGCTCTATAATGCAAAAATACAAAAATTCAGCTATATCGAAATATGTTCTGATTTGGACCAAAAACTTATAAGTGCAAGTCGTTGTTCAATATAATGTATAACAAAATATTGGTCTTTTAAGTAGCTATATCTTAAAATAAACCAATCTTAACCATATACGACACGGATGTCGAAAAGCCTAACATAAGTCACTGTGTCAAATTTCAGTGTAATCGGATTATAAATGCGTCTTTTATGGGCCCAAGACCTTAAATCGAGATATGGGTCTATGTGGCAGCTATATTAAAATCTGGACCGATCTGGGCCACATTGAAGAAGGAAGGCCTAACACAACTCACTGTCCCAAATTTCAGCAAAATCGAATAATAAATGTGGCTTTTATGGGCCTAAGACCCTAAATCGGAGGACCGGTCTATTTGGGGGCAATATCAAGATATACTCCGATATAGGTCATCTTCGGACTTACCTGCTTAAGCAAAAAGAGAATCTGTGCAAATTTCAGCTCAATATCTCTATTTTTAAAGACTGTAGCGTGATTTCAACAGACAGACAGACGGACATGGCTAGATCCTCTTAGATTTATACGCTGATCATTTAAAGGGTCGGAAATGGATATTTCGATGTGTTGCAAACGGAATGACAAAATCAATATACCCCCATCCTTCGGTGGTGGGTACAACAAACGGCAGTATTCACCAACCTTAAAGTAATTTGGAAATAGGTTTATTTGCTAGATTATCTTTATAGAACTGACAAATAAACCTATTTTAAGTATTCATTAAGTTTTGTGAATACAGCCGAAAAAGTTCTGAATAACTCAAGTCATGGGTTTTTGTTATATTTCCACAGATATTCTTCCGAACATAACAGGCATGTTTTTTTTTTAATCCAGAGGCAAAAACCCTTCAAAACTGTTCCAAATCCGTTCAGATTTGCATATAGCTCTAATATGAAGGGTTTTTTAGCTATTATCTTGTTGGCAACACTGGTTTCAACAGCTCACGCACGTTTCGTCTTTTGTTTCACTGTCAAACATCTTCAGTTTGGTCTATAATTTAATCATAAATCGTCTTGCATACGAACAACGATTGCAAATTATTGAATTTTATTATCAAAATGCTTGCTCTGTTAGGAAAGTTCAACGGGTGCTTCTTCCATTGAGTGACAAAGCTCATTTTTGGCTCAATGGGTACCTAAATAAGCAGAATTGTTGATTTTGGAGTAATGATCAGCCAGAAGCATTGCAAGAGGTATCAATGCATCCAGAAAAAGACACAGCTTGGTGTGATATATGGGCTGGTGGCAACATTGGGCTGTACTTCTTCAAAGATGATGCGAATTGTAATGTAACTGTGAATGGTGAGCGCTACCGTCAGATGATATCCAATTTTGTTGCCCAAAATACAAGAGCTTGACCTGCATAACATGTGATTTCAACGCGTGATCACGCGTAACCATGGACTTATGGACTTATTGAGAGGCGAGTTCGGTGAACATTTTATTTCACGTTCGGGACAAGTCGGCTGGAACGTGGGATTCAACGCCTTTAGACTATTTTTTGTGAGGCTATGTTAAAGGTCATGTCTATGCCACAAGCCCGCTTCAATTGATGCATTGGAAGACAACATTGAAGCGTTTATTGGTGAGATACCGGCCGCAATGTTGGAAAGATGAAACCTCTGAGACACGGTTTGAAATGGTGTCCTTCATTTCAAATCAAATGATAGTTCTATGAGAGTGGAATACAAATCGGACTTCGAAATTTAGGACAACCCACAAAAAAAAAGAAAAAAAAACCCCAAACCCAAACGGAAATGTAGGCCGTTTCGTACAAAATAAGATTAGAGATAAAGGTCTCTGTTTGTAGCGTACAATTATTGCCCTCAAATTTGGGTTGACACAGGAAGGATCCTTCGTTCGTTCAAAATGTATGTCATGTCGTACCTTCCCAATGAGAAATTTTTGCCGAGCGCTCAGAGTTTTTTCCGAAGTTTTATGATATTTTATAAGAAAATTTGCCGATTCCTCAAAATTTCCCTTAGAAATTTATCCGATTTTCGACCAGATTTCATTCGATTATTTCTGCACATTTTATTGTGGTTATGACCGAAGATCTGCATTGCACATGCTCGGAAGGGAATTTATTGTTTTTTCGTATTTCCGAGCAATAGCTTAGAGTTTTTTCAGAATCTCTGCACATTTTCGTACTAGCTTATTTTTGGTTTGTATACCGGTTTTGTTTGTTTTTGTTTTGCAACGTTTTGCACGTGGCAAATTTTGTGTTTAACGGCTTTGTTTGTTTTTTTAGTCGATTAGAAGCATTCGAGCTGAAGAAGTTTTATTGTGGAAATAAAATTAAAGTGTAATATAAAGAAATGAATCATATTTAATGAATTGAATTATATTTAACTGAATATTTAATGTATTTTTGTTTGTTTTATTCTAAATAAACAGCTAAAAATAAAACAAATTAAAAAATAAAAAAATAAATAATATTTAGGAAAAATTTTGAGATTTTCTGATTATTTTCTAAACATTATCTGAAAATACTCAGAATTTCCTAAGATTTTTTTTAAATAAAAGTAAAAATTTCGAAAAATATTCGGGCTATATGTTCGAATAAGTGGAGAGTATCTGATTATTTTCTACACAAACCTTCGAAATTTTACAGAGGGTTCGGTATATCTTCGGATATTTTTTTTTAGCTTACAGTTAACTTTTCGGGCAAAATTCTGACAAAACACGAGAAATTTCTCAGATTTTCCGATGAAACGTCCGAAACTGTTTGGAATTTTGGATCAAACGTTAGAAAATGTTCCCATTCTCTGGTCAATTTAGAATGTTCCTTTAGAGTTTTGTCGGAAATTGTCACGAAAATCTAACAAAACATCCGAAACATCTGAGCAACTTCCAAAATTCTCTCAGAATTTCCTTTGAGTTTTCTAACGAATTCCTCAAGAATTTGTTACGTAACTCTGATGGTAATTCCGAATTTCCCCTGACAAAACTTTCAGAATTCGTGTAAACCGCCCATACAACTTTCGTTACGATTTCGCTAAATATTCGGAATCAGGATCGGAAACTTGTGCGGAGATTCTGTCCGAATTCCTAACGAACTCGGCAAAAATTGCTCACTGGGTTTATGATAGATATGAAATACACACTACAAATAAATTGATTTGGATCTGAAAAGTCCTCAATGAATTGATCATCTGTACTCAATATTTAAACTATTTAACGAACAATTAATATTCAAAAAGCCATTTAAGGGTGAAGCGAGCCAGTTAGTCTATGGGATTTCCCGACTCGAAAAACTACGTCTGTATACGTTTTTCAAACTCGATGCGCTCCATATGGCCGCTTTATATCTAAATATTGGTTGATTTCCAAGGGCCAAACATCAATGACCATGGTGGACCCCAGAACTGGTCTGTCTAAGGGGGTGCTCCAGAAAATTCTTCAACACAGCGAAAGCCACAAAGACACCACACGATTGGAAAATCTATAAGGCTGAGCTTTGAAAAAAAGGGCGAGCTGAGAAAGGCTCAGAACAAAACCTGGGTGGGATTCTGCAGAACCGTGGAGGATACATCTGAGGCCTCTAGGTTAAAGAAGATCCTATTCTTGAAACCTATCACGGTGGGATATATTCAGAGTTCAGAGACTGCATGGACAATGTCTAGTGAGGAAACACTAGAACAACTCATTGACAGACATTTTCCAGGAAACTCTCCAACGAACAACATACCTCTAGAAGAGGTTGTCACTGGTTAGAATTCGTCGGAGATAATTGGGGGAATTGTGTCTGAGTCGAAAATCCTTTGGGCGATAACAAGTTTCAACTAACTTAAGTCGCCAGGACATGATGTATGCGCGGTTGAATAACAAGCTGTGTCCGCCAGACTGGCTCCTTTGCTTAGGAAGATATACTGTGCTTGTATCAGCATGTCGTGTATGTCTGTGGCATGGAGGTCATTTTCATTCCGAAAGCAGGTTGATAGAAACATATCTTGAGAGGTTGATAGAAACATATCTTAGGGCAAAGATCCCTGTAGATTGCCTTTCTCGACAACAGCATGCATAAAGTAAGGACTACATAGAGGGTTCTCTCGCTGTCAAGGAATGTACAATGGTAGCAGTTCTTGACATTGAAGGTGATTTTAATAATATAAAACCGACGTCAATCATGAAGGAGCAGAAGTTTCTAGGCATTAACTTTGCGGTAAAAAAGCAAAAATCAATTCCGGCAATCTTAGAGATATACTTCAAGAAGCTCCACATCAAAGTGGGCTACCGAAAGTGGTCTAGGTATAAATTCGTGCAAGACAGAAGTAGTTCTTGTCAGCAGGAGATACAAGTTGCCTACAGTGGAACCTGTCCCCTTGGGAGGAGAGAACGTTTCAGCGCAGGGTGAAAGCGCAAAATACCAGGGTGTTTTGGTGGACAAGAAATTGAACTTTAATCCAACAATTTGGAAAGGGCAAGAATGGCACTTACCCTATACACCAGCAAGAGAACCATTGGCAAAAGTTTGGGGTTTAAACAGCGCGTATACAGAGCAGTTGTCAGACCTATAATGCTATACGTTGTTGCGGTCTGGTAGACGGCGCTTCAAAAGTCCACCTACTGTTCAATACTCAGCCAGATCCAAAGGATGGCTTTATTGTGCGTCACAGCCTCACTGAGGACGACACCACCTGATGCATTTAATTTAATGCTGCATCTAATGCATCTGTACTTTGCGGCGAGACAAATTGCTGCGACCACTATCGTGAGGCTAAAGAAGCTTTCTCTTTGGTCATGTGGCGGCAATGGACACTGTGTTATCCTTGTTACAATATCCAATCTTCCTGGCAGTGTAGATTACACCTTACACCTATTCCCGATAGCACCGATTGGAACTACAATATCCCTGGTAATAGAAGTTACATAGACTTCTACACGGATGGTTCCAAACTAGACATCCATGTGAACTTTGGGTTGTACTTTGAAGAACCTAGAGAGAAGGTTTTCCGACTACTACACTGGGTATCATGCGGAAGTCATTGTAATCTACGAAGTGATGGAATGGCTAAGATATGATTTCATAACGACAACTGGTATAAATATTTTCTCAGACAGCATGTGAGTGGTCCCGCTTCATTCGTAGTAGTTCAATGCTAATTCATTTGTTGTTTCGACCATAAAATGTCCAGAATTATTCCAAAACCCTCGCTAGCCCAGGAACGAAAATGCATCACACCCAACAAGTCGTCATTCTAAAGGCCCATTCCATTCATTTGGTTTACACTCAACTATTATACAATCACTGTTAATTAAAAGGAAATCCATACACATTCGATGAAAGTGTGTACAATCGCTTGATTAAGCGGAGGGAGAAGAAGCGAAATAATCCCATTCGGAAAACGCTCGAATGAACACCAACTGAAGCGGAGGCAAAAATCGAAACAAACGACTTGCATTTACTTTATCGAAAGGACACAACATAATCCCTTCTACTATACACCAAAAAATAAGCGAGAGAATCATAGCATTGGTGGGATACCACACTTCTCTCTACAACTTCATGGAAATGGCGTAGCATGTTAAAACTATAACTAAATTAAATCTAAATGTAGGATAAGGCGAACGAGGCACAAAGCGAGCGAGAATGATGGGACATTGTCACGGTTTCGGAAACTGCACCACCACTGGGTCCACTTTTCAAAAAATGGATGATGCCGTCGTTGCCAGGTTTGAAAAATGCCACACCAACAAAGGGCATGGCTGGATGGCTACATGGCATAGAGCATGCAATCATACTCAAGCAAAGAGATTAGAAACTGTAGCATCAATTTCGGTCTCACGGCCGGTCTTTCAGATGATGATTTGATATGAATGAATGCCAGAGCGTAGCAAATGTTCAGTGTCCATGAAAATGCACACATATTCGTACATATCTATTTTGTGCAGAATGACTATAAAACTGAGACACAGTGATCTATATATGTATGTCTGTTTGTGTGTCAGTCCATTTTTCGCCAAATCTTTGTTTGTGCAATTTCGCAACGAGGACAAATCGAAATAAATAACATTCATCAGCGATGCATTTGCATATATACAGACTTATTCCAATTTCTCTCTACACTGAAAAAAATAATTTTGAAAAACAACAACTTTGGTTGAAAAAACAACTACAAAGTTGTTAATTTTCCTGCAACAATTATATATCAACGACCCAAAGTACAAATTTGTTGTCGAAAGGCACTCTTTGCAAGCCAACATATAACAACAACAACAATATATCTATAAGCTAGACAAAAAACCATCTAACCAGCCGCCGCATATGCTTTGGTTCGGGTGGTGGTGTTTATATTTTTTTTGTTCGGCTCGCACTGCTTTGGCTCACTCGTTTTACGAGTACTGCTGCTCGCGGAGTTTTCTCTGTCACTCTCTCTACTAAATATTACCCTTAAAACAAATTTTAATATTTTAGGTGCCGCAGAGGATTGAACTCATGATCTCATGTTTGGTAGTCTTGCACGCATCCTCTAACCTACCAACATTATCTTCTTTACGATGAAATAACTCAACAAGTACTACATAGTAAAAGGTGTCTCAATTAATTAAATTTAAAAAAAAAGTAAAAATCACTCTAACAGTTTTTTTCTGAATGCGTAATTCATATTTTTTATGGCGAAAATAAGTTTAATGAAAGCAACAAAAAATTTGACCGACCGGGGGACTCGAACCTGTGTTTGCAAGTCATGAATGGCATGGGAGTTTTGTGCGCTGCATGAATATTTAAACAACTACCTCAACTTAAGAATTCGTCAAGTCTCTTGTAGTCTTTCTTATGTACTTCAACAAATTATGTCTTCGATTGAATGCTAAAATTCGTTGGGAATTTAAAGTTTCACATAAAAATTTTGTAGTTGGTTTTTTTCGAAGAGCTATTTTTTTCTGTGTAGGGAATAGAATGCCTTTCAAGTATGTTAAAGCTTTGAGATTGTTCCAAAATTGGTGTTACGGTATAATAAATAATGGCGCTACATTCATCGTCTCTGTTAACATTTCACAAAATGTTCAGAAATAAGATGAAATAAATTCCTTGGATGAACCACAGTAGTTTTTTCGGTAGATCGGTGACATCGGACAGGATTTAGTCAATTAATTCGTCAAGGATGTGTATGGATTTAATATCGGGTTTTCCAATAAGGACAATCAAAACATTTATGAATGGAAATGTGTGTGCTATCCAGGATCTTATGCTCCTTGTCAGAATGAAACGAATTTTCCCAAGAACTAAACCTTGGTTTTCGGCAGAAATTCGTGTTGCAATTGGCTACGAAACACTGCACCTACAAGAGGAATATCGCTGCAACAGAGCATGTGTCAATAAGTTGATAAAATCTGCCAAAGTCAACACTATCTCAGACGTTTCACCTCGGCGATCGGTTCGAAGAAGACTTGGAAGGCCATTCACGACATTGGCATCGGTCGCAGATCCACTGATAACTTCACTGATGTGGATGCGAACGAACTTAATGCTACCATATAAGTGATCTAGCAGATGTCGTTAGAAATAATTGGAGAATGACGAATTGAACCTCCTTGTTCCCCTCGACCGTTCAAAGGCATACGATAATGTCGATCACAATATGTTGGCAGCAAAGTTAAAACACCTGTTTCGTTTCTCGCCTCCGTCTGTTCGCTTGATTATGTCATATCTCTCCAATCGTACCCAATCCATGGTTTCGAAGTTAGCTGTTTCTAGTCCTTTGCCTGTTATTCAAGAATCAATTCTGGATCCTATTATATTTTCTTTATGCAACGACCTGCCAGTCCAGCTCTCATTTGGCAAGGCCCACATGTATGCGGATGATGTGCAGGTATATATAAGTAGTCCTAAGGAATATCTAGAAGACCATGTCGGGAGGAGGAGCCATGACGCGTCTCGGATTTGTGAATGGGCAAATGCTAATGGTTTTTGCCTTAATCCCCTAAAGTCCAAGTGCATGGTTATTAAGAAAAGGGTTTCACGATACACTTGCGACCCTGTTGTTGTTTTGGCTAATCAGAGATTGGAGATGGTGCGATTGGCCAAGGGTATTCTAAGCTTCGCTCGATTTGGGCCACTCAACAATTTACCCCTCTTTGGGTAACAATATTGTTGGCAAAGTCATATATTGTATTATACCTAGCCTTCTTTATGTTTGTGAACTATTTGCTAACTGCGATTGTCGAAGGAGCCGGAAGCAGATCGATACGTTCTACAACAGTGTAGAACGCTATGTATATGGTCTTGTATTGTATTTCAAGACAACTGAAGAGCGAGACACTGAGGTAGAGTAAAACGAACAAGTTGCTGTTGAGTTGATAATCTTGAAAAACAACCACCATTCAGCACTTAGGAGTATTTTTATCTCGAATTCATAGCCGCTATAGTGAGAAATTACTCGCTGTATATGAAAGAGTCTCGATGTCATTTTCAAAATATGAACTGATCACACAAATCGTTTGCAAACTGTTTTCTCATATAAAAAAATCTAGGAGTGTGTGTGTGTGTTTACCCATGCTTTGCCAAATCAACCACGTTGCCTTCGTACGAATTCCGTACTACGAAAGCAGACGACAAGAAAAATATTACATTATCTGAAGCAAAATGTACCCGAATACATACATTGTACAACGTGCACTCGGTGAAATCCGAATCAATCAATATTTTTGCTGAAGAGCTCATTTTATGCATTCACTCATCTTATTACTTGGTGTCTTGTTTATCAGTTTTACTTGCTTCTCAATTGTCTCATACAATGTTGTATTTTTAAACGAAGAGTTCAGTTCTTGAAATACTCTACGATTGTTAGTGTGTTTTGAAAGCAGAATGAAAGGTCTTGGGCAGGCCTTTGGTTTGCATCTGTAAACACGTTGGACCCAATTGTCGGCTCGGCCACACATACAGCCGAAACGGTCGCTGTTTCCCGTTCAATATGGGTTCTGATCTCTTCGCACGTCGTCGGCTTGGTTGCTTAGGGTAATGGCTTGACATAGCCCCAAAGGCAATAGTCACATCGCACGAACGAGGATGCCAATCGACTGTGCAATTTCTGGAGATAACACGCTCATCAAACTTATTCTTCAATAAATCGATTCTAACGTGTGCAGTGTGGCTTGTGGCGCAGATTTGTTAAAACCACATATCGTCCAGGTCCATATCTTCCAATGCCAACATAATCAGTGAGCATGGTGCTATAGAGTTGTTCATTCACGGTAGCGTGACGATTGGCATCGTTGACGAAGAAGTATGGCCCAATGACGACGCACATTGGTTCAAGTTCATTGAACGAGCGGCTAAAAATAGAAGAAGTTGTCGAAGGACAATGAAACTTGGCACATAGGCATTTTTTGTTTGAATCAAGAAAAAATGGAAAAATCAAAATGATCCGCCCACTTTTACGCCCACCTCCCATACAAAGTAAAAATTAAATTTTGACCTACGGCATTGTTTTTTGGCACATAGCATTTTTAAACACTCAGAATCATTTGTGTGAAATTTGAAAAATATCCGCCCACTTTTACGCCCACTTCCCATACAACTTGTATTGAAAAAGTGGCATAACTCCCTTGATTTTTAATGCATCAATTCAATTTTCACAAAAAGTAATTATTATAATTGTAGAATGGGCTCCTGAAAATATATACCTGATCCGCCCACTTTTACGGCCACCTCCCATAGAAAAAACATGAATAAATAAATTAAGCATAGTCTTTTAATAATTTTTTAACATCATTATCGTACTCCAATTTTTTGATTTGCAGCTTTGAGCGAAATCTATTTATAAATGGGTCTGAAGACAATAAAAGGTTATGCATTACATCTTCATTAGTGGCTACACGTCCAATTCTTCGCGAATGATGTAATCTATAGGCTCTATAATCTTTATTCCTCGCTTCCTGAGCTTCTTCGGACAGCATACCTGATACAAACAATCAATTAAAATGTAAAAAATGAAAATTAAATCATTGAATAAGGGCCTTTAAATAGAGACATACCTATTGGCAGAATAGCTTCTGCTATAATTTTGCTACCATGCACCAGAATCTTATGCACAGTTACAGGCATGTAGTACCAGCCATAGAGATCAACAAACAACTTGGCAGTATCCATGCAATATATATGAAATTTGCTAGTGTCGACTGCTGCATTACAATTTATTGCGGCCAAAATAATTTTAAATCTATGTATTAACTCTTCTTTTATTCCAATTACGTCTGCAGTTTTGGCTGGATTTTCGAAAAACCTTCTTGCCGTATTGCCATCGTTTGTTGTGCCCATACCTTGCTTCACCGCGTCCACATTTATGCCCAGTGTCAACTTTAATCTCTTCCCAATTTCAGCTTTATTTGCCGCCATTTCAATTTTTGTGTAACTATCTGTTCTCCATTTTTTGAAACTTAGACGGTAAGAAATGTGCAGAATGCACTCCATAAATTTGATTCTCGCATGCAAGGGAGAAATACCAAACGCAACTGCTTCTTCCGAACATTTCCTCAAAATCACCGCATCTAAATTATTCATTTCTGTGGGCTTTGCTCCACATATGAAGCAAACCGCCATAGATGAACTTCCAGAAATCGTAGTAGCTACTTTCCCATCAATCATTGTTAATTTCAGTGTGTGAGAAATATTGAAGTTTCTGCTATGCAATTCAACGACAGTATTTCTTAAATTTTTTATTTCGTCATTAACACGACTGACCTCTGAATTTATAACTTCAGCTGTTTCTTGTATAAATTCAAATTTTAACGGTCGGCAAAATCTAGTTGATGATGGCTCTGTATTTCTCCAGCACATTGTTGACATATTATTACGCTCTGTGAGGGTCAATGGAACAAGTGACGTTAAGAACATATATTTATCGGAGTCATTTGGATCTGTGAATTTTTGATGGTATTCACTGTGTCCCGAACTTCCGTCACAGCCCCATTTTGAGAACATTTGCAGTTCGTTGGGGAGTTCTGTCACCTCATTCTCGGTTTTTGTCATCAAAATCCTGGTTACTGTATGATCTAATAACTGTTGTAGAGAAACTTTGCTACAACTTTCTTGCACCTGAACATTTGCAGGATAGCATTTTTTTTTTGCTTCCAGTACCTGATGGTAGGATGGGTAAATGTCGAATCCAATTTCTCTAGCTGAACTGCGCAAAACCTCATATTGATGCTTTGACAACGAAGCATCAAGTATCAGCCCAAGTGCCTTCTCCGGGGTGAACGCCTTAATGGATTTGTCTAAACACTCACTTTTTTTTGCAAATATTTAAATAAGAAATTGTTACATTTTCCATAATTAATAAAATTAAATCTTGATATCACTTAAAAACACACCTCTTATCACTGCACTTGCCAATGTAATGTCAATTAGCATATCAATAATATTAGAAATGTATACCCAAAAGCAGAAATTTAAATCAGAAACTGTATATTGTTGTTGGTACTTAATGTATTACTTATTAAGCTCTAACGGAAAAGATTTTGTGCAATAAAGAGAGCAAGACATAATGTGTAGTTGTTATTGCATGCAACAACATAATAAATGAATGATAACACAGCACCTAATAGTCTATCGCTTGATCTTCTATTGTTGTTAACAGTAAAGAATTATGGCAACAACAACAACAAGCATGAACGAAAATTCACGTTTTCTTACTTTATCACTTTATAGTTTTTACTGTTTCTTTTGGAAAGGAGCAGGTATGAGCAGCTGAATTTTTTTTTAGCTTTTAGCTGAGACTTCAAGCTGTAATTTGACGTCTTTCGTTAAACAGCGCTCCACAGCGCTAAAAACATGCAGTCCACTGAAGTTGATGAACATTGAAATTTTGATGTTGTTTATATTTTGTTCTACGAAATTTTTTATGTGGCACTTTTTCCAACTTTTTTTAATGCAAATCTCATCTATGACAATTGCCATTTACGAAAATATACAACAAAGTCAAATGATAAGTTTACTGTGATTGTACCAAAAGATTGAATATACAGTAAATTTGCATGCCATTTTAAACAAGCGAACATATATGAACTTGGAGCGTGTCTGTCCAAAGAAATACTAAATATATCAGCCTAATATTACGGAATCATAATATTCAACTATCTGACAACAAAATACCAAAAAATTATCCAAATCGGCGAACATGAAAAAAATGAATTTCGGCCACTCTTGAACCAATGTGCGACGCCGGCATGCAAACCGCACTAACAGCAATTTTTTTTGGATGAAGTGTTGAAGTGTCGTGAGGCACACGTGTTTTTTCACCTGACCACTAAAGCATATTTTGCTCGTTGACGAAGCAGAGGACAGAGTGGGCCTGTTGGTCTACATTGAGAACCCAGGGAATGACATCTGTTTTAGACTGCCTGACCATAATACGGTCCTGCAGGCGGAGATCCGGGCGATCACGGAATGCGTGAAGTGGTGTGGTGCTAACGCGAGGAAGTCGAGTGTGAACATCTTTACCGATAGTAAAATTGCCATAACGGTAGGGTTACGAACAGTCTTGCAGTGTAAGAAGGAGATTAACGACTTCTCTGAGTATGGCAAAATCCGCATCGTTTGGGTGCCGGGCCATAACGGAGTAAGGGGAAATGAAATGGTAGACGATTTGGCCGTGAAGGGTAGACGATTTGGCCGTGAAGGCCAGAGGATTGCCGTCAATAAACTTGGTTAACCCGAAGCTTTTCGGGTCGACGCAGACCGAGTTAAGGGAGTGGGCGACAAATTCGCATACAACAATGTGGAACAGCTAAACAGTCGGTAGGACGGCGAAAATCCTATGGGGTAATCCAGATCGCTATTACTGAAAGGAAGCAAGAAGGAGGTCAGTATAGCTATTGGTATCATAACGGGAAACATAGGACTACGAGCTCACTTATATAAAATGGGTGTGGCAAGTGATAGCATGTGTCGGGCATACGGGGAGATGATGAGACATTGGAGCATTTTCTATGTCATTGCCCGGTTTTCCTGTTCAACAGATACCGGTACTTAGGTGGAGACACAATATCAGACATGAACCAACTTGGGGGAGTGGCATTGAAAACAATTAAGGATTTTGTAAGTAGCACGGAATTCCTTACTTAATTTTTTTCTGTTTAGAGATTACTTTATAGTTTTTAGAGCGCACAACAAGCCGATTACTGGCTTAGGAGTATGTCCATAGTGGCATGAGGCGGATTAATATCTGCACCCTCTTTTCAACCTAACCTAACCTATAAATTAATTTATCATCAAGCTTTGGCATACGTATATTCTTTAATGAAAAGGAAATTTTTACCAATTATAAGCAGACCTAAGTTTGTAATTCAAACTCCTCCAGAGTATATTTGGATAACAAATTTCATCGAAATCGGTAATAAATGGATCTTTCATGTCCTTAATACCCTATATAAGGAGATCGGGCGATCGGTCTATATGGCAGCTGTGGTGGGCGCAAAGATGCGTGAAAGGCCCCAGTAAGGTAATTAGTCAAAGGGTACCTGCTTGCTGCTATCTCAAACAAATGCTCATGTTGCTGTCATGCACGCCATTTGTAAGGATCGGACCAAAATTGTGGCTTCTACAGCTTTAAAAGGGCGCATCGGATGAAAGATATATATTGAAGCTATATCTAAATCAATAGCGTTCGTCCTTGGATCCAAGAAGACACTTATGCAAAATTTTGTGAAAATCTGACAAAAAATGCGGCCTGTACCTGGATTACAAGAATACATGGATAGACAGGCAGACAGACGGACATAGCTAAATCTAATCAGGAAGTGATTCTAAGCCGATTCGTATACTTATCGATGGGCCTAGCTCTTCTCCTTCTTAGCAAATCTATAATACCCTGTACCACAGTGCTGGTGCAGGGTATAACAAGTTTGCACAGCGAAAAGTATTTGAATAGTTTTATCATTCAATGATTTTTTTCCAATTGCAAAAGACTTTTCCACACAGTTGCTGTGTCATACTGTTCTTGCGTTCGTCTAAAGACAAATAGGATATTTGAGCAAAATATCTTTATAAACATGAGGAAAAGTGCTTACCCAAATTGCTTTTAACTTAAATTTAAGTTTTCTTGCTAGTCTTTTTGTGCGATTTTTATTTCGGTTACTGCTTTTGCTGCTTGTCATTTGCACTATTCTAAATGTTTTTTTTTTTTCAAAATACTATGGCACTGATCCAAGGCCTATTTATATGATACGTTAAAATGGTTAAAAACTACGGCCAAAAACATATCACTATACAAGCCTTGCTATAAACTGCTTAGTATACCCCCGAAATAATCGAAACAACAACATCAACAACTCAAAGCCCAACATTACTGAAATTGTTTCCACAACTACTACAACGAGGACTACTAAATATATTTCCGGCATAGGCAACACAAAGTGAAGTTTGACATTTTGTAGCATAACGTTTTGACGTGCGACCATCATTTGTGTTGGCAAAAAATAGAAACATTTTCGTGCGATCATTTTTCACAACTTTCGACTTGGATTTTTACAACAAGAGTCCATTGATGAAGTTAAATTTTTTTATGGCGCTGAAACACCATCCTGTAGCACTGTGAAAAACGGGTTTAATTCAATTCAATCGTAGCCGACGCTCGCTCAAATAGAAATTCCGCGAAGGTTGTCTAAAAAACGGCTGTTGTACCAGGGAACATCGATGACGTGCGTGAACTTAAAATTCATGGTTGTCATGTGACATACCGTGAGATAGAGGCATCCTTAGGCATTTCTCCCACCAGCATACATTCGATGTTGCATAAACACCTGGCCGTAAAAAAAGGTTTGTTCTTGTTGGAATTCGCACAAAAAAAAGGCTCGTGTCGATTGGCATCTATGCATAAGATGCTGTTGAAGCGTTCAATAACCATGTTTAGAGTTGTCTCAATGGGTAGTGGAACAAGTGCTTCGACAATTGTTTTGATCGTATGCAAAAGCGTATAATTATCTTATCTTAGCGTATAACATTTTTAACGATAAATATTGGCATTTTCATTATTAGGCCAGAAATATATATATAGCAACCTTCGTATTACAGTACAGCCTCAATTATTTTTTTACAGGACTTGGCTGCAGAAAAAAAAGACTTCCACATGCGAAAATGAACTACCCGAAAATGCCAAAGGAACATAACGAGCAAAGAGTGACACAACAAAACAAAATGCCAGGACAAAAGCACATTCAAATCTTTGTAAGTTGTGGCACACAAAAGCATCGTTAAGTCACTACTTTATGTCGAGTCTGTAAGAGAACGTGTGTGTGTAAGTGCCTTTATGCTAAACTAAAATGACATTATCCTAGAGTATATAAATTCCGTATGTGCAGGCGAGAGAATGTCCTTTCAAGTAATGCTCGTACTTGCAGAGCAGGGACATAATAGTGTTCTTTGTGGCAGTTCAGTGCTGAATGTTGAAAGGCTCGACATGACAACACCTACAGTGGGGTCAGATGAGATTAGTTATATGCCGTTTATAACAAGAACTACTTGCCATTGAAAATAAATTAGTTTTTCTTTCTATAGTATCCGTTGAGATATCTTAAAAATTGACATCATAAAACTTAAATTTGTCCTTTCCGCCAAACTTTGAATGTAAATCAGAATAAGTTAAGTTAAAGAAAATTGCTGATAGTGGTTGTGTTTTTAAGGCTCTCAACGAGATTATTGAAGAATGGCGTTTACATCTAAAATACAAACGGTGAACAATACAGATCATCTCTACTTGTTTAGATGGGCATATTTTATAACTTAAAGCCGTTTGAAACTTTCCTTAAAGGAAAGAAACGTGATCCATACAAAACTTTGGATCACGTTCCTTTCTCGAAAAGTTAAAATGTTCGCCCCTATGCTAGCGCAAAAAAATAATACCTTCAAATAAAGCTTTGTATTTCTCCCACAATATATCATGGATACAAATGGCTGCAGACCGTAGGGTTCTCTTTTTCTATTACAAATAGGAAAACAAAACTCCTTATTGTAAAAGTGAGACAGAAAATGTGTTTGCTGCTGTTATAGCATTTCATCAGTTTCCTGGATCGCGATTTCGTTTGGCACCAGATCAAGCTCATCGGTCGTATCTGTCCGAAAGGTATATCATCTAGGCTGAAACTATGCTCCCCAGAATATTCTGGGTTGTGTTATCTCTGGAACAGGTGATCACACTTGGCCACCGAGATCTTTTGATTGTATCTTTCCTTGAATACCAAAATAACACATCTTATTGATAAACCCTTTACTAGTACTCCCAATGGTTGCAATTAGTTCTATCAGGAATAGGGGTGGAGCAACATTTTGGAACATCGGGAATAAGGATGTTCCATAGCCGTCCCACAAACAAAATGAGAGCTCCTTTAGCAGTTTGAGACATTTTTACATCAAATTAAATACTTTTATTACGAATATTTTATTTTGTTGTAACTGTGTAACACGTCGCTTCAACATATCAAACGTTATTCATAAAAGCATCATTATGGAGCGTAACTAACTTTGTTTACTGTAAAACCTTAAACAGACTCGCCTAAGGTAAAAGAAATTTGTATTGTTGTTAAACCAAAAACTCTATAATGACAAGTGTTTCGATAGCCGCAAATGGTTATTGGTTTACCGGACCAATAATTATTCCCTTGGGTCTCTCTTACTAGAGAGAAACGGTGAGTATTTGAGCGTATAGGCAGACCAGTGAAGAGCAAAAATACCCATGCTATTGCAAATTAATGTGAAGGTACAAAAGCAAATAATCCCAAGCAGGGCCTTGGGCTGGCACATAATTGCAATTGTGTGTTCTTCACTGGAGTACACAAAGTTTTTCCTTTGTGTTTGACAGAACAAAGAGCAGTCAGTATGTTGAGCAGTCCGGTCGAGTGTGGATGGTAAACCCAGTAAAATTTAAAGTTTCACCATAGAAACAAAAATGCTAATATGTCTAATGATTCGTAAGGTACATACTTGAACACGTTTGCTAATATTTACGCGACAAAAAATATACATCCTAAAGTAGGTATTTAAATGTTCGAAAAAGACAACACCCATAAGTAATTTGTATCTTATTTCATTTATTGTATAACAAGTCATCCTTTCCAATATGCACAATCTGTTTTAAAAATTAAACTAAAACCGGTATCTATATCGGGGGTTTCAATAAGAGCGTTACAAAGTTTATTTAAGAGAAAAAAAACAAAGTTCATTAGATGCCATTATGTATGGAACTCGATTTCGTTTGCATGGCCACCACGGGTACGCATAAATCGGTTGATACTGCGGTTTAAATTTCGCGTTCGATTTTCGTACGAAGTTCATCAATCGTCGCTGGTTTGTTGGCATAGACCATAGGCTTGACTTAGCCCCACCGAACATACTCTAACGGTGTCCAATCACACAAGCGAGGCGGCCAATCGACTGGACCATTTCGTGAGATAGCATGTTTTCCAAACTTGGTTTCCAATAAATTGATTGTGACATTCGCTGGGTGGCTTCTGGCGTCGTCTTGTTAGATATACATGTCCTCCAAGTCCATATCATCCAATTGGGGCCAAAAATATTCTGTTATCATTGAACGGTACGATTCCCAATCACAGTAATGTGCCGGTCTTGATTATCATGGAAAAAGAACGGCCCAATGACGGCGCCGGCCCATAAACGGCACCAAACCGTAATTTTTTCGGGATACAAAGATGACTGATGGAGTACGTGTGGATTGCTGTCTGACCAATAACGCATATTTTACTTATTGACGAAGCCATTCAGCCAGAAATGAGCCTCATCGTAGCGTTCTTAATGTTGAGGTCACTGACTCCGAATTTCGGTAGAAAATTTTAATAATTTCGAATTGTTGTTGGCTTGTTTATACTTCCACCATGAAATGGCAAACATTACTGAAGAGAAATGTCAAAAACGCGGCAAAAAAAATATGGTGTCATTTGCTGTCCCCATCGACCAACTTAAGTAGTGTCGCTGAAAAAACAACCCTTTACATAAACATGACGTTGTATTAATTTAGAAATACAGAATAAATGGTTAAATCACCGAATAATATGTTGTATATGTCAAGAGTAAAAGGTATTGTCAGGATTAAAAACTTGTTTGTCACAAATTCTTGCAAGCATTTATCGCAAAAACATGTACTTTTATCGTAAGCAAAGTCCAAGGATTTTCACACAAGAAATTGACTTGTCGGATATTTTCGTTATGTGAAACGAATCATTTGTTTTGGGTGTAGTTCAATTTTCTGTCCAACAAAACACCCACGTATATTGGGAATGGAAGATTCTCTCCTCCCAAAAAGACAGGTGTCACTGTGGGCAACTTGTATCACTTGCTGGATAGAACAACTTTCGTCTTAGTGCGATTTATGCCTAAATCACTTTCGGTAGCCCACTTCGCTATCGCACGTAAAGCTTTCTGAACTATATCTCTAAAAGTGCTGGTAAACTTTCCCCTAACCGCAATACCCAAGTCATCAGCATAAGCGACCACTTTAACACATTTCGCTTCCAGAGACAGAATATATTGTAAATGGCGAACGGAAACTTCTGCCTTCACTTAGACACGGCTATAAAATGGAGAAGGATCATTGACCTTAAAACTTAAATCGGACAGCATTCAATGATATGTGAGAAGTTTGCCCCTGTTCCTTAATGGAATGTTCATGGGCGAATTTGCAATGGCGAATAAGGGTGCTACTCTGCTGATCCATCTTTTTAAATCTACAGATCCCAAACCTGTCAAACTGCCGTGACCACACTCAAAATAATAAAACAATTTTAGGACAAACAAATACTTTCATATCAAACGTTAGCCATAATCATAGCATTATTGAACGTAACTAACTTTGTTTATTGTAAACCCGTAAAAAATTAGTAGTAAAATTACCTTTCTTTTGTTGTAAAATAAAACCTCTCTAATGGCAAAATTGTTTCGATACCGCAAACGATTATTCGGTTACCGGACCTATAATTGTTCTCTTCCGTCTCTCCTACCAGAGAGAAAGGGTAAGTATTTGATCATATAGACCAGCGATGAGCAAAAATACTATTGCACATTATACCAATTTCCAGAAATATCACAATATTGCCGCTAAATTTTAACCATTAACAGCAATTAATGATTCTGCAATCGAAATTGTGAACTCTGCGAGTAATATTGGTGTAGTTTTTAATGATAATCATGGGCTCATCTTATTAACTCAGCAGTTGGCAAAACGTATGGTGTATTAAGGTCGTATACTCCCATAGATATCAGAATGCTCTTGGCAAAAACATATATCCTGACAAACCTTTAAATTCTTGTGAATTTTTTCCAATTGTGATACAGTGCTTGAAAATAAATTACATGTTGTCCTTTCATGATGTTGCTAGATATGTTTTTGGTTTGCGGAGAAGAGATCGGATATCGGACTATGCTAGACAGTTATAAAGTGTCACTTTCGATGCATGCCTTAAAATACGTTCGCTGCTGGCACTACACAAAATAATATACACAAATAAGCCGTTCTACTTGTCTGCTATACTTCGTTATGCTAATAGTAGAGGCAAACAAGTGATTCAAATACGACACCAATATCGCATATCAGAGCAACAGTTTTTTATTAGTTCAATACGCCTCTGAAATACTCTTCCCAATAATATATCAACTTTAAGTAACGAAGAACAGTTTAAATCTTCGATTTTTAATAATTTTTAATCCTTTTAACATATTCAATCTTTTTCTAAAAAATTTGTGAACAATTCTAAATAGTTTAACCATTTCTTATCAACTTTAGTATATTTTAGGTTAGGTTAGGTTGAGTTGAAAACAGGGTGCAGATATTAATCCGCCCCATGCCATTATAGACATATAATACCTAAGCCAGAATTCGGCTTGTTATGCGCTCTAAAAACTAAAAGGTAAACTTAGGAATTCCGTGTTACTTACAAAATCCTTAATTTTTTTCCATACCACTCCCCTAAGTTGGTTCATGACTGGTATTGTGTCCCCACCTAAGCACCGGTGTCTGTTATCCGCGAAAGCCATGCAATGACATGCGAAATGTTTCAACGTCTCATCATCGTCTCCCCACATGACCTACACATACTACCACTTACCGCACCGATTTTGCATAAGTGAGCTCGTAGTCCTATGTGTCCCGTTATGACACCAAAAGCTATACTGACTCTGTATCATGATCTTCCGTTAGTCCAAGAGTGTGCCGCTGGCGGCAGTGCCTCGCACTCGACCTCAAGCGTCGTCTCAGTTATCCGATCGGAAACCTCTTCCCTTCCTTCCAGGTTTCTTATCGTTGCCTCGATTATACCGCGATGGTGTGAGCTGCTCCCATTCTCAATCCATTCTCCTCACATTTAATCACTTTTAATCTGTATGTCAATGGGTCGGATATCTAGAAAAGTCTCCAGTGCCCTAGTGGGCGTGGTCCTCATCACTCTTCCTATGCCAAGTCAACATGTTCTCTGAACTTGTGATGCACTTTTTCCCATG
This sequence comes from Stomoxys calcitrans, assembly GCF_963082655.1. Lineage (NCBI taxonomy): Eukaryota > Metazoa > Arthropoda > Insecta > Diptera > Muscidae > Stomoxys > Stomoxys calcitrans. Next base: position 135,508,803 of record NC_081553.1, read on the forward strand.
GCGGTCCACCAAACTACTGAGGCGTAAGTAAGTAATGGTATTATCACGCTTCTGTAGAGCCAGTGCAATATCCTCCGATTCAGGCCCCATTTCGACCCTACGGCCCGTCTGTATAGTGCCCAACATCTGTGCGCCTTCTGACACTGTCAGATATCGAAATCGTTGTATTGAGGAAACGTGGCGCGTCAAATTGGTCCACCTTCGTGTTCCTCGTGGACAGGCATATTTCTGTCTTCTCTGGGTTTCCATTGAGACCTCTGAGTCTAGCCCAGTCATTTGCCATATGCAAGACCCTTTCGGCCCTTCTGCATAGCTCGTTCGGATCCTTACCCCTAAGAAGTATTATAACGTCGTCTGCATAACAGAAGGGCTCAAATCCCTCCTTAGCCACCATCCGTATGCGCCCCTGTGGCGTACCCTGTGCCACTTTCTCCCTTATATTCATGTCATGGAACACAACAATTTATCCACCTGTTCCTTAGCATATGGTTTATCTAGTCTCTAAGGACACAGTCCACCTGGCACTGGTCTAAAGATTGATCAGAGTGTCGGTCCGCACATTATTTAACGCCCCCTCGATGTCAATGCAAACCACCAATGTGTACGTGTTGGTAAGGAAGGATTCTTCTATTTTATGCACAACCTCGTGCAGGGCAGTCTTCAACGACCTTCCCTTGACATACGTATTGCTGTTTATATTTAAGCAGTTCGATGGATGTCCTACTCTTAATCATGGTATCCACAATGCGTTCCATGGTTTTGAGTAGAAAGGACGTTAGGCTTATAGGCCTATAGGCCTTTGGTGTCGTATAACTTACCTTGCCGGGCTTGGGTATAAAAAACACCCTTGCCTCCTGCCAGGCGGAGTATATGCAAGTCCTAGCCACGCTGTAAAAATAGTTGCCAGATCGGACGCCAAATAGTCGGCCTCCTTTTGTAGTAAATGCAAATTTGCAAATTTTGCCCATGATCATTCCACTAAGGAACAGGGGCAAACTTCTCACATATCAATGAGTGCAGTCCGATTCAAGTTTAGCTGAAAGATAAGGGGCCTCCTTTTTTATAGCCGAGTTCGAACGGCGGGCCACAGTCCGACATCTTTTTGGAGAGAAGTTTTACATGCCAGCATTAGGAGGAGAAAACCAACGCTGAAAATTTTTCTGATGGTCTCGCCAGGATTGGAACCCAGGCGTTCAGCATCATAGGCGGACATGCTAACCTCTGTGCTACGATCTTGTAGTAACGCCAGAAATATTTCATCAGGTCCGGGTGACTTAAATGGTTTGAAGCTCCTCAAGGATTCCTTCACCATAAATTCTGTTATGATATTCCCTCGATCAACCTCATTATTCCTTTTTTTATATAAAACCCATATTTTATATAAAACCTAGTCAAACAGTAAATACAATTACTGTGTACGTAGACACGAAAATAATACCAACCAAGACTATGGGCTGACACATAGACATAATCCAACACATAAAATTGTTGTCCTTTATTTTTAGTTTGACTGAGCAAAGAGCAGCCAGTACGTTGAGCAGCTCGGTCCAGTTTTAAGGTTTCACCTTAGGTACAAAAACCAGGTCTGCCAGGTTCAAGAAAACACAACAACAACTTCTAAGGCACATGCGTTGTTTGATAATGTCCACGCGATAAAGAAATATCCATCACAAATTAGTTATTTTTTAAATGTGCGAAAACAACAACACCCAACTGCATTCATAACGAATACAGCAGATCGTTACACAAACCATAAAAGATTTGTGTGAAAATGAAAGGTATTTAATGTAATTGTGTATCACAACATCGAAATTAATCCGAATAAACTCTGAAAGATATTGAATTGCCAATTGAGATCTGCTTAAAATTGGTAAGAGTTGAAATTTGATTTTTGTTACAACATTACATTGAACTTGGCATAATTTTCAATATGCGCATTTTTTTTTTTTAATTAAAAAGGATATGCTTGAAGATGACGTGAAATTCATTTTTAACTAGAGAAAAACTGATTGAAACCCCGAATTACATGTTCTATATATGAAGAATGAAAGGTATTGTCAGGGTAAAAAAAGCTTTATATTTGGAACAAATTCTTACAAGGATTTATAAAAAAAACATCTACATTAATTGTAAAAAAATAACAAAGTTTTTCAGAAAAGAATTTTTCTTGGCAAAAATTTGTGATATGTGAAACGAAATATTTTTTTGGGTGTCGGTCGTGAAGAGCTATTCCAGTAGACTTGCCCTTACTTTACTGTTGCTGAGATCTCCAGCGATTTTTGCCCTAAGATATGTTTCTATCAACCTCTCTAGAGTCTGCAGCATAAAGGTTGGCAGACTAGTAGGGATTAAATCTTTCGCTTTCGAGTGGTAGGGTTTCCATTCCCTATGTCTCTTCATACCACAGGTATATACGACATGCTGGTACAAGTTGAATATATCTCCCTGAGCCAAGGAGCCAGTCTATAGGATACAGCTTGTACGATAATTCAACCAGTGATACATCATCAGTCGATTTTGCTGCACTTCAATTAATAGTACGTTAAGTGCTTTATAGTTAATTTATTTTTTTTTTTATTTACAAAAGCAGGGCTAGTTTGGTCGAATAATTTTTCCAACTATAGAAAAGTTATATCTAATATATATTTTTTTCAAATTTTTCCTTTCATGCAATGAATGTTTTTCGATTCAACTCTGTCATGTATCCTGATGTACAGCTATGATGCCCTAACTAATATTGTAATACGATTCAAACAAAGCTGTGGATTAGGAGCACAGCAACATGAGAAGCAAGGCCACGAAGTATGAAGACGAAAAGATTTCCATGTCTTCACACATTAACCGATAGGCACTTAAAAGTTCACACAACAAGATATTCGTTGAATGGGTATGCATGCAAAGGTGCTTCCATACTATGTTAAATAGGGGTTAAAACCCTTCATTTGGTCGGATATAACGTAAGGAAGGAAAACTGAGAGATAACGCTTATCTATTAAACAAATTAAATGATGTATAAACCAGTAAGGAAAGGCAAAAGTCGGGCGGTGCCGACTGTATAATACCCCACACCTACCCTATAAGTACAAAATGGGAGCTATATCTAGTTCAGCATCAATGTTGATGGACCTCGCCGGATGCTTTCAGATGGGTTATTAAGCAATCCGTATCACATTTCGAGCAAAAATTTTCAAACCGTAATAACTAAAGCTGATAAAAGACAACATTATTGTAAATTAGCCAAATTCTAACGAACATATATATTGGAGCTATATCGAAAACTGAACCGATTTCGCCCAAGCTTCTAAGATATTGTGGTAGTCGTCGAGGAAATCGTTGTGCAAAATTTTGCCAAGATTGGTCAATAAATGAGCTTACAGTGGCTCTAGAAATGAAAATCGGGCGATATACATATATGGCAGCTTTATCTAAATCTGAACCGATTTCTAAGAAATTCAACGGTAATATTAAAAGACCTAAGAAAATAATTTTGTGCCAAATTCCTAGCGAATCGGTTAACAAATGAGCACTTTATTGCAATATTTCTCAAAATCGGACGAACATATATGTGGGAGCTATATCAAAATCTGAACCGATTTCGACCAAATTCTACAGATATTGTAGTAGCATTCGAGGAAAGCATTGTAAAAAATTTTGGGAAGATTGGTCAATAAATGCGCTTGCAGTGGCTCTAGGAGTGAAAATCGGGCGATATACATATATGACAGCTATTGTATATCTAAATCTGAACCAATGTCTATAAAATTCACCAGAATTGTAGAGAGTCAAGAGAAATTTCCTCCTGCCGATGATTGGATTTGAAGACGATCGGATGAAAATTGCGAACTGTAGTTTGTGCACAAGACAGACAGACAAACAAATGCACTAAGTTGTAATACCCTTTACCACAGTGGTGGTGTGGGTATAAAAAACGAACGAATGTGATTATTAGGATGTATTGCACATATTTTAAAATTTTAAATCTAAATGAAACTCCCTTAATTAAATCGACATTTTAGCGAGTTTTTGTGAGGTCACGGAAAATTATGTTAAATTTTTAGAAAATATGCCACCAATGGGAATTTGGAAAAAATTGTCTTGTTCATTTGACGCTTTTCCCTTTAGGCAATGACCCATAGTTCTTGCTATGGTTCTAAGCGGTTTCATCTTGAACAACATCAAACCGACTCTCCTTTTACGAACACACTCATGTACAATCAGCTTGTAGCCCACATATTAACTGTTGCTTTGCCTAGGCTTAAATGCCGTAAATACCATTTGCCATAGTTGGGTAATGGGAAGAATTGAGGGGGTACCATGGTGGATCATTGGAACAAATCATGGCATGCCAAACATGCAATGACTAATGCCCAGATGGTTTATTGCGTCTAGTTCCTGATATTTGACGATTAAAGTGATACCGTCTGCATTGAAGTGTGCGATTTAAGTGGTTGATAGCAAATTTGATTGTAAGTAAGTGACTGGCTGGGCTATTCAGAGCTTGAGAGGACGGCCAATGTTTTCCGGACAGGTGATAATCATATAAGAAAGACTAGGTAATTATCACCACAATGAGGGGCCAACTACCAAAACCTCAACCAAATAACAATGGCTAGTGTTGAACACTTATCACTCATTCACACACAAAGGGATTACGATTTGAATAGAAAGATGTTTGTCAAGGCCTAAGGTCCTTATCTTCTATGTCACTAAAACTGACATTAAATCCTTAGCTAATCTCAAGGTTTCAGCTCTTAATTTCACATACCAACATAGTAAAATTTTATCGAATTATTCATTTTCGTGAAGGTACAAAACATTGAAAAACAATTTTATAATTCCATGAGATATACTTCAATACTTTGAGTGGTCAAAATCAGCAACATCGCATAGGCGAATTGTCATCGCAAAATCTCGGTTAAATTTTACTCAGTTTTGTGTAAAAATTCACCATATTTGCTGAATATCCATTGGCCGATTCAAGATTTGTAGTCGTCGCAGTTACTAATGAGTTATGAATTTATACATGGCAATGCATGCATGTACATATATTCATACATGTATGGAAAATAACCGACCATTACTTCTCATTTAATAAACCGACAAAATAAAGCCATAAACTAAACTGACAACAATGCTCTCTCTACTCCCGCGTGGCCCAGTAGTGGTTACAACCTCAATAAATGTTTTTCCATGAAAAATACAAAAAATGCAAACTTGAGCAACAGTCGCACAGTACATTCAAGCTATTGTAGATTATTAATCAAGACAGCCAGAATTTTGATAGAATAGAAACAATATTTATTGCTTTGGGCATAAAACTCTTCGATATCAATGTCAACGTACATTCAAAGATTCACAATTCTTGTTCTCAAATTAAGATGACATGACAGTGAAAAAAAATATTAAAAATTAACTTTGCCGTGCCAAACTTTGGCTACACTGAAAAAAAAAGTTGGCCAAAATGTAAGATTTTTCCTTATTCGTAGGATTCTAGCAATGAAAACCAGCCAAACAACCAAAACTTTAAAATAATATTAAATAAAATATTTTTAAATTTAATTTCCTATTTACTAATGGACATGACCATCCCTTTCAAATTTTGATCGCTGATTGATTCTTATTATACCTACGACCGTAGGATATGGGGTATATTCATTTAGTCATTCCGTTTGCAACACATCGAAATATCAATTTCCGACCCGACAAAATAAATATATATATTTCGGATCGTCGTAAAATTCTAAGACGATTTAACGATGTCCGTCTATCCGTCTGTCCGTCCATCTATTATAATCACTTTAGAGCCTTCAAAAATTGAGATATTGAGCTGAAATTTTGCAATTTGGCACAGATACGTCTTTTTGATGCACGCTGGTTAAGTTCTTGAACGGGCCAAATCGGATTATATTTGGATATAGTTGCTATCTAGACCGATTTTCCGGTAAAGGGTCTAATTCCCATAAATGCTTTTTTTTTCATCCGATTTCACTGAAATTTGAAACAGTAAGTAGTTAGTAGTAGAGTAGGCCTCCCGACATCTGGCCCAAATATGGTCCATATCGGACTATATTTATATATAGCTGCCATATATACCAATCTGTCGCTGAAATTTGAAACAGTCGGTTATCTTAAGCCTCCGGATATCTGACCTAAATATGGATCAAATCGGACTATAGGTAGGAATAGCTGCCATATAGAACGATCCCCAGATAAAGGGTCTAAAGCTCATAAAAGCTTTATTTTTTAACCGGTTTCGCTGAAATTTGAAGTAGTTTTAAACCTACTAACATAGGACCCAAATGTGGTTCAGGTCGAAATATATTTAGATATAGCTGCCACATAGACCGATCTGCCGACAAAGGGTCTGAAGCCCATAAAAGCTCCATATATTACCCGATTTCGTTCGGCCCGGCCGAGCTTAATGCCTTTTTACTTGTTTCACTTCATAGATGACTGCCAAAATATAATCTTTTGAAAAATTCTTTTTTTAAAGTTAACATCTTATCCAAAAAAAAAAAAATTAAACAAAATGAATGTTTCCTTAAGAAGTGGGAAAATGCATCATCTTTAAATTAAGTTTGTAAATAGTTCGTTCGAATCTTTAAAATGAGGACACAATTTTCTTCAGGGTATCCACCACCATATATTCATCATTCTATTTTATTATAACTCCACTACCATATCTATAGTTATATTCATACTAGCTGGACAGGGCCCGCTCCGATATGCATTCTTTCACTCTCTTATTTTATTTGAGCCCTATACTGGGACGGTCAGAAAATAAGTCCTAGTTTGAGGTGCTGGTACGGCCTTTCAGATATTTTGCCCAAATGTGGATATTATTTTCGTGCTCCATTCCCAAAAACCTTTATATTGCTGTGATCGTTAATATAACCGGTATGATAGTATTTTTGGGGTTGAGGTGGACGCCCATGTATCAGATTCGTGCTCTATTTGCTTTATATTTCCATTTGGCGGGTTTTGGAGGTGGCGCGACCTCCTAGATATCATACCCTAAGGTTTTAAGTTATTATAAACAAACTAAATTTCGTTTAAATTGCCCCACCTATCTCCGAGACCTGGCGTTTTTTGAAAAAGGGTAAGGGAAGGGTCCACCTATTTAAGTTTGAAAGTAAGATCTATTTCATTCTTTTGGTTTTGTTGGTGGATTGGAGTAGCCAAGCCCTTTGTCCCGAAAGTGGATATCAGATTCATACCCTTCTCCAAAAAAAAAAAACGCACTTAAGCTACATATTGCATGGTTTTTTTGGTGGATTGGAGTAGCCAATCCCTTTGTTCCGAAAGTGGATATCAGATTCATACCCTTCTCCAAAAAATACATTTGAGTTACATATTGCTATAGTCGGTATATATTGGTGGTTAAGGGGGAGTTTATGAGGTGAGGTGTCGCTGAAACACTTGGCCATAAAACAGATATCAGATTTGAGCTTCAATTGCCATTGGTTTAGGGCATTTAGTGAGGTGAGAAGACCCCCAAACACTTGGCCTCAAAATTGGATATCAAATTCGTTTTCTACTATCAACTCCGAGATCTGGCAATTTTGAAAATTAGGGTTACACCCCCTCTTCAGATATCAAAAAATGTAGTACCCTATTTTCACCACAGGACCAATATGCACCAACTGTAAAAATTTCAAGACAATCGGTCTATATGTCAGCTATATCTTGGACCGATCTGGACCACATTTGGGATGGATAACAGGAGGCGTATCAAAATATAGTTTGGAATCTGGACCATATTCAGGTAGGATGAGGGAACGCTTAAAGTAATTCAAATGCAAATTTTGCCCATGAACATTCCACTAAGGAACACAGACAAACTTCCCACATATCAATTAGTGCAGTTCAATACAAGTTTAAGCTCAATGATAAGGAGCCTCCTCTTTAAAGCAGAGTCTGAACGGCGTGCCGCAGTGCGACACCTCTTTGGAGAGAAGTTTGAAATGGTATAGTACCACACTAATGTTGCCAGCATTAGGAGGGGAAAACCACCGCTGAAAATTTTTTCTGATTGTCTCGCCAGGATTCGAACCCAGGCGTTCAGCGTCACAGGCGGACCTCTGCGCTGCGGTGGCTTAAAGTAACTCACTGTTTAAACTTTCAGCGAAATCGGTTAAAAAATGCTCTTGTTCTGGGCTGCCCAAGTCGGCAAATCGTGTTGTATGGCAGCTATACGAAAATATAGTCCGATTTGGGCCACATTTAAGTCACTTGTCGGGGGCCCTAGAACAACTCAATGTTTCAAATTTTAGCGGAATCGGACAAAAAATGCTTTAATGGGCATAAGATAAATCTAAATCTGCAGATCGGTCTATAAGGCAGCTATTACAAATTATGGTCCGCTATGGCCCATTCAAGAACTAAACCTGCATGTAAAAAAAATGCGGGTCCTGTCAAATTTCAGCAATATCTCAATATCTGAAGCGTGATTACAACGGACAGACGAACAGACACACGGACAATGTGGAATCGTTTTAATCGTTGTACAACTATTAGAAATATATGTATTGTATATATTGGGTTGCCCAAAAAGTAATTGCGGATTTTTCATATAGTCGGCGTTGACAAATTTTTTCACAGCTTGTGACTCTGTAATTGTATTCTTTCTTCTGTCAGTTATCAGCTGTTACTTTGAGCTTGCTTTAGAAAAAAAGTGTAAAAAAAGTATATTTGACTAAAGTTCATTCTAAGTTTTATTAAAAATGCATTTACTTTCTTTTAAAAAATCCGCAATTACTTTTTGGGCAACCCAATACTTTGTAGGGTCGAAAAAAGATATTTCGATGTGCTGCAAACTACATGAATGTACCCCATATTCTATGGTGGTGAGTATAACAACAAAATTTGCTTAAGAGTTGGTCCACTTTGACTTGTTTACTCACGACGATAATGCTAGGGCTCAAATGAAAGGTATTTCAGAGTACAAAACGAATTTCACATCTAAAAAGTGATTTTTTAAGAGCTTAAGGTTTAAAAAAAAAACATAAAACTCAGAAAAATTAATGAAATCTGTATATGAATCGATAGTACGGTTCATATAATTTGATGTTTGAAGATTATTTCATGCAAATCCTGACCGTGACTGCGCCTCAAATGGTCCACTAGCTTAGTCCAATTTTGACATACTCTTTCGAACATTTCGGCCGGTATCTCACGAATAAATGCTTCAATGTTGTCTTCCATTGCGTAAACTGAAGCGGGCTTGTCTGTATAGACATGAGCTTTGACATAGCCTCACACAAAAATAGTCTAAAGGTGTTAAATCGCACGATCTAGGTGGCCAGTTGAACGTGAAATAAAGTGGTCTCCGAACTCGCCTCTGGCACCGACTTGTTAAAACGACGTGTCATGCAAGTCAATCTCTGGTATTTTGAGCAAAAAAAGTTAGCGTTAGCTAACTATCTAACTCCGGCATTTTGGGTTTCTCGTAGCGATCTACAAACTCTTTGCTCTAACGCTTAACGAGTACCACGAACCCACTAATGCAAAACCAGTGCGACAAGTGATGCCATGTGTAGGGCATGTGGGGAGGATGATGAGACGTTGGAGCAATTCCTAAGCCATTGCCCAGCTTTCGTGGCTAACAGACACCGGCACTTAGGTGAAGATACAATACCAGACATGAGCCAACTTTGGGGCGTGGTATGAAAACCAATTAAGAATTTTGTTAGCACCACAGATTAGATTTAGATTTTCTTGTTCGAGGTTACTTTTTGAATTTAGAGCGCACAACAAGCCGATTACTGGCTTAGGTGTGTGTCCATAGTGGCTTGGAGCGGACTAATATCCCTCCCCTTCTAACCTAACAAATCTTAAAGAACCATAGGCTTTATTGACCATCAGAGATATATGTGATCTGTAGTTTAATCTTTGATCTAACAAGAACCCAAGATCCAAGACTAATTCCGCACTCTCTAGGGCGAACCATTTATAGAGTAATTTGTGGTCAGATTGCTTAATCTGCAAAACGATTTATGTTTACATTTTTGTATTCCATTAGATTAAGTTGACAACATCCGTATTGTACTTTCAGTTAATTTGTATTACTTTTTTTGGTTTAAAATCATCAGCATATATAAGTACTTGAGAGAAAGTGGCAATGGATGAACGATCATTAATAAATTATGAAAACAAGATAGGCCTAAGATGATAACCTTGTGGGACTCCACATAGAACAACAATAGTTTCAGAAACAGAATTATTGAATTGTACAGATTGAATGCGATTAGAAAGGGTTTTTGATATCTATGCCAGCAATGGGTCTGAAAAGACTATGATTTACCTTTTCAAAAGGCTTACTAAAACCATTAAACCAGTTTGCAAACGATTTCTGAAAACTTCGTTTACAATTGTAGTCAACTCCAAAATATTCGTTCAAGTTGAATACGATTTAGGAAATCCATGCTGGTATTGTGATAACAGTGAAAAAATGAGACAGTGATGATTTTTTCAAGAAGTTAAGGAATAGCTCTAAACTTTTCGAATCCTCTGTGGTTGGTGACATCAGATTTATATCTTCTTTTAAACAGGAGTATAATGAAATAATTTTTTCATAATCGAGAAAATTATTGTTTCCGTAAATATTCCTTAAACAATATTGAGGGAAAACTAGACAGAGAATTTGCGCAGTGCTTAAGAATGTTGCTATTGGATACTATCTGCATCTGGACCTGGGTTGTAGGAACATTTCATATTCTTCATTTGTTGTTAGTGGAACAGATATCGTCTTATTTCCGTATGATTTGTGGGAGGGTTCATTAACGTTGTCATATGTTTTCCGAGAATTTTGGAAATATATAACATTATCCGCTACAATGAATCCAAATTTCAACACATTTGGAAAGGTGTTCGATCGACGTTTAGAATTTAAAAAATTACAAAAAGACTAAGGTTTTACTTGTAGTTGACTCTTTATATTTGAATTTTTATTGCATATGTTATATACAGAACGTGCAACAGAAATTTTGGAAAAATCCATCATAGCACCAGTTTTTTTATATTTTTTCCATTTTTAAAGTTGCGTAATTACTTATTCTTCCAAGGTACCCATAGCCGTTGAAATTATATTTTAAAGGAACAGATTTCTGAATATAACACTGAAGAACTTAAAATACAGGAATCGATTTATCCAAATCATTAAATGGAAGTGATAAATGCCACTTAACTGCAGAGATAAGAAAATTAGGGTTTCGAAAAAGGATAAATACTTATAATATTGTATTACACAATTTTGTTTTATGAAGGGTAGAGGTAGAAAAATTTATATCAATGTGAATAGTTGGGTGAAATACATCCTCTTGACTAGTAACAGCGTTTGTTCTTTGTAGAGAAGTTTGCATAGGTGCAGTGGTAAATAGAAAATCCAACATTTTGAAATTAGCGTTAAAAGTTCATTTAATTTGGCATTAACCAGTATTCAAAACAATTCTGAAACATGCCCATGAAATTCCGCAACAAATGCAAATTTGTCCATGAACATTCAATTAAAGAACAGGGACAAACTTCTTACATATCACTGAGTGCTGTCCGGTTCAAGTTTCATAATGTTTAGATTTCTAAACATGGGATATTAGTTGATGTGTGTCATGGAAATGTTTTAGCCTTGAGAACGAATAGATAAGATACTTTCCATTTTTTGTTTATTTTCATGAGGAACCCTCGTGTTCCCGTATTCCCTCAGTTTAGCTGCACCAAGGCAACCAAAAACCCCACACGAGCTGCTAAGTCAGCGCATTGGACACCTTATTCTAGACACCTTATTCATTTGGTTGCACCCAAACCAACTACTTACAACCATTCATGGGAAACCTTCATGCTCCCGTATTCCCACAAGTAACACGAGCCGCCTATTCAACACCCCACTACAGGTTAATAGCCCAATATTCTACACGGGCCACTGTGTCAGCAAGAAATGCAATGGCAACGTTGGCAGAGCGACAGCGGCGCAACATAATGTGGTGGCTTAGTTTTAAGTAACAGCATTATTGTAAGCTCAGTTTTTAACTCATACTCAATGAATAAAGTTTAATCCATTCATTAAAAATAATTTATATAAGGATGAGATTTTGAAGAAATAAATGAGTATCAAAAAAGTACTCCGGGATTAAACTCGTTTTATTCAATTGGTCCTTCGAACCTTCGGTACGGTTAAGTGTGTTTAAAGTAAAAGTTGGTGATTCTTGCAAAGTAGTAAAGAATAAACAAAGATTTAATACACGTATCGAATCAGTGTAAGTGATTTAAAATTGAAAGAAAAATGTTCACAAGGAGTCAATCGGATTCTCTGTTGGAGAAATTGAAAAACCTTGAACATTTGTTGGCAGTAAAAGCAGTTGACCTCGATGTGGAGGAAATGTTACTGCCAGTTGTCAAGAAAAATAGAAAGTGGCTGCAGGAAATCATTGTAGGCTACAACAAGTTAAACAAGGATATCGGAAAGTCGTCCAGTGGGCATGAAGAAGAGGTCCAGGAGCTGCAAAGACGAGTAGAAGAAGCAATTAGCAAAATGGATAAAATTGTGCAAGGGTTTGAGCAGCAAGAAAAAGGAGCTTCAGCCAAAGTGGCAGCTAATCAGGACGCAGAGATAACGCAAGGCAGTGCGGAGAAAAAATTAATGGTAACGCAAGGTGCAGCTGCATTGGCACCTAGCGAACAAACGGCAAATGAGAGTAACACCCAGCCGAGAGATCAGGCAATTAGCAGAGAGCAAGAAAAGCCTGTGTCGAAGCTAAGAAGAAAATTTGAATTGAAGTATAGAACTATTACAAGAAAGCTGGAAGTAATAGAAAGCAGATTGCCAACTGCGAATAAAAGTTATTTAAATATGCAATGGCTGGCGTTGCAATCAGAGTATGGACAACTGGAATCAATAGTGGAAATAATTATTGATGATGATGACGAAGATGATTTAGACATGATTGAAGCTTGGGACTGTATCAGGGAAAGATACGTGGATGTCTGTGTGGAAATTGAAGAACGTGTGGAAACAATGCAAAATACAGGATCAACAAGTTTAATTAGATTGGAAGAGTTAAAAGTGCCCATATTCAGTGGGTATATCAACGATTGGAATTCCTTCAAAGAAATATTTACAAAGTTAGTAGAGGAGGACAGAAGGCTATCGGAAGTCGAAAAATTTTATCGACTTAAAAGTGTGGTGAAAGGTGATGCTGCTCGCTTAATACAACATCTTCAAGTGACAGGGGAGAACTACAGTGCGGCATGGAAGATACTGGAGCAGAGATACGATAACCGGCGGCTGTTATTCTGCACATTGTTTGACAAGATCATCGACCACGGCATAATAAATATTCAGTATAGCAACAGTATAAAGCAGCTATTGGATACGGCTACGGAATCATTACATGCATTGAAAGCTATGGGAATGAAGGTAGACGAGGCAGATCCATTCATTGCTCGGATCCTTATTAGAAAGCTAGATAAGGAAGGATTGCTGAAATATGAGCAATGGGTCCAGAAATCAAAAGAAGTCCAAAGGCTAGAGGATGTCCTGTCTTTTCTGGAGCAGCAATACTTGGCTTTGGAAGCGGTATACAGCAAAAAAGGAAACACGCATCAAAGAGCAAAAACAACACAGTCATACCAAACAACTCAACGATCGTGCGCATTTTGTCAAGCATCAGGACATGGGTTAAAAGAGTGCTACAAGTTTTTGAAACTGCAACCAGCTGAAAAAGGTGCGTGGGCACAAAAAATGAAAATGTGCAAAATTTGTTTGAGTCACCCGTCGGAAAAGAAATGCTTCAAATTTAACACCAAGTGCGAAAAGTGCGGCGGAAAACATATTACTATGCTTCACGTCGAAGGAAACAAAACGCAGGAAACTCAGAGATCAAACTCCAAAGCTCAATTAATCATGGAAGGCAATGCTGTCACTCTGTTGGCAACAGCACAAATACGAGTAAAGGCTGCAAGTGGTGAGCAAATTTTAATGAGAGCCTTAATCGATCAAGGTTCTCAACGCACTTCAATATCGGAAGAGGCAGCCCAAATACTGAGGTTACCCAGAAAGAAGTTAGTTACAGATTTAGTGGGTCTGGGTAACACGACAGTCGGCAGATCAAAAGCCATCATGCAAATTGAAATCAAACCACGGTTTGAGAGCGATGCGGTTCATGTTATAGATGCTATGGTGTTGTCAACATTATCTTCAGCGCAACCTGATAGAAATTTGAACGTCAGTGTGGAGAGCTGGCGAAATTACTGTTTGGCTGATCCGCTGTTCTATAAGTCCGATAGAATTGACTTATTAATTGGTGCAGATTTATATCATGAAATCATTCAAGAAGGGGTAGTCAAAATTGGCTCTTTGTCTGGACAAGAGACGTCACTTGGTCTCATAATCTGTGGTTGCGTTTGCGGACATGAATCTGGAAATGCCGTGATGGCGGTTACGAAAGAGCTGGAAAGATTTTGGGAGATGGAGGAAGTATGTGAAGATGACGACGTCAAGGAAGATCGATGCGAGCAGCTCTTTACAACAACAACAACAATAAATGAGGATAAGAGATTGGTGGTGAGATTGCCGTTTAAGGAGGATATCGAGTTGGGCGCATCAAGGAAAATGGCGTTAGCACGTTTTTTAAATCTTGAAAAAAGATTGGAAAAGGATGAAAAGTTACAGAAACAATATTGTGCTTTTATGAAGGAGTATTTGGAGATGGGGCATATGAAAAAGGTCTCAAGAAGAAATAGTGGAAAGTACTATTTACCACATCAAGCGGTGATAAGAGAAAGCCATCTTACAACAAAAGTTCGGGTGGTATTTGATGCTTCAGCCAAGACATCGAATGGTAAAAGCTTAAACGACGTACTTGAAATTGGTCCAAAACTACAACAAGATATATTTCAAATTCTATTGAAATGGCGATTATGGAGATTTGTCTTGGTAGCGGATGTGGAGAAAATGTATCGACAAGTGTTAGTAGCAGATAAAGATCAGTCATACCAATGCATATTGTGGCGCGAGAATAAACATATGCCAATTGAGGAGTTTGCGCTAACGACTGTTACCTACGGAACAGCATGTGCTCCATTTCTGGCAAAACGAGCTCTAATTGAAATTGGATAAGAGTGCAGCGAACGGAATCCAAAGATTCAAGCCATCATAGAAAATGATTTTTACATGGATGATTTGATGACAGGTGCTGATTCAGTACAGGAATGCATTGGAATTCATCATGACATCAGCCAACAATTGGATAAGTTTGGTTTCAAGCTGCGTAAATGGATGTCTAATGAAAATGACATATTGGAAGCAATACCAAATGTTGGCGAAAATGAAGTCATTAGGATTGAGGAAGGCGAAACAATGAAAACGTTGGGTGTTCAATGGGATCCCCATACAGATAATTTTGCTTTCTATTTTCAGATCATTGAAGATAACAAGTTGACTAAGCGGAAGGCGCTTTCCACACTGGCCAAGATATATGATCCTTTGGGTTGGCTGGCTCCTGTAACCATTCTAGCCAAGCTATTCATTCAGCGACTATGGGTAATGGATATGGCATGGGACGACCAGTTAAGCTCTGAGATGATAAAGGAATGGGATGTCATCATGAGGAAATTGCCCGACTTAGCAGAAATCCGAATACCGCGTTGGTTGTCTACCTCATCACTAATGGAAATAGAACTGCATGGTTTTGCTGATGCTTCGGAAAAGGCGTACGCAGCTGTCATATACATCCGGGCCGCAAACAAAGTTACGTTGGTAGCAGCAAAATCTAAGGTAAACCCAGTGAAAAATAGGAAAACACTGCCAAAACTTGAATTGTGTGCAGCGCATCTGTTGGCTAAATTGATGCTTAATGTGGAAAAGTTAATAGTCCAAAAACAACAGAAATATTTATGGAGCGATTCAACTATTGCTCTAGCATGGATCGCAAAGGCTGAAAATATTAAAGACAAATTTGTTCGGGTTAGAGTAGAGGAAATTAAGAAGTCTGTTCCTGGTGCCGTATGGGGTCATGTGCGATCCAAGGAGAATCCAGCGGATGCTGCATCAAGAGGGATGAAGCCAGAGCTGCTAAAAGGAGATGAGTTATGGTGGAGTGGTCCACATTGGCTGCTGGAGAAAAACAATTGGCCCATATCGACGGTTCAACCCTTTGTTGGAGTTCTAAAGGAAAATAAACAGGAAGACGATGTCATCATGCAGTTAATTACGAGGATTTCTAGCTACAAAAAACTCATAAGAATTATAGCATATGTGCGAAGATTTATTGAACGTGCTCAGCGTAAACCAGGAAAAAATGAATTAACTGCGGAAGAAATAAACGAGGCAGAGCAATTAATAATTACGAGCGTGCAGGCAAACCAATTTTCGTTAGAGATTTCGTGTCTAAGGAATGGCAGCGAAGTACCGACGAGGAGCAAGATATGTGGACTAACACCGTTCATTGATGCAGCTGGAGTGTTGAGAGTTGGAGGCAGGCTGGAGAATTCTGGTTTAAGCTTCAACAGAAAGCATCCAATTCTATTGGGGAAAGGTTGTCTGGTGGATCGAATAATTGATGGCATCCATACAGAAACGCTACATGGAGGTGCGAAACTCATGGAAAATGAACTACGCAGCAGATATTGGGTGATTGGTGCCAAAAATGCCATCAAGAGAGCAGTTCGGTCATGCGTCAAATGTTTGCGTTATAGGCGAGAAACTGCGGCTCAATTAATGGGTAACCTACCAGAAAGCAGAGTTTGTGTGTCTCATCCATTTGATCACACAGGAATTGATTATGCAGGTCCTATTCAAATGAAGGTGTCTAAAGGAAGAGGACAGCGAGCTTACAAAGGATACATAGCTGTATTTGTTTGTATGGCAACCAAAGCATTACATTTGGAGGCAGTCAGCGATCTAACAACAGAAGCGTTTTTGGCTGCGCTACGGCGATTCTTCAGTAGAAGAGGAAAAAGTAGCCATATATATTCGGACAATGGCACTAATTTCGTGGGAGCGGCAAGACATCTGGATAAAGAGTTCGTCAAAGCGGTGCAGCAAAATTCAGACGTGGCTCATATATTAGCATCTGAGCGAATACAGTGGCACTTTATTCCGCCCGGAGCTCCTCACTTCGGAGGATTGTGGGAGGCTGCCGTGAAGTCTGTGAAGCACCATTTGAGACGGGTTGTTGGTGAAACGAAATTAACGTATGAGGAAATGGCAACGTTTTTGTCGCAGATAGAAGCTGTTCTCAACTCTCGTCCCTTGTGTCCACTCAGTGAGGACAACTGCGAGATTTTAACGCCAGGACACTTTGTAGTCGGAAGACCATTGCTAAGTATTCCAGAAAGAGGCGTGGAGAATAAACTGGGATCTTTAGACAGGTGGAAAATAATTCAAAGAATGCGGGATGATTTCTGGAAACAGTGGCGCAATGACTATCTGAGTAGTCTTCAGCAGAGAGTAAAATGGAAAACTCCAGTACCAAATATCAAGGTTGGACAGATGGTGATAGTGAGGGATGAAAATACTGCTCCTGGAAGGTGGCCTTTGGGAAGTATTGCGGAAGTACATAAAGGCAAAGATGGAAAGGTTCGAGTCGCTACAGTAAAGGTCGCTAAACAAAAGGGGTTGTTAAAACGGCCCATACACAAGTTATGCCCGCTGGAGATATTCGCTAATGGTGGTGAAAAGGAAGCCGACATTGAAGTGTCGCAGACATATATTTGCAAATTACCTCAAAAAAGAAAAATAAACGTAGCAATGATGTTATGGATGATCATGGCAATGATGGCAAGTGTTCAATCGATGTCAACCTCAATTACCGGCGGTGCGATAAAAGAATTGGGAAATGACACAATCATTTATATGGATAAAATTGGCAGAATCAACCGAGTAACATCGTCATGGAACCTTATGACATATTTCGATCTGCACGGGTATTTTGTCACGGTGAATCATCTGGATAAGGGTCTAGAAGCGTGTAAATCATTATGTGTTCGGCTGAGATCGTTCGAGCAGCAGTGCGACACGCAGATGGATATTATGACGAACAGACTGAACACTATAGATGAGAACCACTTGTTACTCTCACACAAAAAACGTCAACGAAATAAAAGGGCTCCTTTAGAGTTTGTTGGGTCTCTTTTCCACATTCTTTTCGGAGTAATGGATGCGGACGACAGAGAGAGTATGGAAGCAAATATGAAAAATGTACTTGAAAATCAGCACAACTTGAAATATTTGGCTGAGAAGCAAACGTCTGTGGTGGAAGCAACGCTTAATGTGCTGAAAAAGACCACGGATGAAATAAATGGACAGTTTAAAGAGCTGAATGAGAAGGTGCAAAACATAAGTCAGATGCTGAACACTGACTATTCCCTCTTCAAAAAGGCGATGGACTTCTTCGCGGTAGCCGATCAACTTAGCAGCTTGTTTACTGAAGTGGAACATATTCAAGCCAGGGTAATTGGCTTATTAATTGACATCAACCATGGAAAAGTAAATCCAAATTTAGTACGGCCAAACCAGTTGCAGGCAGAGGTGATGAAAATAAAGGATCAGCTACCTAAAGGACTAAGGTTGCCTGGTGAGAAGGACAATGTGTTGCAGGCAATATACAAGGTGATGACGGCGCATGGTCTGCTGGTGGAAGAAAAATTAGTGATTGACGTGCAGATTCCCTTGGTAGAAAAATCATCAGCAGAAATATTCCGCGTCGTACCACTGCCGATGGTGAGAAACGGAACCGCAATGGTAGCAGCTTTAAGACAGCAGTTCCTGGCCTACAACTATGAAATGGATGCTTATCATCTACTGTCGCAGTCATTGATGAACCAATGTCAGCTAACTGGTGAAGATGAATTTCTTTGCAGAGGCAACTGGGCCTGGGAAGACGCCAACGATCATTCATGTGAGCTAGCAGCGCTTAAGCCAACAAGTAAATATGGCTGCCAGTTTTTGAAGACTCAGAACAGGAATTTTTGGATTGAGCTGAAGACAAGAGGGTCATGGTTGTTTAAAACTAAAGATCAAGTTTCGGCCCATATTCTATGTGCTGAGCGCACTAAAGGAGTATTTGAATTACCAGGCCTAGGTATCATCACTCTCCAGCCTGGGTGTACTGCTAGGATTGGACGAACCGTATTAACTGCGTCACAAGAAGCAAAAACTGAGATGTCCTATAATTCCACATCATATATCTTGAGAGAGGTGAAGGACATAGCGATGGTGGACGAGCTAAACTACAATAAAATCGATCATTCGTCAACGATTCAAGGATTGGAGGAAGAAATTAAAATGATGAAGGCGAATCCGATCCACCTTAAGGAGCTATCATGGCATCACATCAGTGGTCATATTTCACTAATCTTAATAATATTATTTTTAAGTTATGTAATCTATAAGTATTTAACAAGAGAAAGTAACATAGTTGTTGTTCGTCCTCGGGATGTTTAGATTTTAACATATATATTTGAATTACAGTCCATTTTGCTGAATTTTTACAGTTTATAAGTAGAGCTATTTCATAATTAGTTTTGGCCGCCCGCAGAATGTTTAGATTTCTAAACATGGGATATTAGTTGATGTGTGTCATGGAAATGTTTTAGCCTTGAGAACGAATAGATAAGATACTTTCCATTTTTTGTTTATTTTCATGAGGAACCCTCGTGTTCCCGTATTCCCTCAGTTTAGCTGCACCAAGGCAACCAAAAACCCCACACGAGCTGCTAAGTCAGCGCATTGGACACCTTATTCTAGACACCTTATTCATTTGGTTGCACCCAAACCAACTACTTACAACCATTCATGGGAAACCTTCATGCTCCCGTATTCCCACAAGTAACACGAGCCGCCTATTCAACACCCCACTACAGGTTAATAGCCCAATATTCTACACGGGCCACTGTGTCAGCAAGAAATGCAATGGCAACGTTGGCAGAGCGACAGCGGCGCAACATAATGTGGTGGCTTAGTTTTAAGTAACAGCATTATTGTAAGCTCAGTTTTTAACTCATACTCAATGAATAAAGTTTAATCCATTCATTAAAAATAATTTATATAAGGATGAGATTTTGAAGAAATAAATGAGTATCAAAAAAGTACTCCGGGATTAAACTCGTTTTATTCACATAACCAATGACAAGTCATAAATAAAAATTTGTTCCATATTTTAATTTGATTTCCAGGAATTCGATAGACGTATCAAAAAAGATATCTATGATGAATGCGGTGTATTCGGTCGAGGCTGCAATTAAAACACCTCCACCAGGTAAATGCGCAATATTTGTACGAATGCATATTCCTGTATTAAGCCCTTGATGGCCAAAAGTCAAGATTAAGCATGTTCTTAAAAATAGTCAGACAACATTATTCGGAATGATGCCGTGTTGCGTGTAACTCTGTACTGAAATTTAAATATTTTCAAAGTCACATCTAAGTTCAGCTTGGACTTTATATAATATCTCATATCCTCTTCAGATGTATCGGCAGCAAATGGAGCAGCAAAAACTGTTTTCATTGAGGTATTATCCTGTTTTCATTGAGGTATTACCCTGTTTTCATTGAGGTATTACCCTTAATGGCCTTGGAGAGTTTAGCAATGCTGTTGTCTCACTTACAAAGTTTTGAGGAGAAGGAAAATTCAACGGAGAAAAGAACTTATTTGAACCAGTACAACAACTAATGACGGCACTTTAAACATCAATAATCAGCTTAGTTCTCCATAAATTAGTGTTTTCTGCTTGACTCACATTAAAATCAGTATTCGGAATTGGCGCAGTAAAAATATTTGCAGTAGCAATATTCAAAAGGGGTTTAATCAGTCGTTTATTTGACTTTGACTTCTTCCTTTTACGCGAATTTTCAATTGGAACGGAAAGACTCTTTAAGGCTTGAAGATTCATCCGGTAAATCTTCAAAGTTTTTAAACGCTCTGTTAATTAAATAAATTCAGTACTTATAGCACCCAGTTCAGTACGAAAGTTTTTAAAAATTTTGAAGAACTCAGCATTAACCAAACTACATTTAGCACAACACCATCTTAAACCTTAATCCTCACGGAGATTATCTACAGTACGGGAGGCCAGCTTACCATAAATCGAACGATTTGTACTTATTGTTTATAACTCGTCTGAACACCTATGCCGAATTCACCAAAACCATCTCAAAAACAGATAAAGCGTCCATATATTGATATCGCCCAACTTATACTTATAGGGTTGGTGTAGGGTAATTGAGACGAAAAAGTTTCATATATTTGATGTGGTGCAATATTAACCTGGTCCTATCTGTGAGAGGTCAAAGATGATATTTTTAACCATCGATCATTTCTATTGCCGCCTACTTAGAAAAAGAAATAAAACTCCAAAAGTACAGTAGCTGCCATGCAACAAATAAAACATTTTTTGTGACATTTCTTGCACAGTTGAACGTTTGTTGTGAAATTTCGAATTGTTGATGTAAAATTCACTTCGTTTGCGGTAAAACCTAAGTGAACTTCTTTTGTGGTAAAAGAAGACTATATTGCGATTAAATTTAAGAATTGTTTTTAGTCAAAATATTTTATTACAGCGAAAGAGGCCTTGTTACACGAAAGGATGAATCGTTTGCTTAGTTTATCTCTTGTGTATCTCCCTTTGACAAAGAGTGTGATGCCGTGAGCGTACATAGGCTCATTTTTGCTTATTTTCATAGAAATATTTGACATCCAGGTGTCTAAATTTTTTAATAGCCATGAATCATATTGTATTTCCAAGAAGACATCAGACAGGTTCCTATTCGTCTCTTTATAGTTGAGCTTAATAGTCGAGTTTCGAACTTTAGACGTTAACTCGCCATATTTTGATATAAAAGTCACTTCGGTTAAGGTAAAACTGTTAGGAATTTCGTCGGTGGTAAAGGATGGACCATTTCAACGGAAATTCCAAATTTGTTTTGAGCCAAAAATGTTTTGTTTACATCAAAAGACGGTTTGTTACACGAAAAGATGATTCGTGTGCATGGTTTATGTCTTGTGTCTTTTCCATTCGGCAGAGAGGGTACTATAGCGCAAAAACTGACTCATTTTTGTTTTTATTTATTTCGTTGAGTAAAGCCCAGTTAGCAAGGAGTCAGTAATAGTATGATCGCGATTGCGTGCGGATGTGAATTCAGAAAGTGACATCTAAATGGCTTATATCTAAATGGTCTATCTAAATGGCTTATAGCCGAACAATATCCTGAAATGGAATCTAAACAATTTTTACTTAAGCTAGAACAAGTGGTTTTATATCAAATGCTATAACAAAAAAACAGGCTATATGCAACACAATGATAATTTTTTGCGCCATATCTATTTTTTGTTATCGTCACAAATTCTTACAATTTTATTGTAAGCAAAAGTATATGTTTTCCATAAAAGAGTTTACTTGTCGCAAAGTTCATTTTTGGCTAATGAACTCAAAATCAATAGCGTTCGTCCTTGGACTAAAAACGTGACTGCGAAATTTTACGACAACCAGACACAAGAATTCATAGACAGAGATACGGACAAAGCTAAATCGAATCAGGAAGTGATTTTAAGCAGATCGGTATACTTATTAATGGTTCTCTTATAATAACCTGTACCACAGTGTTGGTGTAGGGTATAAAATGGAACATCAATCATTTGCAGTTTTTGGCGACACCCCTATGTCAAGGGTTTTCCAAATTAAAAAGATCTCAATTGCGTGTAACAACAACATTATAATGGCAGAATACATCGACGCCATACAGATATTATCCAAAGAAGACAGTTCGGTCCCCCCCCCCCCCCCCCTCAACCAAGGGGCAGAACATAGACAAAGAGGGTCGGGTTGTGATAAAATTAGAAGGCGAAACAATCTGTTCGTTTTTACCAATATTCAACACAAAATTTGTTTTTGGCCCGTGATGACACAATGATATGGCACAGGCGATATGAACATATCAATTTCAATAGCCTGCATTAAGTTCGGCCAGCCCGAATCTTATATACTCTACCTCATGGATCGCATTTGTCAAGTTCTTTGCCCGATATCACTTTATAGGCAAACAAACAATTGCTATTGGGGCTATACCAAGTTATGAACCGGTTGGGGCCATACTGGGTTTGGCTGTTGTAGACCAAAGTAAAAATCATTATGCAAAATTTCAGCCAAAACGGATAGAAAATGCGCCCTATAGTGGCTAAAGAAATACAATATGGAGATCTGTTTATATGGGAACTGAATCGGTTAATGGATCGATTCGGACCTTATTAAACACGCACATTTACAGAGGGTGATTTTTTCGCTACTAACTTTTTGTCTACACTTGAAACAGCGCACGTTTCGTGTTTTGTTTCACTGCCAAACATCTTCAGTTTGGTCTATAATTTAACCATGAATCGTCTTACAAAGGAACAACGCTTGAAAATTATTTGTTTTTATTATCAAAATGCGCGCTCTGTAAAGAAAGTTCATCGCGTGATTCTTCTGCGACGAAGCTAATTTTTGGCTCAATGGGTACGTAAATAAGCAGAATTGTTGATTTTGAAGTGAAGATCAGCCAGAAGCATTGCAAGAGCTACCAATGCATCTAGAAAAAGTCACAGTTTGGTGAGGTTTATGGGTTGGTGCCATCATTGGACCGTACTTCTTCAAAGATGATGCGAATCGTAATCTAACTGTGAATGGTAAGCGCTATCGTGAGATGATATCCACTTTTTTTTGCCCTAAATGCAAGAGCTTGACTTCCATGACATGTGGTTTCAACAAGACGGTGCCACGTGCCATACTGCACGCGTAACAATGGGCTTATTAAGAGGCGAGTTCGGTGAAAATTTTATTTTACGTTCGGGACCGGTCAATTGGCGGGCTAGATCGTGCCATTTAACGCCTTTAGACGGTTTTTTGTAGGGTTATGTTAAAGCTCATGTCTATACAGACAAACTTGCTTCAGCTGATGCATTGGAAGACAACACTGAAATATTTATTCGTGAGGTACCGACCGAAATGTTGGAAAGAGGATGCCACTAAGGACTAAGCGGATAGACCATTTGTGGCACAGTCGCGGTCAACATTTGCATGAAATAATCTTCTTACATTAAGTTACGACCGTATATGGAACGTGCTATCGACTCAAATAAAGATTTCATGCATTTTTCATAATTTTATGTCTTTATTTTTTGAAAAGCGTTTCTATAGCTCTTTAAAAATCACCCTTTATATTTATATTAACAGAAGAAGTCGTTGTGCAAAATTTAAGCCAAATCGGATAAGGATTGCACCCTCTAGAGGCTCAAGAAGTATAATCAGGTAATCGGTTTATATCGGAGCTGTATCAGGTTATGAACCGATTTAGACCATAGTTATTGGAAATCGAAACAAATCAAATTATGCAAAATTTCAGCCAAATCAGGTTATACAAGTAAAAAAATTATTAATTTCACAAAAAGAAAATTTTTGTCAAGTTAACTTCTTTTCTGAAAAATTTTAGACTTTGTTTACGATAAAAGATCATACACCACAATGTGATACACAATTATATTAAAAGCCTTAAATTTTTGCACAACTCCATTATGTGTTTTTGTACTATGATCTGTTGTAGTAGCTATGCTATAAAACAAAAATTACTTATGGGAGTTGTTGTTTTCGCACATTTAAGTACCTACTTTGGGATGGACATTTCATTATCGTGTAAATATTACCATACAGTGCAAGTGGAATTATGTGCAAGCTCATGGCCTTGCTAGGGGTTATTTTCTAGTGTTCTAGTGGGTGTATTTTTGCTCATCTAGTATATACGATCAAAAACTCACCCTTCTCTCTAGTAGGATAGGCGCAAGAGAATTATAATTGATCCGCCAAAAGAATAGTCATTGGCGGGTAACGACACACTTTTGCAAACAAAGAGTTTTTGGTTTTACAACAAAAGGAAGGTCCCTTTATCGTAGGCGAAGCTGCTACAGGGTTTACAATAAACGAAGTTAGTTACGTTCAAACGTTACAAGGTTACAATAAAAGATAGCAGCATTTTGTTTGTCGTAAAAGTGTCCTAAACGTTCTATTTTGTTTTTGCGTGCAGTCTAATAAAAGCGTGTTGGACAACACGGTTGTCTTTAGAAAAAAATCATTCATTCTATTAACTTTCATACTACTACCTAAATTTGTTAAGACTATGACGGATTAACAATAGCCATATGGACAGATGGGCGAAAAAAATAGGAAGCCTAAATATGCTACAGCGACCCACAATATTGTGATGTATTTGTAATGAATGTACTCCTCTTTGATATGAAACTAAGCTTCCCTGGAGACAAAACACTGTGTGCCTTAATGGCTGCGATAAGCCTGGCAGTAAGCTGGAGCATAGCATCCTCGCAGCAATTGTAACTTGAGTTTTTGTTTTACATCGGGACACGTATTGTATTGCAGCCGATGAACAAAAACAATGCCACGAGAGATGAAGAAAAACAACAAAAATGCCCTACCTTTTGTTACGGCTTCAACAAATTGCAACTACTTTTCGAGTGCTCGAGAGAATGACATATAGAGAAATATGACAATGGGTCAGGAGACCGAACAACAAGTAGCATTGCCCTACATTAGGTTAGTGATGTTTTGGTAGGACAGCTCGTACTTACATATAATACCAACTTTCTTGAGTAATTATAAATGACCATCACGACTAGTTTTTCGCTACAGATGTATGCGATCACTTTTTCTCCAAGGAAAATCCAAACAATATTTCAGCTACGCACTATCCATGACCCGATGCATTGGTCCCTAGGCGCCCAAACCATCAATTATTTACCATCATAAGCCAATTAAAGCATTGTATACTGAATGTCCTTGCCAGCATTCACATTGAGAGCTCTTAGTAAACTCACAAATTTATCCTTGTTACTTAGCCAACTGACAAACCGAGCATGCCTCCACCACCACTACCAACAACATCACCACAATCACCATCAGTTAACGCAGAGGATGCTACCAACATCTGGTCTACTTCAACATTTAAAGCCAAAGCTGAGTGAGAGTAGAAAAAACCAATGCTGCAGGTGAGTAGAATTATGGAACGCAGCCAGCAGATGCAGTGGCAGTATTGCGTCACTGCATTAACAATAAATAATGCAACAATGGCACTTAACCCATTTTAAACAAATGCTAGTGTGAAGCGACTAAGCGGTTGGTTGGTTGGTCGGTCCATGGGGGAGGCACTGCAGGAAATGGCCATAAATTTTTTGATAGAACATGTCATAATTTTAACTTTTTTCCATTATAAAAAAGAAAACAAAGCGCGAATGAAAACTTTCACGATTTGTTGTCCTTATTAAAATGTGGCCCATAAATTTGTTCAGTTCGAAGTTGGCTAAACGCGTGATTGTCGTGTGTTGGTTGCCCGTGTTACTGTTACCAGTCGGTCAGATGGTCCTGTGGTCACAGCTGGCTGCTGATTGTTGGTCGATCGGTGGCTTGGGTCAAATTACAAATTTGAAGAGTAAAACAAATATTGGTGTTTTAGAGAAGCTTGTTGCCTGCTATGCTATCACGAAAAAGCAACATTATTTGCCTTGTAGTGGGTAATAAATTGGATTTTGCCGATGTGCGTAAGTTTTTAATCAAATTGACATTTTACAGTCAAGAGAAAAAACTTTGAAAGTTTTCGTAAAGAAGACAAAAACAAAAGATTTTAAGAGCCAGTGTATATGTCGGTCACATGGGCGATGGGCTGTGTCTTCGGTGTAAATGAGAAGTAGGTGGAACTGGTCCCGTTTACACGTAGGCAGACCTGACTAGGGTGATCTAAGAGCACGGGTATAGGAAACTAAAATTTTCTTCACGCTAGCGTTGAGGCTCAATTCACACATATTCTTATCGTTGTTGACACAGCAGGGAATGAACATGGGTGTATGGACCATTTTCTATTACCAATTTCGAATTGACAATGTTTTATTCCGATTCAACGTTAGACAAGAAAGGAAACGTTATGTTATATTCGCATTATTATGTTTACTTTTAAACCATTTCATTCGTTCTATCAAATAATTTAATTTTTAGTCACGGAGAGAATTGGAAAAAAATAAAGAGAGTAAATCACACATACAATCTCATTTTTATACCCTCCACCATAAGATGGGGGGTATACTAATTTCGTCATTCTGTTTGTAACTACTCGAAATATTCGTCTGAGACCCCATAAAGTGTATATATTCTTGATCGTCGTGACATTTTATGTCGATCTAGCCATGTCCGTCCGTCTGTCAGTCCGTCCGTCCGTCTGTCCGTCTGTCTGTCGAAAGCACGCTAACTTCCGAAGGAGTAAAGCTAGCCGCTTGAGATTTTGCACAAATACTTCTTATTAGTGTAGGTCGGTTGGTATTGTAAATGGGCCATATCGGTCCATGTGTTGATATAGCTGCCATATAAACCGATCTTGGGTCTTGACTTCTTGAGCCTCTAGAGTGCGCAATTCTTATCCGATTGGAATGAAATTTTGCATGACGTGTTTTGTTATGATATCCAACAACTGTGCCAAGTATGGTTCAAATCGGTCTATAACCTGATATAGCTGCCATATAAACCGATCTTGGGTCTTGACTTCTTGACCCTCTAGAGGGCGCAATTCATACCCGATTGGAATGGAATTTCGCACGACGTGTTTTGTTATGATACCCCAGCTGAAATTTTACACAGGTCTCCAACATATAATATAATTGTGATCCGAACCGGACCATATCTTGATATCGTTTTAATAGCAGAGCAACTCTTTTCTTATATCCTTTTTTGCCTAAGAAGAGATGCCGGGAAAAGAACTCGACAAATGCGATCCATGGTGGAGGGTATATAAGATTCGGCCCGGCCGAACTTAGCACGCTTTTACTTGTTTTTATTTTATGTACCTCTGCCTTAGAGACTTCATGACCCGCGAAGAAATCTAGACTAAGTAGGCTTTCGCTGCACTCCCAGGGAGTAGGTGGGGTTCGAGGCCCAGGCTGGCT
The DNA here is from genome assembly GCF_963082655.1 of Stomoxys calcitrans. Lineage (NCBI taxonomy): Eukaryota > Metazoa > Arthropoda > Insecta > Diptera > Muscidae > Stomoxys > Stomoxys calcitrans. The sequence continues at coordinate 135,536,765 of NC_081553.1, forward strand.
TATACACGGGTTATTCTGGACAATGGTATGATCCGATTAGGTTGCCACTCCTGGTGACAGGCACTAGTCACATAAACAAAATTTGAACAGGGTAATTACACCCAGAAATAGATTTGTTGCCTCAACCAATTTTTTTGCCAACCGCAACTTTGCTGTTGTGACAACCAACATTGGCGTTGAGGTTATTTTTCAGTTTATGTTATGGTACCAAAAACAAAAACTGCTTTAAGCGTGCGTTCTTTTCTGCTTGCTGCGCTCTCACTCTCTCGGGTTTCCCTCTCTCTCTCTCTCTCGACTTATTAAGTTTTAAAATTAATTATATTTAGTTTTGTCGCAAATTTGCAAATTCTTCATAGATCATCGATCATACGCTGTGCGCAAACGCACGTTCGAAACGGAATGTAGATGATCTATTGTTAATGTACAATATGTTTTTAAGCGCAGTATTCGGGACCATAAAAGGACATACCAGGTTAAGTAAATATATGTCAGGCATAAGCATTAGAAATGATTATTACAGGGGTTTTTTTCAGGCACTGGAAGAACTTAGAGGCGTACAACCAGTGAAATACTAGGATTTCATCAAAGCGGTAAGAAAAATATTTTTGCGCCTGTATAATTCAGGGTTGTATTGCATCGAAGAGAAAAAGGAAGAGAATTTTTTATGCATTCAGCTATGCTGCACAAAAAAAAAATCGGTTTCAATCACGAAATTATTTGATCCCATTAACTTTTTAATTGAAACTGTTTCAATCACGAAAATGATAATATCAATCACAGTTTTTGAAAAAAGTTATTGCAAAAATTGCCAATTAAATAAATTGTATATTCATATCACGGCGTGAACATCAACTAAATTTTTAGCAGTGGTTATACCCTTACTGATGCTGGCTACATTTGTAAGATACCTGCCATGTTAAAACTTCCCTACTAAAAGGCGTCGCTATGCACTCATTTATATGAGAGAAGTATCCCCCTTAATGGCATGCTCATGGGATATTTAGTACATTAGTACATACAATTTAAAAAAATGATTGAACATTTTTGAAATTTCCAATTAATTTTTTTAATTGATCCAACTAAAAAGATGATTGAGATGTTCGGAATTTCCAATTAAGATTTGCGAAAAAATTTATTGAAAATAGGCAAATGTTCTATTTGAGCACTCGATTTCGATCCAACTTGGCACACACCTTTAATACGTATTTGAGGTGTATGAAAAGGAACTTTGGAAGGAAATTTTTGACAGTTGTACGATAATTGCACTAGGCACCCACCTTGATGCCTAGCATATCTCCATAGTTATTTTGCCGCAAGAAATCTGAAGATATCCTCCATCGTATCTTATGTCACAATATTCGCTACATGGCTAGCGATAGTACACAAAAAGTGAGAGTCGATGGCGCAATGTTTTCCTACAGACAACTATACAAAAAACCGTGGAATCTCCTCCATCCACGCCACTACAATTTACGACGCAGTCAGGAGTAGGAATAAGCTATGTTGTTGTCTGCGGCAACTGGATGAAACGCTCACTCATGATCTGCTGATTTAAGGTCTTTAGTTCAAAAAGAGACGCATTTATATGTGTTTTGGAACAAAGAGTTGCATTAGATCCCACACACCACACACAATTGTAAGTAATATTAGACCCATTGACATTTATGAAAGTGTGGTCAAGATCTACTGATTTTTTGACACAGCTGATATAAAGATCGATCTCCCATTTATGGTTTCCGGCTCATAAAACGCTCGGTTCTCACAAGATTTTGCTGAAATTTGGGTTGGTGAGTTGCGGTAGACACCTCGACATCCGTGCCGAGTATGGACTGATTTGCTCCTTAAGGAGTCATCTATATATTGCCGAAGTTGTGTTTGACTCTTAAACTTCCGTGCCGAGTATGGGGCAATAAACGGTTAACTTCTTACGAAATTTCAAATATACGAAGCTTCCAAGTTGAATATAAAATCAATTTAAGGTCTTGGGCACTCAACTTTTTCTTAGGCCACCTAATACGAGATGACAATCTTCACAAACGTATTGGGTTGCCCAAAAAGTAATTGCAGATTTTTTAAAAGAAAGTAATTGCATTTTTAATAAAGCTTAGAATGAACTTTAATCAAATATACTTTTTTTAAACTTTTTTTCTAAAGCAAGCTAAAAGTAACAGCTAATAACTGACAGAAGAAAGAATGCAATTACAGAGTCACAAGCTGTGAAAAAAATTGTCAACGCCGACTATATGAAAAATCCGCAATTACTTTTTGGGCAACCCAATAAAAAAACAAAAATACACAAATTCAACTCGTGTGATATTTGAAAATTCTATACCAGCCATGTAGCACATAAACTTCGGGTATTATTAAAGCAATAACAACCGCAAAAAGTCACTACTGTACATATTCTTGAATAAAGCTAGTAAAAGCGTGCTAAGTTTCGGTGGGCTGAATTGTGTATGCCCTCCCTTCATGGGTCGCATTTGACACGTGGTTTTACCGACTTTTTCAAATAAATAAGACATACATCAACTTATGAACCGAACTTGTCATGACTGCTGAAAGTCATAAAAGTACAAAATTTCAGCCAAATCGAATGATAATTGAGCCCTCTAGAGGCTCAAGAAGTCAAATCGGGCGATCGGATTATATTGAAGCTATAATAGGTTATTGATTGATTTGGACCATTCTTGGCTAGATGTCAAAACGAAATACTCCACGCATAGTTGCAGCCAAATCTGATAAGAATTGTGATCTCTAGAAGCTCAAGAAGTCGGGATACAATATCAGTTAATATGGCAGCTATATCAAAACATGGACCGATATGGCCCATTTACAATCATAGCAAACCTACAATACATTAATAGGAAGTATTTGTATTTATGGGCTTAAGAACCTAAATCGGCAGATCGATCCGTATGGCAGATATATCTAAATATGGTGCAATCGGACCATACTCGGCAAGGACATTAAAGTGTTTAGTGCAATTTAACGTTTAAAATTTCAGCGATATCGGATAATAATTTCGCTTGTAATGAGGCCAAGGTCCTAAATCGGTGAATCAGTCTATATGGCAGCTACAGGTAATTATGATCCGATTTTTCCCGGTAAAGTATATTACCTGCGCATTGAAAAAATTCGGGTCTGTTCCGAATTTCAGCTAAATATATACTTTTTAAAAGCTGTACCGTGATTACAACTGATGGGCACACACAGGCGAACGGACATACACACGGACATTTTTAAATCGTCTTAGAATTTACGACGTTGAAGAATATCTATACTTTGTAGGGTCGGAAATGGATATATTGATATGATGATAACGGAATCACAAAATGAGGTAGGGGGTCATGGTGGTAAGTATAAATCAAGTGGTGTTATATCAATCAATAGTTTATCCGGAGTCGACTTTGGAGTTGGTGTTGAAAAAACTTTTGTCTTTGGAGTCGGAGTCGATCGAAAATTGCTCGACTCCACAGCCCTGAATAAAACCTTCCATACCGAATTCGGTACAAATCCGTGTAAAATTACAATGCTTACGCCTCCGTTGATATAAATCGGGAAACTCATGTATATGGATGCAAATGCAAATTTTGCCCATGAACATTCCTCTAAGGAACAGGGGCAAACTTCTCACATATCAATGAGTGCAGTCCGATTCAAGTTTTAAGCTCAATGATAAGGGGCCTCCTTTTTATAGCCGAGTCCGAACGGCATGCCGCAGTGCGACACCTCTTTCAAGAGAAGTTTTACATGGCATAGTACCACACAAATGTTGCCAGCATTAAGAGGGGAAAACCACCGTTTAAATTTTTTTCTGATGGTCTCGCCAGGATTCGAACCCAGGCGTTCAGCGTCATAGGCGGATATGCTAACCTCTGCGCTACGGTGGCCTACGGTATATGGATAGATATGATTAAATTGCTTTTTAAATGTCAACAGTCATAAGAGAACAAATCGGTTGAAATATGACCACAATATTGGAATATTACTCATAATCGGATAAACACATACAGGAACGAGCAAAACCAGCAAATGTTTCAAAATGTGTATTTGTTTTGCGAATAAAACTTCATTAACTGGGTAAAACTTATTTATTTATTTCATATGAGACGTTTTGAAAAAAAGTTTCGAGGTGCCTCCCACCACTTGATCTTTCCATCGGGCTTTTGCTATTGGTGTTTGCCTTCAAAAGACTTTTGCTGTAGCTTCTTCATCCATTCTGACAACATGACCTAGCCAACGCAGCCGTTGTATTTTGATGCCTGTAACTATGCTATCGTCGTCATACACCTCATACAGGTTCATACGTCGCCTATATTCTCCATTAACGCAAACTGGTCCATATATTTTACGAAGAATCTTTCTCTCAAATATTTCAAGCACTACGTCATCTGCTTTCACAAGTACCATGCCTTAGAACCTTATAACAACACGGGTAGTATCAGTGTCTTGTATAGTGTAACTAGCTGCACAGGGCCCGCTCCTCTGCGCCTTCTTTTACTTTTATATGGAAAAAAATTATCCTTTGAATATGTAAAGGGTGATTTTTTTGAGGTTAGGATTTTCATGCATTAGTATTTGACAGATCACGTGGGATTTCAGACATGGTGTCAAAGAGAAAGATGCTCAGTATGCTTCGACATTTCATCATGAATAGACTTACTAACGAGCAACGCTTGCAAATCATTGAATTTTATTACCAAAATCAGTGTTCGGTTCGAAATGTGTTCATTCATGTGTTCAGCGATGAGGCTCATTTCTGGTTGAATGGCTACGTAAATAAGCAAAATTGCCGCATTTGGAGTGAAGAGCAACCAGAAGCCGTTCAAGAACTGCCCATGCATCCCGAAAAATGCACTGTTTGGTGTGGTTTGTACGCTGGTGGAATCATTGGACCGTATTTTTTCAAAGATGCTGTTGGACGCAACGTTACGGTGAATGAACACATTTCGAACCGAACACTGATTTTGGTAATAAAATTCAATGATTTGCAAGCGTTGCTCGTTAGTAAGTCTATTCATGATGAAATGTCAAAGCATACTGAGCATCTTTCTCTTTGACACCATGTCTGAAATCCCACGTGATCTGTCAAATACTAATGCATGAAAATCCTAACCTCAAAAAAATCACCCTTTATTACTAAAATTGATATATATTGTGTTTTTGATTTTTTTCCCAATCATTTAAGAATTCTAACATTTTGCGATAAAAACAGAGCATTTCAGAAAAAAACTAAAATATTAAATGATAAAAAAAAATTATTTAAATTTGAAACTAATTTAGTTTTTTATGGGTCTAAGTCTCACCACATCGTCAACATGAGCAATTGGACAAATGAAAAGGATACGCTTTTATTTTGCTCCCAGATTCGCACATCGTCACCGAGGAGGAATCACCTTTGTAAAATAGTCTGCAATTTTTATTTTGCCAAAAAATTGCATTAATTTTTAATGCATTTAACTTGGGCTATGTTTTTGTTATTGTTGTAGTTAAAGATGCAAAGTACAGAGTTGCAACGAATGCCTTACGCTGGGGACACGTTTAAAGGTTGTAAACTCTTTGGAAAAGGAGAGGCAATCGTAAAGAAGAGAAATTCATTTTACAAAATTCCCTTATGAGTGAATCACACACATCCGTTGCCACACGTGGATGAGTGGTACACGAGTGAGGATACACACGCAATTACACATACATATAGACCTTCCGCTCTGTGCCCGGAATCGACAGGCCCAAAAACCAGAAGGCTTAAAATGTTCTTTCAATGGAATATCATATAACTCAGAGATACGAGTATATGCTGTTTGACAAAGTAAAAAATATGTCAAAATAACTTTGATGATGAAAAAAAAAAATATTTTTACCTTTAAGTTTGAGTAACACTTTGGATATGTGACTTGAAATTTGTAATCGACCTTTAATGGATTTACGGAAATTTAGTAGGAATATACACAACCTGTAGAAGCCATCTCCAGTGCAAAAAGCAAAGCAGGACTTACTGTTCCAAACTGGAGGCCACCGCAGCACACAGGGTAGCATATCTGCCCACGAAGCTAAACGCCTGGGTTGGAATCCTGGCGAAAGCATCAGGAGAAAATTTTTCAGCAGTGGTTATTCCGTCCAAATGCTGACGACATTTGTGAGGACTATGCCATTTAAAATCTTTTCCTCAAGGAGGTGTCGTACTGCAGCACATTGTTCGGTCTCGACAATAAATAGGAGGTCCCTTATCATTGAGCTTAAACTTTAATCGGTCACACACTGATATGTGAAAAGTTTGCCAACGTTCCTTATTGGAATGTTCATGGGTAAATTTGCATTTTGCTGTTCTAAATTTAAGAAAATTCGCGAAACAACATCTGAAATTTTTGAAGGAATAAAACACCTGACTGGTGGTTTTGCTGTTATAAAGACGGTAACCCGATGCGAGATAAGAATACGGTGTTGAAATAATTTTTTGAAAATGTTGGCATTCAATAGAAGCTGTTAGGTTAGGTTAGGTTCAAGTGGCAGTCTGCCATCAGACTCACTTAGACGTTTTCGTCCATCGTGATACCACAGGAACAGAAGAAGTAAGATGTCTTCTTGTTCCTAGCCCGATCGGTTTAAAAAACCCAATAACTTGCAAATGTTAACATCCGCTAAATCAGACAGGTTCTCGAAGAAATGAGAACCTAGAGTTGAACTCCTTCTAACTGCTAGTGCGGGACACACACACAGAAAGTGTTCTATAGTCTGTTCTTCTTCGATGTCCTCACAGCTTCTGCAAAAGTCGTTGCTGGCAACCTTCAGTCTGTCAGCTTGTTTTCCGATTAGACAGTTACTTGTCATGGCGGATACAATGATTAAGACGTTTGTTCTAGCCAATGACAGCAAAGCGGTAGAATTCTTCAAGTCTAAATTAGGCCACATAGATTTGGAATGCTCACAGTCCCCTCTTTGTGACCATCTATCATTCGTTGTCCTTTGGGCCTAGTCATGAAAACTTTGCTTATATGTCGCTAGAGGCATACCCACAGATTCCAGTATCCCTGAAGTGTGTAGGGTAGTTTCTAGTCTCGCAAGCTCGTCCGCTTTACAATTCCCTGGGATATCTCTGTGGCCCGGCACCCGGAACAGGTGAATTTTAAACTGTTCAACCATCTCGTTAAGAGATCTGCGACAGTCGCGGGTGGTTTTTGTGTTCAAAAATACAATCTCCAGGGATTAAATGGCTGCCTGGCTGTCTGAGAAGATATTTATGCCAATCATCATAGTGACACTATAACTTAGCATTCCACCACTTCCTTAATTGCAAGGTTCTCCGCTTGATACATACTGCAGTAGTCAAGTAACCTTTTCGATATTGCCAGTTCCAGATCTTTAGAGTACACCCCGAAGCCCACCTGGTCGTTTAGTTCGGAACCGTCCGTATAGAAGTCTATATAACTTCTGTTACCAGGGATATCGTAGTTCCAATCGGTTCTATCAGGAAAAGTGGTACAGTACTTTTTATCAAAAAGCGGCTCAGGTAGTTCGTAATCCATACAGCCTAGAACATCGGATATTGTATCAAGGATAACACAGTGTCGGTTGCCGTCACATGACCAATGAGAAAGCTCCCTTAACCTCACGGCAGTGGTCGCTGCAATTTGGGTAGCCACAATGTTCAGAGGCATAAGATGTATCATTAAATTCAATGCATCAGATGGTGTCGTCTTCAATACGGCTGTAATGCACAAACAAGCCATCCTTTGGACCCGTTAAGCATTGAGCAGTAGATGGACTTTTGAAGCGCCGTCCACCAGACCACAACACCATAGAGCATTATAGGTCTAACAACTGCAGAATATACCCAATGCATAACATGCGGTCTAAAACTTAAATTTTTGCCAATGGCACTCTTGCAGTTATATGGGGCGAACTGTTACGAGGACACCTCTGAACCTCCAGGGAGTTAACAGAGGAGCTCTTTAAGGCTAGAGCTGGCAAACTATCGATATTCGTTCCATTTGATTGTTTCGATATATATCTTCTTAACTATTTATATCACCGATAGTATCGACAAATTTGTTAGATGTATTAAACCTGTGAAATTAACCGGGTTGAAGATTATGTACCCACAACGACCTTTATACAACAGTTAATCTGGTTGACCCGTCAGTCAATCTGGTTGACCCGTCGGTGGTTGATTGGTTGACCCGTCTCCGATCAAAGTTATATTAAAAGAGTCTTGGCTTTGCCCTTCTGACCTAAAACAATGAGCCAAAGTTAGAATTTCCCACACCTATGACCATAACCCAGACATTGTTCCACAGTGATATTAGCTTGGTTTACACGGTGAATATTTTTAAGAAAATAAATCGTTACAGCTTTAATGGCTTCAGGAAGTGAAACCATTAGTTATGGTTTCTTGGATGTAAAAGAGCCATACCACATTTCAGCGGGCAACAATTGCGGATTCTAGATGTGCAAGAAGTTAAACATGCAAAATTGCTGAATATACGCGAACTATGTTTATCGAGTGGGTTTTTCTATTTGAACTATAGACGGATGCCACAAAATAATCAAATATAGGACAAACTCTTATCATTTTATACTTTTGTCTTAATTTCAAGGCTTTCTACTAAAAAGCCAACGTTTAGCTTATGAATTATAAAATTGTTCGTTAAGCCAATAATTTCTATCAAAAAAGGGAACATATTAACAAAAAATTAAATGTTACCGATTGTGTTAAAATCTATCGATATTGACCGAACGACCCAATCAAAAAAATTTTTTTTTCTTTCTTATAAGAATGAATGCGTTCGTATAGGGGTTGCCTTTTAAATTGCAATCTGCCAACTGACAGCTCTATCGTAAAGCTTGACATTTTTGAGGTTATACGTACTCAGAACGTTTTGACATATGAGCGCTATTTGTGTTGTTTACAGTAACTTTAAAGATTCATCCCGCCAAAAAAATTTAATTAAACCGTGAACACTTCTTGCGATTATTTTGTGTAACTTTCAACGTGGATTAACTCAACAACAGTGCATCGACGAGCATAATTAAATTTTTGCCGATGAAGCTCCATCAAGGACCAGTGTTTATCGATGGTATGGTGAATTCAACCGAGGTCGTAGTGCACTCCAGGACGAATTTCGTGAAGGTCGCCCAAAATCAGTTGTTGTTCCAAAAACCATTGAAGGTATGCGCCAACTGATCGTTATGTGAACTAACGCGAGATTGAGAAAACCTTAGGCATAAGTGGGACCAGCTTACATTCAATATTGCATGAACGTTTGACCGTCAAAAAAATTTGTCGATTGGTCGAAAGAAATGTTCCAAAAATACGATCGCGGTGCTTGCAAACACGTCTATGACATCGTGACAGGTGATGAATCGTGGTTTTATGCGTATCAGCCCAAAAGTAAACAGCAGTCGACTGTATGGCTGTTTCAAGATGAGCCAAATCCAACAAAAGTTGCTCTAGAAATGAAAATCGGGCGATATACATATATGGCAGCTTTATCCAAATGTGAACCGATTTCTATCAAATTCAACGGTAATATTAAGAGGCCTACGAAAACCCTTCGTGCCAAATTTCGAGCGAATCGGTTAATAAATTTATTGCAATATTTTTTAAAATTGGACGAACATATAAATGGAAGCCATATCTAAATCTGAACCGATTTCGACCAAATTCTATAGTAGCGGTCGAGGAAAGCATTGTACAAAATATTGGGAAAATTGGTCAATAAATGCGCTTGCAGTGGCTCTAGGAGCGAAATTCTAAATCTGAACCGATGTCTATGAAATTCACCAGAAATGGCGAGAGTGAAGAGAAATTTCTTCCTGCCGACGATTGGATGAAAATTGCGACACAAACTATAGGTCGACAGAAAGACAAACAAATGCACTATGTTATAATACTTTCAAGCAAATGATCGCCTGTTTTTTCGGAATAACTGGCCATGTCGCAATCGTACCGCTAGAACAATGCAGAACAGTCAGTCAACTATTTGTTCGCCAGTTGTCTTCCAAGAAAACAGGAAAACCAACTCCCGAAGACGGATTACTCTTTACCACGATAATGCGAGCTCTCACACATCGGCTCAAAGAACTGCTAGTTCTGACTTGGCACCGAATGACTTCTTATTATTCCCGTAGCTAAAAAATCAAATGAGAGGTCAACGTTTTCCGACACCAGAAAAAGCAGTTGATGCATTCAAAATGCTTGTTTAGGAGATGCCTCAATCAGAGTTGCAAAAGAACTTCGAAAATTGGTTCAAACGCATGCAAAAATCTCAGTGGGAAATATTTTAAAAAACAATAAAGCGATTTTCGATGATTAATATTTGCATTTCTAATCTCGAAAAAATAAAAGGCAACCCGTATCTATGTTCCAAAGATTAAATCAATGAGATCGGTTTTTGTCAAATAAAAGGTACCGTTGCACTTGTCTTTAAATTGTGGGCTTAATGCCATGGGCACCACATACTTCTTTATGACTTCTTAATGTTGGTTACACGAAAGCAACCAAGCAACGTATTTAATATAAGTGTTCCAAATTTTTTTAATTTGATTTAAACAATTCTTATAACAGAGAAAACTTTTTCTATGCAAGCATTATTGGTTTCTACGTCATAACAACTGCTAAAATTTATTTTATCCATATGCCACTTTTTGGTATCTGTTAGACGCGAAAGCCGGGCAATGACAAAGGAAATGCTCCAACATCTCATCATCTTCCCCGCATGCCCTACACATGCTATCACTTGCCGCACCGATTTTATATAAGCGAGCTCGTAGTCCTATGTGTCCCGTTATGATACCAATAGCGATACTAACCTCTTTCTTACTTCCTTTCAGTAATAGCCTCGTCTTCTCACGATCTGGATCCCCCCATAAGTTTCCGCCGTCCTACCGACCGTTTCGCTGTTCCACAATGTAGCATGCGCATTCGTCGCCCACTCCCTTAACTCGGACTGCGTCGACCCGAAAGGCTTCGGGTTAACCAAGTTTATTGACGGCAGTCCTCTTGCCTTCACCGCCAAATCGTTTGCCATTTCATTTCCCCTTACTCCGTTATGGCCGGGGAACCCAAACGATGAGGATTTTGCCATCCTCAGAGAAGGCGTTGATCTCCTTCTTACATTCCAAGACTGTTCGTGACCTTACAGTCCTGGTTGTTATTGCCCTTATGGTAATTTTACTGTCGGTAAAGATGTGCACACTCGACGTCCTCGAGTTAGCACCACACCACTTCACGCATTCCGTAATCCGATCCTGCAGGATCGTATTATGGTCAGGCAATCTAAAACAGATCTCAGTCCCTGGGTTCTCAATGTAGACTCGCAGGCCCACCCTGTCCTCAGCTTTGATCCATCCGTACAACATGATCTTCCAGATGGCAATACTAGGGTTCCGTCAATCCAAGACTGTGCCGATGGCAGCAGTGCCTCCCACTCTACTTCAAGGTTCATCTCAGGTATCGAATCGATCGATCGAAAATCTTTTCCCTTCCTTCCAGGTTTCCTATCGTCGCTTCGTTTATACGACGAAAGTATGAGCTGCACCCATCCTCAATCCTTTCTCCCATCGCCTTAAGTCTCTAGCCGCAGTGGCTGCCTCACACTTAATCTGTATGTCAATGGGTCGGATATCTAGAATAGTCTCCAGTGCTTTAGTGGGTGTCGTCTTCATCGCTCCGCCTATGCCACGACAACATGTTCTCTGAACCTATTGTATGGTCCTTATGTTGCACTTTTTCTCCATAGCAGTCCACCAAACTACATAGCTGGTTCGGATCCTTATTCTTTAGAAGTATTGTAACATCGTCTGCGTAGCAGACTGGTTCAAATTCCTTCTCAGTCAGCATTCGTAATACCTCACCCATAGGAGTGGCAATAAAATGCTCCCCTGTGGCGTGCCTTGTGCCACATTCTCCCTTATATTTATGCCATGGGACACACAATTTATCCACCTGTTCCTTAGCATATGGTTTATGCAGTCTCTAAGGACCGGATCCACCCGGCACGGGTCTAAAGATTGAATCAGTGTGTCGGTCCGCACATTGCAAGAAGCCCCCTCGATGTCAATGCATTCCGCTAGGGTGTACGTTTTGACATCGAAGGATTCTTTTATTTTATGCACAACCTCGTGCAGGGCAGTCTCCACCGACCTTCACTTGACATAGGCATGCTGTTTGTATTTGAGCAGTTCGCTGGATTTCATACTCCTTATCATGGTGTCCACAATACGTTTCATGGTTTTGCGTAGAAAGGACGTAAGGCTTATGGGTCTGTAGGCCTTTGGTGTCGCATAATTTGTCTTGCCCTGCTTGGGTATAAACACCACCCTTGCCTCATGCCAGGCTTTCGGAGTATATACAAGTCCTAGGCACGCTGTGAAAATTTTGGCCAGACGAGGCGCCAGATAGTCTGCCTCCTTCGGTAGTAACGCCGGAAATATTCCATCAGGTCCGGGTGACTTAAATGGTTTGAAGCTCCTCAAGGATTCCTTCACCAAAAATTCCGTATTTATAAACCTTCGATAAACGAATAATGTTTAGCTAGGCCAAATCTTATGTACCTCCCACCACGGATGGTCATTGTTATGTTCATCGTACCAACATATTTTTAAGCTGAAATTAAAAGCTTATTGAAGCTCAGATATCATATATCAAATACGCTAAACATTAAAAGTGATGCTGAGAAGGACCCATGGTCTTCAAGATCTTGATAATCGGGCACCGTCTTCATAATAGTTTAAAAAATATTTATTTTTAATGAGCTGATTTATGACGCAGCGAAGCACATCGGGAGAGCTAGTAAAAATTAAAAAAAAATGAATTTCTTGTTTGACGTCACATTATCCATGTTTTGTTTGTTCCAGTAAACAGAAACATTGCCAAGAACTTAAAAAAATGCTAGCTATTAAGATAAGTTTAGGCCTATTCGAGTTTAGTTATTGAAATTGACTTTGCAGATAAATGGACTTGAAGGCCTCTTACACAGCTTTTAACCGGTTCTGTTTTTCCGCAACTGCAGCAAGATGCAAATGTCTACAAAAGAATTGGTGAAAACTCGCACACATACTCGCTTACTCACTCACTCACAGTTGCGAGCGTGTGTATGTGTGTTTCCGCCAATTCTTACTAGGACACGAACTCATGATGATGGAAGGCAAACGTAGAGCATAGAAATGAATGTACAGAGATGTGTGACATGTGGAAAATGGAGTTTTTCATTTTCATTCGTTTTGAAATTCCTGCAAATGGGAGAAGAAACTTCATTTTCTGGTATTTGCATTTTCCGACACCACCATTGTTGTGTGTGTGTGTAAGTGTGTGTGTGTGTAAGAGCGAGTGTTCGTATATGTTTGTATTCCTTTCCAGTTGTGTTTGTATTTGCCTTAGCCTTCTTTCATTTATTCCTCAACTGATGGTTGTGTTGAGTGCCTGGTAAGGAGTTTCAAATACTGTTTGTCGTCGCATTTGGGGAATTTCGAATAGGGTCGCTCGTCTTGTTGCTCATTTTCCTCTGTTTATTTGGTTATTGTTGTGTCTCTTGGGAAAAAGTGAATTGCAAAGGAATTTAAATTCGATTTTAAGTTGGAAATTTTGCAATGTCTGGGTGAAATTAAAAATGGGGAAACATTTTGCAAATGCACAAAAGCAACAACACTTTGGTAAACATCAGTTCCGACTATGGGGGTACGACTTTTGCTGGCTGTTAGCGCAGGCAACAGCCAGCTGCTGGGTTCTAGCGTAGTTAGCAAGGCAAAGTTTCGGCATAAAAAGGGAAAAATTTAAAAATATTGTATGAATTTTTGTTTACCTTTAAAACTGTATATCTTTGTGTGAAATCGAACTTCTCTCTATATAATCGGAAAGAGCAAGAGTTATGAAATTAATCTCCGCCATGTCGCCATCGTCGTCCAGGTAAAGACATGCGACAAAGCAAGTAAAAGCGTGCTATGTTCGGCAGGGTCGAATCTTATATACCCTCCATAATGGATCGCATTTGTGGAGTTCTCATCCCGGTACCACTTTTTAGGCAAACAAAGGATAAAAGAAAAGAATTGCTATGCTATTGGAGCAATATCAAGTTATGGTCCGATTTCGTTTATATAAGAGCTGTATCAGGCTATAGACCGATTCAGACCATATTGGACAGGTATGTGGAAGGTTATGCAAATGAAAGTTTGCAAATTTTGCCCATGAACATACCACTAAGGAACAGGGGCAAACTTCTCACATATCAATGAGTGCAGTCCGATTCAAGTTGAAGCTCAATGATAGGGGGCGTTCTTTTTAAAGCCGAGTCCGAACGGCGTGCAGCAGCGCAATACCTCTTTGGAGAGAAGTTTTACATGGCATAGTACCTCACAAATGGTGCCAGCATTAGGGGGGAAAAACCGCTGAACATTTTTTCTGATGATTCCGCCAGGACTCGAACCCAGGCGTTCAGCGTCATAGGCGGACATGCTAACCTCTGCGCTACGGTGGCCTCCTGAAGGTTATGCTGTTATACAAAATTTCAGCCAAATCGGATAAGAATTACGCCCTCTAGATGCTCAAGAAGAATAATCGAGAGATCGGTTTATACGGTAGCTATATCAGGCTAGGGATCGATTTGAACCGCACTTAGCACATTTGTTGGAAGTCACAACAAAACTCCTCGTGCAAATTTTCAGCCAAATCGGATAAGAATTGCGTCCTCTAGTGGCTGAAGATCGGTTTATATGGCAGCTATATCAAAACATGGGCCGATATGGCTTATGTACAATCGCAACTGACCTACACCATGAAGAACTATTTGTGCTAAATTTCAATCGTCTAGCTTTACTTTTTCGAAGGATAGCGTGCTTTCGACAGACAGACGGAAGCACAAAAGGACGGACATGGGTCGATCGACTTAAAATGTCATCATATATCATCATATATATATACATTATGGAATTTTAGACGAATGTTTCGAGGTGTTACAAACGGAATGACGAAACTAGTATACTCCCATCCTATAGTAGAAGGTATAAAAATTAGAAAGAGTAGCACTTGCAAGATAAATGAGTATTACATTGTTCCTATTCTTATATAAAAAAGTAAAACCGTGCCAAGTTCGGCTGGGCCGAATCTTATACAACCTCCACCATGGATCGCATTCGTCAAGTTCTTTGGACGGTCTCTCTTTATAGGCAGAAACTAAAAGGGGATAATAACAAGAAATCCCCATGGATTTTTTATATGCTTGGATAAGAATTGCGCCGTTTAGAGGCTCAAGAAATATATTAGGGGGATCGGTTTATATAGGAGCTATATCAGTTTTGGACCGATTGGAACCATACTCGGTGCGTTGGTATGTTGAAGGTCATAGAAGAAGCGAGGACCTATGACCTAGCCAAATCGATAAGAATTGCGTCCTCTAGTGGCTCAAGGAGTATATTCGGGAGATCGGTTTATATGGAAGCTATATGTAAACGTGGACCGATTTGTCTCATTTACAATCCCAACCGACCTACATTAATAAGAAGTAATTTTGCGAAATTTTAAGCGCTAAGCTCTGCTACTTCGAAACACGGACGGACGACTTAAAATGTCAACCGGAGTCAAATCGAAGGAAGGTTCTTTGTGCAATTTAGTGGCAACTGCGTTTTTTGGGACGACGACATAAATGCTGCGGCTGGAATGATTGAGAGAATAATCCTCATTGGATAGAAGTCATTTACACCCGCAGGGAATTTATCGGTTAAATCAAAAGAGTAGACTTGGCTTAACCAGACATACAGAAATATTTCCAGATTGAAAGAGGAGGCTTTCCGAAATTGGCGTTTGAATGAGAAAGCCAACACTGAACTGCTACAAGAACTTTGTCAAGGTACTAAGACGAAAAAAATTTCTTTACGAACAACGTCTGCGTGCTCTGGTTATTGCTTCTCCAAGGGTAAGTAGGAGCTTTTGGTCAGTTGTAAAAAGAGTAAGTGACGACTCGTCAATTAGCCCGGCTTAAATGTTTGCGGGAAATTCTTCCTTATCGGAAAGCAATCAACCACCGCTAGTGATTGTATCTAGTTCGATGCCCCAGATATTCATTCGAACACGCGGGTTTAAAGGGAGTATCGCGGATTTCGACGTAAACGGGCACGAATGCTATATCAAGTTGTGCGGAAGTCGGATAGAATCGCCTCAATAGCCGAGTAGGTAGCTCGTTAAAATTACCAGTGCCGGGGTCGTGGGTTCGATTTCCATCAGAGGCCTGGACTGTCGCTTCTGTGGTACTGAAAATAGCCTAAGCGAGTCTGTTTAGGAAACAGACTGCTATACTAACCTATCCTAACGTACCCTTGAATCGAAAAAAAAATCTTGCCGTTTGAGAATTGGTAGAGATAACTCTTTTAAAATTTGAACAAGATATTTCACGGCATGGGCTCCTCTTGACAGGTCCCTAAAATTGATTACATCGGCATTTGTTGTTCGGCTTGCCAAATCTTCATTTTTGGACCGACTTACGAGTTTTTTGTGGTTTAGGGCTCAAAAATTACTACAAAGAAATGCTCTTGATTACTACAATATTTCATCTGGTCTCGGGGATTTTCGACTCTTGATTTGATGTTTTTCTTTGGATTTTTTACTGGATTGGCTTCGAATTTCGCGATTTAACAACATTTAAAACTACTGCAAAGAGCGTCCAATTACGATTATTATTGTAAATTAAAATTTATGCAGTTTGGAAATCAAAAAAGTAAAAATATATGTATTCTAATTGTTTCGTCTCCAATAAAAAAACTTTATTAAATACCTCAATTTTAGCTTCTTTTTGGTTCTGGTCCTCTTGACATGACAGAAAAGTTGAACAACATCTGTCAACTTAAACGGGTGTTATATGTTTTAAAAACTAAGAAATTTTCTGAAAACATAAAGCCGTGACCTTATTTGGGCTTATGTTTTATTACTTCATATATCCCCTAAATGCATGCAAAACATTTTTGTAGCCCAACCAAATAATATTTGTAGCCCTACCGAAATCATGACGAACATCATCTTCGCCGAAATAAGTATTTTGGGTATTTTTGCGAAAAATTCTGGCAGTCCTTTTTTTTTAGATGATCAATTTTTCAAATTCTTGGAGGAACCGTTCCGTTGGTGAAAAATATTTTCCTTCATATTAAGGATTTTTTGTTTTAAATTGAAGGATAATAAATCCTTACCTTATGCTAAGTTTAAACAATGATTCTAACTAGACGCCTAATTGTTTCCTTACCACGCCCCTAAGATAGTTCATGTCTGGTATTGTGTCCCCACCTAAGTGACAGTGTCTGTTTCCTATGTCACTGCCCGCAATGCTTCAACATCTATTCATCTTCCCCTCATGTCCTACACATGCTATCACTTGCCGCACCTATTTTGCATAAGTGAGCTCGCAGTCCTATGTGTCCCATTACGATCGGACTGCGTCGACCCGAGTTAAGGGCGTAGGAGACGAACGCGAACGTTACACCGAGGAATAGAAAAATGGTCGGCAGAGCGACGAACATTTTATGGGGGTATCCGAATCGTGGGAAAACGGGGCTTAATCTGATAAGTTCTCAAAGAAATAAAAACCTAAAGTGGAACAGTGCGGAACACACACACAGCAGATGTTCTATAGTCTCTTCAGATTCTGCAGAAGTCGTTACTTGCAACCTTCAGTCTGCCAGCATGTTTACCGATCACAATGATTGAGACGTCTGTTCTAGCCAGCGACTGCTAAGCAGTAAACCTCTTCAAGTCTAGATTTTGAGTGTTCACAACCCCTACTTTGTGATCACCTGCCATCCATTGTCCTGATTCGGGCCTGCTACTGAAGACTTGGCTTTCATGTCGCCATAGGCATACCCATAGATTCTAGTTTCGCTGGAGTGTGTAAGGTAGTTCCTAGATTCGCAAGCTCGTCTGCTCTGCAATTAACTGGGATGTTTCTGTGGTCCGGAAACCAGAACAGTTGAATTTTGAACTGTGTGGGTACGTACAACGCTCGTCTGCGAGTACCACTGCCTGCGCCAGGAAATTGAGCCGCACTTGGGGTATTCGACCGGCAAGTATAAAGCGAGCGGCTGCTGCGTTAATGATGTTTCGGAATTTCCTCTCGGCAACTAACACATCTGAGGGGGTGGCAGTTCATTGAAGCGGCGATTGGTGTGCTATCTGAGGCCGGCCCAATCGGGCTTCTTCTGATTGATAAACGTCCGGCGCTCAGATGTTATGAAGTCGGGTGGTCGGTCGATGGTGAGTATTATGGCAAGGTAGTCTGATCCCAAAGAAATGACGGTTTGCCACGATACGTCACTTAGGAGATCAGGGGATGCAATGAAAATGTCTGGCATGCTGCTACACCTCCGCAAATCCTAGAGGGGGCATTCTCATTTACTGTGCAAAACGTGGAGTCTTCAATTTGCTCTGCCAAAGAGGAGAATGCCATGAAACGTGATGCGCATTAAAGTCTCCTAGAACCAGACGATTGTGATCAGAAAGTATCCTACTTATGTCGGGCTTATAAGCTTGGACATTAGCCGGGTCACAACAACCAATGGGCGATTTGGACACGTTGTATAGCTCTATATCGGCAGTGCCGGACTTGGTTGCTATCCTGATGCACTCCATGTTGGGATCGCTAGCGCCAGGCGCAGGCGAGATGGGTCTATACTGCACGGAATGGTGAATCATGAAGGCCAATCACACACCTCCATTCCTTAAGCGATCTTTACGTAGCACATTGTATCCGTGACAACTGTGCAAGCTTCAGGTGTTGGCCAGCTTTGTCTCCTGGATCGCCGCAACAAATAGGTTCTTCCGACTCATAAAATCTACTATCTCGTCGATCTTGCCTTGGTCTAAAATTGCAATTCAATTACAAAAAAGATACACCCTCCGGCACTGGTTTGGCAATATGGGGGTGGGATGCTGATGTTGCGTATATTGCTGCACAGGAGAGGTCGGGGCGCACTTCGGGATGTGCCTCACCCATTACGAAAAAAATGACCCTGAGGCGGCATCCCTTGCCTATGAGGGTTCCATTGGGTCAATTCGGTGTATATAGCCGGGTGCCATGAGATCGGAAGTGGTGTTGCTCTGTGACAAGCCGTACGACAATTTAACGCACATTGCCCACATCTAGCCATCTTAATTTTTCTCTTCTTTTAGAGATACACTGCACTGCATGTAGCGGATGACAACAATGCAAAATGAACGAATCAAAATACAATCCATTTAGAAAGGTAAAATGTGTCGTCTTAATTGCTACACGTTTGTCCATACCAAAACAAAAAAAAAAGAACTCAAGGGCTAATTACTCATACCACTTCATTATGAATTCTAAGCAAATGCCATTCGGTAGCTATATTAAACCCCATAATAATTTTTCGACCTTACTCAAATTTTTTCGACCATAACCTTACTTTACACTTTTTTCCAAGTCCTCGACTTTCGTATGCCGTACAGTTTATGACTTGTAGTTTCGTAAACAACTTTTAGCAACTTCACTTTTAATGCCGCATCGGTGATGGGAAAAACAAACGGGAGAGAGAGAGGGAGACATGTCTTGCCAAAGTCATTAACAATTCTTGTTTTATGCCAAGCGAGGACTTTTTTCACTGTCATTACCATAATTTCTGTGGACGAACTATAAAAACTCATTTATCAAACCAACTAAGCTCCTTTAAGCCAACACCTCAACCAGAACTACTGGCGCAAGCACAGGACCATCGTCATCATCATCATCATCATTCCGACCTGCTGCCGAGCAGCCTAGTAAAACCCAAAAGGCCACCACCGCAAAATAACAAACCCCAAACAGAATTGCCTTTAATAAAAAGCAGCGGGAATACCGCAAAAATTATTCAAAAGACTTCGAGCGAATCGAGCGATGACACTTTTTTCCACGGCGCAAAGGCGCTAAAAAAGAGCAGCATTTTTCGGTGTTGGTGATAAAATATAAAAATTTTTGTAATCCACTGGCGAGACGACAACAACAAGAAGACCACATCGAACTGGCTGGCCACAACAATTCCACTGACCATCGACTGCGATGGGGTTCTGGCCGTAAAAACAAAATAAAAGCTTTCCTTTGAACATTTTCCGTTACAGAAAAATATAAACTTTAGAGTTAGTGCTCAGCAAAAGTGAGGAAGGATAGGAGGGAGGCAGTGAACGAGGATGGGGTCCTTTAAAGACTCGTAAAACATAAAAGTGTCAATATTGATGGACATGCAGAGCTACATAGCCTATGGCAAACAGGATATGTCAGAAGCCACCACACAAAAAGTGCATAAATCCTTTAAAATGGGGAAAATGCCATTCGGACCAGTCTAGAAAGTTTAACGTTCAGCCTCAAATAAAATGCCCATAAATAAACAGGACATCTGAACAATGGCCCACGAAATCCATGATGAACACTAGGCTCGAGGGGATTTAATATTGACCATCAATGTTGGATAAGCCAAAGGGCTTATTAAACGGCGATGCTGCTGTTGAATTCAGCTGTTGCTGTTGTGATGATGAAGACACGAAAAAAAGCGTGCTAAGTTCGGCCAGGCCGAATCTTTTATACCCTCCACCATGGATCGCATTTGTCGAGTTCTTTCCACGGTAACTCTTCTCAGGTTCATTTCGGACCATAATTGAATTGAATTGGAGACCACAGTAGAAGTCATTGTGTAAAATTTCAGCCAAATCTAGTAAGAATTGCGTACTTTAGGGGCTGAGGAAGTAAAATAGGGAGATCGGTTTATAGGCAAGCTGTATTAGGTTATAAACCGATTCAAGTCATATTCAACACGTATGTTAAAGGTCATAAGAGAAGCCGTTGTACACATTTTCAGCCAAATCGGATAATAATAGCGTCCTCTAGACGCTCAAGAAGTCAAGACCACAGATAGGTTTATATGACAGCTATATCAGGTTAAGGACCGATTTCAACCATACTCAGCACAGTAAGTCATTACAAAACACATCATCCAATATTTCAGCCAAATCGGATAAGAATTTCTCCCTGTAGAGGATCAAGAAGTCAAGACCCCAGATCGGTTAATATGGCAGCTATATAAGGTTATAGACCTATTTGAACTATTCTCAGAACAGATGTTGAAAGTCATAACAAAACACATCATCCAATATTTCAGCCAAAACGGATAAGAATTGCTCCCAGTAGAGGCTCAAGAAGTCAAGACCCCAGATAGGTTTATATGACAGCTTTATCAGGTTAAGGACCGATTTCAACCATACTCTGCAAAGTTGTTGGAAGTCGTAACAAAACACCTTGTACAAAATTTCAGCCAAATTGGATAAGAATTGTGCCCTCTAGCGGCTCAAGAAGTCAAGATACCAGATCGGTCTATATGGCAGCTATATCAAAATGTGGACCGATATAGCTCATTTACAATCCCAACCGACGTACACTAATAAGAAATGTTTGTGCAAAATTTCACGCGGCTAGCTTTACTCCTTCGAATGTTAGCGTGCTTTCGATAGACAGACGGACAGACATGCCAAGTTCGACTTAGAATGTCATGACTATCAAGGATATATATACTTTATGGGGTCTTAGACGAATATTTCGAGGAGTTACAAACAGAATGACGAAATTAGTATACCCCCATCCTATGGTGGAGGTTAGTAAGAAAAAGAGTGCCGTGCCGAACCTTATTTATTTATTTATTATTTATTTATTATTTATTATTTTTCTATATATATATATATATATATATATATAGATATATATATATATATATATATATATATATATATATATATATATATATATATATATATATATATATATATATATATAGAAAAATTCATTCAAAGAAATTGACAAATGCGATCCATGGTGGAGGGTATATAAGATTCGGCACGGCACTATACATATATACACACATATATACATATATATATAAGCTAAATCAACTTATTCACCGATTTAGACCATACTTGGCGCAGTTGTTGGAAGCAAATGTTCAACCATGTCTGCAAATAGGATAAGAATCTTATATACCCTCCACCATGGATCGCATTTGTCAATTTCTTTGAATGAATTTTTCTTTATATATATATATATATATATATATATATATATATATATATATATATATATATATATATATATATATATATATATATATATATATATAGAAAAATTCATTCAAAGAAATTGACAAATGCGATCCATGGTGGAGGGTATATAAGATTCGGCACGGCACTATACATATATACACACATATATATATAAGCTAAATCAACTTATTCACCGATTTAGACCATACTTGGCGCAGTTGTTGGAAGCAAATGTTCAACCATGTCTGCAAATAGGATAAGAATTGCGCCCTCTAGGAGCTCAAGAAGTCTCATCGGGAGATCGGTTTATAACACAGCTATATCAGGATATGAACGGATTTGAACCATTGCACAGTTCTTGCAAGTGATACCAAAACACTACTTGCAAAATTACAGCCAAATCGGATAAGAATTGGGCTCAAAAATCAAGATCGGTTTATATGGCAGCTATATCGAAACATTGACCGATGTGGCCCATTTACAATCCCGGCCGGCCCTCACTAATAAGAAGTACTTAGATGGCTTCGAAACGCGCTCAATAGGAAAAGTGAAGCCAGAGATCGCAACGCCACCAAGCGTTTCGCAATTTGGTTTAGAATTACTCATCAGCTCTATTAGGTGTGAAGGTTTCGAGCCTGGGCACATGAGCAACAGCGAGAGCTGATGTCGTTGTCTAGCGTTTGAAGCCATCAATGCAACTCCCAATAGATGCACAGAATCATGTGTATACCATGGAGGTAGTGTAATTTGTGTAGACAAAAAATCTTCCGTTACACAAAAACACATGCATTGGGAAAAGTACAGCTAATTGACAGGGTTGTCGAGCGTTACGCAATGTGGTTTAGAATTACTCATCAGCTCTATTTGTAGTGAAGATTTCGAACCTGGGCACATGAGCAACAGCGAGAGCCGATGTCGTTGTCTTGCGTTCGAAGCCATCAATACAACTCTTAGAGATGCACAGAATCATGTGTATACCATGGGATTAATTTGTGTAAACAAAAAATCTTCCACTACACAAAAACACATGCATTGGGAAAAGCACAGCTAATAGACAGGGTTGTCAAACGTGGTTAATGTAGTATTTATATCATAGAGGCGTTTTCACCATAAATTATGTATAAGTACAATATACAAACGTATGGCGCTTGATTCCTTCACACCTAATATGACTGAAGTGTAATTCTAAACCAAATTACGAAACGCGCCCCATAGTTGTTGGTGCGTGTTGCGATATCTGGCTTTAATTTGCTTCAAGAGAAACAAACAAAAATGGTCAATTTGAATGATATTCGCCCTAATAGGCAAAAAACTTGAAAGTAATAAAAAATATTTTTTCAAATAAACACTAAGCGGTTGTAGGTTACAAATTTGCCTGTGCATATATATTTCAATATAATTATAATTCAATAATTTAACTCTCTTTCGAATGTAAGAGGCCTGGTGTTTTTGCACAACTTTATTTATAGAGAGAACCCGAGATATCTTCTTGATCGACTCATATTTGCTAGGTCTAATAGAGGAAAAAGAATCTTCCAGGCAATGTCTAGTATTGGAGAATCAAAAATTTTTTTTGGCAAAACAAAACTAAATTCAAAAGAGTAAAGTAGATGCTACGCTGTTTCAAACATGGTGAATTTAAGAACATCGTGTTGTCTGTCGAGAAAAATCTCCCAATGAAGCAATTCGTCAATTCGTAAATCGCGTTTCTTAACTGAACGTAACAAACGACCATCCGAAGTAATTTTTCATGGGAAGTGATGGTAGGGACAGCTGCGACCGCCGATGACTGCTCTCCAATAATTTTCAAAGAGCTTGGTGTCAGATTAAATGCGAAATAGGATAGGGTGTCAAAGTACATGATACATACAATAGGTTAGGGTAGGTTAAAAAGACGGTGCGAATAATAACCCGTGCCTTGCCACTATGGACGAAGACCTAAGCCAGTGATCGGCTTGTTGTGCGCTAAAAATGCTAAAAAGTTACCTCAAAAAAGAATCTACGGTTACTTTTTAGTATTTGGTGCGCGCATGCCTCTTGTTATCGGAAAAACATTTTAGAAGCCACAGGTGCGCAAACATTCGATCGTGGAACACGGACGTATCAAAAAAAATTCGGCACAATCACATAAAGCACGTGTTATGCAAATATGGCTAAAAAATCATGTTCCGCACTTCATTTCGTCCAAGTAGTGGATTTCCAATTCGCCAGATGCCAATCCGATAGAAATTTCTATTAGAACCATTTAAAAAAGATTTAGAGAGATACGGGAAGATTACTATTAGAAAAATTAGTCTTCTGATATCAGCAAGCACTGTTTACTGATATTAAATTAAAAATTTTAAACTTTTCTATTAATCCAGTTAAAATTGTAAAAATTTTTAACAACAATTGAAGCATTTGCTGTAAATTAATAAAAAAAATACAAATTTTAGTCGATAACTTTTTGTTTAAAATTATTCATATACTAGTAGTAGATATTTTGTCTGCTGTTATTTAAATTCGACCAAAAATTTACAAAATGTAAAATATTTTTGCCTTATTGGAAACTGGCAAAAAGATATTTTGACAGTTTTGAGCATTTTGTAACATTTAAAATTTTGAAAACAGCAGAAAATGTTTGCTGTTTTAGCAAAAAATTATTACTGTCTCATTTTCAGCAGAGCTTTCTGTTGTTACAGCAAACATTTTTGTTGGGTTTACTAAAAAATGTCTGTGAGTGTACATTCGTGCAGCTTGCAACTAGTTAATTGGCTTGTTCGGAGCAATAGTCAAGGCAAAAGGTTGTTGTTGTTGTTGTTGTAGCAGTGTGTTGTACACTGAGGCGGCAGCCCTTGCCGATGAAGCATTCCATCGGGTCAATCCGGTACGTACAACCGGCTGGCATGGGATTGAAGGCAAAAGGTGATCACATCGAGCAAAAATTACTGGATTCTGAACTTCATACTACTTCTATACAATATTTTTACACAAAAAAAATGAGGTAATTTGACTTGGTAAAACTTCGTTTCAGCTACTCCGTATATTATTGTTAGTGTTCGAGGGCACAAGCGTGCTTGACTGGACAATTTTCAGCCAAAGAGTAATACATGAAAAAAATTTTCCCCTAATCGGATGAAAATTCAGAAAATCCGGGGGAGGTCAAAAAGTCAATTATGGGGATGAGGTATCCAAAACTGCACCTCTAACCACGCCCATAAAAAGCCTTAAATAGACATAGGGCCGTAGTTAAAAGCTTCCTCGGTTATTAAATATAAACCAGATAACTTGGCTTAAATTTTTTTCAGACCCCTTGATAGCGGCTACCTAACATTCGGCTCGCCCGGACCATCGATATTATCACTAAAAAAAAAAAACAGTGGAAAAAGGTCTTCTGAATTTACAGACAGACCATAGTTAAGATTTTCTCAACAAACAGTAACAGTTCAAAATTCACCCACGAAACCTTGCCACAAAGATTTACAGAGCATTGCAGAGCAAATTATACCGCAAGACGCGCGATGCCAACAATCTACCAGCATTGGTGTATATTTTTGCATAATTTTTTGAAATCGTATATTAGCATTGGGATACTTTTGGAGTAAGCAAAAAATCAGTTTACGTGTAAATGCACAACGACAATAGTGAGGCGTCGGTTTCGAACGATTTCTCTCTAACCAACCAGTACCGTAATTCTGTAACTTATAACGAACATCGTTTCGTTATATAAGTCGACAAAAAATAGTTTGCACTACCGATTATGTTATTCTCCTACTTTACTTTACTTTGATTGGCCATGACCGAATATTTGTTCCACTAGCCGAACGTAGAATATCGTTCCAAGCGCCTCGATCTTCTGTGCTCATTCTAAAATCTCTGACACCAAGTCCGGAGGTGTCTCCCACCACTTGATCTATCCATCGGG
The DNA here is from genome assembly GCF_963082655.1 of Stomoxys calcitrans. Lineage (NCBI taxonomy): Eukaryota > Metazoa > Arthropoda > Insecta > Diptera > Muscidae > Stomoxys > Stomoxys calcitrans. Next base: position 135,562,717 of record NC_081553.1, read on the forward strand.
CTTTTGGTCTTCACGGTTTGCGTGTACCACCGTGCTTGCCTTCAAAAGACTTCTTTGCTGTAGCTTCTTCATCCATTCTGACAACATGACCTAGCCAACGCAGCCGTTGTATTTTGATGCGTGTAACTATGCTGTCGTCGTCATACAGCTCGTGGTTCATACGTCTTTCTCTCAAATACTCCAAGCACTGCCTCATCTGCTTTCAGAAGTACCCATGCTTCAGAGCCATATAACAGCACGGATAGTATCAGTGTCTTGTATAGTGTAATTGTAGTGTAATCTTCGTCTGTCGAGAGGTAGACTTGTCCAAAGTAGCATCTGTTTGCCAGTATTATTCTTCGCTTAATCTCAAAACTGGTGTCATTCGTTTCGGTTACGGAGGTAAACACCAATTAATTGTCCGTCGTTTAGTTAACGAATTTCTATTCGTTAGTGAAAACAGCTGATTTTAACGATATCGATTAACGTTAAAAGTGACTACTTAATACCAAATTCAATAATTTTTCATTTATCGCTTGTTAACTAAACGATTTCCGTTAAAACACTTTACTGAATTCCACTACAGTAGGCGATTTGGACTAACTTAAACATAAAAAACCCTATAAGTATAATGTGGGAGCTATATCCAATTCTGAAACAATTTTGATGGCCCTTGGCGGATGTTTTCAGATGGTTTATTAAACATTCAAACTGTAATAACCACGTTTGACAAATGACAACATTATTGCAAATTACCCAAAATCTGACGAACATATATATGGGAGCTATATCTAAATCTGAACCTATTCACAGCAGATGTGGTAGTCGTCAAGGAAAGCGAGAAAAGCGTTGTACAAAGTTTTTTCAAGATTGGTCAGTAAATGCGCTTGCAGTGGCTCTAGAAGTGAAAAACGGGCGATATACATATATGGCAGCTATATCTAAATCTAAGCCGAGTTTTATGAAATTCACCAGTAATGTCGAGAATCATGAGAAAATCCCTCTAGCCAAATTTCGAGAAAATCGGTTAACAACTGAGCACTTTATTGCAATAATTCTCAAAATCGGACGAATATATATATGGAAGCTATATCTAAATGAGATTTCGAGCAAACTTCTCAGATATTGTGGTAGTCGTCGAGGAAAGCGTTGTATAAAATTTTGGCATGATGTTATATCTAAACCTTAACCGATTTCCATGAAATCCACCAGTAATGGCGAGAGTCAAGAGAAAATCCTTCCTGCCAAAATTCGTGAGAATCGGTTATCGAATGACCATTTCATTGCATTATTACTGCAAATCGGACGAACCTATATATGGGAGCTATATACAAATCTGAACCGATTTTTTCCAATTTCAACAGGCTTTGCCTCTAGGTCAAAAAACATGCCAGTACCAAATTTTAAGACGAAAGGATGAAAACTGCGACCTGTACTTTGTACACGTCCGTCTGTCCTGTAGCTAAATCGAATCGGAAAGTGATTCTGAGTCGATCCGTATACTTATCAATGGGTCTATCTCTCTTCCTTCTGGTGTTACAAACAAATTCACTAAGTTATAATACCCTGTACCACAGTAGTGGTGTAGGGTATAAATATTCAGTGGTGGTTATCCCCACATTCAAACTGGTGACATTGACGAGTTACTCATCCACCTGAAAATGCGATACGAGAGGTGTCGCTAAGCAGCACGCTGTTCAAATAAGACAAAAATGGTCCGCTTAAACTGTAATCGGACTGCACTCATTTCTTAATGGAATTTTTGTGGAAAAATTTTAAAAATGTATGTATTGAAGAAATGGGCTAGTATAATGCTCATGGGGTAGCACAATGGACTGAAATGTCAAAGTGAGTCTGATTGCAGACTTAAACTTTAATCTAACCTAACCCTAAAACGTTGGCTTTGTACTTGATTGGGTAACCGTGATTGGCTAATGTCCCCATTTTGGGCGTTTTTGTGGGGGTGGAGTGACTCCCTATACTTCGACATGAATTTGTATGCCAGATTCGTTATCTACTCCCGCATACTTTTCATTTGATACCCACATTGTCCTTATCGGTCCACTTTTGATTTTGGGTGGTGTTTTTGGGGTAACGGTGGAGGGTCCGCCCCCTTCAAATTATGAAGCCTATTCCTACTTCCTGACCATACTGGTAATCTACTCTCGAATACCTTTCATTTGATCGTCAAATAAACCTATATTAAGGGGTTTTGGGGCGGCCACCCAGATACTTGGATCCAACTTGTATTATGAAATTCGTACTCTACTCATTTGAATCCCATATTGTCCCGATCGGTCCACTTTTATTTTTGGGTAGTTCTTTTGGGGTAAGGGGGAGGGTCCCACACCCTCTCGATATCAAAAAATTATGTAGCCTGTTTCCTTCCAGACCAACCTACAGAATCTGTGAAAATTTCAAGGTTATCGGTTCAGACGGTTTTGAGTCTATACGGAACAAACAAACAAAAAAAAAATTGGCTGTATTCGACTTCGTTAGAAGATCTTTTTGGACCAATTGCTTGCCGAGACCTGTCTGCAGACTAAATTTGGGAGAGCCATCTTTTTCCATGTGAACATGGTGGTCACATATCTCTCCAGGATCATTTTTTTTATGAAATGGCCGTATTCGACCTCGTTAGGAGATCTTTTTGGCTAATATCTTACATGAGTGGATAGAGCATTTAGGGACCTGTCTGCTGACCAAATCTGAGGGGGCCATATTTGCCCACATGATGACGGAGGACACGTTTTCAAAACAAAAAGTGTTTTTGCCTTTAGAAAATAAGTTCATAATCTTACATGTAGGGGGCTGTGGTGGCTTTTGTCCCGTCTGGTTTTATTCGAATTTATTTTCACATACGTCTCTCAATTTTATTTCTTAAGCCCCTTTAGGACGAAATTTTTCACAATGACTCTACTATGGTCTCCAACCAATAAATATTTTAAAATTTTATGTTAAAAAGTTTTAACTTAAAATCTCTTATAGTCAGCGCTCCGACTTCGGAGCAGTTTGACTACGTTAAAATCCACCAGCATTAGTGAGGGGCAACAACAGCTGAAATTGTTTTTGATGTTTGTCTTAGTGACGCGATAGAAACCTATGCACCAGGTTAGCCATAATCATAAATTCACAAAAGTTTAAAATAGTTGTACGATTTCCGTATTATTATTTTTTAACTCTGTCAAAAACTATTTTTTTTTTTTTTGGCTAGGTTTGCGACATTTTCGTATTATATGTCGGATATTTATGTCATATGCATCAGAGTTTCCGACAGGCCATCCCTGGCGCAGACATTAAATATATTTATGTGGCATACTAAGCCTTTAAGTAGAATTTAAAAACAAGTTTACCTATTCTCCTCATCATTAACTTTTTTGTGATCAATAAAGTCCTGACAAAACCTGACCACATGCACGCAATTTTCTCCTCCATCCTTCCTGTTCTCTTCCTTTGATGTCCCGTCCGTTTTTTCCAGTCCTGTCTCTCTGTATCCAAAGTTATTAACGAACAATGCAACCGCAAATTCGATTCTGTGGTTTTTTCTATCGGTCGTTGATGGTGGCAGAGCATGAAAATACATTTGCTTTTGTTAGAGTGTGCGTGCGAGAAAACAGGTGGATATAAAAGTACGCCTTCCACACACACACAAACAGTCTCCATTCTAAAGGACTGACGGCGTTATGCATTTACACCTTCGGCATTCCTCATAGCACTTATTGATTTACACTGTGATGTAATGCAATGTAGTTATCAAATATTTTACATACTGTGGTTTACTCTTAGGGATAATACAGAAGATTTCATTTTGAATACCAACCATGTTTTGTGACTTGTTTCAGGTTTCACACTTGCATAGCTTTAATGATCAACAAATGAAAAATTGTAGTCATGATTTATATATTTGAATGTTGAATTCTGCCTCAAGTTCGAATGTTTGAGCGAAGAAAAAGTAAAACAATCCCCATAACAAATGGGAAGAACTGTAAAAAACTTTAAAAACTAACAGTGCAAGGAACATAAGATCGCTTATCTCCCATGAGAAAGACCTGCAGTATAATTTAGACTTAAAGAATCTAATTGAAAATCCTCAAAGATCTTTACTTCCAGTCAATCTTTGCAAATCACCTTGAAATCAGTATTTACAATTTAGTTCGACTTGTAGCGCATACGCAAACTAAAATTGTATTGCTACACCAAATGCCCATCGTCCTTTGCTGGAGTTTTCTTTCAACCCAGATTATGTACATTTTGTGCTTTTTTGTTGCTGCTCATTCCTTTGCGCAAATTTGTGGTTTATTCAATTATGGCTTCTATAGGTATCAAACAATGATGCAATGCAGTGGGTTATATACTGGTAAAGTTATGAGAGACCGGCAGTTCTGATGCCAGACTGTGGTCAGCATAAATCTACCATAAAATTTCTTGGAATGGGACTTGACCAAAAAAATAGAGGCCACTATCGATTTCTGTGCACTAATTTACAAATAATGATAGAAAGTATGGACATGAAAATAGCCCAAGTTATGCAAACAGAAAGCTCAAGATATGCAAAGACAAACATTGCAAAGTAATAATACAAAAAAAAATATTTTTTATAGACAACATTTCTCAAGAATATTCCATTCAGGAATTTGCAGCCAGATTTCTTTCTTTTTAAGGGTGTAGTAGTTCGATTCAAGTTTCAACGTAATGACTCCTCTTTATAGCCGATTTCGTAAGGCACACTGAAGGAAATATGTTTCCCAACATTTCGTACACATTAAATTCAAAATGTTCAATGTTCTATTTAGTGCGGCTTGAGTTTTAGATTCTCTTCGTAGCCTCAAGGCTTGCCGCAGGTGGATACCAATTTTTAGAGAAGTTCTACATGAACGAATACTTCAGACATGTCGCTAGCACTTGTGAGGCGATTATCACCGTTGAACATTTTCTTCATGTCATATACTTCGTGGGATGAGGGGCAAAAAGGTCATGTTTAATTCTAAAAACAGACTGTTGTCCTTTATGCGTATGATATAGATAGCTTGTCTCGACAACGGCACGCCTTAATGTCCTAGGCACGCCTTCATGTCCATATAAGAGGCACTCTCGCTGTGAAGAAATATACAATGATAGCACTTCTTAACATTTAGGAGGACTTTAAAAACGTAAAACCGACTTCATTTAAAAAGGAGTTGGAAAGACCAGGCCTCAATAATAGTGGAAGAGTCTTGACTAAAAACTTACTTACAAAAACCTTATAAGGTCAGGCTTGGTATTTGTAGATCTACACAGATGAGGGAGTAGAGTGACAATGAGGTGCACTGTCACCCCTACTTTGAAATTTATCAAAGTTATCAAAAATATGTGTTTGTCTCTGTAAGAAAAAGGTGCAGAAATTTCGCATAGAATGACGACGAAGATTTCGCGTTTAGGGAAAAGTTTTCTGACACTCTTTGGGAAATGCAGCAGGAAGCTCTATGTAAGAAAGCGAAGTGAAGGGCCGAAAATGGTTTAGGCATCAATCCTTCAGATCACCCACAGTGACATTTGCCTCCTACTGAGTAGAGAGTGTTCCAAAATACCTGCACCCAGAAAAATAAGTTTGCTTGTATCAGCAAACATTGTCAGCTGACTTTTTATTTAAAATGTTACTAACCGATCGTTAAAGCTTTTTCATTTTATTATTGTGTAAATTTGTTGGCTATTTTAGGCATTAGTTTTTCGATTCAAAGCGAATATATGAATTAAGTAGATATTTTGCCAGCTGTTATTTGAAATCATTAAAAAATTATTGAATTGTGGAAAGTATGTTAAAACTGTTTTCTTGAAACCGTTAGCACTTAAAGATCGGAAAACATGACTGAAGGTTGCCAGTATCGACTTTTGCCGATGCTGAGAGGAAGAAGAAGAGACTATAGAAAATTTGTTTTGTGTATATGTGTCACTCACTGCCAGTCAATGGAGATCCACTTTAGGTTCTCCTTTCTTTGAGAACTTGGCTGATTTAGCGGATGTGAACATTCGAAAATTGTTGGGCTTTTTGTAGCGATCTGGATGGTTGAACGGTAGAAACTAGGAGGCATGTTCCTTCTCCAGTTACTGTGGTATCACAATGGATGAAACGTCTAAGTGAGATTGATGGCAATCTGCCACTTAAACCTATCCTTAACAAATTTGTATGGATCCTTTAAAAAAAATTAAATTTTTAATTTAATACCAGTAGACAATGGTCGCTGATATCAGCAGACAAATTTTTCTGGGTGTAGGTGGTGGAAATGCTAAGATGAAAATGCTCTATTTTATTCTAGTCCTATCCGGTGCAAGTCAGATAGCAGTGCAAAGTTGTACTGGTACATTATCGATAATATGCGATAACTGAAAAAAGGAACCAATAATCGTGATTTGCACTAAATAGTATTAAAATAAAACATGGCAAATTTATCAACGCCGATTGCTTTAAATATCTTCTTAGATTGGCTAAACAGTGTAAAACGCACCTGAACTGGGATCCGGGCCACAGAGATATCCTTGGGAATTGTAGACGACTATGATAGACGTGGAATTATTACGTTACAATTTCCAGGGGAACTAATTTTTCGACATAAGGCCAAAAAGACAACGGATAACGGTAGGTTACGAATTGGGGGCTGTGAAAGCTGGAAGAATATATGGCCCAAAAAAAACTTGAAGAGGTCTGTCGTTTTATTGTCTTTGGCTAGAATTGAAGTATTACTTAGGTTGTTTATAATAACAGTTCACTGCTGATAAGCTAAAGGTTGCAGAAGCTGTGAAAACAGAACTGTGAAACAAGAACTAAACTGCAATTCATTTTTTTGTTTCTAGGTATTACATTGGACTTAAATCTGTAAGTGTATTCGATTGTGGAGTGCCACTATAACCTAACCTCATTCATTGCTATCGCCAATTGATTTGGACTATCAGAACGTTTTAATAACATGTCATTAAAATGTTTTTTTCTTCTGCACAATTGCGGTACCTCGAATACTAGTTGCTAATCCATCTGAACCACTTCGGTCGAGATAAGTAAACCTGTCAAGATTATAAATAGCAAAAATTTTTCAAATTATTGCTTAAGAAGGTCTTCCAATGAGATTCTACATTCTAAGGTCTGTTTTAGTGAATTGTCAAATGGTGTATAAAATTGGACTGTGCACGCAACTTTGGGCTATTTTGGAGTTTTTGCACGCTTTTAATATATATTCTTGCAGATAAGTTTACTACCACTTATTCATATATTAAACATTATAACCAATGATAATAATAGATATCCCTATATTATTGAAAATTCTAATATTATAGATAAAAGAATCTATACCTTATTTTAGCACTACGAATGATCCAAGTTAATACTGGAGATACAGGTTCCAATAACTTTACTATGAACTTAGTTCGAATTTTGGCAAGGCAAAACAAAGGTATAAGAATTTGTCACATCAATTCACAAAGCTTGGTGAACAAGATTGATGAATTTAAGGTTATTTTTGAGGACACTGACATTGATGTCATATGCCTATTGGAAACCTGGCTCAAATCTTCCATTCCAGGTAGCTTAATCTCTTTACAGGAATACTAGGTTCTCACATCAAATCGAGAACGTCGTGGAGGTGTAGCAATTTTCGCAAAATTACGATTTAAGTCAGGCACTGGAGATATCATCGAACACCGTTTCATTGAATTAAGCGCTTGTAATATAAAAATGCTTATTAGTTGTACTTATAGACCCAACAACTCTATTGATTTTAATAGTTTATGTGACATTTTGGAATCTTTTAATTTGGGTTATCATGAGCTTATCATAACAGGAGATTTTAACTTCAATATTCTTATCGATCAGTCATTGACGAATAACATGTTATCGCTTGGCTTGAGTGTTACTAATAGTACTAATCCTACCCATTTCTCTTCCACTGTAAATACGCTTCTTGATCTAATTTTTATCAATTACCTGAACAATATTGTACTCTTCGACCATGTCTCTGCTCCCAGTTTATCGAAATATGACTTAATTTTTCTTGCCTATACGTTTGAGGTACATGTTGAGCAATGAATATATTCGTTCCGTGACTACAGAAATTTGAATTGCGATGTTTTGGAGAACACATATTTTGGGACGAAATTTATGCTGTAATTTCTATTGATCGGTAGGTTGAATTTCTCTCGGAAAACATACTTTCACTATATGATGAATTGGTTACTATTGTAACTAAGCGTTTCTCCTCAAAAAATACATCGTGGTTTAACTCGTCTATTAAAGTATGTATTCAGGAAATTGACATGACTTACTCTAGATGAAAGAGATTTAAAACGCCATAGCTGTATAGGGAGTTTCGTTCTGCTAAGAGAACAGCAAATAGCCGAATTACCATTGCGAAATCTGATTTCTATCATGTACAACTTAGGTCTGCTTTGGACTCGAAAAGTAAGTGGAAAATAATAGGTGATATTGGTTTAGGTAAATGTAAGACTTCTAGAATCTATCATGATGATGTGTATGATTTCAATAGAATCTCTATAGATACTGAACCAAATTTTTCCCGATATACTGCAGCGACACTGGATGATGTAGTTGATTACGGTATTTTCGAATTCCGTTGCGTACTAATGAGGAAGTTTACGATTGTTATGCTGCAGTTACATCGAATGCTATTGGTCCCGATGGAATTTACCCAAGGTTTGCAAGATTACTTCCCCCTCGCTTATAGCCTTATATTACCTATCTTTTTGATACTATCCTCTGTTCTAGTGTGTATCACACTCCTTGGAAGCATGCTAAATTATATCGATACCGAAATCAAAGTAGGAATTTTGCCCAATAGCAATTTTGTGTTTTCTCTCCAAGGCCTTTGAGAATATCTCTCTAATGCTGGTAACATTTGTGAGGTACTACGCCACGTAAAACTTCTCTCCAAAGAGGTGTCGCATTGCGGCACGCCGTTCGGACTCGTCTGTAAAAAGCTTAAACTTGAATCGGAATGCACTCATCGATAGGTGAGAAGTTTCCTTAGTGGAATGTTCATGGGCAAGCTTGCAAAATTTTATAGAATTTAGATTCCTAAATTCTATAAAGGTCCACATTTACTACCGGTCCGGCCTTTGTCCCACTAGTAAAGGGTGATTTTTTAGCTATTATCTTTTAGGTAACAGAGGTTTGAACAGCTCACGCTCGTTTTGTGTTTTGTTTCACTTATACACGTTTAGTTTGGTCTATAATTTAGCCATGAATCGTCTTACAAACGAACAACGCCTGCAAATTATTGAATTTTGTTATCAAAATGCGCGCCCTGTTAAGAAATTTAATCGCGTGCTTCGTCCATTTTACGACGAAGATCAGCCAGATGCATTGCAAGAGCTGCCAATGCATCCAGAAAAAGTCTCAGTTTGGTGCGGTTTATGGGCTGGTGCCATCATTGGACCGTACTTCTTCAAAGATGATGCGTGGGATGCTATCCAATTTTTTTGTTGCTGAAAATGCAAGAGCTTGACTTGCATGACATGTGTTATTGAGAGGCGAGTTCGGTGAACATTTACGTTCGGGACCGGTCAATTGGCCGCCTAGATCTTGTGAATTAACACTTTTAGACTATTTTTGTGGGGCTATGTTCAAGCTCATGTCTATACAGACAAACCTGCTTTAATCGAAGCATTGGAGGACACCACTGAAGCATTAATTTGTGAGATACCGGCCGAAATGTTGGAATGACTATGTCAAAATTGGACTAAGCGGATGGACCATTTGAGGCGCAGTCAAGGTCAACATTTGCATGAAATAAGCAATTTTCATGTCATTTATAGTTATAGATAGGTTATTATGCTGAATTTTCGGAAATGGTCGCAGTTGTAGAAAAACTCTTACATCACAACCACTGGTGCCAATAGTGTAGAATGTACAAGGACTTTTGTACTAAGCTATACTCCTTAACACTTTCGATACACATATTCCGTAATAAATTGTTTGGAACTCGAGCCCCACTTTAATATACGTTTGCATCAGCTTATCTATTTGCATAAATGCATGTAAAGTGTTCGGAGCTTTTTTCGCTGTGGTTTTGATTCCAATTTAATTTTATTTTCACGTTTATGTAACTTTATTAAATAATAACAACGCCAAACAAAAGGCTTCAGCAGCAAGCAACAGGAAGAGAGTAAAACCGCAAAATACGTCGGGAGTCCAACAGGGAGGGCTATGGAAAGTGAGTGCAAAAAAACGAAAACAATTTTAATCTCTATGAAGACCACAAATAATTGTCAGTACTGGCCCACTAAATGCGACCATCTTTGCCATCAGAGGCCACAAGCGAAGGAGGAAACCCGCAGGCAAGTAGTTGTGGTCCATTTTGCCCATTCGAACATATACATATATCAAATAATTAATTAATAGGCATAATTGTAGGGAGGTAGGGTATGTGATCACCATGAAAATCCATATTAATATGTACAAGCTGCAGCAACCTTTGTGGAACTGCATGCGATAACTTAATCCTTTTCAAAATTTGTTATTTTAATTAAATGAAAACTGTATTGTTGCTAGTACTATAACAAGGACGACTGTATCACTTACCTGTTGTGATGTTGTGCATGAATATTTCCCGCATTAGCAGCAACTCATCTTCTGGGGCGGCTGACATGGCTCCGAAAACATCATTGTCAGGCCACACTTCTCTGCGAATAAAAAACAACAAAAACATAGATGTAGATACAGGAAAATCAATTACCAAGAATGGAAAGATATAAGAAATTTTGTATATAAAAGAAAAGAGTAAAGAAAGCAATTAAATTGACGGGAAACCATGCACAAAAACTTTACATTTAAAGGATCGGATCAACTTTAGTCGTTTAAAAGAGTTTAGCCTCAAATTTTCTCAAATTTTGGGTTAGTAGAAACTCTTTTTGGAAAAAATTGTAAACTTCGGTTCACGTAGCTACCATGTAAAGGTACTGCTTAATTTTAGTTTTTTCTGTAACGCCACCTTTTGCATGTAATTTGCAATTTTCGGTTCTCGGGAGAGTAGAGAAATTTTCAATCTTGATCTGCATTTCGGTATATATGAACCTACGTGCATTTTGTTTGGCGCAAATTTCGGATGAACTTAACCGCTTAGTATCCAACATTTTATCGAAATGCCTGGCACGGGTGTAGAAGGGGAAAATGCAACTCACCTTGCTAATATTCACCAAACTAAGTCTAAACGACAAAATGTGATTTTAATCAGTTAAACTGAGGGTTACTTGGGAATGTTGGAAATTAAGCAACGGTGCTGCTTAGTTGTAACTTGTCAAAACTTAGGCTTTTCTTGGTCTTCCTTAATCTCAAATGTGGGCTTAAACCTGCAAGACAACTGAAGGCTATACTGACATCCTTCTAACTTTTATTCAGTAGCAGCCTTGTCTTTTCGCGATCTAAATCTGCCTATAGGATTTTATTCGTCCTATCGATCGTTTCGCTGTTCCACAGTGTCGCCCACACCCTTATCTTTAACTGCGTCGACCAGAAAGACTTAAGTCTTTCTGGGTTAACCAAGTTTATTTACGGCATTCCTCTGGTCTTCACTGCCAAATAGTCTGCTCTTTTATTCCCCTTAATCTGTTATGGACTGGCACCTAAACGATGCGGATTTTGCCATCCTCAGAAAAGGCGTTAATCTCCTTCTTACACTGCAACATTGCTTGAGACCTTACCGTCCTGTTTGTTATTGCCCTGATGGCCAGTTTATTGTCCGTAAAGATGTTCACAATCGACGTTCTCGCGTTATCACCGCACCACTTCATGCATTCCGTGATCGCCCGAATCTCCATCTGCATGACCGTATAATCGTCAGGCTGTCGAAAACAGATCTCAGTCCCTGAGATTTCAACGTAGACCCCAGGCTCACTCTGTCCTCTATCTTTGATCCATCTGCGTAGCATGATCTTCGAGATGACAACACCAGAGTTCCATCGCTCCAAGACAGTGCCGCTGTCTGTAGTGTCTCGAACTTCTCCCATCGCCTTAAGACTACTAGCCGCAGTTGTTGCCTCACACTTAATCTGTATGCCCATGAGTCGGATGTTTAGAATGGTCTCCAGTGCGCTAGTGGGCGTGGTTCTCGTCGCTCCGTCTACATTATAACTCAGTGAATTTGTTTGTAACACCAAGAATGAAGAGAGCTAGACCCATTGATAGGTATACCGATGGACTCAAAATCATTTTCCGATTCGATTTAGCTATATCCGTCTGTCTGTCTGTTTATCCATTATTATTATCCTTATGTTGCACTCTTTCTCCATATCCTCGGGCTCAGGTCGCCTTTTGAGCTCGTTCCTCTATCTTTAATCCATCTGCGTAACATGATCTTCTAGATGGCAACACCAGAGTTCCGTCACTCCAAGACAGTGCCGTTGTCAGTAGTGTCTCGAACTTCTCCCATCGCCTTAAGACTACTAGCCGCAGTTGCTGCCTCACACTCAATCTGTATGCCCATGAGTCGGATGTTTAGAAAAGTCTCCAGTGCCCTAGTGGGCGTAGTTCTCTTCGCTCCGTCTATGCCAAGACAACATGTTCTCTGAACCTGTTGTATTATCCTTATGTTGCACTTTTTCTCCATATCCTAGGACTCAGGTCCCACTTCGAGCATAGTACCCCGAATGTGACACTTCCAAAAAGCAGATTTATGTCTTCTCTGGGTCGAGATTAAGACTTCTAGGTCTAGCCCAGTCGTATGCCATCTGCAAAATTCTTTCGGCCCTTCTGCATAGCTGAGTCGGATCCTTACCTCTCAGAAGTATTATAACATAGTATGCGTAGCAGACGGGTTCAGCATCCGTAATAGTTTATTTATGGTGGTCACCTATAGGAGTGGCGATAAAATGCCCCCTTGTAGCGTGCCTTGTACCACCTTCTCCCTAACTTTTATGCCATAGGACCCATAGTTTACCCACCTGCTTGTTACTTAGTATATGATTTATCCAGTCGCTAAGGACCCGGTCCACCCTCTACTGCCTTAAGGATTGGATCAGTATGTCCGCTATCGCAAGGCAAGTTGTATCTCCTGCTGGAAAGAACTACTTCTGTCTTGCACGGATTTATACCTAGATCACTTTCTGTAGCCCACTTCGGGTCGGTATATGTGACATTCTGATACAAGCAGAGTATATCTCCCTAAGCCAGGGAACCAGTCTATCAGACACAGCTTGTAATTCAACCGGTGACACATCATCAGAAACTTCTTATCGCCCAAAGGATTTTCGGCTCAGACACAATTTCCCTAATGGCCTCCGACGAATGCATCCTCCAAGGAGCTGCAGAATTCTACTCTCGCCCTTATATTTTCTTAGCTCAGCCTTAAAGATGTCCCAATCGTGTGGTGCACTTGTGGCTTTTGCTCTGTTGAAGGGTTTTCTGCAATCCTTCCTTAGACCAACCAGCTCTGAGTCTGCATAGCTGAGTCGGATCCTTACCTCTCAGAAGTATTATAACATAGTATGCGTAGCAGACGGGTTCAGCATCCGTAATAGTTTATTTATGGTGGTCACCTATAGGAGTGGCGATAAAATGCCCCCTTGTAGCGTGCCTTGTACCACCTTCTCCCTAACTTTTATGCCATAGGACCCATAGTTTACCCAACTGCTTGTTACTTAGTATATGATTTATCCAGTCGCTAAGGACCCGGTCCACCCTCTACTGCCTTAAGGATTGGATCAGTATGTCCGCTATCGCAAGGCAAGTTGTATCTCCTGCTGGAAAGAACTACTTCTGTCTTGCACGGATTTATACCTAGATCACTTTCTGTAGCCCACTTCGGGTCGGTATATGTGACATTCTGATACAAGCAGAGTATATCTCCCTAAGCCAGGGTACCAGTCTATCAGACACAGCTTGTAATTCAACCGGTGACACATCATCAGAAACTTCTTATCGCCCAAAGGATTTTCGGCTCAGACACAATTTCCCTAATGGCCTCCGACGAATGCATCCTCCAAGGAGCTGCAGAATTCTACTCTCGCCCTTATATTTTCTTAGCTCAGCCTTAAAGATGTCCCAATCGTGTGGTGCACTTGTGGCTTTTGCTCTGTTGAAGGGTTTTCTGCAATCCTTCCTTAGACCAACCAGCTCTGGGGTCCACCATGGCGGTCGCTATTTGCCCCTTGGCTTGGCACTAGGGCATGCTGATACAAACAGAAATACAAAAATAAAGCTGTCAAGATTTCAGGGAAATTATTCTTAGAGAAACTTTTATCAAAATATTGTTTTTATGTCGCTAAATGGTCATGAAATATTAAGAATTTTTAAATTTTTTTTAAGTTGTTAAAAAATTTTAAAAATCAAGTGCTTGAAGTCGACTCCGTAGTCGGAGTGAGCAATCTTCACGGAGTCGGAGTAGTTTCAAAATTGCTCGACTTAAAGCCCACTCGATGTCAATGCATACAGCTAATGTGTACTTCTTGATATCGAAGGATTCTTCTATTTTATGCACAACCACCGAAGTCTCCACCGACCTTCCCATGACATAGGCATGCTGTTTGTATCTGAGCAGTTCGCTGGATGTCATACTCTTTATTATGGTGTCCACAGTACGTAAGGCCTATAGGTCTGTAGGCCTTCGGTGTCGCATTACTTGCCTTGGCGTGCTTGGGTATTAATACCACCCTTGCCTTTTGCCAGGCGTTTGGAACATATGCAAGGCTTAGGCAACATGTGAAAATAGTGGCCCGTTGGGGCAACAGAAAGTCGGCCTCCTTCTGCAGTAAAACCAGATACATTCCATCAGGTCCGGGTGACTTAAATGGTTTGAAGCTCCCAAGGCTTTCTTTACCATAAATCCTGTAATGATAAGCCTTCAATCAACCTCATTATTTCAAGATTCCGGTGTCACCGTGAGTCGTTGAATCCTGCGAAAAATCCATTTTCATCAAAAGCCCCAACATGTGTTCCGTTGTCTCAGCATTCACTCCCATGTCGCATAGTGGGAGAAAATCGAAAAAAAAAATAGTAAAAAATACGCTAATTTGAGAACGGACGAAGAAAACGCTATGAAATGGTTAAAGATGAGGTGTTATCGGGAATATACGAGTATTAATTTTTATTTGTTTAAATTTTGGCTGAGATTGGCTTCGTATTTTGCCATTTGCGGAGGCATTTATGGTTCGATTTTCATTTTTATACATGATTTGGTTTCACAACGACTTTGCCGTAATAAGTGTCCACATCTGTTTATTCAGTTAAAAGTTATAAGTTTACTTTTTACATTTTTTGTTCAAAAAATGTATTTTCATTGTTTAGCCTTTATTGAAAAAACTTGCCAAAATACCTTAATTTTTTTTTTTTTTTTTGCAATGAGGGCATCTTGAAGTATCGTTTTAAGTGAAACTTGATCAAGAAATGTCAACTTAAACGGGTGCCATATGTACGTCAAAATATGCAATTTTTAATTACAATTTTTGAAAAACCCCTCGAGTTCTAAAATTCCAAAGCCCAGAACCCTAATTTGGGCATATGCTTTTTTACTCCATGTATGAGGAAACCAGCAGATATGTATACCTCCTGGGGACATTTTTGTAAGGCGTTTCAGCACTATCCAGCAAAAAAAGAAATTTGAAGATCGGACTACAAATGGACATTTGGCAGCACGAAAATTTTCTTGAAATGCCGAGGTAACCAACTTTAGGGGCCCACATTGAACGCCATCTCGCAATTGTCAGCAAATACATCCTATTTAGGTTGCGTTATGGGAGTGGGGTGGCCACATAGACATTTTTTCCCGAATAATGATATCAAATTCCTGCTTTACTCCCAAAGACCTTTCAATTGAGCCCCATATTGCTATGGTCGTACATTTATCCTCTTTTGGGGGTGTTCTTGGGAGGGGCGGCCTCCCAAACACTTGGTCGCACATTTGGATATCAGATTCGTATTCTACACTCAAATACCTTTTATTTGGGACCCATATTGCTATGGTCAGTAAATAAGTGCTGTTTGGGTGGTGTTTTGGGGAAGGGATGGACCCCTAGAAACTTGGTCCCACATTTGGATATCAAATTCGTATTCTACTCGCAAATACCTTTCATTTGAGTCCTATATTGCCATGGTCGGTAAGTATGTCCGATTTAGGGGTATTTTTTGGGGGTTGGGGCGGTCCCCCTAACACTTGATTTGACAATTGGATATCATATACGTTTTCTCATCTTAAATACCTTTTATTTGGATCCCATATTGTCGTGATTGGTCTATATATATATTTGGTAGGTTTTAGGTTGAGGCGGCCCCCCTAGGTATCCCATCCGAAATTTGGATACCACATTTTTACTTTTAGTGTACTAGAAGAGATCAAAAAAATTTCGATTAATTGCAACACCCATTACCGAGATGAGGCGTTTCTGAAAATTTGGGTAAAGGGGAGGGTCCGCCTCCCCCACTTCAGATATCAAAAAAGGTAGTAACCTATTTTCACCACGTGATCACTATGCACCATCGGTGAAAATTTCATGGAAATTGGTTCAGCCGTTTTTGAGTCTATAAGGAAGACACAAACAAACATAAAAACAAACAAACCGACAATCAAACACAAATTGATTTTTATATATAAAACTGAGCCCGGCCCGCTCTGCTGCGGCCGATTATGCTATGTTGGAGAGGAATTTGATGCAATTTTTTTTGTTTTTAGGTTTTTGTTTTTTAACAACGAATACCTTTCATTTGAGTCCTATATTGATATATACTTCCAATATGTCTATTTGGATCAGTTTTTGGGGTTGGGCGACTCCTTGGATACTTGAACCCAAATTTTTATACCACATTCGTAATACAATCTCCAATATCTTTCATTTGATACCCATATAGTACCGATTGGTCCACTTTTGATTTTGGCTGGTGTTTATGTGGTAATGGTAAATGTAAATGTAATGGTAATGGTAAATGGGTCCGCACCCTTCCAACATCAACAACTTACATAGCCTCCACCTCTTTTTTGACCATATTCGCAATTTACTCCCGAATACCTTTAATTCGTCCAATAAACCTATCTTGGAAGTTTTGGGGTCGGGGCGGCCATCCAATTACTTGGACTCAATTTTTAATACGGAATTCGTACTCTACTCTTGAATACCTTTCATTTAAGTCCCATATTGTTCCAATCGTTCCACTTTTATTTTTGGATGGTACTTTTGGGGTTAGTAGGAGGCTGCGCCCCCCTTTCGATATCAAAAAATTGTAAAGCCTATTGCTCCTTCCGGACTATATTCGTAATCTACTCCCGAATACCTTTCATTCGATTCCCATATTGTCATTATCGTCCAATAAACCTATTTTGGGGGGTTTTGGGGTCGGGGCGGCCCCCAATTACTGGAACCCAATTTCTAATATGGAATTCGTACTCTAATATTGAATACCTTTCATTTAAGTCTCATATTGTCCCAATCGGTCCACTTTTATTTTTGGGTGGTACTTTTGGGGTAAGGGGGAGGGTTCGCCATCCTTGTGTTATCAAAAAAGTATATAGCCTATTGCTCATTCCGGACCACTACCCACAATCTGTGGGGACCACTCAAAGATATCGGTTTAGCCGTTCTTAAGTCTATACGGTCATACAAACAAACACAAATTCATTTTTTCCTATAGGAATAGAAAAAGATAGTCGAAAAGTTGCATATCATTGGCGCCCACTCAATATTAATAATGCAAAAGTTTTGCAGCACCTGCCATTTTGATTTATGAATATTTTATACACTATGTTAAATTCGTTATAAAGTTTCATTAATTAAGTTCATCGATTAATATTTTTCACTGTCACACTAACCCAGAGAGAGGCAAAATCTCAACAAAATTTGGCTTAAAAACTTTCTGGAACATTTTTCATAATTAAAATTTAATTTTCATATCATTCAATAACATTCGCCCAAAGAACACCCACTCCGGGAAACACACACACACACACACACATACGCCTATTTCATAACAGCAGATATAAAATGAAAACTTTTCAGGTACATTTTAACTGTGGCCAATGTATTCCACATCGTCACCTGGACTGCGCGTTTTTAATATGACATGCAACAGACGGCAAATTGGCAGGGATTTTTATTTTCAAAATGGACGTATGTTTATATTGTCATACTGTTTGCAACACAGCATAAATTCGATTCGGGGTCATAAAAAGGTTATATTCGAGTTTATCGAAGACGATACATATATGTTTCCATGCGTGAATAGTGACACATCTGTGTGACTATCAGAAGTCCTATACATAAGGGAAAATGGTTCAAACAGGAATTTAGGCTTTTCCGTTGTTAATGATAAAGATAATGCCATTTGGCTACTTTAAAGTGTTACACACGCTCTTTACTTAAGGAGTTACAGTTGGTATTTGTTCTTCGAGATGGGTTGTTGGAGAATTATTTTTCATAAATTCGGCGTTGACAAATTTTTTCACAGCTTGTGACTCTGTAATTGCATTCTTTCTTCTGTCAGTTATTAGCTGTTACTTTTAGCTTGCTTTAGAAAAAAAGTGTAAAAAAAGTATATTTGATTAAAGTTCATTCTAAGTTTTATTAAAAATGCATTTACTTTCTTTTAAAAAATCCGCAATTAGTTTTTGGGCAACCCAATACAATAAAATTGAAAATATTGAGTGGAGATGTTCAAAACCGATATCGAGCGTTACTTCCAATATTACGTTAAATTTTGCTACATGATTTTTATATAGGTCTGATGCAGGATAGAAACTTGTTTTTACTTCAGCCATTTTAGGCTCCCATAATATCTTTGTCCGAAACGCCCTTTGATTGCTGCAGAAGTAAGTCTTAGTCCGATGTTTAAAAATTTAGCACGAAGTGTTTCAGTTAATGTTTTAATATGTTTGCAAAATTTCATTCAAATCGGTTTAAATTAAGATATAGCTTCATTATGTAGCTTTCATGCGATATGGGCTTTTATGGTTGAAGAAGCCACAATTTTGGTCCGATCTTGACATATAATTGCACTAGATGCTTTAGTTGGTGCTTTAAGATGTGTGAAAAATTTAGTCAAAATCGGTTCATAACTATCTTTCATTCGATTTTTACACCATTTTGCAAGAGGTGATAAAATCAGCGTCCCAACATGTGCTTAAACATCATTCAAAATCGGTTTAATGATAAAGATAATGCCGACTAGCTACTTAAAAGTACTACACTAAACTGAAAATGCTTGACAGTGAAACAGAACACGAAACGTGCCTGAGCTGTTTTAACCAGTGTTGCCAAAAAGATAATAGCTAAAAAATCACCTTTTATCATGTTGAAATATTTTATAACCTAATTTGTTATCAATTTATTATACTTCAAGCAATGAAATAAAAAAGAAAATGAAAATTTTTAAGTTAATCAGTAATAAAATCAAATTTGTTTCAAAAAATTCACGGAGAGTAAACTCAAAAAATTTTGAACTCAACACTAGTTAAAATGAACTAACTTAGGGAAATATTGAATTTCCTATGGCGCTAAAGAATTACAATATGTGCTCGCTAGAAGTTCAATAGTTTCATAAATGTTACGAAATTGTCTTTCATACTATTAGTTCACTTTTTACTTCCCACTAGTAAAATATGAACTAACGAACATTGAACTTGAAAGGTAAAATTATTGAAAAAAACGCCATTTCCGAACTCAAAGAGTTCAACTAATTGGAGACTGTCAGACACATCTTAATAACCCATCCCAGTTTCGCCTGCCTCCGACCTCCACACTATCAGTTGCTCAGCTGAAGAAGATACATTTAATATGAAAAATTGCAATAATAAATTAAATAAAACTCTAACATTTGTCGCAGGCGAGTGTTAAACCAAGAACCTTCCGTTTACAAAGCAGATGCTCTATGCTTTCATCCACATCACTATTAGTTGAGTCTTCGACTTTTTTCCTCCATCGATATTTGCTTACAACACAAAAGCAACACATTTTTTAACACTTTTCCATCAAAGATGGCTAACTAAATCATACTTAAAAATTATGTCCCACATTATTTCGCGTGTTTTGAGGAGCTAAAAGAAGTAACAGAATAGATTTTTGGGGTGGATAATGCCACAGTCAGCAAATTAATTTTTAGTTCAACACTTACTAGATGTTATTAATTTGTGCTTACTTCGAGCTTGTTTTTGTGAACTATGGATCGCATTTGTCGAGTTCTATGCGCATTATTTCCTTTTAAGCAAATAAAGAATATTGAATAAAAATATGCTATTGTGTAATATTTCAGTTTATTCGGATAAGAATTGCGCCTTCTAGGGACTCAAGAAGCAAAATCGGGAGATCGGTTTATATGGAAGCTGTATCAAGCTATAGTTCGATTCAGATCATATTAGACACGTATGCTGAGAGAAGCCGTTGTTTAAAATTTCTTCCAAATCGTATGAGAATTGCGCCCTCTAGAGGCTTAAGAAGTCAATATCCCAGATCGGTTTAGATGGCAGCTATATCAGGTTATGTACCGATTTCCCCCATACTTAGCAGCTATTGGAAGTCATAACAAAACACATCGTTCAAAATTTCAGCCAAATCGGATGTGAATTGCGCGCTATATTGGGTCCAGCAGTCAAGACAAAATATCGGTTTATATGACAGCTATACCAGATTATGAACCGATTTGAGTCATACTTAACACGGTTATTGGAAAAGATACCAAAAAACTACATGTAAAATTTCAGTCAAATCGAAGAAAAATTGCGCCCTCTAGAGGCTCAAGAAGTCAAGACCCTAGATCGGTTTATATGGCAGCTATATCAAAACATGGACCGATTTTAACCATACTTAGCGCAGTTGTTGGAAGTGATACAAAAACACAACGTGCAAAATTTCAGTCAAATCAGACATGAATTGCACCCTCTAGGACCGATTTGGCCCATTTACAATCCCAACCGACCTACACTAATAAAAAGTATTTGTGCAAAATTTCAAGCGGCCAGCTTTACTCCTTCGAAAGATAGCGTGCTTTCGACAGACAGACGGACATGGCTATATCCACTTAAAATGACGATCAAGAATATATATACATTATGGGGTCTCAGACGCATATTTCCAGGTGTTACAAACAGAATGACGAAATTAGTATACCCGCATCCTACAGTGGAGGGTATAAAAACAATAAAATATGACCAACAGTTAAATGAACAGTGTGATCAAGAAAGGGCAGCACCTTTCATATATGGTGATGGGTATACAGAGTGCTACTTGGCCGAACTTAAGGCGATATTCCCTGTTTGTAGTGAAATGACATGCACACTGCAACAACACCATCTATATATGTACATCAACTACAGCGACATTAACTAAAATGAATTTTAATTCAATAAAAATAGCAGGATATTCCTCACACATAGCCGACTGCAATGTGTACGTGTTAACACGCATACATGTTTGGGTTTAAGTTCACAGAACTATCCTTGCGAACAAATCCAGCCACGCTACTTTTTCGTGTCATAAATTCAAACGAACGAAAAACGTTAAATGAAAATTGGTTCCAAAAGTATTCAAGGATTAGTGAATACGGCTACAAAAATGTTTGAAAGTGTAAAAAGGTATGCATCTTGTCACGAAAGGAAATAGCTCCATGATTTTTTTTCTTTTGTCCGTACATATCATCCACAGACGGACGGACGCAGATGTCATCAGTCTATATTCCTATTGAATATCCTTCGGGATGGGTTCCTCGTATTTGCATTCAAATATTTTATATCAATTATGTGACGTACATACATATAAAGGGTGATTTTTTTGAGGTTAGGATTTTCATGCATTAGTATTTGACAGATCACGTGGGATTTCAGACATGGTGTCAAAGAGAAAGATGCTCAGTATGCTTTGACATTTCATCATGAATAGACTTACTAACGAGCAACGCTTGCAAATCATTGAATTTTATTACCAAAATCAGTGTTCGGTTCGAAATGTGTTCAAATTTTGACAAATTTTGTTCAGCGATGAGGCTCATTTCTGGTTGAATGGCTACGTAAATAAGCAAAATTGCCGCATTTGGAGTGAAGAGCAACCAGAAGCCGTTCAAGAACTGCCCATGCATCCCGAAAAATGCACTGTTTGGTGTGGTTTGTACGCTGGTGGAATCATTGGACCGTATTTTTTCAAAGATGCTGTTGGACGCAACGTTACGGTGAATGAACACATTTCGAACCGAACACTGATTTTGGTAATAAAATTCAATGATTTGCAAGCGTTGCTCGTTAGTAAGTCTATTCATGATGAAATGTCAAAGCATACTGAGCATCTTTCTCTTTGACACCATGTCTGAAATCCCACGTGATCTGTCAAATACTAATGCATGAAAATCCTAACCTCAAAAAAATCACCCTTTACATATGGGAAATTCCATTGTATAGGGTGTAACGTAGTTACCGAAGTAGGCGAATATATATGTTCTGAACCAATGGGTCAATTATGGATTGCAACCTAACTTCAGCTGAGATGTCAACGGCTAAATTTGTTTATATAGCATGTCTTTACAATTTTATTAGTAGCTGAAGGTTAAAAACACTGATAGTTAATGAAGCAATGATCTAAGAAATGATCCAACGTTTCATCATCCTCCCCCACATGCGATATACATGCTATCACTTGCCGCACCGATTTTGCATAAGGATCATATATTCAAGTCTGTTCGTGACCTTACCGTCCTGGTTTCCCTAATGACAATTTTACTGTCCGTGAAGATTTTCACACTCGACATCGTCGCGTTGGCACCACACTGCCTCACGCATTCCATGATTGGCAGACGAAAACAGATCTCAGTCAATGGGTTCTCATTGGAGACCCCCAGGCCCACTCTGACCTCTATCTTTGATCCATCTGTGTAGCATGATCTTCTAGATGACAGCAGGGTCTCGCACTTCCCCCATCACCTTAGCACTACTAGCCGCAGTTGCTACCTTACACTTAATTTGTATGTCCATGGGTCGGATATCTAAAATAGTGTCCAGTGCCCAAGTGAGCGTGGCCCTCGTCACTCAGCCTATGCCATGTTCTCTGCACCTGTTGTATTATCCTTATGTTGCACTTTTTCTCCATCGCAGTCCACCAAACTACTGAGGCGTAAGTAAGTATTAGTCTAATCACGATCCTGTGGAGCCACGGGACTATCCTCGGATTTAGTTCCCATTTCAAGCCTACGGCCCGTCTACATAGTGCCCAACATCTGTGAGCATTCGCGGTACGCTCTTGAATATGACACTTCTAATTCAGTTTCCTGTCCAAGATCACTCCTAAAAATTTGATATCGAAATCGTTCTATCGAGGAAACGTGGTGCGCCAAATTGGTGCCCACGTCTGCCTGTTCACGAGACGTGATTTCAGTCTTCATTGGGTTAACATTAAGACCCCTAGGTCTAGCCTAGTTTTATGACGTCTGCGGGACCCTTTAGGCGTTTCTGCATAGCTAGTTCGGACACTTACTTCTTTGAAGTATAATAACATCGTCTGATTAGCAGACGGATTCAAAACCCTCAGTCAGCATCCGTAATTGGATTTTTATTTATGGTCGTCATCCAAAAGAATGGCGATAAAATTCTCCTCTGTGACGTGCCCTATGCCACCTTCTGACTTATATTTATCCACGTCTTGGCATCCACGTCCCTTGACATAGGCATGCTGTTTGTATTTGAGCAGTTCGCTGGATGTTCTACCCTTTATAATGTAACCACTTTTTCCATCATTTTGAGCAGAAAGGACATAAGACTTATAGGTCTGTAGACGCATTTTTAGGATAAACAAGTAATTTTTTCTGAGAGAAGGGTAAGGAATGTGCCTATAGGTGAGTTAAGAGTGTGTGCTCTACACAGACGAAATTGTTTCTTTTATTTTGACTGAGTAAAAATCATTTTGAGCTCTGTTCAGTGCTGACGGCAAACTTAGAAAGTGCAAATTTTTAAAGTTTCGGTGAAAAAATTTTGGTATGTCCAATGACAAAAATCATTAGACCAACAGAAAAATAGCTGACAGGTATAAGAAAACACAACAAGAATTTCTACAGCCCATACATTTATTGGTAATATACAGGTGATAAAAATTATCTATCCCAAAGAAGGTATTTAAATGTGCGAAAACAACAACTTCCATATATAAAGGAAGGCCTTTAATATAATTAATTATCCAAATTAACTCCGAAAGAGTTTGAATTGCCAACTGAGATCTGCTTATAGTTGGTTCACATTTGTCAATATGTACAATCTGTTTTAAAATTAAAAAGAAGAAAAAGTGTTCGTAAAAGACGTTTGTTTAAGGCGAGAGAATAATGGAGAATATAAGCGTCGCATGAACCACGAGCTGTATGCGCTGTATGACGACGATAGAATAGTTACATGTATCAAAATACAACGGCTGTGTTGGCTAGGTCATGTTGCCAGAATGGATGAAGAAGCTCCAGTTAAGAAGTATTTGGAAACACGGTGATGCACCCAAACCGAGACGACCAAAAGACCGATGGAAAGATCAAGTGGTGGGAGACATCTCGAATTTTGGTGTCAGAGATTATAAAATGAGCGCAGAAGATCGAGGCGCTTGGAACGCTATTCTATGTTCGGCTAGTGGAACAAATATTCTGTCAGCCAATTAAAGTAAGGTAAGCCCTAGAAGCCTTATTTTTATACCCACCACCGTAGGATAGGGAATATATTCATCGAAATCTCAATTTCCGACCCTACACAGTATATATATTTCGGATCGTCGTAAAATTCTAAGACGATTTAACAATGTCCGTGTGTCTGTCCGTCTATCCGTCCGTCTGTTGTAATCACACTAGAGCCTTCAAAAATTGAGATATTGAGCTGAAATTTGCACAGATACGTCTTTTTGATGCGTGCTGGTTAAGTTCTTGAACGGGCCAAATCGGACCATATTTGCATATAGCTGCTATATAGACCGATCTGCCGATAAAGGGTCTGAAGCCCATAAAAGCTTTATTTTTTAACCGATTTTGCTGAAATTGGAAATAGTGAGTAGTTTCAAGCCTCCCAACATCGAACCCAAAGTTAGTTCAGATCGGACTATATTTAGATATAGCTGCCATATAGACCGATCTGCCGATAAAGGGTCTGAAACCCATAAAAGCTTTATTTTTTATCCGATTTCGCTGAAATTTGAAACAGTGAGTAGATGTAGGCCACCCGCCATTCGACACAAATATGGTAAAAATAGGACTGTATTTAGATATAGCTGTCACCCTACACCCCTACAGGTAGATATAGCCCTCATAATCGTTTGACAAAAATATTGTTCATCATTAACAATGGTTAATATTATTTGATTTTGCCATTTGATTCTTCCAGGGAATTTCCGGTATAGGAGTCGATATAGCGGGTTCATAAAATGAGCAGGAAATGCGGGAATTCGAATGGAGCGCGAAATTGATACCTACTTTCGGGACCAAGTCCACCTCAGGCCCCAAACCAGACGATGCCGACCATGACAATATGGGTCTCAAATGTTGGGTATTTCAAAATAAGGAAGGAATTTCATATCTACATTCGGGGCGAAACCCGAGGAACACCCCATTTTTAGACCAGGTCAAACGGATATGTACACCTATCCGTAGAATACGGTACTCAAATGAAAGGTATTGGAGAGTAGAAAGCGCATCTGATATCAACTTTTGGGGACAAGTGTTTGGGATTCGCACCACTTCCAATATGGGGCTCAAATGATAGGTAATTGAAAGTAGAACACAAATCCGATATCCACCTTCGGGGCGAAGTATTTGGAAGACCACCCACTTCCCAAAAACTCCTTACATAGTACATATTTACCGACTATGGGACTCAGATAAAAGGTATCTGAGAGTACAGCACTGATATATATTTTCAGAGCCAAGTATCTGCGTCTCTGCCCAACCACAAATGGAATGGAAATAAAATAAAAGATATTTGGAAGAAGTAATTGAATTTAATGGAGTACAGAACCAAAGCGCCATAATGAGCCCAATAACCTTTGGAGCTATCTTTTACACCAACCAGGATCATGTGGTATTCCAATAAACGCCCTTGGAAATAAAAACATTTTAGAAGCAGAATAAAAATTAGAATTGTGTTCCATATATAGTAAAATTTCAGAGTTTAACATAAATTTAATAAGAAATTCTTATTATAATTTTTTTGCATAATTGGGTACATTATCGTGGAATTGTCCACATATGTTTATTTATAATGCATGTGTATGTGTGGCAGCAAATCTACTAACCCTATTCCGGGATTTTTCCAGTTTAAATGACAATTAATTTTTTTCCAGGAATACAACTTTTTAGCAACATCATGCCAACAATTCAAAACCTGACTGTAACATCTACCAATGCAACGAAGCTAGTTAGTGCGATTTACAGAAACAAACTTTTGTGGGGATATATTGCGAGTGTTGAGGATTTGTTGAAAATGCCGCAAAAATGGCATGGGAAAAGTACATTAAACGCAAATCCAATGCAGTACTTGAACATTTCAAACACTAAAACAGCTCATCGAAAAAACATCTTTCGTTTGAAACATGTCGAGTCATTAATTAGAGACTTTCAAACATGCTTTCAAAGTGTATATACAAGATAAATATATAGAACGTAAAAATTTCATTTACCTTTGATTAAACCATTATTAAAGATAAATATGTCAAGCAAGCGATAATAATATGAGTATTAAATTAGGTCTTACATAAAGAGTCTAAATGTTGGCTCGATAGTAAAAAATAATTTGTTATTACTAATTTGAACATAAAACAGAGTTTAAGATAGACCTAAGAAAAACTTAGGGTCCATGGCTGTGCAGAGGTAAGCATATCCGCCTATAACACTATATGACTGCGTTCAAATACTGGCGAGAACGTCAAAATATATCTTCACCAATTGTTTTCCCCTCCTAATCCTAGAGAAATTTGTGAGATACTAATATGACATATATAAACTTCTTCCAAAAGAGGTGTCGCACTGTGGCACGCCATTCCGACTTTGCAATAAAAAAGGAGGTCCCTTATCATTGACAACACTCAATGATACGTGAAATTAGAATCATTTGTAATATAATACGCTACACCTACCCTATAGGTGGAAAAAATAATTCTGAACCGATTTCGATGGACTTCAGCGGAGGGTTTTGGATGAATAATTAGAAAACGCGTCACATTTCGAGTAAATCACTTTAAAATTGTAACTACCTTGCCGAGGTATATATGTATACGTAACCTGAATAGATATAGGCTCCAAAATGGTTGAACCAATCTCTTTAAAATTTTCACAGATTGTGGGGAATGATCCGGAAGGAGCAATAGGCTATATAATTTATTGATATCGGTAGGGGGCGGACCCTCCCCCTTACCCTAAAAGTACGACCCCAAAATAAAAGTGAACCGATCGGGAAAATATGGGATTCAAATCAAAGGTATTCAGGAGTAGACTACGAATTTCTTCTTAATAACTGGATCCAAGTAACTGGGGAGCCGCCACGACCCCAAAACCCCCTAAAATAGGTTTATTAGACGATAATGACAATATGGGATTCGAATGAATAGTATTCGGGAGTATATTACGCAAATGGTCAGGACGGAGGAAAGGGCTTTTTAGTTTGTCGATATTGGAATTGGGCGGACCCTCCCCCGTTACCCCAAAAACACCACTTAAAACCAAGAGTGGACCGATAGGGACAATATGGATATCAAATGAAAGGTATTGGAGAGTACAATACGAATATGGTATTAAAAATTGGGATCAAGTATGCGAGCAGTCGTCCATCCCCAAAAACTCCCCCAAACAAAACTGGACGTAAATATCAATATGGGACTCAAATGAAAAGTAGTCGGGACCAGACTACCAATATAACATAAAAAATGAGGTCCATGTATTTAGGGATCGCCCCACCCCCAAATGAGAATATAATTCGATCATAGCTAGATGAGCTTCAAATGAAATGTATTTGATAGCAGTGTCTTCGGGGCCACCCCAACCCCATAACACCACCCAAATAAGGAGTATTTGCTGACCATTGCAATATGAGGCTCAAATAAGAGTAGAACACGAATCTGATATATTTTTTCAAATCCAAGTCACTAAGTTGCCGCCCATCCCCCAACAAATGATATATAGATATATGAGAATAAAGCACGTTGCTGATATATTTTCAGGGCTTAGTGTTTGGTGGACCACCCCACTACCCAAAACACCTCTAAATCAGGTGTATTTACCGACCATGTCAATGTGGGGCTTAAATGAAAGGTATTTGCGGGTACAGCAAGAATTGATACCCACTTTCGGGAACAATTTGCTGGTCCTACCCCTTTCCCAAAATACCCCAGAAGCAGCAATTTTTTACTGAGCACCGCAATATAGGGCTCAGATAAAGGTATTTGGGAGTAGAATACGAATTTGATATCCAAATGTAGGACCATGCATTTAAGGCATCACCTTTTCCCCAAAACACCTCCCAAAGTGTAAAAATTGTTCAATAAAAGGTATTTGAGATTAGAAAACGAATTTTGTAACCAATTTAGGAGCCCTGCATTTGGGGGACTAGAATACAAATTTGATGTCCAAATGTAGGACCATGTATTTAGGGCATCACCCCTTCCCCAAAACACCCCCCAAAGGGTAAAAATTTTTCGACCATGACAGTATGTGGCTCAACTGAAAGGTATTCGAGATTAGAAAACGAATTTGATAACAAATTTTGGGGCCGTATGTTTGAGGGACGCCTCATCGTGTAAACTCCCCTTATACCAATGGAAATATGGTGTTTAAATACATGGCATTTCAGAGAAGAGGGCGATGCTGATATTTTTTCAGGGCCAAGTGTCTGGGGGACGAACTCACCCCCGAAAACACCCCTAAATCAGACATCATGAGAATATCGGGCTGAAATAAAGTATTTTAAGAATGGAGTACACCTTACATCCAAACTTAAATTCGTACACCGATAAAGATCAGATAAAGGCACTTATATTGTTAAACTGTTAGTTAAGCGATATACTATTTTCGTAGCATGATATTTCACTAAAAACTCTTTAATTGTCGAAAATGAATATTCAAAGGAAAATTTTGTCCCATGTAAAGTAAAATAAGGCGCACCGGAGCGGGGCCGATTCAGCTAGTTTTAAATAAATATGACAACAATCATAAGAGAATTATATGTGCTTGTTTTAGTGGGAATCGGTTAAAAAATTACCACATGTTTGCAATATAAACCAGAATCGGACGAATATATATATGGGAGCTCTATGTGAATATGAACCAATTTCGAACAAAATGGGTACACATATATGGAATCATAGAAAAAGTTATTGTGCAAAGTTTTAAGAAGATCGGTCCGTAAATGCGCTCGCAATGGCTGTGGAAGTCGAAATCGGGCGAAACATATATACTGGATCTATATCTAATTTCTACGAAATACACCAGTTATATCGAGAGTCATAATTAAATGCTCCGCGCTGAATTTCGTGAGGATCGGATAACAAATGACCACATTAAAGAACAAATTTTACAAATTTTTTGTCCCAACGACTAAATTTCTTTAAACATTTCTCCATAAAATAAAATGAATAGTACCGTTTGGTACTAGTCTTATTAACGAACTGGTATTGGGTTTAACACCAATTTGTCATTGGTTTTAGCACCAAACCGTTATTGATTATTCCGTCCCTAATAAGCAAACAAAAACCCCTTGCAAATAATTTTAATCCTATTTTATTTCGATTATTTATGCTACTACTTGTAATTACAAAAAGTAATGTTACACGGTGACCAACCTCAATTCTTTGCATTCAGCAATTGATTTCATATGCATTGATTCCCAGAAGTGTTTTTCATATGAAGACATTAACACAGCATCGTTTTCCACACAAGAGACTATCATGTTTTTAATGTAGAATGTCCTTAGAATTTGTACAATTTCCATTTTCACCGCCTTCGAGTATTTGAATAGGTTTTAACGCACTCAAATTGTATTAAAACATTTTAATTTATTTGTTTAACAAATATTTTATAATGGCGTCAATATTTGAAGTGGAAAGCTCAACAACGCTTCAAGCGCGATGACAAGAATACAAATGTGACGCCGTCAATTCTTAATAGCCTCCTTTATCTGGTATTGAATTGATACCAAATGGTATTAACAATCTTTGCCAATGACGTGAACAAAATAATACCAGGCGGTATTCTCGAAAGAAACAAAACCCATTGGTATAATCTGGGTACAATTCCAATAACAAAATGAAATTCTTTCCATATGAAGATAAAACGTCAAAGACATTTTTTCTAAATACGACCTAGTAATCAAATGTTTTCTAAAGACTTTATTATATTTTGAAAAAAAAAAAAAAGATTTCAATAACACCTTTTCAAACGACAACATTTTCCTAAAATTTTGTCTAATTTGTTCAATAAAGGACCAATTTTTTATTAAATTTTCTTTTAAAACCGAATTGCAATGTAGTTGTTAGACAATATTTTTTTAAACAAAAAATTATTAAATTTTTTTGAGCCAAAATCTTCATTGAATTTTTCCAAAGAGTTTTTCAATAAAAATTGTTACGAAAGACAAACATTTAAGAAAAATTTCTCGAAGACATAATTCTATACGATTTTTTTCTTTATTCTTGTTTAATTTTGAATTGATATTTTATCTATGGAAAAAATATTATATTACACATACCTTTGCCGCTAGAACATTTAAAATCAATTAATGGGCATCTTGGGCTAGTTGAATGGAAATTTTATCGAGTGAACTTGCTTTTTGAGAATATTGAAAATTATTTTCTTTTTGATAATTTTAATTTTTAAGGAGGACATAAATTATATGGAGATTTTTTAGCTACTATCTTTTTGACAAAACTGGTTTCAACAGCTCACGCACGTTTCGTGCTTTGTTTGACTGTCAAACATCTTCAGTTTGGTCTATAATATAACCATGAATCGTCTTACAAAAGAACAACGCTTATCAAAATGCGTGCTCTGTTAAGAATGTTCAGCGCACGCTTCTTGCATTCCATCGATGAAGCTCATTTTTGGCTCAATGGGTACCCAAATAAGCAGAATTGTCGATTTTGGAGTGAAAATCAGCCAGAAGCATTATAAGAGCTACCAATGCATCGAGAAAAAGTCACAAATTGTTGCGGTAATGGGCTGGTGGCATCATTGGACCGTACTTCTTCAAAGATGACGTGAATCGTAACGTAACTGTGAACGGCAACTTTTTTTGCCCAAAATGCAAGAGTTTGACTTGCATGACATGTGGTTTCAACAAGACGGTGCCACATCCCACACAACACGCATAACAATTGACTTATTGAGAGGCGTGTTCGGTGAACATTTTATTTCAAGTTCGGGATCGGTCAATTGGCCGCCTATATCGTGCGATTGAACACCTTTATACTATTTTTTGTTGGCCTATGGTAAAGCTCATGTCTATACAGAGAAGCCCACTTCAATTGACGCATTGGAAGACAACATTGAAGCATTTATTCGTGAGATACCGGCCAAAATGTTGGAATTTCCGAAACTATAAAAACTATATTCTCAAAGACAATCACATTTTTAAGGATTTGGAAGATCAGGATTGGCCTATAAATAGTGTGTTGGCAAACCCTAGTTTTCAATACAAAATTTTAAGGTATCTTTACTTATTCACAGTAACAGAAGAATTGTGGTAATTTTTCCATTTTGAAAAAATGTGGTTGCAAAGGTTTTAAAAGTGAAATGGTGAGCTATATCTTAATCTGAACCGACTTCTATCAAATTCAAAACATAATGTTGAGACTTCTTAGAAACCCTCTTGTGCCAAATGTCGTGAAAATGGGTTTACAAATGACTACATTATTGCAATATTAGATCAAATCGGACGAACATATACATATATGGGAGCAATATTCAAAACTGCAACGATTTTAATAGGCTTTGTCGCTAGGCTAAAAAACTGTCTGTGCTAAATTTAAACACGATCGGGTGAAAATTGTGATTTGTTCTTTGTACAGAAAATAACATTGCCAGACAGATGGACGTAGTTAAATTGAATCAGAAAGTGATTCTGAATGCTGATCCACTTATGGGTTTAGCTCTCTTTCTTGTTGGTGTTACAAACAAAAGTAATAAATAATGGTACTTGGTACCACAGTGGTGGTATTGGATAACAGAAGTATTACAGGCACATCAAACATCTACACTGAGCACCATCACCCATATAGGTGAGATAATTAAGTGACAAAAATAAGTTTGTCATACATCCTCTTCCAATTTTTAGCCATATCCGCATACGTATTCCAAAACACAACATGCATGCTATTGCCTTATCAGGATGTTTTTGTTACCGCTGACGGGCCCTCCCCCATACCCCAATTTTCAAAAACGCCAAATTTCGGAGATGCGTGCACCGATTTAAGCGAAATTTTGTATGCCACCTTATGAAACCCGAAAAATAAGAAATTGGTAAAAAATGTGGGGCTCAAAAAATCGGGGGAAGGCGCCATCCCAAAACCCACCCGAACGGACATGTGCACTGATTAGAACAATATGGGTATTAAATGAAAGGTATTTAAGAGTAGAGTACGAATTTGGTGTACAAATTTCACTTTTAAGTTTCGGGGGGGTCCCCCACCATCAAAAAAGCCCAAAGATGTCATTTTTACCTCTTTGGGCAATACGGGTATTAATTGAAAGGTATTTAAGAGTAGAGTACGAACTTGGCATTAAAATGTTACCCTAAGTGTCGAGGGCCCCACACCCCCAAAAACACCACCCAACAGGACACTTTAACCGCTATGAGCCACCCAAAACACCATAGAAGTACAAATTTACCGATTGGGAAAATATGGATATCAAATGAAAGCTATTTAAAGGTAGAGTCCAATGCTGATATAAAAATGTATTCCTTGGAGTCTGAAGCGCCTCCCCACCCCCCAAAACCCCTCAACAGGGTATGTTTACCGATTGGGACAATATGGGTATCAAACGAAATATATTTGGAAGCTGAATACACATCTGTTATAAGAATTTGGTCCAAGGTGTCTAAATAAACAAACTCCCCCTAAACCAATGACAATTGGGGCTTAAATTAAAGAAATTTGAGAGTAGAGCACGATCCTGATATCTTTTCAGGGCTAAGTACGGGCTAATGCCGGCAACATTTGTGAGATAATATTCCATGTAATGTGATTTTCGGGAGTGGAGTATGAATCTGATATCAACTTTTGGGGCAAAAAGTTTGGCTACTCCAAATCCAATAGAATGAAGTAGATCTAGCATCCAAACTTTAAAGTGCGGACCATACCATATTTCCAAAAACACCAGATCTCGGAGATGGGTGGGATATGAAGTTCAGTTAAACTAATTTGAGTTCCATATTGCCATGGTCTGAAATTATGGTCCGTTAAGAGAATGTTGGGGCTGGGCGGCCAGTTAAGTCAGTCAGTTAAACTAAACTGAACTTCATATCCGATTATGGAAAATTGGAGCTCAAATCAACGGTATTTGGGGGTAAAGAACGAATTTTACATCTTTTTTAGGGCAAAGTACCGGTGGCCGCCCAGGCCCAACATTTTCCTAACGGACCATAATTTCAGACCATGGCAATATGGAACTCAAATTAAAGGAATTTGAGAGTGTTGAGCGAATTTAGTACCCATTTTTGAGAAATGTCTGAGCTGCCATCGCTCCCCTAAAAAGTACTTCTCATTTCTCAAATTTTTGAAAACACCAGATCTCGGAGATTAGTTCTGCGATTCCTTCGAAATTTTTTTTGACAATAACAGTCACCAAGGAGTGCAAGGATATTAAAGCCTTCTCTGAGGATGGCACAATCCGCATCGTTTGGGTGCCGGGCCATAACGGAGTAAGGGGGAATGAAAGGGCAAACGATTTGGCAGTGAAGGCCAGAGAACTGCAGTCGATAAACTTGGTTAACCCGAAGACTTTCGGGTCGAAGCAGTCCGATTTAAGAGCGTGGGCGAAAATCGTATGGTGTGTTCCGGATCGTGAGAGGCCGAGGTTATTACTAAAAGGAAGTAAGAAGGAGGTCAGTATAGCTTTTGTTGTTATAACGGGACACATAAGACTACGTGCTCACTTATGCAAAATTGGTGCGGCAAGTGATAGCATGTGTAGGGCATGTGGGGAAGATGATGAGACGTTGGAGCATTTCCTAAAAATTAAAATGTTCTTTTTAGAGATTACTTTTAAGTTTTTAGAGCGCACAATAAGCCGATTATTGGCTTAGGTGTATATCTATAGTGGCATCGGGCGGATTAATATCTGAACTCTCTTTTCAACCTAACCTAACGTAACCTACAGTCAGGAAGAACAAAACATGGTTTCTATTGTTGTAGCCTGGTGCCTCGGGAATTGCCCAAAAGCCGACAAATGGATATATAGACCAATCACGACAATTAAGCGTCATAGGCGGAGATATGCTACAATGGCACGAATTCGATATTCCCCCACCCTAAAAAGATATTAGAGAAGGCGCAGCGGAGCGGGCCCGGTTCGGCTAGTGTTATATATGCTCCACCATGGGACCTATTTCACAAATTCTTTGAATGGTTTTTCCATATAAGAAAATGGGTTTACATAAAACCTGTATCAGGTTATAGACCGATATAGGCCATTCTTGTCATGAATGTTCGAAATCATAAGAATATACCATGTTTAAAAATTCTTTCCGATCGGAAAATGGTTGCGCCATCTAAAGGCTCAAGAGGTCAAATCGACTGATTGGTTTATATGGAAGCTATAACACTTTGATCTTAATCATACTGGGCATGGATGCTGGAAGTCGTAAAGAACACTACATGCAAAGTATCTGCCAAATCGGATAATAAATGCGTTTTCTAGAGACTCAAGAAGTCAAATCGGGAGATAGGTTTATATGTCAGACAAATCAGGCAATATGCACGGTTTTAGGGTGGACTCGTCGCAAGAATATCAGAAATTTTCTGCGGATAACCATATCGCTTCCTAGTGCTAGCGACATTTGTGAGGACATATTCCCAAAAAAGTTTCGCACTGCGACACGTCTTTCGGACTTGGCTTTAAAAAGGAGGCCCCATATCATTCAGCTTTAAAACTTGAATCGGACTGCACTCATGGATATGTGAGAAGGTTTCTTAGGTTTCTTAAAGAAATGTTCGTGGGCAAATTTGACAATTTATAGCATTACCCGTTAGAAATTTGGCTTTTTTTCGACATACGGATGGAAGAGCAGACATGGCTATGTCGACTTTGAATGTCATTACAAACGAGAATATATGTTTATATACTTTACTAAGACCAGTACTACGAGGTGCTACAAACGAAATGACGAAATTAACATACCCCTATGGGTATGATATGTGAGAAGTTTGCCCCTGTTCCTTAGTGGAATGTTCATGGGCAAAATTTGCAATTTTGCTATGGTTTGATGGAGGGTATACAAATGCCTCATCACCTGAAATGGAGGAAATGCATAGCGATTTATAAATATGAAACAGCGGGATGTATGTGTACTCGTGTCATTCTTCGAATTTCAAGTCCAACGTATTTAAAATATTTTCGTACTTTTTTTTTTAATTTTCAAATTTCAATGTGTACCACTGAGTCGTTTTGTATTTCAATTGACAATAACTTAAAACTATGCTTCAAGCAGAGGTTTTATGAAGTGTTTTATTATATGTCTGGATGGGGGAGGGCTTGCCGCTTCCCCAACCTTCCTACCCAACCAAGGGGGGAGAGAAGTGCAACAGGCAACCGGAAGGCACAAAGCAATAAAATATTCTAGGATGACATTGAGAGCTGCATCAGAAAGAAGATGTACTATAGGGGAGGAAGACAAACAAACAACAAGGATATAAACATCAACAACAGTAGCTTTGTACGGTATCAGACTCAAACACTCTCGGTTTATGGTGTTGCAACTCTTGTAAGGAGGCGTTTTATGCGAAACAGTAAATTCATGTCATTGCATGCATCGTCTCGTTTACGGTAATGAGCTATTCCCAAAAAAACAGGAGCGTTTGCCTTGGGACACCACATTCAGTTGTAATACACATATCAACTCAACCAAAAGAACAAAAGTGTACAGATATTTAGAGATATTTTCCTTAATCTAAGGTGTTGGCAATGACTGCATATATACGAGCTAGATCTTCACAATTAAGAAACTGTTTTAAAATTTGAGTCACTGTCTACTAATAAATAAAACATTCCGATTCGAATTTTGATCGCTGATTGATTCTCATTTTCCTTCACAGGTGACTCTCAATTTCTTACTTTTTGAAAAATGGAATCACTGAACTTTGCATCTTTACTTTGAAATTGAAACGTTTAAGGACGCCATTTCTCTGTCTTTAACTAAGGTACATCGCTGTCCTAGTCCCAATTTCAAAGTCATTTCAAAAATCACGATTTTTAAAAATAATATACAAAAGCGTCGCTTTATGCCACATTAAAAAAAATTTAAAACCTCTTACAAAAACTCGCGTAGTTTTTACAAATATTTTCGGTTTTCGGCGCTCTTACCAAATAAAAAAAATCTTGAAGACATTTTTCTTATCTATGAGGAGGCCACCATAGCGCAGAGGTTAGCATGTTCGCCTATGACGCTGAACGCCTGGGTTCGAATCCTGGCGAGACCATTAGAAATCCTGGCCTATATTCGGACGCGGCTATAAAAAGGAGGCCCCCTATCATTGAATCGGACTGCACTCATTGATATGCGAGAAGTTTTCCCCTGTTGCTTAGTGAAATGTTCATGGGCAAAAATTTTTATTTTGTGGCGGTATGGTGGCGCGCGGACCCTCCCCCTTACCCTAATTTTCAAAAACCCCAGATCTCGGAGATGGGTGGTGAGATTTAATTGAAATTTTGTATGCCGTCTTATAGTAACCAAAACCTACCACCAACCAGTAAGTAAGTAAGTAAAGCACGATTCTGATATCAATATTCAGGAAAGTGTATATGGGGCCCATAACACAACCTAAATAGGACGTATTTGCTGACAATTGCAAGATGGGGCTCAATTAAGAGGTATTTTAGAGTAGAACACGAATCTGATTGATATTTTCAGAGCAAAGTCACTGAGTGCCGCCCCATCCCCCAAACTGAACATTTCTGCCGACTATGGAAATAGGAGGCTCAAATGAAAGGTATTTGGGATTAGACCACGAATCTTTAGTCAACATTCGGGACCAACTGTCTTGGGGACGTCCCACAACCCCCAAATAGCAAATAGGACGTGTTTGCTCGCCATGACAATTTGGGTCTTAAAGAGAGTGGAGTTCGATATTTATAGTTTTTAGAGCCCATACCCAAAGCCGGACATATTTGCTGACTTTTGAAATAAGGGGTTTAAATGAAAGGTATTTGAGAAAATAAAACGAATTTAATGTCCAATTTTGGGGCCAATGGCAATATGGGGATCAAATAAATGATAATTGAGAGTAGAGCACGATGCTGATTTATTTTCAGGGCTAAGTGTTTGGGGAAAAATACCCCACTCCCCAAAACACACCTAGATCGGACATATTTACCTTTCAGGTCAGTGTGGGGCTCAAATGAAAAGTATTGAGGAGTAGAGCCCGAAATTGATACCCACCTTCGGGAACAATTGTCTGGGCGTCTACCCCTTCCCCCAAATAAACAGCAATTATTTACTGACCATCGCAATGTGGGGCTTAAATTAACGTATTCGCCGCCCTTTCCCCAAAACACCCCACAAAGAGTAAAAATTTACCAATATGTCTCTCAAATGAAAGGTATTTGAGATTAGAAAACGAATTTGATAACCTACTTTGGGGCCAAATGTTGGGGGGACGCCTCATACCATAAACTCCCCTTTAACCAATGGCAATATGGGGCTTTAATAATTGGTATTGTTTATTAGAGTAGGGCTAAATGTCTGGAGGACCACCTCACCTCCGAAAAAACCGCTAAATCAGACATACGTATTTACCGATCATGGCAATATGGGATTCAAATGAAAGTTATTTGGGAGTAGAGCACGAAATTCATACCCACTTTCAGGACCACGTTTTTGGTCCCGAAATGCTTGACATTATGGGGCTCAAACAAACCCGTGTTCCAACTCCCTTCAAACCGGTCATGTTTGCCTACTATGGCAATAAATAATGGGTATTTGATAGTAGAAAACGAATTTGATATCCAATTTTGAGGCCAAGTGGTTGGGGGTCGTCTCAACTCACTAACTCCCCTAATCCAATGACAATTGGAGTTCAAATCTGATATCTGTTTTATGGCCAAATGTTTCAGGGACGCCTCACCCCATAAACTATCCCTTAACCACACAAATATACACATTTTTTTTTTTGGACAACGGTATGAATCTGATATCCACTTTCGGGGCAAAGGGTTTGGCTACTCCAATCCACCACCAAAACCAAGAGAATGACTTTCAAACTTAAAAAGGTGGACCCTTCCCTTACCCTTTTTCAAAAACACCAGGAGATGGGTGGGGCAATTTAAATGAAATTTAGGTTGTTTATAATAACTTAAAAACAGGAATTTGATATCCTTATTTAGGGTGGGATATTTAGGGGGCCGCGCCACCTCCAAAGCCCGTCAATCGGAAATATAAAACAAATAGAGCACAAATCTGATATATGGGCGTCCACCTCACCACCAAAAATACTCCCATACCGGATATATTTACCGATCACAGCAATATAAGGCTTAAATAAAAGGTGTTTGGGAATGGAGCACGAAAATAATATCCACATTTGGGCAAAATATCTGAAAGGCCGTACCAGCACCTCAAAACAGGACTTATTTCCTGACCGTGACACCATAGGGCTCAAATAAAAGAAGAGAGGGAAAGAAGACGCAGGCGAATTCACATTGGGGCACCCTACTTTTGGGGTGGATTTATATACCTTTGGGTGCATTTTGGGGTCTATTTTCCTTTGCCATATAGGCGTATTTGTTTGGGGCCCAATGTCATGTCATCCAAAAACCCAAGTCATCATTACTTAGAAATGTTTTATATTTCATTAAACAAAGTCACACAAATGCCGAGTATTGAACACATATAACTTCTCCTTGGACTTCGTTTGCAGTAGGAGCAGGTTACATCACCGCGGAATAATCGAGGCGACGATAGGAAACCTGGATGAAATGGAAGACCGAATCTCCGAATCGGACCGAATCTCTGGGATTGACGAAACTCGGGACTTGTCATCTGAATTATGCTACACAGAGGTATCCAAGCTAGAGGACGAAGTGGGCCTGCGGGTCTTCACTGAGAACCCAAGGACTGTGATCCGTTTCCAAATGTCTGACCATAATATGGCACTACAGGTCATGGAATGTGTGAGGTGGTATGATGTTGCCACGAGGACGTCGAGTGTGATCATCTTTACGTATAGGGCAATAACAACCAGAACGGCAATGTCACGAACAGTATTGGAGTGTAAGAAGTAACGCCTTCTCTGAGGATGGCACGATCCGCAATGTTTGAGTGCCAGGCAATGGCGGGGTAAGGGGAAATGAAAGAACTGACAATTTGGCCGTGAAGGCCAGAGGACAGCCGACAATAAACTTGATTTACGCGAAGACTTTCAAGGGCTACAAACTGTGGAACAGTCAAAAAATATATGTCGACAAAAATCCTATGGGGAAATCCGGATCATGAGAAAACGAGACTATTACTGGGAGGAAGAAGAAGCAGATCAGTATAGCTTTCGGTATTATAACGGGGCACAAAGGAATACGAGCTCACTTATGCAGAATAAGTGCGGCAAGCAATAGCAGGTGTAGGGCATGTTGAGACGTTGGAGCATTTCCTATATCATTGAACACGCATTTAGTCATTGCCGTCACTTAGGTGGAGACACATTACCGAACTTTAAACGGCCTAAGGCCGTGGAATGCACTTAAATTTTTCTCCAGGTTCGACATCTCTTTAGGGAGAAGCCCATATGTCGCTTAAAACATAGCCAGCATTTGGAGGCGATAACCGGCGCCAAAATACATTCTGATGTTCTCGCTACGATTCGAGCGGATGTGCTAAACTCTACGCTACGTTGGCCTCCAATTAAAATTGTATGTGCTCCATCAAAAATATCTGGTATCAGCCTTTTTCTCACACTTACGTCAGTCAGTTTATTTACTGTTTTGGGTATAAACGTGTTGTGTTTCACTATTCCAGATATTTGTATCCAAGACCTGATCAAAAAATCCTTCCTAGTCATGACAGGATACTTCCGAAGGTTTCCTGGAAGTTCGAGTTGAAGGTGGGCAATCTCCCTC
Organism: Stomoxys calcitrans; assembly: GCF_963082655.1. Classification (NCBI taxonomy): domain Eukaryota; kingdom Metazoa; phylum Arthropoda; class Insecta; order Diptera; family Muscidae; genus Stomoxys; species Stomoxys calcitrans. Next base: position 135,602,903 of record NC_081553.1, read on the forward strand.
TCGTGTTCTCTTAACAACATCCACGATGAGATTAACCTTGATATTGGTATCGTTGGACTTATTTTGTCGACATCAGCAGTTCCACTGTTTAATAGTTCCACTTCCAATGTTAATATAGGAGCTTTTCGATTTCCTACATTTTCAGTAGGCTTCCTCTCCTCTCTAGGCAACAAATGACTGTCCCAAGTTTGAAGATGATCGGATGAAAAATACGATTTGCAATTGTACGCAAACTGACATGGACAGACTGTGCCTCAGTGTGATTCTGAGTCGATCCGTATAACTATATATGGGTCTATCTCTTTTCAAACAAATTCACTAATTTATAAATCCCTATACCGCCGTACTGATCCCAATACTAACTACTGTCTAACCGACCTATACTCAACAAATAAATTAGAAATGAGTCATTTGAGGGTACGCCTATTATGCTCCCGACCTCTGCCATATGAATGAGACACAAGGGATAATCAAGGCAAACAATTCAAATTGTTGTGTAACAAAGCATTTTTTGCTGTAAACAGAACACTTTTGGCTTAAAAGAATTTTCGAATTTTACCGTAAGCGAGCATTTCTTTGCAACAGACGAAGTTTCTACAGACTTTACCATAAACAAAGGATCTTTTCTTAATCAGATACTACCGATAGAGCCGAAAACTTGCCAGCAGAGATTTTAGGCTTAGAGGAGATACACTAAAAAGTTGTACGTTTAATGTGGGCAGATATCGTATACTTGGAGCGTAAACATGGTGCACCCATTCACAATGTGTCTTCTTTTGATCCCCCTCAAGAGTTTATCGAGCGTATTAAGTGGGAGTTTGAGCTTCACTGTTATGTTAATAAAATCATATCTGATATTCGCGCCTCTGTAAAATACGAAAGAACCTCCAGTAATTCATTACCAAAGGAAGTTTTTGGACAAGAAGAAATGCAAATAAGAATGGACTTCATTTAGAATAATCAGTTCAAAACTAGTTTTTTGGGAGAGCAGAAGCAGCCTGATTTTTTTTAAATTAAATTTTATATAACTTTTGTGAAAAATCAAACATAACCGGTTGCCTATTTGCTTTATTTTACTTTTAGAAAAAGTTACATCCTTACAGAAACTTTGAATAAAATGTTCCCTTGGTGAAATTTTCATTGACATTTTGTCCTTTCACAACACTTGTAAAATTTTTTTTTAGGAAAAATCCATGGAAATAATTTTGTTTGTTTTTTTTTTTAAATCTTTGGTTTTGAAGAAGATCTAATTGAACGCCCCCTTCCTTTATGTACAAGATAATATTTGAAATTTTGTTCAAAGTGACAAAAACAATTTTGAGTAACAATATAATGCTACGCTCCTGGTTTATTGTTAAATCAGAAAGTAAGCATAATATTTATGAAAGTTGGTATTTACAGTCACTGTTCGAAGGCGATAGTAGAATGTATCCAAAAACAAAATACCCTCGCACAGAAGAAATCTCCTTTTTCACAGCAACCATTTGTTCATGTTTATGACGGTAAGTCCTTGCAACGATATCATAGTCATGTTGCCATTCCAACTTACATGCACCTATGCTCGCACCAAGAATTGTATGAAGTATGTGTTGTGTTTCCCTTTTTTCTTTGCATACCGGAAATTTTAAACCGCAAGTATAGTTTTTTCTGGTGAGCCAACTGTGGAAGATGAACGCGACAGGGAGTTTGCATGCTCCATACAAGTATATCAGTGTGCTAAAAACTTCAACACCTTCCAAATTACATGGGTTGGGCGATGCCACACCGTAGTGCAATTGATAAAAAGGTTGAATTGCTATAAACCAACTAGACATCAAACTAAAGGAACTGTTTTCAAACCATTGTTGAAAGCTTTACCAAAGTCTTAGTAGATAATAACAACCGGTCTATTGCTCCTAAAAGCATAGTTGATCAGATATTAAAATTTTAAGAGATATGGTAACGTAGAGCCGGCCTTCCAAATCCATGTTGACATAAGGATCGTTTTGAGAAAACCTTATGAAAAATAATTTAAGGTCATATCTTATCCACTATCTTAGCAATGACACTACAAACATCATCACTGCTGTCAGATTTAAACAAAACCATATTATATCTGTGTTATATATATCCCGATTTTAATAACATATTAGACAATACTGGCAAAGTATACTAAAGAAGATTGGATTCTCGATTTTTTCTTCGGATTTCTAAAAACAAACAATAACTTGAGAAACTGTTTTAATAAAGCAGTCTTGTACATAATAGTAAGCTTTTAATGTCCTTATTGAACGGCATCAGAACTTCGAACGTTATTCTAATGAACAGTTGAGTTTGCCTTCCTTTCTTTGGGAGGATGAACAGTTTAATAGCTAAGCATATATCGAATGCATGATGACGAATATTAAACCGAGTAGATTTCAATGGAATGAATCGTAAATTTGCCCATAACATTCCATTTAGGAACAGCTGGGATATTTCTCTCATGTCGTTGAGTGTTGTCCGAGTCAAGATTAAGTTCATTGATAAGGAACCTTAATTTTATAGCCAATTTCGAACGACGTGCCTCAGAGTGATACCACTAGGTAGAGAAGTTTAGCCCAAAATTTTTTTCTGATGCTCTTAGGTTAGGTTAGGTTTAAGTGGCAGTCTGCTATCAGACTCACTTGTTCACTCACTTGTTTTGTTTTCGTCCATTGTGATACCACAGGAACAGAAGAAGGACGATGCCTTCTAGTTCCTACCATTGAACCATCCAGATCGCTTTAAAAATCTCAATAACTCACATCCGCTAAATCAGACAGGTTCTCAAAGAAATGAGAACCTAAAGTGGAACTGCTTCTAACTGCTACTGCGGGACACACACATACGGTGTTCTATAGTCTCTTCTTCCTCGATGTCCCTACAGCTTCTGCAAAAGTCGTTGCTGGGAACCTTTAGTCAGTCAGCATGTTTTCCGATTAGACAGTGACCAGTCATGACGGTCACAATGACTGAGACGTCTCCCTAGAATTTGAATGAGCAAAGGCGTTCAGAGTCATAGGCGCGGTTCTTAACTTCTGTGCCATGGTGGCCAACAAATGTTGCAATGTAAATTTGCCCATGAACAATCCTTTTTATAGCTCATTCCGAAGGCCGTTTCGTTTGGGGAGAATTCTTCACATGGCATAGTACCTCACAAATTTAACCAGCATGAGTAGGGGATAACCAACGGTGAACATTTTTCTGATGTTTTCGTCAGGATATGAACCCAATCGTTTAGCGTCATAGGCAGACAAACTAGCCTCTGCGCTATGGTGCCTCCACCATCAACAAATTTTTACAAGGCTTCAATCTACTTGTCTCTATCATCATTCAGGGAAAATGAAAAATTTTTCCACTGTGTGCCACAGTGTCTTCCCTTAACAAAAGCAATTTAAAAAAAAAACTTTTGCTATTCAATTTCTTTCTCAATACAACTCGCACAACTATCTGGATTCTATGCATTTGAGCCACTGTGCCATTTGCATGTGTAGCTGCAAGGAAAGGTATTCCTTTTTATCAATTTTTTTTCATGTTACATGTCTCGCAGCCCTTTTCACCGCACAGCTTCATTTTCAGTCTCTTTTAGCGATTTCATTGAATTTCATGTGTTATAGACACGCACCACGCTAGAGTACGTGGTAGTCTCTTGTCTGCGTTGCATCTCTGGCTTTGAGCTGCACTGGTGGGTTTCTTCGTCAACACTTCTTTCCCTCCATTGCCCAATGTTTCATATCCCAGGGGACTAGTGCTCATTTATGTCGTTAATTAAAAATGTTTATAATTTATGAATCATAAAACCATCAAACACGCTCATTTGGCGAACGTGTGCTACACCAATAAGCACTTAGAAAGGTTAAAGGATGTGTGTGGTTCTTGGTGTCGCGGTTAATGCTACTGCAATCACGACCGTCGACATGAACGTTAACATCGTCATCCATGGCACGGAGTACGCCATCATCATAATCATCAATTTCATTTCATTTTACTTATAAATCATGCAAATACAGTAACGTTCATAATATCGAATTGTATGAATGCATGCAACCTGTAACATCATGGGCAGCAAGTACTGATGAATTACCTATGGCCTTGACGAAATATTGAATTAAGTTTAAGGGTTGGGTTAGGTTAGCTAAGAGCGGCAGTTTATTTTCCAAACAGACTCATTTAGACAATTGTAGTCCATTGCGATACCACAGTAGCGACAGACCAGGCCTAGTGGGAATCGCGACCCCCTTCGGCATAGATCACACCGTAGAAATGATTCGTCTAATTTACACTAATACTGCAATAATATCGTCATTTGTCAACCGACTCTCGCGAAATTAGTCACAAAAGTTTCTCTTAAGACTCTTCTGATCATTAGTGAATTTCACAGAAATCGGTTCAGATTTAGATATTGCTCCCATGTATGTGTCACCTGATTTTCACTTCTACAGCCTTTGCAATCGTAATTTACTAACCCATCTTTCCAAAATTTTACACAAGTATTTCCTCTATGGCTTTTAAAATATGGTCGGATTATGGTCAAAATTCGACATAGAGACAAGATTTTAATAAAATTTTTCGAAAAACAAATTTCAATGAAATATTTTAAGACAAAATTTCAAGGAATTCTTTCTAAAGCTTTAAATTTTAATGAAATTTTTTCTCAACATAAAATATTAATGAAATTTTTTCAGAAACGGCTGAACCGATTTTCGTGAAATTTGCGCTGATGGTGCATAATGATCCCGTGGTGAAAATAAGGTACTACATTTTTGATATCTGAAGGGGAAACGGACCCTGCCCCTTACCCTAATTTTTATAAAACGCTAGATCTCGGAGATGGGTGGTGCGATTTAAGAGAAATTTTGTGTGCTCTCTTATAGAAACCCGCAAACAAAATTTTGGTTTCCAAGTTTTGGATGGGGTACCTAGGGTGGGCGCAAAACACCCCTAAATCGGACATATTTACCGACCATGGAAATATGGGACTCAAATGAAAGGTATTTGCGAATAAAATACGATTCTGATATCCACCCACCCCTTCCCTAAAACACCCCCCAAACAGGACTTATTTACTGACCATGGCAATATGGGGCTTAAATAAAAGGTATTTGAGTGTAGAACACGAATCTGATATCCAGATGTGGGACCAAGTATTTGGGGGACCGCCCATCCCCGAGAACATCCCCCAAAGAGGACAAATTTACGACCATAGCAATATAGGACTCAAACGAAAGGACTTTGGAAGTAAAGAACGAATGTGATATCAATGTTCGGGAAAAGTGTCTATGGGGCCACCCCACCCCCATAACACCACCCAAATAGGAAGTATTTGCTGACCATTGCAATATCAGGTTAAAATAAGAGGTATTTTAGAGTAGAACACGAATATGATATATATTTTCAAAGCCAAGTCACTGAGTGGATGCCCCATCTCCCAAAACGCCCCTCAAACCAGTCATGTTTGCCGACTATGGAAAAATGGAGCTCAAATGAAGGGTATTTATGAATAGACCATGAATCTGACATCAACATTCGGGACCAACTGTCTAGGGGATGTCTCACCACCATAACAACCCCCAAGTAGGACGTATTTGCTCACCAAGACAATTAGGGCCTTCAAGACAGTGAGCTCGATATTCATAGTTTTTAGGGCCCATACCCCAAACCGGACATATTTGCTGACTTTTTCAATAAAGGGTTTAAGTGAATGGTATTTGAGATTAAAAAACGAATTTTGCATCGAATTTTAGGGCCAATGGCAATATGCGGTTCAAATATATGAGAATAGAGCACGTTGCTGATATATTTTTAGGGCTTAGTGATTGGGGGACCACCCAACTCCCCAAAACACCTCTAAATCGGTTATATTTACCGACCATGTCAATGTGGGGCTTTAATGAAAAAAATTGGGGGGTAGAGCAAGAATTGATACCCTCTTTTGGGACCAATTTTCTGGGGGTATACTCCTTTTCCAAAATACCCCACAAACAGCAATTTGGGAGTAGAACACGAATTTGATATCCAAATGTAGGACCATGTATTTTAGGCATCACCTTTTTCCTAAAACACCTCCCAAAGGGTAAACATTTTTCGACCATGCCAATATGTGCCTCAAATAAAAGGTATTTGAGATTAGAAAACGAATTTGATAACAAATTTTGGGGCCATGTGTTTGGGGGACGCCTCATCGTATAAACTCCCCTTATACCAATGGAAATATGGGGTTTAAATTCATGGCATTTGAGAGAAGAGCACGATGCTGATATATTTTCAGGGCCGAGTGTCTGGGAATATCATGATAAGAATATCGGGCTGAAATGAAGTATTTTAAGAATGGGGAGTACACCTTACATCCAAACTTAAATTCGTAGACCAATAAAGATCATATGGGATTCAGATAAAGGCACTTGTATTGTTAAACTGTTTGTCAAGCGAAATACTATTTTCGTAGCATGGTATTTCACTAAAAGTTTGTCGAAAATAAATATTCCAAGGAAAATTTTGTTCGATATAAAGTAAAAGAAGGCGAAGCGGAGCGGGCCCGGTCCAGCTAGTTTTTAATAAAAAAGTTTCTAAACACAAAATTTCAAGCTAATTTTTTCACGGAATTTTTTAGAGATTTTTTCAAGACAAAATTTTAATGACATGTGTTAGACAAAATTTAAAAGAAATTTTATTCTTAGCACAAAATTCTAATGAAATTTAGTACAATTTTTCCTTAAGACAATTTTTAAAACAAAAGTTTCTTTAGGACAAATTTTTAATAAAACACTTTTTTTTCAATGACATGTTTGTAAAAAATATTGAAAGTTTATTTAAAGACAAAACATCAAAAACATTTCGATAAAAGATTCTTTAAGAAAAAACATTTTTTTTCCCTGAAATTTTAATTTTTATTTTTTACTTTAACTACTTTTCAACTCAAGCTCGGGGTGTTGTTATTTTTTTATTTCATTTAATTATCATTTCATTCAATCAAATGCATTTTCAAGATGTGATATATCCAAATGAATTACAACATATTTTTTTTTTTTTGTAAAAAAAACCTAATTCAATTTTCGACTACTTTGTCGAGATAATTTTGTCCGGACAAAATTGATGTATTCCGACTCCGCAGGTCTGCTTTCGACAGACGGACGGACAGTTAGGCGGACATAAAATGTCATGGCGATCAAAAACATACGTATATACTTTATGGAGTATTAGATGTATATTTTGAGACATTACAAACGGAATGACAAATTTAGAAAAGGTTATAAAAATCAATTTGTTGCTGTTGTTGTAGGTATTGTACTCTGAGGAGGCAGCCCTATCCGATGAAGGACTACATCGGGTCAATCCGCAACGTACAACCGGCTGTCAATTTATATTTGTTGCTTTGTTTATCTGCTCAGACACAAAAGCGGCCTGGCCTATTTTCTTGAAATTTTCACATGTGATGTAGAAAGGCCCTGTGGTGAAAAAAGAGTACCTCATTTTTATACACTACACCACAACTGTGGTATGGGTTATTATGACTTAGAGATTGATAAGTATATGGATCGACTCAGAATCAATTTCTGATTACATTTAGCTATGTCCGTCTGTCTGTCCATGTGGATTTGTGTACAAAGTTTCATATCAATCGGTTTGGATTAAGATTTAGCTCTCATATGTATGTATCTCCCGCTTTCAACTTGCAATGCCATTGCAAGTGCATTTATCAAATTTCGTACGAAGGGTTCTCTTATATCTACCGATATTGCCGCTGAGTTTAACTAAAAAGTTGGTACTTTGCTACAAATTATTCTTTTTTAATAATTTACTTCAAATTTTTGTAAAAAAATAACATCAGGAATATTTTATAAATCTCACGATTTATAAAAGAACGCACTTTATTATGTCGCGAAGACTTTTTTAACACTACAGTACTTTTACATCAGAAGCCTGAACGGGCTCGGCTATAAAAAGCGGGCCCTTATACGGTGATCCACATTTTCAATGACTTTAAGACATAATTGAGACCCACACATTTAGATTTTGGATGGTTCTTTAGCGTGTCGACCAATTGACATCACCATGACATGAAATATATAATATGGCATCAATTGAAAGGTATCATTGTGTATCACTTCTTTTACGGTTAGCAAATTAGAATAAAGATCCTTATAGAAAATATGAAGCATATCTAAAACTCTCGAAATCTCATGAAAAATCTAACAGATATTGCGTAACTAAAGAACGAATACCCGTTTATACCGTTTTTCAAAGAATCCAAGCATATCTCAGGAAAAGGGTCTCCCAAATCAAGATTTTTCCAAAAGTTATAACAATATCTATAGGCAAATAATTTTGAAAGCGGTGCCAACAGAATAAATATCTTTGCTTTGCTACTCATAACCTCATAATCTCTCTCTGCAGTTCTTGAAAAGAAACAAGTATCTCACATTCCTTAGTAGATGTTCGTCGACCATTAGGCATTGTATACTACAAGAACAGTATGATGCCTTCCATTTTTTACCGTTGAACTAGAAAAACAGAATTGTATTGGAATCCCAACAAGTGTGTATACCTTAGTTTAGTTGTAAATCCAATTAACCAAAAACCGCAGAAGCATTTGTTTCCAGCTACTTGCTATTATTACTGACCTACCTTCCCTCCACTAAGATGCACTGTAAAACTGCAATTCAATTAAAATAAGAGAATCCTGCTGCATTACTACTTAATGATGTATTTCCATGGAAAGTATTTCCCATCATTAGCGTGAAAGGGGTCCGTTGCCTTTGAGCACAACTACTTCATAAAGAAGTTCAAGCTGTTTTCTTTATGACTTATGCAAAAAATCCATTCTGTGAAGATAATCACTCGTAATGTGGGGTAATTAAAAACTGTGCAAAATGGCAGTCAGTAATAAGTTTTGAAATGGCTCAACAGGGGCGATTAAGTATTGCATTTGTAATTGGCTTATCCGTATACAGATGTTTTTTTCGAAAATGTGTCAATTGCCAAAACTGCATTAAACAACTAAAAACGATTAAAGTCGGATGGTTTCGACTATACGATACTCTACACACACATAGTAATGATTAATAATTGGCAGAGTTGTCTTTCCTCAAGACAATCGGTGTACTTGTATTCTTTCTTGCATGTGATATCTGACGCCTAAGATATGTTGAACTATAAGCTGAAAATCATTCATAATGTAGTTTAGGTGATGGAAATCGGAGTATTGATTCTGTGAAACGTTTCAAGGAAGCCATGTACGTTTAAGAGACACCAATGCATTAAAAGAGCATTTAAATAGCTGTATCTAGTTTGGAAAATTAAAACAGTTCGCATTTAACCTTCGCCTTACCAAAGAATTTTGTTCACGTCGTGACCTAGGTGACCAATTCACTGAAGCATATGATTTAAGGAAACCATGTACAAGCGTGCTAAGTTCGGATGGGCCGAATCTTGGGATCCCACCAACATGGATTCTGTCTAAAATTTGTACAAAATAAATTTAGCTGAATGACATAATTTTATTCCCCATACCAAACTTCTGTCAAACCAGTAAAAATTAAATCTTCTATTAACCGAACAAGGATGACCGAGAGACAGAGAGAGAGAGAGATTTTAGACTGATTTGAATCGTATTTCGCAACAGCTGTTGGAAGAAACAGAAAACGGCATGCAAAATTCGAACAAAAATTGCGGCTTGTAAGGACTCAAGAAGTCAAATCAGGAGATCGGTTTATATGGTAGATATATCAGGGCTGGACCGATTTGAACCGTACTTGTTACAGTTGTTGGAAGTCATAGCATAACACTAGATGCAATTTCAGCCAAATAGCCACATCTGACAAAAATTGCGGCTTCTAGGCGCTCAATAATATATATATATATATACATCGTGATTTCGATCGACCTCTATCGTGATTTCAACAGACGGACGGACGGACATGGCTAGATCGACTCAGAACGTCGAGACGATGAAGAGGGATTATGGGGCCCTAGACGAATAATTCGAGGTGTTACAAACGGAATGACTAGATTACTATACCCCCATCCTATGGTGGTGGGTATAAAAATGATTTACATTACAGCAAAATGGAGAATGCTTCTTCTTATAAAGGAAGAGAGTTTTGACTTTTAATCACAGATAATTACAAAAACAAAGCTTAGTTTGGACTGCCCGAATAAATCGCCTTTTTAGTTTTTTTTTTTTTTTTTTTTTTGCAGAAATTAAAAAGAAAATGGCAAAACGTTTATAAGGGAGCTATATCGAGATAAGTACCGATTCTGATCAAACTCTGCACAGATTTTAAGTGTCATAAAAATATAACAAACTTAAGCGAAATCGGATCAAAATTACGTCCCTTAGGTGCACAAGAAGCCAAATGGGTGATTGGTTTATAAGCGATATATACCCGATTTTGCACAGGTTCAGACCAAACACGAGTCGGACGGATATGATCCATTTACAATCCAATCGGATTTGCACTAACAAAAAGTATTTTTGTCAAATTTCTGAGGTTCTAGCTTAACTCCTTTGTTAGCATCTAGTTTAACTTGTCAGTTAGGGCGCTGTGTACAGACAGACAGACAAATGGTAGCATAAAACTAAATTAACTAAGACTATCAATCCGATGTGTGGGGCCTCAGGCTATAACTTCGATGAGTTTATTTACTATGTATACAAACATTTAAGGTGTTCCAATAGAGACTGAATTCGGGAACATTAAAAATTGTAGTATCTACGTCAAATTTCTAACAAGCCATCGCATGAAAATTGCAAACTTTGTCCATGAATATTTCATAGAGGGACAGCGGGAACACTTTTGTCATATTAATGAGTACTGTTCGATTGCTCTTTAGACTCAAAAAAAAAAGTGACGTCCTTCATGTTTCCGAGTCCAAACTGCGTGCTGCCGACATAAGTGAAACCAATCGATCGTTCTGAAGGGGTGAGCTAAAACCCCTTGCCCAATCCCATAGGCGTTTCTAAACCTATGGCCTCAGAGCGATACTACTTTGTGGAGTTGTGGAGTTCTACATGACTGAAACCTCACATGTCGCTAAGATTAGTAAGGATTAACAGCCAATGCTCTTTTTTCCTGATGTTCTCGCCAGAATTTGAACCTATGCGGTCAGCGCCATGAGCCGACAAACTAACCTTATCGCTACAGTGCCCCCATCGCATTTTTTTATGTCTACCTGTTTAAAAGCATTTACTTCATTGAAATCTAGAGTGGTCACCCTAGTGGGAATTGGTAATACACGTAGAAATTTTCAAAAAATATAAAAAAGTTATAAAAATATAAAATAAAATATATATTTATAAAAACCAGTAAGGAAAGGCAAAAGGCGGGCGGTGCCGACTTTATAATACCCTACACCTACCCTATAAATACAAAGTGGGAGCCATACCTATTTCTGAACCAATTTTGATGGACCTCGGCGAATGTTTTCAGATGGTTTATTAAAATCCATGTGTTCAAAATGTCATAACTACAGTTGACAAATGACAACAAAATACCCAAAATCTGACGAACATATATATGGGAGCTACATCTAAATCTAAATCGATTTTGATCAAACTTCTTAGATATTGCGGTAGTCATAGAGGAAAGCTTTGCGACTAATTTTGGCAAGATTAGTAAATAAATGCGCTTTCAATGGCTTTAGAAGTGAAAATCGGGCGATATACATATATAGCAGCTATATCTAAATCTGAACCTATTTCTATGAAATTCACCAGTAATATTTAGAGTCATAAGAAAATCCTTCCTGCCAAATTTCGAGAGAGTCGGTTAACAAATGAGCACTTTATTCCAATATTTCTCAAAATCGGATGAACATATATATGGGAGCTTTATTTAAATCTGACCCGATTTCGACCAAACTTAATACATATTGTGGAAGTCGTTGAGGAAAGCGTTGTAAAAAATTTTGGGAAGATTGGTCAGTAAATGCGCTTGCAGTGGCTCTATGGGTGAAAATCGGGCGACATATACATATTTGAGCTATATATAAATCTGGGCCGATTTCTATGAAATTCATCAGGAATTTCGAGAGTCAAGAAAAAATCCTTCCTACTTAATTTCAAGAGAATCGGTTAACAAATGACCATTTTATTGCATTATTACTGCAAATCGGACGAACATATATATGGGAGCTATATACAAATCTTAACCGATTTCTATGAAATTCCAGTAATGTCGGGATTCATAGGAAAAGCCTTCTTGCCAAATTTCGAGAGAATCGGACAAATAACCATTTTATTGCATTGTTACTAAAAATCGGACGAATGTATGTATAGGAGCTATATCCAAATCTCAGCCGTTTTTTTCCAATATCAATAGGCTTCGTCTCGAGGCTGAAAAACATGTCCGTACCAAATTTAAATACGATCGGATGAAAATTGCGACCTGTAGTTTGTACATAAAGTAACATGGGCAGACGGACAGACAGACAGACGGAGATAGCTAAATCGAATCAGAAAGGGATTCTGAGATGATCGGTATACCCCATCAAATGAAGGGGGCTATGTCCCTTCCTTTTGGGTGTTTCAAACAAATGGACTAAGTTATAATACCCTGTATCACAGTAGTAGTGTAGGGAATAATTATTAAATATAAATATATAATTTTTTTCAAATTTCAAAAATATATCAACATTTTTTCAGTGAGTTCAAACCGCATCAAAATCGAACTAAAATTGGTTTAGATATAAGAAAAATAAAACCGAAATAGTCACCCCGGTGGGTATTGATAAGGCGAAGGTTAAAATACTCTTTGTTTTTGCAATTATTATAACTTTGATTTGCTCCAAAGGAAGATATGATGACCCATTGACAAGAGATCGACTGAGACAATATGGGTATCAAATGAAAGATATTTAAGAGTAGAGTACGAACTTGGTATTTAAAAATATAGTAAAAAGCTGATATAAAAAGAAGCGTCCCCAACCCCCAAAAGCCCTCAACAGGACATAATTACCGATTGGGACAATATGGGTATCATATAAAAGGTGTTTGGAAGTTGAGTACAAATATGTTATAAGAATTTGGTCCAAAATATCTTCGGGGCCTCTCCAACCCCAAAACCGGCCTGAATGTCCAACGTCAAAAAATGGGTATAAAATAAAAGGTATTTGAGAGTTGATTACGAATCTGATTTAGAGAGAGTCTGGGACCGGCCCTCCCACCTAATAAGCTTCAATAAGACGTGTAATTCGATCCGAAAAATATGGGAATTAAACGAAAGGTCTATAATAGACGACTTCGAATCTAATGTTGCTATAAGCATTCAAGTATCTGGATCACGTCCTTCTGTTCAGCCGGACATGTAGATCTCGACATTAAAGGACTCAAATAAATTTTTTTTTGGGTCTTAGTGTCAGGGGGACCGACCGTCTCCTCCCAATAAAAACAACACCAAACTGTCATCTAGGACGACCGAGAATATATTGTATTCAAATGAAAGGACGTGTCAGAGGGCAATCGCCTTCCCAAAACAAGGAATTAAAAATAATAACTGAAGGACGATCCGGATAGAATAGGACAACAATAAAAGACCGTTGGTAGGAGAGTTCACTTTTTACCCTCAAATTGGAATAGACATAAGAGGACCTGCAGATCTTTAAAAAAAGGTATCCAAAGTGGTAGCTTTGAAATATGATTTTGAAAGTAGATAACCAATACAAAAAAAAAAAAAAAATAATTAGTGTGGATCTGAACCGAACCCGTAGCCCTGAATATCTTAATCGCCACCATCGAAATGCTTGACATTATAAGGCTCAAACAAAATGGTGCTCCAGCGCGATGCTGATATTACTTCAGGGTTCGCATCCTAAACTTCCTTAAATCCTGCCATGTTTGTCCACTATGGCAATAAGGGGCTCAAATAACAGTTATTTGATAGTAGGAAAGGAATTTGATACCCTATTTTTAGGCCAAGTGTTTGGGGGTCGTCTGACCCCATAATTGCAATTGCTGCTTAAACAAAAGGAGTTTAAGAGTAGAGCACGGTGCTGATATTTTTTTAAGGGATAAGTGGGGGCCGCCCCACCCTACATACCCTTTAAAATGGACATATTTGTGGATTATGGCAAAAAGGGGCTCAAATCTGATATCTGTTTTATGGCCAAGTGTTTCAGGAAAGCCTCACCTCGTAAACTCCTCCTAAACCACACATATATACCGACTATAGCAATATGTGATTCAAATGTGGTTTTTGGGAGTAGAGTATAAATCTGATATCACTACTGGGGCAAGGATTTGCCTGCTCCAATCCATATCCAACACCAAGAGAATGAAGTAGGTTTAACATCTAAACTTAAAAGGGCGGATCCCTTACCCTATTTTTAAAAGCAACATATCTCGAAGATGGATGGGCCGATTTACGCGAAATTTAGTACGTTTATAATAACTCAAAAACAGGGGCGGCCGCCCCACCTCCAAAGCCCGCCAAAGGAAATTTAAAATAATAATGACAATATTTGGCTCAAATGAAAGGTAAAAGACTTACCCTCAAAAACATCCTCATACCATTTATCGACCATAGCAATATACGACTCATATGAAAGAAATTTGGGAGTAGATCATCAATCTGATATGCACACTTTGGGGCGAAATATCTGAAAGGCCGTATTAGCACCCCCAAACAGGACATTTTTCCTGACCGTGCAAGTATAGGGCTCAGATAAAATAAAAGAGTGAAAGAAGGCACAGCGGAGCGGGCCCTGTCCAGCTAGTATTATATAAAATGTGATCTCTTCCTTCTTTTAAAGATTTTGAGTCGGGAAATATTAAACATTTTCTGCGCCTTCATGCCGTTTATGACATACACTTGATATATAGTGCTCACAGTTTTTAATTGTGCCCAAATACGAATTATTTTAAAACTTTCATCCTATAATCGATTTTAATTTTGCAAATTAAAAATGCCCACCATACAGTCGATTTCCAATTCAAAAAGGAAATAAATGTCATGTGTCAAGTAAGAAATGTGACTCGTTTTCCAACAGCCCGCCAACAAACATTTCTTCACTATTCTCAAAGTCGATAGAAGGACATCATGGTAGTCGGCCAGCCGCACTTAAATGCAGCAAGCAAACCAAATAAAACAACTCGCAAAGATTAAAGTCATGGGCGACAGCAGCAGGACATAAATCATTTACAAGTCATTTAATTATGACATCATTAAAATCTTCCACCTGATGAGCAGAAAATAAACATTCCACGTAGTCTCGTTGCAGGACCTCAATCGTATCACAGTCATTACCATTATCATCATCATTACGGCTTCATGACACAATAGTCACCCTTTCATTGGACGCCAATAGAGAGAGAGAGAGAGAGAGAGAGGGCGAGATATGAAAATCAGTATAGGCCTCAGTAACAGACATTCCAGTGAATGATGTGGACATTGGACAACTGAAAACGACAAACCGCATACAAATGTTTCACTTTGATGTGTTGACTGCATGAAAATGTCAATGTAGAGGATTTTTTGGTCTTGTTGATCTGGCAATGTAATTTTATTTAAACTATAAAAAATTTGCACCTACGACGATCGGGTACCGTTTTCAAGATATACTCGAAAACAGATTTGCAGATAGCAAAAAGCGTGGACGAATTGCAATATCCAGCCATTGCCAAAAGCCAAACCTGACAGAATCATCTCGGCACTACTGAAGGAATTTTTGGAGTTACGCTGCCATGACTGAAAGGAATTTTCAGGGCAAGTAGGTCATGGTCATAAATACCGAGGAAACAAAAATAGGCCAGGGTGGCCTTATCCCCAAGGCGGGTAAAATAAAGCACAGCACGGCAAAGGATTATGTAGAAATAAAGTAAGGTAAGGTAGGGAGTGACACCGACGAACTTTTGCACAACAAAACACGCATACCTCAAGGGTCTTACCGTGATGGAGACGACCCTCCCCAAAGTGCTTTTAGTGCTAGCTTCAATTGGTTATCGTTGCTATAGGTTGGAAAGTCTCAAAAATATCACCCAGTGGAAACGAATAATAAAGATAGTGAAGTCTGAAGGTGGATAACAGCAATTAATGAATGCATTTCTTTGGTAACTCGTGAAAACCCGTAGTCCTATTAAATCTCAACAAGGAGTGCACCGATACTAGGTGACGATCTGCCCACAATCTGTTACATTATGGAAAAGATACTAAGGGGATTGCTGATACTACGAGAAATTGATTGACAAATAAATCCAGAAAGACGGAGCTGGTTGTCTTCACTTGGCGGTATAAGATGGCGGATTTGAAAATACCGTTTTTGGACGGGCACATGAGGGAATAATTAGTGAAAGTCTGATAGTTTTGAAAGTACAAAGAAAGCACAAATTGTTGAACAGCTAAGAATAGTAGAGAGAATGGCTGATGCCGAGTCTATGGCGAAGTGGGAATCTCTAAATGGATGCCGAACTGTCAGGATACTCTGCCATAACATCGTACCGTGGTGCGGATGGAGTTTTTACGTTGCAAAAATCATATATTTTGAACCGAATAACGGCAAATGATAGTTAAGTATTCCGCCTATGAATGGAATGTTTGGAAAGGATGCAACGCCTTTTAGACGCTTAGTTATGGCTCATCAAAGTCAAAATATGTGGCAAAATGGTTACCAAAAAACTTTTTTTTTTCAATTTTAGATTTTTTTCTCTCCTTTTTTAAGGCTTTAATAATTTAAAATTATCGGAAAGTGACACTATTTCAAATTTTAATTTAGGCGAAAAATTTCTGGAATTTAAAATATCATAAATAAAAAGTATCCATCCTTTGTATTCATTACATATTCTTGGAATTTTATCATATTTTAGCAATTTTTTATTTTACTTTTCAAAGATCGTGTACTTAAAGGAATCCCGAAGTGTATCAAATTCATCCATGGAAAATCTATTTAAGACACTATTGCAACGCCCCAGCAAGTGGGCTGTTAATTTTATATAAATTTGCCGATAATGTTCTCCAACGAACATACTACAACCCCGAAGGTTCCTGTAAGGAATAAAGCAAATTTGGGCAAAATAATAGAACAATCAATTTTATTATTGTCCACTTCTTAAATAAACATCATGGACTGTAACTCACGGCTCTTCTACAAAGTTTCCATATCAATGAGTAAACAACAGGACTTAAAAGTAGAAAAAAGGCGAATGAAATATAAGGAATAATATGTCATTGTTACGAACTTCTTTCAAAATCTTTTAATTCTATAAACATTTACTGCAGAAAGAGGACTTAAAATCTAATTTTGATCTTAAAAACGAAGTAAACAGATCTTCCATGGTATAAGGACCAAAGAAAGCTTCACAATGACACCTGGTAAAAGCTTACATAGAATATGCCTTAGGTTAGGTTAACTTGAAAAGAGGGTGCGGATATTAATCCGCCCCATGCCACTATGGACATACACCTAAGCCAGTAATCGGCTTGTTGTACGCTCTAAAAACTATAAAATAACCTCTAAAAAGAAAATTTTAAGTTAGGACTTCCGTGAAGCTTACAAAATCCTTAATTGTTTTCTATACCAGACATGAATCAACTTAGGGGAGGTTGATTCATGCCTGGTATTATGTCCCCTCCTAAGTACCGGTGTTTTTTAGCCGCGAAATACGAGCAATGATATAGGAAATGCTTCAACGACTCATCATCTTCCACCACATGCTATCAATTGCCGCACAGATTTTGCAAAAGTGAGCTCGTAGTTCTATGTGCCCCGTTATGATACCAATAGCTGTACTGACCTGCTTCTTACTTCTTTTTAGCAATACACTCATCCTCTCTTGATCCGAGTCACCCCACAGGATTTTCGCCGTCCTACCGACTGTTTCGCTTTTCCACGTTCGTCGCCAACGCCCTCAAATCGGACTGCGTCGACCCGAAAGGCTTCGGGGAAACCAAGTTTATTGACAGCAGTTCTCTGGCCTTCATTGCCACATCGTCTGCCCTTTCATTCCCCCTTACTCCGTTATGGCCCGGCACCCCAACGATGCGGATTGTGCCATCCTCAGAGAAGGCGTTAATCTCCTTCTTACACTCCAAAACTGTTCGTGACCTTACCTTCCTGGTTGTAAGTCTCCTTTTGACAATTTTACTAGCACCACACCACTTCAAGCATTCCGTGATCTCTCGGATCTCCACCTGCAAGATCGTATTATGGTCAGGCAGTCTAAAACAGATCTTAGTCCCTGGGTTCTCAATGTAGACCCCTAGGCCCACTCTGTCCTCTAGCTTTGATCTATCCGTGTAAGATAATCTTCCAGACTGCATTACCAAAGTATCGTCAGTCCAAGACTGTCGCTGGCAGCAGTGCCTCGCACTCGACCTAAAGTTTCATCTAAGGTATCCGATCGGAAACTTCTTCCCTTCCTTCCAGGTTTTCCGCGATGGTATGAACTACTCCCATCCTCTATTCATTCTCCCATCGCCTTAAGACTCCAATGCCCTAGTGGGCGTGGTCCTCACTAGGGCATTGGACTGACCCCATGTCAGTCCACCAAACTGCTGAGACGTAAGTAATTGTTGGTCTAAGCACGCTACTGTAGAGCTAGTGGGCTATCCTCGGATTCAGGCCCCATTTCTAGCCTACGGCTCATCTACATAGTGCTCGTAAATGTTACATTTTCAATTAAGTTTGCTTACCAGGATCACTCTTAAGTATTTTACCTTGTCAGTTATCAAAATCGCTTTATTAAGGAAGCGTGGTGCGTCAAATAGGCCCACCTACGTCTTCCCCATGAACAGGCATATTTCAGTCTTCTCTGGG
Organism: Stomoxys calcitrans; assembly: GCF_963082655.1. Lineage (NCBI taxonomy): Eukaryota > Metazoa > Arthropoda > Insecta > Diptera > Muscidae > Stomoxys > Stomoxys calcitrans. The sequence goes on from NC_081553.1 coordinate 135,621,650, forward strand.
TTAACACTGAAACCCGTGGGACTAGCCCAGTCACATGTCATATGCAAGACCCTTTCGGCCCATCTGCATAGCTGGTTCGGATCCTTAGCCCTAAGAAGTATTATAACATCGTCTGCATAGCAGGCGGGTTCAAATTCCTCCTTAATCAGCATCTATTAAAGGTCATTTATGGTGGTCACCCAAAGGAGTGGCGATAAAACACCCCCCTGTGGCGTGCCCTGTGCCACTTTCTCGCTTATATTTGTCTTAGGAATAAACAAATATATGTAGCGCAGAGGTTAGCATGTCCGCCTACGACGCTTACCGCCTGAGTTCGAATCCCGGCGAAAACATCATGAAAATTTTCAGCGGTGGTTACCCCTCCTTATGCTGGCGACATTTGGGAGCTACTGTACCATTTGGTATGGCAGTCATGTAAAAACTTCTCCACAAAGAGATGTCGCACTGCGGCACGCCGTTCAGACTCTTCTATAAAAAGGAGGTCCCTTATTGAGCTTAAACTTTAATCGGACTGCACTCATTGATATGTGAGAAGTTTGCCTCTGTTCCTTAATGGAATGTTCATGGGTAAATTTGAATTGCATGTGCGAAGTAAAATTTAGTCAATAATCAAAAATGACACCTAAATCTTCAATTTTATTCATCTTTTGTAATGCTGATGAGATTGGCTGAAAAATCCATTTAATTGGGTACTCTAAATAATGACATGTAGTCGTGTGGACAACAAATCCATCACTACAATGAAAAACACATACAGTAGAAATGAACGGCTAGTGTGAAAGGTGAAAATTCGGTAAGTGTCGTGCTTACATCGTTTTCGAGATATATTCGTTATAAGTACGGCCCTTGAATTCCAAGGACTAAACGCGCCCGCAGAGATTGGTGTGTTGTGATTTCTGGCTTTACTATTTCTATTGCAAAAACTCTTCGAGCATTAAGCTCGTCTCGAAAGAGAAACAAACGGAAAATTATGAAATAAATTAACTTCGCCCCAACAGACAAATAAAGACAAGCGAAAGCATTTATCCAAATTCGGTGAAAGACGATTTTCTTTACACCACTCCGTAAGTATTTGAAAATCAGATTGCAGAATTGTAAAATCCCCATGTGTCATTTTCGAGAAAAAAAATTTCAAGTCATCAGCATATAATAAAAAATTTTAATTGTTAAAGTGAATTTTTCGAACCAAAGAAATACATATAACGTATATGAATAATCATATTATATATACAGAAACATAAGTCAATTTTTTTTGTTTTGAAAGGTTTGTTAACAGCCAGACAACACCAAGGGCATTTTCATTACAGACTCATCATAATCATCAGCATGTGTCAACCACAATGCAGCACAGGATTTATCCTTAATGACAAATGTATTATTTGGCCATAATTACATCTGTTGTCATGTCATTACTGCGTCCAACTTTAATGAATTATTAATTCAACAACAATATAATAACACCACCAACCAACAACAAATGGTAATAAGGAAAGCAAGAAAATTTAAATGAACAACTTTCATGTTTATCGCAAATTTCATTTGCCCACTTAATTTTCCAGACAATTTCACTTTATACCAGCTCTTATTCGTCCATGATGCAACACAAAACCACAACGGATACAGGACACCACTGGTACCCAAATGGCATGGACAGCGGAGACCATCACCACAACAACAAAGCAAAGTAATGCTGGGACAATTTCATCGTCTGCTGGTAACATTTATTAATTATCTCGTGTGAGAAAAAATTATAATTTGTCTATCCGAATTTTTTTTCTTTTCAGTGTTCGCCGACTTTAAAAATAACTTCGTATGCCGCACAACACTTGTGCAGGACCCAAAAGTAAAAATAAAGATTACTATAAATCAAATTTAAATGCGACAATGCTATTTTACATATTTAAAATAATTGTTGAGTCTTGTTTTAATTGTTTTAAACAACTCGGTTAATTACTTGGCTGAAATTAATCAAGGAAAAGGGCGCAAATTTCGGCCGGGCCGAACTTTGGATTCCCACCACCTATATATATATATATGTAAACCACCTTTCATCAAAATCCGGTGAAAAATGCATACCTTACGCCCCATAGCAGCTATATCGAAATATGTTCCGATTTGGACCAAATACTGATAAGTGCAAGTCATTGTTCAATTGTGTATAACAAAATATTGGTCTTTTTAGTAGCTATATCGAAAAAAATAAACCGATCTGAACCATATACGACACGTATGTCGAAAAGCCTAACATAAGTCACTGTGTCAAATTTCAGTGAAATCGGATTATAAATGCGCCTTTTATGGGTCCAAAACCTTAAATCGTGAGATCGGTCTATATTGCATCTATATTCAAATCTGGACCGATGTGAGCCAAATTGAAGAAGAATGACGAAGGGCCTAACACAACTCATTTTCCCAAGATTTGGCAAAATCGGACAATAAATGCGCCTTTTATGGGCTCAAAACCTTATATCAAGAGATCGGTCTATATGGTAGCTATATCCATATCTGGACCGATCCGCGTCATTTTGCAGAAGAATGTTGAGGGGCTTAACTTAACCCACTGTCCCAAATTTCGGCGACATCGGACAATAAATGCGCCTTTTATGGGCCCAATGCCTTAAATCGAGATATCGGTCCATATGGCAGCTATATCCAAATCTGGAGCGATCTTAGCTAACTTGCAGAAAAATGTCGAAGAGCCTTTTGTGGCTTTTATGGGCACAAAACCTTAAATCGAGATATAGGTCTCTATATCCAAATCTGGACCAAATTGAAGAAAGATGTCGAGTGACTTAACAGAACTCACTGTCCCAAATTTCAGCAAAATCGGATAATAAATGTGGCTTTTATGGGCCTAAGACCCTAAATCGGTGGATCGGTCTATATGACAGCTATATCCAAATCTGGACCGATCTGGGCCAAATTGAAGGAAGATGTCGAAGGGCCTAACACAACTCCCTGTTCCATATTTCAGCGAAATCGGATAATAAATGTGGTTTTTATGGGGACAAAACCTTAAATCGAGAGATAGATCTATATGGCAGCTATATCCAAATCTGTACCGATCTGGGCCAAATTGAAGGAAGATGTCGAAGGGCCTAACGCAACTCCCTGTCCCAAATTTCAGCAAAATCGGATAATAAATGTGGTATTTATGGGCCTAAGACCCTAAATGGACGGATCGGTTTATATGACAGCTATATTCAAATCTCGACCGATCTGGGCCAAATTGAAGGAAGATGTCGAAGGGCCTAACACAACTCCCTGTTCCATATTTCAGCGAAATCGGATAATAAATGTGGTTTTTATGGGCCTAAGACCCTAAATCAGCGGATCGGTCGATATGGCAGCTATATTCAAATCTGGACCGATCTGGGCCAAATTGAAGGAAGATGTCGAAGGGCCTAACACAACTCCCTGTTCCATATTTCAGCGAAATCGGATAATAAATGTGGTTTTTATGGGCCTAAGACCCTAAATCAGCGGATCGGTCGATATGGCAGCTATATTCAAATCTGGACCGATCTGGGCCAAATTGAAGAAGAATGTCGAAGGGCCCAACACAACTCACTGTCCCAAATTTCAGCAAAATCGGATAATAAATGTTGCTTTTATGGGCCTAAGACCCTAAATCTGCGGATCGCTCTATATGGGGGCTATATCAAGATATAGACGGACGTACATGGCTAGATCGTCTTAGATTTTTATGCTAATCAAGAAATATATACTTTATAGGGTCGGAAATGGATATTTCGATGTATTGCAAAGGGAATGACAAAATGAATATACCCCCATCGGTGGTGGATATAAAAATGTTTCATCAACGGCAAAACAAAATCGGAGTTCAAAGTGGCGCAAATGTTAGTATATCGGCAAATAACTCTGATTAGCTGGATTCAAATACTGGTAAGGACAAAAAAAAAATAAGTTACACACCTGGCACGGTATAACTATGAGCATCACACAGGCTGGAACTTTGAGCTCCATTCTGTGTGGTGTTCTTCTTTATCATGGGAAGCTATAGTAAAATGCTCCATACGGAGTAGCTGCAACTGCTGTCGCAGACAATCAGCGGTATCAAGTGGAGAGTGAGAGGCCGGCTGGCACCGGCTTTTGCTTAAAGACTGAGTGCTTATGATACTCGATATGACAAAGCGAGTTATTGGCGCCTTTAAATAATCAATGGCCATCGTGTTCCCGCGGCGATCGGTCATATAGGCCGGAACGAGCTTGCTAGCGATTGACGAGGATTGCCACCTCCACATGCAAATGTGGCTACAACAATAACAACAATTAGTTTCACATGGCGGCCACCGTGGCGCAGAGGTTTGTATGACCGCTTATGACGCCGAACGCCTGCTTTCAAACCCTAGCATGAATATCAGAAAAATTTTCAACGAAGGTTATACCCTAATGCTGGCTTCATTTGTAAGGTAGCCTGCTAAATTAAAAAAGTGGTGTCGCTTTGTGGCACGCCGCTCACGGCATAAAATAGAGGGAGGCCATTTATCATAGAACTTGAACTCAAATCAGACTGCACTCATTGATACGAGAGAAGTATCCCCTGTTCCTTAATGGAATGGTGATGGAAAATTCTGAGTTTCGAAGTTTTTATTAGTTTTTCTTTATTTATTATAAAATAATCATAACATTTGATACAACTCCGTTATGCTAAAAACAAGTAAAAGCGTGCTAAGTTCGGCCGGGCCGAATCTTATATACCCTCCACCATGGATCGCATTTTTCGAGTTCTTTTCCCGGCATCTCTTCTTAGGCAAAAAAGGATATAAGAAAAGAGTTGCTCTGCTATTAAAACGATATCAAGATATGGTCCGGTTCGGACCACAATTAAATTATATGTTGGAGACCTGTGTAATATTTCAGCCAATTCGTATAAGAATTGCGCCCATTGGGACTCACGAAGTAAAATAGAGAGAACGATTTATATGGGATCTGTATCGGGATATAGACCGATTCAGACCATAATAAACACGTTTGTTGATGGTCATGAGAGGATCCATCGTACAAAATTTCAGGCATATCGGATAATAATTGCGACCTCTAGGGGTCAAGAAGTCAAGATCCCAGATCGGTTTATATGGCAGCTATATCAGGTTATGAACCGATTTGAACCTTATTTGAAACAGTTGTTGAAAGTAAAAATAAAATACGTCATGCAAAATTTCAGCCAAATCGGATAGGAATTGCGCCCCTAAAAGCTCAAGAAGTCAAATCCCCAGATCTGTTTATATGACAGCTATATCAGGTTATGGACCGATTTCAACCATACTTGGCACAGTTGTTGGATATCATAACGAAATACTTCGTGCAAAAATTCATTCAAATCGGATAAGAATTGTGCCCTCTAGAGGCTCAAGAAGTCAAGAAGTCAAGACCCAAGATCGGTTTATATGGCAGCTATATCAGGTTATGGACCGATTTAAACCATACTTGGCACAGTTGTTGGGTATCATAACAAAACAAAGTCGTGCGAAATTCCATTCCATTCGGATAAGAATTGCGCCCTCTAGAGGCTCAAGAAGTCAAGACCCAAGATCGGTTTCTATGGCAGCTATATCAGGTTATGGGCCGATTTGAACCATACTTGGCACAGTTGTTGGATATAATAACAAAACACGTCGTGCAAAATTTCATTTCAATCGGATAAGAATTGCGCACTCTAGAGGCTGAAGAAGTCAAGACCCAAGATCGGTTTATATGGCAGCTATATCAGGTTATGAACCGATTTGAACCATACTTGGCACAGTTGTTGGATATAATAGCAAAACACGTCGTGCAAAATTTCATCCCAATCGGATAAGAATTGCGCACGCTAGAGGCTCAAGAAGTCAAGACCCAAGATCGGTTTATATGGCAGCTATATCAAAACATGGACCGATATGGCCCATTTACAATAACAACCGACCTTCACTAACAAGAAGTATTTGTGCAAAATTTCAAGCGGCTAGCTTTACTCCTTCGGAAGTTAGCGTGCTTTCGACAGACAGACGGACGGACGGACAAAATGTCACGACGATCAAGAATATATATACTTTATGGGGTCTCAGACGAATATTTCGAGTACTTACAAACAGAATGACGAAATTAGTATACCCCCCATCTTATGGTGGAGGGTATAATAAAGCAAAAAATTAGTTATAGAAGTGGTTGATTTTGCACATTTAAATGCCGACATTGGGATAGACATTCGCTTAAACATTGAGCTGAGCTCTAGAATAAAAACCTGTAGTGTAAAAACTTTTTCATTGATTCCATCACACTTCATTCCTATACTCCGTCTCCGGTGATGTTCCAAAAGATTTTTTTCTTCTCTCGTCATCCAAAGTTTTTAACTTTTTTTATCTATTGGTGTACTCTAATACCAAGATATTTTTATAGGCTTTTTCCTCTATTTATAAATTATTTCTAAATATTTAGAATATATAACAAAAAAACTAGCAATTTATAAAAACTTATTAGTATTAAAATATTTTTTTCTTTTCTTGGTGAAATGTATAAAGTTGAATTTTTTTTCATAGCAAAAATTGTGCAGATTGTATGTGGTAGAAGTAAAATTTCGAACCATTTAGAAATGGAATTCATAAAAAAAGTTTCAAAATATTTAGAAAGTAGGTTATTTTTGTGTACAAACAAAATAAGGATAAGTATTTCTTTTATTAATCTAGACTTGAACAGGTCTACTGCTTTACTGTCATTGGCTAGAACAGACGTCTTAGCCAATGTGTCCGCCATGACAAACTGTCTAATCGGAAAACATGCTGACAGACTGAAGGTTGCCAGCAACGACTTTTGCCAAAGCTGTGAGGACATCGAAGAAGAAGAGACTACAGAACACCTTTTGTGTGTGTGTCCCGCACTAGCAGCCAGAAGGAGTACCACTTTGGGCTCTAATTTCTCTGAGAACCTGTCTGATTTAGCGGATGTGAAAATTCGAAAGTTATTGGGCTTTTTGAAGCGATCTGGATGGTTCAAGATGGTATCTTCCTTCTTCAGTTCCTGTGGTATCAAAATTAACGAAATAGAGTCTGATGGCAGACTGTCACTTAAACCTAACCTAACCTAACATTTTTTTATATCATCATTGTCATCCTCATCATATATTTTCAGTGAAAATATTTTATTAGGATTTAGCTAGCAAGTCAAAAATCGTAGTACACACCAACCACAACGGGACGCGTTTCGTAATTTGGTTTAGAATTACTCATCGGCCATATTAGGTGTGAAGGCTTCAAGGGCCGTACGTTGGTATGTTAACTTATACCGAGTGTATTGTATTGCGGAAAACGCCTCTATGATATAAATACCACATTAACCACGTTCGACAACCCTATCTATTACCTGTACTTTTCGCAATGGATGTGTTTTTGTGTAATAGAAGATTTTTTTCCTTTTTCCTGTCGCTGTTGCTCCGTGTGGACAGGTTCGAATCCCGGCTCCGGATCCGCCGAATCTTTCATTTTCAAGTATTTTGCCTAAATAAATTTTACAATTTCTCGATTTTTCTCTTTCAAGACGACCTCAGTCATCGGAGGTTTTTTCTTTGCAAATGGAAAACCAGAACTCGTCCCGAAAGAGAAAACAAACAGAAATTGTTAAATTTAATAATCTTCGCAATAACAGGCAAAAAGCTTGAAAATTAAAATAATGTGAAAGGGAGTTTATCTTTATACAGGTAGTTAAATTAAGTCTACCTCTTGCGTGGGAAAATGAGTTAAACATAATTATCTTGGGTTATAGAAATTTATATAGGCGTCACTAGGGAACGCAAACCCTTTGACATTTTGGGGTTCTTAATCGACATTTTGATTCCAAGCATTTTTTTGTCGTTAATTTTATTTAACTCATTGGTTTCCAACAAGGGGCTTTTGTTCTGTGTTTGTTGGTTTAATGTATATATAATAATTTTTTTGTGCGAGTTTAAAATAAAAATTGTAATGCAATATATGTTATCAGATGGGAGACAACAACTTCGACAATCCCTACTGTTTTCTAGCTAATAAATGGCTCCCATCGTCTCTCATATTTTTGCATTTTCAGAGAGTAGTTCTAAACTAACTTCAGAACAGAATAAAAGTCCTGTTGCTGTGATAAATCTACGCAGTAGTATTGGCCGAATATTTTAAGCGAAAGCTAATTTACATTGCATCCATCATGGACAGTTCGCGAAAGTTTGTATTACCAACAATGACTACTTGTATTAACTACGAGTAAAATCATAACAAATGAGACTCACATGTCACTGCTATGGCATATCTGATTTAACACATATAATGTCTCAAGTAAAAAGAAAAATTTCTTAGTTCGTAGGAATGGGAGACAGCCGTTACACTCGAAGATCCTGGGCTTATTGTGTCGCCCAAGAGCAGCGATGTCCAGCCACTTACGGTAGCGTTGATGGCAAGTCACCCGTATTCTTTTTCTCTTTTTCAGTCGTTCTTGAGACAGCAGCGAAAAAACATGCGCAAGATATACGTTCGTTTGTCTGCGTTTATTTTACAAATATTTATTTTTACAGATTAAATGCTGGGAAGGCGTAAAAAGTATTTAAATTTTCTTTCTTTATGTTTTTTTTAGCAAAACACAAACCATTGAGTCCAAAAACTGATTTTTTACATATTGAGAAAATTTAAAATACTTAAAAAGAGTATTTCACACATGCAGTCACATTTTCATTTAGGGCATCGCTGCCCTAGAAGGAAGTAGTAGAGAAAAAACATGAAGAAATGCAGAAAGAGATCAAAGACACCACAAATGCCAGGACGACGGAAAACTAACTCATAAGACGGAAAAGCATAGGAAAGAGTAGGGAACTAGGGACAAACTCTCACCAGTGAGTATGATTCAGACAGCCAATCCAGGCCTCTACAAAACTCGAATGTAATAGGAGGACTATGGCATATGACTGGACTAGACCCAATGTTAACCCGAGAAGACTGAAATATGCCTGTTCACGAGGAAAATTAAGGGTGATCTTAGATAGGAAACTTTATTGGCAGTGTCACATTCTACACTATGCAGATGGGCCGTAGGCTCGAAATGGGGTCTGAATCCGAGGATAGTCCACTGGCTCTACAGGAGCGTTATTAGACCAATACTTACTTACGCCTCAGTAGTTTGGTGGACTGCTATGGAGAAAAAGTGCAACATAAGGACTATACAACAGGTTCAGAGAACATGTTATCTCGGAATAGGCGGAGCGATGAGGACCACGCCCACAAGGGCACTGGAGACTATTCAAGATATCCGACCCATTGATATACAGATTAAATGTGAGGCAGCCACAGCCGCTATGAGACTTAAGGCGATGGGAGAATGGATTAAGGATAGAAGCAGCTCACACCATCGCGGTATAATCGAGACGATGATAGGAAACCTGGAAGGAAGGGAAGAGGTTTCCGATCAGATACCTAAGACGACACTTGACACAGTGCGAGGCAGTACTGCCAGCGACACAGTCTTGGGCTGACGGAACCCTAGTATTGCCATCCGTAACATCATGTTACACGGATGGATCACAGCTAGCGGACATAGTTGGCCTGGGAGTCTAAAATGAGAACCCAGGGACTGAGATCTGTTTTTGACTGCCTGACCATAATACGCTCCTACAGGCGGAGTTCCGGACGATCTCAGAATGCGTGAGGTGGTGCAGTACTAACGCGAGGACGTTGAGTGTGAATAGCTTTGCGGACAGTAAAAGGACAATAACAACCAGGAAGGTAAGGGCAGACGATTTGGCGGTGAAGGCCAGAGAACTGAAGTCAATAAACTTGGTTAACCCGAAGCCTTTCGGGTCGACGCAGTCCGAGTTAAGGGCATGGGCGACAAACGCATGTAACGAAACAGTCGTAGGATGGCGAAAAATCCTATGGGGTGATCCGGATGGTGAGATGACTAGGCTATTACAGAAAGGAAGTAAGAGAAAGAGGTCAGTAAAGTTTTTGGTATCATAATGGAACAAAAACGACTACGAGCTCGTGCAGCAAAAGAAAGCATGTGCAAGGTATGTGGGGAAGATGATGAGACGTTGTAGCATTTCCTGTCATTGCCCGGCTTTCGCGGCTAAAAACACCGGTACTTCGGTGGGGACACAATACCAGACATAAACCAATTTAGGGGCATGGTATGGAAAACAATTAAGGATTTTGTAAGTAGCACGGAATTCATAACTTACAATTTTTTATTTCGAGGTGTTTTTTTGGTTTTTAGAGCGCACAGCAAGCTGATTACTGGTTTAGGTGTATGTCCATAGTGGCATGGGGCGGATTAATATCCGCACCCTCTTTTCAACTTAGCTTAACCTTACATTAATAGGAGGACTAAGTGCCTGGAGGGAATTGGAAAAAGGTGTCTTCTCGCAATTGCTTGGCTGTTCAATGCTGATTATCTCCTTACCGATGCGGGAGACATTTGTAAGGCTTTCAATCATGTATAACTCAGTGACACACCAGAAACACTTGGACAGCACTCAGTGACGTAAAAGTACTCTCCCAGCCAATAAGGCCTTGCAGTTACATTTCCGTTATGTCAGATACTGAAAAAATCTAAGATAATTCCTAACAATATGTGTCAAATTAAAGGCCTCATCCTAGGGAAAAGTCGAAACAGAATGCTTTCAAAGTGGGTGAAGTAGTAAACGGAGATAATACCAAGAAGATTGGTTGACCCAAGCATAGAGCAATTTTAAAATCTATCTATAGACAGATGAAGATCAGCAGACTAATATTACTTGTTGGAGGTCACCGTGGCGTCGAACGCTTGGGTTCAAATCTCGGAGTGAACATCAAAAAAACCTTCAGCGATGTTTATCCCCTTACTAATGCCGGCTACATTTGTAAGTTATCCTGCCTTGTTAAAACTTCTCTGCCAAGTGGTGTTGCTATGCGGCATGCCGTTTGGACTTGGGATAAAAAAGGAGGCTCCTTATCATTGAGCTAAAACATTAATCGGACTGCACCCTGTTCCTTAATGAAATGTTCATGGGAAATTTAGTAGTTTAATATTACTTGTTCACTTCTATCGACCCACAGCATGGATTCTGAGTATTCGAAGAAGAGAAGCGCTTGGTTATTTACAATTCTTACAAACAACCTTGAACTACCAAATGATTTTAAATTGAATTCAGTTTTTGAAATTCTTTAAAATTTCAAATCTTTCCAAATACACCTCTACTCTAAGTTAATAAAAAATGGCGAAGAGAAGCAAACTACTTTTTCAAGTGGCAACTGAAAAGCAATAGAACGTCATATTTATTTTTCTTACCTAGGGCATATTTTTTCATATTCCTACCCATTCGTCTACGATTGGCCCCCGGCTGCTGGCAACCACACTAAAAAACTGTAAATTATCCCTTAAAAATATTAAGAAAAGAGAAAATAGTCGACTCAAAAACTGAAAAGCAGCATTCTTAATTTCATGCCTGGGGAAAGTTTGTTTATTTTATTGTTCTTAACTTTTGATTAACTTATATGTACCGTTAAAGTCAAGAAATTACCTTCATTCCCTTTTTGAATGCGAGGAAACGCCGGTGAATAAACAGCATTTACAATAAAACAGAAATAAAAAGTTTAGAGTAAAACACCAACCGAGGCAAACAAGAAAACACTCAAGATTTCCCCCTAAACTTGTGCAGCAGATGTATAAGGGAAAAAAGGGGGGGAGAGAGAGAGAGAACAGGACTTGGGGGAAAATGTAAACTTTCGACATAAATAAAATTCGAAACACTGTGAAATTACCAAAAATTTAAAAGGGAGGGCAACAGAGGAACAACGAAAACAGCAAAGAAGTGGACCATTTGAGGGTATTACATTCCACTTGACCGAAACGAGTACTCCTTCCAGTGGTTGCACGCAAACATTTGTCTTAGCCACTTGTTGTGGCTAAGGACAATAAAACATTTGCCTCAACATTGTTCGTTTTTTTTCTTTTTTTGAAATGCACCAGAGAGGTAATTGTCATATTTTGCAGAAAATGTGAAGGGCGACTTTGTTCAATTTTGGACAAACATTTTGGAAAGTTGCTTTTAGAATTAAATATGCTCTACTCCATCAATGGATTTGAAACTGATACAAAGGGCAGCGGACTTTAAGCCTTCGTCTCCGGTTGTGAAACTTCTGAACTAAGCGGTTAAACATAGCAGTGAATTAACATCTTGCTAATGATCGTGGTATTCAAAATCCACTTCAAGTTTACATGAATTAAATCGGAGAAAAATTTAACTTCATACAGCGCAAATTGTTTTTCTTTTTCTTTAAACTCAATAAATCGTTTATAACTAGGGAGTTGATTTTATTTTGTTTGAGTTGTACACTGAAAGAAAACTGTTCATACTATGAACCAACGTATAATTTCATTAATAAAAAGAAATCTCTTAAGTTGTATTTACAACCAGGGCCAGTTGTAGATATGATTAATTCAATCGTTATTTTTACAAAAAACACAGTCGTTACATTAATGATGACTGATCATTGTAATAATGATCAAAATGGTTTTCATTGTATTTACGAAATAATATTTTTTGTATTACTTAATTAATGAACGAAATTGTTCAATTTACGAAAATGTAATCGTTGTATTGATGATCACAGATAATAGTTCGATCATTGTTTTGATGATCACTGATTATTGTATTGATGATCAGCGATCATTGTATTGATGATCATGGATCTTTGTATTGATGGTCATTGACCATTGTATTGATGATCACTAATCATGCTGCTCAAGCTTTCCGTTAGGGGAGTACACACCAGATCAAAATTGTTAAAAAAAATTGGTTTTCATTGTATTTACGAAATAATATTCGATGTATTAATTACATAGAATTGTTGTATCAATGAAATCCAATCGTTGTTTTAATGAACGAAATTGTTCAATATACGAAAATGTAATCGTTGTATTGGTGATCAGATAATAGTATTGATGATCATTGATCATAGCTTTGATAAACACTAATTATTGTATTGATGATCAGCGATCATTGTATTGATGATCACTAATCATGCTGCTCGAGCTTTCCGTTAGGGGAGTACGCACCACAGAACAACAGCATGCCACTTTAAAAATAAGTGCACGTGGTAGACATGTAGCGAACGGCAAGCTCACACCTTATACCAGCAATCGTTGTTGGAGCTTACGACTATCAACGACCAAACTATAGCACACTTCTTTAAATTCGTTGAGCTATCACAAGTGTTTTTGCTAATGAGCATAAATTGAATGCTGGAAGTATTTTAGATTTTGAGCAATACTCACGAGGGCTCACATTGACCGTAACTGAATAGAAGACACACACACATAGCTACATTTCAAAGTTATGAGAGCTGAAATTAACTTGCGTGCTTTGTAATGAAGAAGATGATGTTGGAAGACGTTGGACCATTTCCTATGTCATTGCCCGGCTTTCGCGGCTAACAGATACCGGCACTTAGGTGGGGCACAATACCAGACATAAACCAACTAAGTGGCGTGGTATGGAAGCCAATTAGGGATTTTGTAAGTAGCACGGAATTCCGGACTAAAATATTTTTTTTTCGAGGTAACTTTATAGTATTTAGATCGCACAACATGCCGATTAATGGCTTAGGTGTATGTCTATAGTGGCATGGGGCGGATTAATATCCGCACCCTCTTTTCACCCTAACCTTGAAATGGCTAGGGTAAAGAAAAAAATGGAAGTCTGTCAATTTTTAACAGACAGACGTCTGTTAGTGGCGTACGTGCTGTCACTGATAAAAGCAATTCTCATCCAAAAATCCATCCAAAAAAGTAAAAAAAATCCATCCAAAAAAGTAAGTGCAAAACACAGCAGAGTATATCTATGACACTCAACAACACTTGATGTCTCATTCCTATGCTTGCTTTGACCTCATATAACACTCTATGAGTGATGCTCATGTGCAAACCACACACACTGTCCGACGACCAAATTGAAAAACACATCCCCATGCTCATATTACTGAAACGGTTGGGCCTCTCTCACTCTATTGTTTATAGAGCGTGTTTCTAACTGACTTTGCTTTAAGGTGGCATGCGTTACATGCAATTGCTCTGACCAAAGTGGCTTTTGAGTGTCAAATTTTGGGACTCATGCAGTTCTCTGGTACACCCAATTAAAAAAAAGTGCTGTGTTACTTTGGGCCAATTTTAACTAAATCACAAGAAATCATTCGTTATTTCGACCATATGACAAACGATCGCCCAAAATTTTTATTTGGACACATTTAAAACTAATTGTTGTAATGAAAATTTTTTCTATTTGTATTGTAAATAAATCTTAACAAACATATTGCAAAACTTGTGCTTTAAAAAACATAAAAAAACTTATTTTCAGCTATCACCTTATTTGTATATTGACATTAAAAAATACAATGCTTAATATGTAGTGTGCTGTTCATTTCTTATTTAGACAAATGTTACAATTTGTAGATAAGTCATTAGGAATTATAAGATTAAGGATTATAGCAAGTAAAATATTAAATGCTTATGGTGAAACATATGAATTGAAAAACTGCAGTAAAACTTATTTTGATGGTCATTGTAGTTGTCTCCTTAGAAAATGCTATAATAGTTCAATCAATGTAATAACTAACTTAACTGGATAACTTTATACTAATCGGACAAAGTTTCATACATCTGGGGTTTCACAGGGGATCGTATTAGGTCCCTTTTTTATTTAAGGTGTATATTAACGCCATTTCGTTTTGCTGTCCTACATAGACAGCATTTCCTATTTTATGCGGATGATCTGATTTTTTTCTAATTTAGATTCATTTTTACAGTCTGACCAAGATCATCTACACAAATTGCGTCTATTTCATATCACAAAGCAAAAACTATTCGTGATGTAAACTTTCAACATAAGCGGAATATATGGCTATAACACTTGAAGCAATGTAACTTAGGTACCGGTTTAAGCCGGTTCAACCCCAGGAAGAATGATACTCGTTACCGGATCTCAATCACTTTTGGCGACGTGACTGTGACTGAGCCGAAGAAATGCACCAGCTTCTTTAACCGTCAATTTATTGAGCATTCTGATAGTGGCAAGGCTAGGCAAAGAGCAATTCGTCGTATCCTAGGTCTCCGAGATAATTGGCAACCATCAAATGTTATCCGTGTCGCCAAGTCATCCAAGGCGTTGGAATAGAAATCTCTACACTGATGCTGAAAAATCTCGATCTACCTGTAGTTAAGTACTTACAACTGTCCTCAACCTTTCATTGAACACTCTTTTAGTACCCGATGCGACTACTCCTCCCAAGCTTCGTTGGAGCATTTCCGAGCATCAACATGGATTCCGAAGACTGCATCGCAAAAATTGCTTTGCTTGCCATCACCACACACAATAACCGTGACTTCAATCAGCCCCGTCCATGTGTTACGACGGTCCGTGTGGCACTGGACCTATCGAAGACATTCGACAGCCATGCTAAACTATTTGAGGACTTCGCCAATACGTCTTTCCAGCCAGGCATGAAACGCCGAGTCGCGAATTATACGTGTGGTCATTTGTGGAATTTAGAGATCAGAATTTGAAACACCGCAGAGAGAAACAGGAAGTTCTCCAAGCCGAAGTGATATTTCCGGCACTGTCTAACCTCCACCTGTCCCCCATTCCACCCCACCAGACGGCATAGAGATCGTATCATATGGCTTCAGGCCCCCATCCATGGATGGCATCTGTGATACACGTGAGGTGAATAATTAGCTGAATGTGGATGGAGACACTATTTCGACCGTTAGTTGTTCCAAAGTACTGGGTGCCGCATTTGACAGCTCTTACACATTCTCCCCACATTTCGCAGAAATTTGCGATAAGCTTTAAAGTAGAAACAAGATCTTCAAGTCACTTGCTGGCAGTACTTGGGGGACAAAGCAACCTTGTTAACCACGTACAAAGCAAATGGCCGGTCAGTGATAAGTTATGCAGCACCAGTGTGGTCTCGTCAGCTGTGTGACACGCAGTGGTTTACTATTCAGATCTGTCAGAATGTCACTTTTCGAAATGCGACGGCCCGTGTAATCGGTTCTCACGAGGACCACCTCCATCAGGAGGCAAAGATCCAATCCGTGCGAAGACATAATTACATGCTGTCTTAGCAATACTTTCTTAGCTGTTGTCGCAGGGACCATCAATATCATCATCTTGTGGACGGGTATCCACCGCACTGAAGCCTTAAGGTGGATCTTCATGATCCAGAGCGATAGGTTCAGCGCTACAAGAGAGAATCTCTTAATCAAGCAGGTCTGGACAATATTCAGATGAGATGAATAGCTACCGGGTGAATGTGGTCCTTAGAGAACAACCGGACCCATTGCTCCTGAGCAAATTGATCTCCCCCCGGCAAATTGGAATAGTTCTGGTTCAACTACGATTCGGCAGATGCAGACGCCTCAACACTTACAGAGTAAGGATTGATGCCAACGTTCAGGTTGTGTGTCGCAATTATGACCAGGGACAACACACCACACGTCACCCGTTTCACTGCCCAACCAGATCCACTCGACTCAGACCCAGGTCCCTATAGACATACCCCACCTTAGTCGCAGAGTTCCTTAATCTGGCTATTCAACAGAATCAAGCAGATGAAAAAGGTTGTCTTTGATATTTCGGGATAAGAGAAAATAAAAACAAATATTAATATCGATGTATAGCTTTATTGTTTTTCAACTTCCTCGATTTCTTGGAAGACAACTGCCAAACATATGTTTGTATACCACTCAAAATTGACTGTTCTGCGTTGTTGTAGTGGTACGATTGCGACATGTCCAGTTTTTCCGAAAAAAACAGGCGATCATTTGCTTGGAAGTGCTTCGTGCGCGAGCAACTTTGTTGGATTTGACTCATCTTGAAACACCCATACAGTCCACTGCTGTTTACTTTTGGGCTCATACGCGTAAATCCACGATTCATCACTTGTCACTATTTCATAGACGTGTTTCGAAGCACCGCGATCGTATTTTTGGAGCATATCTTTCGACCAATCGATACGAGCCTTTTTTTTGAGCGATTGACAAATTGTGTGGATTCCAACGCAACCAATTTTTTTTCATGCAATATTGAATGTATGCTGGTCCCACTAATGCCTAAAGTTGTCGCAATCTCACCATAGGTCACATGACGATCTTGCGATATCAGTTGGTGCACAGAATCGATGGTTTTTGGAACAACAACTGATTTTGGACGACCTTCCCGAAATTCGTCTTGGATTGAAATACGATCTCGGTTGAATTCACCATACCATCGATAAACACTGGTCCTTGATGGAGCTTTATCGCCAAAAATTTAATTAAGTTCATCGTTGCACTGTTGTTGAGTTAAGCCACGTCGAAAGTTGTTCAAAATGATCGCCAGACAATGTTTACGATTTAATTTCATTTTTTGGGCGAGATGAATCTTTAAAGTAACTTTAAACAACACAAATAGCGCTCGCATGTCAAAACGTTCTGAGTAGGTGGACCCATTGGGTACTTGAACCCAAATTTTAATACCATACTCACTGGGGACTTGGACCCAAATTTTAATACCATATTCGTTTACCTGTTTCCAATACCTTTCATTTGATACCCTTATTGTGCTTATCGGACCACTTTCGGATATGGGTGGCGTTTTTGGGTTAAGGGGAGGGCCCACCTCCACCCGATATCTGAATATTATACTATTACATTGGGTCTAATGGCGTTTTTGAGGGTGGCGTGACCCCCTATACTTCGATCTGATTTTGTATGCCAGATTCGAAATCTACTCCCGAATACCTTTCATTTGAGCCCCATGATGAAATGAACGTCCAATATATCTGTTTGGGGGAGTTTTGGGGTTGGGGCGGCCCAATGGGTACTTAGACTCAAACTTTAACATCATATTCGTATTCTACTCTCCAAAACCTTTCATTCGATACCTATATTGTTCCGATCGCTCCACGTTTGATTTTGGGTTGTGTTTTTTGGCATAAGGGGGAGGGTCCGTCCCCCTTCCCATACCGAAAAATTATATAGCCTATGTTTCCTTCCAGACCAACCAGCACAATATGCGAAAATTTCGAGAAAATCGGTTTTGCCGTTTTTCAGTCTATAAGGAACAAACAAACCGGGTCCCATATATCAGTGATTGGCTAATGTGCCCATTTTGGGCGATTTTGTGGGGGTGGGGTGACCCCCTATACTTCGACATGAATTTGTATGTCAGAATCGTTATCTACTCTCGCATACTTTTCATTTGATACCCATATTGTCCTTATTGGTCCACTTTTGATTTTGGGTAACGGTGAAGGGTCTATTCCTACTTCCTGGCCATATTCGTAATCTACTCCCGAATACCTTTCATTTGAGTCCCATATAGTCATGATCATGAAATTAACCTATTTTAAAGGGTTTTTGGGACTGGAGCGACCCCCAGGTACTTGGACCCAGTTTTTATTATGAAATTCGTACTCTACTCTTGAAAACCTTTCATTTGAATCCCATATTGTCCCGATCGATCCACTTTTATTTTTGGGTAGTACTATTAGGGTAAGGGGGAGGGTCCGCCACCCTCCCGATGTCAAAAAATTATATAGCCTATGTTTCCTTTCAGACCAACATACACAATCTGTGAAAATTTCAAAATAATCGGTTCAGCCGTATTTGAGTCTATACGGAACAAACAAACAAACCGACAAACAAATAAACATACAAACAAACAAAATTTTAATTTTATATATAAGAAAATTGTTTTTTTTTTTTTTTGTCGTAGTCTGTTAGAAAATTATGTACAAAGACCCAAATAAATAAAAATCGAAGGAGCACACCGCTAGGTAACAGGGCCGCCTTGTATTATATCAGTGAATGGTTTGGGATTTAAATTTTAACTTCATGCTAAAGATCTCTCCAATTATATCCGACCTCGAACGATGTATCGCAAAGCGAAATAACTTTGAGTTAGAGTGTTACATTGCTGGAAGTCTCACATATGTTGACAACATTAGTTGTCAGGATAACCAACGACAAAAATGTTTTTCTGGTGTTCGAACCCAGATATTCGGCATCATAAGCGCCATGCTAGCCTATACTCGCCATGGCAGCATCCACAAATTGAGCTTCTTTACAATAATTCTTTTTCGTTCGAAAGTTTCCCCAGGCATCAACTTTCTGACATCGTCTAGTGTACAGTTTCTTTTTCAATATTGCAATAAGTTCTTGTTTACTGAAAATCGAATTTGTGTTCCATCCTTTCCATGATTGTGTGTTTATAAACGGTTTTCCATATTGCACTTCAGATGCCTATGTACATTGTACAATGATACATTGTAGTACAATGATACAGTGTACCATTGTACATATGTTCTATTAGTACTCCTAATGGGTTTTTGGGACTTAACCACTAGTCATTTGAACCCAAATTCGGATATCAGAATTTTATTCTTGATTTGAGTGGCACTCGTGTGAGTGTGTGTGGGTATTTGCCCTCCACTGCTATACAAGCAGTGGTAGCTTCAGTGGTTTTTGGCTCTCATACTCGACCTCTTCGCACTTTGAATAAGCTCTGATATTAATCTAAGACAATAACTAATACTAGAGTATAGAAACTCCCAACAATTCATTGTGGTCAAAATAATACCATATTTAACAAAAGCTACCCAGCACAGAAGGAGGCAACAACGGCATCAGATGTTTCAGCTAAAATCTGTGGCAAAAGAAAAACAAACGTTCCAACATTTAAATTTGTAACCAAAGAACACAATCAAAACCTAAGACTTAAATGTCTAGACATTAAAAATATTTCACTAGGACTTATTCTATCTTCGGTTACTGTTGCAGCTGCAGCATCGGAGCATTGTGCCGGCATGTAAACAATCCTAATCTTTTTGGTCTCTACCACACCAACAACAAGATATATTCACTTAAACTAACCAAATAAAAATAGTTACTGAAAACTTAAAAATGGAAAATATTTAATTTATAACAATTTTGGTACTCCTTGAATATAAAAGAATATGAAAGAAACCCAATGGTGGTTAGTGGCTTCTTTTTATTAATATTTGGTGTAATTATTATATAAAATTCAAAGGCTTCCAGTTTGTTTAACTTAGTTTGTATCAACTACCATTTATTTTCTGAATGAATTTAAATAGTTGAAAGTTAGAAGCAAATATCGGCTTAAATCGTAAATGCAATGTGTCCATTTTATCGGCCGTTTTTATTTCATAGGTTAGATAAGGTTGAAAAGAGGGTGCAATATTAATACGCCCCATGGACTTACATCTAAGCCAGTTATGTTGTGTGCTCTAAAAACTATAAAGTAACCTCTAAAAAGAAAATTTTAAGTTAGGAATTCCGTGCTACTTACAAAATCCTTAATTGTTTTTAATACCACTCCCCTAAGTTGGTTCATGTCTGTTATTGTGCCTCCACTTATGTGCCGGTATCTCTTAGACGTGTCATAATCTTTCCCACATGCTCTACACATGCTAGCACTTGCCGTACCGATTATGAATAAATGAGCTCGTAGTCCTAAGTGTCCCGTTATGATACCAAAAGCTAAACTGACATCCTTCTGATCTCGTCCTCTCACGATCCGTATCACCCCATAGGATTTTCGCCGTCCTACCGACTGTTTCGCTGTTCCACAGAGTCATATGCACGTTCGTCGCCTACGCCGTTATGTTAGTCTCATTTGTATCACACGACATTTACAAATCTACATGTGCTAAATTTGACATGTCATAAGACACCTACATACCTGGTAATAGAGCCTTAAAGGATACATGCAATTTATTTCTGCGAGTAACATCACAATTGGAGAACCCCTACACTTAGTTTTTGCAAAATGTATTTGTATGGAGAACGGTGTATACGTCGACTCAAATATAAGTTCCGTAAAATGCCATACGTACTGCCGAACAGGCATGATTTTCCGTGCATACCTATCAACAAACTCCAACCCAAGGTTTTTTTATATATCATTCATATTATGGAATAAGACAGCATAATATGTGCTAAATGGAATTTTACAAGATCAATTTTGATATATGACGCAATGCGTTTTTTCCATTAAAACCTTTTTGAAGAGAAGTTTTTACATGGCATAGTACCCCTCCAATGTAGGGTTAACCATCACTTATAATTTGCTTTGATGGTCTCGCCAGGACTCCAACTCAGAATTCAGCGTCATAGGTGGATATGCTAACTTCTGCGCTACGACATCCTGCTTAAAATTTTCAGCGGTGGTTTCCCCTCCTAATGCTGGCAACATTTGTGAGGCACTATGCCATGTAAAACTTTTCTCCAAAGGTGTTGCACTGCGGCACGCCGTTCGGACTCAGCTGATATGTGAGAAGTTTGTCCCTGTTACTTCGTGGAATGTTCATGGGCTAAACTTAGCTGCACCACGGCCATTCTGTTCTCTTTTATACGTAGGCAGTTGAGAATTTACCATGTTCTATTGGATAACGATTAGGATTAAAAATAAGCCGAGTGTTAGGATCTAAATCCTTTCCTACCAAACAGCCGAAGATGTTTTGTTATTATTATTTTTCCCTTGTTTTCCAGATTCGCCATCTAAGTTTCGCAGGGCCAACGATTTATACGAACGTTCAAATACCACCCCGGTCGATCAACAACATTATTTGGCGGACACTGCCATATATATTCCAAAATTCCATACCAGTAGGAAGAAAAATTGGAGCCCTCAGCAAGATATAACATCTACTCTACCCATTTCTCTCCTCCGGTAGAATCTTTAAGGAAGGAAAATTGCCTGAAGTCAACCAACATCTTCACTGAGAGAGTTCTGCATGAGTTGGGCAATGTTTCTAGTCATATGGAAACACATACTTAATCCCACAAGTACATATAATTTGTCTGTATTATTACATTTACTCGGATCACACTGGTGATGTCGCAAAAATTTTGATGAATTTTCACAATATTTTGACTTTAAAATTGCAACGGTTTGACATTATGAAGTTTGCAAGATTTTGATAGGTGAGAAGTGCTTCTTTCAAACAAATATATTTTTTTAAGGTGGGGCACAAAATGGTTTTTAGAAAATTTGGGGGGCACAAAATATTTTGTAGAAAATTTGGATCCCACACGGGTTGGTTTTGGTATACAACGTATAAAAGGGAAAAATATTCAAAACCGCAGTTAATAAAAATCAAGGTTAATGTATTGTTAATATTTTCTTCCAAAGAAAACAAATCTAGCCACTGAGTCCAAAGCGATTTATGATTTGATAAAAATTCGCAAAGTTAGCAATGTTTAAAATCTGAGATTCCGCTGGGATGGGTTTTAGGCTTGCGAAAAAAATATCCGATTTTATACATATCAAAATACAAATAGGATTTTTTTTCAAGATGATGTACATCTTTATTCAAAACTAAGGCCCTTATCATAAGCATCCCAGAATGCTTTTAAATTTAATGTCCCATAAACAACTCTAGGCGCTGACCAAGGAACAATGCAACAAATACCCAACTACGAAACAAATGTTTTGGTTAATTTAAAAGAACGATGCAACCAAATAAACTCTTATCTTGACGCCAGCTCACCACAAAAAAGCAGAAGTTAAAATGAAAACAAAAAAAAACGGGAACACCAAAAGAACTCCCAACTTAAACATAATTAACACTTTCTGTGGCAGGATGCAACAGAACAGGTTGGAAGGCGCTTGCATGGATTAAGCGTTCGTGTGGAAGCAGCCACTCTAAATTTAGAATAATAAAAACCACTCCTACTACTGCAGGATGAATGGAGGATCACAACACTAAAATGCATGAGAAAAATAAAGTATTCTAAAGTTTTTGACTGTGGAGCGGCTAAAAGCTTTTGTCTGAATAACGATGCACCTGAAGCTGTCTGCAATAAAAGTGAATGAATGCCTGCCCGGATGGGCTATGAAACAAAACTATGCATCGCTACTATACAGAAGGGTTCCCATCATTCACGTAGCCTGCAAAACTGGACGTTAAATAGTTTTACTTTGGATATAGTACGGGTGTTAACTTAAAAAGAGCAAAAAATGTGAAAATAATTTAAAAGGAGATCGTCATGAGAAAGACACAAAGTGGTTTAAGCAAACCCTAAAGGATTGTTGTTAAGCGTGATAGGACCTACCAACCAGTCTCTTTATTATTTATTTGCTTATTTTTTTCAACTACAACAAGATATACATCTCCAAATATTATTTTGAGTATTACTAAAAATTAGATTTACTATTATTCATAACGTTGGATTCAAGTTAAAGTTCAATGATAGTGACCTTCTTTTGCTGCCGAGACCGAACGACGTGCCGCAGGACAACACTACCTAATGGGAAATGTTTTAAAATCTGACTAGCAGCATTAGTGAACGGATAACTACTGCTGAATGGTTTTTTATATGCGTCATACCATGTAGAAGGTCTGACTCACAAGCCACTGAAGGATTTACAATAACAGGTTCGAGTCCCGCTTCAGGTTGAATTTGTGCTTGGTATGTTTTCTTTAAACTTCGCTGGTCAAAAGTTTTTTATGTACGTTGTAGTCCATAACCCAGCTGGGTGAGTCAACTCAACAAGGAAACTGCCATATTGATAAAATTGAAGTAGACAGGAAAATAAAACATCGCCAACCACTTCTCCCCTCTAGTATGCTCTTTAAAAAGGAAAGATTGTCCAAGTCAAACAACTTCTTCACTAAGAGTTTCCACATGAGTTGGGTAAAGGCGAGTGTCTGGCCAAATGGGAACACATTCCACATACCACAGGTACAAATTATTTGTCTGTACCACTAAGTTTGTTAATTTCTCGATCTTAATGCATTTTATTTATTTTAATTGTGGGGCACAAAATAATTTTTTAGAAAATTAGAACCCAAACTAGGTTGGGTTTCGGACTACATATCAATGAGTGCAGTCCGATTCAAGTTTAAGCTCACTGATAAGGGGCCTCCTTTTTATAGCCGAGTCCGAACAGTGCGGCACTTTACATAGGTTGACAGCATTAGGAGGGGAAAACCATCGCTGAATATTTTTTCTGATGGTCTCGCCAGTATGTGAACCCAGGCGTTCAGCGTCATAGGCTTACCTCTGCGCTACGGTAGCTTCCAATAACAGTCAAGGGAAATCAAGGTTAGTGGTTTTCTATAATTTTATGCTAGATGAAACAACGCGATTTTTGATCTGATAAAAATTCGGTGAGTTATCAATGTTTAAAAATCTGTTTAAATGTTTAAAAATCCCACCCTGGTGTGTCTTGGGCTTGCGAAAGTTAAATTTATTTGCCTTAAAAAAATTTTTAAAATCGACAACTCAGCTTATTTACGTACCCATTGATCCAAAAATGAGCTTAGTCGCTGAACAGAAGAAGCGCGCGATGAACTTTCTTAACAGAGCACACATTTTGATAATAAAATTGAAAAATTTGCAAGCGTTGTTCATTTGTAAGACGATTCATGGTTAAATTATAGACCAAACTGAAGATGTTTGACTGTGAAATAAAACACAAAATGTGCGTGAGCTGTTTAAACCAGCGTTGCCAAAAAGATAATAGCTAAAAAATCACCCTTTATTTATGTTTGCATTTTATTGCCGGTCATGTGTTTTGATTATTTTGGACATTTGTTGAACGGGAGTTGAGTTAATGGCCATTATAAATTATGTTGGAAAGAAGATTTTATTTTTTGGGATATTTTTTACTCAAAGCAAATTACCTAATCACAGATACCTTGTACACATGACATCGCATCTATTGGTGGGCGGCTAAAGTCGCTGTACTCATAACTGTCGATGATACCTATAGTTATTTCATATGAAAAATTAATACGAAATGTCAATTGCCCCTGTTGGTTAATGGAAGTAAGCATCCGCTGAGACACACATTTCCATTGGCCTACTGGTCAGCATCTCATTCCTGAAACATCCGTAAATCTACCTTATGACAGATTTTTTGTTTTATTGTACTACGCTGCATTGCTGCTGATACATACATATCTCCGTTTGCATACTGGCAAAATATCTCATTCATGAAACTTCCTTAAATCTGCCTGTGCCAAAACTATTTCCTTTTTTGGACTACCCAACACAACATCATTTGTTCCGTGCTGTTTCTTGACAATTAGTATTGGGTTGCCCAAAAAGTAATTGCGGATTTTTCATATAGTTGGCGTTGACAAATTTTTTTCACAGCTTGTGACTCTGTAATTGCATTCTTTCTTCTGTGAGTTATCAGCTGTTACTTTTAGCTTGCTTTAGAAAAAAAGTGTAAAAAAAGTATATTTGAATAAAGTTCATTCTAAGTTTTATTAAAAATGCATTTATTTTCTTTTAAAAAATCCGCAATTACTTTTTGGGCAACCAATACAATAACAGCACTTGTGTGCAAGGCAACAACAACGTTTTGTTCCTTGCTCTCTATCCCATGCTGTTGGATTTTGTTGTTTGTTATTTGAAAACCTTTTTTGCTTGCCATTTTTCATCATTTGTTTCGAACAACATGCGCGATCGGACAATTCAAATCAACCCTCTAACAACCCTATCATGAATTGAGCAGCAGTAATTTTCAGTAAATAACCGATTTTTCTGTATTCATATCGCCGTTCTGAAAGTGCAAACATTTAGCTATAACAGCCCAACTACTGCTGTTAAAGCAGTAAAATTAACTACTAACAGCCAGCAGACAGTGTTTGCTGCAGGTTGCTTTCTATGGGTGTAAGCTAAAAATCTGCCAATTCTATATGTACCATTATGAAATCATTGGAAAGATTTACATAAGAAGATTCTTTCAAAATTTCGTAAGCCCACATGAAAAAGTTGATTTTTGCCAACATTTTCCTCTGTCCGCGGCACTATGCAACGGACTATTGCATAATGGAGGTTTATCCATGTATGTACATCAATAAGATGTATCTGTGCAAAATTTCAAGCGGCTTTCTTTGCGTTCGACAGCTGTCATGATTTGACAGACGGGGCACGGATGGACGGACATGGCCATATGGACTCGAAATGTCGAGACCATCAAGAATATATAACTATATTCTTGGACCCGTAGAAGACTAATCAGGAGATCTGTTAAGATGTTAATAGCTTTACATATACATGCTACATGCCGATTTAGAGCGTACTTACCACGCATGTTGGAAGTCATAACAGAAAACTGCGTGAAAAATTTCAAACTGTATAACAATTGCGGATCCCTGGGAGCTCAAGATCTCAAATTGGGAGATCGGTTTATACGTATGCTATATACAACTAAAAATCGATATGGCCCATATGTAATCCCCAACGATCAACATCAATAAGAAGCTTGGGTGTAAAATTTCAAGCGAATATTTTCCTTCGTTCGAACGTTTTCGAGATATCTAAAGGCGGACTGGCATGGCTAGATCAACTTAGATCATGAATATATACATACTTTATAGGGTTGCAGATCAATATTTCAAGGTGCTACAAACGGAACACCGGATTATTATACCCCCATCGTATGGTGGTTGGTATAAAAATCTATGTTAACTTCTGTACGCACCTCCAATTATGTTATTATAGAAAACTTCTCCTCAAAGAGATGTCGGCCAGACTTCGGACTCGGCGAACTATTTTTAGCCCCCCTAAATGTTTTCGATTTAGCTTTTTTTTGACAAATTTTATTAATTTGATAAACAGAATTTTTTGGCATAGCTTTCAAAAATTTCTGAAACTATCCGCCTTAAATACATCTGAAAATTAATTTGTTAACTACCACCATAAGTAGAACTTGCTGTGCCGGGTTGCAAAATGTTACTTGGCAAAATTTATGCATGATGAAAAAAAAAGGAAGCACTGTTTGCCACATTAAAGGGCTTAGCAAAAGCTTTATTCATCGTAACAATAGAGCAAAGCAGCTTAACGTCTGTGCTCCTCCAGGATACTAGGTCGAGCGAGTATAACGACAGCAACATTAAGGCTTCTGCTTAAGTAGGGGAAAAAATTGTATTAAAAACACCCAAAATGTCCAGAATAATGCCAACAAACGGACTATCGAATGGTGGCGGTGATAGAGGCATCTTCTTCGTTTGCATTCATGCTTTATTCTGAAAAGTGAAGATATATTTTTTATCTTCTTCAATAAATAAAAACTATTTAATATTCCTTTGGGCGCCTACACTGGGATACCCATTGTTGTGGTATAAAGTGCAGCAACAACGAACGCTAGGATGCAGGGAACGTTCAAAAGGATTAAAGCATTTCATTGTTTCACTTCTAGAACTGTGTGGTGTAATTGTTTGGGAAATGCGTTTGTAACATTCGTTTGGAATGGAGTACTCGCATTATGCAGCTATTGGTAATCTGGCAACCGACTTAAAAGCTTAGACCACTGGAGTGCAGAATTCACATTTCTATCGTGGAGAAAATAGAAAAGTTTATTCTATTGACATATTCGTTATGTACTACGCCCCTACAACGCCAAAGAGGCGACGAGATAGATCCACATTTAAGTAAACCGATTGGAGCAGAATCACTGTATGATTTCATTTACTTGCCATGTTCGCCGCGTCGTGCGAATATCTTTCTTTTTGTCCACATACTCGTGTAATTAAGATAAAAGTCGAATCGCCACAAAATTGTATGCAAATAATTTTTTGAACGAACGAAATAATGTGGACCTGGTAACAAAAAGATGCAGTAATTTCGGTGCTCCGTTTTTTTAAGGAATTGTAACAATGTGAATATCTTAAAAGCAAGACGCTTATAGCAAAAAAAGAGCTTAAGCATAGGAAAATAAAGCT
Organism: Stomoxys calcitrans; assembly: GCF_963082655.1. Lineage (NCBI taxonomy): Eukaryota > Metazoa > Arthropoda > Insecta > Diptera > Muscidae > Stomoxys > Stomoxys calcitrans. The sequence goes on from NC_081553.1 coordinate 135,649,384, forward strand.
GTGCGCTATGGCATTGTGGGAAGGAATTGTTGCCCCATACAATAGCCTTCAATTCTGCTAGTAGACTTTTCTACTTAGTTTTGTTCCTTTTCATCATGCAGTCATCCTGTTTTTGTTTCATTTCCTTTGTGTGATGCTGAAAAAAGGTAAAAGTAACTTTTAAGTAAAATCGGCTTTGCTGCAGGTGCCTTTTAAAGGTAGACACTATGCATAACCATTTTTAACAACCAGCTATGCACAGTGAAATGTTTCACTTCCGGCATTTAAAGGCAAACACATCTAAAAGAAAGTTAAAACAAATGTTGGCTGAAACAATGGACTTTGGTAAAACGTACTCTAATCAACTCATTATATGCATCTCTCTTGGAAGCCAAGTTAATGTTGAACTCCTGCAACTAGTGTGGAGCTCACAAGTTCCAATTCCACCAGAGGCTTTGGTATGAAAGCAAAATTATCATCAGATTTGGATGAAATTTTGCATGTATACCGAGTATGGTCTGAATCGATGTATAACTTGGTATACCTCTCTTATAAACGCATCTCCCTATCTTAGAGTTTTAACCTCTAAAGGGCGTAATTAATATAAGATTCGGTTGAATTTTGCACAATGACTTCCGCTATAACCTCCAACATTTCTACCAACCATAACCTGATATAGCTCCCATATAATGTTTCAATTTGACCTCTTGAGCAACTACAGAAAGCAATTCTTCACCCAATATAAAAAAAACCATGGGATTGCTTGTTATGATCCCCTATTATCTTTATTTAGTTTCTGCTAATACAGCGAAATCGTGCAAAGAACTTGACAAATGGCATGCATGGTCAAGGGCAAAATTGATCTAAGATCCCATAATCCATGTCCCTTCATCTGTCCGTCTGTTGAAAGCACGCGAACTAGCCAGAACGAGTAAAGCTTTACTTTACTCCGTAAAAAACGGAACGCGTAAAGCTAGCCTCTCGTAATTTCGCAAAAAAACTTCTTATTAATGTAGCTCGGTTGGAATTGTAAATGGGCCAAATCAACTTCATGTATAGATATAGCTCCCATATAAGCTGACCTTCCGATGGTATTTCTTAAGCCTCTTAAGAGCACAATACTTTTCGTTTTTGTTACAATTTTGCACGACGATCTCTCTTAGGACTTCCAACATCTGTACCAAGTCTGACCTGAATCGGTACTTAATCTGATGTAGCTGCCATATAAACCGATGTCCTGCTTTGTACTTATTAAGCCTCTAGAGGGCGCAATTCTTATCTAACTTGGCTGAGATTTTGCCCAATGACTACTGATATGACTTCTAATAACTCTGTAAAGTATGATATCAATCAGTCTATAACATAATGAAGCTGCCACATAAACTGATCTCTCGAATTGACATCTACATCGAAAACCAAAGTCAAGAACAAATAAAAACGTGCTGAGAAAACCACCACCATGGATTTCGCTAATAATCTAATCGGATATTGATTGAGGCTTCTGGGGGTTCAAAATGTTAAATCCGCTTATCGGTTTATATGGGTACTTTATAAGTTTATAGACCGATTCGGATCATACTTGGCGCAAAAACTGGAAGTTAGAACAGAAATCTTTGTGGCAAGTTTCAGCCGAACCAGGCAAAAATTGAGGTCTTTAATGGTTCGAATACGGTGATCGGTTTATAAGAGGCTATATCAGTTTATAGAATTATTCGGATCAAACTTGGCACGGATGTTGAAAGTCATAATAAAAGCTTTTGTGTCCAATTATAGCTAAACAAGGTGAAAATTGAGGCCTCTAGGTGAACAAAAAGGCAACTCGGTTTATATGGGGGCTACATGCCAATCTGAACCGATATGGCCTATTTATAATAACCAACGACCCACATCAATAACAAGTATTTGTGCATAACTTCGAGCCGCCAGCTTTACTCGTTCAGCCGCTATCGTGATTTCGACAGACCGAGGGACGGACAGATATGGCTAGATCGACACAGAATGTATATTAGGCCTGGACGTTTTTTTTTTTTTTTTTAAATCAAATCACAAAAACGGAAAACTTTTGTTTTATCCGATTTCGCTGAAGTTTGAAATAGTGAGTTGTTTAAAGCCTCCCGACATCCTTCCCAAATATGGATCAGCTGTCATATAGACCGATCATCCAAATGGTATTTTGTATTTGTATTTTATTATGATAAAACCCATACAAAAGACAGTGTCTTATACAAAGCATGGGTTAGTAAATTGATAAATACAATGAGTTCAACAAGTTTAAATTTTTTAGAATTTAAATAGAACTATAATTGGTACAAAATATTTAACAATTTAAGCAAAGTTACTGATACAATATTTAAGTAAAAAATGGTTAAAACAAAATAAAAAAAGAAGAAAAGGAAACTTTAAAGAAAACTTAACAATTTAATTTAAGTTACTAATAAAATAAATTAATAAATAGTTATAAAAAAACAAAACAAATAATTAATTAAAATGATTATAAATCAAAGATTTGAACTGTCGTTCACTACTTTTAATTTGAATACTATTGGGAAGATTATTCCAGAGACGTATAGCATTAACAAAGAACTGTTGTTCAGATACACGATATTGATGACGTATTTGTATTACTTGTTTACCTCTTGTAGAGTTGGCAAAACGCAATACAGAAGCCAGATATGACGGTTCATTGGTATAAATTATCTTGTGGATCATTTGCAACGAGCGTATCTTAAGGAACGAGTTAAAAGAGAGAGTCAGATACCCGGTCTCTTCTACGCAAACCAAAAATGTATCTGACGACATCGTTAAAGACCACGTGCAATCTATTCCTATGAGTTACATCACAACCGTAAAAAACCTCGCAAGAGTATAATAGTTTCGGTAGAATAAATGTCCTAGCCAAAAGCATTCTTATTGACAAAGGGGTATACTGACGACTCATATATAAGTTTCGTAAAACGCCGTAAGTCCTGCCCACTATCATACTGACATGATTCTTCCATGAAAGTCTATCATCAAACTCCAAACCAAGGTTTCTTGCAGATGAAACAATCTCAATTGGGGCTCCAGCAATTGCCACATCAAGATTGGGCGGCATTGTCACCCGATTCCTACCAATTACAAGGCACTTTGACTTTGTTGGATTTAAAAGTAGTCCGTTGGCATTTGCCCATGTGTTTATCCTATCCAAGTCTTTATTTAGTCGAAGTACGAATATACAGCTGTACGTCGTTGGCATACATATAAATACCACAGTTGCGCAACTGTCCACGAAGGTCATTGCTATATAAGGAAAAAAGGAGTGGGCCCAATACAGACCCCTGTGGAACACCTCTTGATACTGGAGATAACTAGAACAGCGGCTATCAACACATACCGATTGGCTTCTATTCGAAAGATAGGAATATATAAGACCCGTTGTTCTTTCAGAAAATTTAAATAAATGTTTCAGTTTAAGGCAAAGTATATTGGAATCAACGGAATCAAATGCTTTCGAATGTTCTAAAAGAACAAGAAAGGTAACTTTATCGCTGTCAATATCACTCCTTACATCTTCAACTATTGTACTTTCAAAAGTGCAGTAGTGCAACTCTGCTTTGGCCGGAAACCAGATTGAAAATCTGTTAGCAGCGAATTGTTCGCAATATATTCTGATATTTTCCGGTTGATAAGAGTCTCAAATATCTTAGAGACGTATGGAAGTATTGCTATTGGCCTAAATGAGGTGTTGTTACTACTATGGTTTACGTTACTGAATTCACTGTCGTAGAAATGTACGTTTGGCTCAGGAAAAGATATGTTCAAGAAACTCCTATTAATCTCATCTAAATCAACATGTCTATCAATTGATGCATTATCACTTCCTATTCCAATTGACTTAATATGTCTCCAAGTATCTTTCGTGATCAATGCCTCTTGAAATTTACGACTAAAATAAGCTATTTTCTTCGTCTTTATACAAGAAGTGGTCTGATTCCTCGCACGCTTGTAATCATTAAAGAGTTCAGGTGTTCTAAAACGTTTCCATCGAGAGTACGCACAATCTCTTTCACGTATCAATACTTTAATATCATTATCAAACCACTGATTCCCATTCGAAAAAACAGTTCGGGTCTTCATCGGAACACATTTGTCGGAAATCTGACTCACATTATGTTGAAGAAATGCAATCTGTTCATCTACGCAAGACATGCCATAAAGTTTCTGCCACTCAACGGTGCCAATTTCACAAAGTAGTGAGTTACAATCAATGTTTCTATAGTCTCTGTACGTATATGTTATACTTGTATATTCCATTGGAACGCCATAAGTCAAAAAACATAAATCATGTTTTGAAAATAGGGGTGCCGATAATTGATCATATAACTTAACATCAGTCTTGGAACTTACGAAGAACAAGTCAATAAGAGTCTCTGTTGTCATTATATAGTGTGTGGCAGTATTCGAATTAACAACATGCAACCCTATTGATTGCATGCTCCCCGTCAAATGTGTCTCTTCAAGCACATTACTATTAAAGTCACCAGTGACTATAATTCATTATAATGACAATTTATATCCTCAAGTCTCTTCACCAAGTCATCATATTGCACTCTTTTGTTCGGACGGTATACAACCCCAACCAGAACTTTTCTACGCAAACAGTGAAGTTCGGCAAAAATATATTCAACTTTGTCGGTTGAACTAGACGAAGGTCTGAAATCTACAATGTGTCATGTCTTATATAGATAGCAACTCCACCACCTCTGCCATCCCGATCGGATCTTAAAAACCTGTAACCATCTACGAATACCAGTTTATTCCCATAATATGGTTGAAACCATATCTCAGAGACCGCAATAACGTCAACACCGGATTTTTCAAATATATAGCGAAACTCATCAATTTTGTTCTTAAGGCTTTGAGCATTTCAGGATGCTGTATCGCTAAAGAAGAAAAAACTTATTTACTCGGCGTTCACATTCAAGGGACTCGTGTTTGTTAAACATGGCCCCAATGATGATCCTGTAGTTATTGAACATGCTGACGCCCTAAATAGATTTCGGCATAACGAATTCTCACCGCATTTTGCTAATACCAACGTTCAGTAAATTTTTCAAACTTCACGGAAATTACACAATACTTTTTTCAAACTTTATAACTAGTTTTAAACCATTTTTTAAATTGTTTACCTATTTAATTTTAATATTTTATTTCTTTTATCACTATCTTCAATTTAACAACTTTTACAACATTAATTGTGATCATTTATTCCTCTGCAGCGATACTGATGGTAGAATTTTGATTTATTATTTTATCCTAAAATATGGCGAGCCTAGCTAACCATAACACTAGGGACTTGACGGCGAATATGATTAGAATTCTGGCAGGCCAACGGAGTGGTTTGAAGATATGTCACATTAACGCCCAAAGCCTGAATAATAAGATTGATGAATTCCGATTTATCTTTGAGAATTCAGGTTTGGATGCTATTTGCGTATCAGAGACGTGGCTGAAGGAGACTACTCCTGATTCTTTCATTGATCTTGTTGGGTATACTGTCTACAGGGCTGATAGACCACGCAGAGGAGGCGGCACAGCGATTTATGTCCGCGACAATCTGAGGACTCGCATTTGTGCCAGATCAGTGGCTGATGATAGCATTGAATATGTGTTTATAGAATTATCTGCCACGGAAAGGAAGCTGTTACTTGGTTGTGTCTATAGGCCAAATAACAATATTGACATACAACCATTCTTGGAAGTAGTGGAACACCTTACGATTACCTACCCGGATGTCATTATTGCAGGGGATCTAAATTCCAACATTCTTTTGGACTCAAGTCTCACAGCCCAGATGTCTTCATTGGGCTTATTACCTTTCAACACTTCCATGCCGACTCATTTTTCGTCCAGTTCCAGTACCCTCCTTGATTTGTTTTTTGTCAGTGAGATTTCTAAAGTTTCATTGTATGACCAACTGTCCGCATCGTGCTTCTCCAACCATGACTTGATTTTTCTGTCTTACAACTTTGAGATCCTTGGAAGGGAGGAGTCTTACTCATATAGAGATTTCAATAGTCTGGACCACGAAGCCTTACCTTCTTTGATTTCTGATATCGATTGGAGTCTGCTATACCGCATGGAATCGATAGACGATCAGGTGAACTTTTTATCTAGAAATGTGTGCGCTGTCCAAGATTTTGTGCTCCCGATCAAAATGAGACATATTTGTTCGAAGACTAAACCTTGGTTTTCGGCAGATATTCGTGTTGCAATTGAGTCCCGAAACACTGCATACCGTAGATGGAAACGTTTTAGGACGTCGCACCTACGAGAGGAATTTCGCTCCAACAGATCCCGTGTCAATAAGTTGATAAGAGCTGCCAAGATCAATTACTACCTCAGACGTTTTACCTCTGCGATCGGTTCGAGGAAGACTTGGAAGACCATTCACGACATTGGTATCGGTCGCAGATCCCCCGATAACATCACTGATGTGGATGTGGACCAGCTTAATGCTACTTTCACCAATATTCCAACAAACCCCATAGATCCTAGTTTCTATGACTTTGAGTTGACTCTTGGGGATCGTCACAGCGAAGGTTTTGAATTTTCGGGTATAGAACAGAACGATGTGGTACTTGGTTTCTCCATGGTGAAGTCAAATGCAGTTGGATTCGACGGCATTGAACCAAGATTTCTCAAGGTACTATTACCATTTATTTTGCCATACATTACCCACATTTTTAACAGCATTTTGACCAGAAGTTCATTTCCGGTGGCATGGAAGTACGCTAAAGTTATACCCTTACCCAAGAATTGTAGGGAGTTTCGGCCCATCTCCATTTTGTGTTTTCTGTCCAAAGTCTTTGAGAAGATAATGTATAGACAGATATTTTCGTATATAAATGAGAACTCTCTTTTATATGAGAAGCAGTCAGGTTTCCGTCCCGGACGTAGTTGTATAAGTGCTCTAGCAGATGTGGTGGAGGATATCAGGAGTAACTTGGAGAATGACGAATTGAATTTGCTTGTTCTCCTCGACCATTCAAAGGCATTCGATACGGTCGATCACACTATGTTGGCAGCAAAATTAAAAAACCTGTTTCATTTCTCGTCTTCGTCTGTTCGTCTAATCATGTCATATCTCTCCAATCGTACCCAATCCGTGGTTTCGAAGTCATCAGTTTCTAGTCCCTTGCCTGTTATTCGAGGAGTGCCCCAGGGTTCAATCTTGGGTCCTATTCTATTTTCTTTATATAGCAACGACCTGCCAGACCAGCTCTCATTTTGTAAGACCCACATGTATGCTGATGATGTGCAGGTCTATATAAGTAGCACGAAGGAATGCTTAGACGACCATGTCAGGATGCTGAACCATGACCTGTCCAGAATTTATGAATGGGCAAATGCTAATGGCTTGTGCCTTAATCCTCTCAAGTCGAAGTGCATGGTTATTAAGAAAAGGGTTTCACGTTTCACTTGCGATCCTGTTGTTGTTGTTGCTAATGAGAGGTTAGAGATCGTGGCTCGTGCAAAGAACCTGGGGGTGACTTTCAACAGTACCTTGTCGTGGACAGACCATATTAATGCTGCTGTTGGTCAAGGGTATTCAAAGCTTCGCTCGCTTTGGTCCACTCAACAACTTACTCCTCTTTGGGTAAGAATACTTTTGGCAAAGTCATATATTATACCTAGCCTACTCTACGGTTGTGAGCTATTTGCAAACTGTGATTCTCGAAGCAGTCGTAAGATCGATACTTTCTTCAACAGTGTGGTACGCTATGTATATGGTCTTCGTCGACGAGACTCCACTTTCCGTTTCTCCAGATCCTTATATGGTGTATCATTTCGTGATGTTTTGCTCATGAGGTCATTGACCTTTTTACATAGGATAATATATACACAGGCACCATCTCATTTATTTGAGAGAATCAGATTTGCAAGGTCGAACCGAGGAAACAAATTGATTCCAATGATACACCGTAGCTTAGTCTCTCAATGGCATCTATTTATATTCGCCGTTCAGCTCTGGAACTCTCTCCCGCACGACCTTCAAACCATCAGTAACGTTGTAACATTTAAAGGTAAATTACTAGATCACTTTAAGGATTCTAGATAAGTCTTGTTAAAAATAAATATGTCAAGTGTTAATTTTGATTTGTGAGCGGTAAATAATTGTATACCAATATTTTTCTTATTTTTGATTTATTACTCAAATTAACATCCTATTTATATTTTGTTAGTTTCAAGCTTATTATATTTGATTTTTTTTTCTTTTTTTTACATTTATTTATTTATACTTTGTCTAACATTGTAACTTTAAAAGGATTAATTTCCCGTACTATAATCATAAGAACATGCGTTCTTGTTGTGCGGGTGTCAATAAATTACAAATTACAATTACAATTTATATTCACAATTTTCAGTCCTGGCTTCTGTCACGCTAGAATCCTGACCATCAGGTGTAGATTGTCTCTTAATTCCATAAAAAGCTGATTTAGATCTTAATCCCATAAAAAGCTGATTTAGCGTCTAAAAATGTTGCTTGTGTATGAGTTCTCGGGACCTGAATAAAATATGATCGAGACCAGCCCCTATTAAGATATAACTACGTATATAGTAATGGAGTTATAATAAAATGTAATGATTATTATATCCTTGCTTTATTTGGTCCACATCGGTCCAGATTTGGTTAAGGATGCCATATGGGAAGAACTCTCTTGGCCTATAAAAAGCGCATTTATTATCCGATTTCGTTGAAATTTGACGCAGTGACTTTTGTTAGGCTTTTCAACATGCGTGTCCTTTATGGTCCTGATCGGTTTATATTTGGATATAGCTGCCAAAAAGACCAATATTTTTTTCTACAAAATTGAACAGTGACTTATATTTATTAGACCACTCAATGTCCGTGCCGAATTTGGGTTCATAAGTTCTCCAATTTTCACCGGATTGTGACGAAAGAGGATTAACATATACACCCGAGATGGTGGGCATCCAAAGTTCGGCCCGGCCAAACTTAAAGCCTTTTTACTTGTTCTCATTTCATTTCTCTTCGAGACGAGCTTGATGGTTGAAGTAAAACTCAGAAGTTACCACAACATTAACCATGGTAAAACGAGTTTCGACGTCTTGATAAGGAGTTCATCATCGCATACTTTTAGGTGTGAAGGCTTCGGAGGACCGCACGCTATAAAACGCCTTTGTGATGCAAGTATGACACTACTAGCTGTTCAATACCTAATGTATGTGTTTGTGTTGGATGTTTTTTTGTTTGCCCACCAACTACAATTACTTCCATGGTATACCCATGTCTCTGTGCATCCTTCGAAAGTTCTTTTAATACCTCCGAACGACAGACAAAAGATTTTATGCTTTGACGCTCACTGTATTTACCATTTATTTGTTAATTTCCCTTTCGAGATGAGCTTAATGAAAGAAAATTATATGCAATAGAAAAATGAAAGCCGTGGGAGGTACACCATACCATGATTTGACGCGTTTCGATCCCTTAGTAAATGGTGTCTTCATCAGAAATATTTAGGTGTGAGGGGCTTTATTGGAAGAAATTGCAAAAGTACCTCCATCTAAAGTTCGGCAATCGTTCATTGCTGCCCGAAAGTCCTGGATTCAAACCACAGCCAGACTCAGCCGAATTTTTGTTTTTTTAAATTTTTTGTTGGCCAGTTGGCGGTTAGGACGAGGATAATTTTTCTAATGATGTGTTAATTTTTCTATCGAGATAAAAAGTTTGATTCAAGGGCATTGAACCAGTATTTCCAAAGCATCTCTAGCCAACAAACTACAAAAAAATAAATAAACACAGAATAGCAAATAACACTAATCGAATGCAATTAGCCTTAGATATTTTGAAAATATTCTTCCCTAGATCTCAACAGTCCCCGAATCCAACAAAAAGTCCAGTGATGGCTAACTCACGAACTATTGGCACCCAAACAACACTACTACATGAGGGGTGATTATTGGTGCGAGGATGTGCTATAAGGCTGTCCTACTGGGATTCAAAGGAGGGATATTGATCATGACTATTACAGATGAATTGGTAACAGACCACACGTTCTTGGAAGATGTTTCCTACATACGGTACTGTGGTAATTTTCTCTAATCTCTCGTTAGTCGGGCCTACAGTACATGGCCTTCTAATTTGTAACATTTAAACTTAAATCCAAATGAAAATGCATTTGGAAATTTAATGTTTGCCAGTTTTTTTCTTTTCTTTTCGTCTTTGGTTAGAAGACTTTTCAACCATATTAGCTGTGATGGCTTCAAGGGCCGTGCGTTGGTATGTTGTATTTGAAACATATTAATAGCGAAAACGCATCTATGATACAATTATCACATTAACCACACTCGACAACCCTGTCTATTAGCTGTACTTTTCCTAATGCATGTATTTTTGTGTAATGACAGACTTTCTTTCTGTGACAAATTACACTTCTTCCGTACTACACATGATTTTTTGCATCTATTGGAAGTTGGATTGATGGCTTCGAACGCTAAGACAACGGCAATGGCTCTCGCTGTTGCTCCGTGTGCCCAGGTTCGAATCCTGGCCGGGCTCTGCCGAATTTTCCATTTTTCAAGTTTTTTGCCTGTTAGGGCGAGATCATTATGTTTTACAATTTTTGTTTGTTTCTCTTTCGAGACGAGCTCAATGATCGGAGATGCAAATGGAAAAGGAAAGCCAAAGATAGCAACACACACCAACCATTATGGGACGCGTTTCGTATTTGGTTAGAAGACTTTTCAAACATATTAGGTGTGATGGCTTCAAGGGCCGTGCGTTGACATGTTGTATTCGAAAAATATTAATAGCGAAAACGCATCTATGATACAATTACCACACTCGACAACCCTATCTATTAACTGTACTTTTCCTAATCCTAGTTTTCTAAGAAAACTCGTAATTCAGTAACTAATATAATTTTCTTTCATTTCTTTTGATGCTCATTTTCTCATAGTCAAATTAACTCGGCTTTCTTTCCTTGGAGAGAAATAACGTAAATAAATAAAAATTTTAAAGTAACAGTTGCTCTTCAACAATAGTTGTTCTTCAACAATAGAGACACTGTGCAGAGTACAACGATAAGAAGCATTTCAGTGTTCGAGCATAACTGCGAAAGGTGATAAAGGAAAAAAAAACATACCTAAAGTAGCAGTGGAAAATAAAAGGAAGAAGAATGTTTGCGAGAGAAGTTAATTTATTATGCATAATACATTGGTGTTTTTCAACTCTCAACCCTGCTGTTTTGCAATAGCATAACTGTGGGATCCCGGTTGAAAAAAAGCAAAGAGCAACATAAACATCGATTTCTTTTTGGAGAGACCGAAAAGGGTAATCATGATAAAAATAGTTTGATAGAGTATGAATACTGCCGATGAGGGAGTTTTTTCATCATCACCAAATTGCTAAAGAATGTAAAGGCAATGCAACTCTTAAGAGTAAACATTTGCAGGAACATTAGGAACTTTTTCTAAAAGTCTTGAATAAAAGCTCTTTTAAGTAATTAAGGTTGAGGTAATGGTCGTGGTCTGAACATTTACTAGAATACAAAACAAATTAACACAATTAGTATTATCTTTGTAGTAATCATTGAATTGAATGTCAACTAGAATACTTATTGTGTATACCATAAAAATTCATAAACTTGCGGAATTACAACAAAACTTAATAAATCATTCAAAGTTTTACGATCGATCCGAAGAAATAACAAATATTTAGTTCATTATCATTTTGCACCCAGCTAAGTGTAGGCAGCTGAGTATCCACCGGATACTCAGGATCGTAACGTATCTGTAGTGACCAGAGATGGTCCGTAAGACGATTTTTTAGGTTTCCGACTGTCAAAAAGTTGTAAAAGTCGAAAACGTCGTATACTTGTATAAAACGTAGAAAAAGTCCCAAACGTCATAAACCTTAATAACTCAGTGCAAAAGTTTGATTTTTAACAAATATTATTGTCACTTATTTGTTCTATATAGAAGAGTTTATATGTAAAAAAAATTTCGCAATAAAAGAAATATTAAGTTTTTTTTTTTTAATTTTTGCATTTACATTTTTCACACAATAAATTGGAAATATACGCAAATTTCAAGTCAATTTATAAAGTAACGTTTAAGGATTTTTTTGTGAAGCAAAAAATCAATAAATTATTAGTTTTCATCAATTATATTTAGAAATTGCAATTATTTTGTATCCTTTTGCAAAATTATTTGCTTCTCCCGTTTTAATTTGCTTTTTGAAAGCTGTTGTAAACGACATATGTTAAAAATGCATGACATCTGAGGAAGTGTCAAGTGAAATGGTACATGGAGTGTTAATTATGTTATTCAATAACAATACTTAAAAATAACATTACTTATTCAATAAAATACTTAACACGCCATCTTCCATTTCACTTGACATTACCTCACATTAGCATACTTAACACGCCATCTACCATTTCACTTGACACTACCTCAGATGTCATTCATTTTATAACAATATTGGTAAAAATCGTGTAAACCTACGGTAGCTTTTTCTAATTCTGAACCGATTTTTTCCAATTTCAATATTCTTCGTCTTCAGGAGGAAAAAATTACTTATGCCAAAATTTTTAGTTAATCAGATCAAAAATTCGACATATTTTCGTTCGAATTTTTTTTCTGTCAGAAACCTAGTTTTTTGGCTAGGTTTACGACGTTTTCGACGTATGTAATATACGTCGGAAATGTATGTCATATACGTCACTGTTTCTGACAGGCCATCTCTGGTAGTGACTGAATCATTTGTTTTAAGAAAGCACTACTTGTTCCAATGATATAGCTGCGCACTGGCAAACCATTGCATACTCAATGGAAAAAGCCGTGAAAACCATACTTGGGTACTAAAAAACTACCCAAAATGCTGCTGAAGCTAAGAACGCAGTACACAGAGTGTCGAAATGCTAGTGAAGCCAAGAATGCACACTGAGTAACCCTGGAAGAAAGTCTGGTAAGAGATACTGTATGGGTACATACATTTTAAAGTTAATGTGAAAATATACAAGTAAAAGCGTGCTAAGTTCGACTGGGCTGAATCCATATTGGAGGGTATATCCAATATGGATAGCAAATTAGGCACGATTATTTTATGACTTTTCAGATTTTTGATGAGTTTCATAAAAGTCGTTTCAGATTAAGATATAGCTCCGGTATATATGTATCGCCTGATTTTCACCTCTGAAGATGTTCCATGAGCATTTATAAAACGAATTTATCAAAACGCTTTCCTACCCGACTACTAAAATATGTACGCAGTTTAGTCGAAATCGGTTCATATGTTTATATATACGTTTGTTCGATATTGAGCAATATTGCAATAATGTGACAATTTTTTGACCGATCCTTACGAAATTTGACACAAAGCACTTTGCAATGGAATCCGAACCAAGTTTCGGATTTTCCTGAAACTTGGTTCGGATTGTTTTATTACCCTTCAGTTCAACAAACATAAGCGGTATTTGTGGCTGGAACACTTGGAGCAATGTAACTTAGGCACCGGTGTAGGCAAACTGTGGTCTACTGTTAAGTCACTCTCGAACCCCGGTAGACGGGATGACAGTACCTCAGTCACTTTTGGCGAAATAACCGTGACGATCAGAAGAGATGTGCCAGGTTTTTCAATTTATTGTACATCCCGAGAGAGACGGGGCAAGGAGAAGAGCCATCCGCCGTATTCGTGGTCTCCGAGCCGATGAACAGCCATCACAATTTACCGTGGGCGAAGTTACGAATGTCATCCATGGCGCCAAATCATCTAAGGCTACATCGATGTTGAAGAATCTGGATTCACCTTGAGTTGAGTACCTTACCACTGTCCTCAACCTGTCTTTGAACACTCTTATAGTTCCCGATGTCTGAAAAATGGGCAGAGTGATCCCGCTACTGAAGTCTGGAAAAGACCCGAGTTTGGGGGATCGTACAGACCGATCTCCCTTCTCTCACCAGTGGCAAAGACGCTTGAGGCATTGCTCCTCCCGAGCCTCGTAGGAGAATTTCCATTCGCCGAGCATCAACGTGGATTTCGAAGACTGCAAAGCACAACAACTGCTTTGGATGACATCACCGCACACATTTGGAATGGCTTCAATCAGCCCCAGGACGGTCCTAGTGGCACTGCACCTATCGAAGGCATTCGACACGGTCAGCCATGGTAAATTATTTGAGGACATCGCCAACACGTCCCTCCGACGAGGCCTGAAACGATGGGTCGCGAATTATCTCTGTGGTCGCCAGTCATTTGTGGAATTTAGGGATAAGAAGTTGAAGCACCGTAGAGAGAAACAAGGAGTTCCCCAAGGTGGTGTGATTTCTCCGGCACTGTTTAACCTCTACCTATCCTCCATTCCACCCCCTCCAGACGGCATAGAGATCGTATCATATGCGGACGATTGTACGATCATGGCATCAGGCCCCCCACCCATTGATGACATCTGCGATAGGTTGAACGTTGAACCTCAACGAGCTTGCCTCATATTTCGCTGCAAGAAATCTGAAGATTTCTGCCACCAAATTTTCAGCCACATTGTTCACTACAAATACGCATGAGGTGAATACCGAGCTGACTGTGATGGTCGATGGAGAAATGATTCCGACCATCAAGTGTCCCAAAATACTTGGCGTCACATTTGACAGCTCTTACACATTCTCCCCACATGCCACAGCAATCTGCAATAAAGTCAAAAGTAGAAACAAGGTCCTCAAGTCACTCGCTGGGAGCACTTGGGGTGCAGACAAAGAAACTTTGTTGACCATGTACAAAGCAATTGGCCGGTCTGTGGTAAGTTATGCAGCATTCAGATCTGTCAGAATGCCGCCCTCCGAACTGCGACGGGCTGTCTCCTCAGTTCTCATGTGGACCACCTCCATCAGGAGACAAAGATCATACCAGTGCGAAGACATAACTACATGCTGTCTAAGCAATACCTTTTGGGCTGTTATCGCAGAGACCATCCAAATCATCATCTTGTGGATAGATACCCACCGCCCAGAAGCCATATGGTAGATCTACATGATCTAGAGCGTGAGGTTCAGCGCTACAAGAGAGAACCTCTAGATCAAGCGGCATATCAAGCAGGTCTACACAACATTCATGCAGACATGGTAGCAGACGCGGTAATTGGCTACCGGGTGAATGTAGTCCTTGGAGAACGACCGCCATCCATTGCACCCGAAGAAATCGACCTCCCCCGGCAAACCAGAGTAGTTCTGGCTCAATTACGTTCCGGCAGATGCAGCCGCCACAATTCCTACAAAGCTAGGATTGATGCCGACGTGCAAGATGTATGTCACTCGAATCAGACCCAGATCCCTGTGGACGCACCCCATCTTAGTCGCAGAGTTCCTGGGTCTTGACACTCAACAGAATCAAGAAGACGAAAGATAGAACACAATAAACTGCTACAACAACAACTCTTTGGTTTAGAATTTGATATCACGTTCATAAAATAAAATCGCTTAATTAATACTTCAAGGGTATTATTAACACTTGAGGATATTATTAAGTTCCCACCGCTCGACTTTTGCCTTTCTTCACTTGCTTCTTTTAGCATTTTGTCTCGATTGTAAAAAATTTTATGAAATGTATTTTCTTATAACGATTATTTATGTTAATATCCATATTTACTGCAGAAATAGCAGATATTGAAGAGGCAATAAAACTCAAACCAAAGAATGAAAAGTTATTAACATGTACCGACAGCTTCTCCTCAATTAAGGCACTGTACTCGCATAACATTTTGGATCTTTAATTAACCATATAAAGGAGCAATTATTGCGAAGAAAAACACTATAATTATGAACACACCAGCCCATGTAAACGTCAAAGGAAGCGAGTTAGCTGATGCGGCAGCAAAGTAAGCAAAGCAAACTCTCACAATTATGATTAATAACTATACAAAAAAGGATATCCAACGTCTTGTAAAAAAGATTTAATACCGGCATCTTCAAACTCCTACTATAAAATGATTAACCCAGCCTCTATCAAACTAATTTATGGAAAACCCATGACCAGACATCCACAGAAAATCATCATCAGAATGAGACGGGGCCATTCCAAACTAGCACATGAACATCTTCTTAAAAGCACCCAATCTCAACCAAAACTGCCCCAATTGTAATAGCATTTTAACTATGAGACACCTCATAGCAGGTTTTAGTGACAATAACAATGAAACATCTTTATTAGATTCCTTGCAGTATCCATCTAGATTACAGACATCGCCTACCAAACTTAAAAAAAAAAATATATATATATATATATATATATATATATATATATATATATATATATATATATATATATATATATTTATATATATAAATGTATTTATTTGAATTTTTTGTAAATTTGCTTAAATATATGAATAAATAAATAATAAATAAGCTTGCTAACGAAATTCTAAGTTTTCATTATGAGAATTCAATTGCCACCTGGTTAGATGGAGTTCATCAAAACATTTCAATTTTTCTCCCTTTCTATGGATTAGGGCTTACATTTTCGAGGCTCTATCGAACAAAAAATCTGCTTAAATTATTTATCTCGGCATAAGCAAATTTCAGCTTACGCTTTTTTCTTTCAAACAAGCAAATCACTTTCCCAATTCGTGGCATTTGCAAAAGAAAATCCTTATCTGCCAAATTAACACACTTTTTTCTTTCAGAAAACCGTGCGCATCGATAAGTGGTGCAGAGTAATCAAAAATACATTTTAAATACCATTAGCGCCGCCATTAAAGGGAAACCCGACACCATCTTACCTATCGTCGTCGTCGCCACTTCACTACACTTCACGCACTCTCTTTTACTTCGAAACGGCGAATAAAAAAAGGAAAATCTTGCTCCTATTGTAGTCGAATGTAATACTAAACTTACCTGGCAGCACGCATTAATGCAATGGCATGATCCAATTTACCAGTTCGCAACATTTTGTGAATCCTTATCATACAATCTTCCCTGTGGATGATAAAAGGGGAAAAAAAGAGAATGAGCAAAAAAAAAACAAATTATATGATATCGACACACAAACACACACACACACATATGCTGACTAATGTAGAATTACAGCCAGAGGTCATTGCATAGAGACAGTGAACAATATCTCAAGGGAGAAGATTTTTGTTTGTATTTCATTTCGAATGTTCCCATAAGAAACAAAAGTTCTTTTTTGAAATGCATGACCTATAATATTTTTTTGTTTGCTTCTAATAAGCGAAAACTGAAATATTAAACTATCGGGTAACAATAACATGAGGGCTTCTATAATTTAGTATGAAAGTAATCCATTTGATGGTACGACAATTATAGTTTAAACATGAATCATACCCTGCACCACTAGTGTCATAGTGATGCAGTGTACCGATTGACTCAGAATCTTTCCTGATTCGCTTTGGCTACTTTTACCGCCTACTTCTCTTTCCGTATTTTTGTTAAATTTTTGTTGCGACAGAATAAAGCCACTGGTGGATAAAGACTGTTACACCCCTGTAGGAAGTCTGGGATTAAGTGTCCCCAAGTCACCACTTTTGTCTATTATGTGTTTGACATTGTCACCAAATTGTCTACAATATTTTGATTGACAAGTGACAAACCATAATTTATTTTATTTTTACTCTGTTTCTCAATTGTTTTGTTGAAAATAATTTGAGAGGTTCTTAAATACTTTCGAAAAAAAGACAACGAAAAAACTACAAATTGTGCAAGAGATGCTAATTAGGGAAATAAACTGACCCATATATAAGTAGATAACTTTATTGTATTGTAGTACAATTCTAGAAACAATTTTAAACTTCTTCTTTGTACTTAATAGATACGGCATATGAGGACAATTCCTGGTGATAATGCTGAACACAACCGACATCAGGTATTTGGACATAGCAATTTTAGACGGATCATTTAGCAGATTTGAAAAGATTTCCCTTTTTATAAAAGTTTTTTTCTTTACTAAATATAAAAACTAAACAATTAAATAAATAAATTTTAATGACTTATTCAGCTAGTTTTGAAATTTAGAGAAAAGTTCGAAAATTACAGACTAAATGATGAAAAATGTCTATATAATGCCCCTACTGACATATAATTGACAATGTCCTATATATCCCGCAATGCCTCTGTATATGGTATGGATTTACTATTGACATTTCCTACAGGGTCATCTATTTACACTCACTACCAATGGATGGTGGTTTGTAACTCCTCAAAATATTGATAGTCTTGAAGTCGATCTAATCATGTCCGTCCGTCCGTCTTTTGAAATCACGATAGCGGTCGAGCGAATAAAGACATCCGCTTGAAATTTGCCAGAAATAAAAGTATTTCGAACTTTCGGTAGCGGAATATTCAAAAACTGTCCAGAAGGGGCGGTTACTTCCCGATGTAAACATTAAAATCTTAGATACACGATTTTTCTGTGGTATTCACTTCCACAATCAGTTTTTTTTCGTTTATTTTATTTGACATTAATGTTTGAATGTCATTTAAATTTACCAAAAAGGCTTTGGCGAAGTAACACAGAAAAAAGTTGGCTGAAAATTTATGACTTTTTATACCCACCACCGACGGATGGGGGTATATTCATTTTGTCATTCCGTTTGCAACATATCGAAATATCCTTTTCCGACCCTAACAAGTATATATATTCTTGATCATCATAAAAATTTGTCTTTAAGCATAAGAGATATTGAGCTGAAACTTTGCACGGATTCTTTTTTTGTCCGTCCCATTTCGCTAAAATTTAGGACAGTGAGTTGTGTAAGACCTCTCGACATCCATCTCCTGATTTTAATTCTTGATCCTCTAGAAGGCGCAATTCTTATCCGATTTATTTGAAATTTGACACAAAGACTCCTACTAGGGTCTCCACCACCAATGAATGCAATGTCATGAGAACAAGGAATCTGTTTATCAGGTATTTCGTTTTTAGATAAATTCCAAATGTAAATTTGCCCATGAACATTCCATAAGGAACAGGGGCAAACTCTCACATATCAATGATTGCTGTCCGATTCAAGTTTAAGCTCAATGATAAGGGGCCTCCTTTTTATAGCCGAGCCCGAACGGCGTGCCGCAGTGCGACACCTCTTTGTAGAGAAGTTTTACATGGCATTGTACCTCACAAATGTTGCCAGTATTAGAAGGGGAAAACCAAGTTTCTGAAAATCAGGCACAAATTGTAGTTTCTAGAGACCGTAGAAGACTATTCGGGAGACCGGTTTATGTGGAGGCATATCAGGTTATAGGTCGATTCGGACCGTAGTTGGCGGGAAACAATTGCGGCTTCTATGGGCTCAAGATGTCAAATCGAGATATCGGGTTATATAGCTTGTTAGGACCGTACTTGGCACACTTGTTGCAAGTCATAAGAAAACACTCTGTGCAAAATTTCAGCCAAATCGGATAACAATTGCGGCTTCCGGTAACTCAAGTTGTCAAATTGGGAGATCGGTTTATATGGGAGCTATATCAGGTTATAGACTGATTTGGACCGTAAATTTCACCCAAATCGGACAAAAATTGCGTCACGTGGGGCTCAAGAAATCAATCGGGAGCTCGTTTTATATGGAAGCTATATTCCAATCTGTTTATAGTTTCATGCGAATACCTTCATTCGTTTGACAGCCATCGTGATTTCGACAGGCGAAGGAACGAACGGACATAGATCCAATAAAAATGCCAAGACGATCCAGAATATGTATACATTATGGGGCCGCAGATCAATATTTCGGGGTTTTACAAACAGAATGACTAGGTAAGTATACCACCCCATCCTTTGATGGTATATATAAAAATTGGTATTGGATGACCATACCATTTTGTGGATTTCGCACAGTAAAATAAGAAAAAAAAAAAGTGGTAAAAAGTCTGCAATTTTTGAACGGATAAATATATTTTCATGAAATGTTACATGGTTATAGGTGTTAACCTGCTTATGTGCAAAAACTAAGGGTCTTGTAGTGCCCGAGAACCCATTGGTTGGCCCAAAGCTGGTCACCTCTACCCTACAAAATGTTGTTCAGTCTATATTCTCTCAGTTCCATAGACATCTAAAGGATAAATACTGAATTGTATCAGATTAGTGAAAACACTTCGAGGATCCCATAAATGTCGCATATTGAAAAATCGGCCATTTGAGAATGGATAGACATCATTCTTTGGAACTTGAATGTAAGGGTTAGAGTGGAAGTGTTATCGAGATCATGTTTAATGCCCTAGGGCTGCCAAATCTTTGTTTGTGGTCCGATTTCCAAAAAAATTATTTTGCTGGATAGTGCTCAAAAACCTCTATAAACAGTGCTCAAGTATACTTAAGGTACTCAAGTGCTCAGTGCTCAAGTATACTTCGACGTTTAATTTTTATTTTTTGGAAGTTTGGCTGAGATGGGCTTTGTATTGTAATGAGAATTACAGTTATTTGGGGTTCCATTTTCATTTTGCCTGCGCGATCCGATTTCGATTATATACTGGTCGGTTGTCGGGAGTCTTAATACAACTTAATGTTAAAAATTTCACCCAAATCTAAAGCCCTAAATCAATTGATTGATCTACATGGCAAGTAAAGGGTGATTTTTTTTAGGTTAGGATTTTCATGCATTAGTATTTGACAGATCACGTGGGATTTCAGACATGGTGTCAAAGAGAAAGATGCTCAGTATGCTTTGACATTTCATCATGAATAGACTTACTAACGAGCAACGCTTGCAAATCATTTTCAGTGAATCATTTTCAGTGAAATCATTTTCAGTGAATCGACAAATTTTGTTCAGCGATGAGGCTCATTTCTGGTTGAATGGCTACGTAAATAAGCAAAATTGCCGCATTTGGAGTGAAGAGCAACCAGAAGCCGTTCAAGAACTGCCCATGCATCCCGAAAAATGCACTGTTTGGTGTGGTTTGTACGCTGGTGGAATCATTGGACCGTATTTTTTCAAAGATGCTGTTGGACGCAACGTTACGGTGAATGAACACATTTCGAACCGAACACTGATTTTGGTAATAAAATTCAATGATTTGCAAGCGTTGCTCGTTAGTAAGTCTATTCATAATGAAATGTCAAAGCATACTGAGCATCTTTCTCTTTGACACCATGTCTGAAATCCCACGTGATCTGTCAAATACTAATGCATGAAAATCCTAACCTCAAAAAAATCACCCTTTATATCTAAATATAGTCCGATCTGGACCATATTTGGGTTGGATATTTTGCGTCTTAAACCAGCTCAATGTTGCCAATTTCAGTGAGTTGTACGCGGAGCCCTTAGTACATCTCACTGTTTCAAATCTCATCATACAAAAGATGTAACTCTTATTCGCCCGATCGGTCTTTATGTAAGGTATATCCAAATTTGATCTGATTTGGCCCATTCAAGAACTTTACCTGCGTATAAAAGAAATACAAGTCTGTACAAAATTTCAACTCAATGTCATTAATTTGTAAAGAATGTTGCGTGATTACTACTTACAAACACACAGATGGAGGGACACAAGAACAGACGGACAGACACACGGAAATTGTTAAATCGTCTTAGAATTTTACGATCTAAAATATACATGCCTTGGAAATGAATATATTGATGTATTGCAAATGGAATGACTAAATGAATAAAATAAAATTTACAAAATATGGGTTTTGGTCAAAAATGTATTCTTATTGATATGTCTTTATTGAAGAAACTTGTTTCAATATCTTAATTTTTTCTTTATTATTGGTCAGGAGAACATATTGAAAAGTCCCACAAGATCTCAAAGCCCAGATCCCCCATTTTGATGTACGGTCTTTTTACTAAATATGTCCTCTATTGCATCCAAAATTTTTTTGCATCAAACAATATTTGTAGCCTCCACAGCAGAATTATTTGAAAATAGCGATTTGAAACCATCTTTGGCCGAAATTTTGGGTATTTTTACGAAAAAAATCTGGCAGCATTTATTTGTTATTTTTTAGGGACACTTGTATCTGTAAAATTTTAAAATTTTTCTGAAGATATCTCTTTCGATAGAAATATGTGGAATTTTCGATTTCACATATTTCTATCCCTTCTCAAATGACAGATTTATGAATAGTTTCTTTGTTCGGTTCTATCCCATTGTATGTCGACATGCTTCATGTTCTTCTTTGCTGACTAATGATGAACTAAGCGCATTGTTTTACCGATACACTTGCCACTTCAGACTTATACCCATGTAGGAAATCGCATCCTTAGTTCACTTTTCGCCTTACTACTAACAGCGCCTTGTTAATTAAAAACTTGTTTCCTGTTTTTACTTGCAAACGAAATATTTGTTGCATTAAATTGGAGATTTTGATTGTGGATCTTAGCTAACAATCAAGCATACGAAAGAAATTTAGCGTTCTATGCAATCTTTTATTAAAAATTTTGCTCTTTATAAACCTCGCTAAAGACTCGAAATTCTTTATTTTCGAAAAATTAAATAAATTTTTTAAATCATCATCTTTAAACGGCACCGTAGAGTAGAGGTTAGATATTAGAGGATATTAGCGAAGTTCTCCAAATGCTGGCAACATTTGTGAGGTATTATGCCATGTATGAACTTATCCCCAAAGAGATGTCGCACTGCGGCGCACCCTTCGGACTTGGCTATATGAAGGAGATCCCTTATCATTGAGCTTAAACAAGAATCGGACAGTACTCATTAATATGCGAGAAGTTTGCCCCTGTTCCTTAATGGAATGTTCGTGGGCAAATTTGCTTTTTACCTTTAAAGAAAAGATTTTTTATTTCAAAGGAATAATTAAAAAATTTTCGCCGAGAAAAGGATATATAATACCATCATTTGAGATAAGATCCCCTTGAATAAAAAGAAAATCTTTAACGAAAATTCATATTTATTCAATTGTTCATATTGAATCAATAAAAGTATTTACAGTTGCTAAAATAAACACCAGCGCATTAAAGACTTAATTGGAGCGAGTTGGCATGTCTAGTTACCATTTAATTAAAACGTACCGAACTTTGGATACCCACCACCTCGGGTATATATGTAAAACACCTTTGGTCAAAATCCGGTGAAAAATGCATACCTTATGCCCCATAGCAGCTATATCGAAACATGGTCCAAATACTAATAAGTACAAGTCATTGTTCAATTGTGTATAGCAAAATATTGGTCTTTTTAGTAGCTATATCTAAAAATAAAACGATCTGAACCATATACGAAACGGATGTCGTAAAACCTAACATAAGTCACTTTGTTAAATTTCAGTAAAATCGGATTATAAATGCGTCTTTCATGCAGCCAATCGAGATGTTGGTCTATATGGCAGCTATATGCAAACCTTAATCAATCTAGATCAAATTGCCAAAAAAAATGTCGAGGGGCTTGACTTAACTCACTGTCCCAAATTTTGGCGAAGTCGGACAATAAATGCGTCTTTTATGGCCCCAAAATCTTAAATCGAGAGATCGGTCTATATGGCAGCTATCTTCAAATCTAGACCGATCTGGGCCAAATTGAAGAAGGATGTGGAAGGGCATAACACAACTCACTGTCCCAAATTTCGGCGATATCGGTCAATAAATGCGTTTTTTATGGGACCAAAACCTTAAATCTAGAGATTTGTCTAGCTATATCCAAATCTGGACCGATCCGCGTCATATTGCAGAAGAATGTTGAGGGGCTTAACTTAACTCAATGTTCCAAATTTTGGCGACATCGGACAATAAATGTGCCTTTTATGGACCTAAGACTCTTATTCGGATGATCGGTCTATATGGCATAACACAACTCACTGTCCCAAATTTCGGCGATATCGGTCAATAAATGCGTTTTTTATGGGACCAAAACCTTAAATCTAGAGATTTGTCTAGCTATATCCAAATCTGGACCGATCCGCGTCATATTGCAGAAGAATGTTGAGGGGCTTAACTTAACTCAATGTTCCAAATTTTGGCGACATCGGACAATAAATGTGCCTTTTATGGACCTAAGACTCTTATTCGGATGATCGGTCTATATGGCAGCTATATCAAAATCTGGACCGATCTTGGCCAAATTGACGAAGGATGACGAAGGGCCTAACAGAACTCATTGTCCCAAATTTTAGCAAAATCAAAAAAAAAATATAGAATCTGTGCAAAGTTTCTGCTCAATCCCTCTGTTTTTAAAGACTGTAACGTGATTTCAACTCCCAGACGGACGAACATGGCTAGATCGTCTTAGGTTTTTACGCTGATCAAGAATATATATATTTTATAGGGTCGGAAATGACCGATCGCCGCGGGAACACGATGGCCATTGATTATTTAAAGGCGCCAATAACTCGCTTTGTCATATCGAGTATCATAAGCACTCAGTCTTTAAGCAAAAGCTGGTGCCAGCCGGCCTCTCACTCTCCACTTGATACCGCTGATTGTCTGCGACAGCAGTTGCAGCTACTCCGTATGGAGCATTTTACTATAGCTTCCCATGATAAAGAAGAACACCACACAGAATGGAGCTCAAAGTTCCAGCCTGTGTGATGCTCATAGTTATACCGTGCCAGGTGTGTAACTTATTTTTTTTTTTGTCCTTACCAGTATTTGAATCCAGCTAATCAGAGTTATTTGCCGATATACTAACATTTGCGCCACTTTGAACTCCGATTTTGTTTTGCCGTTGATGAAACATTTTTATATCCACCACCGATGGGGGTATATTCATTTTGTCATTCCGTTTGCAACATATCGAAATATCCATTTCCGACCCTATAAAGTATATATATTCTTGATCAGCGTAAAAATTTAAGACGATCTAGACATGTCCGTCCGTCTGTCCGTCTGTCTGTTGAAATCACGCTACAGTCTTCAAAAATAGAGATATTGAGCTGAAACTTTGCACAGATTCTTTTTTTGTCCATAAGCAGGTTAAGTTCGAAGATGGGCTATATCGGACTATATCTTGATATAGCCCCCATATAGACCGATCCGCCGATTTAGGGTCTTAGGCCCATAAAAGCCACATTTAATATCCGATTTTGCTCAAATTTGTGACAGTGAGTTGTGTTAGGCTTTTCGATATCCTCCGTCAATTTGGTCCAGATCGGTTCAGATTTGGATATAGCTGCCATATAGACCGATCCTCCGATTTAGGGTCTTAGGCCCACAAAAGCCACATTTATTATCCGATTTTGATGAAATTTGGGGCAGTGAGTTGTGTTAGGCCCTTCGACATCCTCCGTTAATATGGCTTAAATCGGTCCAGATTTAGATATAGCTGCCATATAGACCGATCCTTCAATTTTGGGTCTTAGGCCCATAAAAGCCACATTTATTATCACATTTTGCTGAAATTTGAGACAGTGAGTTGTCTTAGGCCCTTCGACAGCTTCCGTTAATATGGCTCAGATCGGTTCAGATTTAGATATAGCTGCCATATAGACCGATCTCCCGATTTAGCGTCTTAGGCCCATAAAATCCATATTTATTATCCGATTTTGATGAAATTTGGGACAGTGAGTTGTGTTAAGCCCTTCGACATTCTCCGTTAATATGACTTAGATCGGTCCAGATTTAGATATAGCTGCAATATAGACCGATCCTTCAATTTGGGGTCTTAGGCCCATAAAAGCCACATTCATTATCCGATTTCGCTGAAATTTGGGACAGTGAGCTGTGTTAGGCCCTACGATATCCATCGTCAATTTGGCCCAGATCGGTCCAGATTTGGATAAAGCTGCCATATAGACCGATCTCTCGGTTTTAGGTTTTGGGGCATAAAAAGCGCATTTATTGTCCGATGTTGCCGAAATTTGGGACAAAGAGTTAAGATAAGCCCCTCCACATATTTCTGCAATTTGGTCTAGGTCGATCAAGATTTGCATATAGCTGCCATATAGACCGATCTCTCGATTTGAAATCTTGGTGCATAAAAGGCACATTTTTAATCCGATTGCACTGAAATTTGACACACTGACTTATATTATGCTTTTCGACATCCGTGTCGTATATAGTTCAGATCGGTTTATTTTTAGAAATAACTACTAAAAAGACCAATATTTTGTTATATACAATGGAACAATGACTTGTACTTATTAGTATTTGATCCAAATCGGAACATATTGCGATATAACTGCTATGGGACGTAAGGTCCGGAATTTTCACTGGAGTTTGATGGAAGGTGGTTTACATATATACCCGAGGTGGTGGGTATCCAAAGTTCGGCCCGGCCGAACTTAACGCCTTTTTACTTGTTCCTTATTCGAAGAATTTCTCGAGGGCAGCTACATAAGTTTCTGGCCTAATAATTAAATTAATGAAATATAATTTGTGAACGCACTTTTACACTAATCATCGAACTATCACTGCCAATTTATTCAGTGAACTCAACATAAACGAACGAACAACGTCCATAAATCATAAAAATTCACTACCGAAATTCGGAGTCGGTGACCCCTACTTTAAGGGTATTAACTCCAATTTTGACGAAGTTCATTTTTGGCTTAATGGGTTCGTCAATAAGCCAAATATGCGTTATTGGTCAGCTTAAAATTCACATGTGCTTCACGAATCAACACTTCATCCACAAAAAAAAAAAAACTGTTTGGTGAGGTTTGCAGGCCGGCAGCGTCATCGGGCCACACTTCTTCTCCGACGATGCTAATCGTCATGTTACTGTGAATGGCCAATGATACCGAACCATGATTACTTGTGGACTCAATTGGAACATATAGACCGGCACGACATGTGGTTTCGACATGACAGTACCACAAGCACACTTTAGGTTAGGTTGAAAAGAGGGTGCGGCTATTAATCCGTCCCATGCCACTATGGGCAAACACCTAAGCCGGGTTTTGGCTTGTTGTGCGCTCTTAATACTAAGTCGAGCACAATTCATAAATGTTTCGATGGTACTTCAAGCCGATAATAAAGTTTTTATATATCGAAAATGGTTTACGTTTTATTAAAAAAAAAGAAACAAGTATAAGCGTGCTAAGTTCGGCCGGGCCGAATCTTATATACCCTCCACCATGGATCGCATTTGTCAAGTTCTTTGTTTGACTTTTCAAATACATATGAGCTATATTAAGTTGATGACCGATATGCCATGACTGTTAGGAGTCATAGAAAAACACCACCAACAAAATTTCAGGCAAATCGAGTAATAATTGCGCCCTCCAGAGGCTCAAAAAGTCAAACTGGGAGATCGGTTTATATGGCAGCTATATCAGGTTATCAACCGAATATATATATAATAAGAATTGCGCTAGAATAGAAGCCCAATAAGTCTAACCGGGAGATTTACACCATACCCGACACAGTTACTGAAAGTCAAAACAAAACACTTCATTTGAAATTTCGACTAAATCAGATATGAGTTGGGCCCTCTAGATGCTCAAGAAGTCAAGACCCAAGATCGTTTTATATGGCAGCTATATCTGGTTCTCAACCGATTTAGAATATATTTAAAACATTTATTGGAAGTCACACCAAAACGACATATGCAAAATTTCAAGTATATTGGATAGGAATTGCGCCATCTAAAAGCCCAAGAAGTCTAATCGGGAGATCGGTTTATATGGCGGCTACATCAGGTTATGGACAGACCATACTTAGCACAGTTGTGAGGAGTCATACCAACTTGACACTTCTTGCAAAATTTCAGCCAAATCGGATAAGTATTGGGCACTCAAGATGTCAAGACCCAAGGTCAGTTTATATAACTGCTATATCAGGTTA
Source organism: Stomoxys calcitrans (assembly GCF_963082655.1). Classification (NCBI taxonomy): domain Eukaryota; kingdom Metazoa; phylum Arthropoda; class Insecta; order Diptera; family Muscidae; genus Stomoxys; species Stomoxys calcitrans. The sequence continues at coordinate 135,677,055 of NC_081553.1, forward strand.
TCAACTTGGCACTGTGGTAGAACCAAAACGCCACGTACAAAATTTCAGCCAAATGTGATAAGAATTGCGCCCTCTAGAAGCCCAAGAAATCAAGATCCAAGATCGGTTTATATGGCAGCTATATCAAAACATGGACCGATTTGACCCATTTACAATCCCAACTGACCTATGCTAATAAGAAGTATTTGTGCAAAATTTCAAGCGCCTAGTTTTACTCCTTGGAAAGTTAGCGTGCTTTCGACAGACAGACGGACGGACGGACATGGCTAGATCGACTTAAAATGACATGACGATCGAGAATATATATATACTTGATGTGGTCTTAGACGCATATTTCGAGGTGTTACAAACGGAATGAGGAAATTAGTATACCGCCATCCTATAGTGGAGGGTACAGAAAGTTGTCAAGTCCTTATTGGAGAACCTGATATTTATCATCAAGCATCCAGCATTACTTATACACTTTTACATGCGCTCAAGCCAACTGTAGAAGTATTTTTTCCACTCCGAGTGAGACACCTCTAAAACATCGTTAGTGAATGCTTCAACACCATTTTCTGGCAAGGAAAATAGTTGACCACGCATTTTTTTTCATGTGTGTGAATTAGAAGTAGTCATTGGGTGCCAAGTCCGGGATATACGGCGGAAGACCCATCAATTCGACGTTTTGTCCGGTCAAAAGGGATCTGGTTTGAGCCGATATGTGAGAGCTTGTCAAGCACCCATAGAAAAAATCCAGCACAGCGTTTGCAAAGTGAACACATTCGTTCATAAAAGTGAATCAAGACACAGATGTTACAAGATCAACCACAAATGTTCATAAACCAACAACACGTTTTGTGAATGAAACGTTCACACCCGTTGACATTCTGACAACATGAAGTGCCAAGTTCTTTAATAGATTACAAACAGTTTTGTGTGATAATGGCGATTTTGGTGCATGAATTTGCATTGTCTTTTTTCTGTCAGTATGGTGAATAATGATTCGTCTTCTCTTACACGTTTTTCGAATTTCTCCGAAGTCTTCATGCGAACAAATAATGATGTACCACTCAAAATTGATCTCCTATGTTGCTCAAGCAAAACAGTCACCACATGACTAATTTTCCCGAAGAAACAGGTGACCATTTGCTTCGAAGTGCTTCTTCCACGTACAACTTTCGTTTGATTTGGCTCTACTTCGAAGGCCCTAACGGTCGATTGTTGTTTTGTTTCGGGCTCATACGAATGGCTACACGATTCGCCAACTGTGACTATCTTATGAACGTATTTTAAAGAACCGTGATCGTATTTTTCAACATTTCTTTGCACCAATTGTTTGAGCGATTGTCAAATTGGCGGGATCGAACGGGAACAAACTTTTTTTATGACCACATGTTCATACAATATCTCACGATATGTCACATGACGAGCTTGCATTAAAGTTCACGCACAGTATCAATGTTCTCTGGTAAAACGGCCGTTTTTGGACGACCTTCCGGGAATTCGGCTATGAGCCAGTTTCGGCCTCGATTGAATTCGATTATGCTTGAGTACGAGTATGCTAAAAAAGTCAAACTTTCCAATGGAAATGTTCGATTACACTTGGCAACATTTAGTGTGGCCTAGGCCAGAAACTTATATAGAAGCCTTCGTAGCATTGATCAAAATCTAAAGAAGCCAAACTTTAAAGGATATCTGATATCTACCTATTTTCCTATTTTTTACTGGACACGACCATCCACTTCAAATTTTGATATCTGATTGATTGTGATAATACTTCAGAGATGACTGACTATCCGATTAGAAGTTAAAAAATAAAAAGTTATTTTCCTAAGCATCCTAACCTATAAAAATTAAAATGCAAAGATGCTCTTTTTTGTAACACTATTCTTAATCTTTAACTAAGGTACTATACAACATTGACCTTTTCCCAAAGTCAATTCCTTAACCCCCTCAATGACATTTTAATCTTTAACAACTTTTGTCATTTATAACAGGATGACTTATGTGTTGCATTTTCACCAAAGTCAGTTTCCTAACATTCAACGAGTAAAGTTAGAAATTTTTTACCAAAGGAAATGTTTCCAAAGATAAATAAAAATTGGGCATCTATAATTTAAGTTCTCGATCTTTGGCTTAAAGCTTTAATGTAAGAACAATCTTTTTGGCGGCGCATTTGGATCATAAGCCAAAATTTCAAGTGACGTGTTTTATTATGACTTACAACAAATGTGCTGAGGATGGTTCAAATTGGTATATAACCTGATATAGCTGTCATATAAATCTTGGGTCTTGACTTCTTGAGTGTCTAGACTGCGCAATTCCTATCCGATTTGGCTATAATTTAGAACGTGGTGTTTTGTTATGACTTCCAACAACTGTATTAAGAATAGTTCAAATCGGTCCATAATCTGATATAGCTGCCATATAAACCGATCTGGGGTCTTGACTTCTTCAGTCACTAGAGGGCGCAATTGTTATCCGATTTGGCTGACATTTTGCATTAGGTGTTTTGTTTTGACTTTCAACAACTGTGCTAAGAATAGTTGAAATCGGTCCATAACCTGCCATATAAACCGATTTGGGGTCTTGACTTCTTGAGCCACTAAAGGGCACAATTATTATCCGATTTAGCTGAAATTTTGCATGAGGTGTTTTGTTATGACTTCCTGCTGATGTGCTAAGTATGGTTCAAATCGTTCCATATTCGGATATAGCTGCCATATAAACCGATCTGCGGTCTTGACTTCTTGAGCATGAAATTTTGTACAATGGCTTCTCTGATGACCTTTTACATACGTGTCGAATATGGTATGAATAGTATTATAGCCCTATACGGCTCCCCTATAAACCGATCTCCCTATTTTACTTCTTCAGCCCCTAGAGTGCGCAATTCTTACTAGATTTGGCTGAAATTTTACACAATGACATCTACTATGGTCTCCAATATTCAATTCAATTATGGTCCGAAATGACCCATAGCTTAATATTGTTCCAATAACATAGCAATTCTTTTCGTTTATCCTTTGTTTGCCTAAAAAGAGATACTGTGCAAAGAGCTCGACAAATGCGATCCATGGTGGAGGGTATACAAGATTCGGCCCGGCCGAACTTAGCACGCTCTTACTTGTTGAACATAAAACATCTTTCGACGGTATCATACAGTTAAAGGTGCTCTCAAGATATCCTCATTTTTTTGAGCAATTTAACAACAAGCGGGGCTTGAAACGAAGTCGGACTTTTTGTAACATAATTCTAAATAAAATCATGCGAGTTGCACATGTGAAAAGAACACTTTGAACACAGACGGTGAGCTTAGTTCTGTGGTGTTGCAAACATCATCACCTTTCTATGATGAGGAATATGAAGACACTTCAATGATACTTCAATTGCCAAATGCTGTTACAACACCTAAAAACACATCTAACAGGCGAATATCGAGTACCAAAAAGAAATGCTGCAGAGACAGAATGAAACCATTTCGAACAAAAGGTTTATAAAGTTAATCTAATGAAAATAAACCTAAAAAAACCAGTGGAGGAAGTGAAAACCCCCGCTTACACAAATCTCAAGAAATATTTTACCAAAACCTAAAGGGGTTTAAAAAGCCATTGAAATCACAAACAAGCATGGTGGCAAGGATGGTTTGTTGTTGCTGGCTCCATAACTAGGGTGGTGATTGGTGGTAAACGATAAAAAGCACGAAGGAGAGATAAATTTGTTGATACGTTTGTTACAGTACGTAATACACGCTTTAGATATTTTTTCAACAATCCAAAATGTAAAAGTGTTGGCTCAAAAAAACAATCAATTTACCTAAATTGACTTTAAAACTGATGACTTGGTCTAAAACACACAGATCGGAATAGGTTTAATTTAAGTGAGTTAAGGAATAGAATCGTGCCATAGTGAAGTTGAAAATAATAAATAAAAAGTAACCCCATATGGCATGAAGTATGAAGCATACATTATACACCTTCCCCTTCAAAATTTTACAATAGTTCTATGTGGTGGTAAAATGTTTATTTTAAACCACCTCTTAAACCAACTAAAAAATAAATGACGCGAAAACAATGTACGCTAAGAGACGCTAATGATCAACTAATAACTGAATATGATGTTTAATAATTACTTTCTGAATGTTGCAAATTTGTTGATGCGCCATTTAAGTTGTCCCCAGTGCAATTATACTTTTTCGTTCAATTACTCCAATAACGATGAAGTTCTGGATATCATTAACAATTTATTGTGTGACAAAAGTCCTGGTCATGACAATATTTCGGTCAAATCAATTAAAAGATGTAACAATACTGCAAGTGCATACATATGCAAAATTTTCAATACAATGGATGAAACACCTAGCATTGCAAAAGTAGTACCTATACCCAAAAAATCATACTCTCAAACGACCAATAAGTTTAGACCTATTGCTTTGTTATCGTGTATTGAAAAAATTCTTGAAAACCTTATGCATACGCGGATATATAACTATCTAACTGAATCTCAACAGTTATACGAAAATGAATTTGGATTTACGAAAGGAAGTGGAACACAAGATGCAGTCGTAAATGTTGTGAATTTTTTATGTACGACTACGACTTGCCGAAAGCATTTGATTTCATTGACAAATGATTCTTTGCAGCTGTTGGAGACCTACATTAAAAATAGAAGACAATATGTAGAAATCAATGGAGTCAAAAATGATACTTGTTTTGTTCAATAAACTAAACTAAAACCCTACGGCAAACTTTTTTTATACGCCGATGATATCTTGCTTTTGTATCCCTATCACCATGAGGTAATACTAAAATCACCAATGGAAAATGATGATGCAATTATAACAGAATTTTGTCGAATAACAGACTTGTTTTGAATTCGAAAATCACACGATTTCGACCGCGCTGCACAATTGATGAACATTTTCACATAAGAATTGGAAACAGTCTTTTATATGAATCACGGTCAGTACGGTCTATCACGGGAAATGCATATACAAAAGATCAAATCTAGAGTAGCACCTGCAATTGGAATTTTGCATAAATACAAAAACAAGTTTGATGTAAAAACAAAATTTTTGATCTACAACTCATTGATTCAGATTCACTTTAATTATGTGTCAATTATGTATGGTTATAAAAAGAGTGGTCAACTAAAGTCATTGTAGTGGATACAGAACAAGGCCTTGAAAAATGTTTATAATCTATCACGGACTTATTCAACGATTTATGAAGACTTTGCCAAAGGTACATTGTCAATACATGGCTCCATCAATTATGTTACACAGAAATCAATCAACTTTTAATACAAGAAACAATTTAATTTAAGAAGTTGTACGATGCCGTCTTGAATTGACAAAACAGAGAATTGAGCATAGTGGATGTTCTAAGTTTAACCACCTCCCTCAAAACCTAAAAAACATCTTGAGAATTTGAAAACATTTCAATTTCTTTTATATAAAATTTTCTTATACCCACCACCGGAGGATAGGGGTATATTCATTTTGTCATTCCGTTTGCAACACATCGAAATATCCATTTCCGACCCTATAAAATATATATATTCTTGATCAGCGTAAAAACCTAAGACGATCTAGCCATGTTCGTCCGTCTGGGAGTTGAAATCACGTTACAGTCTTTAAAAACAGAGGAATTGAGCTGAAACTTTGCACAGATTCTATATTTTTTTTTTGATTTTGCTAAAATTTGGGACAATGAGTTCTGTTAGGCCCTTCGTCATCCTTCGTCAATTTGGCCAAGATCGGTCCAGATTTTGATATAGCTGCCATATAGACCGATCATCCGAATAAGAGTCTTAGGTCCATAAAAGGCACATTTATTGTCCGATGTCGCCAAAATTTGGAACATTGAGTTAAGTTAAGCCCCTCAACATTCTTCTGCAATATGACGCGGATCGGTCCAGATTTGGATATAGCTAGACAAATCTCTAGATTTAAGGTTTTGGTCCCATAAAAAACGCATTTATTGACCGATATCGCCGAAATTTGGGACAGTGAGTTGTGTTATGCCCTTCCACATCCTTCTTCAATTTGGCCCAGATCGGTCTAGATTTGAAGATAGCTGCCATATAGACCGATCTCTCGATTTAAGATTTTGGGGCCATAAAAGACGCATTTATTGTCCGACTTCGCCAAAATTTGGGACAGTGAGTTAAGTCAAGCCCCTTGACATATTTTTTTGGCAATTTGATCTAGATTGATTAAGGTTTGCATATAGCTGCCATATAGACCAACATCTCGATTGGCTGCATGAAAGACGCATTTATAATCCGATTTTACTGAAATTTAACAAAGTGACTTATGTTAGGTTTTACGACATCCGTTTCGTATATGGTTCAGATCGTTTTATTTTTAGATATAGCTACTAAAAAGACCAATATTTTGCTATACACAATTGAACAATGACTTGTACTTATTAGTATTTGGACCATATTTCGATATAGCTGCTATGGGGCATAAGGTATGCATTTTTCACCGGATTTTGACGAAAGGTGTTTTACATATATACCCGAGGTGGTGGGTATCCAAAGTTCGGTACGTTTTAATTAAATGGTAACTAGACATGCCAACTCGCTCCAATTAAGTCTTTAATGCGCTGGTGTTTATTTTAGCAACTGTAAATACTTTTATTGATTCAATATGAACAATTGAATAAATATGAATTTTCGTTAAAGATTTTCTTTTTATTCAAGGGGATCTTATCTCAAATGATGGTATTATATATCCTTTTCTCGGCGAAAATTTTTTAATTATCCCTTTGAAATAAAAAATCTTTTCTTTAAAGGTAAAAAGCAAATTTGCCCACGAACATTCCATTAAGGAACAGGGGCAAACTTCTCGCATATTAATGAGTACTGTCCGATTCTTGTTTAAGCTCAATGATAAGGGATCTCCTTCATATAGCCAAGTCCGAAGGGTGCGCCGCAGTGCGACATCTCTTTGGGGATAAGTTCATACATGGCATAATACCTCACAAATGTTGCCAGCATTTGGAGAACTTCGCTAATATCCTCTAATATCTAACCTCTACTCTACGGTGCCGTTTAAAGATGATGATTTAAAAAATTTATTTAATTTTTCGAAAATAAAGAATTTCGAGTCTTTAGCGAGGTTTATAAAGAGCAAAATTTTTAATAAAAGATTGCATAGAACGCTAAATTTCTTTCGTATGCTTGATTGTTAGCTAAGATCCACAATCAAAATCTCCAATTTAATGCAACAAATATTTCGTTTGCAAGTAAAAACAGGAAACAAGTTTTTAATTAACAAGGCGCTGTTAGTAGTAAGGCGAAAAGTGAACTAAGGATGCGATTTCCTACATGGGTATAAGTCTGAAGTGGCAAGTGTATCGGTAAAACAATGCGCTTAGTTCATCATTAGTCAGCAAAGAAGAACAGGAAGCATGTCGACATACAATGGGATAGAACCGAACAAAGAAACTATTCATAAATCTGTCATTTGAGAAGGGATAGAAATATGTGAAAACGAAAATTCCACATATTTCTATCGAAAGAGATATCTTCAGAAAAATTTTAAAATTTTACAGATACAAGTGTCCCTAAAAAATAACAAATAAATGCTGCCAGATTTTTTTCGTAAAAATACCCAAAATTTCGGCCAAAGATGGTTTCAAATCGCTATTTTCAAATAATTCTGCTGTGGAGGCTACAAATATTGTTTGATGCAAAAAAATTTTGGATGCAATAGAGGACATATTTAGTAAAAAGACCGTACATCAAAATGGGGGATCTGGGCTTTGAGATCTTGTGGGACTTTTCAATATGTTCTCCTGACCAATAATAAAGAAAAAATTAAGATATTGAAACAAGTTTCTTCAATAAAGACATATCAATAAGAATACATTTTTGACCAAAACCCATATTTTGTAAATTTTATTTTATTCATTTAGTCATTCCATTTGCAATACATCAATATATTCATTTCCAAGGCATGTATATTTTAGATCGTAAAATTCTAAGACGATTTAACAATTTCCGTGTGTCTGTCCGTCTGTTCTTGTGTCCCTCCATCTGTGTGTTTGTAAGTAGTAATCACGCAACATTCTTTACAAATTAATGACATTGAGTTGAAATTTTGTACAGACTTGTATTTCTTTTATACGCAGGTAAAGTTCTTGAATGGGCCAAATCAGATCAAATTTGGATATACCTTACATAAAGACCGATCGGGCGAATAAGAGTTACATCTTTTGTATGATGAGATTTGAAACAGTGAGATGTACTAAGGGCTCCGCGTACAACTCACTGAAATTGGCAACATTGAGCTGGTTTAAGACGCAAAATATCCAACCCAAATATGGTCCAGATCGGACTATATTTAGATATAAAGGGTGATTTTTTTGAGGTTAGGATTTTCATGCATTAGTATTTGACAGATCACGTGGGATTTCAGACATGGTGTCAAAGAGAAAGATGCTCAGTATGCTTTGACATTTCATTATGAATAGACTTACTAACGAGCAACGCTTGCAAATCATTGAATTTTATTACCAAAATCAGTGTTCGGTTCGAAATGTGTTCATTCACCGTAACGTTGCGTCCAACAGCATCTTTGAAAAAATACGGTCCAATGATTCCACCAGCGTACAAACCACACCAAACAGTGCATTTTTCGGGATGCATGGGCAGTTCTTGAACGGCTTCTGGTTGCTCTTCACTCCAAATGCGGCAATTTTGCTTATTTACGTAGCCATTCAACCAGAAATGAGCCTCATCGCTGAACAAAATTTGTCGATTCACTGAAAATGATTTCACTGAAAATGATTCACTGAAAATGATTTGCAAGCGTTGCTCGTTAGTAAGTCTATTCATGATGAAATGTCAAAGCATACTGAGCATCTTTCTCTTTGACACCATGTCTGAAATCCCACGTGATCTGTCAAATACTAATGCATGAAAATCCTAACCTAAAAAAAATCACCCTTTACTTGCCATGTAGATCAATCAATTGATTTAGGGCTTTAGATTTGGGTGAAATTTTTAACATTAAGTTGTATTAAGACTCCCGACAACCGACCAGTATATAATCGAAATCGGATCGCGCAGGCAAAATGAAAATGGAACCCCAAATAACTGTAATTCTCATTACAATACAAAGCCCATCTCAGCCAAACTTCCAAAAAATAAAAATTAAACGTCGAAGTATACTTGAGCACTGAGCACTTGAGTACCTTAAGTATACTTGAGCACTGTTTATAGAGGTTTTTGAGCACTATCCAGCAAAATAATTTTTTTGGAAATCGGACCACAAACAAAGATTTGGCAGCCCTAGGGCATTAAACATGATCTCGATAACACTTCCACTCTAACCCTTACATTCAAGTTCCAAAGAATGATGTCTATCCATTCTCAAATGGCCGATTTTTCAATATGCGACATTTATGGGATCCTCGAAGTGTTTTCACTAATCTGATACAATTCAGTATTTATCCTTTAGATGTCTATGGAACTGAGAGAATACAGACTGAACGACATTTTGTAGGGTAGAGGTGACCAGCTTTGGGCCAACCAATGGGTTCTCGGGCACTACAAGACCCTTAGTTTTTGCACATAAGCAGGTTAACACCTATAACCATGTAACATTTCATGAAAATATATTTATCCGTTCAAAAATTGCAGACTTTTTACCACTTTTTTTTTCTTATTTTACTGTGCGAAATCCACAAAATGGTATGGTCATCCAATACCAATTTTTATATATACCATCAAAGGATGGGGTGGTATACTTACCTAGTCATTCTGTTTGTAAAACCCCGAAATATTGATCTGCGGCCCCATAATGTATACATATTCTGGATCGTCTTGGCATTTTTATTGGATCTATGTCCGTTCGTTCCTCCGCCTGTCGAAATCACGATGGCTGTCAAACGAATGAAGGTATTCGCATGAAACTATAAACAGATTGGAATATAGCTTCCATATAAAACGAGCTCCCGATTGATTTCTTGAGCCCCACGTGACCCATGTAAAACTTCTCTCCAAAGAAGTGTCGCACTGCGGCACGGCTATAAAAAGGAGATCCCTTATCATTGAGCTAAAAACTTGAATCGGACTGCACTCAATGATATGTTAAAAGTTAATGTTCATGGGCAAAATTTGCGATTGGCTACAATAAAAAAACTAAACATCGGGGCGACATGACTCTTAAAACGCATGTTTTCGAAATTTGGCACATTTCACGAACATATTTATTTTCATACTGCTACCGTCATCTATATGTCAGGTCGGCTACGTATGTTAAAACCCTACACTAAGAAAAATTTGTTAGTGCTTTAACTACAGAAAATCTGCTGAAAATGAGACAGCAGTAATTTGTTGCAAAAACGGAAACCCGTTTTCTGCTATCTTCAGATTGTAAAAAATTTTTAAACAAACTAAAAATATTATAAGTACTTAAAAAATTGATATATTTCAACTTATCTCTTAAGGTCTTCAACACATATTTGTTTATAATTCCTACAGTTTTAATTATTTTTTAACTATTTCAAGAACTTATTTCCTTGAGTGTACAGTGATATAGAATATTTAACTTAGAACAATTATTTGTAAAACCCAGAACGACAAAACTTTGTCAATCGGGACGCGGAATCACTTTATCAGTCGTGCTAGTCATTGCGCCTGAATGTCTAACTGTCTTTTCATCTGCTATCCTGCATCGAATAAAACACAGGGACCACCGTTGAACAAAGATTAGCATGTCTGTCCATAATGCCCACCACCTGTGTTCGAATCCTGCCAAGACTGGGACACAATTTCTCCTGTAGGTACTAACCATAACACTGTAATATCGTCGCTTAACACCCTGCTCGCTATATGGATTAAACAATTTAGACAAGATTTATCAATGCCTTTTTATGTATTAATAAATTTTCGTAGCACGGTCTCTACCCTCACTCTGCCATGAACATACTACAGTGAATCTTCTTGGCAATGATGCTTCGATATGTCAAAGTAATCAATAGGATACAAATACCATCTTCATCATCATCAGCATCTGCATCAAAGATATTCAGATGTTCGCTTTCCTTTGTGTGTGGGAATACTTAAAATGATGAAATTCCATCCATCCATACTCGAACAGAGACTGACTGTGGCGCTCGAAAGGTTGCTGCTTTGCATGGGCCAAGATCAACAAGCCACCGAATGGCCCACTCTACAACATACGATGGCTTTAGAGTGAGGGCATCTGCTCATCCAAAGATGATATACCCTCATCCCTCACAGCGGCCATATGAGATTTAATCAAATAAAATGGATGCGAAAAAGTTCATTTTCACTGCAGCCGAGTGATGATGAAACAAACGAAATCTTTCAAAGAAAACAGATAGTTTTCAATGAGTTCGCCACTTTGCTCTCGTGTGTCTCGGGCGCGGCGCAGCGTATTAAGCAAGGCAATCTGAGTGGAAATGTCAACAACAACATATTCACTTTCATTCAGCCAAGAAAATGATTGAAAAAGATGGTTCTTTGAAATATTGAAAAAAAAAAACAACACACACACCAACGCATTTTTAATTCCATTAAAAGCGAAAGGATTTGAGAAATACGGGCAAAGCAGCAGATTGAAGATTATATATGAATAACACCCATCGGTTGTTTTTGTTCCTCAATTTCCATACAGTCTGGTGCAGAATTGGAAATAAAATAATAGAAAAACCACAGTTGCATGCAAAGACGAATAAAGGCGAGTTCTGATGCTTTCATTTGAGAGAAGTTATACAAGCTCAATGGTGAGTGAATGCTTTATATTGCGGTCGATTTCTACTTTGAAGATTCCAACCTGTCTTCAACTATTGAGGTGGCATAAACAAGAGCAGAAAAACTGATAGATTAAATTGATTTTTCAAATATCCTTCCTAACTTTAATAAACATTTGTTTGAACTTCATATTAAGACAAGTTCTTCCGTTGATAACAACTTTGACGACATTTTGTGTAAATCTTACATTTCATAGAAACTTTCCTATAATCAGAAGCCTTAATTGAATATAACATTTCAGCGAAAACCTTTGCATGGTATTGATATGTACTCTACTCGTAAATACCTATCATTTGGCATCCATATTGTCCTGATCGTGATATCAATTTAGGGGAATTAGTGGGTGAGGATATGACCTTAAAGTGAGCAAAAAATTTTGCTTAAATTGGATAACCCCCCTCGGATATCAAAAACTAAATACCTTATTTTCACACAGGTAAAAACTCTGCTCTGTGCAATTTTATGTAAATCGCCGTTTATGTTCAAATATATAAACAAACAAAGCGCATCATTTTTACTGAATACATGTGTATTAGCATTTTGAAAGTTTACACAGAGTATTACAAAATCAAACAAAACTTTTTGTAATCTGCCGGAATCTTGAACCATTTCTGTACAATGGCTTCCTACAACGTATTCATACTGGAAACATTTTTAGATCTTACCTTCCTTTCTAAAAATTGCCAATATCCAATAGGATTGGTATTTGGCGAATTGGACAGCCCCTGTGTCGACGTAATAAAGAGGAAGATGATTTTAAGCCATGAGTTTACACGTGCTTTATGCGATGCACAGGGGGACAGAATCGATCAAAACTAGTAAAATATATGCCATTAGAGGATGGATAGCGATAACTTAAAAAAAAAAAATTGGAAATCGGACCACCAATGAACATTTGGTAGCCCGAAAAGAGCCAGGTGACCATTTAGGGCCCTACCAATAGGCGCCTGGACCTCGATAACATCTCAGCTTTAACCATTTCAATTAGTCATCTCTATCCATTCTTAAAAGGCATATTCTATTCCACTGTGTGACGGTGCCCAGTCTTGTTGGTACGTTCAAGGTATACGACCAAAATATTTGCGTGGCCATGACTCCAAAGCAAGCTCCAAAATGTTTTCCCGATGGACGGCCATCGGCTGCCCATACCATCACTTGAGATGGAAAAAATTGCAAACTTGCAAAAACTTCTCACATATCAATGGGTGCTAAACAGTTCAGCCAACAGCTTGACGCAGTGCAACACCTCTCTGGGAAGAAGTGATTACATGGCATTGTACCTCACAAATGTTGCCAGCATTAGGAGGGAAAAACCACCTCTGAAAATTTTTCTTCTGATGGTCTTACCAGGATTCGAAACCATACCTTTAGCGTCATAGGCGGACATGATAACCTTTGCGCTACGGTGGCCAAGGTTTTGACTTCTCGAGATCCTAGAGGCCTTAATTATCATCCGATTTCATTGAATTTTTGCGCAAAGTACTTACTTTACTTTAATTGGCTATGACAGAATATTTCTTCCACTAGCCGAACGTAGAATAGCGTTCCAAGCGCCTCGATCTTCTGCCCTCATTCTAAAATCTCTGACACCAAGTTTCGAGGTGTCTCCCACAACTTGATCTTTCCATCGGGCTTTTGGTCTTCCCGGTTTGCGTGTACCACAGTGTTTGCCTTCAAAAGACTTCTTTGCTGGAGCTTCTTCATCCATTCTGCCAACATGACCTAGCCAACGCAGCCGTTGATGCGTGTATTTTGATGCGTGTAACTATGCTATCGTCGTCATACAGCTCGTGGTTCATATGTCGCCTATATTCTCCGTTAACGCAAACTGGTCCATATATTTTACGAAGAATCTTTCTCTCAAATACTCCAAGCACTGCCTCATCTGCTTTCACAAGTACCCATGCTTCAGAACCATATAACAGCACGGGTAGTATCAGTGTCTTGTAAAGTGTAGTCTTCGTCTGTCGAGAGATGGCCTTGTTTCTAAACTGCTTACTTAGTCCAAAGTAGCATCTCTTTGCCAGTATTATTCTTCGCCTTATCTCGAAACTGGTGTCATTCGTTTCGGTTACGGCGGTGCCGAGGTAGATGAAGTTACTGACTATCTCAAAGTTGTGATTCCCAACTTTCTCCATGTTCTTTATCTGCTCGGTTGTATAAGGCTTTTTGGGAGTGGAGACCATCCATTTCGTCTTCTCTCCATTTACTGCCAGACACATTTTCACTGACTCTCGATTCTTTCAAAGGCTGCAGTTACTACTTCCGGTGACCGACGTATGATATCGATATCGTCGGCATAGGCAAGTAGCATGTGCTCTCTTGTGATAAGTGTGCCATATCTATTCACTTCTGCATCTCGTATAATCTTCTCCAGCAGGATATTAAAGAGATCACACGATAGGCTGTCTACTTGTCTGAAACCTCGTTTGGTATTAAATGGTTCGGAGAGTTTCTTTCCTATTCTTACTGAGGAACGCGTATCAGCAAGTGTCATCCTGCAGAGTCTTATTAATTTTGCAGGGATACCAAACTCAGACATGGCTTGAAATACCTTTGAACGTAAAGGAGTATCGAAGGCGGCTTTGTAGTCAACAAAGAGGTGGTAGGTGTTGATTTGTCCTTCTCGGGTCTTTTCCAGGATTTGGCGCAGTGTGAATATCTGGTCTAGGGTGGATTTACCAGGTCTAAAACCGCATTGATAGGGCTCAATTATCTCATTGACTTTAGGTTTTAATCTTTCACACAGTACGCTCGAGAGTATCTTGTATGCGATGGGGAGGAGACTTATTCCTCTGTAGTTGGCACATTCCGTCTTGTCTCCTTTCTTGTGTACGGGACATAGTATGCTGAGGTTCCAATCATCGGGTATGCGTTCTTCTAGTCAGATTGCGCAGATAAGCTAATGCATACGCGTTATCAGCGTGTCGCCTCCGGTCTTAAATAGTTCAGCGGGTAACCCGTCGGCTTTTTGCGCAAAGACAGTTCCGATTTCCAACATCCGTGCCAGGTATGATCGAAATCGATTTACAACCTGATATAATTCCCATTTGAACCTACCGTCCGATTTAACATCTTGAGGCGCGGGTAATTATTGCTTGATTTGGCTAAATTTTTTCGCGTAGTGTTGAATTATGATTCCAACAACAGTTCCAATTACGGTCAACATCGGTGTATAACCTGATATAGCTCCCACATAAACAGATCTCTCGATTTGTCAACCTGGGTCACTGGAAGCTGCAATCGTGATGCAATTTGGCTGCAGTTTTGCGACTGTTACGACTTTCAACATTCATGGTATGTTTGATTTAAATCGGTTTATAGCCTGATATAGCTTCCATACAAACTGATCTACCAATTAGAACTGTACGGCCCCTAGAAGCTTCAGTGTTTGCCTGATTTGGCGGAAATTTGGTATATTAAGTTTAGATACGCCCTTAAATTATTATCAGTTATACTCTATCAATTGAAACGTACCACTTATCATGCACGGAAGCAGTCGCAAGGTGTTAAATTACAACTCGGTGGTCAATTGTGATAATCTCTTTCAGAAATAACACGGCCCGAAAACTTTTCCCGTAAAAGAGCAATAGTGTCGTTGCATGTATCGCCGTCTTGTTGAAACGTTGTCAATATCGTCCAACTCCGACCATAAAACAACATTAATTATCTAAAAACAGCGCAATTCATGCACAGCAACTGTTGATCCAGCGTCTTTCGAGAACGTAATGAGCAATGCCACCACAGGACCAAACTTTTTTTTTGGATTATTGCTTAATTTTTGGGGCATTTTTTAACTTTTTATTTTTATTACCAATAAGTAATTATTTAACTCATTATAGGTAAGTAGGTAGTAATAAGACTTTGATAAATAGTAATCCAGTCGGTAATCTGTTTACTTTGCCGGGTGGTGTGGTTTCTATTTCCAAAAGTCAAAGAATAAAAGTTTGAAAGTGACAAATATCGAAATACCGGATGGCTCCAAATAACACCTCTTGTTGGAAAACCCTGTGGTAGCTTCATGATATGACTATTGTGACAAGCTTCATTCAATTCGTGATATGAACAGAATGTCGTTTGACTATTAAGGCGAAAGCTATAAAGGTCATGTTAGCGCAAACAGACTTGGTACACTACCACGAGTACTGGAGCTACCACTAAATATGGCCCAATTCGCATTATTATGTGCCGAACTAACATAAAATCTATTGATAGACCCAAAAAGGAAAGGGAATGAATAGCCACCACTATTCTTTTCGGGATTTAAACTCGAAAATTCGGCATGATAAGCAATACATCGCGACGATCGCTACCAATTCATTGGGTATTTTAAAGTTACCACACATTACCTTTCTACTTTCTTAAGTGTACATAACCATCTTACAGGTATGTACCTTGTAAAAGAGATTCACAATAAAAAACTCTACAAGCTCTCTAATATTGCGAGGTTGTGGCACATTAGCCGTACCTGCATCACTTGGGTTTTATTCAATGGCCTTTGTAATCAATTTCCTAGCTGCTGGCAGAAAAACAAGTTCGCAAACGAGCTGCAATTGATACCCCATAGAACATTTCAATTTCAATAACAAACAAATTGCAAATTAGGTCAACGATATTCTATCGGGCAAAAAGGAGAAAATAATGTTTAATTATGTGTACGTCTATCGATATTCCACCATCTCCATACAATAACTTGTTTGCATTGGCCTGAAGTAAGAATCAAGGGAGATAGAAAAATAAAATAGTTTTTTGCAATGAAAACAAATGAAAATTACAGCGGAGCACAGTGGTTGCAATCTCGTGAAAGATACAACTTGGAGGACACATAGTAAAAAGAATTTTTTTCTTATAAATTAAAATTAAATTTCTGTTAAAGTTTTCTTATTGGCAATCAATGGGTGTTGAAACCATTAAGAAAAGAAAATTTCAGACTTTTCCTTATTCATAGGATTTTAGCAATGACAAGTAAGAGCGTGCTAAGTTCGGCCGGGCCGAATCACATATACCCTCCACAATTGATCGCATTTGTCGAGTTCTATGCGCGGTATCTCTTTTTAGACAAACATAGAATATTGAATAAGAACTGTTATGCTATTGGAGCTATATCAAGTTATAGTCCGATTCGGACCATAAACGAATGCTGAACATTGTAGAAGTCATTGTGTAATATTTCAGTTCATTCGGATAAGAATTGCGCCTTGTAGGGGCTCAAGAAGCAAAATCGGGAGATAGGTTTATATGGGAGCTGTATCAAGCTATTGATCGATTCAGACCATATGGCACCAATATCAGGTTCTATACCGATTTACGCCATACTTAGCACAGTTATTGAAAGTCATAACCTCATGCAAAATTTCAGCCAAATCGGATGAGAATTGCCCGCTCTACTGGCTCAAGAAGTCAAGTTCTAAGATCGGTTTATATGACAGCTTTACCAGATTATGGATCGATTTGGATCATTCTTAGCACAGTTGTTGAAAGTGATACCAAAACACTACGTGCAAAATTTCAGTTAAATCGGACGAGAATTGCGCTCTCTAGAGGCTCAAGAAGTCAAGACCCAAGATCGGTTTATATGGCACCTATATCAAAACATGGACCGATTTAAACCATACTTAGCGTAATTGTTGGAAGTGATACCAAAACACCACGTTCAAAATTTCAGTTAAATCGGACGAGAATTGCGCCCTCTGGAGGCTCAAGAAGTCAAGACCCAAGATCGGTTTATATGGCAGCTATATCAAAACATGGACCGATATAAACCATACTTAGCGTTATTGTTGGAAGTGCTACCAAAACACTTCGTGCAAAATTTCAATAAAATCGGACGAGAATTGCGCATACTAGAGGCTCAAGAAGTCAAGACCCAAGATCGGTTTATATGGCAGCTATATCAAAACATGGACCGATTAAAACCATACTTAGCGTAATTGTTGGAAGTGCTACCAAAACACTTCGTGCAAAATTTCAATAAAATCGGACGAGAATTGCGCATACTAGAGGCTCAAGAAGTCAAGACCCAAGATCGGTTTATATGGCAGCTATATCAAAACATGGACCTATTTGGCCCATTTACAATACCAACGACCTACACTAATAAAAAGTATTTGTGCAAAATTTCAAGCGGCTAGCTTAACTCCTTCGAAAGTTAACGTGCTTTCGACAGACAGACGGACGGACGGACAGACGAACGGACATGGATAGATGGACTTAAAATGACAAGACGATCAAGAATATATATACTTTATGGGGTCTTCGACGCATATTTCGAGGTGTCGCAAATAGAATGACAAAATTAGTATACCCCCATCCTATGTTGGAGGGTATAAAAATTAGCCAAAGAACCAAGGCTTTAAAATAAAGTTGCTCTATTTAAATTTAATTTCCTTACTACTGACGAACACGACCATTCGTTTCAAATTTCGATCGCTAATTGATTCTTATTTTACTTTATAGATGACTGTTCTCTTTTATACCCCACTATACCATAGGATAGGGGAATAGTAATCTATTGTAGTTTAAACTTAACTAAAAAACAAAAAATTTAAAGACGCTCCTATTTCTAAGGTCATTTTGCGTCTTCAACTAAGGTACATTGTTGTCTTGTCCCAAGGGCAATTTTCTAACTTTCAATAACATTTTGACCTTCATTTTAGACTTTTGTCTTTAACAACCAGATGTAAAGTTAAGGATCTATTAAACTACCATTTAAAATAAAAGGTCATTAAAATCAAGGAAAATACCTTTCACCAAAGGAAAAGTTGGATAATTGATCATATTAAAATTAAGTTTACTTTTCTTTGGCTCGAGTCTTTAAAATTAGCAGAAACATTTTTCAGTGCACCTATTATACATCGGGGGTATTCAACATTCACTGCACTTCAAAAATTCAATTATCTTAAGGATAGCTTAGACAGGGTCTATTTTTTAAGAAATAGATATGAGTTATAAGTAAACCTTACTTTCAAAGAAAAAACTAAAACCCGTATACATATATATCACATCAGATTTTATCAGCATATTTTGGGTAAATTTTGCAACGATAATTTTGGGCTTAACTCATCAGTCGGATAAAAATTGTGGACTGACAGATGCCCACCAATATAGCCTCTTCATTGAAATTAATTAGATACTCCACAAAACTTTATCTGTCTCAAGTTTCGGAGCATTAGCTTCAGATGGATAATAGGAAAATTACTCTGCAGTTGATTCCATTGTCCACAATGTGTTTCAACTTAAATTGCACCGGTATAGCCCATTTATAGACTGTAATTTCATCTTCTATGTAAATGCCCTATCTGCAATCAATGCCTCCTCTCAAATACATTGTAAAATTATACTTATCAATTTGTTGACATCAAAAGAGTGAACTTTTTTTCTATTCGAATTTATAATTGACCTACTTTTGATCATCGATGGGGACATCAGAAGCTGAATCGAATGGTATGGGCTGTTCATCTTCCGGTATTTGAAGTTCCGTGGCCAAAAGTTGCGACATTTCGTCTGCCATTTCTGCCCATTTATTTGATAACTCCTCCTAGAAAACAGAAAGATGTAAAGGGAAAAATAAAAAGAATAAAAAAAAATGTTGGCAAGAGAATACGAAAGAAACATTCAAAATGTCAATTACACTAATCGCTTGATTGCAAACAGAAAAAAATTATATTAGAAATAATTCGTTAAAACAGTTAAATATTATGAAAAAAAAACCCGGTTAAACTTATATTAGTTAAGTAATGATTACGGTGCTAAAAATGTTACTGAAAATTTAAGATTTGTTCCTATAATTAACACGTATATTGAAGGTCGTGTGAGAAGTCGTTGAACAAAATTTCAGCGAAATCGAATGATAATTACGCACTCTGGAGGATCAAGAGGTCAAGATCCCAGATCGGTTTAATTGGCAGCTACATCAGGTTAGTAATCAATTCGAACCATATTGGGCACAGTTTTTAGAAGTCATCACAAAACACTTCATGCGACATTTTAGTAAACTCCGATAAGAATTGCGCCCTCTAGCGGCTCAAAAAGTCAAGATTGAAGATCGGTTTATATGACAGCAACATCAGGTTAAGGACCGATTTAAACCATACTTAGCGCAGTTGTTGAAAGTCATAACTTTACACGTGCAAAATTTCAACCAAATCGGGTAGGAATTGCGTCCTCTAGACTCTTAAGAAGTCAATACCCCAGATAGGTTTATATGACAGCTATATCAGGTTATGGACCGCTTTCAACCATACTCAGTACAGTTGTTGGAACTCAAAACAAACAAGTAAAAGCGTGCTAAGTTCGGCCGGGTCGAATGTTATATACCCTCCACCAAGGATCGCATTTGTCGAGTTCTTTTCCCAGCATCTCTTTTAAGGCAAAAAAGGATATAAGAAAAGATTTGTTCTGCTATTAGAGTGATATCAAGATATGGTTCGGTTTGGACCACAATTAAATTAATGTTGGAGACCTGTGTCAAATGTCAGACAATTCGAATAAGAATTGCGCCCTTTGGGGGCTCAAGAAGTATAATAGAAAGATCGATTTATATGAGAGCTTTATCAGGCTATATTCATGATGGTCATGAGAGGATCCATCGTAGAAAATTTCAGGCAAATCGCCATCTAGAGGCTCCAGAAGTCAAGACCCAAGATCGGTTTATATGACAGCTATATTAGGTTATGGACGGATTTGAACCAAACTTGGCACAGTTGATGGATATCATAACAAAACACGTCGTGCAAAATTTCAGTCTAATCGGAGCCTCTATAGACCCAAGAAGTCAAGACCCAAGATCAGTTTATATGACAGCTATATCAAAACATGCACCGGTATAGCCCATTTACAATCCCAACCGACCTACACTAATAAGAAGTATTTGTGCAAAATTTTAAGCGGCTAGCTTTACTCCTTTGAAAGTTGACGTGCTTTCGGCAGACAGACGGACGGACGGACGGACATGGTTAGATCGATTAAAAATTTCATAATGATCAAGAATATATATACTTTTATATTATACTTTAGATGAACATTTCGAGGAGTTACAAACAGAATGACGAAATTATGGTGAAGGGTATAAAAACTAAGGATATTTTGCCTCTTTCACTACCGTACACTGTTGTCTTGCCCAAAATAAATTTCCTAACTTCCTATGATATTTTGATCTTTATGTTAGATTTTTGTCTTTAAAAAAAAGATGCACAGCTAAGGATTTATTTACCATTAAAATAAAAAATCCTTAATATTAAGGAAAATATTTTTTTGCCAAAGGGAGTGTTGCTGTAAAAAGTTGGAAAATTTATGATTTTCAAATTGAATTTGCTAATCTCTGGCTTGAATCTCTAAAATTAGGAACAACATTGTTTAGTGTATACATTGGGTTTACAAGTGTACAAAACTGATTAGGGCAACATATGGCATAACTATCATGTATGGTTTGTGACAATAGTACCAAATATAGTATTTTGGAGTCTAAGTATCTGTCATTATAATTCAGTATTTGATACATGTTAATCTGTAAACGCACTTTTATTTATAAAAATTTAGTAAGTGAAAGCAAAGAGCTAGAAAATGTTTGCGATTGTATTTAATAATTAATAAAACATAACACGCGGTTTAGGCCCAAACTTTTGCTAATGACACTCTTGCAAGTATGTAGGGCAAGAGTTGCCTTTCTTGCCCTTTCCAAAATGTTGGGTTTGAAGATAAATTTTATGTTCAGCAAAACAGCAAGGTATTTCGTAAAATGCAAATATTGCCTATAAACATTCCACTAAGGAACAGAGACAAACTTCTCACTTATCAATGAGTGCAGTCAGATTCAAGTTTTAAGCTCAATGATAAGGGGCCTGCTTTTTCTAGCCGAGTCCGAACGGCGTACCGAAGTGCGACACCTCTTTAGAGAGAAGTTTTACTTGGCATAGTATCTTACAAATGTTGCCAACATAAGGAGGGGAAAACCACTGATGGTCTAACCAGGATTCGAACCTAGGCGTTCAACGTCAAGGTATTTCGCTCTTTCAGAAATTACAACATTCTCTCCAAAAGTGAACTACCCTTATTTACAAGAATTTACGCCTAGACCACTTCCGGTAGTAGTTGGCTACCGTCGCATGTAAAGCTTCTTGAAGTGTATCTCGGGAAATTTTCCCTTAACCGAAACAGCCACGTTATATGCATACGCGACCACTTTTAAACTTTTTTCTTCCAGACACAGTATTACTCGTATATTGTTAAAGGCATTATTCCAAAATAGAGGATAGAGTAAAACCAAGAAGAGAGAGGAATGGAAATTAGGAATGAAAATTGCCTTTGTTTTTCTCCATCCCACATGTAAATACGACATGGCATTACAAGCAGAATATACGTCCTAAAGCCAAGGAGTCAGTCTAGCGTACACAGATTGTAATTCAACCGGTGATACATTATCAAGGACTGTAGATTTGAAGTCCAAACTTTTTATCGCCCAAAGAATTTTCAACTCAGACACAATTTCCTCAACAACCTCCGGCGAATACATGTCAGTGACAACCTCTTCGGCTCCACGTTGCCCGTTGGAGAGTTTCCCTGGAAATGTGTGTCAAAGAACTAGCTCAGCCCTATAGCCGTCTTCAGAATAAAGTAAGACAAACCAATAGAGCGAAAATCTTTCGCTTTCGTATGGTAAGGTTTTCCTGCTTTGGGAATGAAAATGTTGTAAATATCTTAAAATCCGAGTTTTAATGTATATTTATATCATTGGGCATTGAGGGATATTTCTTTGACAATGGTTTTGATTTTGAGATCTTTATGAAAACCACTATTTCTTGCGTACCATGGTGCATTAAGTATTTGGTTCTGAGTTTTCTGAATTCGGTTAATTTCGTCTCTAGCTGCACAGCCCCAAAGTTGTATGCCATAACACCATATTGGGTTTATGATTTGATTGTAAAGAAGTAATTTGTTTTCTGTAGAAACTCTGTTGTCTGTGAGAATCCAGTAGATTTGACTGAATTTTATTTGTCGTCTACTAACGTTTCAGTTTGAACATGGGTTTTTGAGAGAAGCTTTTTCATGTTGGCGGCGCCAATAATGCTATCGACCTGTTCGCAGAGAAGCTTCCAGGAGGCACGATTTGCCGCTCTGGTAATTTTATTATACTCCTTGTGTCGTGTGTAATACACATCCCAATATAGTTAGGCTTTTTTTTACGACGTGAAATCTGTGGATCTCTTTCCCAATTTTACGAATCTCCCCGGTCATCTAGGAGTTTTTCTTGAGTGGATTTCCTTTTCCGAAGAGTACAACTATCTTCGAAAGACCCCAAAAGTGCAGTCGTAATTGACATTGTCGTCAATGTCTTCTATGCTTGGACCATCTTAATTATATTGCCCAAGTCTCCTTCTGAGTAGCCTTCCGAATTTTGTTCAGTTGGTTTTCAACTTATTCCGGAAGCTTATCGGATTAGGCGCTGGCCGTGCTATTCTAAACCTAATGTAGCGATGGTCCTCCATTAGATAGGCTTCTTGGTAGTGGGTGATAGTCTTATCGCCTGCTTCCTGTTCTTTAGGCTATGACTACACTGCCTGATGTTGCAGCATTAGGTTCTTTGCCTATCCTAGTCTTCCGAATCTTGATAATGTCGGTAATGATTCCATCGTCGGGTCCCTGTTCTTTAGGCTGCATTGAGTTTCCCATCCCTGTATTCTTCCAAATCTTGAGTAAATGGGCTTCTTGGAAGTAGATGATGGTTCCATCGCCGGCACCCTGTTGGTTAGGCTGCATTGAAAATCCCGTCGCTGCGCTGCCTGACGTTTCAATATTAGGATCTTTGCTTATCCTACTCCTGCCTATATTGGACTTCCGAATCTTGATAAATTCGGTAGGGTCCCTGTTCGTTAGGCTGTATTGAGTGTCTCGCTCCTGCACTACCTAATGTTTAATATTAGAATCCTTGCTTATCCTAGACTACTCTTTGCTGGGACAGTCGTTGACGGTCTCGACGTCAGCTCTCTGTTTGTTAGGCAGCAAGGTCTGATGTCTCAATATGAGGATATTTTCCCCTCCTAGTTTTCCCAATATTGAAAAAGACAGCCTTGCTCCCGTAGTGCGCTATGCCTTAAGTCTTAGCCAAAATTGACACAGAGATTTGATCAATGCCAACCATTCCCTCCCTTTGAAAGACCCCCTCTAAGGGATGTTTTTCTTTCCCACCAGGTCGAGATTTGCGCCCTCCCAGGGAGCGAGGATACTTCCGACGAGCTTTATGACGGAGGTATCTCTCTTACAAATAAAAGAAGTTTAAAAAATACGAAAACTTAGAATCTCATCTTTGGTGAGTGTCTCCTAGTGAAGTTAAAGATTACATCCTACGTTAAAAAAAAAACTTGAATTGCCAAAAAAGCCACTCGGAATTTTAAAGAAGCCACTTTTACAAATATATCCCTTTTTAAAATATTATAGATAATCCATAGACATTCGCAGAACCCAAACAGCCCTCTTCCTCTTTTGAAGCAATCAAATTGAACCATGAAGTCCCTCTTACTCAAATAGCAAAAATCAGATGGCAATGTAGCAGAAGACTCAAAAGAAAGCCAACAGAAATCTTCATTTGAATAAAAGCTCAGCAAGAAGCACAAGCCAGTCGTTGTTGGTGAAAATCCATTTCGAACAATGGCAGGATAATGAAAACATAAAAAAGTGCAGCATATGCTGACAATTTACATGGCAATGAAGAAATGTGCGTGAAACGTGCGGTGTCACTTTGAATTATGATTTTATTTTTAACGCACGAGCATTTCGGTGAAAATTTTCAAATTTATGGTGTGCCACCAACCACCCTTTCAGTTCCATTCGAGGCCATTAAAAATTGGTATGGATGAGGGCGAAATTGGAGCACTCTGGAGCACTCTACGAGCACCATTCGAGGCCATTAAAAATTGGTATGGATGAGGGCGAAATTGGAGCACTCTACGAGAAAAACCACAGTAATACCAAAGTGGGTAAATTTTAAATTAAACTTAGTTCACGCTGAAAACTAGAATGGATGACACATTAACTTTTACCCGGAATTCTATTTCATCGATTATTTTAAAAGTCACCACCATTTGCAATAAACTTTTTCCATGCGGTCATTGTTTTTGGTGCAACCATGTTAGTTAAATTCTTTTCACAGCTTAACTCACACGATGGCGAGCTATTATTACAATGAAAAGCAAATGAATGGCTGCAATGACCGCCAGCCTGTTCTGGTCTGAGGGCGGAAATGCATGTCAGTTCTGACGGATATCACACAGAGTGTAGAGAAACGAGTGCGATCCCAAAATCTGCATCGAAAAAATAACCACAGCTTTGGCCCACGTCATCACCAACGGGGCACAGTCCATTTTCATCCCTAAAGAAATTTAACACATGCAGATTTGGGCACCTTTTGAACAACGCCTCGACGCAATAGCCACTACTACTCAGACATTCATTCAGGGCAACAATTAGGGGGTAAAAAGCACGAGTACAAGGAATAATATAAATTCATCTGTGAACACCCACCATTTCTCGTATGAATTGAAAAGAATTTTCAGAGGCGAATCCCATTTTTTTTTATTAATTTTAGTTATGGCATAGGAGAGTGGAAAAAAAACGGCAAAATGCAAAAATAGGGTTTTATCGCCATCCTTGGATGTGAGAAGGATTGGCACTCTGCAGTTGTTGCATAATGAATTACAACAGATCCAATGGTCAGGATAACAATGCAACATGCCATGGGCCATCTGAGGGTGGGAGGTGGTCAAACAGCCGTCATACACTCAGACAAACTGAACTCAGTTAAGTTAAATTTTCTAAAAATGATATTAAACTTGATTCAGTTGCACTGTTAAATGGGAAACCAAAGTGGGTCATGTGGGATACGAAGTCAGACCCTTACGATATCGGACACGAAATCGGATTGTTTATATACCCTAGCCGGGGTCGTATACCTAGCTTGGGTTCCCTGTGGGCTTTTATCCGTAGTTGCAGAAGACCCAAACGGGGACATTACTACTGAGGAGAAGATAGTTTGTGCGATTCGACTTTTTCAGCATTTCAAATCGGCCGGACCGGACGAAATCATCTTGGCGAAATTGCAGGAGTCTCTTGGCGGAAAAAATAAACCATAACACATCGAAGGCTTACAGGCCCATCAGTTTCCCAAGGTGAATTGGGGACGTACGTTCTCGCCGATTTTCTGAAACAATGAGTACTAAAGCACAGAAAAATAATTTTCGAACTTTCTTTCATTTATTTTTTATACCCTCCACCATAGGATGGGGGGTATACTAATTTCGTCATTCTGTTTGTAACTACTCGAAATATTAGTCTGGGACCCCATAAAGTATATATATTCTTGATCGTCGCGGAACTCTATTTCCGTCCGTCTGTCTGTCGAAAGCACGCTAACTTTCGAAAGAGTAAAGCTAGCCGCTTGAAATTTTGCAAAAATACTTCTTATTATTGTAGGTGGGTTGGTATTGTAAATGGGCCATATCGGTCCATGTTTTGATATAGCTGTCATATAAACCGATCTTGGGTCTTGACTTCGTGAGCCTCTAGAGGGCGCAATTCTTATCCGATTGGAATGAAATTTTGCACGACGTGTTCTGTTATGATATCCAACAACTGTGGCAAGTATGGTTCAAATCGGTTCATAACCTGATATAGCTGCCATATAAACCGATCTGGGATCTTGACTTCTTGAGCCTGAATCGGTCTATAGCCCGATACAGCTCCCATATAAATCGATCTCTCTATTTTACTTTTTGAGCCCCCAAAGGGTGCAATTCTTATTCGAATTGGCTGACATTGTACACTGGTCTCCAACATATAATTTAATTGTGGTCCAAACCAGACCATATCTTGATATCGCTCTAATAGCAGAGCAAATCTTTACTTATGTCCTTTTTTTGCCTAAGAAGAGATGCCGGATGTTTTCAATTAAAAAATTAATTGATTCAATGATTTTTCAATTGAATATGAAATTGTTTCCAACCAAAAATGTGGTAAAAAATTTTGTAAAAAAAAATATAATTAATACCACCATCTTTACAAGTGAATCTAAATTTTTAAATTAAACTTAAAAATTGGCTGTACCACATAAAACATGTTAAACTATTGGGTTGCCCAAAAAGTAATTGCTGATTTTTCATATAGTCGGCGTTGACAAATTTTTTCACAGCTTGTGACTCTGTAATTGCATTCTTTCTTCTGCCAGTTATCAGCTGTTACTTTTTGCTTGCTTTAGAAAAAAAGTGTAAAAAAGTATATTTGATTAAAGTTCATTCTAAATTTTATAAAAAATGCATTTACTTTCTTTTAAAAAATCCGCAATTACTTTTTGGGCAACCCAATAATTTTCTATTTTTAAGAGAACATTTCTTGGACGAACAAATTTTATCAATTAGCGGCAAATTTTTAGAAAATTTGTAAAAGAAGAGTCCTCTTTGACAGGATAATTGTCCGGTTAAGGGATAAACATTAAACATGAATACACTATTCATCTTAGGGTTGCACTAGCTGTGTTAGTCTTAAAGATCTTGCCGAGTCTTAGCAAATGATATGGTTATATAATATTTCATTTCGATGCCTGCGAAGTTAAACAGCGACTTTTTGGTTTTTCAACTTTATTCTCTAATAGTCGGGCAAGAATGATGATTTAGCTTCATATGCAACCATTAAGACTTTTACAGAATCACTTTTCCATCTTGAGTGAAAACAAAACCTATTGCAAAAACAATTATTGTAAACCATCGAAATGAGCAAAAGAGAGTACACAGAAAAAATATCACAAAAATTTTTTCAATTAAAAATAAAAATGTTTTAATAAAAAAATGAATTCCATCAACCATTTTTTTAATTGAATACAGTTTTTTTTTTCAATTTCGGTCGTGATTGAAATTTTTGTAATTTTTAATTAAAAAATTAATTAATTCAATAATTATTTTTTTTGAATCTGAAGTTTTCTTCCTATTACTATTGTGATTAAAATTGTTGTCATTTTCAATTAAAAAATTAATTGATTCAATAATTTTTTTAATTAAATCTTCAAAATTTTTGTATAGATCTGATTGAAAATGTTATCTTTTTCAATTAAAAACTCTACTCATTCATTGAAAATATCTGATTTATAAGGGGGAAACAGCTGTTTTCATTGAAATGGCGAACGAATCGAGTGACAAAAAGAAAAAATTTTGTGATCTAGGCATTAAGTTCATTCAATCACAACATATGATTCATTTACTCATTAAGCAGATTTTTTCGTTTAGTTTGTATGGAAGAAAATGCTATTCCCGATTAACTAAGCGGATAATCTTTAAACCGCTTACTATTGCCTTTTAATAAAAGATATGGTATCATCTTATCATCTTTATGATCAAAATATGCATATTAATGGCATAACAGCTTCTTAACTGTGTTTTTGTTGGGTTTACAGTTTACAGTTAGCCTATGTCTACAGATGGGTTTCTAACGGTTAAATACCCAATTAATACCTTTTTTAGGTATTTATAATTTTGCAGATATCTTGGATATAAAAAAAATTTCAAAATTATTCTTTGTATATAAACCCGACCTTCTGATCTCATAAAGTCGAATTTTAGTAATATATGGCCACTTTATAGACCGATCTTCAAACTGAAAGTCTTGAGGTAATAAATTAGTCATTTTTCATCCGATTTCGATAAAATTCGGCACAGAAAGTTCATTTTTGTGAAGTGCGGTTCAGATCGGACTATATTTGGACATAACTGCCCTTAGACCGACCACCCGATATAGGGTATTGAGGTCATAAAAGACCATTTACTACACGAATTCGATGAAATTTGGCACAGTGTGTTCTGGTAGACCCCTACCCATTCCTGTCAACTGTGGTACAGATGGGACCATATTTGGATATAGCTGCTATATACCGATCTCCCGATATTGTGCAATGAGCCTATAAAAGGAGCATTTTTCATCCTATTTCGATGAAATTTAGGACAGCTAGTCCCGGTACCCTTCTTAACCAAATAGGACATAACTCCCATATAGACCGATCTGCCCATATAGAGTACCGGTATCTATTGGACGCGAAAGCCGGGCAATGACAAAGGAAATGCTCCAACGTCTCATCATCTTCCCCGCATGCCCTACACATGCCATCACTTGCCGCACCGATTTTACATAAGTGAGCTCGTAGTGCTATGTGTCCCGTTATTATACCAATAGCTATACTGACCTCCTTCTTGCTTCCTTTCAGTAATAGCCTCGTCTTCTCACGATCTGGATCCCCCCATAGGATTTTCGCCGTCCTACCGACCGTTTCGCTGTTCCACAATGTTGCATGCGCATTCGCCGCCCACTCCCTTAACTCGGACTGCGCCTACCCGAAAGGTTTCGGGTTAACCAAGTGTATTGACGGCATGCCTCTGGCCTTCACCGGCAAATCGTCAGCCCTTTCATTTCCCCATACTCTGCTATGGCCCGGCACCCAAACGATGCGGATTTTCCCATCCTCAGAGAAGGCGTTAATCTCCTTCCTACACTGCAAGACTGTTCGTGACCTTACCGTCCTGGTTGTTATTGCCCTTATGGCAATTTTACTGTCGGTAAAGATGTTCACAATGCGTTAGCACCATACCACTTCACGCATTCCGTGATCGCCCGGATATCTGGCTGCAGGACCGTATTATGGTCAGGCAGTCTAAAACAGATTTCAGTCCCTGGGTTCTCAATGTAAACCCTCAGGCCCACTCTGTCCTCTAGCTTTGATCCATCGGTGTAACATGATCTTCCAGATGGCAATTCCAGGGTTCCGTCAATCCAAGACTGTGCCGTTGGCAGCAGTGCCTCGCACTCGACTTCAAGGTTCATCTCAGGTATCTGATCGGAAACCTCTTCCCTTCTTTCCAGGTTTCCTATCGTCGCCTCGATTATACCGCGATGGTATGAGCCGCTCCCATCCTCAATCCATTCTCCCATCGCCTTAAGTCTTATAGATACACTTAATCTGTATGTCAATGGGTCGGATATCTAGAATAGTCTCCAGTGCCCTAATAAGCATGGTCCTCATCGCTCCGCCTATGCCAAGACAACATGTTCTCTGAACCTGTTGTATGGTTCTTATGTGGCACTTTTTCTATTGAGGCGTAAGTAAGTATTGGCCTAATCACACTCCTGTAGATCCAATGGACTATCCTAGGATTCAGGCCCCATCTGGAGCCTACGGCCCGTCTACATAGTGCCCAACATCTGTTAGCCTTCTCAGTACGCTCCTGAATGTGACACTTCCAATTCAGTTTCCTGTCCAAGATCCTAAATCGAAATTGTCTTATTGAGGAAACGTGGTGCGCTAAATTGGCCCACCTTCGTCTCCTCTGGGTTAATAGGCATATTTCAGTCTCCTCTGGGTTAACATTGAGACCTCTAGGTCTAGCCCAGTCATAGGCAATATGCAAGATCCTTTCAGCACTTCTGCATAGCTCGTTCAGATCCTTACCCCCTTAGAAGTATTATAACATCGTTCAAATTCCTCCTCAGTCAGCATCCGTAATGGGTCATTTATAGTGGCCACCCATAGGAGTAGCGATAAAATGCCCTCCTGAGGCGACCGGGTCCACCCGGTACTAGTTCTTTTGGATCACTTCAAAGCTTTCGACACGGTTGATCACCTGAATTTGTGCATGAAACTACGGAACTTTTTTAACTTTACATCAACAGCAGCGAGTTTGATTATGTCGTATCTGAGCGATTATTCATTCATTATATGCGAACGACTTGCCTCGTCAACTAGCACACGGTCTGATTATGATGTATCCTGATGACGTGCAGATTTTTCAAAGCGGCTTTGTGGATAATGTAGGCGACTGTATAAGTAAACTTAACGCGGACCTACATCGCGTTTATGACTGGGCGACTGCAAATGGTTTGTTGTTAAATCCAAGTAAATCTAAATGTTTGGTTGTTCATAAAAACAAGAATTTCAACATGCGACAACCGGATATTTACAACCGGATAATGGTCAGAGAATTGATATTGTATCTAGTGCGAAGAAGTTAGGCGTGGTTTTTAACAGTTCTTTGAGCTGGTCTTTGCTGGACTTATGCAAAGCTTCGTGCTTTATGGATCACACACTCCAAGTTCTTCTGGCGAAAACATTCCTAGTTCCAGGTTTGATATATGGTTGTGAACTTTTTTCGAATTGTGATTCTTCGAGCCTCCGAAAATTTAATGTAGCTTTTAACAGCATAGTCCGCTATGTGTATGGTTTAAAAAAGAGTCAGCATGTTTCACAATATGTAGATGCTCTATTTGGACTTAATTTCAACAATCTTCTTAATACCAGATCATTAATATTTTTACATAAGATCATTGTGGAAAAGAAACCCAGATATTTGTTTGAGAGACTGAGATTTGCCCAATCTGATAGAGGAAGAAAGTTAATACCTTTTAAAAAACGGAGTCTTATGTCTGAACGGCAATTTTACATTAGCAACATACGTCTTTGGAATAATCTACCACACGATATTCAATGCATCAGCAACACGATTACATTTAAAAAGCGGCTTATTAAATTTTTCTCATAGTTAACTGATATTTCATTTCTTTAAATTTTGCTTTAAAATGTTTTTATTATTATTATCTTATTGTGTAGACAATAAATCCATAAATAAAAAAAAAATTATCATCTTTTATTTCATAATCTTTATAATTAGGAAAGACCTCTTTTTCTTTTGGATGTTACAAACAAATGCACTAACCTGTACTATAGTAGCGGTGCAAGGTAGAAATAATAACCATTTTGGAAAAAAATTTTACTTTATATAGTAAAAAACT
This sequence comes from Stomoxys calcitrans, assembly GCF_963082655.1. Lineage (NCBI taxonomy): Eukaryota > Metazoa > Arthropoda > Insecta > Diptera > Muscidae > Stomoxys > Stomoxys calcitrans. Next base: position 135,708,642 of record NC_081553.1, read on the forward strand.
CAATTGAAAATAAGTTCTTCTTGGAGCTATATAAAGGAGTAGACAGGCTGGGTGCGCCATGAAAATCAGTACGTGTTAATTACTATTTCCATTTCTTATTTGAATTACTTGACATGTTCACGTGGTGTCCCCCAGGGGTCCGTGCTGGGACCATTGCTTTTTTCACTGTATGTTAACGATATTGGCAATATGTCAAGAGGTTGTGATACACACTATTAATGCAGATGATGTTCAACTTTGCTTTTAGATGGCTTGCACTAGGGACATAAACGAAAATTTGCGTATTGTAAGCCAATGGGCCAGAGTAAATGGCCTTCAGTTGAACCCCACCAAGACTAAGTGCCTAGTGATATCCAGACGAGCTATGGAGCTGTCTAATTTCCAAAGAATTTATATCGGTGAGTGCACTGTAGAATATGTAATACAAGCTGGAAATATACACATTGAATCCACTGTTGGCGTAGTATATGGTATGCTTCGCGTCATGTGGAAGATTCAATACTTTATCCTTGTGAATATGCGGCATGGAATCGTTCATTCGTATCTCCTTTCAAAACTGCTATATTCTTGTGAGATTTATGCTAACTATGACGCTGTACATCGGAACAAACTGTGCGTCGTCTTTAACGACATTGTACGCTTTGTTTAAGGAGTGACAAAATGTGAAAGTTTGACTCATTTAGCTACGGTGTTTTACGGCATGGATTTCACAAATCTTCTTGGACTTCGCTCAACTCTGCTGAGCCTAAATACCTACATGATAGCTTGGTTTTCTCAAGGTCTGCTAGGTTAAACATTATAACGCCAATAAGATTTCGATATCTCATTTCTGAACGACACTTTTTCATAAGTACCATTCGTCTTTGGAACAATCTTCCATCTAGATACCGACTGACATCAAATTACAATGTTTTCAAAATTAACCTTACCAGACACTTCACTTCATTACAATAATTTTGAATTAATTGTTGATAGAACACCTCATTTTATACCACTTAATATATATCTATATATATATATTTATAATTTTAATTTATTTTAATTTAATGTAATCTTTTGTTTTTCTTGATTCATTTTGTTTAAAAGATATGAGTTTGATATTTATATAAGGGCACCTTTGTCGAATAGATAGTACTAATTATAAGTTAATACTTTTTGTACTGCCATGAAATCAATAAATAAATACAAATAAATAATCTCAAGCATGCATTTACGTTTTTTGTAGAGTGTACAACTTTCCTTTCTCCCTTAGAGCAGATATTTCATTTGTAACTTTAAACAAAAAAATATGTACACAGGATAAACGTAATGAACAATTTGCTGATATAACAATATTTTCATTCAATTAATTTGGATGATGTGCATAAATTTTCAATGAAAATTATATCTCCACAGACACACACACTCAGTAACTTGCATAGAGGGAAAACAAAGACTCGTTACGAACATCATGGGGAAAGTGATTGCATGGACAACATGATAATTAATGGTTTTCAATTTTCCATATTAGACCATTTTCAGTAACAACACAATGAAATTTTAAATTTCATATATGTTCAGTGTAATTTTTTTAGAGGCCACTTTAATTAAAGACCATTTTATAATTGCCAAGAGAAAAAAATGTACCGATAGTTACCATAAAACGAATTCAATTTACTCACAAATGGATGATATGAACAAAAAAAGTATATTTTCAGGTGAACAAAATTAAGATTTTCGTTGCCTGTTTCCTCGTACCATGTCCATGAGTGGACTGCTGCCATTGATATTCCATGTAACTCATGCAGCAATATTGAAAAAAAAAAACAAAGTATAAAAATAGTTTATGTAGTCTATCAAAAAATCTTCAATTTCAAGTAAAAAACAATAGTCCTCATCGAAAAAAGCCGAAAATAATTGTATGTTATTGAAATGAAGATACCATTTCACTTCAATGAACTCATTTGCAGTGTGTTACTTTTACCACAAGCCCCATCGGGCCACTTAGTTCACAGCGTGGCTATGACTTGCATATACACCGAAAGCCTGGCAGAAGGCAAGAATGGTGTTTATATCCAAGCCCGGCAAGGCTAGTTATGTGACACCAAAAGCCTACACTTCTTCTACTTAAAACCATGATATTGTGGATACCATGATAAAGAGTAGGAAATTCGAGGAACTGCTCAAATACAAACAGCACGTCTATGTCAAGGGAAGGTCGGTGGAGACTGCCCTGCACGAGGTTGTGCATAAAATAGAAGAATCCTTCGATGCCAAGGCGTACACATTGCCGGTTTGTATTGACATCGAGGGAGTGTTTTACAATATGCGGACCGACACATTGATCCAATCCTTAGACCAGTACCGAATGGACCGGGTACTTAGCGACCGGATAAACCATATGTTAAGGAATAGGTGGACAAATTGTGGGTAAAAATCAGTTAGAAAGTGACATAGGGGCATGCGGGGGTGACAACCATAAATAACCTATTGCTGACTGAGGAGAGATTTGAATCCGTTTCCGCAGACGATGTTATAGTACTTCTAAGGGGTAATGATCCGAATCAGCTATGCAGAATTGCCGAAAGGGTCTTGCAGACGGCATACGACTGAGCTAGACCTACATAGTTAAATAAAATATTGTAAAACAACAACTTTGATCGAAAAACGCAGACAAAAATTTCCCCAAATAGTACCGGAAGCGGGAAAAATGGTACGTTTAGTACCGCAATTGGTACTTTTTGGTACCTTGTTTGTTAATTGAGCTAGAACTTGAATTTTGGAATTGGAGGTACATTATGGCAAACTAAATTGGAATGCCAAAAGAGTTTTCTGGAAATTTAGAAACAAAAATGTACCAAAGAAGGTACGAAATAGGTGAACTTTGCATAGGGCAAACGGGTGAGGTAGAACTTCGAAATTTGACTGCAATGATTGTTGTTGCGAAATAAATGGGTAGAAAGAAAAAATATGAAAAATAGTAATGGAAACGGAAGAAACGCACGTTTAGTACTGTATTTCATACTTTCTTTACGAATTGAACTAGAGCTCTAAATTTAACAAGTAGATTCTGCGAAGAAATATGCAAGCCCATGGCAGCCGGTTATACGCACCGAATTGACCCAATGGAGTTCTTCATCGGCAAGGTCTGCCACCTCAGTGTATAACACACTGCTAACACAACAACAACAACTAAGAAATACATGTTGGCTGACTAAGTGATTTTTTAACAAATCATACATTTTGCTACCAAAAAGTATGAAATAGCTGATTTACTTTGACAGTGAACGGGGAAGGGTAAAATTAAAACATTTGCTAAAATGATCGATGTCTTGACAAATACACGATAGGTTATACCAAATATGAAATGTTGAAATCTTACCAGGAGTGAAATAAAAATTACTTAAGTGCTGTAATTGGTACTATTTAGTACTTTTTTTACAGATCAAGCTACAGATATGAAATTTGGGATACAGGCACATTTTGGCAGTATGTACCGGACGACTAGAAGATTTTTTGATATTCGTACATTTTGGTACTAAAACGTACAAAATGGCACATTTTTATGGATTGAGCTACAACTCTGAAATTAGGAATACAGTTACATCTAGGCACTATGTACCAAGTGACTAGAGAATTTTTTTTGATATTCGTTCATTTTGGTACTAAAACATACAAAGTGGTACTTTACAGAGCTACGTCTGTGAAATAAACGATACAGGCACACTTGGCAGTATGTAACGGGTGACTAGAAGATTGTTTTGAAACATAAACTTTCAAAATGTTCATTCTTTATGGATAAGGCTAAAGCTATTAAAATTGCGATACAGTTACACCTTGATATGGGGTATACCATCCGGAGTAGCGAAGTGACCGGGCATATGCTAGCATTTTCAAAATTTTGAGAATTTATATTGTCGTAGAAATTTTTTCAAATATTGTAAATTTTAAAAATTTTTGAAAAAATAATATTTTTATTTAATAAGACTTTACAACAAAAAAATATTTTTGTTAATATTTATGACCATTTAGCGAATAAAGCTGCATTTAATGACTTTCGCATAAAATAGAACCTGCTGTGAAAAGAAGTAGGATTATTGCCATAAAATTATATTTTATAGAAACCATTAAATGCAACAAGGCATTAAAACGAATTCCAGAAGTCTCACTCCTAAGAATTTTGATAAATTTTTTTATTTGATTTTTGGGATATAAAAACTGGATAATATCAAATGTGAAAAATATATGTATTGCTAAGTTCAATGGAACTTAGGCAATTCTGTTAATTTTAAGCGTCAATTAAATTTGCTTATTGTTTCCTGTAAATAGATTGCAAATAAAAGATTTTTACAAAAAAAAAGCTTTAATCTTGGGTATTTTTCGTCGTTAATGCGAACCTGTGCTCTCGAAGCAGCAGCAAGAGCCGTTGCCGTTGTCTAGTGTTCGAAGTCATTAATACAACTTTCAAAAGATTTTTGCACTGTGTTGGCAATTAGTGTAAAATTCAGCTCTCACTTTATGACAAAATGTCACCGCGGATGTGTCAGTTACTGCACCCAATAGCTACCACAATTAAAAACTAGAAGTCAGGTCCCATATCGGTTTATATGGCAGCTTTATCAGGTTATGAACCGATTTGAACCTTATTTGACACAGTTGTTGAAAGTAAGAATAAAATACGTCTTGCAAAATTTCAGCCAAATCGGATAGGAATTGCGCCCACTAGAAGCTCAAGAAGTCAAGACCCCCGAAAGGTATATATGACAGCTATATCAGGTTATTAACCGATTTGAACCATATTTGGCACAGTTGTTGGATATCATAACAAAATACTTCATTCAAATCGGATAAGAATTGCGCACTCTAGAGGCTCAAGAAGTCAAGACCCAAGTTCGGTTTATATGGCAGCTATATCAAAACATGGACCGATATGGCCCATTTACAATACCAACCGACCTACACTATTTGTATTTGTGCAAAATTTCAAGCGGCGAGCAAAATAAAATCCTGGCTACGTCCCTGATCCCATGGATGGATAGAATATTTTTAGCGTATTTGCTATGTTATGCTATGTTATGCTATGATAAATCAAAACGCTAAATTTTTGAATTAATTGTTTAAAAAGTCACAGAGCTAGCCTTACTAAAACCACTTTAACTTGTGAACTAATTATCAGATTAAAATAAAATTTTACAGATTTATTTCTAAAAGTTTTATCATTTCTAAACTCTAATAAAAGGAACTTACCTCGGTTTCCTGTTTGGACTTTTCTGGCTTTTTCGTTTTTTTGCTGGAACGTTTGACAGTGCGTTTTTTATCCTGCACAACCACGGAATCCTTGCAAAATTTCTCCATCATTTTTATATAAATATTTGCAGTTTCCACAACATCACGTAGATAAGCTCTATGGAGAGAAAATAACAAAAAAAAAAAAACAGCAAATGTGAGCGAAATTGGACAACAAACCAGACAATAAAACCTTTAGTATTAAGGACATAAATATATTTATCAACCAATGCATGTTTTTCCATATCGCCATTATACAATATATTATGGCATTTAGTATTTGTTTCGCGCCGATAACATGATTTGAATTGAAATTAATTGTTATTTATATTTTTTGTTTAAATTTTATGCTTCCTACTATTATTTGTTTTTTTTTTCTTCTTTTTTTGATAAAAAATAGTACACAGAGCAATTGCGTACATGCCTTTGCAGCTTCACTTTGATAATTTTAAATGGTTTTCATGTGCACCTTCTTTGTTAAATATATAAAATAATTTATGTCCATTTTAATATTTTTTTTATACCCTCCACCATAGTATGGGGGTATACTAATTTCGTCATTCTGTTTGTAACTACTCGAAATATTCGTCTGAGACCCCATAAAGTATATATATTCTTGATCGTCGCGACATTTTATGTCGATTTAGCCATGTCCGTCCGTCTGTCTGTCGAAAGCACGCTAACTTCCGAAGGAGTAAGGCTAGCCGCTTGAAATTTTGCACAAATACTTCTTATTAGTGTAGGTCGGTTGGTATTGTAAATGGGCCATATCGCTCCATGTTTTGATATAGCTGCCATAAAAACCGATCTTGGGTCTTGAGCCTCTAGAGTGCGCAATTCTTATCCGATTGGAATGAAATTTTGCACGACGTGTTTTGTTATGATATCCAACAACTGTGCCAAGTATGGTTCGAATCGGTTCATAACCTGATATAGCTGCCAAGAAACCGATCTTGGGTCTTGACTTCTTGAGCCACTAGAGTGCGCAATTCTTTTTTCATTTTGTTATGACATCCAACAACTGTGTCAAGTATGGTTCAAATTGGTTCATAACCTGATATAGCTGTCATATAAACCGATCTTGGGTCTTGACTTCCTGAGCCTCTAAAGGGCGCAATTCTTATCCGATTTGAATGAATTTTTGCACAAAGTATTTTGTTATGATATCCAACAACTGTGCTGAGTATGGTTCAAATCGAATCATAACCTGATATAGCTGTCATATAAACAGATATAGGGACTTGACTTCTTGAGCTCCTAAAAGGCGCAGTTCCTATCCGATTTGGCTGAAATTTTGCATGACGTATTTTATTCTTACTTTCAACAACTGTTTCAAATAAGGTTCAACTCGGTTCATAATCTGATATAGCTGCCATATAAACCGATCTGGGATCTGGACTTCTGGAGCCTCTAGAGGCGATTTGCCTGAAATTTTGAACGACAGATCCTCTCATGACCATCAACATACGTGTTTATTATGGTCTGAATCGGTCTATAGCCCGATACAGCTCCCATATAAATTGATCTCTCTATTTTACTTCTTGAGCCCCCAAAGGACGCAATTCTTATTCGAATTGGCTGACATTTTACACAGATCTCCAACGTATAATTTAATTGTGGCCCAAACCGGACCATATCTTGATCTCGGTCTAATAGCAGAGCAAATCTTTTCTTATATCCGTTTTTGCCTAAGAAGAGATGCCGGGAAAAGTGGAGGGTGTATAAGATTCGGCCCGGCCGAACTTAGCACGCTTTTACTTGTTTGTATTATTGTTGATCGGCATTTTTATATGCATATTTACGTTGAGTATCACATAAATATTGGATACGCGTAGTCACTGCTTTTTTACTTTTCATTAAGTCCGGTCGGTCGGTTTATTGAATTTAAAAGAGCTAAATTCAATTTACACAATTTACGTTATGAGAATGTAATTAGCAATAGCAAAATTTCAAATGAACTCGGTTAACCAACTACAAATCAATTATTTTGGCATGGACAGCAAGCACTGAAAAGACCTTGATCCATAATGATTTGGCTGCAGATATGCAGCAAACCATTTCATATGGAATTCAAATCGGATGAAAAATGCGATTTCCAATGAAAACCACACAATGGTTGACTTAATACACGCTCTCACTTACGCATATCAATTTAGCACATCAATAATAAATATGTATAAAATAATGGCTGACAATAAATCCATCATTTCCAAGAAATTCAGAAAATTTGCAACCTTTTCCAAAAATTTACGACAATTTTATTTCAACAGATAGATAGGCCCTGCGTATATCAGTTAATTGTAAATACCTGTGGATAGGGTATTTACAAAGGCAGAAGTTATTCGTCCTATGTATTAGTCTGTCATCATCTATGATCAAAGATCTAGAGAGGTTACACGATAAACATATTTCTAAGGACGAATATTACTAAAGATCGTCTGTCTCGACAACGACACATCTATAGCAAGTTCAATTCCGTAATTACCGAATGGGCATGCATCATATCTAGGTTAGGGCAGGTTGGATGGCACGTGACACACAGCAAGAGATACACAATAGAGCGGTGCAAGACAACACAAACGATGAAACCAATATTCGTCCTATGTATTAGTCTGTCATCATCTATGATCAAAGATCTAGAGAGGTTACACGATAAACATATTTCTAAGGACGAATATTACTAAAGATCGTCTGTCTCGACAACGACACATCTATAGCAAGTTCAATTCCGTAATTACCGAATGGGCATGCATCATATCTAGGTTAGGGCAGGTTGGATGGCACGTGGCACACAGCAAGAGATACACAATAGAGCGGTGCAAGACAACACAAACGATGAAACCAATGCATATGACAAAAAAGTTGGGGAACCAAGCGGAACGATACGAAATTCTCGCCGCATACAATATAGACCAGCCAGCCAATTTAGGCCAGCATAGAACTCCAGATTGGCAAGAGGACTAAGGATTTCCTTGTTGTTGTTGTAGCTGTTTAATGTGTTCTATCTTTCGTCTGCTTGATTCTTTTGAGAGCTAAGACCCAAGAATTCTGCGACCAAGATGGGGTGCGTCCACTGGGATCTGGGTCTAAGTCAAGTGGGTCTGGCCGGGCAGTTAAACAAGTGACCTGTATTGTGCGGCCCCTGGTTACAATCGGAACATACATCTTGCACGTCGGCATCAATCCTAGCTCTGTGGGAATTGAGGCGGCTGCATCTGTCGGAACGTAATTGAGCCAGAACTACTCTGGTTTGCCGGGGGAGATCAATATCTCCATGTGCAATGAGAGGCACGACCGCCTCCAAGGACTACATTCATCCGGTAGCTATTTACCGCATCTGCTACCGTGTTTGTATGAATCTTGTCTAGACCTGCTTGATATGCCTCTGGATCTAGAGGTTCTCTCTTGTAGCGCTGAACCTCACGCTCTAGATCATGTAAATCTACCTTAAGGCTTCTGGGCAGTGGATATATATCTCCAAGATGATGATTTGGATGGTCTCTGCGATAACAGCCCAAAAGGTATTGCTTAGACAGCATGTATTTATGCCTTCGCACTGGTAGGATCTTTGTCTCCTGATGGAGGTGGTTCACATGAGAACTGAGAAGACAGCCAAGCGCAATTCGGAGGACAGATCTGATTATTCATCCACTGCGTGTCACAAAGTTGACGAGACCACACTGGCGCTGCATAACTTACCACAGACCGGCCAATTGCTTTGTACGTGGTCAACAAGGTTTCTTTGTCTGCACCCCAAGTGCTGCCAGTAAGTGATTTGAGGACCTTGTTTCTACTTTTGACTTTATCGCAGATTGCTGTGGCATGTGGGGAGAATGTGTAACAGTTGTCAAATGTGAAGCCAAGTATTTTGGGACACTTGATGGTCGCAATCATTTCTCCATCGACCATCACAGTCAGCTCAGTATTCACCTCACGCGTATTTGTAGTGAACAATGTGACTGAAGATTTGGTGGCAGATATCTTCAGATTTCTTGCAACGAAATATGAGGCAAGTTCGTTGAGGTTCAACGTTCAACCTATCACAGACGTCAACATGCCATGATCGTACAATAGTCCGCATATGATACGATCTCTATGCCGTCTGGAGGGGGTGGAATGAAAGGATAGGTAGAGGCTAAACAGTGTCGGAGATATCACCCCACCTTGGGGAACTCCCTGTTTCACTCTACGGTGCTTCGACTTCTTATCCCTTATTCCACAAATGATTGGCGACCACACAGATAATTCGCGACCCAGCGTTTCAGGCCTGGAAGGAGGGACTGGTTGGCGATGTTCTCAAATAACTTGTTAAGACTGACGATAGGTCCAGTGTAACGAGGACCATTCTATCACATGGCCTGGGTTGATTGAAGCCACGGCAAATGTATGCGGTGATGGCATGCAATGCTGTTGTTGTGCTATGCAGTCTTCGAAATTCATGTTGATGCTCGGCGAATGGAAATTCTCTTACGAGGCTCGGAAGGAGTATTGCCTCAAGAGTCTTTGCCACTGGTGAGAGAAGGGAGATCGGACTATACTCCCGCAGTGAGGCTAGAGCAAGATCGGAAATGTACCTAATATTCTATGGTTGTAAAGGCCCACGCTACCCCAAAGTAGAATCAAGCTCGGCTTTTATTTGGTTGGACTGAGACCATTCAAATGAAATTATTTTATGACATATCCGCAACCGTTTACTATTGAGTGGTCCAATGTATTGTAGAAGGCTGCCACATTTCACGAAAGTATTTATTATACCCTCAACCATAAGATGGGGTATACTTACTTCATCATTCCGTTTTTAACACATCGAAATATTTATCTGAGACCCAACGAGGTTTATATATTCATGAATGATTCCGAAGGAATAAAGCGAGTGGCTTGAAATTTTGCACATTTACTTCCTGTTAGTAAAGGACGGTTGGGATTGTAAATGGGCCATATTGATCCATGTTTTGATATAGCTGCCATATAAACCTATCTCGGATCTTGACTTCGTTAGCCTCCGTTAGACTTATGCTTCAATGTTTGAGCATAGCTCCCATTTAAGCTTATGTTGTGATTTTACTTCTTGGCCCATAAAACTTCAAACTATTACTAGAAAGTGATAAATTATGCATTTAATGCAAAACTATGACATCCAATAGGTAAATTAAATAAAATACAGGGCACTATTTGGCACAAACTCATGCATGAATTTATCATTAAAGACGCAATTTCGTAGTAAGCAGAGTCACAACGTCCCTCACAAAAGAAATGTTTCTTTGAAGGTATGGCAAAAATATGAAGAAAATTACCATTTGTATTCTGAGTGAAGTGAACTAAAGCATGTAGTAGAAGGGTGTTCAAACAAACAATCTAAGCTATATATGTATGTACACCTCTAGCCCCAGGGTATTTAAGGGCATTTATATGAACATTTCAGTAAGGAACTGAGCCTTGCGGAAAGAGACGTCCTTTTCATAGCATTGTTTACATCCAAACATAATTATTGTATATAACAATAAGATGACAATTTGGAATTACACACATAGTTAAATAGGTAACCTACCTAAAATATAATTACAACTTGACAAATATTGTCATCACAATTGTGTGACAGAACTCCAATTAATGACCAATATAGCACACAACCGACAACTCAAAATTAAACAAGTCAATTTCATTACATGGGTCAAATGTTTGATTACACACAAAGTATTTCATACGCCAACATCGCAGCTAGGTAATTAGTTTCCCACTTATTAATTTCACATTTGGGCTTATGGAAACCCAGATTATTAATTGGAAACATCGCAGAGTGGATGACTTAAATTGAGTTAATGTTCAGCCATACATACAAATGGTGATTTTAAGAGAGCAAAAAAAAACAGAACCCTTAAATTGGCAAGCTTTTCACTAATTTTGCTTATCATGAATGGTTATTATATTGTTTTGAAAGATTTACGAGGGATGCAGGGAATAATTAATCATAAAGTTTATTCATTCATACACATTTCGTGAATATCGAAAATGGCACTGAAGGGAGCCGAAAAGGGGGAAAAGTTTTACTGGCAGCCTGTCGCAACAATGGAAAATGCTAAATTGCAAATATTTACAAATGCCCAAAGTCATGCAAGCAGCACAACGACAGCAACAACGACAAAAGGCGCAAATTATAATAATAATTATTGTTATTATTATTAGACTACAAAAATCATCGACAGGGGTCAATAATAATTAATAACAAATAAATAACAACAACACAATAAATTCGAATTTATTTCAATTGTAAGTGCCATCGGCAAAAACTGCAAAGCCACAACAACATGGTGACCTACAATACTCACAGCCACAACAATTAAATTGATGCTTAACATTTAAAAGGTTAGCTTTATGGACAGAGCAACAGAAAAAATGAAAGGACCCGCAATAGGACGACTACAAAAATTATGAACTTTTGTGTATTATAATATCGCGTTCCCATAAAGATTGATGAAGGGAATATAACTCAGTCAGAGTAAGGAAAGACGTATTGTTAATTTTAATACTTTTACCAAGGCCATTTTAATGCATGCACTCAGAGAAAAGAAGTAAACGCGTGCTAAGTTCGGCTGGGCCGAATCTTATATACCCTCCACCATGGATCGCATTTGTTGAGCTCTTGTCACGGTATCTCTTTTTAGGCAAACAAAGGATAAAAGAAAATAATTGCTATGTTATTGGAACAATATCAAGTTATGGTTCATTTCGGACCATAATTGAACTGAATATTGGAGACTATCGTAGAAGTCATTGTGTAAAATTTCAGCTAAATCTCGTAAAAATTGGGCACTTTAGGGGCTGAAGAAGTAAAATAGGGAGATCGGCTTATAGGAGAGCTGTATTAGGCTATAAATCGATTCATATCATATTCGACAAGTATGTTAAAGGTCATGAGAGAAGCCGTTATACAAAATTTCAGCCAAATCGGATAATATATGCGCCCTCTAGAGGCTCAAGAAGTCAAGATCCCTGATTGGACCGATTTGAGCCATTCTTAGCACAGTACTTGGAAGTCATAACTGAACACGTCATGCAAAGTTTCAGCAAATCGAATAATAATTGCGCCCTATAGAGGCTCAAGAAGTCAAAATACAAGATCGATTTAAGCCATTCTAAGCACAGTAGTTGGAAGTTCTAACGAAACACCTCATGCAAAATCTCAGCTAAATCGGATAGGAATTGCGATCTCTAGTGGCTCAAGAAGTCAAGACCCCAGATAGGTTTATAAGACAGCTATATCAGGTTATGGACCGATTTCAACCATACTCAGCACAGTTGTTGGAAGTCATAATAAAACACCTCGTGCAAAATTTCAGCCAAATCGGATGAGAATTGTGCCCTCTAGCGGTTCAAGAAGTCAAGATCCCAGATTGGTTTATATGACAGCTATATGAAAACGTGGACCGCCATAGCCCATTTACAATCCCAACCTACACTAATAAGAAGTATTTGTGCAAAATTTCAAGCGGCTAGCTTAACTCCTTCGAAAGTTAGCGTGCTTTCGACAGACAGGCGGACGGACGGACATGACTAATTCGACTTAAAATGTCATGACGATCAAGAATATATATACTTTATGGGGTCTTAGACGAATATTTTGAGGAGTTACAAACAGAATGACGAAATTAGTATACCCCAATCCTATGGTGGAGGGTATAAAAAAAACAATAAAATTAGCTAAATTCGTGGAAACCAAATCTTTTACAGCATCTATGACTTAATTGATAGCCAAGCAAAGGAGAGGTTTGGTTTAGTATTTCTCAAACATCCCATTTGGAACAAAACAGAGGGAAACAAAGGAGAGGTATTATGGGCAAATCTAAAGGCCAAAATGAAGTCCGAAACTTCTGAGAAAGAATTTACATTAAACCGCTGGCTTTCGTGCAGGCAAATCAGCCAGAAGTGACAGAGAAGGAAATCCCGGAAAGTGGAACGAACCTTCTTTCAAGCTATGGGTATCCAATAGTGGCGGAGTCGAGGACATCCCAAAACCAATCCATGATTATTCTGACTATGGCTAGGTAAGGTTTTAGTGGCAGTCTCCACTTAGACTCACTTAAACAGTTTAGATCATTATGATACCACTGGAACAGGAGAAGGAAGATATTTCCTAGTTCTAACTGTTGAACTAGTCAGATCGTTATAAAAAGCCTAAAAGCTTGTGAATGTTCACACACGCGTTTTCGGACAAGACTTCGATCAAATTATAATACTGACTCGTCGTATCAATATCTGATCGAATTCTGAAATAAAAAATGGCAGAATTCGGACGTTTTCGGATAACTTATCTTATCGAATTCTAACCAATTTTGAGAGAATTCTTAAAGTATTCCAATGTGTTTTCCGACGGTTCAAATTGCAAATTTACGCTTTAAAATTACCTTAAGAATCCGATTTTTATAGCCGAGTCCAAACGGAAGAACTTTTAACATGGCATAGTACCTTACAAACGCCACCAGCATGTAATAACACGACTGGACGTTTTTATTGATATTCTCGCCAGGATTCGAACCCAGGCACTCAGCGTCATAGTCGAGCATGCTAATTTCTGTGCTACGCTGGCAACCAATGGTTCACAAACAAAAGTATTCAAACAAGCAAGCACAAAAAAAGACAAAAACCATTCGACGAGTTCAGACATCGATCAGAATTTTTTCCAAACTGTCGGAAAAATTTCTACCGGTAAAAAAAAAATGTGCTACAAAACAACAAGCACAAATTAATACAAAAACATCCGACACAGAATTCAGACGGGAGCGATTTTCCATTACAAAAAAACTGATCTATTTAAAAAAAATTTTGACGGAGCGGGAGCGACGTTTTAAGATCCTGTGAGTGGAGCGGGAGCAGAGCGGTTTCCATTATAAAAACACTGATCAGCTCCGATAACACAAAATAAACTTTAAATACATATTTTTATACCTTCCACCATATCGTGCAAATATACTAGTTTCGCCATTTCGTTTATAATTCATCGAAATATTGATCTAATATCCAAGAAAGTATGTACATCCTTGATCGTCCTGACATTCTAAGTCGATTTAGACATGTACAAAAAAAAAAACCATCTACCACATTTGTATTGAATCTTTAAATTCTCAACGAAATTTAGCATTGAATCGAAGACATCATTTGTTGAAGTACGCATGTAAGTCTCTACAAGAGACTTGACAGACAAAATTATTGAAATTTTGTTGACTTTCAACAAATTCTTTAGTTGAGGTAGTTCTTCAAATAGGCGTACTACCACGTAAAGCACAAAACTCCCATGCTATTCATGACTTGCAAACCAAGGTTCAAGTCTTGCGGTCGGCTAAAAAAAATTTAAATTATTTTTCATTAAACTTGTTTTAGAAAATTCGGCATAAAAAATACGAATTTCGTATTCAGAAAAAAATTTTGTAGATTGGTTTTACCTTGTTTTTAATTTAATTAATGGAGACACTTATTACCGTGCAGCAGTACTTATTGATTTATTTCATCATAAAGAAGACGATGTCGGTAGGCTAGAGGATGCGTGCAAGACTACCAAAAATGAGATCATGAGTTCAATCCCCTGTGGCACCAAAATTATTAAAATTTGTTTTTAAGGGTAATAGTAGAGAGTGATAGAGGAAAACCCGAGAGCAGCAGTAAAACAAACGTGACAAAGCAGCGCGAGCCGAACAAAGAAAACAAAAACACCATCACTCGAAGCAAAGCACATGCCTTGGCTGGTTATATGGTTATTTGGCTTGCTTATGGATATATTGTTGTTGCTGTTATATGTTGGCTTGCAAAGAATGCCTTTGAACAAAACATTTGTACCTTGGTTCGTTGAGATTCAAAATAAATTGTTGTACGAATATTAACAACTTTCGTAGTTATTTTTTCGACCAATGTTGTTGTTTTTCAAAATAATTTTTATCTGTGTGTACTTTTAGTTTGACTCTCGAAAACACGTGAATTTTCGAAGGAGTATACCTAGGCACTTGGTAGATATTCTAAATGGGTCATATTGGTGTACGTTTTGATAAACCGATGTCGGATCTTCACTTCTGGGCATCTAGAATGAGCAATTCTAACCAGATTCGGCTAAAATTTAGCATGAAGTGTTTAGATTTCTAAATAGCTATATATAGGAGCTTTAGCAAGGAATGGACCGATATTGACATTACTTGTCATGTCAGTTGGAAGTTATAAAAAATACCACGTCAAAAATTTCAGCTACATCGGCTAGTAATTGCACTCTCTAGTGGCTCAAGAATTACAATAGGGAGACCGGATTATATGGGAGATATACCAGTTTATGGACCGATTCAGACTATACTTGACAAGGCCATAAAAGAAACCGATTAGGAAAATTTCAGCCAAGTCCTATAAGAATTGCGCACTCTAGTGGCTTAAGAAGTAAAATCGGAAGATCGGTATACATGGGGTCTTTATAAAGATTAGTACGACATAGACAGATATCAAAAATACATATAATTGGAGTTGAGTATTGATAGATAATGCAAAACGGAATGACAAAATTAAAATACCACTTATCTAATGACGGTGGGTATAAGAAGAAAATTAAGAAATTATGAAAATAAATAGTCAATATAAATGTAAAGGAGCGGGAGCGGAGCGAAAAAACTTTTACCGGAGCGGAGTAGGGATCCGCTCCGGATCCCTGGATGTGTCTAACTCACAGTTACGATAATAATCGATCTGTACCATATTTGACACACATACTGTGGGAAGAACGAAACCCACTGTGCCATATTTCAGCGAAATAGGGCTACAAATCCGGCTTTTATACGCCTTAGATCCTTCATCGGAAGATCGGTCTATATGAAGGCTACCTATTATGATATTGTCTGATCTGAACCATATACAATAAGGATGTCGATGGTCCTAAGATAACAGACTTTAGCGAAATCAGGTTATAAATAGGGCTTCTATGCTGGCTATAACCTTAAATTGGAAGATCGGTCTGTATGGAGGCTATATCAAGATATAGTCCGAAATATCCCATGTTCGAACATAGCCTGCCTAAGACTAAAAAAATCTGTGCAAAGATTCAGCTCAATATCTTCATTTTTTTTAATACTGCAGCGTGATTATCTCAGTTTGTCTTATTGACGGATATACGGACGGACGATCATGACTACATCGACATAGAATTTTCGACGATCAAGAATATAGTAGAAAACGGTCTTAACGCCCATGACCTTTATGATGACATTGTGAGTGGTCATGGCTCCCAATTTAATGTTAAGCATTATGACCGTGGGCCGCTATAACGCCCAAAATAGATTTTGGGCCTAATGGCCGTTGGGCGTTATGACAGATCGCCAAATTTGGGTCAGCAGAATGAGCTACGGCAATTATCCGGATGTGTTACATTGCAAAATCATTGGGAAATACTTAACCATCTTCTTTTTTAACAATTTTAGAATTCAACATTATCGTGCATCTCCCAATATAAGAAATACAAAAATTTAATTTTTTTTTTTTGTGCAAGCTATATTCTTGTTGTACTTTTAATTTGTTCATAGCTTTTCGTTTAAATATGTTTATCGTCAAAGAGACCCTCAAGTCCACTTAACAATGCTCTTTTGCGAACCTTTAAGAAGATTGATAGTGTAACACGTACAGACTATCCATATTAAACACTTATGTAGTGCGGTTACTTAGCTATCTAAAAAAAAAAAAACCGAAAGAACTGACAACTCAAACTATGTGGTATTGTTTGACTGACTTAAAGGTCAATTGCCTTAACAAAGTCTAGGGCGACTTTAAACTACAACAAGGCAACTAAGTTTGAACAGAAACTCATTTCACTTTAGCCTTGATGGCAAATTAAGAAACTGTTCCCTGCTGCGCAGCATTGCAAAAAAGTTGAAATTTGTTTTAAACTAACTATCCATCACCAGGCAGACGACAGTCATGCCCGTTTCGCAGTTCCATCTACAGCAAGGCGATGACACCCCTTTGCTTAGTGCTTAGAATTTTGCACTCACTTCTCCTAAGTGGTGGGACGTGAAACGAGGTCTCCCCTGAAATGATTGATTACTTTTTGGGCAACTTGGCAAACCCCTCACCCGTACTCCAATTTAGACTTGACTAGGGAAAAATCAATTCATGACAATTTAAAATTGCTTGACCCTTTTGTGAGCAAGTTAAGAGCCTGGTACTTCAGTCTTTCAGTGTTTAATTTTGAGAGTGCATATGGTGGGAGTGAATTCTGCAGCACTAACAAGCCCAAGTTTTAAGGACTTTTATAAAAAAAAACAATTTTTTTCTAGTTTAAAACAGTTGAGAAGAGCGCTGTTGGTTCTTGTTGTATTTATTTTTTTGCCTATTCACCGATTTGATTTTTGTGTTTTATACCCACCATCGTAGGATAGCGGTTATATTCATTTAATCATTCCGTTTGCAATATATCGATATATCAAATTCCAACCCTACAAAGTATATAAATTTCAGATCTTCGTAAAATTCTAAGACAATTTAACCATGTCCGTGTGTCTGTTCGTCCCTCTGTTATAATCACTCTACAGTCATCAGAAATAGAGATATTGAGCTGAAATTTGGCACAGATACGTCTTTTTGATGCAGGCTGGTTAAGTTCTGGAATGGGCCAAATCGGACTATATTTGGATATAGCTGCTATATAGACCGATCTGCCGATAGAGGGTCTAATGACCATAAATGCTTTATTTTTCACCGCTATTTTTCGCTGAAATTTGAAACGGTGAGTAGCCTAAGGCTTCCTGACATCTGACCTAAATATGGTTCAGATCGAACTATATTTAGATATAGCTGTCATATACCCCGATCTGCCGGTAAAGGGTCTAAAGCCCATAAAAGCTTTATTTTTAATCCGATTTCGATGAAATTTGAAACAGTGGATAGTTTTAGGTTTCCCGACATTCGGATCGGACTATATTAAGATATAGCTGCCCCGATAAAGAGTATGAAGCCCATAAAAGCATTATTTTTATCCGATTCCGCTAAAATTTGAACTTCTTGAGGCCAAAATAATTCAAAAACAAACTCAGTTAAGAAGGGTACATTTTTAGCGGAATCCATGGTGGTGGGTACCCAAGATTCGGCCCGGCCGAACTTAGCACGCTTTTACTTGTTTTTTACTTTTTTTCATTACAAGAAGAGATTGGAGTCCAACCCGCCTGTTGTGAATGAAACTAATTGCCTTTCAATTGGCAGAAATGCTGGTCAGTGGTAATATGAAAGCAACACAGGATTGTTTGACTTTTTTGCACTTTTTATTTTTGGCGTTCTGACACTTTTCGGTTTTGGTGTAAACGATGTTGATGGGTGCTGTTCCAGTGCACCGTGGATCAAACATGGGCAATTTTAATCAAAATACAAATGCAACTCATATGGTCGTCGCATATGTAATCGTTTTATCAAATTTTTAAAAAAGCTTAAAAAATTCTATTCGTTCTATTCTGGCAACAAGAATATTATGTACATATGCCTTGAATTTTATCTGTGTTAATAATTTTAATTGAAGCGTATGCTTCAAAAACGTGTGTGTAAATGCCGGCTAATGATCAATCCGTCTGGAGATGATAGAATACTAGAGATAAAACAGTGCCGATATAACTGGCAGATATCACACGCTATGGCTAAAACCATTTAAAGGGTGATTTTTAAGCTATTATCTTCAGCCAACTTTCCAAGGGCCCATTCAACAAAAATTCTGCGTTGCGGTAGGTCGTTCGGCTTCAATTCTTGCACCAGCTGTATTTCGAACGGCTGCACACCTTAATCCTTCCGCAAAATTTTCCACGTTGTTGAGTAACAGAGGCTCAATTGCTGCAAACGGTGACGAATCGATAATTGATGGTCATCATTAATACAGGCCGATACAAATGCAATTAATACAGGCCGATACAAATGCCCAAAATGCAAGAGCTTGACTTGCATGACATGTGGTTTCAACAAGACGGTGCCACATGCCACACAGTACGCGTAACAATGGACTTATTGAGAGGCGAGTTCGGTGAACATTTTATTGACCGCCTAGATCGTGCGATTTAACGCCTTAGACTACTTTTTGTGAGGTTATGATAAACCTCATACCTATACAGAGAAGCCCATTTATTCGTGAGATACCAGCCAAATGTTGGAAAAAAGTGTACCAAAATTGGACTGGGCATTTGAGGCTCAGTCACGGTCAACATTTGCATGAAATAATCTTCAAACATCAAATTATATGGACCGTGCTATCGATTCAAATAAAGATTTCATTTATTTTGTTTTTCTTTTTTTTTTTTTAATTTTAAGTGTGTTTTTTTGAAAAACTACTACAATTATAATTGTGTTATTGTGTAATATTTAGCTGAAAAATCACAAACGGCTATTGTTGACGAACTCAAACATCTCACTAAGTATTTCTGTATCGTAACATAATATAATAGCATTCCAAGCTCTCGGATTTTTTGCGCACCTTCTATAATCTCTGACACCAAGTCGAGGCGTCTCTCACCACTTGATCTTTCCATCGAGCACTTGTCCGTCCCGGTTTGCGTGTATCATCGTAATCGCCTTCACAAGAATTCTTTGCTGGAGCTTCTTCGTTCATTCTGACAACAAGACCTAGCCAATGCAACCGTTGTATTTTGATACGGGTAACTATGCTATCGTCATCATACAGCTTGTGGTTCAGACGACGCCTATGTTCTCCATTAACGCAATCTGGTCCACAAATTTGACGAACATTCTTTCTCTCAAACACGTTCGACATCTACAAGGCTGAGCTGAGAAAGGCTCAAAACAAATCCTGCGCACCGTGGAGGATACATCTGAGGCCTCTAGGCTAAGGAAGATTCTGTCCTCGAGACCTATTACGGTGGGGTATATTCACTAGAAACACTAGAACTACTCATTGATACACATTTCCCTGGAAGTTCTCCAACGGACCACGTGGCGCCAGAAGAGGTAGTCTCTGGTACGCATTCGTCGGATGTTGTTGGAAAATTGTGTCTGAGCCGAAAATCCTTTGGGCGGAAAGAAGTTTCGACTCCTTTAAGGCCCAGGCCCTGATGATGAATTACCTGTTGAATAACAAGCTGGAGATATACTCTGCTTGTATCATCATGTCATATATACCTGTGGAATGGAGGAACACGAAGGTCATTTTCATTTCGAAAGCAGGAAAACCTTACCACACGAAGGCGAAAGATTTTCGTCACATAAGCCTGTCGCGGCAGCAGCATGCATACATTAAATACTAAAAGATGCATTACGGCAGGTTTGGGATCTGTGGATCTAAAAAGATGGGTCAGCAGAGAAACATCTCAAGGAGGTGTACTGACTCCTCTATTTTGGAAAATAGCCCTTACCAATATATTATTGTCTCTGGAAGAAAAAGATGTATAAGTTGTCGCGTATGCTGGTGACGTGGAAATTGTGGTTAGGGGAAGTTTTCCAACACTCTAAGAGGTATACCTAAGGAAGTTCTACGTGCAACAGCAAAGTGGGCCACCGAGAGTGGTGTAGGCGTAAATTAGTGCAAGACAGAAGTATTTCTTCTCAGCAGGAGATACATGTTACCTATAGCGGCACCTGTCTCCTTGGGACGATAAAATGTTCCATTTACAGAAAGCGCAAGATACCTGGGTGTTTTGTTGGACAGGATATTGAACTTCAAATCCAACATTTTGGAAAGGGCAAGAAAGGCCACCCTTGCCCTATACGCCTGCAAGAGAGCCCGCGGTCTAGACCGCGCGTCATGCACTGGGTATATACTGCAATTGTCAGACCTATAATGCTATATGGTGTTGTACTCTGGTAAACGGCCCTTCAAAAGTCCATCCACTGCTCAATACTTAACCGGATCTAAAGGATGGCTTGTTTGTGCATCACAGCCACACTGAGTACGACACCATCTGAAGCACTGAATTTAATGCAACATCTAATGCCTCTAGAAATCGTGGCTAGACAAATTGTTGTGACCACTGTTGTGAGGCTAAGGGACCACTGTTGTGCGTTTACGGATACTGTGTTAGCTTTGATACAATGTCCGATGTTCCAGGATACCGCTGAAAATTTTTGTTGATGTTCTTGTCAGGATTCGAACCCAGCGTTATAGGCGAACGTTCTAACCTCTGCGCTATAGTGTCCTCCAAGGAAGGAATTTTCAATTTCAAGTGATAGTATGAACAGCTGTGACGACGGATAGCCGCTCTTCAATCGTTTTTATCGAGCCTGGCGTGAAAGTAAATGCGACTTCTTATCGAGAAAACATTGTGGGAGCTACTTTGGAGTCGTGGGCACTCAAGCATTCCGGTCAAAGACCGTTGACGACGCGCCAACAAAGCTCGGCACCGTCACATAAAGCATGTGTAATCAATAAAGGCGAAAAAGTCATGTTCTGTTCTTCATTTCAACCACACAGTGACTGTCCAATTGGGCAGATGCCAATCCAATGGACATTTCTCTTTGCGCCGTTTTAGAGAGCAATGTTAGGTTAGGTTACGTTGCACTATGGACATACATCTAAGCCAGAATATCCCAAGTCCCAACCCAAGTGGTCTAATTTCACGATGTAGGCAGTGGTTCACACAGACGATCGTGATGGGATTCGTTGCACGGACCCCACTAACCCCAGAATCAGCGAGCTGAATCTAGAAATAAACGGGGTAGTCAACGAACATAAGTAAACAACAACATAAGCCCATATGAGGGGCTAGGTTTTGCATTTTGAAAACTCGAGAGGTTTTTCCAATTTGTTAATAAACAAATCTCCTATTTTGAAGTATGTATTCGTTTATGTCGACTTATCTTGTTGAAACTAAACTTAAAACGCATCTACAATTTGGCCCCTTTAAAAAAGAAGAAGTTTTAACTGAATAACTTTTAACTGAATTACGCGTACTGTAGCAAAGTCCTTGTAAATTTTGTCACCAATCCAAATCATACATCAAAATTAATCGAACCAGAAATGCCAAAATCTCAAAAAATAAAACCTAACAAGTAAAAGCGTGCTAAGTTCGGCCGGGCCGAATCTTATATACCCTCCACCATGGATCGCATTTGTCGAGTTCTTTTCCCGGCATCTCTTCATGGGCAAAAAAAAAGGATATAAGAAAAGATTTGCTCTTATATTAGAGCGATATCAAGATATGGTCCGGTTTGGACCACAGTTAAATTATATGTTGGAGACCTGTGTAAATGTCAGCCAATTCGAATAAGAATTGCGCCCTTTGGGGGCTCAAGAAGTAAAATAGAGAGATCGATTTATATGGGAGCTGTATCGGGCTATAGACCGATTCAGACCATAATAAACATGTATTTTGATGGTCATGAGAGAATCCGTCGTACAAAATTTCAGACAAATCGGATAATAATTGCGACCTCTAGAGGCTCAAGAAGTCAAGATCCCAGATCGGTTTATATGGCAGCTATATCAGGTTATGAACCGATTTGAACCATACTTGGCACAGTTGTTGGATATCATAACAAAACACGTCGTACAAAATTTCATTCCAATCGGATAAGAATTGCGCACTCTAGAGGCTCAAGAAGTCAAGACCCCAGATCGGTTTATATGGCAGCTATATCAGGTTATGAACCGATTTAAACCATACTTGGCACAGTTATTGGATATCATAACAAAACACGTCGTACAAAATTTCATTCCAATCGGATAAGAATTGCGCACTCTAGAGGCTCAAGAAGTCAAGACCCCAGATCGGTTTATATGGCAGCTATATCAGGTTATAAACCGATTTGATCCATACTTGGTACAGTTGTTGGATATCATAACAAAACACTTCGTGCAAAATTTCATCCCAATCGGATAAGAATTACGCACTCTAGAAGCTCAAGAACTCAAGACCCAAGATCGGTTTATATGGCAGCTATATCAGGTTATAAACCGATTTGAACCATACTTAGCACAGTTGTTGGATATCATAAAAAAACACGTCGTGCAAAATTTCATTCCAATCGGTTAAGAATTGCGCACTCTAGAGGCTCAAGAAGTCAAGACCCAAGATCGGTTTATATGGCAGCTATATCAAAACATGGACCGATATGGCCCATTTACAATACCAACCAACCTACACTAATAAGAAGTATTTGTGCAAAATTTCAAGAGGCTAGCTTTACTCCTTCGGAAGTTAGCGTGCTTTCGACAGACAGACGGACGGATGGACGGACAGACGGAAGGTCATGGCTAGATCGACATAAAATTTCACGACGATCAAGAATATATATACTTTATGGGGTCTCAGTCGAATATTTCGACTAGTTACAAACAGAATGACGAAATTAGTATACCCCTCATCCTATGGTGGAGGGTATAAAAATCGAATATCCCCGAAGGCAGAGGAGATATTGTATACCTTAAGCATATTTTTTATGAGAATTTTTGAAAATTTGGCAGCTCGATAAATTTTTGGAAATGCCGGGGTTATCAACTTAAGGGCCCTGCCAAGAGTCGCCAGGAGCACCTAAGGCCTCGAAATTTTGCACATAATGTTGAAAACATCTTAGCCCTAATCATTGCAGATTTAAATTTCAAAGAGTTATCTCTATCCGATTTCAAATGGCATATGTTTTACTAGTTTTTTTCGACATTATTCCACTGTGCGGCATAGAGATCGTATCATATGCGGACGACTGTACGATCATGGCATCAGGCCCCATCCACTATTTACTTCTGCAATAATTTAAACGTCTACCTCTACGAACTTGTCACTTATTTCGCTGCAAGAGACTAAAGATATCTGCTACCAAATCTTCACCCACATTGCTCCCTACATACACGCATTAGGTGTTTAAGGAGATGAATGTAATAGTCGATGGAGAAACGATTCCGACCGACTTGCCGGCAGCACATGGGGTGCAGACAAAGGAACCTTGTTGACCACGTACAAAGCAATAGGACGGTCAGTGTTTAGTGATGCAGCACCAGTTTGGTCTCCTCAGCTATTTGATACGCATTGGTATAATATTCAGATCTGTCAGAATGTCGCTATTAAAAAAGACATAACTACATGCTGTCTTAGCAATACATTTTAGGCAAAAAATGCAAATTTGCCCATGAACATACCATTAAGGAACTGGGGCAAACTTCTCACAAATCAATGAGTGCTGTCCGATTCCATTTTAAGCTCAATGATAAGGCACCTCCTTTTTAAAGCCAAGTCCGAACGGCGTGCCGCGGAGCGACATCTCTTTTTTACATAACAAAGTACCTCACAAGTGTCGCCAGCATTAGGAGGGGATAAGCACAGTTTAAAATTTTTCTGATGGTCCTGCCAGGATTCGAACCCAGGCGTTCAGCGTCATAGGCGGACATGTTAAACTCTGCGCTGCGGTGGCCTCTAACCGTAGACAGCACCATCCAAATCGTCATCTTGAGGACAGGTATCAACAGCCCAGAAAGCTCACGGTGGATCTTCATTATCTAAAGCGAGAGGTTTAGCGTTACTAGAGAGAACCTAAAGATCAAGCGGGTCTGGCCAACACTCACGCAGATACAGGGGCAGACGCCTTGAAAAGCTATCGGGAGAATGTGGCCCTTGGAGAACGACCGCTAAGAAATTGACCTTCTCGGCAGAGCAGAGTGGTTCTGGCTCAATTACGCAGCCGCCTCAACTCCTACAGGGCAAAGATTGGTGCCAAAGTGTAGGATATGTGTGCCGATTGTGACCCGGGACCACACGACACACGTCGCCTGTTTAACTGCCCAGCCAGACCCACTCGCCTCAAACCCAGATACCTTGGGACACACCCCACCTTAGTCGCAAGGTTCGTAGATCTGGATATTCAACAGAAAAAAACAGACGAAAGATAGAACACAACACACTGCTGCAACAAAAACAACTAAAACTTGAAAAAATCTAAGCCAGGAATTCCGATTTACAAACAAAATCCTTTGTTGTTCTTCATACCACGATAGTTCATGTCAGGAATTGTGTGTTCATTCAAGTGGCGGTTTCTATGAGCCGTGAAAAACAGAAGATGCTCCAACGTCCCATCATTATCCCCACATGCGCCACCTATTCAGCATATGCGAGCTGGTATTCCCGTTATTATATCGAAAGCTACACTGATTTCTTTCTTACTTACTTTCAGCAATAGCCCGACTTCTCATGATCCGAATATCCTCGCAGGATTTTCGTCCTACCTACCGTTTACACAAGCTTGCAATTTTAGTTTATTTGAGATCAAAAAAACAGGGAGCTGCTTAAGAGCAGTTGCATGTGCACAAGAACACAAGCCCAGGGCTTTGAAATAGTGTGTACATGTGTTAATGTGCCCACCACTGTTTTAGAGCATTGGTTTCTTGGGCAAATTTTCTTAGAATTTTTCGTTGATAACGATTTTGACAACCGCTTGTGGAGTTTTCTTCCCTAAAAATTTACTCACCTTAGTCTATATCAGTGATGGGCACAATTACATATTTGAAAATACAATGAAATCCGAACAATCAACCAAGTATAAAATTACAACAATGCATCGATCGAACGAAGGCACACGAAGTTACTTACATTGCACGTGTGCTACTGTTCGCTTTTCCTATGCCCGCGAGCATAGGAGTTAATGTACGGTTATGTGTTGTTGCCCATCTCTGGTCTATATCTACTTACGGGCTAATCAGGTCGGATTTTGGTAAGGGTGGTGGAGGAAACGAAGAAACTTTACACCGATATGGCTCAATAGCAATCCCCAACGAGCTATGTCAATTAGAAGTATCTGCTCAAAATTACAAGCGGATAGCTTTGTTTGTGCAAACACCATAGTTTCGAAAGGAGAATAGACGAAGGGGCATAACTACAATAGATCGATTCAGAATGTTAAAACGAATAAGGAAATATACTCAAGGGTCGCAGGTCGATATTTCAAGGTATTGAAACACACAATGACGCATGAGATCGAACCGAATTTGAAGCATGCCTCTGAAACGGAGCTTTTGAAACGAAGCTTTTGAATGCTTCCGTAAAATGTGCTCACTAATCTATTGAGATTAATGTGTACCATATTTACAATAACTTCCTCTTTGCAGAACATTGCAATAAAAATATTTTTGAATACAATTTTCACGCTGTACAACCCACAATAGTATCTATGAAAAATGCTGCTAAATTCATTCCTATTCAAATGTCTACAATGTGACCACAGTTCCCCAACAGCAATGTTAAACTTGAGTACCTCTTACCTTCCAGGTGGGCTAATTTCATTTAAATTTACCAAAATTGCCCATTTGCTTTTAGTGCGAAGTTTTATGCGCGGACGTGGGGACCCTCTCCCCACAAATTTCTAATAAAAAACTCAGGCGTTAAACTCTTCCACTCCAAGGACAAAAAAGCAAAAAACATGTCATAACTTAATTTGTCTAAAACAAGAATGGACAAAATACAAAAACTCACATCATATTCAGGGGAAACATTACATTTATCTTGTGGGCAATCGGAAACCCTTCGGCCTCTCTTAACTGCCACTTTGAAGCTGTAATTCAGTCAAATTATCGATGATAAAATTGATGAGACCATCATAATTTCTCAGTTAAAACATCAATGGGAAAAACTCTGTTGTCACTTGCTAGGGTCATTTGTCTCTTTGGCTTGCAGTAAGCCACCATGAATCATGTCCATGCCGACTGTCTGGTTGTCTGGTCAGTGAGTGCTCTACTGATTGTAGAAGTTTAAACGATGGTTTATGACCATCAACACCATCCCCATCATCACCACCACCACCCAACAATTTATGTCAAATTGATGTTGGAGATGAAGGAGAAGTTGAATGGAAACGGTTCAAGTGAATCATGGCTTTAGTGCTGGCATCTGCGATTTATTCCTTTATTTTTCGTCCTTTTTAAATTATGACCAATTAAGTCATATCATCTTCTTAGCCAATACTTTGGACCATTTCGAGCAGTTATGATTTTCTTTTGTTTTCTTCTTCTCCGGCTTCAATCGTATAATCATTGCCTTCAGCATGGGCTGGAGCATTGTGTTCTTCCTTGAGTGAGTTATAGCATATTGGCCTAGGGCATTTGCTAGGAAGGGAAATAAACTCAAACATTGCATTGAATTTCCCAACAATAAATGGTCTATACAAATATCCTTTCTATTATCAAACGATGAATTATAGCAAATTTACAAGCAAGTCTTGAACGAAATTGAAGAACAGAACATATAAACTTAAATAAAATCGAATCGAGTTCACGACGTAAAATCGGTCTATATAATGGCAAATAAAAATGAGTATTTGGTAGATTAAAAACAAAAATGTCATAGGCTGCAGGAGTAATAGACAACACTAAAGAAGTATGTACGCCTTTTATAAACTCTATAAATTCATACAGAGGCCACCGTAGCGCAAAGGTTAGCATGTCTATGACACTGACCGCCTCGAATCCTGGCGAGAACATAAAAAAAGTTCGGCCGGGCCGAATCTTGGGAACCCACAGTTGTTGGAAGTCATAACAGATCACTATGTTGAAAATTTCAGCCAAATCGGATGAAAATTGAGGCTTTCGGGGGCTCAAGAAGTAAAATCGGGAGATCGGTTTATATGGGAGCTATATCCAAATCTGAACCGATATGGCCCATTTACAATCCCAAACGACCTACATCAATATTAAGTATCTGTGCAAAATTTCAAGCAGCTAGCTTAACGCGTTCTACCACTATCGTGATTTCGACATACAGACATGGCTAGATAGACTCAGAATGTCGAGACGATCAAGAATGCATACACTTTATGGGATCCTACATCAATATTTTGAGGCTTTACAAACGGAATGGTTAGATTAGTATACCCCCATCCATGTAATAGTCCAACAAAAGCAGCATATCTGACATATCATATTACATTTTATTCACTACATGTCCACAAGTAACGACCATATCGTATTTGGATTCCGAAACTTTTGGAAAACTTTAAAAGCTTATATAAAGTCGAAAAAACTTTAATAATTCTTTAATATTTGTCTGAGAAAAACATTCCGTATTTTCAATATTTTCATAAAAATTCATTCTCTTGCTTTCTATCTTCCCTTCCATATTAAAAATTTTATTTAAAAATTTTTTCATACTCATTTTGTAACGATACAATGATTTTTTACTACAACAAGAATAATTTTTCGTATCTTTGTTTACAATCGTAATACAACAATTTTTTTTATAAATTTTAAGTATAAAAAATTACTTTTTGTCATTTAACCCATAGTGCAATGTAAAAAATTATTGTACAGTCGAAATCGCATAACTGTAGTACGTTTTAGTTAAAAATCCCGCTTAAGTGATACTTGAAGAAAATAACCAAACATTTTTGGTGTTATTCAATGCAATTGAATTCGCTTATGTGCAAAATCGCTTAACTGACAATGCGGCTGAACTGAAAAAAAAATATTCACGTCACCAACATGCATGGGAATTCCCCTTTATATCCAGTGTATTGCGTTGGCAATTAGGAAAGTTAAGGATTGGAGGGGGCAAATTACAGACGGGTGTAAGTTTCTGGCAAGTCTTGTATTCTGGGTGAAGAATCCTACGTCAGAAATAAGAAGACGAATATTCCTGGAACACACGCCATTAAAGTAACGATAGAGCAGTACAACTCTACCCACTTTCCGGCGATGTTCAAGTGAAGCAATAGAGTTGGATACCCTACTGTCCTCAATCAACACCGTTGCTCTCCGTTGAACCCGGTCAAGTAGCTCCAAGAATGATTTTGGAGTTTCTGCCCATATATAGAACTTAAATTCAGAAGAGGTGAAATACTTCCTGCACCTCTTAAGAAAGACCAAACACTTGAATGCTTCTTTCGACACTTCGAATACGTGTTGTGACCAACGGACATCACTTTGTATCTTCATGCCCAGAACATCAAGAGCATCTGACTGCTCAATATCTATACCGTCGCACAGTGGGCCAAATGGCAAAAAAATTGGAAATAAGTCTACAACTTTTTATCTGTTGATTTTAGCCATACAAAATGTTCTAGACATTTGTAGAGGAGGACATAGGCTTTCAGAAAAGTGCTGTTGTTGGTCCATATCTTTAATACAGGGTGAGCTACAGGGTGTCAAAGTTGACCACTTTTGACTTCTCCAAGCTTCTGGGGGCCATAACTTTTGATCTACTCAACCGATTTACATGATTTAGGACTCTAGAGAAAGAGCTTGCCAAGATCTAAAAAACTTATGCATAAAGTACCATGCCATCGTGTACTGTTAAGGAGTTATGAATTGTTTAATTTTAAAATATGAAAATTTGGCCTTGGTTTTTTTCAGTGTTTTTTAAATAACTCCGTCAATTTTAAAGCTATAAACTTCATACTTCACACAAATTATGCCAGCATATGTGTGCATAAAATACAAAAGGAATCACGTGAATATCTTTGGCGGTTTAAAAATGGCATCGTTTTCAATATGAAAAATATTTTTTTTGTCAAAAAATTGCAAAATTTTTCAAAAAAGATACTCCCATTTCCTTTAAGTTTTCGCAAACTTTGGCCGTCAAAGCATTATCATTTCTTTCCATTTTCACAAAGTCGAGGTATTAAGAAAAGTTTTAAGTGCTAATTTGGCTAATTTCGATATCAAACAACACCGTTATCTTAAGACCAAAATGGCCAATTTTTTTACTAAACTTCAAAAGTTTCTCACTGGAAAAAAAGTTCCACGGGGATTTTTTCGCTTTTTTTGAACTTAAATGAAAGCTTAAAATGTTCCCAACATTTTAAGGTATGTCTCGCCATATCCTAGCCATAAATGAGATCGTAGCGATCAAAATACTGAAAAAAGTCAATTTTCAAGTAGTGCTATATTCATTGCTAAAAAACAAGTATTACGTCACATTTTATTGCAAAGGTGTTAAATAAACTTTTATTTGGTAACACTTCTTCTACAAAACACAAAAAGAATCATGGAAATATCTCTATTCTATTCCATTTTATGGAACCGGCAATAAAAAAGTCAATTTTTCAAAAAAGTCGAATTTCCCAAATTTTGTTTTTGTTGTCCTAATTGCACATGACACACTATAGCCATATTTACGCAACATACCTTATCGTAAAGGAAATTTTCATACCTTTCCAACGATGTATAAAACATTTCTCAACTCGGATTCTATCTACTCTAAAATTCATTTACACTTCATTAAACTCTATATAAAAATGTCTATTTGTGAAATGGAACCTTATATGGGGCCTACACTAAAACATTGATAGATTTGCCCAGGGTTTACAATACAAATGTGTTAGAATAAAAAAAGGTCTCCTGCCAAAGTTTAAAAAAATTGGAATAAAAATATGTGTTTTAGAGCGAAAACACTTCGCATCGGCGTGCGTTTGTATAGTACCTACATCTATTTTTAATGTAAGCTGATGATTTTTGAATAAAAAGTAACCTAGAAATATACCTGCATATATATATATATTTGTGTTAAGATTTGATGCAGACAAATGTTACCTGTTTCGCTATGTCGAATTCCCAGGAAATCCACCGTATCAATGAATGTGAAAAAACCTACCCATAAAAAATTCATTGTCATTTTTTTTAACCAAATTCGAGTCCAGGTAAATAATTATAGAAGAGTAAGTAAAAAGAGGCACTTTGGACCCCTTTTTACGATTGCGTCTGATACCTGAAATGGGTCATTAATTGTGAATATATTGCATAAATATTTGAACAAAATCCAAATTTTCTTCATTATATTTTGTAGAGGCGTAAAGGACATTTATAAGTTATGGAAGTCATACTGAAGTATTCCACTCTTTCGAAAATTGTATGGGACATCAAAAATGATTCCAAATCATACACGGAGTCATTTAAGGAACTTGTTTACACTTTGGACCACATATATGGAATAAGGCTAAATAAAGACGCTTTAGACAAACTTGAAAAATTCTACAAATCATTTGAGAGAAGGTTGCCAGAATGTTCATTCGCAAAAATCAAGTTTTTCAAAATGTATGAGAAGTGGCTGAAATCGGATCTACTTATTGAAATTAAACCGCTGATTCCCGGCCGGCCTAGCAAAGCATACGACGAAGTTACGGAGAAAACCAAAAAGAAAAAACAAGAGGAACTATTGGCGGCACATCCGCCAAATTTAATAAAAGATACGTTCAAAACAGCATTGTTAAAAACACAACCAAAAAATGTTGGACGAATTGTCGATGTTTTACCATTAGCATCTCCGAAAAGGGTAAAGAGAATGGTAGAAAGTATTCCAACTCCAAAATCGACTACAGAATTCACGGAGGAAGATGCACTGGCCCTGATTTTGAACCTAGGCCTCTCAAGAAACAAATACTCAACAATGAGGAAGGCTCTTCGTGAAAAAGGATGGGGTTGTTTACCCTCAAAACATAAATTGTACAACACCAGGACGAAAATGGTGCCATCAAATATATACGTGGACGAATTAAAAGCAAGAGTGAAACTTGCTGATCTTGTTGAAAATACACCTGTTAGAATTATTTCTAATTTTACTGAAGAACAGTTGAACACATGTAATAATTCCGAAGTGGTTTTGATCAGCAAATGGGGTTGTGATGGATCATCAGGATTTTCCGAATATAAGCAACAAACAGAAATAGATACCAACTTCGCATCAATTTTCATGGCATCATTAGTACCATTGAGAATGAGATTGTACAAGGACCAATCTTCATCATCGAAAGAAAATGCATTTCAAGATATATGGATAAATAGAACACCTGGGTCAAAATATTTATGTCGCCCAATTCGGTTTGAGTATACAAAGGAAGACCGGAACACAACACGATCTTTGGTGAACGAAATAAAGGAAGAAATTGCTGCATTACCCATGATTGTTATAAACCAATTGGGAAGAAATATAAAAGTTTCGTTTCAACTACAACTCACTATGATCGATGGAAAGGTGGCAAACGCATTAACTGGCGTTATGTCCAATTGGAGATGCAATATTTGTGGCAAGAAGAATGGGCAATTCGAGGACAAGTCTGATGAAAATTTAGTAAACGAAAATGCGCTCAATTTCGGTATTTCGCCCCTGCACTGTAGAATTCGATTCATGGAGTATTGTTTGCATTTATCGTATGACCTTAAATATCGGACTAGCCCTGGAAACCGCGATGTCTCTGCTAGAAACAACCAAGATCTTCACAAAATGAGGCAGGAAGAGAAGAATCGAATCCAGTTGGAGTTTAAACAAAAGGGACTTATAATAGATAAACCTCTTTACGGATACGGAAGCACAAATGATGGCAACTCGGCAAGGCGGTTTTTTGAGGACCCCGTATCGACATCTAAAATAACCGGTCTTGATGAACACTTGCTAAGACGATTCAAAGTGATTTTGGCTGTAATCAATAGCAAAAAGATGATAAATTCAACCAAATTTGAAGCTTATAGTAATGACACAAAAAACATTTTATCTGATTTATATTCGTGGAAAGCTTTAACACCGACAGTACATAAAGTCTTACATCATGGCAAGGAAATTGTGGAATACAACATACTTCCGTTAGGAGAACTTACAGAAGAAGCTCAGGAATCCCGTAATAGAGATGTTAAACAGTTCCGGCTTTTCAATACCCGAAAGAGCACCAAATTTAACCAAAATTATGATTTACTTCAATATTTATTGTTATCGTCTGATCCGGTACTATACAGCATCAGAACTAAATGGCTACCAAAAATATGTGACGATATAGATAAGGACGATCCCGATGCCATTCAAATTAAAGAGCTTTTAAATTTTGATACCTTAGATTATTTGGTAGAGAATAAAATCAAATAATACAAAACTAAAATGCTTTTTTATTTTGGGAGTAGCTAATATACATATAAACGCACGCCGATGCGAAGTGTTTTCGCTCTAAAACACATATTTTTATTCCAATTTTTTTAAACTTTGGCAGGAGACCTTTTTTTATTCTAACACATTTGTATTGTAAACCCTGGGCAAATCTATCAATGTTTTAGTGTAGGCCCCATATAAGGTTCCATTTCACAAATAGACATTTTTATATAGAGTTTAATGAAGTGTAAATGAATTTTAGAGTAGATAGAATCCGAGTTGAGAAATGTTTTATACATCGTTGGAAAGGTATGAAAATTTCCTTTACGATAAGGTATGTTGCGTAAATATGGCTATAGTGTGTCATGTGCAATTAGGACAACAAAAACAAAATTTGGGAAATTCGACTTTTTTGAAAAATTGACTTTTTTATTGCCGGTTCCATAAAATGGAATAGAATAGAGATATTTCCATGATTCTTTTTGTGTTTTGTAGAAGAAGTGTTACCAAATAAAAGTTTATTTAACACCTTTGCAATAAAATGTGACGTAATACTTGTTTTTTAGCAATGAATATAGCACTACTTGAAAATTGACTTTTTTCAGTATTTTGATCGCTACGATCTCATTTATGGCTAGGATATGGCGAGACATACCTTAAAATGTTGGGAACATTTTAAGCTTTCATTTAAGTTCAAAAAAAGCGAAAAAATCCCCGTGGAACTTTTTTTCCAGTGAGAAACTTTTGAAGTTTAGTAAAAAAATTGGCCATTTTGGTCTTAAGATAACGGTGTTGTTTGATATCGAAATTAGCCAAATTAGCACTTAAAACTTTTCTTAATACCTCGACTTTGTGAAAATGGAAAGAAATGATAATGCTTTGACGGCCAAAGTTTGCGAAAACTTAAAGGAAATGGGAGTATCTTTTTTGAAAAATTTTGCAATTTTTTGACAAAAAAAATATTTTTCATATTGAAAACGATGCCATTTTTAAACCGCCAAAGATATTCACGTGATTCCTTTTGTATTTTATGCACACATATGCTGGCATAATTTGTGTGAAGTATGAAGTTTATAGCTTTAAAATTGACGGAGTTATTTAAAAAACACTGAAAAAAACCAAGGCCAAATTTTCATATTTTAAAATTAAACAATTCATAACTCCTTAACAGTACACGATGGCATGGTACTTTATGCATAAGTTTTTTAGATCTTGGCAAGCTCTTTCTCTAGAGTCCTAAATCATGTAAATCGGTTGAGTAGATCAAAAGTTATGGCCCCCAGAAGCTTGGAGAAGTCAAAAGTGGTCAACTTTGACACCCTGTAGCTCACCCTGTATTAAAGATATGGACCAACAACAGCACTTTTCTGAAAGCCTATGTCCTCCTCTACAAATGTCTAGAACATTTTGTATGGCTAAAATCAACAGATAAAAAGTTGTAGACTTATTTCCAATTTTTTTGCCATTTGGCCCACTGTGCGTCGATAGATGTCAACGATTGTAGTGGGTCAGTGAAAAGCTTGTGAGACAAGAAACAGCACTGTGTCTTCTTTGCGTTAGGTTAGGATAGGTTAAAAAAAGGTTGCAGATATTAATCTGCCCCATGCCACTATAAACATACCCCTATGCCAGTAATTGGCTTGTTTTGCGCTCTAAAAGAAAGTTGGTTAAAGTCTACTCTGTTCATTCTACACCTGAACACCTTCGATCGAATCCTGGCGAGAACATCGGGCAAAATGTCAAAGGGTGGTTATTCTCTCCTAATGCTGACGATATTTGCGGCACGCCGTTCTGACTGGGCTATAAAAAAGGGTCCCTCATCATTGAGTGCTTGATAAGCACTTATTTATGTGTGAGACGTTTGCCCCTGCTCAGCTCATGGGCAAATTCCAAATGTCTTTCTTTTGAGTCCTATTTCCGTGGGTAAATATATCCTATGTTGGGGATATTTCGGGGGTGGGGTGACCATCTGGACACTTTGCCCTTAAAGTAAATATAAGCTTCGTGCTCTACCCTCAAATACATTTTGTATGAGCTCCATATTGGCATGATCGGTAAATAAGTTCTGCTTGAGGGTGGGGTGGACCCCAGGGTCTTTGTCCCGAAAATGAGTATCAATTCCGTACTCTACTCCCAAATCTTATATATAAAAATCAATTTGTATTTGTAGGTTTGTTTGTATGTTTGTGTGTTCCTTATAGACTCAGAAACGGCTGAACCAATTTTCTTGAAATCCACAGATGGTGTGATTTTTTGATATCTGAAGGGGGGGCGGACCCTCCCCCTTACCCTAATTTTCAGAATCGCCAGATCTCGGAGATGGGTGATGCGATTTAAGCGAAATTTTGTGTGCTCTCATATAGTACCCTAAAAATAAAAATTTGGTATCCAAATTTCGGAATTTCGCAACACTAAAACAGAATATCGGGCTGAATGAAGTACTTTAAGAATGGAGTACACCTTACATCCAAACTTGAATTCGTAGACCAATAAAGATCATGTGGGATTCAGCTAAAGACACTTATATTGTTAAACTGTTAGTCAAGTTTGCATGGTATTTCACTAAAAGATCTTTAATTGTCGAAAATAAATATTCCAAGGAAACTTTTGTTCCATATAGAGTAAAAGAAAGCGCAGCGGAACGGGCCAGGGTCAGCTAGTAGCTTTTATATAAGTCACATATTGCCATTGTCTGTAAATACGTCCGATTAGGGAGGTATTTTGGAATGGGGCGGCTTCCCAACCACATGGCACTTCATTTATTTTTTTTTTTTTCTCTCAAGCACCTTTCGTTTGGGATCTATATTGTAGTGATTGGTCCCCCGAGGCACCCGATCCCAACAATAGAAACAATGTTTTGTTATTGGTGACAGTAAGAGTGCAAAAAAATTTCGAATGAATCGCATTATAAATCTCCGAGATTTGGTGTTTTTTAAAATTAGGGTGATGAGAGGTGATTTTTAGGGGAGGTATGGCCTCTCAGACAATTCGACTCAAGTATGGATGTATGACGTATATGAAATACGTGCTCCACTTCCAAATCCCTTTAATTTGAGGATAGAGAAAGTCTAGGTGGAAGCATGAAAGTTCCGATATACATAGTTGGTAAGTCTGGGAGGAAATGAAAATTAAGAGAGACAAATTTGAAATATGTAAAGTACATCAAATTAACGGGCATTGTCTTAAATACAATTAATTAATGAATACATACAATTTATTCTAATACAAAACTTATACTGATGGAAAGAACTAAAGAAGATATATTGTGTATATATGGATTTCGATATCAAAACGGAACACATAGAACTAGAGTCGCACATGAGCAGAATAGAGACATCAAATATCAGCGTGGACAGGCCATGTGAGGTTGATGACGAGACGTTGGTATATTTCCTATGTCAATGCCCGGCTTTCTTTTCTCGAAGAAAGACCCCAATATCGCAATTGTAATCATATTGAAATTAACATCAATGTCTTCTGTGCTTGGGCAATTCAAAGTATGTTGCCCAAGTTTTTCTCTGAGTAGTCTTCCGAATTTTGCGTAGTTGGTTTTCACATTACTTCGGTAGCTTATCGGATTCGATACAGCAATGTTCCGAAAAGGAGTGCTCTTTGGCGACCCTCCAATCCTGAACCTCATCGGTCAGATTTTTCGAATATATTGTCACATCTAAAACCTCCTTCCCTAATCCTATTAATAAAGTGTAGCGATGTTACCAAAATTAAGTGTTATTTGGTCTTTAGTATTCAAGAATTTTGCCAGGGCTTGGCCCCGCTTATTAGTGTTGATACTACCCCACGAAATGTGGTGAG
Source organism: Stomoxys calcitrans (assembly GCF_963082655.1). Lineage (NCBI taxonomy): Eukaryota > Metazoa > Arthropoda > Insecta > Diptera > Muscidae > Stomoxys > Stomoxys calcitrans. The sequence goes on from NC_081553.1 coordinate 135,745,487, forward strand.
AGTTGGCATCTCATCCTATTTGTACTTTATTTCTTGTCTGTTTTGCTATCCTCGCCAGCCGTTGCAGGTCCGACGTGGGGGGCGGTGTCGGAGAGTCGAAAGGCAGATAAAATAATGCCAGGTATGCTCCACCGTCTCCATGTATACTGATCTAGTCATTCCGTTTGTCACACCTAAAATTATTGATCTACGACTCCATAAAGTACATATACGGGCCAGTTACGATGACCGCAATCGTAAGAATTCGCCAATTCAACTTTAATTTATGTTACGGTTATCATAAACCGTAAAAATTAAGAACATGTTTTAACGTTTTCCCTATTCATTCAAATGTTTTTGTGTCTTTACAATCTTGCAAAATTTGGTTTTTACCTGAGTTCCAGGCATTTTCAACATCTAATAAAAAATTGTTTTCCCCCAATTTGAATTTAAAAATATTAGACCCATTTCTTTTACAGCTGTTTAAGTGTTGCCAACGAAATGTAATCTATATGAAATGAAAATCTTACGAAAACCGAAAAAATTTATTACAATTTGTATTTGCAAGCTTCCGTGGAAATCAGAACAGCCCTGATATTCTTTATGGTCTTGACATTCTCTGTCTGTCGAAATCATGACACCTGTAGAACGCGTAAAGCTAGCCGAATGAAATTTTGCACAGATACCTTTAATTGGTGTAGGTCGTTTCGGAAATGGGCCATATCGGTCAAGATTTGGACATAGCTTCCCACAAAGTGGTTCTTGGACTTGAATATTTGAGCCCATAGAAGCCGCAATTTAGCTGAAACTTTGCTTAGCTTTTTCTGACCCCTAGCACTTTGTTCATTTGTGTACATTTTTTGCAGAACCCATGGAGGTGGAAGTGGATCCCAAGAATCGGATTGTATATTTAACAATACTAGCTGACCCAATGTTCTTCGCTACTCCTTAAAGTGACTTTTTCAAACCATGTCCCTTCAAATGTATAAAGACCGCCCAAAGGGTCTCGGGTCCTTTTAGGATCTACATTACTTTACCTTTAAATCTTTATTTAAGTCCCACATTAACCCAATGGGCTTGCATATCCTGTGAAGGGCTCTCAGATAGTTGTGGGATATCAGACTAGTACTTCACTCTCAAAGTCCTTTCACGTAAGAATTAGCCCGGTCGGTCTGCTATTCCTTTTGGGGATTTTTGGCGGCTCTCAGATACTTGGCTGTTGTTTTAGTCACATTTTGTATGTGACCCTCGTCTAGCGGCAACGTTATGACCACTTGTTATTTAAATGCGTCAAGTACTCGCCTTGTCATATCGAGACTTTTGCCGATTGTCCGTTTCTGCACTTGCAGCTACTTCACAACATGTGGATCGGCCTAGTAGCTCTCAGATAAGCTCCTCGTGATGACGATGAACACCACACATGGTCTCTCATATTACCATCAAATTCTTACTTGGGGCAAGTGATAGCATGTGTAGGGCATGTGGCGAAGATGATGAGACGTTCGAGTATTTCTTCTGTCATTGTCCGGCTTTCGCGGCTAAAAGACATCGGTACTTAGGTGGGGACACAATACCAGACACGAACGAACTTGGGGGAGTGGTACGGAAAATCATTAAGGATTTTGTAAGTAGCACGGAATTCCTAACTTTAAATTTTGTTTTTCGAGGTTACTTTTTAGTTTTTAGAGCGCACAGCAAGGCGATTACTGGCTTGGGAGTTTGTCCATAGTGGCATGGGGGGGATTTATACCCGCACCCTATTTTGAACCTAACCTAACCTAACACACTTTAGGTAAGGTTAGGTTAAGTGGCAGTCTGCCGTCAGACTCACTGAGACTTTTTTGTCCATTGTGATATCACAGGAACAGAACAAGGAAGATGCCTTCTAGTTCCTATCGTTAAACCATCCACATCGCTTTAAAAAGCCCAATAACTTGTGCATGTTCACATCCGCTAAATCAGACAGGTTCTCAAAGAAATGAAAACCTATGGAACTCCTTCTAACTGCTAGTGCGGGGCACACACACAGCAGGTGTCGATGTCCCTACAGCTTCTGCAAAAATCGTTGCTGGCAACCTTCAGTCTGTCAGCATGTTTTCCGATTAGACAGTGACCTGTCATGACGGACACAATGATTGAGACATCTGTTCTAGCCAATGACAGCAAAGCAGAAGACCTCCTCACGTCAAGATGAGGCCACATAGTTTTGGAATGAACGCAGCCCCCTCTTTGTGACCATCTATCATACGTTGTCCTTCGGGCCTAGTCTTGAAAACTTAGCTTACATGTCGCTAGAGGCATAACCCCAGATTCCAATGTCCCTAGAGTGTGTAAGGTAGTTCCTAGTCTCGCAAGCTCGTCTGCTTTAGAATTCCCTGGGATATCTCTATAGCCCGGCACCCAGATATCTCTGTGGCCTGGCATCCAGAACAGGCGAATTTTAAACTGTTCAGCCATCTCGTTGAGAGATCTGTGACGGTCGAGAGCAGTTTTTGTGTTCAGAAATACGTTCTCCAGGGATTTAATGGCTGCAATTAACCGATCTCCCGATATTTATGACAATTGTCGTAATGACATTATATCTTAGCCATTCCACCACTTCCTAAATTGCAAGGATCTCTGATTAATACACACTGCAGTGGTCGGGTAACCTCATTGATACGAGCAATTCTAGCTCTTAAGAGTACAATCCATAGCCCACCTGGTCGATTATATTGGAACCATCCGTATAGAAGTCTATGTTACTTCTGTTACCAGAGATATCGTAGTTCCAATCGGTTCTATCAGGAATAGCGGTACAGAAATTTTTATCAAAAAGCGGCTCAGGTAGGGTGTAATCCACACTGCCTGGAACATCCAAAATTGTATGAAAGATAACACAGTGTCCGAAGCCGCCACATGACCAATGAGAAAGCTTCCTTAACCTCACGGCAGTGGGCGCTGCAATTTGAGTAGTCACAATGTCCAGAGGCATAAGATGTAGCATTAAACTCAGTGCATCAGATGGAAGCCATCCTTTGGATCCGGTTAAGTATTGAGCAGTAGGTGGATTGTTGAAGCGCCGTCCACCAGACCACAACATCATATAGCACAAAAGGTCTGACAACTGCAGTATATACCCAATGCATGACACGCGGTCTAAATCCCCAACTTTTGCCAATGGCTCTCTTGCAAGTGTGTAGGGCAAGAGTGGCCTTTCTTGCACTTTCCAAAATGTTGGATTTGAAGTTCAATTTCCTGTCCAGCTTAACTCACCAGCATAACCACGCTGACAAATGTATGCCCTGCGCTGGATGTTGTAGCAGTGTGTTGTACCGCGCTGGTCATCATTGAGTTGCATCAAACCTGAGCTATCAGGAAATAATTTGACGCGTATCTAACAGGAAACGTAGACAGATAAACATACCAACTGCATAACAAGGGTCAATTAAAACGGAAAATTTAGCGATCTATAAATTCCAAGCAAATTCCGCTTCCTCCCTAAGCGGATTTTCTCGATTATTTTGCATGGAGAACAATTCTTACTAAGCGGTTTATTTTATCCCCTTATATTATCGCCGATTGTTTATGAAGTAGTTGGGAAGAGCGTAAAATAGATACCACATGGCGTCACCATTCAATCTGAATTACAATTACTAGAAGGGGAAGAACGCAATATATTTAATGACTAAACGTTCTGGAATGAAAAACTGGCAATGTACTTTAATAAAATCACAATTATGAGCTCCGAAAAATATTTATTTATGAATAAAATTCCTTTTTTTTTCTGTTGATATTTGATGTTTTTGGAGTAGTGATGTTGATGTCATAGCCATATGTTTTCGGATGAGTGTAAGTATTGGATAACGCTTAAATACTAATGACCATATTCACAAAATTTAACGCAGCTTAAAATAAGGTTTATTTGACAGATTTCTTTTATTGAACTGTCAAATAAACCTACATTAAAGGCTCTTTTGTGAATACCGGTGTAAGCATTAAGGGGGGAAGAGAGTGTTTCATTTGTCCATAAGCTAGCGAAACCGTCCGATTGGTAAATAAAACAGACCAAATATATGCTTAAAACTTCTGCTTTAGATTACATAAACTGTGTACAAAAATCGATAGCACTACAAAGAAACCTCATAGAGTTTGAATACAAACTCTATAATTACTTAATGTAAGAAGCATTGGAGTAAATTCAATTCATCCGTCCAACAACAAAAATAGAACGACAAAAGCAATACAGGCAATGAATCACATCATTTCAACAACCCTATTCCTTCAAGGATACTTTTGCAGTTGCTATCAGCATGAGCACCACATCTCTATCATTGATGTCGCCCGGCGCAGCAAGGTAAGTGCCGCTCCTTCAAAACATCTGTCACACAACGTCAGTCGTATAATTCAGATGCAAACTCTTGCAACAATTCACAAGATGATGAACTGCCGGTGATGCAAAAGTTTAATGAACTCTTAAAGTGCTCCCTGAAGAGGTCTTACTTTGAGCCATGTCGGCGAAAGGGAAAAATTTAAGTATTAATTTGCAAATTAAAATGAATTTATTTGCTGCAATGTTGGCCTTGATCCTTTCACCAACATTGCAGCGTTCGTATATTTAGTATAATGAAGAAACAACATTAAATTGAACATGATTAAAAAAGATGGCATCCAGCCGGTTGATTAAATGGATTGTTGATAAACTAAAGATTATAAGAGTTGAATTGTAACATCGATTAGAACTTCCCGAACAATAATATACGATCAATAATAAAAAGCTAATGATAAAGTCACTTGTAATATAGAATTTTTGTGACAGATGTATGTATATTGCATGTGCTTGTGTGTCATTTCCATAAAAATTGATAGCCTTTATTAAGGAAGAATCACTAAGAAGGAAACCTTTTGGACCACAGCCTCTTCAATTGCATTAAATTAATTAAAAGTTTGTTTTTATACCCCGTCAGCATAGGATAAGGGGTATACTAATCTAGTCATTCCGTTTGTAACACCTGCAAATATTGATCTGAGACCCCATAAAGTATATATATTCTGGATCGTCTCGACATCCTGAGTCGATCTAGCCATGTCCGTCTGTCACGATCACGATAGCGGTCGAACGCGTAATGCTAGCCGCTTGAAATTTTGCACATATACTTCAAATTGATGTAGATCGTTGGGGATTGCAAATGGGCCATATCGGTTCAGATGTGGATATAGCTCCCATATAAACAGATCTCCCGATTTGACTTCTTGTGCCCCTGAAAGCCATAACTTTAGTCCGATTTGACTGAAATTTTGCATGTGGTGACTTCTAACAACTGTGCCAAGTACGGTCCAAATCGGTCTATAACCTGACACAGCTCCCATATAAACCGATCTCCCGATTTGATTTCTTGAACCCCTGGAAGCCACAATTTTGGTCCGATTTGGCGAAAATTTTATATGTAGTGTTCTTTAACGACTTCCAATAACTGTGCCAAATACGGTCCAAATCGGTCTATAGTCTGATATAGATCCCATATAAACCGATCTCCCCATTTGACTTCTCGAACCCTTAGAAGCCGCAAGTTTTGTCCGATTTGGCTGAAATTTTGCATGTAGTGGTTAGTTATGACTTTCAACAACTGCATCAAGTACGGCCAAAATCGGTCTATGACCTGATATAGCTCCCATATAACCCGATCTCCCTATTTGACTTCTCGAACTCTTACAAGCTGCAAGTTTTGTCCGATTTGGCTGAAATTTTGCACATAGTGTTCTATTATGACATCCATGTGGTGTTCCGTTATGACTTCCAACAACTGTGCCAAGTACGGTCCAAATCGGTCTATAACCTAGTATAGCTCCCATATAAACCGGTCTCTCGATTATCTTTGTTCGGTTCCTAGAAGCTTTAATTTTTGCTGGTTTGACAAAGTTTGGTATGTAGAATAAAATTATGCGCTTCAACTACATTTATTTTGTATACATTTTTAGCAGAATCTATGGTGGCGGGTTCCCAAGACTCGGCCCGGCTGAACTTAGCACCTTTTTACTTGTTTTATATCATTTGTTGTCACTTGTTGTATCATTTGATAAACCTCCAATTCCGTAACATTATTTAAAGATTTTAGTTAACGTGAAAATGGTGACATGAAAAGCTATTCCAACAATTGTGCTGTGATTCTGCTTGTTAGAGATTTACATACACTTTGATAAGTAATTATATTACAACTCGCGTTAATGAACTTCAACTACATATACAAGCACGCAAATGTGATAAAAACCAACAACAATAATAACACCATCAAATGATTGGTTGAAACTATGTATGTGTGTAGACCACTTAGATATTATGAAAAAAAGGGGCGCTGAGTATGATGGTAAGGGCCTAGACCAGTGATGCATTTAAAGGTAAAATGCTGGCCCACTAAGCACTGTATCTTACATATAAAAATCAATTTGTGTTTGTTTGTAGATTTGTTTGTTTGTATGTTTGTGTGTTCCTTATACACTAAGAAACGGCTGAACCGATTTTCTTGAAATTTTCACAGATGGTGTATAATGATCCCGTGGCGAAAATAGGCTACTAAATTTTTTGATATTTGAAGGGGGCGGACCCTCCCCCTTACCCTAATTTTCAGAAACGCCAGATCTCGGAGAAGGGTGGTGCGATTTAAGCGAAATTTTGTGTGCTCTCATTAGTACCCTAAAAATAAAAATTTGGTATTCAAATTTCGGATGGGGTACCTAGGGGGGCCGCCACACCCTGAAACCCACCAAACATATATTTAGACCAATCACAACAATATGGGACTCAAATGAAAGGTATTAAGGATATGAAAACGTATCTGATATCCAATTGTCGGACCAAGTGTTAGGGGGATCACCCCAACCCCCAAAATCCCCTATATCGGACATATTTACCGACCATGGCAATATGGGACTCTAATGAAAGGTATTTGCGAGTAGAATACGAATCTGATATCCAAATGTGGGACCAAGTTTCTGGGGGTCCACCCCTTCCCCAAAACACCACCCAAACAGGACTTATTTACTGACCATGGGAATATGGGGCTTAAATAAAAGGTATTTGAATGTAGAATTAGAATCTGATGTCCAAATATGGGACCAAGTGTTTGGGGGGCCGCCTCTCACCAAGAACATCCCCCAAAGGGGACAAATTTACGACCATAGAAATATGGGCCTCAAATGAAAGGACTTTGGGAGTAAAGCACGAATTTGATATAAATATTCGGGAGAAATGTCTATGGGGCCACCCCACCCCCACAACACGACCCAAATAGTACGTATGTGCTGACAATTACAATATGAGGCTCAAATCAGAGGATTTTCACAGTGGAACACAAATCCTATATATATTTTCAAGGCCAACTCACTCACACCGGTCATGTTTGCCGACTATGGAAATATGGGGCTCAAATTAAAGGTATTTGGGAGTAGACCACGTATCTGATATCAACATTAGGGACCAACTTTCTAGGGACGACCCACCACCATAACAACCCCCAAAAAGGACATATTTGCTCACCAAGACAATTTGAGTCTTAAAGAGAGTGGAGTCTTAAAGAGAGTAGAATACGAATTTGATATCCAAATTTAGGACCATGTAATGAGGGCATCATCCCTTTCCCTAAACACCCACCCAAAGGGAACAAATTTTTCGACCATGCCAATGTGTGGCTCAAATGAAAGGTATTTGAGATTAGAAAACGAATTTGATAACCTGTTTTGGGGCCATGTGTTTGGAGGACGCCTCATCCTGTAAACTCCCCTTAAACCAATGGCAATATAGGGTAAATAAATGGTATTTGAGAGAAGAGCACTATATTGATATTTCTTCAGGGTTAAGTATCTGGGGGACCACCTCTCCCTCGAAAACACCACTAAATCAGACATCATGAGAATATCGGGCAAAATGTCCGAATGGAGTACACCTTACATCCAAACATAAATTCACTAAAAGCTCTTTAATTGAAGGAAGGCGCAGCGGAGCGGGCTCGGGTCAGCTAGTTAGAGATAAAATTCAATTTTAAACGATTTTCCACATCCCTCTTAAAATGTACTCTTTAAAATACAAATACGTTTGGTTTAATGTAGGGCAAAGACGACATTTGACTGTTTGATAGCCAGGCATCCATTAAATATGTACACGCAAAAAATAATTCGTTTCACATAACTTAGGATTCAAGATCTAGCGGAGTAAGGGAAACGAAAAGGCGGGCTTATTGACCGGAAACCAGAAGACTGCCATCTGTAATATTGGTACATGCGAAGCCTTACAGTGCAATACAGTCCGGGGTGAGGGCTTAGCGATGAACGGATGTATTACTGTGGAATAAAGAATGGTTGATTGGACAACAAATATATAATGGCGAATATTATTCGAAGGATATAAAATGAAGATTATTGACTGAAGAGTAATTATAAAGGGTGATTTTTTTGAGGTTAGGATTTTCATGCATTAGTATTTGACAGATCACGTGGGATTTCAGACATGGTGTCAAAGAGAAAGATGCTCAGTATGCTTTGACATTTCATCATGAATAGACTTACTAACGAGCAACGCTTGCAAATCATTGAATTTTATTACCAAAATCAGTGTTCGGTTCGAAATGTGTTCAAATTTTGACAAATTTTGTTCAGCGATGAGGCTCATTTCTGGTTGAATGGCTACGTAAATAAGCAAAATTGCCGCATTTGGAGTGAAGAGCAACCAGAAGCCGTTCAAGAACTGCCCATGCATCCCGAAAAATGCACTGTTTGGTGTGGTTTGTACGCTGGTGGAATCATTGGACCGTATTTTTTCAAAGATGCTGTTGGACGCAACGTTACGGTGAATGAACACATTTCGAACCGAACACTGATTTTGGTAATAAAATTCAATGATTTGCAAGCGTTGCTCGTTAGTAAGTCTATTCATGATGAAATGTCAAAGCATACTGAGCATCTTTCTCTTTGACACCATGTCTGAAATCCCACGTGATCTGTCAAATACTAATACATGAAAATCCTAACCTCAAAAAAATCACCCTTTACTAAACGATGATACAGCAAAATTAATGCCAACAATTTAAGCAATCTCTGTATATTAGTTAAATCTGTATATTGGTTAAAAAACAGTTTAAAAGTCTCTTTGCAAATCAGAAAATAAATATTTGGAAAGGTATTTCAGACGACAATAAATAAAAAACCGACGACATTTTTCGAATATGAATTATATATTTCAGCTAAATACAAAAACAAAATATAAAATTTGTTTGTATAGCCTCCACCATAGGATGGGGGTGGTATACTAATTTAGTCATTTCGTTCATAAAGTACATATTCTTGATCGTCATGACATTCTTAATCGACCTTGCCATGGCCGTTCGTCTATCTGTCGAAAGCACACTTACTGTCGATGGAGTAAAGCTAGGAGCTTGAAATTTTGCACACATAATTCCTTTTAGTGTATGTCAGTTCGGATTGTAAATAGGCCAAACCGGTCCATGTTTTGATATATGTGCCATATAAAACGATCTTGGGTCCTGACTTCTTTAGCGCAATTCTTATCTGATTTGGCTAAAATTATACAAGTGGTGATTTAGTGCGACTTCCAACAATTGTGCTATGAATGTTCTAAATCGGTTCATATAGCTGTCATAAACCGATCTCCCGATTAGTTTTTTGAGCTTCTAGAGGGCGCAATTCTAATCGAATTTGACTGAAATTTTGCACTTATCTTTTTGGTATGACTTCCAATAACTGTAACAAGTATGATGTACTTAAATCAGTCCATAACCTGATATAGCTGGCATATAAGCCGATCTCCCGATTAGACTTCTCGAGTCTCTAGAGGGCGCAAATCTTTTACAATTTCCTTGACCTTTTGCACATGTCGTTTTGGTATAACTTCTAACAACTGTGCTTAGTATGGTATAAATCAGTCCATAATCTGAAATAGCAACCACATAAACCGAACTCCCGATTTGACTTTGTGATTTTCTGGAGCGCCAAACATTACTCGATTTGCCTGAAATTTTGGAGGCAAGTACGATCTATATCGGGCAATAACTTAGCTCATACATATTTGAAGAAGTCATTCAAAGTGCTTGCGGAGGGTTTATAAGATTCGGCCCAGCCGAACTTACCTTGGTTTTACTTGTTTTTATAAATGACGTGTAGCTTGAGGAGCAATAGTGCAGAATTGTATCGTGGTGAAAATAGGGTACTTAATTTTTTGATATCTGAAGCGGGGCGGACCTTCCTCCGTAGCCCAATTTTCAAATATGCCAGATCTCGGAGAAGGATATTTAGCGATATTTTGTTTGCAAATCAAAGTAACCCTAAAGAAAAAACTTTGGGTCCGCCTCACCTCAAAATCCTTTTATCATGATATATGGACCAAACATGGCAACATGGGACTCAAATGAAAGGCATTTGAGAGTAAGAAATGAATTTGTTATCTATTTTCAGGGCCATGTGTTAAGATTGCCATCCCACACCAAAACACCACCAAACCGGACGTACTACTATGGCAATATGGGGCTCAAATAAAAGGTATTTCGGTGTATAATACGAATTGGATATCTGCAAAAACACTCCTGATTAAGACTTATTTACCAAACATTAGAGAGTGTCACAGTCCCACTAGTATATTATAAAAAGCGTTCCAAATGGCCAATATAAGATACAAAATTCTCTAAAAGCATCCGTTTTAGTAAAATAGCTGTATCTCATTCGTTTAAAGCAAGGATGTAGAAACCCAGGACAGTTGGTAGACCTGTGGGTCTACTTTAAACAGTCAAGAATTTGGAAATCAATGCTTTGAGGTTGGAACAATTTGAGAAAAAATAAATGTTTGCTTAAAAATTTTTAATTTTGGAACGGCGTAAACGTAAATATTAGTTGCACAAATCGGTACTTTCCCGACATTATTCGCAACTAAATTCAAAACTCTTTAAATATAAACAAGTAAAACCGTTCGGCCGGGCCGAATGTTATATACCCTCCACCAAGAATCGCATTTTTCAAATTCTAAGAATAACTTTTTCAAATAGAAAAACACCAGTCGCAGGAAAACACCACCTCCAAAATTTCAGGCAATCGAGTAACAATTGCGCCCCACAGAGGCTCAAAAAGTTAAACTGGGTGATCGATTTATATGGCAGCTATATCAGTTTATATACCGATTTAGACCATACTTGGAACAGTTGTTGGAAGTCATACCAAAACGACATATGCACAATTTCATCCATAATTGCGCCCTCTAGAAGCCCAAAACTCTAATTGAGAGATCGGTTTATATGGCGGCTATATCAGGTTATGGACTGATTTAGACCATACTTGGCACAGTTATTGGGAGTTGTACCAGAACACTTCATGCAAATTTTCAGCCAAACCAAATAAGAGTTGAGCCCTCTAGAAGCTCTAAAAGTCAAGACCGGATATCGGTTTATATGGCAGCTATATCAGGTTATCAGACCATACTTGACACATTTGAAAGTGATACCAAAACATAACGTGTAAAATGTCAGCCCAATCGGAATAGAATTGCGCCTTCTAGATGCTCAAGAAGTTAAGACCCAAGATGGGTTTATATGGCAGCTATAGCAAAACATGGACCGATATGGCCCAATTAAAATCCCAACTAGCTTTACTCCTTCGAAAGTTAGCGTGCTTTCGACAGACAGACGGACGTACGGACAGACGGAGGGACATGACTATATCGACTTAAAATGACATGACGATCAAGAATATATATACTTTATGGGATCTTAGATGCATATTTCGAGGTGTTACAAACAGAATGACGAAGTTAGTATACCCCCATCCTATGGTGGAGGGTATAAAAAAATATATATTTGTTGAAAGTCGAATAACTCATAAACCGTCCAGATATTTTAGCACGCTTTTGTAAGATTTTACGAGCTCTATCTTTTACATAAAAAATCAAACCGATCGGCTCATAAATGACTGTTTATCGAGCAATTTAAAACTTGATATGCTCGAGTTGACCAATATTCAAGCCTTATGGATCAAACTCTTAACACACTAGGGTCTCCAAATTTTGCTTATTTATTGGAAAACACTTCAACATTCGCTATGTTGAGTGTCGTGTTCATAAATCCATGAGTTCTTTTGAATTATTTCCACAATTTTTTGATTTGGCAACACTGTGCCAAATCTTATTCAGCACCTACCAACTTCAAACGCAATTCAGCACCTACCAACTTCAAACGCAATTATGAAGAAAATTAGTACATCTTCCATGCTGTTTTGATCAGTATACAAATTAAAGCCCTAAAATGAAAAGGCCTTTCCAGTGGCAAAGTTTACTACAAGTGCTTAGGTCCTTTTGGTGGATATGTGTGCAGTGAAAAATGCTTGTAAATGTAGCTGGCAGCTGCTACTGCTGCCGCTGATGATGCATTTGTAAGGCAATACAATTGCATTTGATTTGTACTATTTAGTATTCAAATGATGTACTATTTACATTCATGTGTCCATATATGCACTGGTGTGAACTCCAGTGTCCGTGTGTACGTGTGCACGTGAATGTAGTTTGTGATTGTAGTAAACCAAGTGATGATTATACGACAGCAGGAGGAGCTAACATAAGTGATTTTCCTCCGCTCCAGTGGGCCAATACAGAAGCACTATATAAACGATTGAGGGCATGGGTTAGATAGTGATTGAATGTTGAAAATGTAATATTCATTTTACGAATGAAATTTAATGAACACTCATCAGCACACTCACACAGACAGAGAACAGTCAGACAGACAGATAGATACTCAGTCAATGGCTCACTAAATTGAAGAGTAATTTGCACTGCAATAAACATTTGCCATTGGCTTTTATTTTGGTAAGCATTTTTCTGTTATTTATCATTGACATAATGATGACTTGTTTAATTTACATGTCCTTTTGACACGGAATGATCGTTTAAAATTGTTACCTTCAATGATGTGAGACTTAAATGTGGGTTGGCCAAACTGACACTCGATAAAACCATGTCAAAAACATGTCATTGTCAAATAGTAAATAATTTTAATTTGCATCATTGCACAAATTTACCAGCAATAAAAATCTTCAGCTTTCAATCCAATTACAAAAATTAATCATAGCATTATCAAAGGAAAACAATTGTAAACACAGCAGCACCTGCTTAATTAAAGGAGCATAACATCAACAATTCCACAAAGTCAGATATTGTCATACACAAAAAAAAACAACGTTTTTTGTGTATGACATTTTGTAAATGAAGCATATTAACAAAATCAAATATTCACAAAAACTGATAACTAAACTCAAACTTTGTAAATTTATAAACAAATAATTCGTACAATCGGACAATATTCGATGAAGACCGAAAGAATTTAGCGCAAAACGTGAAAAGGGAGCCACATATATTCATAAACATTCGCTATATGCAAACTTGCCTGCATCAATAACGGTTGACATATTTAAATTTAAGCTTAACGATAATATTCAAAAAGTGTTATTTTGTAATCACTCGTTATTTCGGACGCTGTCAATTTTGAAGCTTTTATTGTATTACATATGACAAGTAGGAACTACACCATTCTAAAAATGACAAGATACGCGCTTCAACAATGTAGGCCAAAGTAGGCCTGACAATAAACACAACTATGACCGAATTGAAGTGGACAGGAACAAAAATTTGACATCGCTCACTATAAACGGCCATGTCAGATGTTGATTACTTCTCCTATCTAGGCAGCAAACTAACAAAGAGCGGAGATCAGAAACAGACATCCGCAAACGTATCAACAAGACTTGAAGTGTCCTTCTTAAACTTAATAAAGTTTGCAGATGCAGTGACATCTCATGTAATAAAATACAAATCAGAAACTTTAACAGTAGTTTGATATCTATTTTTTAATATGGATGTACAACTTGGAGCATGACACAAGTAACATCCCCCTAAAACCAAAGTTTTTAAAAATCAATGCCTACGACAAATACTGCGAATTTTCTGACCAAACCGCATTTCAAATGAAGAATTGCAAATAAGAACAAACACTACCCCTGTAGATGTAGAATTCGGAAGTGAATATGGACTTGGTTGGGTTACATCCTACGCCGACAGCGCGATGATATAGCGAGAAATATCCTTGATTGGAATCCGCAAGGGCAGCGAAGGATTGGACGCTCGAGAAACGCATAGATCCCCTGCATGAAAGGAGAGTTGAAAACAACCCATATATCGTGTAATCAAGCCAAGGCTTTGGACAACAATAGAGTTGGATAGAAAGAGCCTGTTGATGCTGTATGTTCGCACTGAACTATATATTTTATTCCAATTATATGTATATACATATATGTGTATTTGCATCTAACAGATACTGGCACTTAGTTGGGGACATAATACCAGACATGAACCAAATTAGCGGCGCGACATGGAATCAATCAAGGATTTTGTAAGTAGCACGGAACTCCTGAATTAGAATATCTTTTTCGAGTACTTTTTTAGTATTTAGAGCGCACAACAATCCGATTATTGGCCTAGGCGTATGTCCATTGTGGCATGGGGCTGATTAACATCTACACTTTCTTTTCAACCTAACCTACAATTCTAAGAGGTTTCTCTGAAGAACCCATGTATCTAAAATAAAATCCTATTCCGTGTTCATCGACTTCAAAACTTTTTTTTCAACAAGACGATGCTACGTGCCCCTCAAGATGTTGCTACGTTCCCCACGAGATGGTGATTCGTGTCCCACGAAACCACTTTACTGGAAGTTTCCGGGCCTTGTTATCTCTGCAAGAGGAGATCACAATTGACCACCGATATATTAATTGAAACCTTGCGACTTCTTCCGTGAAAAATAAGGAAGAAGTCGCATAGAGTTCGCGAGGCTATCGAGAACATAGGGCAGTCACTACGTCCTCGATTTGGATATGGAAAATTTCAAAATTTCCATTTGCTAATGCTATTTTTTATTATTAACGGCATACCTTCCTCTTTACTTTGAATTAAATATATATAAAATAGACATATATTTATTGTATCCATACTAGCTAGCTATAGGTCAACGCGTCCACATACGATGTTGCTGTGACGTGTATTTCAATTCATCGCACTTTCTCTTAGGCCATAATGTCGGTCTTGTAGTTTTCCAATACATACGCCAGAACATATCAGAAATCTGCAGCGGTCGACCGCGACTCATGACCCCACCATAGGACGGGGGTATACTAACATCGTCATTCCATTTGTAACATATCGAAATAATGGTCTTACTTACATTTTTAAATTGGATATGACAGGATATTTGGGCCTCGATTTTCAGCGCTTCTTTTAAAATCTCCGACACCAAGTTTCGAAGAGTCTCCCACCACTAGATCTTTCCATCGGGCCCTATATATTGAGCCTTTGTATAGTGTATTGCTTATCCGATTTGGCTGAAATTTTGCAAAATGACTTCCCCTCAAACATCGGTGCTAAGTACGGTCAATATATGATATAACTTCCATATGAACAGATCTTCCGATTATACTTTTTGAGCTTCTAGAAGGCGTAATTCTTATCCGACTTGGCTGCAATTTCGCACAGTGACTGTTTCTATGACCTCTAACATACGTGCCAAGTATGGTCTGAATCGGTTAATAATCTGATATAGGATCAATATAAACCGATCTCCTGATTATACTTCTTGAGCCCCAAGAGAGCAATTCTATGCTAAAACTGGTACTCGGCCAAGGACCTGCGTTATTTGTCATAAAATTTTAAATCATGTATTTCCCCAGAGTAGTCAATGTGATGACACAGGGAGACGGTGGAGCAGACCTGGCATCACTTTATATGCTCTTCGACTCTCCGACACCGCCACATTCGTCAGAGCTGAAAACGTTGATGCGATGCGAACTCTCACCATATTTCGTAGGGTAGTACCAACATTAATTATCGGGACCAAGTTCTGGCAGAATTCTTGAATACTAACGACCTTATAACACTCAATATTGGTAACACCGCTACCTTTGTTAATAGGATTATGGAGGAGGTTTTAGATGTGACAATATGTTCGGAAATCTATGAGGTTCAGCAGTGGAGGTTCTCCATGGAACACTCTTTTTCTGACTTTCACTACATTAGGTTTAGGATAGCTCGGCCAGCGCCGAATGCGAAGCATCCGTAATAAGTTGGACAAAATTTGGAAAACTAATCCAGGAGTATAATCGGGCAAGATAATTTCGAATAAGTATATCAGGCCTAGAAAAACCCTGGATGACCGGGGAGATTCTCAACATTGGGAAAGAGGTCCGCAGATACAGTATGTCGGAAAAATGAGGAAGTTTATTGGGCTTAAGGAATACAATAAGATTACCAGAGCGACAAAATTTATCTCCTGGAAGCTTTTCTGCGAACAGGTCGAGCGTTAATAACGTCGACAAGATGAAAAAGTTTCTCTCTAAATCCCATGTCCAAACTGAAACTTTAGTAGACGACATGGGAGTGAGAGCAGAGACAACGGATGACATGTTGAGGCTTTTGATGACAACCCATTTTCCACAGGATAAGCCGGGACTCACGGAGACACCGGAATCTTGGAATAATGATGTTGATCGAAGTTTTGCGGAATTTATGGTGAAGGAATCCTTGAGAAGCTTCAAACCATTTAAGTCACCCGGATTTCCGGCGATACTACCGAAGGAGGCCGACAATCTGGCCACTATTTTGACAGCTTGCATATACTCAGAAATCCTGCCATATCCGCCTATTACGCTGAAATTCTGGTTTCGAATCCAGGCGTGAACATCATTAACATTTTCAGCGGTGGTTATCCTCCCTTAATTCTGGCGACAATTGTGAGGTACTGTACCATTTGGTATGGCAGCCATATAAAAACTTCACCGTTCGGACTCAGCTATAAAAAGGAGGCCCTTATCATTGAGCTCAAACTTGAATCGGACAGCACTCATTGATATGTGGGAAGTTTGCCCCTGATCCTTAATAAAAAGTTCATGAGCAAATTTACATTTTTGCCACGATTCAAGGGAGGTTTTTATATCCATGGCAAGGCAAGTTTTGCGACACTAAAGTCCTGCATATAATATAAGCCTTACGTCCTTTATACTCAAAACCAGGGAACTTTTTTGTGGATAACATGAACGAACTACTTAAATACAAATAGCATACCTTTGTCAAGGCAAGTTTAATTAAGACTGCCCCGCACGATGATGTGCATTAGAAGAATTTTTCGACAGTATTAGAAGAATTTTTCGACTCACTAGCCAATCCTTAGGACAGTACCGGGTGGACCGGGTTCTTAGAGACTGGATAAATCATATGCTAAGTAACAGATTGATAAATTGTGTGTTCCATGACGCAAATATAAGGGAGAAAGTGGCACAGAACATGCCATCGGGGGGCATTTTGTCGCCACTCCTATGGGTGACCACCATAAATAGCTTAAAACGGATGCCGACTGAGGAGGGATTTGAACCCGTCTGCTACGCAGACGATGTTGTAGTACATCAAGAGGTAGGGATCCCTATCAGCTTTGGGTCGAAAGGGTATTGCAGATGGCATACGACTGGGCTAGATCTGGGGGTCTCATTGTTTACGCAGAGAAGACTGAAATCAAACTGTTCACGAGGAAGATGACGGTGGGCAAATTTGAGGCACACCGTTTCCTCAATAGTGCGATTTCGATATCTGACAAGGTCAAATACTTAGGAGTAATTTTGGACAGGAAACTTAATTGAAAGTACTACATTCAGGAGCGTAATGAGAAGGCTCGGAGATGTTGGGCGCTCTGCAAACGGGCCGTAGACTCGAAATGGAGCCTGAATCTGTAGATTGTCCCATAAGCTCAACAGGAGCGGGATTATACCAATACTTACTTACGCCTCAGTAGTTTGGTGGACAATAATGGAGAAAAAGTGCAAGGTAAGGAAAATACAATAGGTTTAGAAAACATGTTTTCTAAGCATAGGCGGAGTGATAAGGACCATGTCCACAAGGGAACTGGAGATTATTCTAGATATCCAACCATGAGCGTAGAAAAACCCTTCAGGGGTGGACTATGCACCCCCAAAATAGTTTTAAGTTCTCTGGTGCGTATACGGCACATTCTCTCCAAAGATATTGGACATTCCAGGTGCATATTCTAGTCATGGTCCATGATAAGATTATCAGTATCTTAAAAATAATAGGTTCGTGTTTTCTATTCTTTAGTATCTTTAAACTGGCCGCACGCGTTTTTATAAACAAGGCACCCAAGACGTTAAACCGGTCTATATGGTAGAAATATCCAAAATAGGGATTGACCCGCGAAGACGAATCTCCACCAAACTTCAACACAATAACCTTCAATATAAATGCACTTTCGTGATTGCAACAGAAAGACGACAAGAACATTGTTAAACTGTCTGGGCATTCTACGAAGATCAATATCAAAATTTGTGTGGCCAGAAATCGATATTGCGATCTGTTGCAAATGGCATGACATAATGAATACACATTCTCGTTAGATGGTGGTAGATACTATAAAACGATTACCTTCAGCTCCTCGTACAACTTAAGACAACTAAGGACTACTTAGACTACTAACCCTTGAGGAACAGTGGCTAAACTTTTTCAATGTCAATGAGAAACAAGATTTAAGCACATAATAAGGGGTCTACTTTTGAAATTAAAAATTCAGCAAGGCTAGCGGCAAGCTCATCCACCCCATATGCATGGCCTTTGTTTGTAGTGAGTAAATGACCATCGGACAGTTGTTAATGAAGTTTTCGCTAGGTTTCGAACGAAGGCGCTTAGTGGGCACCAAATTTACACCTGCTAAAACAACGAATTTTTTACTCATTTGTCCAATTAAGGGACGACTGGTATTTGATAAATGAGATTCAATAGATAATGATAATAATAGATTATAAAATCGCTCTAAAAGTGAATTACATATTTTCAGAGTAGTGTGTTCCTACGGCAACGATATCCGGGCAGGCATCTTCTATTGTAAACAGTGCTTATAGATTTAATTTAGAATAAGATGCCTTGGATAAATCTCAAGTACTTCGACACTTGAAACAAACTTGAAGGACACATCGATAGTGTTTCACACCAATAATTTATCCATTCATCTACTGAATGTCTCACAGCTGCAATGGAGAATAAATAAGCTCTGCATCCATATCCTTCGACAACTAATTGATTGTGACAAATGTCATCGAGTGATAAATCACACTGATAATGGATATATTTGGTTGTTTGTTTTCTCTTTTCAAAAACAAAGGCTCCTTCTCTTTGCACTAGAAAGAGTATCAATATTTACATTACAATTAAATTATTCGGTAAATATTTGCTGAAAAATAAGTTTTCCAAAAAAAAGCAGCCATTGTGTGGAATAAAACTTTGCAGACATTATTCAAAGAAGCACAGTAACACTGATTCAAGCTTTACTCGCATCAGGGACATAAGACAAGGAGATAGAACCGTTGCTACAACGACAAAGTACTATTTTAAGGAGGATAGTCATGGTGCTCCTTTGCTACTGCTGCTGATGATGGCGATGATGCCTAAGACGTTGATGATGATAGAGAAGTTTTATAATCCCAGCGAGAAGACACAGAATAAGAAATGTAATGAAATAATTTTATGCCAGAGCACGTTATAATAATATTAAAGTCCAATAAAAAACGAACCATGCAGCTTGTCAAAACGATGTGTGGGTGTGAGTGCGTGTGTGTAACTCAATTGATCCCCTTTTCATTACAAAATCAAATATGGCAGAAATTTGTGCTATGTTCTAGGGGCAGACAGCCAGTACGGGCAGCGGGCAGGCAGGCGGGCAGGCAGGCGGGCAGGCAGGCGGGCAGTTTTGGCACTCTGGGCAAGAAAAAGAACACCCAGCAACATCAACAAACAAGTACGAGCAACACTTTAAATTGAACATTATTAGTCAACAGACACAGCAGGACAACAAACTATTCATCAGAGTTCAAAGCGCTGCACAGCACAGCACAGACATCGACATCGACCATTGATGGCTTAAAAATCCACAGCTAACAGTGTTTCGAGCATACAACAATTCATTTTTGGATTTATTTAATTAGTCATGTACGTGACGGGTCAGGCCAAGCACTCACAATTATATTTGTCAATGGTAATATTCTAAAGTAGTTGTTAGAGGAGCCTGCCGTTAACGTCCTCTTAATGGTAAACTTTCTTTTGGCAGTAGGTAAGGTTAGGTTTAAGTGGCAGTCTACCATCAGACTCACTTAAACATTTTCGTCCATTATGATACCACAGGAACCGAAGAAGGAAGATGCCTTCAAGCTTCTAGTGTTCAACCATCCGGATCGCTTTATAAAGCCCAATAACTTGCGAATGTTCAATCAAATTAAATCAGACAGGTTCTCAAAGGAATGAGAACCTAAAGTGGAACTCTCTCTCTCTCTCTCTGACTGCTAGTGCGGGACACACACACAGAAGGTGTTCTATAGTCTCTTTTTCTTCGATGTCCCCATAATATAGTCTCTTCTTCTTCGATATCGAAGCATAATATTGATAGAATTGAAATCATCTCCAAAAATAGACTTCAGACTCGGCAATAAAAAGGACGACCCTTATCATTGAGCTTTAACTTAAATCGGACAGCACTCATTGATGCGTGAGAAGTTTGCCCCTGATCCGTAATGGAATGTTCATGGGCAAAATTTACAAATTGCTATATTTATAGATGCAACTGTGAATTCAACAGCCAATTAACCCGAATCACTCGAAGGCATTAAATACGGCACTCCTTGTAATATATTAAACCCATTTGGAAAAAATCCGCTGAAGATGTGTTATTTACTAACCTGTAGCAGCTATATCGAAATATGATCCGATCTAGGCCAAACCAAGTGTGGACGTCAAGGGTCTAACGAAGTTCACTGTTTCAAAATTCTGTGAAATGGGGTACTACTAAACAAACCATTTATGGGTGAAAGACCGTAAATTAGGAGATCGGTGTATACGGCAGATATATCCAAATACGATGCGATGTGATAGGGTACTACTCATTGCACTAAACTTCAGCTTTCGGGTATAAATGGGTAAATACCCAGGTGTTTACCCAATTTACCGGATAAATACCTTTTAAGTATTTACCCATCGCACATCTCTAGCTATACTCAGACTTTTAATCGAGAGACCTAGAGACATTTGACATCGATGTCGAGGGTTTTAAACGAACTCACTTTGACAAATTTCGGCGAAATGGAGTAATAAATGCGGCTTCTATGGATCTAAGACCTTAAGTCGGGAGTTTGGCCTATGGGGTCAGAGTAAAGCTTTTGTTCGATCGAGACCATATTTGACACCGATCTGGAGAGTTCTTAAACAACTCACATTGCCAAATTTCAGCGAAATTCGATAATAAATGCGGCTTTTATTGGCCTTAGACTTTACATCGAGAGATCGTTCTACATAGGAGCTATATCTAGATATTGTCCAATCTAAACCATATTGCACACCGATGTCGAGGGTCCTGGGACAGCTCACTTAGCCAAATTTCAGCGAAATCGGATATCTCTCTATAGGCAAACAAAGGATAATGAACAAGAATTACTATGCTATTGGAGCAATGTCGGGCCATACTTGGTTTGGATGGGGTAGTCCATAGTTGAAGTCATTGAACAAAATTTAAGTTTCTGATAAGAATTGCGCCATATAATGGCTCAATAAGTATACTCGGGAAATCGGATTATAGAGGAGCTATATCAGGTTTTGGATCGATTCAAAGCATGCTTGCCACATCTGTTCAATGTCATAGAAAACGGCATATTAAACAACTTCAGCCAAATCAGATAATAAATGCACTTTCTACAGGCCCAAGAAATATAAACGAGAGATAGGTTTAAATGGGACCTAAATGAAAACATGGACGAATATGGCCCATTTTCAAACCTAACCGACCTACACTAATAGGTAGTATTTGTGCAAAATTTCAAGCGTCTAGCTTTACTCCTTTGAAAGTTAGCGTGTTTTCGACAGGCAGACGGACAGACTAGGCTAGATCGGCTTAAAATGTCATGGCGATCAAGAATATATGTACCTTATAGGGTCTTAGACCAATATTTCGATGTGCGTCAAACAAAATGACGAAATCAGTGTATAATATCCTATGGTGGAGAATACAATCAAATCTTGACATCTTTGAATTTTCCGACAATCAACAATATATATAAATATATACATTATAGGGTCGCAAATAGATATTTTGATATGTTACAAATGGAATGATAAAATGAATATACCCCCATCTTTCCTTCGATCGTGGGTATAAAAAGTTCAAGTTTATTTGCTATAGTATACAATTTGCCTGTATGGAATGTTACGTTTTTTGTGGATTTTCTTCTGCTTTCAAATTGAAACAAACCACTGTGCCATGGTCTGCATTGGTGGGCGAGTTGACTGATTGTATAGAGAAAGTAGGAACCATTTTCAAACAATCAAGCACGTTCCAGGCGTGCTGTCTCCTTATTTATCTACCTCTACTGCTCTTCATATCGATTCATGAAAACTGTAAATAATCCTATTATAAACGGAAGTGGACACTAAAAGTCAAATACACTCATCCACAGACTTCCTAGCCGACCCACACTATCATTTACATCACCATCGTCATCATTGTCGGCATTGTCATTGTCATCCACGTATGTACCCCATCCATCCACACTCGCAGTGCCACTCATTTTCCAATAGTGTCTCAGGAAAACAATTCAAAAAAAAAAAAATTATCGAAACCTCAAACCATTTAAGGAAAATTTCTATGATATTGTCTACTCCGGTTACTTGGTTTGCAACGGCTCAATGTCGATGGTAAGAAGGCAGTCAGCGACAGACTTCTCTTCTTCGTACATTGTCCTTTTTCGGAGTGTACCATGTTGAGTGTGTTCTAGCAAATATGTGATGGAATTTTCTACACAGCAGGAGAGAGTGTCTGCCTGGCCAGAGTTAGAATCATGCATTTTCATGTTCATTTTATGTTATATCATATCAGTGATATATGCTCCAATACAGGGTGATATTTTAATGGAATGACAGTCTTTATTTATAAAATGGAGAATAGGAGGCTGGTAAAAAAATATTATCTAAAATATTACATAACTACATATAGTACGAAATAGGCCAATTTCGCACTTAATCTACCAAGAGAATAAAAACTTAACTGCGCCAAGTATGAATTGAATAGCTTCATTTTTTAAAAGAGTTGTGTAAGTGCAGCACACAGACAGACACTCGTCATGGTCAGAAGGTTCTAAATGACTGGAGTGTTGAAGTTCCACCAAAGAAGAAGTCGGGATATTCTCGTATTTTTCTTCAATAGATACCAAAGAAAATCGGGATATTCCCAATCCCGATCATGTGGCACAGCTTCCATTTCTTTAACAAATTGGATGAAATGTTTCTTAGAGACTTCTGTATAGTCTTAGGAAAGAAAATCAGAAAATCGACACCTTGCTTAATGCAATATTTTGTGAACGGTATATTTGAATCGCTCGAACTTAAGGAGTTTTTGCTTGTTTGGTTTCGTTTAACAGCTCAACGTTATACATCGAACTCAGAGAATTTCTAATAAACACTAATTGAAAATTAGCCAAGAAACTTCTTATCAATATACAGCATGAAAAATTCCCTCATATGAGTGAGTGATGTCCAATACAAGATTTAAAGCTCATAGATAAGGGATCTTCATTTAAGTATAGCCTTGTTCCAACGGTGTGTTGATGAGACACACCACTTCGTAGAGTTCTACACCTCACATATATCGCTTTGGGTGTAGGTTTAAATGGATTGGTAAGGTTAGGTTTAATTGGTGGTACTCTGCAATATGACTCACATTTTCGTCAATTGTGATACCGCAGGAAAAGAAGGATTGCTTAAAAAAATCTCACAACTTGAGAATGTTCGAATGCGAAAGCTCCCCAAGCATCACAGCAGTTATTGCAATTTATCAAACCTCAAAGTGAAGAAGCTTTGGGTGTAGAATTAAATAAATGAAGTGCATCAGATGGGGTCCTCAGTCCGGCTGTTATGCACAAACAACTCATCACCCTTTACCTCTTATCAGAAAAAAAGCCAATTTTTTTACAAATCACACTTTTTGCGCCGCTATTTGAAAATTTCCAACGGTAACGCTGACCCACATAGGGCTTGTCGGGTCCCGCCTCGACGCATTTCACTCCTCTTTTTATCGTGGTGGGTGGATTTTCGGTCTCCCGCAATCAGCCAGATTTTAGAGATGTGGTCGATTCTCAGATAAGACATTAGCAACAACTGCTGAGTCGCTGATTCCTCAACCCCATCGCTTCTTTATACCTTAAGATTTAAATAAATGAATCCATAGTATACAACTCCTTTAGGCTCGCAAAGATCTGCATGACAGCCAAAGATGAGTATGAATGCTGAATGTCTCCATTGATCGAGGAAAAATATCTTCCTTCTTGAGCAAATCCAGTGCTGTGCCTTTTTTGATCTCATCAACCTTTTTTAGGGCATACAATTAAGTCAATTTAACGTTGTTGCCCGAAAGCTATTCATTTCAATCGGCCGATATCGGCATCGTCACAACCTGCAGAGATCCAGGCAATTACGCACGAACGTCGGAGTAAACGAATTCACTTGATATCCCACTCTACTAGAGATGACACCCTCTTCCTTTCCATTGGCGAAAACTACCATAACCAAGCTGTCCTTAGCAAAGATTCTTGGACACATAGTACTATTGCTCATTTCAGATCTTTTGGGCATGGATTGCCCGCCCGTTGCCCGCAGTCTTTTGCATGACAGATGTGCCATTCTCGCATCCGGACGGGGTGTTTTTGGGTAGGTTAGGTTAGGTTAGGTTTAAAAGAGGGTACGGATATTTATCCGCCTCATGCCACTATGGACATACGCCTAAACCAGTAATAGGCTTGTTGTGCGCTCTAAATACTAAAAAAGTTACCTCGAAAAAAACATCTAAGTTGGAAATTCCGTGTTACTTACAAAATCCTTAATTGGTTTTCGTGTCACGACCCTAAGATGGTTCATGTCTGGTATTGTGTCCCCATCTAAGAACCGGTATCTGTTAGATGCGAAAGCCCGGCAATGACATGGCAAATGATCCAACTTCTCATTTTCTTCTCCGCATGCCTGGTAGTCCTGTGTCCCATTATGATACCGAGAGCTAAACTGACCTTCTTACTTCCATTTCAGTAATAGCCCCATCTTCTTAAGATCTGGTTCCCCCGATAGGATTTTCACCGTCCTGCTGACCCTTTCGCTGTTCTACATCTATCAGATGACAATACTAGGGTTCCGTCAATCCAAGACTGTGCCGCTGGCAGCAGTGAGGTCACACTCGACCTCAAGTGTCGTCCCAGGTATCCGATTGGAAACTTCTTCCAGATTTCCCATCGTCGCCTCGAGTCTCATAACCGCAATGGCTGTCTCACACTTAATCTGTATGTCCATGGGTTGGATATCTAGAATGGTCCCCATTGCCCTAGCAGGAGTGGTCCTTATCGCTCCAGCTATGCCAAGACTACATATTCTCGGAACCTGTTGTATAATCCTAACGTTGGACTTGTTCTCCATTGCAGTCCAGCAAACTACTGAGTCGTAAGTAATTATTGGTCTAATCACGCTCCTGTAGAACGGCCAACGATCCGTTCCAAGGCTCACAGCCTTCTTGGTACGTTCCTGAATGTGACACTTCCAACTAATTTTCCTATACAAGATCAAACCTAAGTATTTAACCTTGTCAGATATTGATATCGTTTTTTTGTGGTGCGTCAAATTGGCCGACCCTCGTCTTCCTCGTGAACAGCCAAATTTCTCTAGGTTAACATTGAGACTCCTGGCTCCAGTCCAGTCATATGCCATATGCAAGACCCTTTCGGCCCATCTGCATAGCTGATTCGGATCCTTGCACCTTAGCAGTATTATAACATCGTCTGCGTAGCAGAGGGTTTCAAATACCTCCTCAGTGAGCATCCGTAATAGGCCATTTATGGTGGTCACCGATAGAAGCGGCGTTAAATTGCCCCCTGATGCATGCCATGTGCCACTTTCTCCCTTATATTTATGTCATGGGACACAAAATTTATCCACCTGTTCCTTATAATATGGTTTATCCAGTCTCTAAGGACCGGGTCCACCCGGTACTGGTCTATGGATGGGATCAGATCGGTCCGCACATTGTTAAAAGCCCCATCGATTTCAATGCATACCGCCAGTGTGTACGTTTTAGCATCGAAGGATTCTTCTATTTTATGCACAACCTCTTGCAGGCCAGTCTCCACCGACCTTCCCTTGACATAAGCATGCTGTTTGTATTTGAGCAGTTCGCTGGATGTCCTACTCTTTATCATAGTGTTCACAATGCGTTCCATGGTTTTGAGTAGAAAGGACGTACGGCTTATAGGTCTGTAGGCCTTTGGTGTTGCATAACATGCCTTACAGGGCTAGGGTATAAATACAACCCTTGCCTCATGCCAGGCTTTCGGAGTATATGCAAGTCCCATAGTCGGCCTGCTTATGTAGTAAAGTTGGAAATATTCCATCAGATCCGGGTTACTTGAATGGTTTGAAGCTCCTCATGGACTCTTTGAACATAAATTCTGTAATGATAAGCCTTCGATCAACATCACTATTCCAAGATTCCGGTTTCGTCGTGAATCCCTTCGTATCCTGTGGAAAATGGGTTTTCATCAAAAGCCTCAACATGTCCTCCGTTGTCTCTGCTCTCACTCTCATGTCGTCTACTAAAGTTTCAGTTGGGACATGGGTTTTTAAGAGAAACGCTATCGACCTGTTCGCAGAAAAGCTTCCAGGTGGCACGTTTTGCCGCTCTAGTAATTTTTGTTATACTCCTTGAGTTTTTGGGTGGCTTATGCACCAAAATTAAGGCAGTTTCTCTACATTTGGGTGAGCATCTTAGGATCAGTCGCACCAAACCTCTCAGGTGTGTTTATTACGCCACGAGGGGCCTTTTATTACTCCACATCCTTAAAGGGCGACTTCGTTTACCAGAGAAGGTCGATGGTCTAAGCAAATTATATGTATCCCAAGAAAGAAGATGCACACTCACACCGGCTTATTTGCACTGCTCTCATGCTTTGAATCGCAGAGTATGTGCAGAGCAAATATAGTAGAAGCAATGATATCAGTTGGTTGGTTAACTTATACTGATCTTAGTTTCAAAGTGGTTATAAGAAGAAGTTATGAATAAAAAACAAGTAAAAAGGCGTTAAGTTTGGCCGGGCCGAACTCTGGATACCCACCACCTCGGGTATATATGTAAACCACCTTTCGTCAAAATCCGGCGAAAAATGCATATTTTATGCCCCATAGCAGCTATATCGAAATATGTTTCGATGTGGACCAAATACTTATAAGTACAAGTCATTGTTCAATTGTGTATAAAAAATATTGGTCTTTTAAGTAGCTAAAAAGAAACAGATCTGAACCATATACGACACGGACAATAAATGCGCCTTTTATTTACCCAAAACTTTAAATCGAGAGATCGGTTTATATGGCAGCTATATCGAAATCTGGACCGATTTGAGCCATATTGAAGAAGAATGTCGAAGGGCCTAACTCAACTTACTGTCCCAAATTTCGGCGATATCGGACAATAAATACGCCTTTTATGGGCCCAAAAATCTTAAATCGAGAGATCGGTTAATATGGCAGTTATACCCAAATCTGCACCGATCTGTGCCATATTGCAGAAGTATGTCGAGGGGCTAAACTCAACTTACTGGCCCAAAGTTCGGCGACATCGGACAATAAATGCGCCTTTTATAGGCCCAAAAACTCAAATCGAGAGATCGGTCTATATGGCAGCTATATCCAAATTTGGACCGCTCTATGCCAAATTGCAGGAAGATTTCGAAGGGCCTTACACAACTCACTGTCTCAAATTTTGGCAAAATTGGACAATAAATGCGCCTTTCATGGGCCCAAAACCTCAAATCGTGAGATCGGTCTATATGAAAGCTATATCCAAATCTGGACCGAACTGGGCCAAATTGAAGAAGGATGTCGAAGGGCCTAGCCAAATTTCTGCAAAATCGGATAATAAATGTGACTTTAATGGGCCTAAGACCCTAAATCGGTGAATCGGTCTATATGGCAGCTATATCCAAATCTGAACTAATCTGGGCCAAATTGAAGATGAATGTCGAAGGGCCTAAATAACTCACTGTCCTAAATTTCAGCAAAATTCGATAATAAAAGTGGCTTTTATGGGCCCAAAACCTCAAATGGTTTTGGTATAGCCCATCTTCGAACTTAACTGCTTATGGACATAAAAGAATTCTGTGCAAAATTTCAGCTCAATATCTCTATTTTTAAAGATTGTGGCTTGAATTCAATAGACAGATGGACAGACGACGGATATCTCTAGATCGTCTTAGATTTTTACGCTGATCTAGAATATATACTTTATAGGGTCGGAAATGGATATTTCGATGTGTTGCAAACGTAATGACAAAATGAATATACCCCCATCCTACGGTGGTGGGTATAAAAATAGTTTTCCACATTTTTGTGCTCACCAGTAACGGCTGGGGGCATGTATGTAAATCATGTCAATACGTTTCTTGTCGAAATATCGGTTTCGACTTACGATCTGAGAAATCCGCATTAAAATATTATTTTTTTTTTAATTTTCCAAACAAAATGCAACTTAGCCTCCTTTGGGGGACCCTATGGGCAATCTTTGACTTCAATTCATATACGAGGGTGGTAGTATGTCTAGAATAAATTGTACTTACTTGGTGCTGTGCGTCTCATTGTAGTTCATTAACAAATGCAATATCGTCTCCCGATACTCCAGGACATAGCAGACATTGTTCAATAGCATATCGAATAGGGCTCCGGCATTGTCATCTTTGAGTTTCTGCAATGCCAGCATACTCTGCAGCAATTCACGGAATGTCTTTAATTAAGAATACATAGAACGAGAAAGGAACACAAAAAATCGTAATCACAAAATGAAGTGAATTAATACGGACAGCATAGAAAACAAACAGAAGAAAAAACTGTGTGCTAGAGGAATAACAAAGATAAAGAAAAAAAAAATGCAAAAGAGGAATGGAAAATGAATGACTTTGGAGCAATGGCTAAGATAAAAACCTGATAACGACAACAGCACTGCCATTTCAGCAGCACTAACATATCATCCTGCATCATTTCTCATCAGGATGACCATTTTAGAGCAGCTACCAAGTCAAAGCCATGATGGTCATCACAAAACATTGACGGCCAATTGTTAAATGAATAAAAGGACATAAACGATATTGGCAGTGAACAGAGTGAACAATTGCATTTCAAATTAGGTTGGGGCAAAATCTATTCAAGCCGAAATGAAAGAAAGGCAACAAAAGAGGTTATAGCTCGCAAGGAAAAATTAAATTTCTGGTTGGTGGAATTTAAAAATTAAAATCGAATATATGAATTTTTGAAAATTATGGTGATCTAAACATTCAAGAAAAATGCTTGCTTTCATTACAATTGCATGCATTTCGAAACAGTTGACAATAAAAGAAAGATATTTTTTATATTCTTTTGGGAACTTAAATTTTTTTTTGAAAATTGTGGTCGCTCTTTGCTGCAGGAACTGACCCATCTACGGTGACATTTGGTCATAAAGGCAGAGTGAATTTTGTACTGATTGTCAAGACACTATTCATAGGCCGTTCCTAATCTTTCAAAGCCTTCAAAGTTGGGTTGTCTTTGCGAATATCTTCGTTTTATAGTGAACGTTTCGGCGAATCAGCTTCAGTATTTTGATGGAATTTCAATGATTTTCTCTTCGAACTTAATTAAAATCGTATATTGTAGCCATTGAGTGAAGCGGACTTGTTTTTTATTTCGCTCCTCAAAGAAAAAAAAATATATATATATCCGTAAGTCGGAATAGGTACTACCTATTACGAAAAAAAAGTTTAAAGTCTTTTGGAGTAGGCTAGAAATGGACTCCAAAGACTCATCTGCGGCGGTGGCGTCAGACCGCAGCGTGTTGTCCTCCTCTCCGATATGTGTGGGTGCCGTGGCACCTGTAGTCGAGAGTAATATCGCACAACTCGTCGTCAGACTTATTAATGAGGAAGAGACGGATAAACCAGAGGGTTGCACAGTTCGTCCCCAGCCTTTAAGTAAAGGTGGTGTTTCTGACTCGGATTCAGACAGCGACTGTGTCAATGAAATAGTCATCGCAGCCAAATCGAGAGATGAGAGCATCGGGATGACAGCAGAAGTGACAGGCTTCGCTAAGCTCACAAGCGGATCGAGAAAGCGATCCGGTGAACGACGAAGGAGACAGAGGAGTATGTACGGGCAGCGTAATCGGGAAAAAGTGCAGGATGCTGGAAGGGATAGAACTGACATTTCAAGCACTTCTACAGAAGCTGGAAAAAGAATCAGAACTCCCGAAGAGCATAACACTGCTAAAATACTTAAGAAGAAAAAGAGCTCCCCACTTTCAAGTACTCTGGAAAAACCAAGCCAGCCATTCCACAATGGAGACTACAGACAGTGACCTGCGGAGGTAGACAAAGTTGTAACTGGAACGAAGGAAGCGCGCACGGCCCCTGAGTCTTCATGGAGGACTGTGACTTCCAATAGGAGGCCACAGCCATCACGGAAGGGGAAGATGGTCGCTGAGAATGGTAAGGAGCCGCCCTCTTACGCCAGAGTGGAAAGGAAGCACAACAGAGATGAGCTGACTTATGCAGTCATCAATATCGGCTGTACGTACATCCGGTAGAATTCCATCAAATCATCGGTCCCAAGTGGAGGATCTGGTTAACGATCGGATTTTTGAACATGTTTGGAACTCTGTAGAGGGTCCAACCATACAGATGATGAGCTGCGAGTTTAGAGGGGACATCTTCACGCTGCGTTTTGCGTCGGCGGAATGAACTGATACCGTCAAACAGCTCGTCAGAGGTATTCACGCTCCCTTGGAGGCGCTAAGCTCCACTTGGTGAGAAAGATGGATATCTCCCAGCTCACAAAGGCTACGGTCTGCATCTAGGGATGGGGCAGTAAATACAGAATGCGACGGAACGCACGTTGGGATTTTTGGGCAAGCAAAACGAAGGTTTGGTCGCAAAGAAGGAGGAGGTCTTCCACAGGGAGGAGAAGGAGGAAGGAACTCTCTTTATGGTTGGCATTGATCAAGTCTCCGTGACAAGTTTAGCTAAGACTAAAGCCATGGCGCACTACGGGAGCAATAGGAAGGGAAGAATAGGATAGGCAGAAATTTTCATTCTGCGACATCAGGCCGTGCAGTGGCAGGTGACTCAACACCACCAAACAAACATGGGGCCGACAATGAGACAATCACGGCATCTCTCAATATTGGAAATGATAGGAGAAGCAATGATCCTAATACTAAAATATCAGGCAGTGCAGTGGCGAGAGACCCAACACAGCCTTACAAACAGGAACGTACCGACGGACCCATCACCGACTTAAAGATTCGCAATACTGGGATAGGTAAAGATCCTAGGTATTAGATGTGACGATTTCGGAAAATCTAATCGATGAGGTTCAGGATTGGAGGGTCTCCATGGAATATTCTTTCTCTGACCATCGCTACATTAGGTTAAGAATAGCACGGCCAGCGCCGAATCCGATAAGCTTCCGGAATAAGTTGAAAACCAACTGGACAAATATCGGAAGGCGACTTAGAAGACTTGGGCAAGATAATTTAGATTGTCCAAGCATAGAAGACATTGACGAAAATATCAACAGGATTACAACTGCACTGGTGGGGTCCTTCGAAGATAGTTGTCCTCTTAGGGAAAGGAAATCAGCCCAATAAAACCCCTGGATGACGAGGAGATTCGCAATATTGGGAAAGAGGAAGGCGGAAGTTTATTGGGATGTGTATTACACACGGCTCAAGGAATACAATAAGATAGCCAGAGCGGCAAAACGTGCCTCATGGAAGCTTTTCTGCAAACAGGTCGATAGCGTTAATGACGCCGCCAAGATAAAAAAGTTTCTCTCAAAAACCCAAACAGAAACTTTAGTAGACGACATGGGTTTGAGAGCAGAGACGACGGAGGAAATGTTGAGGCTTTTGATGAAAACCCATTTTGCCTAGGACTTTCATATACTCCGAAAGCCTGGCAGGAGGCAAGGTTGGTTATGCGACACCAAAGGCAAGGCAAGTTATGCGACACCAAAGGCCTATAGACCCATAAGTCCTTTCTACTTAAAACCAGGGAATGAATTGTGGACACCAGCGATGGACACATCCAGCGAACTGCTCAAATACAAACAGCATGCCTATGTCTAGGGAAGGTCGGTGGAGACTGCTCTGCACGAGGTTGTGCATGAAATAGAAGAATGCTTCGATGCCAAAACGTACACACTGGCATCAGCATTGCCATCGAGGGGGCTTTTAACAATGTGCGGACCGACTCACTGATCCAATCTTTAGACCAGTACCAGGTGGACCCGGTCCTTAGAGACTGGATAAACCATATGCTAAGGAACAGGTGGATAAATTGTGTGTCCCATGGCATAAATGTAAGGGAGAAAGTGGCACAAGGCATGCCCCAGGGGACAATTTATCGCCACTCCTATCGGTAACCACCATAAATGGCCTATTACGGATGCTGACTGAGGAGGTATTTGAAACCCTCTGCTACGCAGACGATGTTATAATACTTCTAAGGGGTAAGGACCCGAACGAGCTATGCAGAAGGGCCGAAAGGGTATTGCATATGGCATATGACTGGGGAAGACGCAGAGGTCTCAATGTTAACCCAGAGAAGACTGAAATATGCCTGTAGACGAGGAAGACGAAGGTGGGCCAATTTAACGCACCACGTTTCCTCAATAAGACGATTTCGATATCTGACAAGGTCAAATATTTAGGTGTGATCTTGGACAGGAAACTGAATTGGAAGTGTCACATTCAGGAGCGTACAGAGAAGGCTCACAGATATTGGGCACTGTATAGACGGGCCGTAGGCTCGAAATGGGTCCTGAATCCTAGGATAGTCCACTGGCTTTACAGGAGCGTGATTAGAACAATACTTAATTTTTGGTTTTAATTTCGTGGATAGTTCGGCTTGAGGTCATGTACAATTATTAAAAGCAGATGTCGTTGTTTTTTTATTAATTGTTTTTTTTTTTTAAATTTTTCCAATATTTCGATTACCGCCGGTAATCTTCATCAGGGAATGGATAAATTTGAAAACAAGTGAACTTATTTCTTACAACACACAGGAAGAAATAAGTTAACCCACGAAATTATAATCAACAAGAAGTCAAGACCCAAGATCGGTTTATATGGCAGCTATATCAGGTTATAGACCAAAACAAAACACGTCGTGCAAAATTTCATCCCAATCGGATAAGAATTGCGTACTCTAGAGGCTCAAGAAGTCAAGACCCAAGATCGATTTATATGGCAGCTATATCAAAACATGGACCGATATGGCCCATTTACAATACCAACCGACCTACACTAATAAGAAGTATTTGTGCAAAATTTCAAGCGGCTAGCTTTACTCCTTCGGAAGTTAGCGTGCTTTCGGCAGACAGACGGACGGACGGACGGACATGGCTAGATCGACATAAAATTTCACGACGATCAAGAATATATATACTTTATGGGGTCTCAGACGAATATTTCGAGTAGTTACAATCAGAATGACGAAATTAGTATACCCCCCATCTTATGGTGGAGGGTATAAAAAAGTAAGTATTGTTCTAATCACGCTCCTGTAGATCCAGTGGACTAACCTAGGATTCAGGCCCCATTTCGAGCCTACGGCCCGTCTATACAGTGCCCAACATCTGTGAGCCTTCTCAGTACGCTCCTGAATGTGACACTTCCAATCCAGTTTCCTGTCCAAGATCACACCTAAATATTTGACCGTGTCAGATATCGAAATCGTCTTATGGGGAAACGTGGTGCGTTAAATTGGCCCACCTTTTTGTTTTTAATAATTGTACATGACCTCAAGCCAAACTATTCACGACATTTTATTTAGATAATGATTATTTTGTTGTAGGGGCTTGAGAAATGAAGATTTATTTTGCTCAAAAATTTTTAAAATTCAAAATATTTTAAATATTCTAGTTTATAAATACATAAAATTTCATCAATATCAGACAACGGAATTGAGGGTCAGGCGTAATGGGTTAAAATGTTGTCTTGATAATTTCTTATAGAAATTAGTCTGTAGACAAAATTTTAAGAAAATGTTGTTTGGGACAGATAAGCATAATAAAAATATCTATGCAACAAAATATGTCGCAAAATGCTAAATTTTATTGAAATTTTGGCTTCAAAAATAATTTCAAGGCCCATAGAAAATTTCTTGCTGAAATTTAGTCGTTAAAAGAATTCCTTAAATTTGCTGAAATTATACACAGTGAGCTTTGTTAGACCCTTTGATGTGTGTGTCGAATATGATTTAGATCGATCCCGATTGTTGGTCTTTCACCCATAAATGGCGTATGGCTAATTTGAATATAGCTGCTATATAAAGGGTGATTTTTTAGAGGTTAGGATTTTCATGCATTAGTATTTGACAGATCACGTGGGATTTCAGACATGGTGTCAAAGAGAAAGATGCTCAGTATGCTTTGACATTTCATCATGAATAGACTTACTAACGAGCAACGCTTGCAAATCATTGAATTTTATTACCAAAATCAGTGTTCGGTTCGAAATGTGTTCATTCACCGTAACGTTGCGTCCAACAGCATCTTTGAAAAAATACGGTCCAATGATTCCACCAGCGTACAAACCACACCAAACAGTGCGTTTTTCGGGATGCATGGGCAGTTCTTGAACGGCTTCTGGTTGCTCTTCACTCCAAATGCGGCAATTTTGCTTATTTACGTAGCCATTCAACCAGAAATGAGCCTCATCGCTGAACAAAATTTGTCAAAATTTGAACACATTTCGAACCGAACACTGATTTTGGTAATAAAATTCAATGATTTGCAAGCGTTGCTCGTTAGTAAGTCTATTCATGATGAAATGTCAAAGCATACTGAGCATCTTTCTCTTTGACACCATGTCTGAAATCCCACGTGATCTGTCAAATACTAATGCATGAAAATCCTAACCTCAAAAAAATCACCCTTTACAAACGTATAACGTGCGCTTACACACGGCGATGCCTGCCGTCTGTTGAAGTGCAAGTACAAAATGTAAAGCTCAGATTGATCGTTAGTGGAAACACTTCACATTCTGCCGAATGTTTTTTATTTTAATTCGATATGAAAAATACACTAAAAATATATGTGAACATTTTGGGCAGATATGCAAATACATGCCTTCATAGTGAAATGAAATAAAAAATATATGCGCAAATAAATCAAGGGAATTTTAATCCACTATTCTTGATTCGTAAAGATATATTATTACCTTTGTATTTAGACGAACGACAAAAAATACAGATTTGCATAGAATTCCGAAGCCCACTGGTATACATTCGTCGGAGTTTGTTGGGGAAATTGTGTCTGAGTCGAAAATCCTTGACCAATAAAAAGTTTCGATTCCATTAAATCGGCTGGCCCTGAAGATGTATAACCAGTTGAATTACAAGCTTTCTCCGACAGACTGGCTCCTTGGCTTAGGGAGATATACTCTGCTATTATCAGCATGTCGTATATACCTGTGGGGTGGAGGGACACGATGATAATTTTCATTCCAAAAGCAGGAAAACCTTACCACTCGAAGGCGAAAGATTTTTGTCCTATTTGTCTATTATCCTAAATGCTGAAGATTTCGGCGAGATTGATAGGAACATATGCTAGGACAAAAAGATCAATATCGCCTGTCTCGACTACAGCATGCATGTAGCAAGGGCAAGTCCACTGAAACAGCTCTTCACGATCTAATCGTATCACGAATCTAATCTACGTAGGTGGTTCTCTCGCTGTCAAGGAATATACCAAGGTAGCACTTCCGTAGGGAAGTTTATTGATAACTTACTTACTTAAAGATACATTACGTAAGGCTTGGGATCTCTAGATCTGAAAAGATGGGTAAGCAGAGGAACAATTCCTGTCTCCTCTACTCTGGCACATAGCCATTAACAATATATTATTGTCTCTGGAAGAAAAAGGAGTAAAAGTGGTCGCGCTTGCTGATGACGTTGCTATTACGGTTAGGAGAAAGTTTCCGCAACACTTTTAGAGATATACTTCAGGAAGCCCTACGTGCGACAGCGAAGTGTGCTATCTGGTCTACCGTATACATCTGCAAGAGAGCCATTGGCATAAGTTGGGGGTTTAAACCGCTTGCCATGCTCTGGGTATGGTGTTACGGTCTGGTGGACGACGCATCAAAGATCCACCTACTGTTCAATTCTCAGCGGGGTCCAAAGGATAGTTTGATTGTGTATCACAGCCGCACTGAGGATGACAACATCTAATGCTCTGAATTTAATGTTACACCTAATGCCTCTGGATATCGTGGCTAGACAAGTTTTAGCGACAACTGCCGTGAGGCTAAGGGAATATTCTCTTTGGTCATGTGGCAGCTACGAGCACTATGTTATCCTTGACACAATGCCCGATTTTTCAGGCAGTGTGGACTAAAATTAGCTTAAGCCGCTTTTGACCAAAAGTTCTGTATCACCATTCCGGATAGAACTGATTGAAACAACGATAGCTATGGTAATAGAAGTTACATAGACTTTTATACGGATGGTTCCAAATGGTTCTGAAGAACTAGGACTGGTCATGTAGAGAAGTTTAACCGACCACTGCAGAGTGTATCAATCGGATATCTATGCAATTAAAGAAGTGGTGGAGTGGCTAAGATGTTATGTTATAACGACAATTGGCATACATATCATCTTAGCCAGCAAGACACCATTAAACCCCTGGAGAACGTATTTCTGATTTCAAAAACCGCCCTTAGCAGTTGCAGAACTCTCAACAAGATAGCCGAACAGTCCAACATTCACCTGCTCTGGGTTCCAGACCACAGTGATATCCCAGGGAATTGTAGAACAGACGAGCATGTGAGACTAGGAACTACGTTATACATACCAGGGGAACCGGAATATGTGGGTATGCCTCTAGCGACATGCAAGTAAAGTCTTCAGGATCAGGCCAGCAGTTCAACGAATGACAGATGGGGGGAAGGGAGTTGTAAACACTTCAAAATTAGGTGGCCTAGTCTAACCTAGAAGAGGTCAAACGCTCTGCTGTCGGTTGCTAGAACAGACGTCTCAGTCATTTTGTTAATCAAGACAGGTCACTGTCTGATCGGTAAAAGAAGGTTGCAACTAATCACTTCTGCAAAAGCAGTGAGGACGTCAAGGAAAAAAAGACTATAGAACATCTGCTGTGTGTGTCTCTCGCGCCGGCAGAAGGAGTCGCACTTTAGGTTCTCATTTCATTGAGAACTTGTCTGATTTAGCGGACAGCTTTCGCAAGTTGTTGTGTTTCTTAAATCGATCTGGATGGTTCAACGACAGGAACTTGAAGGCATCTTCCTTCCTTCTCCTGTTCCTGTGGTATCACAATGGACGAAAACGTCTAAGTGAGTTTAATGGCAGACCACCACAGCAACGTAACCTAACCTAACTTAATTCATAGGTCTGACAACTACTGCATACACCCAGTTTATGACACGCGGTTAAATTCCCAACTACTGCCAGTGGTAAGAGTTGCCTTTTTCCCCATTTTCAAGATCAATAAGTTAAAGTTCAATTTCCTGTCCGGCTATTATTGGCGAACTCAAACACCTCTAAATAAACAAATTGTTCGCATATCGCACCCTTATGCTGTTGCAATGATAGCGTTGCCAAACGCCAGAGGTGGCGCAAAAAACCGCAACACCTGAAACGGTTCGGTGAGTGAAGGCTCCAATTAAACGATATACACGACCTTATGACAATTCAATCCCATGGCAGCCGGTTGTACGTACCGGATTGACCCGAAGGAATCCTTATCGGCAAGGGCTGCCGCCTCAGTGTACGTGGTCGTCTTTTTTCGTCATGGGAGAGGCACATCCCGGAGTGCCTTCTCCACACGCTTCTGGTCCGTGCCGGGATTGAAAAGAACCCCGGACCCTGGTTCTGTTCGGTTTGCCAAAACCGCCTTCATCATCGGTCGGTGTCGGTGAGGTGTAACCGGCGCATGGAGTGGGTACATTTCCGTTCTTGCTCTGGCCTAACTTCACTACCGGAGTATAGTCATACTGGCAATGTCGCAATGTGCTGTGCGAACATAGCCAGCAGTGGGTTACAAGCGTCGCCGTCGTCCCTTCGGCGTCCTAGTCGTCGGACTATGTGATTCCCCCGACCTCTCCCGTACACCTCCCCATAATTCTCACCATCGACCGACCATCCGACTTCATAACCTCTGAGCGCCGGACGTTTATCAATTATAAGAAGGCCGATTGGACTGGCTTCAGAGAGTATACGAATCGCTGCTTCAGTGAACTGCCACACCCCCTCTGATGTGCTTGTGGCCGAGAGGAAATTCCGAGACATAAACAACGCAGCAGCCGCTCGCTTTATACCAGCCGGTCGAATACCCCAAGTGCGACCCAATTTACCGGCGCAAGCAGTGGTACTCGCAGAGGAGCGTGATGGGATTCGTGCTATGGACCCCGCTAACCCCAGAATTAGCGAGCTGAATCTGGAAATAAACAGGGTAGTCAAGAACATAAGCGGAATTTGTGGCTGGAACACTTGGAGCAATGTAACTTAGGCACCGGTGCAGGCAAACTGTGGGCCACTGTTAAGTCACTCTCGAACCCCGGTAGACGGAACGACAGGACCTCAGTCACTTTTGGCAAAATAACCGTGACTGATCCGAAGAGATGCGCCAGGTTGTTCAACCGTCAATTTATTGTGCATCCCGAGAGTGACAGGGCAAGGAGGAGAGCCATTCGCCGTATTCGTGGTCTCCGAGCCAATGAACAGCCATCACAATTTACCGTGGGCGAAGTTACGAATGTCATCCGTGGCGCCAAATCTTCCAAGGCGTTGGACCCCGACGGAATCTCTACATTGATGCTGAAGAATCTGGATTCACCTGGAGTTGAGTACCTTACCACTGTCCTCAACCTGTCTTTGAGCACTCTTATAGTTCCCGATGCCTGGAAAATGGTCAGCGTTATCCCGCTACTGAAGCCTGGAAAAGACCTGAGTTTGGGGGAGTCGTACAGACCGATCTCCCTTCTCTTGCCAGTGGCAAAGACGCTTGAGGCATTACTCCTCCCGAGCCTCGTAGGAGAATTTCCATTCGCCGAGCATCAACATGGATTTCGGAGACTGCACAGCACAACAACTGCTTTGCATGCCATCACCACACACATTTGCCGTGGCTTCAATCAACCCAGGCCATGTGATAGGACGGTCCTCGTGGCACTGGACCTATCGAAGGCATTCGACACGGTCAGCCATGCCAAATTATTTGAGGACATCGCCAACACGTACCTCCAGCCAGGCCTAAAACGATGGGTCGCGAATTATCTGTACGGCCGCCAGTCATTTGTGGAATTTAGGGATAAGAAGTCGAAACACCGTAGAGTGAAACAGGGAGTTCCCCAAGGTGGAGTGATATCTCCGGCTCTGTTTAACCTCTACCTATCCTCCATTCCACCCCCTCCAGACGGCATAGAGATCGTATCATATGCGGACGAATGTACGATCATGGCATCAGGCCCCCCACCCATTGATAACATCTGCGATAGGTTGAACGTCTACCTCAACGAGCTTGCCTCATATTTCGCTGCAAGAAATCTGAAGATATCCGCCCCCAAATCTTCATCTGACTGTGATGGTCGATGGAGAAATGATTCCGACCATCAAGTGTCCCAAAATACTTGGCGTCACATTTGACAGCTCCTACAAAAGTAGAAACAAGGTCCTCAAGTCACTTGCTGGCAGCACTTGGGGTTCAGACAATGAAACCTTGTTGACCACGTACAAAGCAATTGGCCGGTCTGTGGTAAGTTATGCAGCGCCAGTGTGGTCTCGTCAACTTTGTGGCACACAGTGGAATAATATTCAGATCTGTCAGAATGCCGCCCTCCGAACTGCGACGGGCTGTCTCCTCAGTTCTCATGTGGACCACCTCCATCAGGAAACAAAGATCCAACCAGTGCGAAGACATAACTATATGCTGTCTAAGCAATACCTTTTGGGCTGTTATCGCAGAAACCAACCAAATCATCATCTTGTGGATAGTTACCCACCGCCCAGAAGCCTTAAGGTAGATCTACACGATCTAGAGCGTGAGGTTCAGCGCTACAAGAGAGAACCTCTAGATCAAGCGGCATATCAAGCGGGTCTGAACAACATTCATGCAGACACGGTAGCAGACGCGGTAATTGGCTACCGGGCGAATGTAGTCCTTGGAGAACGACCGCCACCCATTGCACCCGAAGAAATCGACCTCCCCCGGCAAACCAGAGTGGTTCTGGCTCAATTACGTTCCGGCAGATGCAGCCGCTTCAATTCCCACAGAAATAGGATTGATGCCGACGTGCAAGATGTATGTCCCGATTGTAACCAGGGACCGCACGATACACGTCACCTGTTTAACTGCCGACGCTCCTATTTGTAAAGCAATTTAGCGTCTTTAACTACAATTCACTGTTGTCTTGCCTCAAGGTCCATTTCCTAACTTTCAAATATATTTTGAACTTAATTATAGATTTTTGTCTTTACTAACAAGACGCA
The DNA here is from genome assembly GCF_963082655.1 of Stomoxys calcitrans. Taxonomy (NCBI): domain Eukaryota; kingdom Metazoa; phylum Arthropoda; class Insecta; order Diptera; family Muscidae; genus Stomoxys; species Stomoxys calcitrans. The sequence continues at coordinate 135,786,131 of NC_081553.1, forward strand.
AAGTTAAGGATTTATTGAACTACCATTTAAAATAAAACATCTTTAATATGAAGGAAAATATTTTTCACTAAAGGGAATGTTTCCTTAAAAAGTTGGAACATTGATCATCTTTAAATTAAGTTTGCTAACCTTAGGCCCGAATCATTAAAATTAGGACAAACATTTTTTCAATGTAGTTCTCATTCTAGCTACATTATCTGCCGGATGGAAATGGAAAAGTATTCAGTAATCAATATTTGGGCAGAGTTGAAATATCCGTCAAATTCTAAATAAGACAAAAAAGCAATACCGCCTTGCTTAAATTTGACAATTCAAATCGTGCAAAGTGCATACCCACTAATAAGGTATTACAAAGTACTTCATGCACTATCACACCACTTTCGTGTTTGGGTGCGAATATGGTTTCCAAGCATAACTTTAAAGTTTCCAAAAACATTTGGCTTTTAATGAAAACGCCGAACAGGGGTATTCAAATGTGTCGAAGAATTTAGGTCACTTGTTTTGCAAACAAGCGTGCCAAGCAGCCAGCCAGCCAGGCAGTCAACTGTTGTTACACGGCGGAGTTTATCACGGAATTGATGATGTCAGTTGTGATAAAATGTTGCTCGTCAAAATATTTTGTCGTTGCTGTTGCCATCAGATCGGAGGACTGGCCGGAAGGATGTGCGGAGGAAGCTGCATACCAAAGAGGTAGTTGTAATGCACTCTGCTGAGTCTTGTGTTGTGCATGTTTGAGCATGATTAATTTTTACAAGCTCAGTCTCCCGTTGCTCATTTCTGTTTCTGTTCTTATTTGTTTTTTGCTGCTGTCGTACTTTTTGTGCATTTTCATTGAACAAAAAAAAAAAAAAAAAAACTTATTGCTGTCGCTGCAATGTTTCTCAATGTTCAGCGTTTGTTGCAACACGTAAAAGCAATGAAGTGCAAAAACATCAGCTTTCCCAACACAAACACTATGCTCGCCCATCCTCTTGCACTTTAATACTGTTCCACATACATACATTTGCTTTATATTCCGTTCGGTGTCATGTGTTGGTGAGTGTGTGTGTGTGTGTGACCAAAATGCTACTGTGTTGCAAAGCATAGCATGCAACACGTGACTTTGACTTTTGTTGCTCAGTTCATCCTTTACTTCCGCTCCAGGATACGACACGCACATTCACAATAACTAGCCCACCAAGGGCATGTTATGGCGTTGTTATCCTTCTCTCTGACCCCTTTATCTCTCTTAAAAAAGTTCTAAGCATCTGCATTCGTGGGACCAATAAAGGAACTATGAAACGAAATATTTTCGAGTTTAAGACCATTAAGAGGGAACGAACTTCTCTCTCAACAGCAAAGCATAACTAACCATACATACTAGCTAAAAAACTTTTAAGACTTTAGCTGGGCACTATGATGCGCTTTTTAAATCTTTAAAATAACTACAATTCACACTTGCTGCTATCAATTATCATCATTAACTCCCATGTGGTTAGGCTTCATAGTTATTATGGTTGCAGTGCATGCTCAATTGCCGAAACCCTTGTAGTGATCAAATCCCTGATTATTGCAACACCTTAATCAAAAGCATTGTAGATTATTCAAAGATTTTTCAATAAATTCTTTTTGTTGATGTAGATCAGTGGGGTTGCAAATTTGCCAAATTAGTTCATGTTAATGAACAGCTTAAAATGAAATCGATATTACGATTTGACTTCTTCAACAGGTAGGAGTGCAAATCCGAATTGGCATTGGCTGTGCAATGATATGATACAGCTATGATATCGATATCTCTCGATTTTACTTATTGACCTCCTAGAGGACACAATTCTTATCAGATTGAAAAAACTTGGCGCAAAAAAACCTGTGAGTTTAGATGGAACGGAATATGAACTTGAAAACCAACTGTCTAAAAAGGGGACGAAAAAACAACTCTTCCCGGCTGCGGTCTTGCGGGTCAAGATGGAAGGGAATTACAGGCGGAAGAGGATGATAGATTAGGCACTTGGCGGAGGATTTGATGTCCCATGAGAGTGTTCATTGGGCACATTTGGACCGTATAAGTTGGTAAAATCGTTTGAAATCTCCCTATTATGAACTAGTTTTTCATTGAAAGCGAATTTTAAAAATTTTAGAACGCAAATATCATATTTATAAAATATTTTACATTTAAATTCGAATAAAGTTGGTATGACATCCATTTTATAGGAGATCACATATCACTTATGCGGTAATTCGGCCCCTGGTTCAGATGATATCTTCCCTAGGATGTTACAGGTGGGCTGTGACTATCTGGCTGATAGGTACGTCGCATTGTTTCGGGCCAGGTATTCGTATGTACCCTTATCGTGGAGGAGGGTAAGGGTGGTATTTATGCCGAAAATGGGGGAGCTGTAATGGAGCGAAATCAAGGATTTAAGGCCGATTAGTCAGTCTTTCTTTTTCGTGAAGACGTTTCTGGACTATCATATAAGGAGCCAACTTAGTGCAGAGGTTAATATGTTCGCCTATGAAACTTTTACAAATTCAATTCAAAATTAGTAAAAACTCAAATATTAGAAAACAAAATGATTCAAGAAATACCAAAGGTGAATTAAATGATTAAATTTGATGGACAGATTTTCAATTAGAAATGTAACAAAATTAAAAAAATAAAAATGTAAAGCTTGATAAATGAAAATGTAAAGCTTAATACAATTGAAAAAAAAATAATAATTATTGTAGAAAGGTTATTTGATTAAATTTGAGTATCCATGTTCTGAAAAAAGTTTATAAGTTTATTTTTGAATGTAAGTACGGTGCTGATACCTTGTAATTTGTAAGGAAGAGTATTCCGAAGATGTATTGTACCGACGAAGAATTGCCATTCCGACACAAGGCTTTTCAAAAAGATATTAAGGTTCGTGTTTTAAAATAATCTTGTGCAAAAATACTAAGCATCTCATATTCAATAGCGAGTTGAAACTCATTCCACAAAGGGAATTTGAAAATTGCGAAACACGTTGCGTTCTTTTTATACCCTGTACATAACGGATAATACCATTAAATGCCACGCTCACAGCCGTATATCAGTCCAGGAACAAAAAAAAAAAAAAGAACGAATACTAGGTGGAGTAAACGAGTGAGTAAGCCACAAAGCATGTAATTTAGCAAAAGTTTGCCCAGCAACCACATTTACATGATCTGTTCAACTTAATGATCTGTTTAATACCACGCCCAAATTTTTAGCACTCGAAAGTGAGACAATTGTCTCCAAATTAACAAAAAAGTTATTATTCGGCAATGAGAATCCTTTATTCTTATAAATAATCAGAAACTTAGATTTCTGAGAATTCAGATGTAAACCATTCGTTCCTGCCCATCTATATAAACATTGAAGATCTTCATTAAGTCTACGGATGCTCCGATCAAAGTCCTTCTCTGAGTTGCTGAGTTGCTCATACGTGTGTACCCGACTGTGGACCAATTGGTGAGGAAAATCATTCGCATACATGGTAAAATAGTGGGCCTATGATAGATTCCTGTGGTACTCCCTTAGCCAATGGTTCAGATATCACGTCTCCGAAATAAACCGATTGGGAAGGGTTAGACAAATAAGACTCTATAAGTAAAATTGAAAAACAGGCCAAGTTTCAAACACAAATTCCGATGATCTACGGTTTCGAAAGCTTTGAAATGGTCGAGTAGGATAAGAAAACAAGCTTATCATTGAGCTTAAACTCGATTCGGACAGCACTCATTGATATGTGAGAAGTTTGCCGCTGTTCCCTAATGGAATATTCATGGGCAAATTTGCATTTTGCATGTAAAGAGCAAGCAGGAAGATTAATTTTCCAGGTGTCAGCACGCTTAAGGGCAGGTCAATTGATAGTGCGCTTCATAGTGTCGTGCATCATCTGGAGAGAACTCTTCAGTTTAAGGAATTCGCGTTGCCACTAAAGGGACTTTTAATAACGTCCATCCATCTACCATATGGGCGGCTATGAGGAATGCGGGTATGGGGTATGGTATTACTGAGTAATTAATGAGAGTACGCTTATGCATAGGGAGATCACGGCATTGGCGCCACTTCTTTATTTGAATCAATAGCACGGTCCATATAATTTAATATTTGAAGTTTATTTTGTGCACTTGCGAACTCGCCTTTCAATAATACCATTGTTACGCGTGCCGTGTGGCATGTGGCACCGTCTTGTTGAAACCACATTTCCTGCAAGTCAAGCTCACCATTCAGAGTTATCACCATTCTCACCATTCAGAGTTATGTTACGATTCGCATCATCTTTGAAGAAGTACGGTCCAATGATGCCACCAGCCCATAAAA